>NC_133459.1:12455000-13655000 GCF_048565385.1 Saimiri boliviensis
TTAAAAAAATTTAATTTGATGGCTCAAGCCTGTAATCCCAGCACTTTGGGAGGCCGAGGTGGGTGGATCACAAGGTCGAGAGATCGAGACCAACCTGGTCAACATGGTGAAACCCCGTCTCTACTAAAAATACAAAACACTAGCTGGGCATGTGGCGCGTGCCTATAATCCCAGCTACTCAGGAGGCTGAGGCAGGAGAATTGCCTGAACCCAGGAGGCGGAGGTTGCGGTGAGCCTAGATCGTGCCATTGCACTCCAGCCTGGGTAACAAGAGCGAAACTCCGTCTCAAAAAAAAAAAAAAAAAAAATTAATTTGAAAAAGTAGGGAAAAAAATAAAAAGATGGAGACCTCAGTTTGCATGGAGTCTGTAAAGGGGTATGCTAGAAATCTTTCCCGTTGACTCTAATTTAAAATTGTTGAGATCTAGATGAATACATTAATTCATCATGGAAATGACACCAGGAAGAATCTGGTTCCTCATTGAAAAGGAAAGATGTGTGTCCCCTGTTCAGGCCATCTCGGTGGGGCCCCAGGGAGGGGCTGGCTGCTCTACCTTTTGATGTTTTTATTTTCCTTTGCTTTGTCGTGGAGGTAACCAGGGTATTGTGTGTGTCTGAATTGCTGCAAGGAGGATGGTTTGGTTTCTGGCACTGTGGGAAGCCAGAAAAAGGACCAAAATAAAACAAAAGTTTTTAAAAGAAATGGAAAAGAAAATACTCCGCATGTAGCCGGCAAATTCAGTCTGCTTATGCAATTTCTACCTTAGGTTCTGACTCAGTCTTTCTTCTTCAGCCAGCACGGGTCAGCCAGAAGGTGACATTGAGACTCCAGGTACAGAAGGCAGTGTTGTGATGCCAGGTGCCGAAGATGATGTGGTGACTCCAGGAGCTGGCGAAGACCTCTCTGTGGCTGGCTTGACAACTCCGGTCAGTGTCCTGGGAGGAGAGGAATGTTTTCCATAGGCATGTGATCAAATTGCAAGGTTATGATGTATATTGATTTATAGATAAATATGTCTATATATAAAATCGACATTTACTCTTGTTACATACCTGCCATAGACAAGACAGGATGCCAAGCGTTGGGAGGGGTTGAGGAGGTCAGTGAGCCACTTCCTCCACCCTTGAGGCAAGCTATGATTTCTCTGGTAACAGAACAGAGGTTCCTGCCTGCCTGTCTGACGTGTACTTCACTTTCTCTATGTCTGCCGTCTTGGACTTTCTGACCTTTGAACACACCAAGCTTGTTCCAACTTAGGTTTTTGTTTTCTCTGCCTAGAACACTGCCCAGATCTTTCCATGGCTGACTTTTTCTTATAATTCTCAAGTTTGAAGCCATCTCAAACAGCCTAAAGTAATCTCACCCTCACCTCCATCAGAAGTCACCCTCTGGCCCTGAGAGGTCAGCGAACTACCCACCAGATGGCCCACCCACTGTGTTTGTACGTGAAGTTTCGTTGGAGCACACCAATGCCCATTCAGTTGAGAATTCTCCGGCTGCTTTCCAGCTGGAAGAGTGGAGTTGATTAGTTAGAACAGAGACTGTGTGGCCTGTACAGCTGAAATACTTACTCATCTGGCCCTTTACTGAAAGTTTTCCAGAGGCTAGTCCAGTCTAGTCTAGACAAGGCTAGTGTATATTTCCTCCAAAGCACTCAAAACCACGTCAAAATACCTTTTGTAGTTGTTTACCTGCTAAATGTTCACATTCTGCTACCCCATCCCAGATGCCAGCTTCAAGAGAACAGAGAATTTGTATTACTCACATTATAGTCCCAGGGCTTGGAACCATGCTGGGCTCATAGGAGGTACTCATTAGCATATGTTTTTTATTGTGGTAAAGAAAAAACAAACATAAACTTTATCATTGCAACCATTTTGAAGTGTGCAGTTTGGTACTGTTAAGTATATTCACATCATTAATCTCCAGGACTTTTCATCCTGTAAAACTGAAACTCTACGCAAGAAACAATAACTCCTCATCCTTCCCTTCCCCCAGCCCCTGGCCGCCAGTCTTCTACTTTAGAATTTGACTCCTCTAGGTACCTTATGTAAGTGGAATCATATAGTACTTTTCTTTTGTGACTGGTTTATTTAACTTAGCATAATGTCCTTGAGGTTCATCCATCCTATAACGTGTGTCAGAATGCTCTTCCTTTTTTTTTTTTTTTGAGACAGAGTCTCACTCCATCACCAGGTGCCAGGCTGGAGTGCAGTGGTGCGACCTCGGCTCACCGCAACCTCCACCTCCTGGGTTCAAGCAATTCTCCTGTTTCAGCCTCCCGAGTAGCTGGGACTACAGGTGCGCGCCACCATGCCCAGCCAAGTTTTTCTGTATTTTTAGTAGAGACGGGGTTTCGCCATGTTGGTCAGGATGGTCTTGATCTCTTGACCTCATGATCCACCCGCCTCGGCCTCCCAAAGTGCTGGGATTACAGGCGTGAGCCACTGCGCCCAGCCTTGCTCTTCCTTTTTAAAGCTGAGTAATGTTCCGTTGCATGTATAGACCGTATTGTTTATCCATTCTTCTGCCTGCAGGCAGTTGGGTTGCGTCCACTTTTTGGCTCTTGTGAATAATGCTGCTGTGAACACGTGTGTACAGCTGTCTCTTCAAGATCTCATTGTTTCTGTTCGTCTTCTTTCCACTTGCAGCGTATGCCATCATGTGCTCCATATTCTGATGCCACCTGAAATCCTTTTCTTTTATAAGGCAGAGTATATATTTTAAGACAGTTAGGCTTTGTTTCCTATTTTTCCTCATTCACACCCACAATAGGTGGCAACGAGTGTCAAGAGTGTGACCGACCTTGGCCCCGAGGATCTGCCGACTCCAGAAAGCACAGCACACCCCAAAGAAGGAAGTCCGAGCACCACAACCTCAAACGTGGCAACCAGTCACTCCAGGGGTAAGAAAACCAGTCACCTCCATGGAAGCTGATCTACTTTTGCAGAATCAGTACATTCCAAAGTCCGTGAACAAATGTAATAATCAACAGGGCGCGTGTTGGGATGCAAGAGTGACTGCTGAACCAAGCCTTGTCTGATAGGTTCAGAATTGGATTTGAGTTGATGCGGTTGGTTTAGTGGGTTGCTGAACGTATCTCTCTACCTGAAGTAGTTACTGATAACACCTGCACAGGGTGAGTTAAGTAGCTACTGTTGCATGGCGGACCCCAGGCTGATAGAATGTGACATGGAGAACTTTGTGTGGACACCCAAGGGTGCAACACTCAGCCATCGTCTGTAAATCTTAATAGATTTATAGATAGATAAATAGAGAAATCTTCACTTTTCCTCCATCTGCAAACTAGTAAGTAGCCATCATCCAGAGGAGTTAAGGACTCGTTATATAAAGAGGTCAAAGAGAAAAACAAAACATTGTTATTTTAAGATAGGTCATTGCATAAAATTATTCAAAAGAAACTCACAATGACAAATATTCACACTGTAACTACTAGACTAGGTTTGACTGCAGATAGAAAACTTAAAATAACGGTGTCATGAATTCAAAGGATGTATTCGCTCATGAACCTTAGCTGGGACTATTTTTGCCTTGTAAAAATCTGGATTTTGCTACCAAAGAAGCCCCAGGAAATAGATATTGAGACTAATCAGAGTCTTGGTTACATGTTCCCAAACTAGAATATTAACTCAAAAATGAGTAATAGACCTCTTCACATTCTGGAGATCTTGACATTTACTTACTTTTACATGGCAGTTGTCCAGTAAGTACCCTATAAGAATACTTAGCACCTTCCATTGAGTTCACGTCTGTTTACATGGTGCAAGAATCTGTTCTAAACCCATGTGGCCAGGATTTGGGTTGTACTGGTGACTCACAGCGGGCAGCTGCAGCCGTATGAGTGAAACACCTTGGAGAAAAGCTCTGGAGGAGTTTTTCGAGTCTTTGCTATTACTCTGTCTAGACCGTCATTGATGAGAATGAGGAAAAATGATTGTCAATTTAAGAAATAGAGATCACTTCCTATTTCTAGATATGTCTTGAGAAATTCAGTTGTTTGGGGTTTTAAAAAACGCCTTATTTTATAGTGGATAAGGTGGAAGAGAAAATGAAGTAATCCTCTGAAAACCTCAGTGAGTGCTAGCTAACTTGAGAAATTTTATGTAAATTGTTTTGTCTAGATAGGTCTTACATATAAATATCACGTCTAAACCAATGGTTTCCCAAACCAGTTGCACATCTGAATACCTAGAAAGTTCTTCTTGGCCAGGCATGGTGGCTCACACCTATAATCACAGCACTTTGGGAGGCCAAGGCAGGCGGATTACCTAAGGTCAGAAGTTCAAGACCAGCCTGACCAACATAGTGAAACCCTGTTTCTACTGAAAACACAAAAAAATTAGCTGGGTGTGGTGGCGCATGCCTGTAATCGCAGCTACTCTAGAGGCTGAGGCAGGAAAATTTCTTGATCCCAGGAGGCAGAGTTTGCAGTGAGCCGAGATTGCACCATTGCACTCCAGCTTGGGTAACAAAAGCGAAACTCCATCTCAAAAAAAAAAGAAAAAAGAAAGCTCTTCTTTATTGTCCCTTTGACATTTCCAGGATTAATCACCAATCTCGTTTTAAAAACTATGGTACTTTTTAGGATTAAAAAAAAAAAACGCTTTGTTTTTGTATTCCCATGTTTATAGCAGCATTATTCACAATAGCTAAAATATAGAAACAACTCAAGTAGCCGTGGAGAGGTGGATAGATAAGCAAAATGTGGTGTATTTGATGGAATATTATTCAGCCTTGAAAAGGAAGAAAATGCAGACACGAAATACAACATGGAAGAACCTTGAGGACATTATTCAAAGTGAAATAAACCAGTAGAAAAGAAATACCGTATGTCACCACTTATATGAGGTCCCTGGAATAGTCAGATTCGTGGAGACATAAAGTAGAGTGGTGGTCGCCAGGGGCTGGGGAAACTGTTGAGTGGGTAGAGTTCCAGTTTTGCAAGATGTAAAGGGTTCAGGAGGTGGATGATGGTGATGATTGCACAACAATATGAATGTACTTAATACCACTGAACAGTATATTTAAAAGTGGTGAATTTAGTACATTTTGTGCTGTATGTGTTCTGCTACAGTGTAGGGGAAAAAAACCTTATAAAGGGCTTTGAGGCCAGGCGTGGTGGCTCATGCCTGTAACCCCAACACTTTGGGAGGTCGAGGTGGGCACATCATGAGGTCAGGAGTTCTAGACCAGCCTGGCCAACATGGTGAAACCCCATCTCTACTAAAAATACAAAAATTAGCCGGGTATGATGGCGGGTACCTGTGATCTTAGCTACCCAGGAGGCTGAGGCAGGAGAATTGCTTGAACCTGAGAGGCAGAGGTTGCAGTGAGCCAAGATCGTGCCATTGAGCTCCAGCCTGGGCAACAGAGCTCTGTCTCAAAAGAGTGGGGGGCGCTTTGAGATAAAACCTGAACCTCACTCCAAGCTGTTAAAGAAGTGATTAACATTTAAACACCAGAGAAAGCCAAGTTGAGCTAAGCAAAGAAAGAATAATCAATATAAGTGATCATTGGAACACTTTTTAAAATTTTGGAGGATCGCTCATTTGTAACATGGGTTGACAGCTAATTAGCAGCAGAAAATTGTGCTGTCCATGTTGAATATTCTATCATACTTCATACCTCTCTTCTACTCCTTTAAAAAAAAATTATCAGTTGCCTGTCCCCTGCCCTACCCTGTCACAAATTTCCCCACCCTGTCACAAAAATTGTGACTTAGGACACATTCCTACTTAATAACTCATTATCCCAAGACATTTT
Source organism: Saimiri boliviensis (assembly GCF_048565385.1). Classification (NCBI taxonomy): domain Eukaryota; kingdom Metazoa; phylum Chordata; class Mammalia; order Primates; family Cebidae; genus Saimiri; species Saimiri boliviensis. The sequence goes on from NC_133459.1 coordinate 12,460,786, forward strand.
CGCATATGAGCCAAAATGTCATTCATTAGTAGCACTCAATTTTCAAGGGGTAATTTTATTAGGGCAGCAGATGTTCATTTCTGCTGTGAAACACCCAAATACGATGATGTGCATGTTGTGTATGACACATGCTCAGGATCACAGTCAGTGTCATTGGGCGGGGGATGGGAAATATGAGACTAATAAGCTCTGATGTAATAACAAATCCTCCATAAACTTTATTTTCAGTCGTACAATTTTCAGCCAATGGTGTCTTTGATAACGGTATATGAAGAGCCTGGGATCAGCACCCATGTGGTGGGATGTGCTAAGCAACACGATTCACTTATCTCTGCTGGCAGTTGACTTCTAGCGGTGACATTTGGGGAGTTGATTTGATGCCACCTTTGTTCTGGGAAAGCCCAAACCCAGCCGTGTCCTATATGGTGAGGTACCACAGTCAGCATGAGCTCTTATGTGCTCTATACCCATGGACTCAGCTCATCCGGGGAGAGCTGGCTTCTGGGACCTGTACCCTGGGGCCATCTTGAGGAGGCACCGTTTGTTGAGGAGAGCCTTGGTCCAAAAGGGATGGTTTTCAAACCAACCATTAGGAAAAGGAGGCATCTTTTACATGATGGTTGTCTAGTTTTACCATTGATTAGGAAAGCTACTGGCTACCTGGGGTGTTTTGCAAGCTGTGAACTAAGATTTTAGGGCAGGGCTTGACTGATAGATTAACTTCTCTCCAATTGCTTTTTAAATCAAGGCATCTTGACTTTTCCTCCATCTGCAAACTAGTAAATAGCCACCACCCAGAGGAGTTAAGGACTCGTTATATGAAGAAGTCAAAGAGAAAAACAAAACATTTTTATTTTTAAATAGGTTATGGCAGAAAATTGTTCAAAAGAAACTCACAAGGATGAATATTCACACTGTAACTATTAGACTAGGTTTGATTGCAGATAGAAGTCCTAAAATAACAGTGTCATGAACAAAAAGGGTATATTTGCTCATGAACCTTAGCTGGGCCTATTGTTGCCTTGTAAAAATCTGAATTTTGCTACCAAAGAAGCCCCAGGAAATAGATATTGAGACTAATCAGAGTCTTGGTCACATCTTCCCAATCTAGAGTATTAATCTCAAAATGAGTAATAGACCTCTTCACAGTCTGTCCCTTCTCTGTGATCCTAACATTAGAATAAGAATCCCCAGCTCTGGATTCTTCTGCTGCCTTAACCTCTGATACTTCTTGACCATTTATTTAAGATCTTTGTGGCTCAGTTTCCTTTATTCTGCTTTCTAGATTCTACGAGAAAGAATTAATAAATAGAAAATTGCTATGAACCCATTGGTGTGAATAAGGATTCATAAGTTAGATAATAATAGTTTATAAAGATGGTGTCACATTAAGGCTTGCTTAAAAATCCCTGATCCAATTTATTTAAGAAGTCATCCTCTTGATTTATATTTTGCTACTTTCTACTTGGGTAAATTCATCTTTTGCGAGTTGTTAACTTATTAAACCCTAATAATTCTACATTAATGTATCTTTTTCTTTACAGAGAAAGTGGATGAAGAGACACAGATAACAGTTGACAAAGGTAGGCTAGATTTTTGGCATTAAAATACTCCTACATACTTGAGTTTTTACAAATTTTCTTTGAAGCTAATTTTTGAGATGAATTACATTCTGTTTTGGATTACAGTCAATGAGAACAGAATAGAAAACCTTTTGAGAACAGATTTCAAGGTTTTTTTGTTTGTTTGTTTGTTTGTTTGTTTGTTTGTTTTAAGAAAAGGGAATTCCCTGTATTTGAAAATAAGCAAATCCCAGATGGGGACCATTCCCTTCATGACAGATATGGGGAATGGTATCATAGCTCAGTTTATTGTTACTAAGAATGAAAATAGGGGCCAATTTAATAGCCCTGTGCAAATACTACCCAAAAATTAACAGTGAAGGCGATGTGAGCATTATGTTGGTAGAGTCTCAGACCCAGAAATCTTCCCACTCGTAAAATAGGATTAGACTAACCACATTTTCTTCTTTGGAAGAGACGCAAACACTACCCAAAAATTAACAGTGAAGGCCATGTGAGCATTAAGTTGGTAGATCCTTAGGTCCTGAAATCTTCCTGTTACTAAAATAGGATTAGACTAGCCCACATTCTCTCCTTTTGGAAGAAATGCTCTGTGCTCAACCAACGTGAGCATTATTTGCTACGTACAGTAGGGCAGCAGCTTTGTTTATATATTACATATTTTATCACCGGCATATTTTTTATCTGGGACTCATGCTTTTTTTTCCTCTCTCTTATTCAGATGGTTTGGCAACAGTGACCCTGGTTGGAATTATAGTTGGGGTCTTACTAGCCATTGGCTTCATTGGTGGAATCATCGTGGTGGTTATGCGAAAAATGTCGGGAAGGTATTCGTAAGTAAATAATTTACGCCCATGTGATAGGTAAATGAAGGCTATCATATCTAGAGCTCAAACCTTTGAACTAATGGAAATTTCTAATATTAGCTGGGTGTGGCGGCTCATGCCTGTAGTCTCAGCCACTGGGTATGTGTAGACCAGCCAGGGCAACATAGTAAGACCCTGTCTCAAAAAAATGATCTTTTGTATAATGGTCATGTTCAAAAGTTCCTTACTTGGGGCTCTGAGTGCGGTGGCTCACACCTGGAATCCCCGTGCTTTGAGAGGTTGAGGCAGGAGGATCACTTGTGCCAGGAGTTTGATGCTACAGTGAGCTATGATTGTGCCACTGCACTCCAGCCTGGGTGACAGAGCAAGACTCTGTCTCTTAAAAATAAGAAAAAGCAGCCGGCACGGTGGCTCATGCCTGTGTAATCTCAGCACTTTGGGAGGCTGAGGTGGGCAGATCACGAGGTCAGGAGATCAAGATCATCCTGGCTAACATGGTGAAACCCCATCTCTACTAAAAATATAAAAATTAGCCATGCGTGGTGGTGGGTGCCTGTAGTCCCAGCTACTAGGAGGCTGAGGTAGGAGAATCACTTGAACCAGGGAGGCAGAGGTTGCAGTGAGCTGAGATTGCACCATTGCACTCCAGCCTGATGACAGAGTGAAACTGTCTCTGAAAAAAAAAAGCCTCTTAATCTTCCAAAGGACTACATCTGAAGATTCCCCAGAAGAACAAATCTCTACTTAGGCCTTATAAATTTCCAAAAGAAGAGAGTCAGAGCCAGAGATGGCTTGTAAGTTGACTTCTGTTGAGATCTGACCACTTTTGATCTCATCTTAATTTTCCAACTAACTGAACTTGAAAGAAAACCCAAACCAAGTTTTAACGTGATACCTAATGAGCCTGCCCTCAACCATCAGAGATAGGTGGCTTCTAGAAAACCATTTGTCACAGAGCTAGCAGCCCATTCTGATGAGGATTTCCACTGAAGATGGGGTCTTTTTCTTTTCTTTTTTTTTTTTGAGACAGAGTTTCACTCTTGTTGCCCAGGCTGGAGTGCAGTGGCACCATCTCAGCTCACCGCAACCTCCGCCTCCTGGGTTAAAGCGATTCTCCTGCTTCAGCCTCCCAAGTATCTGGGATCGCAGGCATGTGCCACCACCCCTGGCTAATTTGTGTATTTAGTAGAGACGGACTTGCTCCATGTCAGTCAGGCTGGTCTTGAACTCCTGACCTCAGGTGATCCATCCGCCTTGGCCTCCCAAAGTGCTGGGATTACAGGTGTGAGCCACCGCGCCCGGCCGGGTGGGGTCTTTTTCGTTGAGTTCTCTTACTCTTGACCTTTGACTACTGATGAAGGGAAGGAGTTTTTTTCCTTATTAAACTTCCTTAAGAATTCAGAACATCCACACTCATGGCCAGAGAAAACCTTTTTCTTGTATGTGATGGGGGGATGACACATGATGGAGCGACGGGGAGAGGACAGTTGATACACACGTGGAAGGCTGAGGGATACAGTTGACAACATGGCTGTGGACTTAGCATGTTGGGAAAAGCCAGGGAGTCTGACCCTTCTGTGTCAGGATGAAGGCATGGAGGAGGAATACTGGGGACAAGAGATGATCACCAGGTGTCAGAACTTGGAAGACTTAGAGCAAAGGACAAGAGGGACAAGGACTCACCGGGTGACTATTCACAATGCCAGTAAGAGACATGACGGCCAACTTTCTCTTTATTTTCACAGGCCCTAAAGAGCTGAAGGGTTACGCCCTGCTGCCAACACACTGAAAAAAGACTGTTTCTGTTCCTCTGCGCCCTGTCCCTGACCTTGTGGGAGAAGATGATCCGTGGAACCCTTGCCCACCCCATTCAGAATCCATGGTGATCTCTCTGCTTGCCAAAGTAACCGAAGGAAAGGCGGTTCACCAGGCCTGGCTCCTCTAAATATTTGTCTTTCAAACATGTTTTTGAATCTACATTCTATAAAAGATGATTTGAAAGACAAAATTCAGAGAAAATGGAGCAAAACGGTATAAACTGCTTTGTAACTGAGACTGGACCATTGGATCAATGTTAGATGCTGTAATCATGTGTCTCCGTCTGACCGTTCTCTGTTATTGTTAAAATGCAAAGGAATCTGGAAATATTTATAACGACGGAGTCCTTGGATCCAGTGCCATGTCAGTAAATAGCACCAGCCGTTTGCAGTTGCTGATGTGTTGAAACGTATGCATTCCGGTCTAGTTTGGCCTATCTTTTAAAGCCTGATGTATACCACATGATCAAGTAGAAAATCTCAACTTGGATAATGCGCGATAAGCAACTGGCTTTAGCTGGTCCAGATTAATCATTTCAAAGACATCCATCTTAGAACACAAGCAGGAAGTCTGTAGTCTCAAAGTAGGCCACGGGCAGCCTCTAGACTTGGCTTTACCTAAGTCCTTCTCCAGCCATGACTTGGTGACTCCCAGGCTTGCCCCCTCCACTTCCCTTGGATGATGGGGAGCCAGGGCTAAGGGGGCAGGCTTCCCTCCTCCCAGTGATGCGTATCCTTTGGATTGGCTGCTTTATTCCAAGATATGGATATCTCAGCCTGGACCCTGAGGAAGCCACTGGATGTTTGATGGTGCTAGAGGCTCAAGCGTTTTCAAAACCAAGAGCCCCCATGCAGAACGAAATCCTATGTGAGCCTCTGGTATGAGAAATAAAACCTGCCACTTTTATTACATTCGCTTGCTGCCTCAGAGGAAAGATACGGGGAACAAAAATCATTTTCTACAATCTTAATTTTAAAAGCAGCTGGACTTATCTTCTATTTTTAAAATCAGATATTTATCTCTAGTCTTCATGACATACCACAAATATCTGTGGGGTCCTACTGAAAAGAACAAAATAAAGGCTCTCAAGGGGTCGTTCTGTCTCCACACCATCCAACCTGGCACTTCTCTTCCCATATAGCCATTGGATTTTTTTTTTTTCCTAAACAAAGTTTTTATACTGAGCAGATGCTCTGTCATGATTGCGATTGTGCAATTCTGGTATCCTGTAAACTTGTAAGCATTCATAAAACAGGAAAAAGTAAACTCTCAGTCGGAAGCACAGCCCATTCCTCCCATTTTTCGCAATAACGAGTGGATGTTATTTTAAACAGTGTGTCTGTGTGTTCCCAAATCCAGCTGGTCCCCCTGGCTCCGATTCCATATTTGAGCATCAGCTGATTGAGAGAAGGGGAATGAGGAGAGCTGGATGAGTTTAAATAACTTTGGTTCATTGTTCAGATTGCTGAACAGGAGATGGGATAAGGCCCGTCTCCTTTCCCATTCTTTCTTCCCCCTTCACTGTGAAAAATAACAGTCCACCCCCAAGTCATACACTGGATCCAGGGCCTGCGGGGACAGGACTGTGGGTTTTTTGGTCACACCTGTGTTGGTGCTCAATGCAGTGTAGACATGTTTTCAAATAAAACACATGATTGTATACAACAGTGAGTCAGACCTTTGTTGAAGTCGGGCCACACTTAGGAACATCTCCAGATAAGATTACAACTTAGGTAAAGAATTCCACAGGGAGAAAATGCACCTGCACCTTTCAGGTAAGTCTGCCAAAGTAGAGAGGTCAAGCGGAAGCATGGGCTGGGGAGACACGTGGCACATGGGGGCTTTCACCCACTCTGGTCCCGAAGTGTTTAATGAGGTTTTGTTTGATTCTTAATTTCTCAGCCCCGGAGAGGAAAACCAGGTGTGGGAGCAGTTTCAGCTTGCTTCTGCCAGTCCTCCCTAGAAATCTCACCTCAGGAGAGGTGAATTCATGTTGCTGGGATGCCCCACAGCTCCTGGCTCACCCTGACCCTGTCTGGAGATTGCCTTGACCGCTGCTGGGTGGGTGCTGCTGATCTGCTCTTCCCGACCCCACCTCACTGCTCCATGCGTATTTCATCCTCCTGATGCGGGTCCCTTCCCTGACAACTCTGTCCCTACTTGGAAGGGTTGGGTTCTAGGAGCAAGAGAGCAGTTAGCCCCATGACTTCCTCAAAATACATACTCACTTTTGTTAAATCACGATTGTTGAATTTGGACTGGATCCAGTGGCTCATGCCTGTAATCCCAACACTTGGGGAGGCTGAGGCAGGCGGATCACCTGAGGTCAGGAGTTCGAGACCAGCCTGAGCAGCATGACCCTGTGTCTACTAAAAATACAAAATTAGCCAGGCATAGTGGTGCATGCCTGTAATCCCAGCTACTCCGGAGGGTGAGACAGGAGAATCACTTGAGCCCTGGAGGCCAAGGTTGCAGTGAGTCGAGATTGTGCTATTGCACTCCAGCCTGGGCAACAAGAGTGAAACTCCATCTCAAAAAAAAAAAAAGAGTTGAATTTGTCCGTTGTCAGAAATCCTGGATGCTCATTTGAGTTCCAAGCAAGGAACATTTTATGCCTGTAGTCCCAGCTATTCAGGAGGCTGAAGTGGGAGGATCGTTTGAGCCCAGGAGTTCAAGATCATCCTGGGCAACAAAGGGTTCCCGTCCCATTCTACTCCTCTACACCTGTAACCCTTCAGGCAAATCATTTAACTTCTTCGGGCTGCAGTTTCTTCCAAGAAGTTCCATAAGATTGTCAGAAAGCATCCGTTTTCTAGCAGAAAACTGCGTCTACCTAGTCCAACAGATTGAAAGAGAACGGACCCTTAGCTATGTTACACGTAAATTTACATTCCATTACAGGCCACCCCCAGGAGATGACTAGCAACTGGTGGAGCTGCCAAGGTCCTGGAAGTTTAGGGAAACAACTCTATCAAAGATGTCTGGGAGCGGGCGGGGCTGAAGTTAGACCTTTGCGTGATATAAAGGCCTTGTGTTTAACCCCTATTTTTCCCCTCTCACCCTGGAGAACCAGTTGAAAACCAGAGCTTAGTTCTGCTTCATGTGCCACCTTCAAGGCTTGGCTTTCGTGAACAGCAAAGAGCAAAGAACTATTAATCCCTCATTGTCTCTTTTAATTCAGATTTATTTAGTATTCAGGGCATGGGGCAGTTTGTGGCATGCTTTGATTGGGGAATGATGCTTATTCTGATATTAAAACTTGCTGGCAGGGCGCGGTGGCTTGCATCTATAATACCAGCACTTTGGAAGGCCAAAACAGGCAGATCACGAGGTCAGGAGTTCAAGACCAGCCTGGCCAGCATGGTAAAATCCTGTCTCTACTAAAAATACAAAAAATTAGCCAGGCATGGTGTTGCATGCTTGTGGTTCACCCACTCCAGAGGCTGAGGCAGGAGAATTGCTTGAATCCAGCAGGTGGAGGTTACAGTGAGCCGAGATCGTGCCACTGCACTCCAGCCTGGGCAACAGAGCAAGACTCCCATCTCGGGGGGGGGGAGGTAAAAACCCACTTTTGCTAGTTATAAGTCCATTGAAAATGGAGGAAGAATTTTCCCAAAATATCCGCGTGTTAACACATACACTGAAAGTAGAGTTGTCTCTTGCTTTTTCTGAAGCTTACAATCAGGTTAGAACATAGAATAGATCCCGGGTTTTTCGATTCAGTTAATATAAATGATGTAAGCATGATTATTGGTCAACAGTGCAGAATGAATCCAAAATCACGCCCGCTGGTGTGAATGGGAGCTTTTTTTGGCTCAAGGGCCAGGCATACAGATACCTGCTGCAGGCAGAGCCAGCTCGAAAGCACGGAACATGATTCCTCAGCACTTTTTCTTACTCTGAGATTATTTTATCAGATGCTGACTCAAAGCGCCGTGTGTTCTATTTCTGCATCGAGGGCTCGGGGCCATAGTACAGACAGTCCTATGCGTGGTTCTGAGACCTTGTTCCTTCCAGTTTTTCCTTCCTACCTCCTTCTCTACTGCCGCCTCTGCCTTTCCACTGATACAAATCTTTGAGAAAATGATCACGTGCCAGTCACATGGGGGTGATCAGCAAATGTTTCTGAAGTGACAGCTTCCCTCTGGCTGCTGCTGAAGTAGTCAAAGAGGCTGTCTGAATATGTGCTTGAATAAAGCACTTACAGAGCTCCACATGTAACCTCAGGAAGGTGTGCACATGTCCTGACCGAAGGAGGAGGTGGACCCTTTTGCTTCCATTCCCATGCATCCCCAGAGCCTCTAGGTGAAACAACTGGATCTGTGGATGGCCCAGGGCACACTGGAAACTGGATACATGGTATGGATGCCTGGCCAGCCAGATCCAGAAACAGAAGACACTCCCTTAGGTGTAACTGCTGAAGAACTCATGGGACAGGAGTAATCTGTTCATTTATTTATTATTCAAACATTTATGTTCAGGCCCGTCCTGGGTGCTGGGAGTCCATAGTGAGTGAAACTGACATCAATTCCTGCCCACATAGAACTTACATTCTTTTTTTTTTTTTTTTTTTTTTTGAGACGGAGTTTCGCTCTTGTTACCCAGGCTGGAGTGCAATGGCACGATCTCGGCTCACCGCAACCTCCGCCTCCTGGGTTCAGGCAATTCTCCTGCCTCAGCCTCCTGAGTAGCTGGGATTACAGGCACGTGCCACCATGCCCAGCTAATTTTTTGTATTTTTAGTAGAGACGGGGTTTCACCATGTTGACCAGGATGGTCTCGATCTCTTGACCTTGTGATCCACCCGCCTCGGCCTCCCAAAGTGCTGGGATTACAGGCTTGAGCCACCATGCCCGGCAGAACTTACATTCTTATGCTGGAGACAGACTACAAAATATAAGTAAATCGTAGAGTGTGAAAATGAGAGACCATGGAGAAAACCACAGCAGGGAAAGGAAGTTCAAGTTTGGAGGAGCTTCAGCAAGGAGGCTGAGGTGGGAGAAGGTCTCCCTGAGAGTCAAGCCACGTTCCTGAAGAGGCAGGGTGAGGAGTGATCCTGATGGGTACTTGAGGGAAAAGTGTTCTTGCCAAAAGGCACAGCAAAGGCATGAGGCAGGGCACCGTTTGGCATGTTTTAGGATATACAGGGAAACTCAGAAGGCTGGAGCAGTCAGCGCAGGGGGCTGTGGTAGGAGATGAAGTCAGAGAGTTGGAGCCCCCTTGGAAATGGGGAGCCATGGGAAGGTTTCGAGCAGAGGAGTGACATGATCTGACTTAATGTTTATCTTTTGAGATGGAGCCTTGTCCTTGTTACCCAGGCTGGAGTGCTATGGTGTGATCTCGGCTCAGCACAACCTCTGCCTCCCAGGTTCAAGCGATTCTCCTTCCTCAGCTGAGGTTACAGGCATACGCCACCACTCCCAGCTATTTTTTTTTTTTAAATTTAGTAGAGACCAGGTTTCTTCATGTTGGTCAGGCTGGTCTTGAACTCTTGACCTCAGGTGACCCGCCTACCATGGCCTCCCAAAGTGCTGAGATTATAGGCAGGAGCCACTGTGCCCCGCCCCTGACTTACATTAAAAAAAAAAAAAAAAAAAAATCTTCAGTTCTGGTTGGGAACTGGCCAGTGTGAGAATGCAAGCAAGAGATGATGGAGGTTCGGACCAGGATGATAGCAGCGGACGTGGTGTAAAGTGGTCGGGTTCCTGTGGTATTTCGAGTGAAGTCAACACAATTATCTGATAGATTGGTTGTTGGATATGAGAAAAATGAGAGGGTCAAGATAACACCAAGGATTTTGACTTGAGCAACTGGGTGGAGTTGCCATCAGTTAATAGGACACGGCTGTGGTTGCTGCAGGCTTGAGAGGCAGAGCTAGAGTTCTGTGTGAAACATGCAGAGTTTGAGCTGTGTGCAGATATCCATCTTGAGGTCTGAAGCAGGCAGGTGGGCACGTGAGTCTAGATCTTAAATGACAGATGACAGGCGACATAATTTGGGAGTTGCTAGAACCTAACCACCATGATGCTGATGAGCTCGCCATGGCCATAAGTATAAATAAAAAAAACGCAAGTCCAAGAACTGAGCTCTGGTGTACCTCAGGGTTAAGAGTCAGGGATATGCAGAGAGATCACCAAAGGAGTCCTTCACCGTGGATTGGATGAAATGCATTTCAGGAGTAGCCATTCCTGTTCTCTTCTGTACCGTCTAACAGGCTTCTGGTTAATAATCCATCTCCCTAAGTAGCTTAATACTGGAACATGGGTGCCCTGGATAATAGGCACAAATATTCCCACCACTGGAAAAGAATATTATTAGTCGAAAATTACTAACTTGGCATTTGGGATTATAATCAGTTTCTCATGAGTTAATTGGCATGAGTTAGGTCCTAGGACCTGCTCAACCCTGGAGACCGTTATGCAATTAGGATTTTAAAACCATAAATCTGCAGGCCTGAATGATGACCATATCAAAATACTCCTGCGTGTGGAGTGTCCAACTCTTTCCTAGACAGCACTCATTGTACGTCCCAACCATAATGGTTCCTAAGTGACCTCTCAGTTTACCATCATCCGCTGCACTGAATTTCTCTGATCACGCTTCCAAATGACCTCCTGTTTGTCAATTCCAGGGCCGCTTCTGGGTCTTGTCTTCGTTCACCCTCTGGAGCCATCAGCCCTGTTTCGGTCCCCTTCTTGAAGCCATCTTCTCTTGCTTGGTTTGCATGACATGTTCCCATACTGGTTGCCCTTCCCGGTTCACTGGCTCCTGTCTTCACTTCCCCCTCTTTGCTCACAGGCATGCTTCAGGCTTCCTTTTCGCTTCTCTGTGGTCTCTCCCTTGGAGCGTTCATCCACCCTTACAGCTTCAGATGGCGTAAGCTCCAGAGGAACAGGCATCGGTTTGGTTCTCAGCTACGTCCTTAGCCCCTGCAGCAGTAACTGGCACATACCAAGTGATCAGTGCCTCCTCCCCATTCACATGTACACCACCGGCCTGCCAATTCAGATCCTCAAGCAAAAGCTCATCACAATTGCAAACTTAGATGCCCACCTCATCTCCTCCAATCTGATCTGCAATCTATCAATGGGATCTTATATATATTTTTTGAGACAGAGTCTCTCTTTGTCACCAGGCTGGAATGCAGTGACACGATCTTGGCTCACTGCAACCTCCACCTCCCAGGTTCAAGTGATTCTCCTGCCTCAGCCTCCCGAGTAGCTGAAACTACAGGTGTGTGCCATCACGCTCTGATAATTTTTGTATTTTTAGTAGAGATGGGGTTTCACCATGTTGATTGGGATGGTCTCGATCTCTTGACCTTGTGATCTGCCCGCCTTGGCCTCCCAAAGTGCGGGATTACAGGCATGAGCCACCCCACTCAGCCTCTCTCTCTCTTTTTTTCCTTAAGAGATAAAGTCTTGCTATGTTACCCAGGCTGGATTTGATTGAACTCCTGGGCTCAATCAATCCTCCTACCTCAGCTCCCTGAGCAGCTGTGACCATAAGCGTGCACCACAGCACGCAGTGGCTTCTACACTTAATCACGGGGCTTATATCACATTTGTACATCCAGTGTATTCGAGTGGAAAGAACATGGCTCTGACCCTGGCTGTTACAGCTCTGGTTCCAGGCTGTCCTACTTCCAGTATGGAGGAAATTACTTAATTTTTTTTTTTTTTTTTTTTTTTTTTTTAGCATTACACTCTTGATTGAAAGGAACCAAGACTCGGAAGGAAAGCATCCTTATGCAATGCTATGTGTTACGTGTATACATGTGAAAGCAAGGGAAACACATCCTATGGGAACCCCCAAGCACTGCCTAGCTCAGCCTCCAGGAACTGAGACTTTTCTACACAGCACTGGATTCTGGATTATCTTGACACCTCTGCCACTGTTCTGGACAATTTTCATGTGCCCCTGTGAGTCTCTTCTCCGCCTTTCCTCCCCTGACTCTGTGACCTCAGAGGCTGACTTGAATAGACTATATCAACCAAGCTCTCTTGCTCTCAAGGTTCTGGTTGGGTTTGGCCAATGGAAGGCACTGAGAGGTGAAGGAAGGGCAGCAGAGAGACAGACTCAAGTATGTATTTATTCTTCCAGCTTCTCTGCAAGGCCACATGCTGCCAGTCATTGTGTTTTGCTTTTCTCTCTCTCTTTTTTTCTGAAGACAGAGTCTTGCTCTGCCACCCAGGCTGGAGTACAGTGACGTGATCTTGGCTCACTGCAACCTCCACCTCCCGGGTTCAAGCAATTCTCCTGCCTCAGCCTCCCAAGTAGTTGGAACTACAGGCATGCACCACCACGCCCAGCTAATTTTTTGTAATTTTAGTAGAGATGAGGTTTCACCATGTTGGCCAGGCTGGTCTCAAACTCCTGGCCTCAAGTGATCCTTCCGCCTCTGCTTCCCAAAGTGCTGGGATTACAGGTGTGAGCCACTGCGCCTGGTCCAGTCATTGTGTTTTTCTACCAAAAAACCTAGCTCCCGTTGGGTGGCCCTTTGCTTCCACCGTAAGTCTCACCAGGTTCCAGGAACCAGCTCCTCCTTTTGCCTCTTTACACCCATGGCTGCTAAGGGTTTCTTAGAGCTACTACCCTTCAGGCGCTTCACCATCCCTTTTTCCTTCCCTTAAGCCTGCGTTGCCATTGGTAAAATAGTCCTTTATCCCACTCTCCACCATCACTCTTTCAGGGGTGCCATGTGTTCCCTGCTGGCACCCTGACTGATAAAACCACATGCGCATTTGTTGGCGGCCAAAATAAGGGTGACCTAGCCCCTCATTTTTCTTTCCTCTGTGATTCCTGCCACTACCAACCAACCCATTTATTTTCTGCTCTGAACATCTGTTCTCTACTTTCTGGCTTCTGCGTATTGATCATGTTCACTGACTCACCCCTTAAATCGCACGCGGACTGCTAAGGCCCACGCCTGGTGTCCGTGGCCTCTCTTTGTGTATTCTCTCAGCTTTAGCCCTGGCTACCAGCAGACTCATTCACTCCGCATTTCCAGGACTTCTGATGCCTGAGGAAATCGGGTTGGCCTGGCGAGTCACCGCGGCCTTTGTCGGTCAGAGCTTCCTGTGTCAGGTGTCAGGTCACCGCTTACCACAGACACCCACTCTACCCCTGCCAGTCATCGTCATTCCTTGTAGACAAGGGGTAGTTATGGAAAGAAGAACGCCCCAAAAGGTATGGAAAATAATACATCACAAAGTTTTGTTTTTCTTTTTTGAGACAGTCTCTCTCGGTCACCAGGCTGGAGTGCAGTGGCATGATCTCAGTTCACTGCAACCTCCACCTCCCAGGTTCAAGAGATTCTCTTGCCTCAGCTTCCCCAGTAGCTGGGACTACAGGTGCCCGCCACCACGCCCGGCTAATTGTTTGTATTTTTAGTAGCGATGGGGTTTCACCATGTTAACCAGGATGGTCTCGATCTCCTGACCTAATGATCCGCCCGCCTCAGCCTCCCAAAGTCTTCAGAGTACAGGCGTGAGCCACCATGCCCAGCCTACATCACGAAGTTTTTATCAACTTTAAAGTAAATGATGAATGTTTAATGCCTATATGAAAATACAAGGAGTATTCTGTAATTAACCCAATGAATCCAACAACCACTTCTTACTTCTATTATTATAGTCTCAGTTACTCTTCAATCATCCCTGTGAAGCAGGCAAGTCAGAAATTATCACCGATTTACACATGAAGAAATTCAAATTCAAACAGTTGCCTAAAACTACAGTTACCCAAAGCCCGAAGTAGAACCGGGATGCAGGGGTCTTGATTTGTTCTTCATCCCTCTTTTACTTTGCCCACTTGTTGCTGTTGTTGTTGTTGTTTGAGATGGAGTTTCACTCTTTTTGCCCAGGCTGGAATGCAATGGTGCAATCTCGGCTCACTACAACCTCCACCTCTGGGGTTCAAGCAATTCTCCTGCCTCAGCCTCCCACGTAGTTGGGATTATAGGCGCTTGCCACAATGCCTGGGTAATTCTGTATTTTTAGTAGAGTCAAGGTTTCACCATGTTGGCCAGGCTGGTCTTGAACTCCTAACCTCAGGTGATCCACCCGCCTCAGCCTCCCAAAGTGCTGGGATTACAGGCATGAGCCACAGTGCCCAGCCCCATTTGTCGTCTTTAAAATCAGTTGTCTCCCCATCAGCTCAGCAGTGTTGCATTTTGAAGACATAATTTCTGCAGCCGGTGGGAAATAGGGAAGTTATTTTTTTAATGATGAAATACTTTAAAGATACAGAAAATTACAGAGAGTAATGAAAAAGACTCCTATACCCCACCATCTGGCACTAGCAAATCTTAGCATTTTCTTATATTTTCCGTATCATTTTTTTTTTCGAGAAATAAAAACTTATCCATGTCCCTCAGGAACCCTCCTGACTCCAGCTCCTCGCTTCCCTCCTTCCCAGAGGGACCGTTCCCCTGAACTGCATGTGTTTCATTATGGAACATGCACGTTTTCTACTGTTCTTATTTTGTATGTATATATCGATAAGATACAGTATTAATGGCATTAATCTGCATATTTTCTTTTTTTTTTTTTTTTTTGAGACAGAGTTTTGCTCTTGTTACCCAGGCTGGAGTGCAATGGCGCGATCTCGGCTCACCGCAACCTTCGCCTCCTGGGCTCAGGCAATTCTCCTGCCTCAGCCTCCTGAGTAGCTGGGATTACAGGCACGCGCCACCATGCCCAGCTAATTTTTTGTATTTTTTTAGTAGAGACGGGGTTTCACCATGTTGACCAGGATGGTCTCGATCTCTTGACCTCGTGATCCACCCTCCTCAGCCTCCCAAAGTGCTGGGATTACAGGCTTGAGCCATTGCGCCCGGCCTTAATCTGCATATTTTCAACTTTTTTTTTTTTTTTTTTAAAGACAGAGTCTCACGCTGTCGCTGGGGCTGGAGTGCAGTGGCAAGATCTCGGCTCACTGCAACCTCCACCTCCGAGGTTCAAGCAATTCTCCTGTCTCAGCCTTCCAAATAGCTGGGATTACGGGCGTCCACCACCATTCCTGACTAATTTTTTTTTTTTTTGTATTTTTAGTAGAGACAGGTTTTACTGTGTCGGCCAGGCTGGTCTCAAAACTTCTGACCTCAAGTGCCTGCGCGACTCTTGTGGATGGCGAGGCGGTTTTGCCGCTGCCTTGGTACGGCGGTTCTTGGTGCAGAGTCAGAAAAGGACCATCAATCTTAACGCCGCTGTTTTGGCTGGTGCAGTGGGTTGCTCAGATTTTAGCGCTGGGAGTCAACAAGTTGGACATCCACTCAGAAACCCAACTATAAAGACGATAATTATAAAGACTACAGATGGATAAATTTATAATGAAGGGAAGAAATAACCAGAATCAGAACGCCTTTCCCACAACAGGGGATCGCAGTTCCTCATCAGCAACGGAACAAGACCTGATGGAGAACGAGTGTGTTCCATTATCAGAAGCAGGCTTTAAAAGGTGGATGATAAGAAACTTCTGTGAATTAAAAGAACTTGTTCTAACCCAATGCGAAGAAACTAAGAACTTTGAAAAAAGGTTTGACTAAATGTTAACGAGAATACACAATTTAGAGAGGAATATAAGTGAATTAATGGAGCTGAAAAACATAACACGAGAACTTTGTGAAGTATGCACAAGTTTTAACAGCCGAATTGATCAAGCAGAAGAAAGGATATCAGAGGTCGAAGACCAACTTAATGAAGTAAAACGAGAAGACAAGATTAGAGAAAAAAGGATAAAAAGGAACAAGCAAAGTCTCCAAGAAATATGGGACTATGTGAAAAGACCTAATCTACACTTGATAGGTGTACCTGAAAGTGAGGAAGAGAATGAATCCAAGCTGGAAAATACGCTTCAGGATATTATTCAGGAAAACTTTCCCAACCT
This sequence comes from Saimiri boliviensis, assembly GCF_048565385.1. Taxonomy (NCBI): domain Eukaryota; kingdom Metazoa; phylum Chordata; class Mammalia; order Primates; family Cebidae; genus Saimiri; species Saimiri boliviensis. The sequence continues at coordinate 12,476,903 of NC_133459.1, forward strand.
AGCAAGGCAGGACAATATACAACTCCAGGCAATACAGAGAACACCACAAAGATATTCCTCAAGAAGACCAACCTCAAGGCACATAATTGCCAGATTCACCAGGGTTGAAATGAAGGGGAAAATACTAAGGGGCAGCCAGAGAGAAAGGTCAGGTTCCCCATAAAAGGAAGCCTATCTGACTCACAGCAGATCTCTCAGCAGAAACCCTACAAGCCAGAAGAGAGTGGGGGCCAATATTCAACGTCCTTAAAGAAAAGAACTTTCAACCCAGAATTTTACATCCAGCCAAATTAAGCTTCATAAGCAAAGGAAAAATAAAAATTTTTGTGAACAAGCAAGTACTCAGAGATTTCATCACCACCAGGCCTGCTTTACAAGAGCTTCTGAAAGAACCACTACACATAGAAATGAACAACTAGTATCAGCTTTTCTAAAAAAATAACAAAAAATAAAGAGCATCAACATAATCAAGAATTTACATCAACTAATGGGCAAAACAGCCAGCTAACATTAAATGCCAGTATTAAACTCACATATATTATTATTAATTCTAAGTTTAAATCGACTAAATTCCCCAATCCAAAGACACAGACAGGCAAAAAAAAAAAAAAAAAAAAAAAAAAAGCCAAAACCCATCGGTATGCTGCATCCAGACCCATCTCACATTATAAGGATACACAAAGACTCAAAACAAAGGGATGGAGACAGATTTACCAACCAAATGGAGAGCAAAAATAAATAAATAAATAGAAAGCAGGAGTTGCCATTTTTGCTGATAAAATAGACTTCAAAGCAACAAAGATCAAAAGAAGCAAAGAAGGACATTATATAATGATAAAAGGATCAAGGCAACAAGAAGAGCTAAAGATCCTAAATATATATGCACCCAGTACAGGAATACCTAGATATATATAAGACTTATAAAGAGACTTAGACTCCCACACAATAATAGTGGGAGACTTCAACATCAATATTAGACAGATCAATGAGACAGAAAATTAACAACGATATCCAGGACTTGAACTCAGATCTGGGACAAGTAAACTTAATTAACATTTATAGAACTCTCCACTTTAAATACACAAACTATACACTCTTATCACATCACACCTATTTACAGATTTAAATGAAATATTGGTTGGCTGCTTGTTAGTTATTTTCTTCCCTCATTTTTTTTTTTATGTCTCTATTATTAAGCACAATTGTAGGCATATCCCTTTTTAGACTGCATTCTAGCCTGGGCAATAAAGCAACATCCCCGTTCTCTCTCTCTCTTCTTCCTTTTTCTTCCTCTCCTTCATTCTTTTCTTCTTATTATTATTTATTTTTATTTTTTTCTCTCTTTCTTCTTCTTTCAAAAAACAAAAAACAAACAAACAAAAAAGACAGAGGCAGAGACCAGAGGGATGCTGCCACAAGCCAAAGAACACTGGCACCCCTAGAAGCTGGAAGAGGCCAGAAGCCCCCCTAGAACCTTCAGAAGGAGATGGTCCTGCTGACATCTTGATTTCAAACTTGATGCGAGAATATTTTCTTGTTGCTTTAAGCCACCCCATTTGTGGTCATTTGTCACGGCTGCCCTAGGAAATGAATGTGCCTTCCCAGCAACCATCTGTAAGGGCAGCTCCCCACTGCCCATCGGCCCATCCCAGCTGGAAAGCAGCACTGGCCTTTGCACTCTGACCCTGCGCCGTTCCCTTGATCCTTCCTAACAATGGGTTGGCAGCCACCGTGCTTCCTTTGTGACAGACAGATGTTCCCAGACCCTTCCATACTGTCATTCCAATTTGTCACTCATGCTAGAGGAATCCATGGTGAAAGAAATGTGGCTGAGAACAATAGGCAGAGCCCACCCTTGCATGACGAGTGGAACACACAGGCAGACCTCGATGCGTTAACTCCTCCACCCCATGATGACTAACGCTGAATAACTTCCTTACCCAGCATTCACCTACAGTGGTCAGAAATGCTTTGATGAATTAAATCCCAATATCGATTCGGTGAGCATTCAACAGATATTCACTAAGTGCCTACCCTAAGTTAAGCACTATGCCAGAGGCGTTAACGTTGAGACGAAAATACCCTAGTCCGGGTGTGGTGGCTCACGCCTGTAATCCCAGCACTTTGGGAGGCGAGGCAGGCAGATCACTTAAACCCGGGAGGCAGAGGTTGCAGTGAGCAGAGATCGCGCCACTGCACTCCAGCCTGGATGACAGGGTGAGACTTTGTCTCAAAAAAAAAAAAAGTACTCTAATAATTCATAAAGCATGCCAGTCAAAATATACCTTGGGGTCTGTTGCTAAGGAAGATACTATTTGTTTAGGGTCTGGGAGCATTATTCATTTATAGAGTACCACTAACACTAGTAATGCTGTTTGCAGATTAGTCAGGCAGTCAACCACACAGCAGCACAGTTTCAAAATTAAGGACTTCTTTGCCACCTGCCCATCTCCTTTTAGTTCCCCCCTCTTCCCTGGCTCCTAGTCTCTGTCCTATTCCCATGGGGTCTACCCCTCAGCAGGCTGCCAATGGATCTCCTAAGAAGAAAAAAGTGTGCAGTAGAAGGAGTCATGTGTGAGAAGACCTGACTTGCAGTTCACGTCCAGAGTATTACCTATCTGTTTCTTTATCTGTAGAACAGAAATAACACACAGTCCAGTCTGGCTTGGAAGACTGCATCTGGAGCAAACAGTGTTCGTAAATATTTCGTATATTATAAAGCAACACACAGTAGCAATATGGGTTACTGTTTGGGAGCCATGGTCGGGGCGTCGCTCGCATAAAGAGACCACCAGGCAGGCTTTGTGTGAGCAACATGGCTGTTTATTTACCGAAGTGCAGACGGGCTGAGTCCGAAAAGAGAGTCAGCCGAGGGCGGTGGGATAGGAGTTGGTTTTGTAGGTTTTAGAGGCAAGTGGTCAGTTAAAGGTGGTTATCTATTTTAGGGAGAGGAAGGGCGTCACAGGATGCATGATCACAAAGGTAGTGATTATCTATTGCAAACAGGCATGATCGTAACGGTGGGGGTTATTGATTCCAAGCAGAGGGGAAGGTGAGGTAAATTACATAGTTACAGGGGTGGGGGTCTTGAGAAACCCAACGTCCGTGGAGGAAATCTCGCCAGGCTGAGCAGGAACAATGGTTGCAGTTTGCAGGGGGAGAGCAATCAGTTCAGGAAAAAGTTGTTTCACTTCTTTCTGTGGCCGCCTGGCTACTTGCGGTTACTTCAGAGTTTCTGGTTCCTGGGGACCATCCAGAGGTGGACGTGTGGGTCACCAAGGCTAAAATGGCCAGGCTTGGACTTGGAGGCTTGACAGCCATCACCTCCTGGCACGACGCATGATGTGTCCTCTACACACGTTGCATCTGGTTCTTACAGCAACGCTGAAATGTGGTCGTCATTTTTGTCCTTCTCCATGTGAGGAAACCAAGGTTGGAATGGTTGAATTGCCAAGGTCACCCAATAGCAGGTAGAGGGGCTGGGCCTTCAACTTTGCCACTGTGACCCCAATATAAGGTATTATATCTATAGAGGCTCACTCAGATGAAATACTATGTCAAGTCCAGAGAAATAAATTGTTTCAAAAATCCAATAATCCAAGGAATATCACCAACGGTGGAATTTCAGGCACTGGGACAGGCAGTAAAATATCTTGAGGCCGGGTGCGGTGGCTCACGCCTATAATCCCAGCACTTTGGGAGGCCGAGGCAGGTGGATCACGAGGTCAAGAGATCCTGACCATCCTGGTCAACATGGTGAAACCCCGTCTCTACTAAAAAAAATATAATTGCCGGGCGCGGTGGCTCAAGCCTGTAATCCCAGCACTTTGGGAGGCCGAGGCGGGTGGATCACGAGGTCAAGAGATCGAGACCATCCTGGTCAACATGGTGAAACCCTGTCTCTACTAAAAATACAAAAATTAGCTGGGCATGGTGGCGTGTGCCTGTAATCCCAGCTACTCAGGAGGCTGAGGCAGGAGAATTGCCTGAACCCAGGAGGCGGAGGTTGCGGTGAGCCGAGATCGCGCCATTGCACTCCAGCCTGGGCAACGAGAGCGAAACTCCCGTCTCAAAAAAAAAAAAAAAAAAAAAAAAAAAAAATACAAAATTAGCTTGGCATGGTGGCACATGCCTATAGTCCCAGCAACTCGGGAGGCTGAGGCAGAATTGCTTGAACCCAGGAGGCGAAGGTCGCAGTGAGCTGAGATCGCGCCATTGCACTCCAGCCTGGGTAACAAGAGCAAAACTTCGTCTCAAAAAAAAAAAGAAAGAAAAAAAGAAAAGAAAATATCTTGAAAAGAGGCCCTGCCAGAGTCACCAATTATATGGTATGGAAGGGGCCACCTGCTCTCTGTATACACTTGATGTCTATGTAAGACCTGGGATGTGGTTTAATGCAGTCTTAATCTTTGATGCGGCCCAGTCCACCACTGCCTCCTCTCCTCTTTATGAAAGTCAAGTCATTGTGATAGTGAATATGTATTGTGCAGCCATAAAGCCTCAGGCGGACACCACAGCACGACACCCAGAGGAGTGTCTGTCCCTGCTCATCACTCATGCCCCAGTGCACAGCAGCTATCTGGAGCATATATGCCATGCACACTTCGTCTCTGAAAGTCAGGTGGAGGTTTTAGGGTGCCTTTAAAAGGTTCCCATTTTCTTTATTTAGTGGATGTGTCATGGTTCCTCCAGGGAAGGGCCTGACAAAGGGCATGGCAGGTGGTAGGGAAGGGACAAGAGAAATTCTGGGGAGGAGGGCCCACCTTGCTAGATGTGGGCTCAAATTCCAGTCCCCAAATCATTCATTCCCAGCTCGGTGCCCACAATCCTGGTAATCCATATTTTCCAAGTCTCCAAGAGACTCGCAAGAAGAAAAACACAAACTTCTTGAGCTTCTGCCTGTGCCTTGGGCTAAACTAGGTCAGAGCGTCCAGTTTGATTAGCCAAGCATGGTGGTTCGAGCCTGTAGTCTCAGCTACTTGGGAGGCAGAGGTGGGAAGATCGCTTGAGCCCAGGAGTTCGAGGCCACAGTGAGCTATGACAGTGTCACTGCACCCCAAGCTGGGCAACAGAACAAGACCCCATCTCTAAAAAAAATTTAAATTTGATTATACTCATCAATAACTTTTTTTTTTTTTTAATTGAGATAGGGTCTTACTTTGTGGCCCAGGCTGCCATGCAGTGGCACGACCTCAGCTCACTGTGACCGCTGCATTCCGAGCTCAGGTGATCCTCTCACCTCAGTCTCCTGAGTAGCTAGGAGTGCAGGCGTGCACCACCATGCCCGGCTAAGTTTTCTATTTTTTGTAGAGATGGAGTTTTTCTATGTTGCCCAGGCTGTGATAAAAAACAAACAAACAAACTTTTGATCACATGTCCCTAGGAGTGAAAGCTCTGTGAGCACTCGCTGCTAATATGCTGTTAGGATGAACCGCATGACGTTGCCATTTTTATAGGGGAAAAAATGTCCAATGATGACATTCCATATTGTGCTATCCAGTATATGTTTCTAAATTGTAAATACAGTAAACGCATGGGCCTCTGCTAATTTACCTGTTGAATATTAGAAAGGTTTAATTTCTTTCTTTCTTGAAGATACAAACTAAATGTAAAGAATTCTTGGCTGAGAGTGGTGGCTCACACCTATAATCTCAACACTTTGGGAGGCCAAGGCGGGAGGTTCACTTGAGGCCGAGAGTTTGAGACCAACCAGGGCAATATAGCGAACACCATCTCTACAAACAATTAAAAACTGTTACCCAGGTATGTTGGCACATACCTGTAGGGCCAGCTCCTGGAGAGGCTGAGGTGGGAGGATCTCTTGAGCCAGGGAGGTCAAGGCTGCAGTGAGCTATGATTGTGACACTGTACTCCAACCTGGGTGACAGAGCAAGACCCTGTCTCAGAAAAAAAAAAAAGAATTCTCGCATCTTCTTCTTGTATTCTAAAGAGCCATAGTGGGTGCCCTCTATACTGGAGACCACTCCGAGAGCATTCTGACATGAAAGAGGGCTATTTGAGCTGAGCCTTCAGAACGGGTGGAATTGCCTTTGTCCAGCAGCGGGACTTCCTGAAAACAGCAGAACCTAATCACAGAGGTGTGAGAGGGCAGTAGGCTGCGGGGTGATGGCAATTGCCTGTCAATATCCCCAGGGCTAGCCAACCACTCACCGACATAAATACAGCCGGGACAGAGCTCCCTTCTGGAAAACTCTATTTGGCGGGATAGATAGCAGTTAGATTTGTTTTCCGCACATTCTGCTCTCTAACATTCTTAGACTAAGAGCACAGAAAAGAATCTGTTTCTGGCTATAATGGGTTCCATGGTGGCCACCTCAAAAGCTATGTCTACGTCCAAGTCCCCAGAACCCTCAAATATGACTTTATTTGGAAAAAGGGTCTTTGCAAATGTAATTAAGTTAAGGATCTTGAAGTGGGGGGATCATCCTAGATTACCCAGGTGGGCCATCCATCTAAAGACAGGTGTCCTTCTAAGGACAAGACACAGGCGGAAGGGCAGAAGGCCGTGTGACCATGGAGGCAGAGACTAAAGTGATGCAGCCACAAGCCAAGGAATGACCAGCGGCCACTAGAAGCTGGAAGAGGCAGAAACGGATTCTTTGCTAGAGGATCCAGAGGCAGCGCATCCCTGCTGCAGCTTGATTTCATACTTCTGATCTTGGGAGCCGTGAGAGATTAGATTTCTGTTGTATCAGGCCACCGGGTTTGTGATACCTTATTATGGCACCTCAGGAAACCAGTGCGCTAGGCAAACGTGCTTCAACCTCCTGTGCAAAGATCATCTACCTTTGCTACATTAATGCAAAACAGGGTGCGGGAGAGAGAGGAGATCTATTTTGAACAGTTCCAATCCAGCCCGGAGAAGACCCTCTGAATGCAACCATCTTAGCATCACATTCAAGCCTCTGATGGAGCCTGTTCTTCCTGAGAAGAGCTTTACACGAGAGCATCACTGTTCATGGGGGCAAAGCTTTGCCACTCAGTAATCCAAGCTCTGAAATCAGCTCCCACTAATCCCAGCCCACCTGAGGAATCAATCTGTGGTTCACGAAGGGCTTCCACGGTGGGCAGTGAGATGAGGCGGGAGCACACAGCTGGGGGATTGGGGACCATCAAAGCAGGTGCTAGGAGCAGCAAAGATCTAAATCACAGCCTTGGGCTGCCCTCCAGCTGCAGCGGACCCCACCCAGTAAATGAACCCCACATCATACCAGCTGTGTGTCTCTGCATCTCTGAATTTAGGCATGGAACCAATCCTCCAGACCCCTCTCAACAGCAAACAGTTGGATGAAAATACAACCACCTCTTTGCTTGTTAACATCTTGATGCTGAGGAGAGAGTTAAACCCCTGTGCAAATCACATCTGAGGGCATTTATATTTCATACATTTGCTGGCATAAGTTTCCAGTGTCCAAGGGAATTGTTCCCATCGTGTCTGCCTGGAGGCTGTCCCTCATGGTAACTGAGCGTGCTGAGCCTGGAGTGGGAACCAGCATGGGGAAGAGGAGCTGGTGTTTTTTCAAATTGAATCAGGAAAGTTCTCTGAATTCTGTAAAGAGATAATATGCTTAAAGCACCAATCCCTTGTGGTTGTTGAAACGAAAACATTTTATTTATCACATTGAATGCATCTTTCAGACCCCTGGACATGGAAAAGACAAAGATCTGCTGGAGGGAAAGCCCTGGGTCCTTTAAGACTTCCAGAATCACTTTGTCCTGACTGGACGGAAGCCAGAATTGATGTGTAGTGTGAATGATCTGAAACATGTGCCTGATCAGGTATGCTGAATTCCTTCAGAGACATGGGTTTGTAGACCTCACCACTTGCCCTCCAAGCGGGTTCCATCTTCCAAAAGCTGCAGGGACTCTCATCTCTTCCTGAATCCCAGCTTCCCTCAACAGAACCCTCCAAGCTAATTCACTTCCTTCTTCAAAGCTTTAATGAGGTTTCGTTTGCTAGAAAATTCGCTGTGCACTTGTGGATATTGAAAGCCCAGAATCTGAGCGGGACTCCAGGATCTGAGCTGGGTTACAGCACTCTCTAGGGGAGACAGCACTCAGGTTATTTGAGGCTCTGAAGAGTCAGGAACAGCGAAGCAAGAATCAGAGTGTTCAGCACCCATAAGGAAAGAAAGGAGCCGTGGAAGGACAGGCAGCAGCGGATAATGTGAACAAAGAGTCTGTTCACTGCTTTGTGAAATTCAGGCAGGAGCCACCACAAACAGCTCGTTTCAAACTAATGATGACTTGTTGAAATGAACAATTACAGTATAAAGAGTGGACTCTTTGGTGGCTTCAGAAAGACTTAAAAATTTCTGTTTAAAACATTACATACATCCAGTGGAATCTTGTTTTAGATAGCAGCTTGAGAAAATACGATTTTGTTTCCAAATACTGTAGGCACCTCAAATTCTCCTTTGATGGTATATAACTTATTCTGGCACAACATTGAAACTTGAACTTTGGATTCTGGGCTCTCTGGTTTTTTTTTTTTTTTTTTTTTTTTTTTTTTTTTTTTTTTTTTTTTTTTTTACAGAGTCTCTGTCGCCCAGGCTAGAGTGCAGTGACATGACCTCAGCTTACTCCTGGGTTCATGCGATTTTCCCGCCTCAGCCTCCAGAGTAGCTGGCATTACAGGCACATGCCACCATGTCTGGCTGATTTTTGTATTTTTAGTAGAGACGGAGTTTCGCTATGTTTGCCAGGCTGGTCTTGAACTCCTGACCTCAGGTGTACCACCTGCCTCGACCTCCCAAAGTCCTGGGATTACAGCGGTCATGCCATCTTATTATCTGAAAAGAAAGATAAAGTCTTGACCTAAACCTTGAAAGTCAGGGTATATATTGCAGAGGACAGGGGATACAAACTTGGGATACTCATTTTATCTAAGATGAAGCAAGTCATGCTGTATTTTCAGAATTTATCTTTAATCCTTCTTCAGTCACCATTTATCCTGAAAAGCTACAATTACATTTAAATAATTTTTCAATGGCAGAAATGGAATCTGGATTTTATTCACTTTTGGACCAAAGCTGACAAGCTAACTTTAAAACGGGTGATATTTTAAAGTTAGCTTGTCAGCTTTGATCCAAAATTGTATCCAGATTCCATTTCTGCCACTGAAAAATTATGGATGACTAGTTCTGCGGCTTGTGCTGCACGTGGCTCACCATGCAAGGTCAACACACCCAAACTGGTCTATAATGGAGGCTTTTTATGGGCTTCACCAAGATCAATCACTGGTCATGAGCTTGGATGTCATGGTGATGTCAAAGTGCTATAAAAGTTTCTCTGTGTTTACTTTCGATGTCTGCACTTTTTTTGAGAAGGAGTTTCTCTCTTGTTGCCCAGGCTGAAGTACAATGGCATGGTCTCGGCTCATTGCAACCTCCACCTCCTGGGTTCAAGAGATCCTCCTGCCTCAGCCTCCCAAGTAGCTGGGATTGTAGGCGCCCACCACCATGCCTGGCTAATTTTTGTATTTTTAGTAGAGATGGGATTTCACCATGTTGGCCAGGCTGGTCTCGAATTCTTGACCTCAGGTGATCTGGCTGCCTTGGCCTCCCAAAGCACTGGGATTACAGGTGTGAGCCACTGCACCTGGCCCTGATTTCTGTACTTTTTGGTCTTGAATGAGTAACAAACAGTTCTTAGGACAGCACCAGTCTGCAAACTGATCTGGTCCAACCTCTTCTTTTTGCAGGTGTAGTCATTCATTTATTCAGCAAATCTCAGCTGAGTACCTAGCATTGTATTAGTCTGTTCTCACACTGCTATAAAGACATACCTGAGACTTGGTAATTTGTAAAGAAAAGAGATTTAATTGGCTCACAGTTCTGCAGGCTATACATGCATCTTCTTCTGGGGAGGCCTCTGGAAACTTACAATCATGGTGGAAAGCCAAGGGGAAGCAGGCACACTTCACATGGCTGGCAGGAGACAGAGAGATAGATAGAGAGAGAGAGAGAGAGAGAGAGAGAGAGAGAGAGAGAGAGATAGAAGGGGGAAGTGCTACATGCAAACAAGCAAATCTCATGGGAACTCTATCACGAGAACAGCAAGTGGGGAGTCTGCCCCCATGATTTACTCACCTCTCACCAGGCCTCTCCTCCAACAGTGAAGATTACAATTCAACATGAGATTTGGGTGGGGACACTGAGACAAACCATATCAAGCATCTACCAGGCATTGTTCCAATCGCTGGGGCTAGAGCAGGGAACATTTCAGAGCTGGTCCCTACCCTCTTTGCTGTGGTTGAGACAAAGTATAGAAACAACAAATATACAGTATAATTTTAGGTTGTGACCATGGCTATTCAGAAACACCAACCTGCGCAAAGTAAGAGAGAGTGAAGGGGTGGAACTGAGTGCTAGTCTGAAACACAGTGGGGACGGAAGGACTCTGAGGAGGTAGAAGAGGTGAACATCTAAGCTGAGCCACAGAATGAAAGGAGGGAGGGAGTCATGCAGGTGCCCGGGAGAAGAAGGATCCAGACTGAGGGAGCTGCAGATGCAAAGGCCCTGGGAGAGGGTTGAGTTTGGTATCTTTGAGAAAGAGAAAGCCAATGTGGCTGGAGTGGAGTGAGCCAGAGAGAGAGGAGTTAAGAGATGAGGAGAGGTTATTAAGGAGGGGCTGGATTACATCAGGCATTGAGGCAGGAAGTTTGGTAAGGATTTTAGATTTTCTTCTATGTGTTATGGGAAGCTAGTGGGGATTTGTAGGCAAGAAAGTCAATGTTTGATTTGAAAAACAAAAAAACCAAAAAAAAAAGGCTGGACCCAGTTCAGGTTGAGCAAGTTTATGGGAATGACCCCCAGTGATTCTCGCCTTGTGATGGTCACACCTTCATGGAAACCTCTTCAGCAATAAATAGATCCAATCTCTGTAACCAACAGAATATTACAGAAATGAAGGAGTGTGACTTTGAAGCCTAGTTCATGAAAGACATTGTGGTTTCCTTTTTGCTTTCACTTTTGGATCATTTGCCCTAGGGGAAGTCAGCCACCATGTTGTGAGGATGCTCAAGCAGCCCTATGGAGACGTACACATGATAAAGAACTGAAGCCTCCTAGCAACAACCACCACTGACCTGCCAGTCATGTGAGTGATACCACCTTGAAGTGGATCGTCTGGCCCTAGTCAAGCCTTAAGCTGACCACAGCCCAGGCTGACATTTTGACTGCAACCTTATGCGGGACCTTGAGCCAGAAACACCCGGCTAAGTTGCTCCAGAATTCCGAATGCACAGAAACTATAAGAAAATAAGTATTTATTGTTTTTTTTTTAAGACGCTAAACGTTGGGGTAATGTGGTATTCAGCAAAAGCAGTTGAGGCTAGAGCTCCTTCAGGCTACAGCAGGGAATACTTGAGAGGTGGTCCCTACCCTCTTTGTCATGGTAGAGACAAATTATAAAAACAACAAATATGAAATATAATTTTATAGTAACTGGTTGTGCAGCAACAGATAACTTAATATGGGAAGAGTTTTGAATCTTGGAGACTAGTTTATCGATGCAGCTTGGAGGATAAGGAGACCCAAAAAGGAAGGTTTTCCGGCACATGAAGGTGAAGATGAATAGCGAATGTTCAGAGAAGGGCACTAAGCTCAACCCTTGTCAGTGAGTGTCCCCAAAGCTGGCCGAAATGTGCATTCGGGAAGGTGGAGGAGAATGCATACTTGGGCTATCACACAAAATACTTGGGACAGCTCAGTTAAGATCTATTTCCCACTATGAGCAATCTCTGAAAAGAGACTAATCCGCCTTTCTGAAATAAGACAGGAGAATTGTGAAGCCGACCTTATTCATCCATTCAAGAAATATTTATTCGTAGCCAACTCCGTGCCAAGCGCTGTGATAAGTGTTGGAAATCAAGCAGTAAACACCAATTTGGCTCCTGTTCATGTGAATATGTCTGTCATGGGATAGGAAGACGAACAGCAACCAAACAATCACACTCACAGCTAGGTGGTGCAGTGGGGTAAGTACACTGAAGAAGGAGGTGAAACATGCCAGTGTCTTGTTCTGCTCGTGCTACTCTAACAAAGTGCCCAAGACTGAGTAATTTAGAAAGAACAGAAACTTACTTTCTCACTGTTCTGGAAGCTGGGAAGTCCAAGATCCAGGAACTGGCAGATTTAAGTGTCTGGTGAAGGCTTGCTCTCTGCTTTCACGATGGTGCCTTGCTGCTGTGTCCTCACGTGACCAAAGACAGGAGGGTAAGAGGGACAAATGCTGTGTGCTCGCATGGCAGAGAAAATAGGAGGGCCAGGCAGCTCTCTGAAGCCTCTTTTATAAGAGCATTAATCCCATTCATGAGAGTGGAGCACTTGTGACTTTCAGTCACTTCCCCAAAGTCCCTACCTTTTAATATTATTACCTAGGGGTTTAAGTTCCACCATATGAATTTTGGGGGAACATATACATTCAAAGCATAGTGCTCGAGGACATGAAAGCTAGTCTTGGGGGTCATAGAGGTCTCCCCGAGGAAGTAAGGTTTACATAGGGTCTGAGGGGCTAGCAGGAGTCAGGTCAAGACTGGACAGATGGAGAAGCGTTCTCAGCAGAGGAAGTAGCACGTGGCCGGGCTCTCAGGAAGGAACCAAGGAAGTCCAGCATGGCGGAGTGCAGAGACCGAGAGGCGCAGCCGGAGAGGAGGCGAGGCCCGTGAGTGGAGTCAGGTCACGCCCAGCCTCACGGGCATGTAAAGGACTTGCATCTTGATTTTAGTGTCAATGGGGAGCCTGACGATACCGATTCTGCTGTTGGACCTCTGTAATATTCATTTAAACTCCTTCTTATTGACTCTCCAATTCGTTTTTATGTGCTTTCCTGACAAGGTAACACATCCACACAGACCACTGGCCAAGTCCTAAAAATGAGAAGAGTCTTAGTTGATGATGGTAGAAGCTGGCGCCCAAAGGATGCCCATTTGCCTTTGGTTATAGATCAGTGCGTGCTCTGAGTTACCCACACCACAGCTGCCCCAGAAATAACACTGCCAGGAGTCGATTTGTGGTCTGGCAGCATTGCTCCAGCTGGAGCTTTGGATGAAATTCAGTCCATTTATCCATATTCCAAAGAAGCTCCTTTAGAATAAAGGCTAAATGCCTCCAGCCTTGCACTGAGCCCTGAGAACCCAAACAAATATTTGCATGTACTGACTTTCCTAAATTTGTCAGATGACTTTCACATAACCTATGATTACTGCTAATTTTTCTTCAAAGCAAACACAGTTTTCTTACCTCTGAACGAAATGGAAACATGACCATTTCTTCAACTGAACTGTTGCTCTGGAAAATTACATTTTATGCTGTTGTAGGAACGGTCAACAGCCATAGATATGCATGCAAAGGCAATGCCATTAGAACATCTATCAGAGTTGTAGTAAAATGACTTTGACATGGCCAGCAGTCATTAAAGCACCAAGCCTGGCTGTCAAAGGGAGAAGAGGGACACTGAGCCTGCTCTGTGGGGCCCTGAGGCTGCCTTACCCAGTACCCAGCTCACCTGGTGATAGTCTCCAACCGCTGAGAGCTGAAATCATGGAATGAATTTTGCTATTCAGTGAGAATGGTCTGATCCACCGTGAGATACTGCACCTGTCTCTGGCCATTATTGCTGTATAGACGCGTCATTCATAAAGAGAGGTGACAATCTGTGATCAACTCCCCAACATCCATTACTCCCAAGCAGGCAGTTTAATTCAATCTGGATCTCATTTCCCTTGCCAGTGATTGATTTAGAAGACGCATGGGAACTAATCCTGACTATGGGGAAGAAAAGAGAATTTTGCTGGGGTTGTGAGCCTCTGAGAAAGATTTCCTTATTCCTAAAAAGAGGCCTTATTCCTAAAAAGAAAAAGATTTTTTTTTTTTTTTTTCATTTTGGAAGTGGTTATTTCTGAGTGGGTGTGTGCTGCTCCCATCTGGCACCCAGCCATGGGACTGAGGCTCAGCCGAAAACAGAAGAGGCGAGTGAGAGACAGAGAAACAGGGCCAGAGCCACAACAGAATGACCTGTGGACTTCTTCCTAGGTATGAGAATTATTCCCTTATGCTTATCTTAGTCCATTTGCGTTGCTGGAAAGGAAGACCAGAGGCTGGGTAATTTAGAAAGAAAAAAGGCTTATTTGGCTCATGGTTCTGCTGGCTGGAGGACTGGGTGTCTAGTGAAAGCCTCAGGCTGCTTCCTTCACAGCAGAAGGCAAAGAAGCAGGGCAGGCATGTGCAGAGATCACATGGCAAGAGAAGAAGCAAGAGAGAGAAGGGAGGTGCCAGGTTCCTTTTATAGGTTGGTGCAAATGTAATTGCAGTTTCAGACTGTGAATTTTAAATCATTATAGCTAGGCTCAAATACATCTTTATGAATCAAAATAGAAATCATTACAATCAACACATTTTTGCCAATGAAAAATAAGTTTGTACATTCCCGCAGGATAAAAATTTATGCTTCAGGATTCAGCAAACTCTTGGAAAGTGTTTTCTGCATTCTGCCGGTCGTGGAAGCATTTTCCCTGCAAAAAAGTTGTAGATGCTTGAAGTGTTAGTCGGTTAGCAAGAGGTCAGGTGAATATGGCAGATGAGGCAAAACTTCGCAGCCCCACTCATTCAACTTTTGAAGCTTGATTGTACCATGTGCAGTCAGGCATCGTCATGGAGAAGAATTGGGTCCCTTCTGTTGACCAGTGCCAGCAACAGGCATCACAGTGTCTGGCGCATCTCACCGATTTGCTGAGCGTCCTTCTCAAGTGTCACAGTTTTGCCGAGATTCAGAAAGCTGCAGTGGCTCAGACTGGCAGCAGATCACCAAACAGGGACCGTGAACCATTTCTGGTTCAAGTTTGGGCTTCGGGAAGTGCTTTGGAGCATCTTCTCACTCCAGCCACTGAGCTGGTCATCACTGGTTGCTGTATAAAATCCACATTGCACACCACAATCCAACTGAGAAATGGTTCACTGCTGTGTAGAATAAGAGAAGATGACACTTCAAAACAGTGATTTTCGGTCAGCTCAGGAGGCACCCATTTATCAAGCTTTCTCACCTTTCTGATTTGCTTCAAATGCCGAACAACCATCTAATGGTTGACGTTGAGTTCTTTGGCAACTTCTCATGTAGGTATAAGAAGATCAGCTTCCATGATGACTCTCAATTGTTCGTTGTCAACTTTCGATGGCCGCCCCTCTGCTCCCCATCTTCAAGTCCCTCATCTTCTTTGTAGATCTTCTTTTTCTTCTTCTTCGTTTTTTGAGACGGAGTTTCGCTCTTGTTACCCAGGCTGGAGTGCAATGGCGCGATCTCGGCTCACCGCAACCTCCGCCTCCTGGGTTCAGGCAATTCTCCTGCCTCAGCCTCCCGAGTAGCTGGGACTACAGGCTTCTTGAACCCTGTACGTTTGTTAGCAGCTCCTGGGCCAAATGCATTGTTGATGTTGCGAGTTGTCTCTGCTGCTTTAGGACCCATTTTGAACTTGTGTAAGAAAACTGCTCGGATTTTCTTTTTGTCTAATATCATTTCCATAGTCTAAAACAAACGTAAAATGTACAGCAAGTAATGAGTCGTTAGCAAGAAAACATAAAGCAAGAAATGCCTATTAAATGATATGTAACATAACCACATTTATTTAAGAACGTATTCTAATACCAAACGGCAAATTCCAACAATGCAAGACCTGCAATTGCTTGTACACTCACCTGATAGCAACCAGCTCTCTCAGGAACTAATAGAGTGAGAATTCATTCTCACCCCCACCCCTGCAGGGTGGGCATTAATCTATTCACAAGAGATCAACCCCCGTGATCCAAACTCTCCCATTAGGCCCCACCTCCAACATTGAGAATCAACTTCCAACACGAGATTTGAGGGGCAAACCTCTAAGCAATAGCACTGCTGTTCCTTGGAACTGAAGACATGGTCACTGGTACACCATGTGAATTTCTCACTGCTTTAGCAAACCACTGAAATGATGGGGAGTTCATTGAATCAACTTGTTATGTGGATTTCAGTTCCAGTCACAGGTTAAGTTTGAATGAGTTTCAGCCAGGGTTCTTTAGTGTGTTTTCATGTAATCAGATCAAGTCAATAGTCAAAAACACAGATTGGATGCATCCTTGGGAGGAGGAGCTTTGGCCGTTTTGGGGCAAGCATTGCCTGGTGCTTAGCAGGTGAAGCCCTGCAATCAGACTGACCTAGATTGAACTCTGGTTCTGCCACTTCGTCTTTTTGTGTCCCTGCAAATGGAGCTTTATTTCTCTGAGAGTCCATTTCTTCATCTGCATCTTCCCTAAAGAGCTGTTGTGAGGGTTATGTGTCATGCTTATGAAGATGCTTAACTTCTGTAACGTGACCTCAGGACCTCTTTATACACAAGTATTATTGGGGCCCACAGAGAGAGCTTTTGTTCATGTTGTGTATTTGCCCATCGTTAACATCCTAGAAGTTAAAATTGAGAAAATTAAAAATATGTATTCATCTATTCATTTTAGAATGACAATGATAAACCCATTGCGTATTAACTTAACACATTTTATGAAAAATAACATCTTCCAAAAACAAAAACAATTTGTGAGAAGAGTGACATTGTCTTACATTTTGCAAAACTCCTCCATGCCTGGCATAATAGGGATAGCAGGATTCTCATATCTGCTTCTGTGTTCAGTTAGTTGGGTTTTGGTTAAAGTATATGAAGAAAATCTTGCCTCACAAAGATAGGTTGGAAAAGGGAAGGGAAGTCCTGGGTTCCTTTCCTGGGGCTCCATTTCTTCATCTGCATCTTCCCTAGAGTGCTGTTGCAAGATTAAGTGTCATGCAAACGAAGAAGGTGCTTTATTTCTGTAACATGATCTCATGATACATGCAAACATTTACTTTACATCCAAATATGTCTTGGCCCCAGAACCTCTTGGAAATTCTGGGACCAGAATTGCTAGTGAGATCTAGAATCACTGCTATAGAAAACCAAACATTGATCAGTCAATTCAGAAATAAGCTAATACAGATAGAATAGGTACAGTGGCTGATCCAGTCACAGACAGGAGTCACCTATTGGCCTACGGAGCTTTTTTTTTTTTTTTTTTTTTTTTTTTTTTTGAGAAAGTCTCAACCTGTCACCCAGGCTGGAGTACAATGGCACAGTCTCAGCTCACTGCAACCTCTGCCGCCCAGGTTCAAATGATTCTCCTGCCTCAGCCTCCCAAGTAGCTGGCATTACAGGTCCCCACCACCACACGCAGCTAATTTTTGTATTTTTAGTAGAGACTGGTTTTCACGTTGTTGGCCAGGCTGGTCTCGATCTCTTGACCTCATGATCCACCCTCCTTGGCCTCCTAAAGTTCTAGGATTACAGGTGTGAGCCACCGCACCTGGCCCAAAGCTTTTTATTTATCTCTGAACATGCCTCTGTAATGTGCTTTGGCTTGAAATGACATTTGACATTTCAACGGGCAATGCTTGCATTAAACTGGCAACTGAGTCAGAGAATCAGAAGATCTCAGAGTCAAGGGGAACCTAGAAATTGACCTTGTAGCTTGTGTTCTGTTGATGAATCTCTTGGAAGCGAAACTCCCTGCTGCATGAGAGAGTGGTATGTTCAAAGAAGCAAGAAAACTGGGAATCCCCTCCGTGCCATCTCACACACCAGGAAGCTGCTTGCTGCAGGCCACACAGCCTGCCATTGGCACAGCTCAGCTTTTCTTATTCCCAACCCAATGTGTCCACCGGTTTTTCTTATGTTCACTTTTTGTTTTTTGTGAGTCTAGATCATAAAAACACATGTCTTTTTATGTGCCTACACAAAAGAAATATTCCTTTCTAGGAATGAACAAACCAAATTGCTTGGTTTTGCTCTGTATCTTTTAGGCAGCCAAGGGAAGTCTGGGGGCTGTGGGACCCTTTTGCTAAATGAATTGAATCAACGTGTTCCACTGAAGTAAAGGAAAGTTTAGAAATAAAATGTCTCTTTAGTACATAATGAAGACAGAGCAGATCCACAGGAGTCACTCTCACCGACTGCTAGTATGTCTCTTTTTTGGCCTGTCTGAAAAAGCCGTTATCAGCACAGATGTCCATCCAGAGGTGATATGTTGATCATCTAAAGTTTTTTTTGGCAAAGTGCCTTAATGGTTGACTTTTTTTTTTTTTTTAATGAGATAGACTGGAGTGCAGTGATATGATCTCAGCTCACTGCAACCTCCATCTTTCTGGGTTCAAGCGATTCTCCTGCCTCAGCCTCCTGAGTAGCTGGGACTACAGGCACGCAATCACCATGCCTGGTTAATTTTTGTATTTTTAGTAGAGATGGGGGTTTTTAGTAGAGACCATGTTATTCAGGCTGGTCTTGAACTCCTGACCTTAAATGATCCACCTACCTTGGCTTCCCAAAGTGCTGAAATTACAGGCATGGGTGATTCATACACTCAACCAACCAAGGATTGATTTTTGAAAGATCTCTTATTATAGTCTATGGCCATAGCACTCTGAACGTGCCTGATCTCATAAGCTAAGCAGGGTCAGGCCTGGTTAGTACTTGGATGGGAGACCACCTGGGAAAAACAGGTGCTGTAGGCTTAAAAAAAAAAAAAAAAAAGAAAAGAAAAGACATCTTATCATAAACATATTCATCACAAAAGTATAGTACATAAGATCATTAAACCCTATGAACCCATTTCTCAAATTGAAGAATTTCATTGCTTTGATTTTCATCACACTTGCTTTATCTAACCATTCTTTTTTTTTTTTTTTTTTTTTTTTTTGAGACGGAATTTCGCTCTTGTTACCCAGGCTGGAGTGCAATGGCGCGATCTCGGCTCACCGCAACCTCTGCCTCCTGGGTTCAGGCAATTCTCCTGCCTCAGCCTCCTGAGTAGCTGGGATTACAGGCACACACCACCTTGCCCAGCTAATTTTTTTTTGTATTTTTGGTAGAGACGGGGTTTCACCATGTTGACCAGGATGGTCTCGATCTCTTGACCTCGTGATCCACCCGCCTCGGCCTCCCAAAGTGCTGGGATTACAGGTGTGAGCCACTGCGCCCTGCCTATAAATTCTTTAAGCTAAGTGGCAAATACTTTTCCCGGTCTGTGATTTGTCTTTTGCCTTTGCCTTTAGTATTCTGACTATTTAGAAGACTTTGTTGTTGTTATTGTTTGGTAGTTCAATTTACAATCTTTTAAAAAATTCCTTCCAGATTTCAAATTATTGTGATTTTACTCCACTTCTACGCTACAAATGATCTTTTCTCCTGCTATTTGTGTAATTTAATTAATAACATTTAGATCTTTGGTCCATTTGAAAATCATCCTGACTTACTGTGTGATTAATAGATTTTTTTTTCCTTTTTTTTAAAAAAAAATCTGATTGTGCTTTTGAATCAGTAAATTAAAAGGATTGATTTTCTAATCATTGATAACTTTTTTTGAAGGTGATAAGCATATATAACTGTATATATTTCTTTCTTTCTTTTTTTTGAGTACTTTAGGTTCTGGGGTACATGTGCAGATCATGCAGGATTGTTGCATAGGTACACACATGGCAGTGTGGTTTGCTGCCTCCATCCCTCCGTCACCTGCATCTGGCATTTCTCCCCATGCTATTCTTCCCCGACCTCCCTACTCCCAGCTGTCCCTCCCTTGCCCCCCACAACAGACCCCAGTGTGTGATGCTCCCCTCCCTGTGTCCATGTGTTCTCATTGTCCAACACCCGCCTATGAGTGAAAACATGCGATGTTTGATTTTCTGTTCTTGTGTCAGTTTGCTGAGAATTATGGTTTCTAGATTCATCCATGTCCCTACAAAGGACACAAACTCATCATTTTTTATGGCTGCATAGTATTCCATGGTGTATATATGCCACATTTTCCTTGTCCAGTCTATTATCGATGGGCATTTCAGTTGGTTCCAGGTCTTTGCTATTGTACACAGTGCCACAGTGAACATATATGTGCACGTGTCCTTATAACAGAATGATTTTTAATCCTTAGGATATATACCCAGTAATGGGATTGCTGGGTCAAATGGAATTTCTATTTCTAGGTCCTTGAGGAATCGCCACACTGTCTTCCGCAATGGTTGAACTAATTTACACTCCCACCAACAGTGTAGAAGTGTTCCTATTTCTCCACATTCTCTCCAGCATCTATCTCCAGATTTTTTAATGATAGTCATTCTAACTGGTGTGAGGTGGTACCTCAACATGGTTTTGATTTGCATTTCTCTAATAGTCAGTGATGATGAGCATTTTTTCATATATTTGTTGGCCTCATTTATGTCTTCTTTTGAAAAGTGTCTGTTTATATCTTTCACCCACTTTTGGATGGGTTTGTTTGTTTGTTTTTTTCTTGTAAATCTGTTTTAGTTCTTTGTAGATTCTGGATATTAGCCCTTGGTCAGATGGGTAGATTGCAAAATTTTTTTCCCATTCTGTTGGTTGCCGGTTCACTCTAATGACTGTTTCTTTTGCTATACAGAAGCTGTGGAGTTTGATTAGGTCCCGTTTGTCTATTTTGTCTTTTGTTGCCATTGTTTTTGGTGTTTTAGTCATGAAGTCCTTGCTTATGCCTATGTCCTGAATGGTTTTGCCTAGATTTTCTTCTAGGATTTTTATGGTGTTAGGCCTTATGTTTAAGTCTTTAATCCATCTGGAGTTAATTTTAGTGTAAGGTGTCAGGAAGGGGTCCAGTTTCTGCTTTCTGCACATGGCTAGCCAGTTTTTCCAACACCATTTATTAAACAGGGAATCTTTTCCTCATTGCTTGTTTTTGTGAGGTTTGTCAAAGATCAGATGGTTGTAGATGTGTGGTGTTGCCTCCAGGGCCTCTGTTCTGTTCCGTTGGTCTATATCTCTGTTTTGGTACCAGTACCATGCTGTTTGGATTACTGCAGACTTGTAGTATAGTTTGAAATCAGGTAGTGTGATGCCTCCAGCTTTGTTATTTTTGCTTAGGATTGTCTTGGCTCTGCAGGCTCTCTTTTGGTTCCATATTAAGTTTAAGGTGTTTTTTTCCAGTTCTGTGAAGAAGGTCATTTGTAGCTTGATGGGGATAGCATTGAATCTATAAATTACTTTGGGCAGTATGGCCATTTTCACAATATTGATTCTTCCTAATCATGAGCATGGAATGTTTTTCCATCTGTTTGTGTCCTCTCTTATTTAGTTGAGGAGTGGTTTGTAGTTCTCCTTGAAGAGGTCCTTCACATCCCTTGTTAGTTGTACTCCTAGGTATTTTATTCTCTTTGTAGCAATTGTGAATGGGAATTTGCTCATGATTTGGCTCTCTGTTAGTCTGTTATTGGTGTATAGAAGTGCTTGTGATTTTTGCACATTGATTTTGTATCCTGAGACTGCTGAAGTTGCTTATCAGTTTAAGGAGATTTGGGGCTGAGGTGATAGGGTCTTCTAAATACACAATCATGTTGTCTGCAAATAGAGACAATTTGACTTCTTCTTTTCCTAATTGAATACCTTTTTTTTTTTCTTGCCTAATTGCTGTGGCTGGAACTTCCAGTACTATATTGAATAGGAGTGGTGAGAGAGGGCATCTCATCTAGTGCCGGATTTCAAAGGGAATGCTTCCAGTTTTTGCCTATTCAGTATGATATTGGCTGTGGGTTTGTCATAAATAGCTTTTATTATTTTGAGATATGTTCCTTTGATACCTAGTTTATTGAGAGTTTTTAGCTTAAAGGGCTACTGAATTTTGTCAAAGGCCTTCTCTTTCTCTATTGAGATAATCATGTGGTTTTTGTCTTTGGTTCTGTTTATGTGGCGGATTTAGTTTATAAACGTGCATATGTTGAACCACCCTTGTATCCCTGGGATGAAGCCTACTTGATCACGATGGATAAGCTTTTTGATGTGCTGTTGCAATCAGTTTGCCAGCGTTTTATTGAAGATTTTTGCATCGATGTTCATCATAGATATTGGCCTGAAGTTTGCTTTTTTAGTTGAGTCTCTGCCGGGTTTTGATATCAGGATGATGTTGGTCTCATAAAATAATTTGGGAAAGATTATTGTTTGGAATAGTTTCAGAAGGAGTGGTACCAGCTCCTCTTTGTATGTCTGGTAGAATTCGGCTGTGAACCCGTCTGGACCTGGACTTTTTTTTAGTTGGTAAGCTATTAATTGCTGCCTCAGCTCCAGCCTTTGTTATTTGTCTATTCAAGGTTTCAACTTCTTGCTGGTTTATGCTTGGGAGGGTGCAAGTGCCCAAGAATTTATCCATTTCTTCCAGGTTTACTGGTTTGTGTGCATAAAGTTGTTTGTAGGAATCTCTGATTGTAGTTTGCATTTCTGTGGAATCAGTGGTGATATCCCCTTTATCGTTTTTTATTGCATCTATTTGATTCTTCTCCCTTTTCTTTTTTGTTAATCTGGCTAGTGGTCTATTTTGTTGATCTTTTCAAAAAACCAGCTCCTGGATTTATTGATTTTCTGAAGGGTTTTTTGTGTCTCTCTCCTTCAATTCTGCTCTGATCTTAGTTATTTCCTGTCTTCTGCTAGCTGTTGAGTTTTTTTGATCTTGCTCCTCTAGCTCTTTCAATTTTGATGACAGAGTGTCAATTTTAGATCTTTCTTCACTTCTCATGTGTACATTTATTGCTATAAATTTCCCTCTAGACACTGTTTTAAATGTGTCCCAGAGATTCTGGTATGTTGTGTCTTCGTTCTCATTGGTTTCAAAGAACATCTTTATTTCTGCCTTCATTTCATTGTTTATCCAGTCGACATTCAGGAGCCAGTTGTTCAGTTTCCTTGAAGCTGTGCGGTTCTGAGTTAGTTTCTTAACTCTGAGTTTTAATTTGATTTCCCTGTGGTCTGAGAGATTGTTTGTTATGATTTCCGTTCTTTTGCATTTGCTGAGGAGTGATTTACTTCCAATTATGTGGTCAGTTTTAGAGAAGGTACAATGCAGTTTGAGAAGAATGCATATTCTGTGGATTTGGGGTGGAGATTTCTGTAGATGTCAATTAGGTCCTCTTGGTCCAGATTTGAGTTCACGTCCTGGATATCCTTGTTAATTTTCTGTCTCGCTGATCTGTGTAATACGGACAGTGGAGTGTTAAAGTCTCCCACTATTATCGTCTGGGAGTCCAGGTCTCTTTGTAGGTTGTTAAGAACTTACTTTATGTACCTAGGTGCTCCTGTGTTGGGTGCATATATATTTAGGTATAATGACTCATGCCTGTAATCCCAGAAAATGTATCCATATAAATATGACAATGCAAAATAGTAAATAGTGATGAAAGAGAGCACTGGCTAGCTAGTTCTGTGGACTTTTTTTTTTTTTTTTTTTTTTAGATGGGGTCTGGTTCTGTTTCCAGGTTGGAGTGCAGTGGCACAATCTCAGCCCACGATCTCAGCTCACAAGGGATACTCCTGCCTCAGCCCCCTGAGTAGCTGGGATCACAGGGACATGCTGTCACGGCCAGCTAATTTTTGTACTTTTTGTAGAGGTGGGGTTTCACCATGTTGGCCAGGATGGTCTCGATCTCCTGACTTGGTGTTCCGCCCACATCAGCCTCCCAAAGTGCTGGGGTTACAGGCATGAGTCACTGCACCCAGCCAGTTTCGTTGCCTTTTTTAGGGGGGACTTTAACAACACAAACTTGGGGATTCGTATTTTTGTTATTTATTTATTTTGTTTTTGGGGGAGGATCAGTATTTTTATTCAGATACTTTTGTCTTTAAACTTTCTAGACAAAAACATGTGCCATGTATATTATAAAATTCAAGAAGAATAAAAAGTAAGTGTATGCGTTAGAGGTGGAAGCAATATGAAAAACAGAAAATTCTAGTGTTGAAACAGACTTCAAAGAGCACACCAGTTAAAAGGACCTCTCTTCGGTGTTTGTAAGTGAAGCTCCAGGCTGCAAACACCTGGGCAGGCATGTGAGAACTGCTTCCTCTCTACTGATAAGCCAGACGATGGAGGTGACATAAGGCATTAATTCAAACAAAGAGGAACAACCCACGAAGGATGACGAATCATGGCCAGTTCAATGTCATTGCATGCTTCCTAAATAGTAGCCTAGCACCAGCTAGTAGTGAGAATTAATGAAGACATTATTTGCTAGGAAAAAAAAAAAGAGAATATTTGTCATAAGGAAATCATATGTCTCAATGCCTTAACCTCTTTATAGGTGCCTTCCACAGTGCAGCATTTTTACGCTCTGGACTGAATAATACAGATAGCTTCATTAAAAATGGTGAAAGATGCTGTTCATCTGAAAATCCAATGAGTAACTTGAGTGACACAGTTGTTAGAATCCTGGGAGGATAGTTGAGGATGGGGTGGGTAATGAAGGAAATAAAGGATCCATGTATTTGAAAAAACAAAAACAAAAACAAAAACAAAACCATCCCTTTAATCTGTGTAGCCTTCACAGATCTTGTTAGCACATTGCGGTTTCTTGGCATTTCACCCTAATTCAGCCTGAAAAATGTTCTGGCTGTCCTTGATGGCTGCTATTCACCGGCAGACCCCAGCCCATTGATCACATCTAATGCTGTGATGGAAAAGCTGGAATTTCAAACAGACTCACCAATCACGGTCTATGAGCCAGCTCTGACAACGTCTTGCTGGGTCTATACAGACAGAAAGTTAAGGACTTCTACAGTGCACTTGACATTGGTGGCTATGTTGGTAGCTAACCCGCTTTGCCATTGTTACTGCTTACACACTCAGGACATCTAATGTGTTGACACAAGGACACCCAGCATTAGTTCATGATGGTTATGAGGTAGAATTCAACTGGATGCAATATCAACAGCTATCTTTTATGGCTATAAAGGAAAGGATTGGAAAATGCGCTCATGATCCAAGAAAGGTTATTTTATTTATTTTTGCAGAAAGTGATTTATTTAGGAAGAGAGAAAGAGAGAGAAAAAGATGAGAGAGAGAAAGCTTCCGTGAGGATTGTGGAAGGGGACCCCAAGCATGGAATCCCAGGTTCTTCTATTTTTTAACAACAGCAGGAAGTTTTAGTCTATAAAGCATAAGATATTTTAATGAGAAAACAAAAACAAACCCAAACCTCAGTCTCATGTTTCTATCCAAAGACACTCAAAACTAGTTTTCCCCTGCTCGTCCCTTTCCTAACTTCAACTTTATTTGTGACCATGTAATAAAGGCCAGTTTAAAGACTTTTTTTTAAAGTTTAAAACTTTTTTTTTTTTTAAAGACGGGATTTCACTCTGTTGGCCAGGCTAATCTTGAACTCCTGACCTCAGATGATCCACCTGGCTCAGCCTCCCAAAGTACTGGGATTACAGCATGAGCCACCATGCCCAGCCCAAGTTTAAACCTTTTTTAAAAAGATTAAACAATGAGTCTAGCAAAAAGGAACCCAATACATATTTTCCTTATATCAAATAAGCTAATATTACAGTACAATATAACTATACAGATTATATACAATACACTTATGTTCACAAAGCAAACACTATAGGCTCAGAACAGATTTGAAGAAACATGATACTCACATTGGTTACAATAACTCTAAAAGTGATTGTAACATTGAAATGATATTGTATACATTTTCTGGAAATAAAAGAAAATCCAAAACCATTTTTATTATTGTCAAAAGTCAAACATGCCAAGTAAATTAGCTGCGGCCAGTGTCTCCAAGTAAAGCCATATTTGAATGAGATGACTAGATGCAAAGCTGATGAACTGCAGACCGTCACAGTTAAGAGTTGTACTAGTTCTAGGAAAGGGGTAGAAGATAGGAAAACATCCATCTATGTAATTTAATTCACATTTTCTCCCCTGCATCACCTTCCCTTGAGAGTTTCACAAAATGCCAGTGCCCGGAAAGAATCATGATGCTGTAACTGGCAGGGTAAAAAAGTGTCCCCCCCGTCCCCGGCCACCATCATGCCGGCTTCTTTGCTACGGGGCTATAGGCAAATATTAAAGCGTGCATCCACCGGGCCCGGTGGCTCACACCTGTAATTCCAGCACCTTGAGAGGCCGAGGCAGGTGGATCACGAGGTCAAGAGATCGAGACCATCCTGGTCAACAAAATGAAACCCCGTCTCTACTAAAAATACAAAAATTAGCAGGGCATGGTGGCACGCGCCTGTAGTCCCAGCTTCTCGGGAGGCTGAGGCAGAATTACTTGAACCCAGGAGGCGGAGGTTGCAGTGAGCCGAAAATGCGCCATTGCACTCCAGCCTGGGTAACAAGAGGGAAACTCTGTCTCAAAAAAAAAAAAAAAAAAAAAAAAAAAAAAAAAAAAAAAAAAAAAAAGCATGCATCAGCTACACAAAGCCATCAATTACCCATCTGGAAGACCATGGTGTACAGTTTCCGCCTAGGTTGGTTGCACTTTTAAAACAGAAATCCTGGGAAACAGAATTATCTTGTTAAAGTTAAAACCTGCATTTTAAAAGGTCATTATCAAAACATTAAAACCTTACTGGTAGAGCATTTTCCTACAGCATTTCTAAGATCTGACATAAATTTTAAAAAGAGACATACAAACCCACAGAGTAATGTGTTTGTATTAAGAAATTATGCATGTGTGTCTATATGGATATATTTATAAAATCCCAGCACACAGTGAGGTTCCCACTGGTGTGCTCAGGCCTCTGAAAAGTAATTGACTCAACGGTAATTGGCCTTTAGTGACAATGTCCTTTAATGACAGTGGCTTATGTGATCTGCAAATGTCAAAGTCCCATGATTTGCTGAGTTCCTTTGTGATAGTGAGTGATATAGTTTGGTTGTATCCCCACCCAAAATATCTTGAATTTTAATCCACATAATCCCCATAACCTCCAGGTGTCAAGGGGACCAGGTGGAGGTAGTTGGATCATGGGATGGTTTCCCCCATGCTGTTGTCCTGATACTGATTTTTCATGAGCTCTGGTGGTTACGTAATCGTCCGGCATCCTGTGAAGAAGGTGCCTGCTTCTCCTTTGCCTTCCACCATGATTGTAAGTTTCCTGAGGCCTCCCCAGGAATGTGAAACTGTGAGTCAATTAAATCTCTTTCCTTTATAAATTACCAGTGTCGGGCATTTCTTCATAGCAGTGTGAGAAAGGACTAATACGGGTTAGTTCTTCTGCAGCCCACCTGCTACTTGCAAGTGGAAAGAAGCAGCTCACAGACTCTTCAAGAGTCAGACTGTCAGGCCCTCCCTGAGCAAACCTGTATTCCTTCCTCCAAGGCAGAAGCCCAGGGAGTTACTTACTGACTAATGCAAATCAGACCCCAGTCACTTCATCCAATCGGAGGTAGTCCTACCCTGGCTGCTGCCTCCCCACCTTCCTCACCCCCATGCTCAAAACCATGACACCTAGGTCATTGACACCTGTGTCTGCAGCTGGCAGGGCCACAGCTCTGATCACATTCACACGTTCCTTCATTCATCATTTCATTCATTCACACACCCTTATTTGAAAACTGACATATGGTGGATCCTGATGTTTCTGAGATAAAGTACCCAGTTTGCTGTTAATGCAAACTAAATATGTCCTGAGAAGGACTCCATACTTCTATATTTGAGTCCTTGTGGATGAACTGTAACCCAGCTTAATAGGTAGACAATTTATGAGTATGCACCTGTAACAGTAGTTGAGTCTTGGCCAATCCCAGCAGCCAAACTTCAACCACTCAGAGACTGCTAAGCGTTCAAACTGTGGTTCAAGTAAGGCAAACACCAGCCTGTGAGCAATCCAGCTGTTTCTGTACCTCACTGCGATTTCTCTACGGCACTTCCTTTTCTTTGTCTATACATTTCTTCTGACCAGGAAGCATCCCTGGAGTCTCTCTAAATCTGCTGTGATTCTGGGGACTGCTTGGCTGGGAAATCCTGCATTGCTCAATTAAACTCCTTTAAATTTAATTCGGCTGAAGTTTTTCTTTTAACATTGCCCTTATTGACTTTGCAGCCTCGTGAGGAGAAATCATCTGACAAATACAGAGTGAGGAAAAAAGTTCTTAAATTCCCAAACTGCACTAGCAATGGGCTAATAACAGATTTCCAGGGATTATCTCATTTAATCCTCACAACAACAGGAGGAGGTGGATACCGTTATTATCTTCATTTCACAGGCCAAAAAGGTAAAAAAAGAGGACTCAGCAACAGACACAGCAATTTGCCCAAGATGACCAAGTTAGAAATGGTGGAAATTAGCCAGGAAGTCAATCTGACTCCATTAGCCCATTGCTAGTGCAGTTTGGGAATTTAAGAACTTTTTCCCTCACTCTGTATTTGTCAGATGACTCCAGACTGTGTGATTTACATGTCTCAGGCATCTTTAAAAGGAAAAAAAAAAAAAAAAAAAAAAAAAAAAAAAAAAAAAAAAAAAAAGAGAGAGAGGCAGGCACAGTGTCTCATGTCTGTAATCCCAGTATTTTGGGAGGCCTCAGGGGGAGAATTGCTTGAGCCCAGGAGTTTGAGACCAACCTGGGCAACATAGTGCAACCCCTCTCAAAAAATAATAATAGATAAATAAACAAAATGCTTTTTAATCCTCCAACCGAGCAATTCTGCTCCTAGAGGAATTGTTTATAACGGCAAATAAACTGTCTTACATGTCCGTCAAGGAGAGAATAATTTATAAGACTTCTGGTATACTTACCCTGTGAAGTATTTTACACACAGTGATGAAAATGAATGCAGTGTGGCCACATTCATTAATGTTAGAAACCTAAGACTGAATTTTTAAAAGCCAAAGATCACACATCATATGATGACATTTTGAAAGCTCACACCCAGTAAAACAAGATTACACATTGTTTTGACAACACACAGCTTAGATAAGCAAAAAATTGTTTAAAGTTAGAAAGTGATAAATATAAACTTTAGGGTAATGGTTGTCTGGGCAGATGGTTCTAGGGAAGCAGGAGAAGGACTTAGGGGTGGGGGTTGTCAAGGTAAATGTGAGGCTTTTGGGAATGGTTTAATTCCAAGATTGACATACTAGAGCCAAATCTGGCCCTTCAACTGTTTTTGTGAATAAAGTTTTATTTGAACACAGACTCGTCAATTTGCTTACATATTGTCTGTGGCTGCACTCTACAACAGCAGAAATGAGTAGTTGCAATGGAGACTATATGGCCCATAAAGCTTAAAATATTCTCTGACCCTTTACAGAAAAAGTTTGTTGTG
This sequence comes from Saimiri boliviensis, assembly GCF_048565385.1. Classification (NCBI taxonomy): domain Eukaryota; kingdom Metazoa; phylum Chordata; class Mammalia; order Primates; family Cebidae; genus Saimiri; species Saimiri boliviensis. The sequence goes on from NC_133459.1 coordinate 12,506,039, forward strand.
ATCTCTGTTCTTGCCTTAGATTGAGTAATAGATTCCTCTCTTTAATAGTGGTAAGATATTCACTTCTCTGGGCCTCAGTTGCTCTATCTGTAAATAGGGATGATACAGGTTCTAACTTCATATAGTAGTGTGAGGATTAACTAATTAATGTAAGAATAATAAGAATATGGAAATAAGGATTGGCTACTAATGAGTAAAAAGTTTCTTTTAGGGGATAAAAATGTTGTAAATTAGACTGTAGTGATGATTGCACAACTCTCCTAAAAGATTCACGGCCTCCTGCGGGATTTCTCAACCTCAGCACAATGGACATTGGGGCTGGATACTTCCTTGTTGTGGGGCTATCCTGTCAATGTAGGAAAGTGAGCAGCCACCCATCGAGGCAGTGATGCCAGTAGCACTCACCACGCTGTGAAAACCGGAAGGTCTCCAGACGTTGCCACATATCGCTGGGAACCACAAGGGGAAGTAAAATCACCCCCATTTGAAAACCACTGTTCTGAGGCCTCAGAAATAAGACCACACATCTACAACCATCTGATCTTTGACAAACTTGACAAAATCAAGCAATGGGGAAAGGATTCCCTATTTAATAAATGGCGTTGGGAAAACTGGCTAGCCATATGCAGAAAGCTGAAACTGAATCGCTTCCTTACACCTTATACAAAAATTAACTCAAGATGGATTAAAGACTTAAACATAAGACCTAAAACCGTAAAAGCCCTAGAAGAAAATCCAGGCAATACCATTCAGGACATAGGCATGGACAAAGACTTCGTGACTAAAACACCAAAAGCAATGGCAACAAAAGTCAAAATACACCAGTGGGATCTAGTTAAACTAAAGAGCTTCTGCACAGCAAAAGAAACTATCATCAGAGCAAACAGGCAGCCTAGAGAACGGGAGAAAATTTTTGCAATCTACTCATCTGACAAAGGGCTAATATCCAGAATCTACAAAGAACTTAAACAAATTTACAAGAAAGAAACAAACAACCCCATCAAAAAAGTGAGTGAAGGATATGAACTCCTCAAAAGGAGACATTTATGCAGCCAACAAACATATGAAAAAAAAATCCCATCGTCACAGGTCATTAGAGAAATGCAAATGAAAACCACAATGAGATACCATCTCACGCCAGTTAGAATGGCGATCATCAAAAAATCAGGAGACAATAGATGCTGGAGAGGATGTGGAGAAATAGGAATGCTTTTATACTATTGGTGGGAGTGTAAATTAGTTCAACCATTGTGGAAGACAATGTGGTGATTCCTCAAGGATCTAGAACTAGGAATAACCATTTGACCCAGCAATCCTATTACTGGGTATATACCCAAAGGGTTACAACTCATTCTCTTATAAAGACACACGCACTAGTATGTTTATTGTGGCACTGTTCACAATTGCAAAGACTTGGAATCAACCCAAATGCCCATCAATGAAAGACTGGATAAAGAAAATGTGGCTCATATACACCATGGAATACTATGCAGCCATAAAAAAGGATGAGTTCACTTCCTTTGCAGGGACATGGATGAAACGGAAAACCATCATTCTCTGCAAACTAACGCAAGAACAGAAAACCAAACACCACAAATTCTCACTCATAAGTGGGAGTTGAGCAATGAGAACGCACGGACACAGGGAGGGGAACATCACACACCAGGGCCTGTTAGGAGGTAGGGGGTTAGGGGAGGGATAGCATTAGGAGAAATTCTAATGTAGATGATGGGGTGTTGGATGCAGCAAACCACCATGGCACGTGTATACCTATGTAACAAACCTGCACGTTCTGCACATGTACCCCAGAACTTAAAGTATAAGAAAATAAAAAGAAAAAAAGAAAACCACTGTTCCATAATAATAACTTGAGAAACTGCCTCTGCACAGCATGACCATAGAAAGGACAGTCAAAAGTCTTGGAGTAAATAGTAGGCCCATTTTTACCATGGAATATGATCAGCTTTGAATCATTGGGCAGGGACTGAACTGGGCAAGTCTTTGCAAAGGCAACTTCCAAGGAGTAATAGAGGTGGCATTTGAGTAGTTTGGAAAGTGATATTACTTGGAAAGCTGCTATGTTCCATTCATTAAAACATCAGCGCCTAAGTGGTAGGAGTTAGCTGTGTGGTCCTGGTCTATTTCCAGCCCAGCTGATCTCAGTCTCCTGTTCTGAGTCTTCCCTCCGATTTCTGTAGGACATGGTGCTTTTCTTTACTTCCGTTCCGTACCTGATGACTAAGTCATCGTTATTCTCTTCTAGAGATGAGTTAGGAAATAGTAATTTTAAATCAGCAAAGAACTGGGGGGGGGGGGAAAGGACAGCTTGGGCTTCCCTTTTCATCCCCAAGGGAGGTCACAGTGTGCCGGTCAAGTCCTTGGTGGAGAGAGAAACTTCCTTGAAATCATCTTGCCAAAATGGAAAAACAGATTAGCCAATAGTTCATGAATTTGAAAGCGCAGGGCTTTCTTTTGGTGAAGGCCAATTCCTAGAGGAATGGAGAGGAAGCTCGATCACAGTGTTTAGACACAGTTGAAGAACCCAGTGCTCCCTACTTCCCCTCAACCTATGTCTCTAATCTGATGGGCCCTTTATGCTCCATCCTTGCAGGAAATTGATCTGCTCTCCAGCCTTTGCTTAATCCTTGCTCCCTTTATTTATTTATTTAATATTTTTGTTTATTTTGAGACGGAGTCTGTCTCTGTCACCCAGGCTGGAGTGCAGTGGCACAATCTCCGCTCACTACAACCTCTACCTGCTGGTTTCAAGTGACTATCCTGCCTCAGCCTCCTGAGTAGCTGGGATTACAGGCGCCCGCCACCACACCCGGATACTTTTTGTATTTTTAGTAGAGACGGGGTTTTGCCATGTTGGCCAGGCTGGTCTCGAACTCCTGACCTCAGGTGATCCACCCGCCTCGGCCTCCCAAAGTGCTGGGAGTACAGCATGAGCCACCGTGCCCAGCCTCTTGCTCCCATTTAAACAGTCAGCCCCAAGCTTCAACCCTAAGAGGCCTGGTTTCTGCCCAGCATCAGAGTGAATGGGTTAGGCCTAAAGGGACCCACTTGTCCAGATTGGTCCAAGACTGGGTGGGTTTTAGCACTGAAGGAGGTCCCGGGTAATCCTTTGGTCCCCAGCAACATGAAAGAGCTGGATAGCTTAACTCCCTGAAGACCACCTCTATACCTCATCCCTTGTAACCTCAACTCTCTTTGAACACACCTCACAGCGTCCAGGTCAACAAGTGATTGTGCATCTATCTCAAAACGAAGCAAACCACTTGAATGGAGACAAGCAGACTGCAAATTAACTGCAGCTCTTCCCGATGACCAGCAGGGGACTCCTTCTTCCACATAAACAGCCCTGCTGTGCCCAAAGGAACAGAACATTCCGGATCCGGAGTGATCAAGACGGCTGTGACAGTCACTGCCACTGAGTAGAAGCAAAAGAAGATGGTTACGTCCGTGTCACTTCTGCCTCTGTTAACGAACGGAAAACACTTTTTATGAAATGGGTGCTCCTTTCATGTTCCAGAAATAGCCTTTATTCCAGGTCCTCACCAGAATCTTGCAAAGTGGGACCCGCTGGTAAGTGGCCTGAGGTCATAAAACCATCAGACTTCAAAGACCACAGTCTTTTGACTGTACCACATCACCGTATTCTTTCTTTTTCTTTCTTTCTTTTTCTCTCTTTCTTTCGTTTTCTTTCGTTTTTTTCTTTCTTTCTTTCTTTTTTTTTTTTGAGATGGAGTTTCGCTCTTGTTACCCAGGCTGGAGTGCAATGGCGCGATCTCAGCTCACCGCAACCTCCGCCTCCTGGTTTCAAGCAATTCTCCTGCCTCAGCCTCCCGAGTAGCTGGGATTACAGGCAAGTGCCACCATGCCCAGCTGATTTTTAGTATTTTTAGTAGAGACGGGGTTTCACCATGTTGACCAGGATGGTCTTGATCTCTTGACCTCGTGATCCACCCGACTCGGCCTCCCAAAGTGCTGAGATTACAGACGTGAGCCACCGCGCCTGGCCCGTATTATTTCAAAGAACAGTGAAATGGCAGTGTTACAAGCTGTTCCGTGTAGTGTGTGGGTGTAGACAAGAGAGGGTGGATGCCTGAAGGGGGACTTGGTCAATGGCCGTGATGGAGAGCAGGAATGGGGGTGGGCATGCAAGGGCATCGCTGCGCAGTGCGGACGCCAACAGGAGTGAGAAGTGAGAGGACACCAGCCCCCGAGTGATGAGGAGGCAGGGATGACCAGCCCTTGTAACTTCCCAACTCTAAGACAGCTGACAGTGAGCAGCCACCATGGCTGCCCCCTGTCCGGGAGCTCCGAGCATGCAGCAGATGGGATGCAGGCAGAGAGTTCAAGGCTGTTAGGCCTCAGCACTAACCAGGAAGTCTTTACGGGACCCGGGTGGGATAGTGTGTGCCCCAGGCTCTACGCCACCTGTTACTGCCACCTGCCAAAAGAAACTGACAAAGTCAACCCAAACTAAATTAAGAACCAACGTGCCAAGAGTACCTATAAAAAGAAAGAGTATCTGCCAGTTGTTGTTAAAGCAAAGAAAAAGGAAGAACAGGGCAATTCTACGAATGAACCATGCTTTATCTTAACCCTGGGATCAGTGCAGAGAACGCACAACGTGCTAGAAAGGGCTGGGGTAGTTGAGTGGCAACTTCTCTTAGAACTGAAATCTTAAAATTCAGTTTGATCTTGGACTCCTCTGCCGCTTTCACACCTTATAGATGGGCCCAGAAGCCCCGGGGTTTGCTTGTTCTTACTTTCTTCTTTTTTGAAGAAAAATTCAGCGTTAGGTTTCACTGTGACATAGAATAGATTTGGTTTTTTTGGTCAGTCCCTACCATTTTGACAATCACACTTGGAAGACGTGGTGAGCTGTCAGGAAAGGACTCCTTTCTGCATTACTTTAACCAGAACAACTATCGTTTTTAAAACTATACATTAGGCCAGGCGTAGTGGCTCACGCCTGTAATCCCAGCCCTTTGGGAGGCCAAGGCAGGAGGATCACCTGAAGTCAGGAGTTCAAAACCAGCCTGGCCAAAGTGGTGAAACCCTGTCTCTACTAAAAATACAAAAATTAGCTGGGCGTGGTGGCGCACGCCTGTAGTCCCAGCTACTCAAGAGGCTGAGACAGGAGAATTGCTTGAACTTGGGAGGTGGAAGTTGCAATGAGCCGAGATTGTGCCACTGCACTCCAGCCTGGCAACAGAGAGAGACTCCATCTCCAAACAAAACAAAACAAAACAAAAAAAACCCTACATATTAGATTACTGTATCTGCTCTCGCTTGCCCTAGCCCCCAGATGAACTGGGTTATCATTTCTGAGTTGCAAATAATCCTTTCCCCATGGATGTATTTTTATCCACAGCAACATCTCTCTAATTCAAGACTTGAAAAATAAAGCCCACGTGATTTCAAGAAGATGAACACTTTTAAGTTGTGAAGCATGTCGTAGCCTAAAAAAGAAAAACCGTAGTCTTCCAAGAAAGCCATCTCTCCAGTAAGAAAAAAAAAATTCTTTGACTGACAGCTCTTTTCAAGTGCAAATGAGAGTGACAGGAAGAACGGGTTTTAAATTCTCACTGGGTTGGAGGGTGCTTTTGCTTTTAATGTAAATATTGATGTGTGATCTGGGTTGGCCCTGTCGGAAAGCCCTCATCCATACCAACATATTCAGCTTTTTATACATATACTCTTGGTTCCTTTCCTAGGTGGACCCTGTTTTTTTTTTTTTTTTTTTTCCTGAGACAGGGTCTCACTCTGTCACCCAGGCTGGAGTGCAGTGGTGCGATCTCGGCTCACTACAACCTCCCCCTCCCGGGTTCAAGCGATTCTCCTGCCTCAGCCTCCTGAGTAGCTGGGAGTACAGGCACGTGCCATCACACTCGGCTAATTTTTGCATTTTTGTTAGGGACGGGGTTTCACTATGTTGGTCAGGCTGGTCTCAAACTCCTGACCTTGTGATCCACCCACCTTGACCTCCCAAAGTGCTGGGATGACAGGCGTGAGCCATCGCTCCTGGCCAGACCCTGTCTTCTTTTCTTTCGGTTTTGAGATGGGGTCTTACTTTGTAGCCCAGGCAGATCTTCCAAGCTCAGGTGATCCTCCTGCCTCAGCCTCCCACATAGCTGGTATTACAGGCACGTGCCACTGTGCCTGGCCTCTTTTCTTTACAATGCCCTTCCGGGAAGGCAGAGAGTGTGCCTTATGGCTAATTTCAAGAAGGCAGCTCTAAAGAGCGTCCCAAAAACTTTCCCGTAAATCAGTGAAAGAGCTAACATGGTACGTAAGTGAAGGTCTCATTGTTTTTCTGTCTGGTTAAAGTTTTTTTTCACCAGATTTGTGAAAAAAGGAGTTGAACATACCGATGTCCTAGTTAACACATAAAGTTTATTTTATTTATTTGTTTGTTTTTAAATTGTACTTTAAGTTCTGGGGTACATGTGTAGAATGTGAAAGTTTGTTACATAGGCATACAAGCAACGTGGTGGTTTGCTGCACCCATCAACCCGTCATCTACATTAGGTATTTCTCCTAATGCTATCCTTCCCCATGCCCCCCACCCTCTGCTCTCCCTTCCCTTGGCCCCCACCCACCGACAGGCCCCGGTGTGTGATGTACCCCTTCTCTGTGTCCCTGTGTTTTCATTGTTCAACTCCCACTTATGAATGAGAATGTGTGGTGTTTGGTTTTTCTATTCCTGTGTTATTTTGCTGAGAATGATGGCTTCCAGCTTCATTTATGTCCCTGGGAAGGACATGAACTTGTCCTTTTTTATGGCTGCATAGTATTCCATGGTGTATATGTACCACACTTTTTATTTGGATTGGTTCCAAGTATTTGCTATTATAAATAGTGCTGCAAAAAACGTAAGTGTGCATATGTCTTTATAGTAGAATGATGTAAAATTCACTGGGTGTATACCCAGTAATGGGATTGCTGGGTCAAATGGTATTTCTAGTTCTAGATCCTTGAGGAATCACTGTAGTGTCTTCCACAATGGTTGAACTAATTTATACTCCCACCAATGGTATGAAAGTGTTCCTATTTCTCCACATCTTCTCCAGCATCTGTTGCTTTCTGCCTTTTTGATAATCAAGAAGGCCTACATCTTTTGCTGTTGATGGGTAGGTTGAACCAAAATCTGGTTCCAAATCTAATTGGTTTTGTCTTTTATTTCTTACTAGTTGCTATACTGGTCAGTCTCCTTTCTGTTGCAAGTGATAAACCTCAAATTAGTTTAATTTTTTAAAAAAATTCGTTGACTTGTGTAATCAAAAAGTTCAGGGATACATCTAACTTCAGGCACGATGTCATGAAAAAAGAGTCCCTCTTCATCTCTTGACTTCTTGTTTGCGTTTTTCTCTTCCTGTGTTGCCTTTATTCTAGTCCTCTGTTGATGTGATGGTAAGGAGGACCCCCAGCCGCTCCAGACTCGCATGCCCTGCTGCCTATGCTCTGAAAGTGTCAGAGAGTGTTCCTTTCACAAAAACCCCTGCAAAAAAGTCTCCCATGGGGCAGATGGATGTAAACCCATTGCCATGTCCTGGAAATGCTGAGCTCATTGGACAGGGAGCCAGCCCTCAAGCATGGGAGGGCATCTACGTGGACCACACAGCCTGGAAACAGGGAGGGGTAATGTCCCAAGAAAAATGTAGGATGCTGCTATGAAAAAAAAAAGTGGGGCATGGCTGGGCATGGTGGCTCATGCGTGTAATCCCAACACTTTGGGAGGCCAAGGTGGGCAGATCACCTGGGGTCAGGAGTTCAAGACTGGCCTGGCCCACATGCAGAAACCTCGTCTCTACTAAAAACATAAAAATTAGCCAGGTGCGGTGATATGTGCCTATAATCCCAGCTACTCGGGAGGTTGAAGCAGGAGAAAGACTTGAACCCGGGACGTGGAGGTTGCAGTGAGCTGAGATTGCGCCACTACACTCCAGCCTAGGCAACAGAGCGAGACTCTGTCTCAAAAAAAAAAAAAAAAAAAAAAAAAAGTGGGACGTAACGCCTGGCAGGTAAAAGGTGAAAACAACAGTTGTCCACTTTGTATGCTAACAAAAGTGTCTGATTCATAATCTGTGGCATTGAGAATGGCAGCGAGCAATTTGGTGAGATCTCCCAGGCAGTTCTGAAGATGCAGCTTGAACAAGAACTAGAAATCACAGACAGATGTTTCAGAGGAGCTTCCTTCCCAGGCTCCTTCCCAGGCTCACCAAGCCAAGTCCAGTTGAAGCTGGAGGACTCTGTGTCCAGTTGGGAGGTAGTCGACTGTGAATTCCTCTTTCCTCTTTGGTTGCCGTTGCCAGCTAAGCATTTCTTTTTGTTCTGTTGCATTTGAAAATGTTACTAAGATTATTTCCAACAATACTTCACTGAGTTATTTCTTCGTGGCGTATAGAAAATTACCTTTTTTTTTTTTTTTTTTTTTTTTTTTAAGACAGTCTAGCAGCCTCGCTCTGCCACCCGGGCTGGAGCACAGTGGCGCAATCTTGGTTCACTGCAACCTCTGCCTCCTGGGTTCAAGCGATTCTCCCGCCTCAGCCTCCCAGGTAGCTGGAATTACAGGCATGCACCACCGTACCCAGCTAATTTTTGTATTTTTAGTAGAGACGGGGTTTCATCATGTTGGCCATGCTGTTCTCGATCTCCTGACCTCAGGTGATTCACCTGCCTCAGCCTCCCAAAGTGCTGGGATTACAGGCGTGAGCCACCGCAACCGGTCTGAAAATAACTGATTTTTAAGAAAGAAGAAATCAAGCTCTCTATGATTAGACCAGATACATTACAGTTTGATCTTAAAAATCTGAACATCTTGGAGCTTCGGTGCTAAAATCATGCAGTGTCATTCCTTGAGTAGAAGGCTCAGGTTGGCTGTGAAACTCAACACACACACAACCCCAGTCTTGATACAAATCTTTCTGATTGCATTATCAGAGCAAGGGAGAAATGTTTTTTATGATCATTCAGTGTTGAGAATTTTTTAGTTTCCCTTTTGTTTCCTCTATAATCTATGAGTTGTTTCTTTTCTTTCTTTCTTTTCTTTTCTTTTTGAGATGGAGTTTCACTCTTGTTGCCCAGGCGGGAGTGCAGTGGTATGATCTTGGCTCACTGAAACCTCTGCCTCCTGGGTTCAAGTGATTCTCCTGCCTCAGCTGCCCAAGTTTCTGGGATTACAGACGTGTGCCACCATTCCCAGCTAATTTTGTATTTTTAGTAGAGATCAGGTTTCTCCATGATGGTCAGGCTGGTCTCAAACTTCCAACCACAGGTGATCCACCCACCTCCGCCTCCCAAAGTGCTGGGATTACAGGCTTGAGCCACTGTATCAGCTGAATTGTTTCTTAAAGTTATTTAGTTTTCCAGACATAGAGTATTTCTGTGGCCATCTTTTGTTATTAAGTCCTAATTTTATTGCATTATAGCTGAAAAACCTGGTCAATATGGTGTGTATGATCCTGTTCCCTTGGAATTTGTTGAGGTTTCTTTTATGGTCTAATTTATGGTCATTTTTTATTAATATTTTTTCCATATGTACTAAAAAATGTGCAGAAAAAGAAGGTATATTCTAGCCAGGCATGGTGGCTCATGCCTGTAATCCCAGCACTTTGGGAGGCTAAGGCAGGTGGATCACCTGAGGTTGGGAGTTCGAGACCAGCCTGACCAACATGGAGAAATGTGTCTCTATTAAAAGTACAAAATTAGCCAGGCATGGTGGCACGTGCCTGTAATCCCAGCTGCTTGGGAGGCCGAGGCAGGAGAATTGCTTGAACCAGGGAGGCGGAGGTTGCGGTGAGCTGAGATCATGCCATTGCACTCCAATCTGGGCAACAAGAGCGAAACTCCATCTCAAATAAATTAACCAAATAAATAAATAATAAATAAATAAATAAAAACATCATTTCTCCAAGGTTGATGTTGGGGAGAGGGAAACTAACCTGCACTGGTTTGCCCTTTTGACACGAATCAGAAAAATTAACCCTCCATCCAAAAAGGAAAAAAAAGTGTTCACTTAGTTTTCCTTTTCAGTCATCCGTGGTACTTTCGTCCTCAGTCTTTGTATTCAGAGTATACTTAACAGCTTATTTTATTGCACCACATGCTCAAAGGGCGTAATTCAGTGATAGAGATTTGATTATCTTCGCAATTTTTAAAATTAAGGTAGAGTTGGCATATCATCAAATCACTCCATTCAAGTGTATAATCCAGTGATTTTCAGCATATGCACAAAGATGGACAGCCATCTACGAATTGCAGAAAACTTTCATCACCCCAAAAGAATTGCCAAAACTGTTTATTACCCCACTTGCAGTTATTCCTCATTCCTTTCTGTCCTCAGCCCTGGTAACCACAAATCTCTTTTCCGTCTCTGTGGAGTTGCTATTCTGGCAAATTTGTATACATGAAATCATATCATATGTGGCCTTTTGTGTCTGGCTTCTTTCAGTGGTATAACGTTTTCAAGGTTCATTCTTACTGATTATTGATGCTTCATTCTGTTTTACAACTAAATAACTTGCATTTTTGGGCTATTAGAAATGATGCTGTGTTGAATCTTGGTGTGCAAATTTTTGTGTGAACATATGTTTTCAATTTTCTTGGATATATATCTAGAAGTAGAATTCCTGGGTCACACAGGAACTGTATGTTTAACTTTTTGAGGACTTGCCAGACTATTTTCCAAAGCAGCTGCATCATTTTACATTCCCATCAGCAATGAATGAAGGTTCCAATTGTCCCACACCTTTGTCAACATTTGTTACTGTCTGCCTTTTGGATGATAGCCATGTCAGCAGTATGAAGTAGTATCTCACAGCAGTTTTGATTTGCATATCCCTAAAGACAAATGAAATTGAACATCTTTTCGTGTGTTTGTTAGTCATTTGTATTTCTCCTTTGGAGAAATGTCTGTTCAAATCCTTGGCCCTTTTAAAAATTGGACATTATTCTGTTTATTGTTGATTTGTAAGAGTTCTTTATATATTCTGGATATCAGACCCTTATCAGATATATGATTTATAAATATTTTCTCCCATTGTCTAGGTTGCTCTGTACTTTGTTAATAATGTCCTTTGCTGCCCAGGAGTTTTCGTTTTTTGGGCTAGGTTCTGGCTCTGCTGCCCAGGCTGAAGTGCAGTGGTGCAATCTCAGCCCACTGCAACCTCTGCCTCCCAGGTTCAAGTGATTCTCCCACCTCAGCCTCTCAAGTACCTGGGATTATAAGCACCCTCCACCACACGCAGCTAATTTTTGTGTTTTTTGTGAAGATGGGGTTTCACCATGTTGTCCAGACTTGAACTTTCATCACCCCAAAAGATTGCTCCTGAGCTCAAGCAATCCACCTGCCTCGGCCTCCAAAAGTGCTGGGATTACAGGCATGAGCCTCTGCTCCCAGCCAAGAGTTTTAAATTTTGATTAAGTTGGAGTTATTTGTTTTCTTCTCGTTTTTGCTTTTGTTGTCACATCTAAGACACCACTGCCTACCAAACATTAGAGAGATTTACTCCCCTGTTTTCTTCTACAAGTTTGATGGTTTTATCTCTTACATGTAGGTTTTTTTTTTTTTTGAGACGGAGTTTCGCTCTTGTTACCCAGGCTGGAGTGCAATGGCACGATCTCGGCTCACCACAACTTCCACCTCCTGGGTTCACGCAATTCTCCTGCCTCAGCCTCCTGAGTAGCTGGGATTACAGGCACGTGCCACCATGCCCAGCTAATGTTTTGTATTTTTAGTAGAGACGGGGTTTCACCATGTTCACCAGGATGGTCTCGATCTCTCGACCTCGTGATCCACCAGCCTTGGCCTCCCAAAGTGCTGGGATTACAGGCTTGAGCCACCGGGCCTGGCACATGTAGGTATTTTGAGTTAAATGTTATGTATGGTGTGAGAGGTAGGTGTGTTATTCCATTTTGCATTACTATAAAGGAATACCCGAGGTTGACTAATTTATAAAGAAAAGAGGTTTATTTGGCTCATGGTTCTGCAGGCTGTGCAGGAAGCATGGTACCAGCATCTGCTTCTCGTGAAGAGTTCTGCAAGTTTCCACCCACAGTGGAAGGCGAAGGAGGAGGAGGTGCATCAGGGGGCAAGAGAGGGAGGTTGTTGGAGGATAGTGCCACACTCTTTTAAACAACCAGATCTCCTGTGAACTCAGAGCAAGAACTCACTCATTACCATGATGATGGCACCAAGCCATCAATGAGGGATCCTCTCCCACGACCCAAACACCTCCCACCAGCCCCACCTCCAACATTGGGGATTCCATTTCAACATGAGATTTGGTGGGGGGACAAGCATCTAAACCATATCAGTTGGGGGTTCAACCTCACTTTTTGCATGTGGCTGTGCAGATGTTCCAGCACCATTTGTCGAAAGGTTTATTCTTTCCCCATTGAATTTTCTTGACAATGTTGTCAAAAATCAATTGACCATAACCATATGGGTTTATTTCTGGTCTCTGGATTCTATTCTATTGATCTATGTCTGTTCCTGTGCCACCATCACACTGGTTTTTTTTTTTTTTTTTTTTTTTTGAGATTGGGTCTTACTACATTGCCCAGGCTAGAACTGAACTCCTGGGTTCAAGCAATCTTCCCACCTCAGCTTTCTAAGTGATTGAGACTACCCGTGTGCACCACTGTGCCAGCTTTTATTTTCCAGTTGCATATATTTAAGATGCACGATATGATGTTTTGATGTACATGTACATCATAAAATGATTATTATGGTCAAGAAAGGATTACCACAAACGAATTAACATATCCATCATCTCACATTGTTAACTTTCTTTTTCGTGGTAAGAGCACGTAAAACTGACTCTCTTAGCAAATTCTCAGTACCTGTAATACGAAATTATTAACTGTAGTACTCATGGTGTGCATCAGATCTCTAGAGTTGTGTTCATAACTGCAATGGCCTTTGACTTGTATCTCTCCATTCTTTCCCTCAAATCCCAGCTCAGGTAACCACTGTGTTACTCTGTTTCTATGTATTTGACTTTTTTTAAAAAAAGTCTCCACATATGTGAGAGACCACGCCGTATTTTTCTTTCTGTATCTGGCTTATTTCACTTAACATAACGTCTTCCAGTTTCATCCATGTTCTTGCAAATGGCAGGATCTCCTTTTCATGGCTGAATAATATTCCATTGCCTATATGTGCCACGAATCATTCTCCAGTCATTCATCAGTGGATACTCAGGTAGTTTCCAGTACTGCACTCTTCATTGCTGTAGCATTGTTGTAATGTTTGAAACCAAGTACGAATCCTCTACCTTTGTTCTTTTTTGAGATTGTTACATCAATGTTTGATATTTGAATATTTCATGAGATGTTAATCATATCCTTCACTATTTAAGCGATGGAATGTGTCATTGCAAACACTTCTACAACTAGAATGTTGATGTTTGTACCCCAACTCACTTTTCAAATCAGACTAAATGAGGTTAAGTGATTTGCCCATACCCATTTATTAATGTATTTATCTCATAAGCACCTATCATATGCAGGGTGCTGTGACAGGTACAGGACGGAGTAAATAGCCTTGGGTCCTGTCTTAAGGTCATTTACAGGCTAGTGGTGGAGGCAAGCCATGTGTGCAAATACAGCTGGTCCCCCACGTGCAATGGTTCAATTTATGACTTTTGACTTTACGATGGTGCAAAAGCAATAAGCATTTAGTAGAAACCATATTCCAAATTTTGAATTTTGATCTTTTCCCAGGTTATCACTATGTTTCACTTTATTCACTTCATTATAAAATATGCTTTGTGTTAGATGATTTTGCCCAATTGCAGACTAAAGTGTGTTCTGAACGTGTTAAAGGTAGGCTAGGCCAAGCTCTGATGTTCTGTAGGTTAGATGCATTAAATGCATTTTCTGTTTATCTTATTTTCAACTTAAAATGAGCTTATCAGGATGTAACTCCATAAGTTAAGGAGCATTCATAATGAAATTATAAGGCAGAAAGTTCTAAGTGGGATCAAAGAGGACTGATGAACTCTAGAAAGAATAGAGTTTAGAAATGGTGGGAGTTTTTAACACTGTGGGGTGAGGAGGAACCAGGAATAGCTCACACAGAGGCAGGTGGACAGGGTCTTCAAGAGTGAAGAGAATGTGAACTCGTAGGCAGGGAGAAGGGCTTCTGAGGAAATGGGGCATTAGGAAGAGAAGTTATATGTCAGGGGTGGGAATGTGTGAAGGGAATAAAGGCAGATGAAGCTGAAAGGTAAGTTAATGTGATAGTGTGCAAGGCCTTGACTTCCAGGTGGAATACATCGCCTTAATCAGCAGATTGTAAATCCCAGTCCCATAAAGGCAAGGCCAAGGTCTGTCTTGCTCACACTAAATCTCCCAAACCTTGCACAGTGCTCAATAAATCCACACTGAATGAATGAATGAATCTGGAATAATTGAATCTCACTTTGACACCTAGTTAATTTAGTGATACCCATAACAATTTTTTTTCACAACTCTGGCTCAATTCATCTCAACCTGAACGGTGGGATAAAAACAGGTAAAGGATGCAGGGTGGAAGGAAAGCAGCAGATTCTGTTCCTCCAGAAACCTCAAGATAAAAAGGTTATTTAGAAAAAGAATCATTTTGAGACTTGATGATGTTACATTTGTATTCTTCTATTTGCTTTTAACAACATCATTATAAATTTTTTCCAATAAATGCCGTATTTGTGTACATGTGTGTACACAACGCATATTTTGTGTGAGAAATATGCTTATACATATTTCTTTCTTTCTTTCTTTCTTTTTTTGAGACGGAGTTTTCGCTCTTGTTACCCAGGCTGGAGTGCAATGGCACAATCTCGGCTCACCGCAACCTCTGCCTCCTGGGTTCAGGCAATTCTCCTGCCTCAGCCGCCTGAGTAGCTGGGATTACAGGCGTGCACCACCATGCCCAGCTATTTTTTTGTATTTTTAGTAGAGACGGGGTTTCACCATATTGACCAGGATGGTCTCGATCTCTTGACCTCGTGATCCACCCGCCTCGGCCTCCCAAAGTGCTGGGATTGCAGGCGTGAGCCACTGCGCCCGGCCACTTACACATATTTCTAACACAAATATGTATATCCTCTAAAAGCATTCCCAACCAATAAGAAATGTATGTGCATATTTGCAATATGTAACATATTCACGTTAGTATATGTAATCACATTTACATTTGTAAACATATTAGTATATACAAATACAATGCTATTGGTTAACATTTTTAAAGATGTTTACATTAAAAATGCTTTATAACAGTACTGAAGCAGTAACAAAATTTTAACTAGACCGCATGGCAAGACTCATCTGAGGCCGGGCGCAGTGGCTCACGCCTGTAATCACAACATCTTGGGAAGCTGAGGCAGGTGGATCACCTGAGACCAGCCTGGTCAACATGGTGAAACCTCATCTCTACTAAAAATAAAAAACTAAAAAACTAGCTGAGCGTCGCTGGCAAGTGCCTGTAATCTCAGCTACTCAGGAGGCTGAGGCAGGAGAATTGCTGGAACCCAGGAGACGGAGGGTGCAGTGAGCTGAGATAGTGCCTTTGCACTCCAGCTCATGTGAAAACGGCAAGACTCTGTCTCAAAAAAAAAAAAAAAAAGAGACTCATCTGAATGTCACACAGTAATCTACAGCTAAAGACATGAAAGAGCTAAAACATCTATAAACATGATTGCACTTGTCTTCACTTTATTTTTTTTTGTTTTTCATAGTAATAACCTTTACTGGAAATTTTACCTGCACAGGAAGAGAACAAAATGTAATCAAATGCAGGTTTGACATCAAGTATTTAGTGTCACCCTTTCAGACAAAATATCGTAGATCTGTAAAACCAACTTTATCTACAAGCATAGCCTGCAATGCAGAAATCACTGATAGTAGGTATATATCAGATGCCATTCAATAGTATTACTATATCTTTGTGTTGGTTTATTTTATGTATCAAGTTGGAGGGTGTTTTGGGATGAGATCTTTTTTTTCTCTTTTTGAGATGGAGTTTTGCTCTTGTTGCCCAGACTGGAGTGCAATGGCGCAGTCTCGGCTCACTGCAATCTCCTCCTCCCAGGTTCAAGCGATTCTTCTGCCTCAGCCTCCCACGTAGCTGGGATTCCAGGCATGCACCACCTGTAATCTTATTAATTTTTGTATTTTTAGTAGAGGCGGGGTTTCTCCATGTTGGTCAGGCTGGTCTCAAACTCCTGACGTCAGGTGATCCACCCACCTTGGCCTCCCAAGGTGCTGGGATTACAGCGTGAACCACCAGGCCTGGCCTGAGATCCACATTTAAATTGATGTATTTGGGGTAAAGCAGATCATCTTCCATAATGTGTGTGGCCCTTATCCAGTCATTTGAAGGCCTGAATAGAACAACAACAAAAACAATGGGCTCCACAGCAAGAGAGAATTCTCCACCACACTGCTTTCAGACTACATCTACACAATCAGCTCTCCAGTGTCTCAAGTCTGCCAGTCCTTGGACTAGAACCAGACTATTGGCTTTCCTGGATTTCAAGCCTGCCAGCCCATACTGCAGATTTTGGACTTGCCAGCCTCCATAAACATATGAGCCTATATGCAATTAGCATATATACATATATATTATTCCATTGATTCTGTTTCTCTGGAAAGCCCTAATACAATCTTTTTTATTTTTATTTATATATTTGAACATATTTAAGGGAGGCTAGGCTAAGCTCTAATATTCTGTAGGTTAGGTGCATTAAATGCATTTTCTATTTATGATATTTTTGACTTAAGATGGGTTTAATAGGAAGTAATCTGATGATAAGGAGCATTGGTAATGAAATTACAAGGCAGAAGGTTCTAAATGTGCTCAAAGAGGACTGATGAGCTCTAGGAAGAATAGAGAGTTTAGAGGTGGTGGGAATTTCTCCACATTGCGGGATGAGGAAGAACCAGGAACAGCTCTTTTCCATCTCACAAAATCATTGAGTAGCAATGTTGATGTTATTTTAATGGTAGCGCTTGGCAGAAGTGTGTTCTCTGATCTATGCTCTGTTACGCTCCAGCTTGGGGACGCTACAAAAATCAGGTGTAGGATACACAGTATTCAGACTATCAGGCCGTTGCTGAGATAATGGCACAGAAACGGCCATTGTACACCTCTTCTTTTTTCTTCCATTTTCTTTTCTTTAGCTATTTTCACCCTATCATAGTGTGTGTATGTGTCTCAGCTACTTAGGTTATTTTAGGAATTAGGTGGAATAGGTGAAAAAAGAACCCAAATGTGTGTATTAATGACTTTCCTTTATACATTTAGTTCAGAAATGTTAGCAGAAAGTTTTCAGCAAAACTGGAAAGGATTAAATCACCATTACGATATTGACTGGCCTCACACGTATCATTCTTACAATTATACTCACGCTTTTTGCATTGTAATTGCTTGTTAAATATACGTTACAGACCTAGAGAAGATTTTTGTTTCTGTTTTCAAGTCAATTTTTGTTCTATTATTTAGTAATCTTCCAACTTGAGGAGAGAATATGAATTTTTTGAATTAAAAAGGTGTTATAAGTGACAGTAATTTTGTTATCAGATTCAAAATTGTGACATATATATACATATGTATGTATATATACACATGAGATGGAGTCTTGCTCTGTCACCAGGCTGGAGTACTGTGGCGTGATCTTGGCTCACTGCAACCTCCGCCTCGCAGGTACAAGCGATTCTTCTGCCTCAGCCTCCTGAATAGCTGGGACTACAGCACGCCCAGCTAATTTTTGTATTTTTTACTAATAGAGATGGGGTTTCACCATGTTGGCCAGGATGGTCTTGATCTCTTGACTTCATGATCAGCCTGCCTCGGCCTTCCAGAGTGCTGGGATTACAGGCGTGCGCCACCACGCCCAGCCATAACGGATATATTTTACATTATATAAATATATTTGGCTATTTTTATGTTATACTTTCATATTTATGTTTTTATTCTGTATTTTACATAATATGTATTTATATGTCTATTTTTATATATCCCTATACATGTAAAGTAATGAGTTTTGTTTTTTTGTCATTGAAAGAACATCGTTATTTAACTGAAAATGCAGTTAAAATTTCATAGAAACATCTTAAGAGGATTCAACATGAAGTCTCAAGTTATATAATTGTCGTTTTCTTTGTTTTGCATTTTCCCCCATAGGTCACCTGTGACAAAGCTGAACTGCACATGATTTTTACTTAAACAGCTTTGTTGAAAAGTACCAAAAGCTTTTAGAAAATGTTTATAAAATGCACATTTTAGAGTGTTTCTCACAATGTAAGAGACCGCCTAACTACTACACTAACTCAAAATACCTCTCATTGTCAAATATTGCTGGTTTAGTTTTCAATTATGAAACTGTCCAGGAGTAGTTTATATAAATACAACCAGAATAACAGATTTTATAACTAGAAGGGTAGTCTAGCTTCTTAATTTTGCAGATATGAAAATCAGGCCCAGAGAGGTTAGGTATCATAATTAAAATCATACAAATTCTCAAGAGCAAAAACAAAACACGAAACACGTTTTTTCTGGGTTTTTTTTTTTTTTTTTTTTTTTTGAGACGAAGTTTCGCTCTTGTTACCCAGGCTGGAGTGCAATGGCGCGATCTCGGCTCACTGCAACCTCCGCCTCCTGGGTTCAAGCAATTCTCCTGCCTCAGCCTCATGAGTAGCTGGGATTACAGGCACGCGCCACCATGCCCAGCTAATTTTTTTGTATTTTTAGTAGAGACGGAGTTTCACCTTGTTGACCAGGATGGTCTCCATCTCTTGACCTCGTGATCCGCCCGCTTCGGCCTCCCAAAGTGCTGGGATTACAGGTGTGAGCCACTGCACCTGGCCCAAAACACGTTTTTAAAGGCTGAAAAAAAAATTTTTTAAAAAAGAACCACAGGAGCCCATTTTACAAGTAAGAGTCATTTACAATGTTACATCCAGAATAGGTTTACTCCCTGCTAAAATATTTGTTTGTTCTTGCCTTACTACAGTCATGTAACATTTCATCACAGTCAATTATAAAAAGCAGTTGAGGTATTGTGATTTGTCTGGCCACGTGGGAAATAAGAAACAATTCCTAAGAATGCCTATTGCTAATTTTAATCATGTCAGAAGAAGAAAGTTTAACAACCTGGCCCAGGGACTGCTGTTTCCTCTGGCATTGGTTTCTTTCTCTGAAAGTAGGCATAATCCTGACTGGCATAAGGGAATGCTAATGAGGCTTCAGTCTTGCTAGTAAATTTTTTTGACATTTGCTCTCAGAGTAGCATGCATAAAAAGTGTATTATTAATATTTAGCTCACCATAGTGCCATCATTATGCATTGCATCATGAAATAAATCTAGAAGGAGACAGGGCTCCCCTCCAGTCTGCATGGAACATGAGTCTGTCAGTATTTTTAGATCAGGTTCCCACAGTAGGTGGAAGTGAAGCTCTGGTTTTCTCATCGTAAGGGGGTTGTAGTTGGTGGTCAGGCGTGCTGCCTCTTTGGCTCTGCTAAGCACGGTCTTCGTAGATTTTATAATGAGGAGCCAGGTGGCATGATGAGCATTCATTATTAAGAATAATGAGAAAATTGTATCATATAGAAAAATAAACTACAGCATCCCTGTTTTGATCAATGCATTTAACCTTTGCACTAGTCAACAGTTTTCTCCCTTAATCAGAATGTTGTTGCTTAGAGTTCATGCGCTTTCAACAGGGGTCAAAACTGGCTCTTGAGGGGCACGAAATCTTAACCATAAAACAGTAAAAAAATTCCTGGCCATAAATTCTCATAAAAAAAACCAAACACCAAAAAGTTGTCAAAGGCTGAAAAAGATATCTTAATCAGGAGCACAGGAGCTAAATTTATATTTTAAAACAGTTTGTGTGGAACTAGAAAGCACAATGATGGTTGGCAGGGATCAAGGGAAGGGGGAATCGGAAACTATTGCTTAAGGTATACAGTTTCAGTTTTGGTCTGGGTATGGTGGCTCACGCCTGTAATCCCAGCATTTTAGGAGACCAAGACAGGAGGATTGCTTGAGTCCAGGAGTTTGAGACCAGCCTGGGCCACATAGTGAGATCCTGTCTCTACAAAAAATAAACAAAAATTAGCTTGGCATGGTGGCATGCTCCTGTAGTCCCACACACTTGGGAGGCTAAAGTGGGAGGATCACTTGACTCTGGGAGGTAGAGGCTGCAGTGACCTGAGATTGAGCCACTGCACTCCAACTTGGGTGACCGAGGAAGACTGTGTCTCAAAACAAGATTCAGTTTTGTAAGATGAAAATAATTCTAAAGATGGATGGTGGCGATGGCTCTGCAACAGTGTGGGTGTACTTAAATGCCAGTAAACGGTACACTTAAAAATGGCTAGATTGTGAACTTTACATGATATGTATTTTTGCCACTATTTTTTTTTCTTTTTGAGATGGAGTCTCACTCTGTTGCCAGGCTGGAGGGCAGTGGCGCGATCTCAGCTCACCGCAAACTCTGACTCCCTGGTTCAAGTGATTCTCCTGTCTCAACCTCCCAAGTAGCTGAGATTACAGGCAGGCACAACCATGCCCAGCTAGTTTTTGTATTTTTAATAGAGATGAGGTTTCACCATGTTGGCCAGGATGGTCTCAGTCTCCTGACCTCATGATCTGCCTACCTCAGCCTCCCAAAGTGCTGGGATTACAGATGTGAGCCACAATGCCTGGCTTTTGCCATATATATATATATTTTTAAAAAAAGCTCTTTATAATCTTACATAAAAGATTAGCTGCTGCAGTATGTTTGCTCTCCAGTAACTGTAGCCATTATACCTCACCAAAGTGTCTAAAGCACAGGTATTATATTGTCTGTCTTCATGCTGCTGATAAAGACATACCTGAGACTGGGCAATTTACAAAAGAACGAGGTTTAATGGATTCACAGTTCAACGTGGCTGGGGAGGCTTCACAATCAGGACAGAAGGTGAAAGGCACATTTCACATGGCAGCAGACCAGAGAAGAGAGCTTGTACAGGGAATCTCCCCTTTATAAAACCGTCAGATCTCATGAGACTTATTCACTATCACAAAAATAGTACAGGAAAGAGCTGCCCCCATGATCCAATTACTTCCCACAGGGTTCCTCCCACAACATGTGGAAATTGTGGGAGCTACAATTCAAGATGTGATTTGAGTGGGGACACCCCCAAATCATATCAGATATTTATATAGTACACAAACAGATATACAGTACATCTATGATACGCAAATTTCATGGTAGCAGGAGGAGCAATTAGGGGGAAACTGTCTAAAGAAGTCCCTGGAGCAGGGAAGACAAGGGAAGAAGGGAGATATAGTTCCTTTCCTTGATGGGTCTGCAGTCCATACTCCAAATGGGTACACAAATGTCTAAAGATGAGACTTGAAAGTCACATACTGAATAATCTACAGCAGTGTTTTTAAAAAGACATTTTAAATATCTGGGGCTGAATAATTCTTTGTTGTGGGAGGGGACTGTCCTGTGTATTCTAGAATATTCAGTGACCTTTCTGGCCTCTACCTGCCAGAGGCCAGTAGCAGCCCCCACCCAATTAGGACAACTCAGACTCTCTCCAGATATTTCAAAATGTTCCCTTGGGGGCAAAATCTCACCCCAGTTGAGAATCACTGCTCTCCAATTAGTTAAAGCTAACCGTAACTTGGCTAGTGAATGAGTTTCAAGCAGAGGCTCATATAGGTTGGTTGGCAGGCTTATGAACCTAGCTCAGGTGTCTCAGCCCTGGCAGTTGTTGGCAGGTGTTGTCTTGGCTGTGACACCTGTATGGTTCCTTTATGTTGTTTAAATGATGACTTAGATGTGACAGAGGAATGGCATGCGTTTTGACCCTGTTTGTGCAGCTTTGGAAAGGTATTGTTATTCTACTGCTAGCCAAAGCATCTTCGGATGACAATATAGTTTGAGTTCTTAGGGAGGGTTGGAGGGAAACATACAGTCAAGTTAAATCGAAAGAAAATGAATTCAAAGTGCAGGCCCTGAGTTCTTGCTTAGCTGTGAGTAACTTGTTTCTATTTCAGAGATCATATTTAAATTACAAAATGCTTGTTACCAATCAACAGTATTGATGGAGGAAAGACTTGTACTTACCACTGTTTGGATAATGGAGATGTGTACAAGCCTGTTCACACTCTCGAGAGGCTTAAAATATGTTTGGGATTTAAGATACACATATACAGGCCAGGTGTGGAGGCTCACGCCTGTAATCCTAGCACTTTGGGAGGTCAATTTGGGTGGATCACTTGAGCTCAGGAGTTTGAGACCAGTGTGGGCAACATGGTGAAACCTTGTCTCTACAAAAAAATACAAAAATTAGGTGGGCATAGTGGTGCATGTTTGTAATCCCAGCTACCTGGGAGGCAGAGGTGGGAGAATGACTTGTGTCTAGAAGGTTGAGGCTGCAGTGAACCAAGATTGAACCACGGCACTCCAGCTTGGGCGACAGAATGAGATCCTGTCTCAAAGAAAAAGAAAAAGAAAAAAAGAGATACACACATACAGCAATTAGACCCAGAGGGGACACAGCATGTGGATGATTGCTGATGAAGGTTATACTTAGGTTCATAAAATGAAGAAAGAATGAATGTGTGCTCTACTTCTGTTCTGGGTTGCACACTGTCCTCCCAAAATCCATGTCCTGCTGGAATCTCAGATGTAAACTCATTTGGAAGGAATGTCTTTGAGATGTAATTAGTTAAGATGAGAATGAGCTGTGTGGTCTCGGCGTCTCACACCTGTAATCCCAGCACTTTGGGAAGCTGAGGCGGGTGGATATCCTGAGTCCAGGAATTCGGTACCAGCCTGGGGCAACATGGCAAAACCCTGTCGCTATTCAAAAGAAAACAAAAAACAAAAAACATGAGGTCAGACCAGATTAGGGTGGCCTTAAATCTAATGATTGGTATTCTTATAAAGAAGGCCATGTGAAGATAGAGAGACACAGAGAGAAGATGGCCAGGTGAAGATAGGGGCAGATTGAAATAATTTGTCTACAAGCCTGAGAATGTCAAGGCAACCATGAGAATCCAGGAGAAAGGCATGAAACAGATTCTCCCTCAGACTCTACAGAAGGAACCGATCCTGCAAGGCCTCTGGGGCTATAAGACAATACATTTCTTTTGTTTCAAACTAGAGGTCCCCAAACTTTTTGGCACCAGGGACTGGTTTCATGGAAGACAATTTTTCTAATGACTGCTGAGGTGGCAGGGGTGGAGGGATGGTTTTAGGATGATTACATTTATTGGGTACTTTATTTCTATTATTATTACTTTATAGTATATAATGAAATAATTATACGACTCACCATAATGTATTAGGCTGGTGCAAAAGTCACTGTGGTTTTTACCGTTAAAAAAACAGCAAAAACCACAATTACTTTTGCACCAACATAAAAGAATTGGTGGGAGCCCTGAGCCAGTTTTCCTGTGACTAGATGGTCTCACCTGGGGGTGATGGGAGACAGTGACAGATCATCAGACGCTAGATCCTCATAAGAAGCGTACAGCCTAGATCCTTCCCATGTGCAGTTCACAACGGGGTTCATGCTCCTACGAGAATCGAATGCTGCCACTGATCTGGCAGGAGGCGGGGCTCAGGCGGGAATGCCAGTGATGGGGAGCAGCTATAAATACAGATGAAGCTTCCTCCGCTTGCCTGCTGCTCACCTCCTGCTGTGTGGCCCAGTTCCTAACAAGGTACCAGTTCCTGGCCTGGGGGTTGAGGACCCCTGTTTGAAACCACTGGATTTATTTTGCGACTTGTTTACTGCAGCCCTAAGAAACTAATGCAATGAAGGGAAGATTTCATCAAAAAGCTGGCTTCTGAGGAAAGGCAAAATTTGGATGCCAGTGAGAAGGGGTGAGGAGTGAATCTTAGACAAAAAACGGGGTGAAGGAAAATGGAGAGGCTGGCATTTCTAGAACACAGGTGGGGACAGTGAGAAGCACAGATGCAGCATAAGAGATGGTTCTCTGGCCGGGCCTGATAGCTCACGCCTGTAATCTGAGCACTTTGGAAGGCCAAGATGGGTGGATCACAAGGTCAGGAGATTGAGACCATCCTGGCCAACATGGTGAAACCCTGTCTCTAATAAAAATACAAAAATTAGCTGGGCGTGGTGGCACGTGCCTGTAGTCCCAGCTGCTTGGGAGGCTGAGGCAAGAGAATTGCTTGAACCAGGGAGTCAGAGCTGAGATCGCGCCACTACACTCCAGCCTGGTGACAGAGCAAGACTCTGTCTCAGAAAAAAAAAAAAAAAAAAAAAAAGAGATGGTTCACCTTGGCGACGAGTGAGTACTGACTGGGTAGGTAGGATGGGTCATCTCGTCTACAGACGACCTTGTAAGACAACACACTATAGCTTCAAATCTGGGGAAACACATCCAGGCTTAGGGTTTTACTATCTCAGCGCAATCTGCACATTTCTGGCCCTGATTTATTTTCTATTCCTTCTCAGGCTGCTTGCTATTTCCAGCTGAAAAATATTTTCACTTCATGCCTTTGCTGTCAATGTATATGTTTTATTCATGCTCTCAGGGTGGTGTATTAGCGAATTCATTCTGCCTTCAAGGAAGACTTGAACTTCCCTTTGTACTCTCTGGAACAAACTACGTGGGCCTTTGAGCTTGTTACACTAAAAGTTTTGAAAGGAGTGACATCTGTTTGGGAATTTCCGAACTTTTCAACTAATTTATTAACATGTTTGGTTCTAAAAAATGTGATATAGGAAGTATAATGGGAAACCCTAGAAACAGTGCTCTGGATTTTTTTGCAGAATGGAGTAAAGTTATCTCTAGAGCCACACGTTTGAATTGGTTAGACATTTTAGCATCTTGGGCTGGGTGTGGTAGCTCATGCCTGTAATCCCAGCACTTTGGGAGGCCGGAGGTAGGCAGATCACTTGAGCCCAGCAGTTCAAGACCAGCCAGGGCAACATGGCAAAAACTCATCTCTACTAAAAATACAAAAATTAGCCAGGCATGGTGGCGTGTGCCTATGGTCCCAGCTATTCTGCAGGTGAGAGGACTACTCAAACCCAGGAGGTCAAAGCTGCAGTGAGCTGTGATTGTACTACTGCAGTCCTGCACTCCAGTGTGGGTGACAGAATGACCGAATGAGATTCTGTCTCAAAAAAAAAAAAAAAAGAAAAAAAAAGGAAAGGAAGAAAAAATTTAACATCTTGGAGTCCATTTTCTTTTTTTTCTTCTTAAGAGTAATACTGAAATGGAACAAGGTGTGGGAGCGAGCCATCATGAAGCATGCTGGTAGCATAGAAATGCAGTTGTTTTTTTTTTGTTGTTGTTGCTGTTTGTTTTGAGACAAAGTTTTGCTCTTGTTGCCCAGGTTGGAGCACAACGCCCACTACAACCTCTGCCTCCAGGATTCAAGCGATTCTCCTGCCTCAGCCTCCCAAGTGGCTGAGATTACAGGCACGCACCACGATGGCCAGCTAATTTTTGTATATTTAGTGGAGACGGGGTTTCACCGTGTTGACCATGGGTTCTGGTTTTATCCCAGAGTGAGCACCCTTTGTAAGTCCTGTCTCTTCCAGTGGATCTTAAGTTCTTGGAGGGCAGGGGTGGTGTCTTTGCTCCTAGTGTCTAAGAGTGGCTTGATGACCAGAAGCAGAGTGAATTCATCATGGACTTTGACATCAGACAAGTCCTTGAATCCTGCTTCTTATACTGGCCAGCTGTGTCTCTCAACAATCTGAGCTTCAGTTTCTTCATCTGCAAAATTAGCAGCCGTTGTTGCTGTTGGGAGGATAAAAAGACAATGTGGTATAAAGTGCCGGCTCAGACCTGGGGCTCAGTAAAGGTCACCCCCTTTCCCCTTCTCACACAACTGCATTTCACCATTGCCAAGATCTGCCTATACACCCCGAGGCTGCGGAGTTTTTCTCACAGGATCTATGCAGCCAAAAGTGCCTGTGACGGGATAAGATGTATCTTTAGCCCCCGGAGTTGCTATGTTTGGACTTCACGTGTTCATCTCTGATCAGAACCTGGAGTGCAAGCTTCAGATCTTTGGTTGCTGGGGTGCTTACTTGGATGCCATTCCTTGCTCAGGTGAATGACGTGGCAGAGGGATGGCAGGTGGGGAGAGTGAGGTGATATAACAGAAAAGAGTCACTGGATCTCATTATGGAACACGATTTGCAGTCACAAGAAAAAGGACTCAGTTTTCTTTCTTTCTTTTTTTGTTAAAGGTAAACGAATGTGTTATTTGAACAAAAGCCAAGTTCATTTGATGCAGCTGTGCTGGATTCTCTTCCTCTGCCCCTGCCTATGATCTTTTAATAGATGTTCTTGTTTGACAGTTCAGGGACAGGGTTTAGAATGGCGACTTTATGCATCCAATGTTTTCTAATAATTCTGGCAATGAATAAAAAAATTGTAAAAAAAAAAATACTTCCCAGCCCCTACCCTGAGTAGCTTGGTGGAGGAATGACTAGTTAAGAGCATGTAGTAAGGCCGGGCACGGTGGCTCATGCCTGTAATCCCAGCACTTTGGGAGGCCGAGACGGGTGGATCACGAGGTCAAGAGATCGAGACCATCCTGGTCAACATGGTGAAACCCCGTCTCTACTAAAAATACAAAAATTAGCTGGGCATGGTGGCGCGTGCCTGTAATCCCAGCTACTCAGGAGGCTGAGGCAGGAGAATTGCCTGAACCCAGGAGGCGGAGGTTGCGGTGAGCCGAGATCACGCCATTGCACTCCAGCCTGGGTAACAAGAGCGAAACTCCGTCTAAAAAAAAAAAAAGAACATGTAGTAGCATGGACCAGTTCCTGCTCTAGCTCTCAGACTTGTGTGTGTGCATGTATGCTTTGGGGGTGGGGAGGTTGCTCACTAGGGAGCTAAACTGTCTAGGTTCAAAACCTGGTTCTGTTGATGTTTTTCCATCTTAAATTGTCCTCTCTTGTCTTGCAGAGCTAGTTCTATTCTTAGGACAGCCTTCCTAAGCTGAGAGGGAGATGGCTGTTTGTCCTGCCAAACTACCTGTTAGCTTGGTTGTATTACTAACGAGGCAAGTTTTTTTTTTTCTTTTTAGATGAAGTCTCGCTCTGTTGCTCAGGCTGGAGTGAAATGGCATGATCTCTGCTCACTGCAACCTCTGCCTCCCAGGTTTCAGCGATTCTCCTGTCTCAGCCTCCTGAGTAGCTGGGATTACAGGTGTGCACTACCACACCATGTTAATTGTATTTTTAGCAGAGAAAGGGTTTTACCGTGTTGGCCAGGCTGGTCTCGATCTCCCGACCTCAAATGATCCACCCACCTTGGCCTCCCAAAGTGCTAGGATTACAGGCACGAGCCACTGTGCCTGGCCAAGGCAAGTCCTTGAACCCTTCCTAGCTTCAGTACCTTCAGCTTATCCCAGGTTATGAGGATAAGTGAGAGAGTGCACGTAAAATACCTAGAACAGAGCCCAGCAGAGAATAAGTATTGTTCTTATTTGGGGAATTTGAAGTCCACTTACATTCTCATTGGCAATGTACTGTAAGCTCTTAGATCTCAGATATAAGATCTGTAATCTTTGGAAGCAGTGCTACAGGCATTCCAGCTGCTATGCAGGGCAGGAGTGCTGTGGTTCCTATTATAACATTATCAACAACAGGCTGTCATTTATGTGCATAAGATCTGGTCTACAACATATTTGCTCTAATATATCCACATTAAGAGGGCCATGGAGAAGCCTTTTTTTCTCATTAAAAATATCTATTTAGTGTTTATTGTGTGACAGATCTTCTTCTGGGTAGTAGGATGTTACGGTGAATGATGATCATGTCTTCTGTTATGGTACTGCCGTGGCAAGGCACAAAACCGGCCAGAACCGGTACCAGGTGTACTGGGGTAGAGTGGAGTTTCATTCATGTCGTCGATTGGACAAAATATATTTTTTCTACTTCCATCCCCATAGAGAAACAGCCTGCAATACACTTTACCTTTCCAAAGAGGCAAAAGAGTGATATTTAACATATACGGATAATAAGTGCTCATTAAATTATTGTATTTTTGATGGCTCTGATCTTTTTGGATTAAATAAATTATATATAATTATTTACCGTGAGAAATAGTACAGTTTGAAAAACAGACACGTTCAAGAAATACACCGGTAAAAAACATGTGGCTGATTAAGGGTGGGAGGAACTCAGAAATGCTGAGGAGACACCCAGTGTGATAGGATAAATAATGGCCCCAGACCTAAGTCCACATCCCTAACATTCAGAATCTGCAAATGCTACTTCATATGTAGTCTTGCAGACGTGACTAAGTGAAGGATCTTGAGATGGCCAGATTATCCGGGTGGGTCCTAAATGCAATCACGTGTCCTCATAAGAGGGAGGCAGAGGGAAATTTGACCATATACAGAGAAGATGATACGAAGATGGATACAAGGATTTGAAGATACTGGCCTTGAAGCTAGAGTGATGCAGTCACAAGCCAAGGCATGCTGGCAGCCACCAGAAGCTGGAAAAGGGAAGGAGCAATTCTTCAGTAGAGACTCCAGAGGGAGCCTGGCTCTGCTGCCGCCTTGATTTTGACCTAGTGATACTGATTTTGGATTTCCAGCCTCTAGGGCTGTGAGAGAATAAACTTCTGTTGTTTTAAGCTGTCAGGTTCGGGATAATTTGTTGTCACAGGAAACTCACATAGCCAGTTGCTTTGCATTAATGACGGGAAAGGCGACCACTGGCTACTTTGTTAACCAACCATCTAGTATACATTCTGGTTCACCATGCCACTTCTGACTTAATGTCCTTCATTCTCCTTTTGCAGTCTATTGAATGCCAGGTGGCCCATAGCTTTTCTCTTAAAATGTTGATTTCTATGTCAGTGTTTTGATGGTGGATGTGGATAAACAGTGGGATCTCCCTATTTTCTTCAGAGATACCTCAGATAATTTCAACACATGGATCAGGTCGGAAGGTATTAATCTAGGTAAGGGGTGCAGAAGTCTGATGATTTTGCTCTACAACAGAGAATACTTCTTTGATGACCTGCATGTGGGCATCATTCAGATCTAGGATCTCTTTTCCTTGAATAAAGGAAGAAATAAGCAAAGCCTTGAGGTTTGATTTGCTTTTCTTTCTTGTGCTCTGTGCTGATCCTGTCACTTCTCAAGGCCTTGATAAAATTTACTCTGATGAGGTGATCTTCATTTGTTCACTATAACTGACTGGGTCATCAGCTATAGCCTCATCCTTTTACAGTAAGATAACATGATATATGTTGTTACAACACTTTTTCTTAAGTTTAAACCTGTTACGGAAATGATCGTTCATAATTTTGGGGGTCTGTCTTTGGATCGGGTGCTTTCTGCAGAGGGTTAACGTTGCCATTACGTTCAGATTCTTCCTGACTTCCTTCTCAGAGGATCACTTTATCTTGAAGTGCTCGAGGCTCCAGGCAACTCCCAACCTTCCATTTCATCTCCAGCCTGCGCCTCTCCCTGACTCAACTCATTTCCAACCGCGTGCTAGGCTTCACCCTTGGATGCCGAAGAGCCGTCTCCAGGTCCACCCAGTTCATCTTCATCAGCGCATCTGTGAGCCGTCGTCCCTGCAGTCCACGTGCGCGCCCGCTTGTGAACAGTAAGCTCCTTAAGGGCAGGGCTCTCAGGGGCTGCCCTGGAACAGCGCGGGCACAGGGCGGCCGCCGGGCACTGCCCCCGGGTACCGGGGCAGCCGATAGACCCAGCTGCGTCTGCCTGCCTGGAAGTGCATCTCTTTCGGCGAGGCCCTACCGGTCGGTCCTTCTGACACCAGCGAGGTATAAGGCCTATGTTTATGCACCTGTCAGATGCTTAACGACCTCCAGCGGTAGACATGCGCCCAACACCTCCTCCAGTGTTTTAGATTTTTTTTTTTTTTTTTTTTTTTTTTTTTTTTGAGACAGAGTTTCGCTCTTGTTACCCAGGCTGGAGTGCAATGGCGCGATCTCGGCTCACCGCAACCTCCGCCTCCTGGGTTCAGGCAATTCTCCTGCCTCAGCCTCCTGAGTAACTGGGATTACAGGCACGCGCCACCACGCCCAGCTAATTTTTTGTGTTTTTAGTAGAGACGGGGTTTCACCATGTTGACCAGGATGGTCTCGATCTCTCGACCTCGTGATCCACCCGCCTCGGCCTCCCAAAGTGCTGGGATTACAGGCGTGAGCCACCGCGCCCGGCCTTTTCGATTCTTTGAGAACCTCTGAGCCCCACGTGGGTGCGCTAGGACCCGCCGCGACGCCGGAGCACCTTCCCGAGGCGCCGCCATGGATTCCGCAGTGACCTACGGGGGAGGCCGGGTGGTAGCCCTCGGGCGACGGCGCAGGGCCCAGGGCCGGGCTCCGGGGTAGCGAGGAGGTCGGGGTCCGGGGTCCGGGGTCCGGGGGCCCCGCAGTCCCGCAGGCCGCGCCGCCCGACGTCACTTCCGCCTGGAGCCAAGATGGCGGCGGCGCGGCCGCGGGCGCGGGAGCCGGCGGGACGGTGGCGGCGGCGACGGCCCTCGTCGCTCTGAGGCGCGGGCGCGGGTAAGGAGCGGCGCGGGTGGGCGGCCTCTGGGCCGGCGCCGGGACGCCGGTCCCTCCCCGCGAGGAGCGCGGCGACACGCGGCGACACGCAGGGGACCCGGCGCCGCAGGGATGTCCGGGCCGGCGGGCGCGCCCCCTCAGAGGTCCCGGGCGCGGCGGGGGCCTCGGGGTCGGTGGTCCTGCCGCGGGGTGGGGTGGGGGGGGCGGTGGCGGCGCGGGGCCCCTCCCTGCCGGCGTGGGGTCCCCGCGGCGAAGTTCGGGGTGCGCTTTGTCGCCGTGCGGAGCCGCGCGCCCCGCGGGGGAGCGGTCGGTGCGGGCGGCGGCCACCTGCGACCCCACGTGGGGCCGGGCGCCCTCCCGAGCGTCAGGCCGCTGCGCGTTTCTCTCTTTTGTGTTCCCACCGAGCATGTCTCGCGCGTTTGCATCCCTGATGTGTTGTGTGTCTTGCGTCTTTGTGTTTCCCAAGTACTTTTTGTGTGGTTTAAACCTGGCGATTGTCTCCCTCCGTGTTCTCATAGACCCACGTGCGTGCGTGTGTGTGTGTGTGTTACAGACGTGCACCTCTAGGTGACTCATTTTGCTACTAAAGCTATCAATGAACCTCTTTTGATGGGGGCGAGTGAGACATGGAAGAAAGACCTAACGGGTCAGTGTTATTCCTCAACCTTCGTGGTTCTTTCGATCCACGCGTGAACCACCGACCCCTGGGCTTGTAGCCTGGCGTCCGGCTGTGAGCTGCGGCAACGACCCCACAGTGAACCGGAAAGCCCTGAACTATGTAGCTGAAATTTCCCCTAATGGAAATTTCGTGCTGGCCCCTCACTTTTCGTGTCGCATGGAGGTTTTGGGTGTATTTGAGACGTGGAACGTCTTTTGCTGAGTGTCAGTGGGTCCTTAGATCCCTTTAGCCAGACACTAGAACAAATATTTTTACGCCAGAACTGGGCCAAAATATTTCTTTTAAGTTTTTGTTGACTCCAGGTTTATTAAAAGTGACCGAAACTTTTCACAACAAATGGAACCCTTCAATGAACAGACTTCGCCTCGGTTTGATCAGCTGTGTCCAAGTAGAAGAAAAATGTAGGCCTTTAAAAAAAAAAAAAAAAAGATAGGAAATGTACTGTACCTATATTAAGCAGGAGGAACTGAGACCCGTAGTGATAGGTTCTTTTTTAGCAGGGTTCTGTGTTTTTGAGATGGTCCACAGCCGCCTGGTCACTCTAGAGGCTTCCGGACTAACATTTAGTTAGTCAAATTTTTACATGTAGAATCTTCGTTTAGCCTGGAGAGGACCTTTAAAGATCATTTTTTATTAAACCTCATTTCAAGCTATGGAAACTGAAATCAAAATTCATAATGGAACTAAAGCTCAATTTACATTTTCTCTTTTTACTCAGCACATCTGTTTTGGTTCGATGGAAATAAGTTAATACATTTTAAGTGCTTAGAAAAGTGCCAGAACATGATACTGCTCAGT
This sequence comes from Saimiri boliviensis, assembly GCF_048565385.1. Lineage (NCBI taxonomy): Eukaryota > Metazoa > Chordata > Mammalia > Primates > Cebidae > Saimiri > Saimiri boliviensis. The sequence continues at coordinate 12,538,067 of NC_133459.1, forward strand.
AAATGTTCGCTTTTGTTGATTCTGAAGGTGGTGTCTTTAATTGAAAAGTTGGTATGTTCAGGTTTGTTTTTCCTTATTTTGTGGACGTGGCCCTCAACAGTACAGTTTAAATCGGTAAGAATGTATTAGTTTTGTAAGTACAAACCATAACAAAAGATTCTTACTGTAGAACAATTGGAAAGCAGAGAAAAGCACAAAGAAGAAACAAATAACCTTCCCCTTCTTCAGATAACCATCCTTAATGTCTGGCAGGTCTTCCTGTCTCTCTTGGTGTGCTTGTGTGCATTCCTCTTCTTATTTTATAATTCATTCATATATATATATGTTTACATTTTATACAGGAGTGATGATACAATGTATATATTGTTTGTAACCTGTCTTGCCTTGTGATATTGTGAGCATGTATCCATGCCACTAACCATTCAATATTATGCTTAATGGCTATTTAATAGGTGGATGGGTTGTAAGTTGCCAGTCAAGTCCATATTGATCTGTAAGGTTTCTCAAGCCTGAGATTTTTCTTTTCATTAAGATTTGTTTGAAAGTTTATTAACATTGTGAGTTTTAAAGTTCTGTGATCTTTTGAGATTGCAGTGAAAAATGTAAATTCTGCTTTTTAGCATCTAAATACACATTTTTTTCTTGCTAGCGTAGTTATAAGAAGTAACACTCAATTCCAGCTCCCTTTCTTCCCTTTCTCGGCTTTAGCTGTGCAATTATGTACATATATCTGCACACATTCTTTTGATGATTATTTTACGTTAGATGTTTATTTATTCATGGGACTGTTTCTTTAAGCAGCCCGTCCCTTGTCAAGTTCCAGATCTGATTTACAAACCCTTTTTAAGTCCTGTTATGTCACAGACTTTCCAGAATGGAAAGCACCTTAGGTTATTTACAGTTTTCATGTCTTCTGAGTAGTTTTGCATGTTATTTTTAATAACCATGAAGGGAAAAAAAACAAAACGGTGGACTTCTACTAGAAAACTCCATAATGGGGAGTGGAAGAGGAGGAGTAGGTAGATGGTTGAGGGAAAATTGTCATACTTGCACGGTGATGGGTAGCTAAGGGAGTTTCCAGATGATGAGGGACATCACCTGACCATCCTTACCATGGATACTGCTGTCACGTGTCCAGGACTTCATAGTTTGTGTGCTGCTTATCAGCTACGCTGTCACCTATGGTTACAACATTTGTTTAGAGGCCTGGGGTGGTGGTCCATCTCTCTATTTTTGAAGCTACACGTATCTAGTTAGAGCTGTAAAAACCACCTTTACAGAATGTCTGAAAGCGGTGGACTCCATTACTGAAAACAATACTTGGTTCCATTAAAGTAGGATTTCTCAACTTCTGCACTTACTGATATTTGGGTTGGTTAATTCTCTGTCCTGTACATTATAGGATGTTTAGCAGCGTCCCTATCCTCTATCAGGGAGATGCCAGTAGCACCTCCTGCCATTGTGACAGCCAATCAGATCTCCAGACATTTCCAAATGCCCTTGAACCGCTGCAGTGAAGGAAGGCTTATCTAACTGTATGGTTGAATTATTGAAGCAGATTATTGAATCTTTTTAGTCCAAGAACTGTAAGAATAGACTAGGTGGTTTACACCTTGAAGCCAAGAAATGGACTTCCAGGTCTGTCCCAAGTTCCTTTCCACCTTTGGTTTTGCAACTTTATTGAATGGTGCCTTTCAGCACTTCTGCTTCAGCATCAGTTTTGTGGCGAGGTAAAGCAATGTGAAGTCTCCTGGAGATCACGAAGGAGTTTTCATAACATGGCACCAGCATTCTTAGTATGCAGATTAAATTATGAAATTTGAATAAATTTGCATAGTTGGTGCGTGGTGAATAATTTAAGCCTGTCGACCATTCTGCTGAAGAGCGCAGAAACAATTGGCTTCTAGAAAAGCAGACTTGATCCAGCAGCCCCTTAAAGATTGATGGTAGAAGCTAAACCGTAGTTTTTCTGAAACCTTTTTTTTTTTTTTTTAAACAACCAGTTTGAGGTTATGCACAGAAATGGTGAATTAGCCCTCAGGCAATAAGGCTTACTTTTGAAGTGCTTACCTAACTTTAACTTAATACATGATAATTTAAAGACAGTTGATTGATCTTCTGGAAAACCTGCAGCTTTCCTCTGGGGGGAATTATAAGCTGCTAAATCCTTATTTGTAATCTTTATAGGTATAGATAGTATTGATTGAATTTTTATTGTGGCGTACCTAATCTTTAGCCAGAATGTATTGATGAATAAAACATATGAAAAGAGATGTGCTTTTGGAGCCACATTTGGTAGGGGTGGTTTTTTGAATTACAGAACATCTGTATAATTTCTCTGGAATGAATGCATGTGTCGTTTAAATATTCTTCCTTAAAGAGAATGCCTTTCATTCCCCACCCCCACGTTCCTGAGGCATGAATTACAGTTATTGTATGTAGTAAATCTGGCTCATTTGGAATGAAATATGCTTATAATATTTTTCTTAGTACTGTATAGTATTTATTCTTAGAGTCTTGGTTCATGTCATGGCTATACTGGGTTTTCATTTATTAGTCCTTTGGAACATGCAATAAAGGAGATTTTACTGAATACTTATTATTTTCCAGCCATTTTGGTGAAAAGAATATTTTGTAGCTCTTGCAATAAATCATACTCTGGGTTTTGCTTTGAAAGAGCTGAATTACTTCTTGGCACAGCTTGTCTGAAATATGTAAAGCTCAGTGGAACTGTTAGTTTGATTATAGGGGGCAGTCTGTCTGGAAATTGGTAAAACTCACACATTTTATGTGTGCTTATATGTAGCTCTACTAAGACTATGTTAAACTCTGGTGGGATAGTTCTGTGGCAGTTTCAAATAATTTAAGTGATGCCATCAAAATTTGAATTTTAAGTTTCACTAAACCCTTACATACTTCAGTATGAATCTTGTCCATGGCCCAAGACCTTGTTAGGATAATATAAATTAAACATAATTTGAAGTATCAGTGTAAAAGTGACATTCTCAATGTTCCTCACTCTCTGAGGCTTATGTTTTAGGGACTTTGCCATAATTCCGAAAGACTTAGTTGTAAAGTACATCTGAAAGTAGGAATGTCCAAAAGGATGGCTCTAGGGATAAATTTAGGTTCTTAATTGTGAAGCTCTGTTGCCACTTGTTAGAAGGCGGCCAGCAGGTCAGCTCAACCTGCTTCGGGAGATAAATACATGAATGCAACTCTTGGCTAATTTAATGGAGCCCTACCTCAATGTACAGAATGACAGTTTCACAGATCAAGCTTGGAGTGTGAGTGATTTTCAGCTGTGGTAGGGGTAGGTGGGTCACTTGTCCCTTATTGTCTCTTCCTGTTTGTAAACTGAAGACTATGATTACCTCTCTTTCATCGGGACTTGAGATGAATAAAGGATAGGCAGACACTTTGAGATACTTTACGTTTTTCCAGAACATTAGTAACATTTTTTCTTAGATATTTTTCCTAATACACTAAATGTTGTGAAATAACATGGCAGTTACTGTTGAGAGAAAAACCTTCCTGTTATCTGTTGAGTCCTTAGGCGTTTCAACCTTCTCCGCACTCTTACAGAACTTGGTGGAAGGGGCAACTATTTTTTTCGAGCTCCTTCCGTGCCTTTCACAAAGCCACATCCTGCACCTTCTACCCTTCTCTGTGGATATTTTTCCGCTGGGCAATTTCCTTTGCTGAGGCACCCCTTTGGGACTTCTGAATCGCCATCCCCGATGTTGATGTCCTCTTTGTACCTGGACCTGTTCTTCCACTTGAGCCTGATGTCGTTTTCCCTGGGAATGTCGGGCATCTCCTTAGAGTCGGTAAAATGGAGCTTAACCACCTTTCACTTAAATACCGTCCCTACTCCTGACTGCTCTATCTTTCAAATATATTCAAACCACCATTCCTGCAGTCACTCACATTCCAATTTTGGGACTCATCTTTGCCATTTCTTTTTTAGCTCCTGTTCAATTAGCTAACATTCTGCCCATTCCCTCCTTCTGCAGTGGCAATCACATTTTTTGTTTCAGCTCTTGACTACAGTTCAAACCCTAATTGCTTCTTCTCTTGGATTCTGAACTGACTTGCCTGGCCTCAGTCTTTCTGGCTACCCTCTCCTCACTACTTCCTCATTCTTTCCTGTCAAATTAATCTTCCTAAAATACTCAACTTTGTCTTGTCGATGGTGCCTTCTCAGTCCAGAATGCCTCATTGCCCGTCCCAGGTGCCAGATCTGCCTGCCGATGGGCTGCCAGGAAACCAGGCTCCTCTTACAGGTGATCGATCGTACGGTCTGCTTCTCAGTCATTCCTCTTCTATCTTTCTCCACAGACCTTTTGGAGTAGGGTGTGGAATAGAATAGTAACTCCTCACACAGTATCTGGGAACTCTACCACAAGGTCAAGTTTAGATTTAACCTGGAACTCAGAGCCCCCTAGAACCGCCCATCTGTTCTATCCTTGCTCTACACTGATGCTCACTTGAGTTGCAGTGTTTTGCGGACTAAAGCAGGCAAGCATCAAAAGACAGTCTTTCATTTTTTAAAAAAAATCATAAATGGTTGGGCATTTATCTTTACCTTGAAACAGAAACTAAAAAGGATTTATTTTGAGGAAGTATACTTATGTTTTCTTAAAAAAAAAGCTTGTGTGTGTGTATAGTTTAAGGGCCTCTTAAACTGTAGAGCAGTGCACACATGCAGGAGGCATTGCCATTATTTTTTTATTTTTTATTTTTTTAAGGTAAGAGAAATATTTATTTAATTTTGCCATTATTTTTAAATGCTCTTGAGAAGCAATAATGTGTTTAGAGAATAAATCTTAAATCTCAGATTATTTAAAATAGAAGAGGCTGGGTACAGTGGCTCATGCTTGTAATCCCAGCATTTTTTGTGAGGTTGAGGGGGACAGATCACTAGGTCAGGAGTTCGAGACCATCCTGGCCAACGTGATGAAATCCCGTCTCTACTAAAATTACAAAATTAGCTGGGTGTGGTGGCGTGCACCTGTAGTTGCTGCTAGTCGGGAGGCTGAGGTAGGAGAATCACTTGAACCTGGGAAGTGGAGGTTTCAGTGAGCTGAGATTGTGCCACTGCACTTCAGCCTGGGCGACAGAGTGAGATTCTGTCTCAAACAACAACAACAAAAGAACCTTAATAGAATCTTGGGAGAAGATCTGTAGAACCTTGTAGTAATATATGTGTGCCTGACACTGTAGCAAAAGTTTAAGTTGTCATTCTCTCTGCTATAAATTCCAGTTTTGCTTTAGGCTGTTCATCTGAGAATTCAGGAAGCCTCCCCATCATTTATGTGCAGTTCGTATGGAAGATGAGTTTTCCTGTATATTGTGTTGTGTAGGAAAAACCAAAAGAGCTCCGAGCAGCTCCTTGAAAGATGCCTGTATTGCTTAGAGAGTGGTCATGTGAGAAATGAAGGCTGGAGTACGAGGACCACCACCCTGTCCGTGCTGCTGTAGCGTTCTTCTGTTTCTTGGGAAATTCACAAGTATTTTGCAGGGTTCCTTTGACATCTCTTAATTTTAAAAGTAACATCTGCATTGGCAACTCCATAGAAAAACGGTAACTCACAGGGGTCAACTGAGGATTCATTTTGTTTTGGGAATTGTGAAATGAGCTATCATATGGCATCTTACTTTAGAAATTTTGTCTGAGTTAGAAGCTTGGCATTTGAGCGTTAGTAAAGAATTGATTTAATTTTCCTTTCATAATAAGTTAAAGTTTTTCACATCTAATATAGGGAAAATGTCAGTAAAGAATCTTTCACGGAAACTTCTGTTACTTTAATACTGTTTTGCCGGAGGTAATAATGGCCTTGAATTTATAGCATAGTTCTCATCGGAGAGCGAGGACTGATTGGAAAACTTTTATATTGTGACCTGCTCCAGGTCATTTGTATTTCTTGGCAATTAATCTTGAAAATAAGGAAAGGATATTAACATTTTAATTCAAGAGTGCTTTGATTGGATCGAGTTACTTCATTCAGGAAAATTAACAAGGATTCTTTTTTTTTTTTTTTTTTTTGTACCATGGGGAGGAGGAATATCTTACAGTGAGAGCTAAGATAATATGTTTTAATTTCTTTAGAGAAACTAGGTAATTTTAATCAGGGGATTACAGGGAACTATTGTAGGAACCCTAAACAAAGCTTGATATTTGTGATATAATAAATTACCTGTTCAGTGGAATACGACTTTGGTGTATAAATTTAATCAAAACTATGAGGGAGAACATGTATTAATAGCTGTCAATAACAGCAATCAATAATAAATGATAAATAATCAGCAATTGCCATATATTTACTTCTGAGCTGGCTCGTTATTAATGGAGGCTTGGAGCAGTATCTTTTGAAAATTTCCCCTTTAATCTTTTTTTTTCCAAGTAAAGGAAGATACAGTCTGATGACGGAGAAAAAACCCTGGAATGCCACAATCTAAATGCGGATTTATAGTCCTTTTCTAGCATATCAGCAGGTTCCTTATTTGACGTTTTGATATGGTATTGTTTAATTGCTCAAAGCCCACTGGAGCTGGAGGGCTGTTGACCTCAGAGTTCTATAAACTTAAATATTTCAAACAAAAGCTTGAATCAATCTCATTTTCTCATTGGAGCTCTGCGGCTCTAAAACCACTGAGAACAGCAGACCCTTAAACTGTTACATGGAAACTGTGTTGTCAGTATCAGATTGTCCCACCTGGAGCAAACCCAGTACACTGCACTTCGCCATTGAGGTTTCTGCCACGGCATTCTCTGCTCTGTGCATTTGGGGAACCGAGACCTACGATAGTTGTCTGTTGTATTCTGGGCCTCACTGAGGAAACTGATTATTGAAATGGAAGAAATTTCAGGTTTATTTGTGAACATTCTATTCTTGTATCTCCTATATATTTGTAGGTAGGGAAATTGCTGTATGTGATGTACTCTGTGTTAACCATCGTCTTTTGATCTGGGGAGAAATCCTTTCGGGGGCTGAGAGTCATGAGTGGTTTCAAGCAGAAGTTCATCCCCTCTGGTTCAGCGGTTTGTCGTACCTTTCCTGTATTCGCAGTCTCTCTCCGCATACACAGAATCTCCTTATTTGTAAAGTATCAGCTTTGATTTTTCACTTTATTTGATTTGGTAATATAGTCTACATTTTAAAACCAAAGTTGGGGCAATATTTTTTAGTGTGAAACTTAATATTACTTTTGTGAAGTCATATTATTTTAGAAAAGGAAAACTGATGATTTCTCATTTAGTAAATTCCTGGGAAGATTCAATATTTGTGCTTTTGCTGAATCTAACAAGTGGGTACTACATGTTTTCATATTGATACCTAAAGTTTACAGATTCTTGCTAGTTGTGGAGTCTTTCTGAAGAAAAAAAAAGTTCACAAATTGTAATTTAGGAATTATGCGTGATAGTTTTCTATGACAATGAATACCTTAATAGTGGTTTTTTTTTTGTTTTTTTTTTTTTTTTTTGAGATGGAGTCTTGATTCTTTGCCTAGGCTGTAGTGCAGTGGCATGATCTCTGCTCACCGCAACCTCCGCCTCCCGGGTTCAAGCAATTCTCTGCCTCAGCCTCCTGAGTAGCTGGGATTACGGGTGCTCACCACCATGCACGGCTACTTTTTGTATTAGTAAAGATGGGGTTTCACTATGTTGTCCAGGCTGGTCTTGAACTCCTGACCTCGTGATCCACCCACCTTAGCCTCCCAAAGTGCTGGGATAACAGGCATGAGCCACCGCACCTGGCAGCATTTTCAAATTAATGAAAACGGTGTTTGAGAAGGTGGCATATTTCAGACAGTTTTATTATTTTTCTAGAAGCTTCAGGATTGCAAGAATCTTTTGGTCAGAGTAAGTTAGAGTCAGTGTTAGAAGACACTACAAATCTACTCTGCTAAAAGCTGAATCATCTCTGTATTTGTTACAGTATTTATTTGCCTTGAGATCTACTCTATGTGGTGATTAATTTAAACTTTTTTTTTTAAATTTTGACCATGAACTTTCTAAGACTCCTTTCTCAAAAAGGCAACTTTTTTTCTTGTGTCTAGTCCATGTTTTCACTGTGGTCTTTTAAATTTGATAAAAACATACTAACTCCCTTACTTATTTCTGTTTTACCCTTTATCCCTAAACTTCATGAGTCATTAAAGTTAGTTTCTTCTGATTCTTGATGTCACAATGCAGAATTTTTTGTAACTTAAAAGAATTACAAAATGGTATGAGTGACCTCCATGTAACTATTGCAAAGTTAATTATTTTCCGGATACTCCCTCCTCCCTATCAAAGACCTAAAGTGATTCTAAAGAAAATTGTAAAAAATAATATCAATGATTTAGAGGTGAATGTACAAATCAAATATGTATTTTCCCAATTTTGTCCCTTCCCCCACAGACTTAAACTAATCTTAAAGAATCTACTCCTGCTCCTACTTTACCTTTCCTATAGATTCGTAGATTTTTTTTATTGCATTTTAGGTTTTGGGGTACATGTGAAGAACATGCAAGATTGTTGCATAGGTACACACGTGGCAGTGTGGTTTGCTGCCTTCCTCCCCTTCACCTATATCTAGATTTTTACAAGTCTGTAAGGGACAAATATGAAGACAGTTTAAGTGTTATATGTATTACATTAATGCTAGTTTGTGTCTTTCTTTAGATAAATCTGCTTTATTTCAGAGGATTGGTAATAGAGAGTGCTGGGGCTGCAGGGCTGGTATGACCCAGAGAAAGGGCTGTCCCACATGTCTCTAGATTTTCTGGTCTCTGGACTTCCGTGTCAGAAGACAGCAGCTTAACAGTTGTTGAGGTTGTTGACACTTTATGGGACTAGTATCTTAATAATGACCCAATTTATTTGATTGTTGTTATATTGATACTGATCATTTATCATGAAATCATCTTTGGGCTATTAAATATTTGTAAGACTGATTTGTCTAGAACTTGAAAGCAATATCTTGAAATGTTAACTGCATATACTCATTAAAATCTTGATATGTAAAATACAGATCAAGCTCTTATTTTCAAATAGTGTATGCTCTGAAGTATAGTTGGTGATAAAAATCCACATGCTATAAATTTGTATATCTACTAATATGCTTTATCTGTTCCTTCTAGGACTGATAAATATTAAGGTGGGATAAAAGGCATATGTTAGACTTATTCAAGGGGTGCTGTAGAAATATTCAAGAAGGTTTGATCAGGCATGGAAATCCAGAAGAGAAACTAAGGCATAAGCCAGGGTCAGAGAAGTAAGTCCTAGGGATTTAAAGATTTTCAGTATCTGCCATTAGAAAAGCAGAGGCACTTAAATGTTTAGTGCTTAAAAAAGAGTGTTTGGTAGAATTGTTAAGGTTTCAGTGATATGCATGGAAAGATTTCTCTCTCTGCCTCTGCACTGCTGGATTGATCATTCAGTTTCTCACATTCGATTAAACCTTGGCCTGGAGATACCATGTATTAGTTAAATGGGTATGTAAAGACAGGACTGTGAAGTCAGCACTGAATTTGAAAGTTACGGAGGATTGCCATGGCACTTCCATGGGGGTTTCAAGCAGTGCTGGAGGAATTTTAAGGAAGTTATTCCAAAAATTTTTACATGTTGTGGTTGCTTTAAAATATATTATATCCTATTGTAGCTAGTCACATCATTACTACAGTTCAGAGGTTCTCAGTTGGAAGGGCATTTGGGATTGTGTATAGGTATTTCCAGTTGTCAAAATGTTTGGAGGCACTGCCAGTGTTGATTGCTCACAGTGATGTTAAATGCCCGCAAGGAAAGGGACAGTCCTGCTCAAGGAGAAATTAGCCAGTCTAAAATGCAGTGGTCCTTTGTTGAGAGACTCTGCCCAGGTCTTACTTCTTTTCTTTTAACACCCCTTGTTTTTGGTATAGTTGGATAAAGAATCAAGTTTTTAAAATATCATTTGAGGATTCACTGTCAGATTTACAGTGTTTTTGATATTTTTGGTGTATAGCTTGACAATGTTGTGAGTCCAAGAGGGAGAGAAGAGAAAATGAGGGTCTGGTTAGCAACTAGGATTTGGAAGTAAGAGGGAGGAGGCTCTACCCACACAGATACATGGTGAACCTTTAAGGAGAAGATGTTAAGATCTTTCTTTTCTCTGGAAAGAAATAATAAGTGCATTCTCATTTGGACAGAGAGGAAAAAGATAGTGTAGAAAGTCACAGAAGATTATTAATTATGTAATAATCTGAATTATATTCTAACCTTGCTTGGGCAACAAGGTGAGACTCCATCTCTGCCCCCAACACAAAAAAATTAGCCGGGCATGGTGGTGAGAGCCTGTAGTCTTAGTTACTTAGGATGCTGAAGTGGGAGGATCACTTGAGCCCAGGAGTTCGAGGCCGCAGTGAGCTATGATTGTGCCACTGCATTCCAGCCCGGGTGACAGAGCACTACCCCATCTCCAGAAAAAAACAAAACAACAACAACAACAACAACAACAAAAAACACAAAACCCTTGAGATTCATTGAATTAAGAAATCAAAGAATACAATGTTTTAGGTACTACTTTAGTTATTCAATATCAGATGTTAGGATATATCTCAGTTGTCTGAATTGTGCCTATGAACTAGCAATGACAAGAGGTGAGGAAAAGAAAAGTGTTAAATAAAGAGGGAAAACATGAAAAGCAGATGGTAAGAAGAAGGCAGCATCTCAGAAAACAGCAGGTCCATCCTCCCATGCCCTCAGGACAAAAACCTCAGCGCCATCCCTGGCTTCTTTCTTTCATACCTAAGATGTAAACCTGCAGCACGTCTTGGGTGCTCTTTTTAAAAAATGTATCTGGGATCCACACATCCATTCTAGTGCCTGAGCTGCGCCCCCATTGTCTCGTGGTTAGACTGGACATCAGCCTCCAGCATCGCCTCTTCACTTGCCCCTCACGGACTGTGCACCAGCCACACTAGCCGCACCAGCCGCAGCTCCCTCTCCACTTTCCCAGGCTCACAGCTCTGTGAGGCTTCTCACTTTCGCTTCCACCTCCACCTCCATATAACGTTTCTCCCCATACTTTCCTGGCTCGAAGCTCTTCTCTTTCCTGGCTTTTGTGTAGACCCCTCCTCTGCGTCCTCTGACCACATTGTTGAATTTGCACACAGAGAGGTAGAGACAGAGACTGTAATTCCTATCTCCCTCTCCCTAACTCTTAATTTTTTCTAAAGCACTTTCATTTTCTGGCACGCCACATATTTTACTTATGTATTTGCTGTGGCTGTCCTCCCCAGAAGGGCAGGAATCTTCCTCCTTTCCACTGCTCAAGGGCAGTGCTTGACACACAATGGGTGCTCATGGGGAGCCAGGAGTAAAAAATTGGTGAGATGTAGTTACGATGCATTAGCAGAAACCAAAATTATGAGACCTTGACCGAATTATCTTAAGCTCTTGTTAATTGAGGATGCTGGTGCTGTGCTTATTTTGGCGAAGGTGACCTGAGCAAGTTCACCAAAGGCAGCGCAGTGCCCTCTGCTCCTCGGGAGAAGCTTCATAAATGGTAGTGATGATGATACTGACAATTCTTGTGAGAGGCAAAAGGCAAACGGAGGGAAATAGGAAAGTGTTACTGCTCTTTCCAAACATCTTTTATTAAAATGTTTGCATTTTACTGCAGATGTTTTTTCTTCTCTTCCTCAAAGAGAACTCCCCTGAGTCAGTGTTAATAAATCTACCCAAAAAAGTTTAGTAAGAGGACAAGTGAAACCCCTGACATTCACCTGGGGAATAAGGTGTCATGCAGGGCCACCACGTGGAACTGGATAGCAGTCAGATGTGCACATCAGCAGGACCGCTAACCTCATCACTGTTTAATACCAAAATAGACATTTTTAACTTGACAACAATCTTAAGTCTTACAGAAGAGACTTGATTGTGTTGAATATGCAATGTTTACTAAATATAGATGAGAAAGATGCTCAGTATTAAAATGTAAAGGAATGGACTTCATGGGTTAACTTTTAGTTCTCTGGCTTTTTATTTTGAGTACTTACTTACCAAGAGTTTATATTGATTTGGGTAGCAATGAGCTCTCTAACAAGATGCAATGTCATGGAATTCATTTCGACAATTATGAATAAAAGTAGTGCAGACAGCCAGCCGTAACTTAAATATGGTGCCTTTGGTGATTAAGGATGATCAGGTGAGTGGTTAAATAGATCAAGAAAAGGAAAGAAAAATCCAACGATCCTCATTAAAAAACAAGGGTAAAAATGTCAAAACAGTAGGCAGGCAATAGGAAGAATGTCACTAAATTATGTATTCCTTGGGTTATTAACAGACCATAAAGTTAACAGTGTAAGCAGAGGCTTGTGGGTCAGGGAAGGAAAGATGTTCTAAGCAAGTGCATAAAGAAATAGAATTGTGCTTAATGGTGTGTGTATGTAAACATACGGGAAATGTTTAGAACTGTACACTGGAATTTCTACATAAATTCTCATCGTTTAATATAATGTCTCTTAAGGCATATGTTGCAGAAAGGACCATTTTCAGAGATTATTATTTAGAAACAAGTATGTCATACGCATGTTCAAGAAATAATTTTGTCTTCTTATTTTGATATATTATGAATACATTGAACACAGGTTTTTTTTTTTTTAAAGGGATGATGCAGCTGTTTCCAAACATATTTTATTAAAATACTTGTATTTTACTGCCCGTTTTTTGTTCTTTTCCTCAGAGAGAACTCCCGGTGGCCAATGTTAGTAAATTAACCTTTCTAATTCAGGAGCTTGAACAACAATAATCTAATGGGCTCTAATGGTGTTTACATTCAACACGGTATTGGTGAAAGTAAAAGAAGGACACTTATATTGCATAATAAGGTACTCAATAATGCTTTGCATTTCTATTAATAAAGCTAATATATTTCTTCTTAGGAATGATGCACTTCCAAAGCAAAGATTTGATGTCATCCTAATGAGTCTACTTTCGATTGTAGAGTACAGTGAAGCCCTAGTAAAGAGGAGTAAGAAATTTATTTTACTGGAGATAATAAATCTGACAAGGGAGCTCTCAGCATAGATTGAAGTTGATTCGGCATAGAGTTGCTTTACAAATAGCCCTTTGAGCAAACTCTACAGTTCTGTATGTGGTTTTAAATCCCTGTACATTTGTAGGCAGGTACATATTACAATTGTCTGTTTTTCTTTTTAGGGTTCATGTAATCAAAGAAGTTTCTTTGTTGTGTGTATCTTTACAGAACACAACAGGAATTGAAAATGAATCAGGTGAGTTTAAAAATCAGAATTTATACAAATACGTGACCTAGATGTTAGACCAGCTCTTGATTTTTACCAGATAGTAGCACACACATTCTCCTGGATTCTCATTTTTATTTCTTAAAACCATTAATTAGCTCATTGCATTCATACTGTGCATTTGTTCGTGCAGTGAAATGTGCATTGTTTGGGCGTGGGTTGGCATTTCCGTGGTTCTCTGACTAGAGCACTCATTCTTAAGGATTTTCGTTAAGACTTCCTTTTTGACCTCTCTCTTGCCACACTCTAGTGTGTGAGTTTTTTTGTGTGTGTTTGTTTTGAAGTTTATTAAGGTTTCGTTTTTAGCATTTTTTTAAATTTTGTGCTTATCTGCTGGTTGAAAAGAGAGGATTAAAAGTTATTTATAGAGACTGCAAATGATCAAAGAAGAACCTTTAAGCATTTTGTCCTTGAAAAACCTGTTCTCAGAATAAAAACAAGAGGGCAGATATTGAAATGTAAGATGTGTTTTTCTTTACAGGAGATGTGGGATTACCTGATGATTAAATTACTCTGCTATGGATATTTCCATAGCCTCAAGGGTGTTCTGATAAGTAGAACCAGTTATGTGAATCTAATAATATATTCTAGAGTAGAATTCTTATGTTCTGGTTTCAATATCATCTCACTTGTAGTTATAGAAATTCGTGGGTGTCAGAAATGTTCTTTTTAAAATCTTCATAAGCACTTATTTTTAAAATATGAAGGACAAAACCAAAAATATGAAGTATGTAAATTTTTCTTTAGTCCTTAGCTTAAAATTCTTAGCTTAAAATTTCATTTCTTAAAATGAAAATTTTGTATCCATCATGAACTGAAACTGTGGACACCTTTTTATCATTTACAGGTGATTCTAAGTAGAGATCACAAGTCCAATTTAATTAGCGTGCCAAGTTTAATAAATTCAGTCCTGTGTTGCATTGAGAAATGTGAAATTTTTGGAATGGATTCTTTTGATTTCTTTTTCATTACTTTCTTTATCAGAAATCTTTATTTTAATGCAGAGGACATATAACATAAAAATTCGAATCTGGCGAACACATGGGACACATGCTTTCTATTTATTTTAAAACTTGCAGATTTATTGATATGCTTTTGAAGGCAAATTATTTTTGAAGTGGTGAGGTGGGGGAGGAAAAAGAATAGAGTGGATTTCCACAGTCATCATCCATCAGAGTTATATACATAAATATTTCATAGATTTTATTTACCTTCCTATTTTAAGATTGATTCTTAATACGAATGTGGTCACCCAAAGGAGCTTGCTTTTCTACTGTCTAGGAGCTGTTTTATCAGAGGAGTCTTGATTCTGTGTTAGAATGGTTGTGAGTTCTTCCAAAGTGGAATCTAAATGTTGATACTGTTTTTGTTACATCACTGTTCAGAAATCATTTATTTGATTTGCCTACACCTTTAACCTTAGGATTAATCGTGGCTTAATTCTTGTACAGTATTAGGCTTATAATATTTCTAGTGTGTTAGACTTGACACTTCAAACTTTTGCTGTATATTTCAATTATATCCAACAAATGTCTGTTTAAAAAAGCCTGCATGCCATTCAAAAAGTTGTAGCAATAACGACTTCTTTTTCTTGGCTCTTTTACAATTTCATTTTGCTTTCGACAAGTTTTAATATCAGACCTGCAGAAGACTTCCTTTGATGCCAGATGCCAAGTTATCAGTGGGAAAGTGTCCTCTTATGTTTCTAATGGTTAACACATTTCTGATTTGGGTGTAATTAAATGGTCTGGTAGTAATGAAACTTTTATTTGGATTATAAAAATAGTCCTCTTTTTATGAATAAAATTTTTAGCATCTTTTGTTATATTTTCATTATTAGTTATATGCTGTTTAGACCTGATTGTTAGGGCATAAAATCTATCAGTATTTTTCAATAATCACTCCCGTTATTTTTAAGGTTTATGACTTATTTCAGGATAATTTACGGTTTTCCCTTCTCGTATTTTTCCTCTCATTTTCATCCAGTAAATATGAGCAGTGAATGCTTGAAAAACTGAAAAATAACTACACAAAAAAATTCAGATATAAAAAAGTTTGAACTTGAAGAAGATTGGCTTATAAATAAAATCTTGGTGGTTATTTTAGGATTAGGTTGTTCTCTCTGGGGACGGATGAGCATTGCTTTGATGGATTTTAGTTGTCAGTTCTGTTTCTTCTGATGGGTGTGGTCTCTTAGACAATAGCTTAGAATAATTTGTTTATATATGCCTGGCAGTTGAGCTTCAGGGACTGCAGGATCCTAGGTATGGGCGTGGCATACGGTTTATCAATTCCTTTAGAAGAAGCAGTCAGGTCTACAGCCTGCCACTGTTTTAAGCGCTGACTATTGAGGCAGCATTCTGAACTGTTGCACTCAGTTATATCAGTGTGTTCCAAGTCGGTCCTAGTGTGATAGCTCCCTCTGAGCCCAGTCCTGGGGCTCCACAAATCTCCCCGACCCACATATTCTTTATCATTCTTTCTCTTCCCTTCTGTTCTTCACCTAAAATTTACCCCTTTCTTAGTATCTCTTATCCTCTCGATTAGAGCCAGCTTGCTTTGCATGTGAGTCTTGGATCCTTCACTTGCGCCCATGCCTGGGTGGCAGCGAGAGCGGTAGTCATTGTGCCTCCTCCCCTCGCTCTCCGTGCTCCCTTCTCTGTGTTCTCAGATCATAGGTTTCCTGCTTGCTTCATTTACATTCCACACCCATCCTGATACTTAACTTTTGAGATGTTCTGCTGGTTTCCTTATTTTCCTAGACTTACCTAGGAATGGCTTTATCTCAGGAATAGGTCCGTTATCTCAGTTGTCCCTAAGGTTCATTCATTCCTTCCCTCATTCATCGTGCACAGACGGTACCCCAGCATGGCATAGGTTCTGCAGTGAACTAGGTAGGCAAGGGCTCTGCCGGTAACATACTCCAAGAGGGAGACAGTTAAAAAGGAGGAAGACAAGCAAGGTAATTTCAGATAGTGAAAAGTGCCGTGAAGACAATTCAACAAGATTATCTTATAAAGGATGATGGGTGGAGGTGAAAGGAGGTCTTTGGATTACATGGTCAGAGAAGGCTACTCTGGAGGTGATTGCTAGTAGAACTGAGACTCAGGTAATAACCAGGAGCCAGACAGATACATGAAGATCTGGGGAAAGAAAATTCTAGGCCGAGTAAATACACAGTGATACAAAGGCCCTGACGTGGAAATGAGGTTGTTGGTTCAAGGAACAGAGAGCAAGCCAGGGTCTGGAGCTTGGCCCTGTCATGGACTCTGGGATAAGAGGACATTGATGTGAGAGGCAAGGTTTATAGGGCCTTTAGGGTTACTGGACAGTGACACAAGCTGATTGCCATTTTTAGGACATCCTCCCGACTGTGATATGGAGACTTGATCATAAGGGAGCAAGAGTGTGGTGCTACGTGTGTTCACTGTTGAGATTAACACCATGCTTTAGGACAGTTTCTTCAGTTGGACAGCTTAATAGACCTGACAGCTTTTTGAAAGAGGGTACTTTGTTAGATTTCAGAACTAATTTGACTGCTGTTCTTTTTCAGAAATGGTGTATAAGTGTTTCTTGTTTTGTGTTTTCATCTGTTTATTGTTATAGCAGTCCTATTTCTTAACCAAATATAATTTAATGGTATTTCAGTAAACTGAAGCTTGTTTGATTTTTTTTTTTCCATCGTTTGTTCCAGGATAGTAGCTTAGATTCTTGTTTGCATATCTATTACAAAGATGAGTTGTTCGTAGAATTTTAGAGATTTTAAGCTCTAAAATTAGAGATTAAACTGATGATTCTAAGCTGGTTTTTTTTTTTGCTTGTAGCAATTACTTTGGTGATTATTACTAGTCTGTTGTAGCAGTAATATATGTTTTAGTATGAATATACTATGAAGTGGTCTTAATATTAAGGAAAATTGACTCTAATCTATTCCGTCGCATATTACTGTCACTTTCCAGTTAGTTTTGATCAATCAATATTTAAGAAACTAGGTGCTTTAATTAAATAGATTAAACTGATATAATAATTTCTGATAATTCTCTGGGCAAAGCATATAAAAGGAGTTACTTATATACATTTAAATGAAACACCAATAACACTTGCTTATTCTTATATATTTTTAAACATAAAAACATTAGTATATGTTGACTATAGAAAATGGTGTATGCAGCTTTATGTAACAGCAGCCAGTGCCAATGTTATGCCCTAGAACAGAGTTACCTTGCTGATGGCAGTGACCATTTGTCTAAAGAGTGTGGAGAGAGGGGCTGGAGAGGGAGAGTGGAAGAGGTTGGTTCTGTGGTTCACGTGCCTGGAGCAGAGCTGAGGAGGGCAGAGTAAATGGTCAAAGAAGTGTGGGCTCAGCTCCGGGGTCGCTAGAATGACCGCAGTAGACTTTGCCAGTGAGGTGTACCTTTGTAGGGTTTTGAGTCGAGGACTGTTAGAATTGAGTTGAAGAATTCTTAATAAATACAAATAATTAAGGTATTCTATCGGGCAGAATCAGGACTTGGTTACTGGTTGAAAACAATAATAAATAATAACTTACCATGTCTCCTGTGTGTCAGACACTAGCCTAAGTGCTTTCTGTTCAGCCGGGCATTTACTGTTGACTGCAGCCACACTGGGCGCCATTACTATCCCTGTTCAACAGGTAAGAAAGTGAACACAGTCGAAAACATTGTTTTCTATTGCGTTGGTATGTTTGTCCTTTATTTTCTTGGTGCATTAAAGTTTCATTTTAACATGATTTAAAGATGAGAATTCAGATTTATTGACCTGTTTAGTTATTTGATTGTAAAGATCAGTTTTGAGGTGTAATCTGCATACAGTAAAAGGTAGCCGATTTAACCGAACAGTACGCGTTTCACAGCCGCGTCGCTCTTACCACTGTCGAGTCATAGGACACGCCCGTCACCCCAAGAAGTTATTTCCTGCTGCTCTGAAGTTAGTCTTTCCCTGCCCAAGGTCCATACTGATCAGCTTTCTGTTCCTACATGTTGGTTTTTCCCATTCTGGAGTTTCGTAGGGGTAGAATCATACAGTCTATGCCCTGTGGTGTTTGTCTTGTTTCAGTCTGCATACTGTTTCTGAGATTCAGCCATATTGTTGCATGTATCTATAGTTCATTTCTTTTACAGGAGGAGTTTTATGGGAGACCATCTGACCATCTAGATATGTCTATTCATCACTTTAATTCCAAAGAGTCCGTGAAACCCTGGGATGGCTTTCTATCTTTCATCGTAGTTATCTTTGCCCGTTTTTTCTAATTCGAAAAATATACATGATATAAAAGGTTGAAACCACTTTCACTGTTTTATCATATTATTAATATAGAATTTTTTATAGGTAATTATAAATATGAATCTGATTTTTTCACTTTCATGATATAAAAGGTTGAAACCACTTTCACTGTTTTATCATATTATTAATATAGAATTTTTTTATAGGTAATTATAAATATGAATCTGATTTTTTCACTTTAAAAAAAGTCTTCTAAGTAAGGTGGTTCCTATCTGTTTTGACTTAAAGCTCAATTAAATAAATGTGTAGTTTTGGAAATCAGCATGCTGAATGAATAATGGTGGCACTTAAAATCTCGTTTTGAATCATGTACTCCACTAGATAAATTAGCGATTTTTATAAAATCTGGGACCTTGTCTTTCTGAATGAAAATATTATTTTTGAAATTTGAAAAATAATTAACAACCTGAATAGCATTTCCCTAAGTCACTGGAAGGAGCTTGTGGCAAGAAGCCTTTCCTCTTATGTTAGGATCTCAACACTTCAGTAGAGAAGAAAGCTGTGGGACTGTTGAGCTCTGCTCGTCCTTTGATGTCCTCTGACTCACTCTCCTTGGTCAGTTCTGGCTATGCCATTCCAGCTACGTGACCTTGGGCAAGTCCTTGGCTTCTTTGTGTTCCCTTTCTTATCTGTTAAACAGGGAGAGACTTGGTGCCCACCCCATGTGGTTGCAGTCAGTAGTAAATGAGTTACTGGACGGAAAGCCCTTAGGCTAGTCCCTAACAGATAGGAAACACTGTAAGTTATTATTTATTACTACTTTTTCAACTGGTAACCATGTCCTGATTCTCCCCTGTCGAATAGTTTAGTCACTGTTACTGCTTGCATTCAGACCCAAACATCCCTTGTCTCGGCAATTACAGAAAGCTCCTGACTGATTCCTCACCAGTAGTTTTCCTCCCTGTGGGATGGTTCTCCATAGGCCTTACAGAACGTGCAGCTCACCATCTGGGAAATGAGAAAAGCTGGCGGTCGTTTCCAGTTGTTGGGAATGTCTGTGGAGGAACTGGGATTGGAACTTGACCTGGAAGGATGTGGGGGTTATTGACCATTAGAAGAATTGAGGGCCAGGTGAAAGCCTAAAGTGAGAAAGGCCTAGAGTAGGAAGGGGACCTAACGTGGGGAGGGGAGGAGGGGCCAGAGGGTGTGCCAGGAACCCAGATGCCTGTAGGGGCCAGGGACCACCTGGAAGAGTAAAATGGGTATTTTCCTGTGATTTCTTCCAAAAGAATCTGTTTTTTTTTTTTTTTTGTTTTAAATCCATGGGTAGACCAAACAAATGCCATCTGATGAAAGGCTGTAGCCCACAGTTTGCTGCTTTGGATGAAGGTAGTTTGAGAAGTTGAAACAGTCTCACCAGTAACAGCCTCACTGGGAGGCAGTAGAAAGCTCCTTCTCCTGCCTACCAACCCCCTGTCCCCACCCTTACCCATTCCTATTCTGTGTTAGAATCTTCTGGACAAGACAAGTAGAGGGGATGAGCCCTTAGGTGTCTTAATTTCTTTGCTTTCTTGAACTTTGGGAGTCTCTAAAGGTAGCAGATGAACTACTAGATTGTATTTAGAAAGTTTAAAAAGCATTTTGAATCAGATGCTTTCTAGATTGATTATTCAAGAAGACAAAAGGTTCAGGGAAGTTGACTATAGAGTGGACGGGAAACCAGAAAACCTCATCCCGTCTCTTCACTCTCCTGCCCAGACCCTCTTGCGGCATCCCACCACTTTGTGAATGCAGTCCAGCTCTTTGCCCTGCCTTGGGTTTACAGGTTCCAGTGGCGGCCGCCTCTGCTTTCTTCCCGGGTCTGCTCTGGTGCAGCTGCAGTGGCCTCTTTTTATTCCTGAACATGCCAAGCCCCTTCTCTCCTCAGCATGTTTGCTTGGCCTGCTCAGTTCTTAATACATGACTCATTCTCATCTCTCAAGTCCAAGTCCCTGTGTGACATCTTCTCTGAGAGGCCTCCCCTGACATCCTAACTAAAGCACTGCACTGTCCCCGCCTCATCTCTCACGTCACTCTTGAGGTCGCTGAGATGTTGAACACCCCTGGTCTGCCACATTAGCTTGGGGTGCAGGCGGGCAGGACCTGCCCCTTCTCTTGGTGGCTGCGTTCCCCAGGTAGTGCCGCTCCAGCACGTGGAACACTTGCTAATATGTGCGGGACGACTGGAGACTCCTGAGTAATTTCAGGTTGGAAGATGACGGTGCCAGTGGGAACTGGAGAAAGGGATTGGACATGACAGGTTTTGAAGGATCGGCAGCAGCGTTTGGCTCTGTTGGCCAGTACACTTACCGGAGTCTTCCCTAGCTTTGGTGATGCCATGAGCTCGGTGCCTCTTTTGGCTTTGCGTTGAGTTCTAGGACTAGGACTCATCTGCTGCTCTTTTCTTCCTTTCATTCTTTGATACGGGCATTCTGGGGTTTTTGTTTTCAGCTATTCTCTCCTTCTCTGCTTTCCATTGAGGCGTGTCATCTACTTCCTGGACTCCATGGCCAGTTGCATAGCCATCTGTCTGTGCCCAGACCTCTGGGTGGTTGACTGCCAGGCATTTAGTGACCACTGCTCTGGTCAGAACCTGCCTGTCTAAGGCCCTAAACTTGCCTCTCTGGAGAGGTGATTAACCAAGCCAACCAGTGAGGGCTTTCACAATACACAGTGCACACTGTTGCAAGTTGTGGAGAGTGTTGTAACTGAGCCACAGGGGAAATCCTACTAGGTTAGGATAGTGGGGACTGGCTTCTAGGAGCCCAAAGGGTTCTCTGGGTAGAGCAGAGGCCTAGAATACAAATGCAAATTAGCCCCTTTTGGTGATCTTACCTTGCTGGGGTCTCAGCTTTGCTCCCCTGGGGTTTAAAGCCTTGGGAACTTTCTTCGACATTTTCCTCTGTTCCCTGCAGGAGCCCAAACAGGCATTGATAATAAGTTGTGTTTAATACTCTGAAGCCATTGCAACTCATTCCAGTTTATTCTGGCATATGTTGCTTTTTCTCCTTTAGAGATTGGCAGTGAAACCCTTCAAATGAAAAAGACTCTTGTGCCTGTTTGGGGAGAGCAAATGTCACAACCATGTCTTGTCCCCAGCTTTGCGTACTTGACATTGCTCACTGTCTGTTCAAGTGTGCATAGATGTAGAAAGTTATAAAAATTCCTTCTCATGGCTTTTTTTTTTTTTTTTTTTCCCGATGGAGTTTCACTCTGTCGCCATAATCTCGGCTCACTGCAACTTCCGTCTCCTGGGTTCAAGTGATTCTCCTGCCTCAGCCTCGCGAGTAGCTGGGGCTACAGGCGTGGGCCACCACACCCAGCTAATTTTTGTATTTTTAGTAGAGATGGGGTTTCGCCATGTTGGCCAGGATGGTCTGTTTCCTGACCTTGTGATCCCACCTTGGCCTCCCAAAGTTCATGGCTTATTTTTCAGGGAACATATATAAAACAAAGTATGGAAGAAAAAGAGATCGCAGGGTATAGAGGGAGAAAAAGGAAGGAGGAGAAAGAGGGGAGAAAGCTTACAGTTTTAAAGCCTGTAGTTTTAGTGTTAACAGTTGTACTGAGGAAGTAGGGGAGATGCCCAGGAACGGGAGAACACAGGACATGAATGCGTGGATTAAGCCTCCCCGGCTCCCTCCGCTCCTGCAGTTTTGGTCTCTAAGAATGGGTCCTGTCTTCTGCTTCTTAGTCCTGAGAGGGGAGGTACGACGGAAGACTGGAGGCAGCATCAGCTCAGGCTTTTTGTTGATGTGTGTCGTATCTATGCATGTTTATCTTATTGGAAATGATAACACAGTATTTTGAAATAGTTACAGATCCACATGAAGTTATAAGAAGTGTCGAAAGTCTTGTGTACTCTATTTATTTTTGAGGAGTCTTGCTCTATCCCCTGGGCAATGATTCTCCTGCGTCAGTCTCCTGAATAGCTGGGATTACAGGCGCATGCTGCCATGACCAGCTAGATTTTGTTTTTTCAGTAGAGGTGAGGTTTCACCATGTTGGCCAGGCTGGTATCATACTCCTGACTTCAAATGATCCACCCACCTCGGCCTCCCACGGTGCTCGGATTACAGGCATGAGCCACCACACCCGGCCTGAGTCCTGTGTACTCTTTACCTATCCTTTTCTAGCAGTATCATGTTAAAAAGCTGTAGTACAGTATCAAAGCTTGGAAATTGATTTGGCATAATAATGCTAGTTAGACTACAGGTCTTATTCATAAATCAGAAAAATGTAAAACATAAGATTAAGTAGTCACACATATTTCATAAGCCTTCAGAGTGATGACATTTTCACACATGATAGCCTCCAGAAAACTCCACCCTACACACCTGAGAGGGAAAAAGGCAGACGACATCGTAGTGTTGTTACAGCAATAGCTCTGCTCTTGTTGGTCCCAGAAAGGGAATTCTCATGTGTCCCTGGACTATGAAGTATGAGACCCCCTGGGTTGGTGGTTAGAACTGTTAGAATGTAGACTCCGGAGTCTGTCTGGATTTTGTCTTGGCTCCACTACTTTAAAACTGTGCAGCTTGGGACAGGTACTCAGCAGAGCTGCTCTGTGGCCTAGTGTTTGAGAATGCAGACCCTGAAGCCGGATTGTCTGGGTTGAAATTACCTTTCTCTGCCACCTGCTGACTATGACCATGGGCAAGGTTTAGTTTCATCTGTAACGTGGAGATCATAAAAGTACCTGTAGCAATTGGTAGTGTGCAGATTAAATGAGGTGATAAGTGCCTGGAATTGTGTCTGACATACCCAAACGCTTCATCTGTGTTAGCTGTGATTGTTATTGTTGTCAGGATTAAATGAGGTAATACATGTAAAGTGCTTAGCACAGATCTTGGCCCAGAGGATGGAACAAATGTTATACTTCCTAAGTTCCTCACCCCGTCCAGCATGGGAAGGTCATCCTGGGTCAGAGGAAAGGTATCAGTAAAGCAGTAGAAGGGTCCTTCAGAGGCTTCCTAGCAAGTCAAAACTCATGAATCAAAATCTCTCTAAGGTTTCTTGTCTCAGGGAGCAGGAACAGAGAAGTTCTTCCTCTAACCAGTGGGCTTCATGAGGAGATGTCCCTGATCCTCACCGTACAGTGTGGTGCTAGCCCTGAGCAGACGCTTCGGGAGTATTTGTTAATGACTGATGGATGGGCTGAATGAAGGAGAGAGACTTTGGTGATTCACTGGGGAAAGAGAAGCAAGTAGTGACTTTCTTTGAGTTTGAGGTAGGAAGTTGGAGACATTGGATTGATGAGATCAAGTAATAGTTAATAACTACAATTAAATTAACTTAAATTTAATACATACCATTCCAGATCTGTTCACTGATACATGTTTAAAGACTGTATTTCATTAGGCAGTCAAATGATGAATCCTCACTGAGGTCTAACTAATAGGAAAGCAGCGAAGTGCTTTAGCTTCTTTCATATCACAGTGATCATTGTTAAAAACCCCTAAGACAGGAACATGCTTCTATTCAGGGGCAGCAAGGACAGGGCGTGCTAGGAGACGCCAGCAGCTGGGGTGCCTTGCAGAGCTCGTAGTCTGCTCTCTGCTCTCTACTCCTCCCATTCCGGGTAGACGAGCTAATGGCAATGAGTATTTCTCAGAGGCCTTACCCCTGCCTGCCCCTCCTGGCTCAGTTCTAGCTGCTTCTCTCACCGTCTCTGCTCTGGACACATGGGTCTTTTTGCCTGCGTACTGCATTTTCTCTTAAGTTGAGATTTTGTCCTGGCTGTTTTCTTTTCCTGGCGTGTTTCCCCGATATTGTCACAGATTCCATTTCTACTTCTCAGCATTCTGTCTGAAAAGGCGTCTCCATCCCTACTCCATGACTATGTTCCCTTCTTTTTTTCATTCACCATTGATCAGAAGGCATGTACCCCCTTTTTTATGCTTGAGTTTTCTACAGGGCATCAGGCATTGTACGTATGTGTTTGATTTTGTCTGTGTTTCTCACCAGAGTGATGCGTTATTGAGGCAAGTGTGCTGCCTAGAACACCGCCTGGCCCATAGCAGGGATTCAGAAATATTTAAATAGATTAATTGAGTAGATGGTACAATTTATTTTAGACAAGATCAATCTGGGAAATAATCCTGGGATCATATTGTGATTCTTTAGTGTAAGGACCAAGATGAGCCTGTTTAGAGTATGATATTATATCTAATCCTATCAGGATATGTACCAAGAAGAGATTGCAGCTTATGAGTATGCAGACGAGAGAATTTTTTGGAAAGATTCCTTTGTTCCAAAGGCTTACTTGTCCATTGATTGCTTGGAATTAATGGCATAGCACATTGGTTTTTTGTTTTGTTTTGTTTTGTTTTGAGACAGAGTCTCACTCTGTCACCAGGCGCCAGGCTGGAGTAGCAGTGGTGCGACCACGGCTCACAGCAACCTCCGCCTCCTGGATTCAAGCAATTTTCCTGCCTCAGCCGCCCGAGTAGCTGGGACTACAGGTGCGCACCACCACGCCCAGCTAATTTTTTTGTATTTTTAGTAAGACGGGGTTTCACCATGTTGGCCAGGATTGTCTTGATCTCTTGACCTCGTGATCCACCTGCCTCGGCCTCCCAAAGTGCTGGGAGCACATTTTCTAAAAAAAGATTCTTATATGGCCCGGAAGAATATCTACCTCAAATTCAAGAAATTCAGATGCATGTGGAGAAAATACCTTCTGATAGATGATCCTGCTCTTTTATTTATTTATATCCCTCCTTTTTTTTTTTTTTTTTAAAGCTTTAAGTTAGCTTACAAAGAGCCATGTACTCATTCAAGTATTTAAGTGACAACAAACATTTGAAATCTCCTGCTAAGCACTGGGAACACAATGTTGAATAAGATAGACACCATCTGTCTTCACTGCAGTCTCACAGAGGAGGCACACAGTAAACACAGAGCTATACAAATAAGCATTTGCAATTGTGGTAAGAGTTATGAAGGAGAACTAAGGAAGAAGAGAGGGTGGTTCTATTTAGGCAGTCCAGCCCATGAGTCTACCTTCTACTTCTCACATCACTGATTTTCTAGAAATGTTCCAGGCAGTTTGCAGCCATAGCCATTGCCATGCTGAGTCCAGCGGGGTTGTGGAGCAGAAGGGAGGGAGGGCCCTGGGTCTGCCCAGCATCTCGGTTGGGCTGCTGTGAATTGATTTGCTCCTGTTGTAGCTGGGTCCTTTTGTAATTCGAAGGATACGAAAGTGACAGAAAAAACTTTCCTCTACTGGGTGCATGAGCCCAAAAGAAAAACTAATGGCTCTAAATTACTAAAAGAGTAATTTAAAAGAAAAAAAAAAAGAAAAAATAATGAGTTGACTTAAAATGGATAAACAAATGGATAGCATTTTTTCTTATTTCTTTTTCCTATGGCATCTCTGCTGAGGTCCTTTATGTTCTCGGGTGCTTCCGAAATTTTAATACATGTGGTCTCCAACTTGTACTCAAGTTACACATTTCCTATGGGAATGACCATTCCTGCCTTAGGTGCCATCTCCTGCTGACATTTCCATGGAAATATGGAAGTTTTAGGACAGAGGTCCTTAGATGGTATTCCAGCAGAATCTTAAGTGAAAACTCCGTGATGGTTAGTATTGACTAGGCACTCGAATCAGACAGATAAGGGTTCAGATCCAGGCTTTGAGCCATTTAAGCAATATCCCTAAGCTCTAATTTCCTGCTCTGTGTGGCGAGGAGGAGACACTGATAATGTCTAACTAAGGAAGAAAAGAGCCCTTTTGGGCTATGTGGAGTAAATTCTACCCAGCCTGTAAGACGGCACAGTGCTTTGAGCAAGGAAGTTCTCAGTAAATATGAAGTTGTCATTAGTATCCCTGTAAAAGTGCCTGGAAGTACCAGTTCAGGTTAGCTGACGAGGTGACTCTGTGCTCCCGGGGAGGATAAATGGTGCTGAGTCTTTGCCTAGGGCCCCAACTGAGATGGAGGAAGAAACCCCCTTTTGCTTTACTAAATGGCCAGTGCTGAGAGGAAGCCTCACTCTGGCAAATATTTGTTAATGTCACTTATCAGTGATTTGAAATAGTTATTATGTAGCTTAGGATGCTAACTACCTGTGTAATACCTTTTCCCTCTTTGGAAATAAATTGTTCATATTTCAAAAAATCCAGCTTATAGATTAAACATTTAAAAATGGGGGTACTATATTAGAAGTGAAAAATGCCTATGCTTAATTTATTTGCACTTTAGCTAATCAAAGGTACCGTAAGACCATTTTCTGGGGCTAAATGACTATCTTATGTTTTGGAAAATGTTTCAGGGATATTGTTGGGACAAAAGTGTAAATGCAGGAACAAAGCATTTGTGTGTCTGAAATGTAGGCTCAGTTGGCTCAGCTCTGTACGAGAGACGAACCTGTCTTTAGATGCCCTCTCTCGGGTTCTCCAACTTGAAGCAGGCCAGAGAGTACATTACCATGTTTATAATGACTGTAAGATTTATTTCTCTTGAAGTGGACTGCTGATATTTAATAAACCAAAAATTGAAATGCTGAGAGTATGCCAGTTTGGATGATATTCTTTTCTTGGTGCATTTATTCTTGAGACTACAAGAGCTTTGTTGTTGTAGGAACAACTAGTCTTTTTTGTTTGGGGTTGACTTTTGCCTATATTGGTTCCTTTAAAAGTCCTGGAGAAATGTTTCCCTATGCAGTGAAATGAAATACACTCAGACTACAAAACCCATCATTCTTAGCAGTATCATGATATGCACATCAGTTAGACTTGATAAGCACATCAGCTCTGTAGGATATGTGATGTACCAGTTACTAGACCCTTGGTGTTCCTTTGATTTGAAAGTTACTTAAAAAATAACAGTCATAGTCTACCAATTGGCTCAAATCTCTCCCTTCCTTACATACTTATCTAGTAGTAATCTTTTCTTAAGATTATGATGAATTCCAGCCTAAACTTTGATAAGTAATTTTATAAAATTATCTATTTCTTAGCAACTCCGTGACATCCTGGTGACTTTGCTGTTTAGTGACTTGGTAAACAGTGGTAAATTACTGTTTCCTGGAAAGGTGGTACTTACAATGAGGGACCACAATAAGTTGTCGGGTTCTGGGGTGGAGTGTTAAAGCTCCATCCAGTTAGGGGTTGTTGCTGGAGGGCGGCATGAATAGGGGAGGGTTGGAGGGCCCCAGTAGCCTTTGTGGTGTGTGCTGAAAGCATTCATGAAGTGACCAGTGTTGGTTTTTATTTTTTAGATGTGTTAAGGTACTGATGGTAGCCTTTGATTTAAAAGTAAGCTTATGGTGTATTTTGCTGCCAGTATGGTGAGCAGCAATTAAAGCAGTATGGTGCTGGAGATGATTATATTTTGGAAATGACCACAGGTGGCTGGAACAAAATAGAGTAACACAGACATGCTTGAAGGTTGCAGGGGTTTCCTTTGGACAAACAAGCATGAAAGCAGCTCCTCAGATGCTTGACATATCGTTTTGGTCTGGCTTGCCAGCTTCAGGTTTCGGTTACATTTTTGCATATGTGCTTATTGAACCAGAAAAAAAAAAAACCCTACAATTTGAGTTTTCTTTCTTTTGCTGTGATCCTTCTATTTCTTGACTTGCAGAACACTACTGAGCCTGTGGCAGCCACTGAGACCCTGGCTGAGGTACCCGAACATGTGCTGCGAGGACTTCCGGAGGAAGTGAGGCTTTTCCCATCTGCTGTTGACAAGACCCGGCTTGGTGAGTGCTTCTCCTGTCACGGAACAAGTCAGGCAGTAAAAAGCAGGTGGCAGTGAGGCTTCCTGCAAGGGCATGTCAGGTAGGGAGTACACCATGAAAGCAGCGGATTTACCCTTGACTTAGAAGATTATATGGTGTCAATGCATTTTCCAGTCAAGAATCCAGGTTGGACACAGATTGTAAAAATAAAACCAGGAAAACACACACACACACACACACACACACACACACACACACACACACACATGCACGCCCCATCCTTCGTGACTCGCCCAACTGTCCTCCTCTTCTGAGTTTCCCTGCTGGGCCTTGTCCCACAGAACGTGTTGTTCCCTTCTCTCTGATTTCACCGTGACTGGAGGAGTATGATTGTGCCATTATATTCACTTCATTATGTTGTAATTGTTTTTGTGCCACCCGTCCCTGTCATTGCTTGTGGGTGCCTTTATTTCTTATTTATCTTTATGCCTCCAGTACCAAATACTTTGTGGACTCTCAGTAGATACTTGAATGAATGACATGCTGTGAGTGTATCTAAATTCTTCTGGCTGGGATTTCCTGAATGCAAACCAAGCTTGTGTGTGTTTGGTCTTTTTGTGACCTAATCTTTAGACAGAAAGCTAAGGAAGTAAATTGAAAACTTTTGCCAAAATACAGTCTTGGAATATATCATATTTATATCCCTGTTTCTTTTTTTAAGATATACTTCTGATACTCCAATTTATATGTACATATATGTGAAAAAATTTTAATACATGCTTTAAAAAAGTCTTGTTGGAAACTTATTTATCGAGCAGTTTGAGTATATTGTTCAAATTAAAGTGGTTGATTTTGTAGCTCAACTAATTGATTGTTAGAGGTGTTGTCAAATGCAGTTAATAGTAGACTTACAGAAAAGTGGAATTTATACATTCTAGCAGGATAGGACTGGCCCAGCCTTTACCTGCCATTCTGTACCTGAGGAAACTGAAGCCAAAAGATGAGGGAAGCAATCTAAAGGGATGCTGTGTGCCAGTTCCCTGGACTCCTGGGCCAGACTCCTGCCATTTCACAGACCTTTTGCTCATTATGTTGCTTTCTGTCATGGTCACTGCATAGAAAATAGAAATAAACCTGAGAATACTGTCGATGAACAGCTATTTTGGCTGCTGGAAACTCTGAAAAGTAAGCCATTCCAGTAGCTAAGTTTTCAGGAAGTTTAGTTAGGCAGGAAAGGGTTTTCCACTTTAAGCAAATGAATCTCAAAAATATTTATTCATAAAATTCTATTTCTAACCCTTTATAAGAACAAGTCATGTTCATTAGAGACAGTTTGAACTTTATAGACAAGCAGACAGAGGAGTTTAAAAGTCAGTTGTAATTTCAGTCCATTCCAATATTTTTTTCTCTTCAGTTGTTGTGATTGTGTAATTCAAGTATTTTTCATCCTACTGTATGGGTAGTGTTACATGTAAAACATTTTAGTAGTATAGAAAACATCCTTTTCTAATTATAAAACAATATAAGCTCTTTATAGAACAGAAGAGTATAAAGAAGAAAAATAAAAATCCCCGCTGAGCACTCGACTTAATGTGATTTAACTTGATCTCAGGCTATTGAACATTAGCTTGATTTAGGCAGTTTAGCCTTTTAACTGTTTGGTGAAACTTAATTGATTTTAATGGTTTCAATCTTTAAAATAACCATGATACAGTATAAAAATACTGATTTTATTTTCTAGGTGTCTGGGCCACTAAACCAATTTTAAAAGGCAAAAAGTTTGGGCCATTTGTTGGTGATAAGAAAAAAAGATCTCAGGTTAAGAATAATGTATACATGTGGGAGGTAAGAAGTAATTCTGATTCTTTCTTTATCAGAGTTTTATGAAATAATTATTCTGTTCTCTCAGGATTTGACATTTTGAAATTAAAACAATCATTTTAATGTGTTCTTTAAAATCAAGAATATTTTTATTAAAGAGAAAATATGTTTCCCTGGGTACAGACTCCGATTTATTTATGCTTTTGTGTTTTGAAACTGCTCGGCTGTCCTTAACAATAAATTTCAAATCCATGTTTTATATTGCCTTGTCCAGGGTGTTTTGCTTTGCAACTTAGACCCTGACTTCCTGCTTGATGGTTTGTCACTGTACAGGCTTCCAGATAAACCCCAGAAAAGACACTCTAGGGTGGCTGTAAAGAAGGCACTGTTAGGTTCTTCTCTATATTTTAGAAAGTAATTTCTGTGTTGCTAGAATATTCGGAGTTGGATATATTTAGCATATGGCACATATATAGAGCTTGTAGTTTTTCAGAAGTTTTTCGTCTATGAATTTCATGTTCTCCCAGCAGTCCTGGAAGACAGCAGGGCATCTGCACATTCCTTTGAGAGGAGAAGCAGTCAGGAGACAGAGCAGAGCTCTCCTCCCTGGGGCCTCCACTCGGGAGGCCTGTAGATGCAGAATTAGATTGCATCTCTCCTGCCTCACAGGGAGGCAGGTATAAGGTTTTCATTGCATTGCCTGAGTTCAGATCCTACCTCTAGCTTTGTGACTTTGAGCAGGATACATAACCTCTGGGCTAGAAAACTATCAGTTTAAAAAAGAGAGATAAAAATCTCCTAGGATAGTTGTGAAGATAAAATTTGTCATTGTTGCCTTTGTTTTTCCCTGGAGTATTGCATAGGAATTCAGCATTTACGAAGTTTAGTTCAGGTCAGTGCCCTCTGGAAGCTCCCTGAGTTCTTCAGGGAGCTCCATGGTGTGACTTCTTTTCAAAACAAGCTAAGATTTTGGATGGTGAGGAAAAGCATTCCTATCAGACTGCCTGAAATTGAATCACGTCTGTTTTTCACACATTAACATATAAAAGCCTAAAAATAAAAAATATGGCTAGGAAATGTGTGGACACTTTTCGTCAAGAAATTCTGTGGCATTTGTATGGTTGAAGTATGCTGCTGTTTCTCTTAATGCTGTGAGCTGTGTCCTAACTTGAAACATATGGACAGTTTATCCCAATGATTTTGAGCTCTTTGTTTCTTATGAATTTGTTATAATGTATCTTGCGACGAGGGTGTCTTAGGAAATGAGAATTTACCACAAGAGTTATTGCATTCTCTTATTTCACTGCTTTCGAGGTGTAAGAGTTCGCGAAGTATTTGTAGAAAAACGGGCCAGCCAAAAAATATTAATTACTAAAGATAATGCCTGCATGATTAAAAGTGTCTTGTCCACAATATTATGCTTCCTAATAAACTGCATTCTTAATTTTAGATGTTTCCCAAGGGAAACTAGCAAATTTGCTCACCGGGTTTAGTGCCACGTTTAGTAATAAGAATGTCAAGGAACCAGAAAATGCTTACTCTAGTGCTGTGTGTATAACGCTAATCTTGAACAAATGCCATCAGTATTAAACTGAAGTTGGTAGTGCTGCTTTTATCCCATGTAACAATTTGATGTTGTTGGGCATACTGTATAAATTAGTCATAGTGCTTTTTGTACATTAAGCTTCATTTGCATTGAGATTCATACATAGTTTGACTTGATCATTGTTGAAAATTTGGGAACCATGACTTACTAGGAACTTAATTTTTTCTATAAACTTATTAACATCCCATTGTTAATAAAAGATACGTCTTATATACTATACTACTAGAGTTTGCAAATCTTTGATAAGAATCCTAATTCTTATCAAGGGTGGCTTTTGTCTTCCTGCAATTAAAAAAATCTCATTCAGGTAGTTCTGACTAAAAGATATATATTTGATACAGAAACCTGTAAGCCTTTTGCTCTGTTAAAATAAAAGTCAATAGATATGACATACATGTGTAAGTATGTATATGGCAAAGGAAGTATAAATTATAATGCACATATTTCTTATAAAGAAGAAAATGAAAATTGAGGTAAGACTTAGTAGGGGCCCATTAATTTATCCCACTCTGCTCTTATTATCCTCAGACTTGCATCAGAATGCCTTGTAGTGGTGTAACAGAAATGGCTTATCATCAGAATCTCATCTTGGCACTTGTTCTCCCATCAAAACCCTTAAGACCAGCTTATCTTTTAGCAGCAGGTCTTAGACCCCAGCCAGAATTCCATTTTAAAGCTAATCTAAGACAAAGTGTTAAATTGCTCTCCTTGAGCCCTTGATTATCTAACCCAATCTTAAGTCCTCTAAGCTTTCACCGAAAACATTTTGTTAAATCAGAAATAACAGGAGAGAAACAGTAGCGTATTCTCAGTGTATATGCACAAAATAGGTTCTCACAAGAGGAGAGCGTTCTTCGATCAGTTTCTGACAGGGAGCTGCTAGCTAGCTGGTGCTCGGGACTGTGTTTCAGTTCTCTGGACTTTCCCCATCCGCGCCGAGTAATCTGCTGTATTTTAAAACCACCTCTGATAAAAGCCTTTCAGATTGACTTTTATGGGACTCAAATTGCTTCTAATTAACAGAACTTTCAAATTGTTTGGATGAGAATTATTTTTTATTTTTATTTATTTACTTATTTTTTAATATACTTAGAGTTTTTGGAGCAGCTTTAGGTGCATCGCGAAATTAAGCAGAAAGTACAGATAGTTCCCATATACCTGCTGCCCCCACACATGCACTCCCTTCCCCACTGTCAACATCCTGCAGCAGAGTGGGGCATAGCCTAGGAACCTGCATTGACACATCATTAGTACCCAAAGTCCATAGTTTATATTAGCAGTCACTTTTGGTGTTATATGTTCTAATAAATCTTTTACAATTTAAAATTAATATATGTTCACTGCAATACAATACAAACAATACAGAAAAATATATATAAGAATACAAAAATCATTGAAACTCCTACTCTACCATCCAGGTGCAACCACTGTATGGACATCTTCCTGAACGTTCTTTTAACTCCCTGCTTCGCTGCTTCTCTTTCTTCAGCCTCACACACACACTAGTACATGAACAACCCATATGTAGAAATTTATGCAATTGAGATCAAACAACACATGCAGTTTGTAATATGATTTTTTTCTTTCAGTATCTTATGGACATATCTATGTCAACTACTTCTTTATGTTATTCTTTCTTTCTTTTTTTTTTTTTTTGGAGACAGGATTGGAGACAGGGTTTTGCTCTGTCACCCAGGCTGAAATGCAGTGCATGTTCACAGCTCACTGCACCCTCCACCTCCTGGGCTCAAGTATTCTTCCTGCCTCAGCCTCCAGAGTAGCTGGGACTACAGGCCTGTGGTACCACACCCACTAAGTTTTGTGTTTTTGGTGGAGATGGGGTTTCACCATGTTGCCCAGCCTGGTCTTGAACTCACGGGCTCAAGAGCTCAAGCGACCTGCCCGTCTCAGCCTTCCAAAGTGCTGGGATTACAGGTGTGAGCCACTGTCCCTGGCCTATTTATATCATTATTTCTTATGCCCATCCAGAATTTCATTGTATGCCATTCATGATTTATTTAACCAAGACTTATGTTGGACATTTAAGTTGCTTTAATCTTTTTATGATTATAAATAATTCTTCAAAGTATAAAACTCACTGTATATAAATATTTGTTGACTTATCTGATTATCTTCTTAAGATAAATTTCTGGCAGTATAAATGTTGTCAAAAAGTTATATACATTTTAACTTTTTATAAATTTTGCCAGACATTTTTCCTCCAGGATTGTACTGTTAATGATTTATACAATCACCAACAGTATATGTTTCTTGCCAGCCTTTTAAAATCCAATATTGTTAATCTTTTTAATATTAAATAGTTAAAAAAGTTTTTATAGATGAATACCAGTCATCATTACTTCTAATATTTGCATTTTATTCATTCAGGCAACAAATTTTG
This sequence comes from Saimiri boliviensis, assembly GCF_048565385.1. Lineage (NCBI taxonomy): Eukaryota > Metazoa > Chordata > Mammalia > Primates > Cebidae > Saimiri > Saimiri boliviensis. The sequence goes on from NC_133459.1 coordinate 12,572,155, forward strand.
AGGTCAAGAGGATAGAGGGAAGAAGTAGAATTGCATGTCAGTTAAAATTAATAGAGAAATTGTCTCTGTATAATGAGAAGACTAATGTAATTTTTAAAAGAGATAAAAACATTTTTTATAAGTCAGTGCTGCTGTGATTAAATATTAACAAGTGAGTTTTATAGTCCTCGCTATCTCAGTTATTCTGATTTCAAATTATTTATAAGTTAAAGTTGTAGGCAGGAAGAAGAGAGAGAAGTCAACCAGCTGATTCTGCAGAACCTTTTCTCGGAAAGTACTTTTCAGCTCTCAGTGCTGCTTTTCAGCCGTAGGGAAAGGTCTGGATCATCAGGGAAATACAACCTGCCACCTGTTTATTACAGCGCTGGAGCTAAGAATGGTTTTTTACATTTTTAAGTGGTTGGAAAAATAAAAATGTTTTGTGACATGTGAAAATTATGCGAAATTCAAATTTCAGTTCATGAGTAAAGTTTTATTGGAACACATGTCTGATTGTTCATTTAAATATTATCTATGGCTTCTTTTGCCCCATAATCACAGAGTTGAGCAGTGATGATGGAAACCATATGGCCTGCAAAACTGCAAATATTTGTGTGTGGCCCTTTACAGAAAGTTTGCTGAGCCCTGGTCTTGATGTGTGGGGAAGAGTAGCAGTAGGAGTGAACATGGTGATGTCTGGTTTCAGGTTTGCCTGGAAGCTGAGTGGTTAATAGCAGTGCATAGGTTTTTGGACAAAGTAATTAAAGGTGGGATGGCTATGGAATTGGTTGTCATAGAAACAGATGAGCTAATTACATTCCTCTTCTCTCAGTTACTGCAGGACAGATGAGGACATTGAAGTCCAGAGAATTAAGTGATCTTTTTGAACAAGTTCACTTGTACTCAGATTGGCAGCTTAGTCTGGTGCAAAAAAACCAAAATTTTCTTTGAGAGTTTATTTATTCATTCATTTAACCCCTATTAAGCTTTTAGCACATACCAAGCACTGTCTTAAGTTCTGGAACACCACGCTTGGCATACAGTGTTTGTGGTATTGTAAACTACTGGGAATACCTCACGGAATTTTTTATGTGTGGAATAAGGGAATACTAGAAATGACATAGATATTTCCACAGGTGAGAAATATGAGATCTATGTGGCTTCATGATGCCCTAGAATATTAGTCCTGGAATCAGGCCAAGAGCCTGTTCCTTGGTTGCTTATTCAGTCTTCTTCCTGTTAGCAAAGCCCAGAGACTCTTAGACTTTTTCGTGTTGTGGACCCTTTTGAGACTCTCTCCAGAAAATATACAAATACACATATGTACACAACATTTTACATGTTATTTATAGAGTTATATGGGATTCTTAAACATCTTTGGTCCACAGACAGAATTTCTGATTGAATAGTGAGAATAAATTATTTGTCTAGTGGCTGTTCACTGGGGACCTACTGTGAACCAGTCAACATTTTTTGTGCATCCGTTGTTGGGAGATTTTCCAGAAACATCGGTGTACTTTCAGTATAAAACCTACTCAGTCTAATTTTAAAAGAGAGGGTCTGTTAGTGCAGCCTCGAGGGCTTTAGAGGCCACACTGTTTAATTTTTAAATTTGTATTTTAGAATCTCTATAAAAGTAACCTGTGTGTTGGGAAATGTGCCCTGGCAGGTGGGATTATTGAAAGAAAATGTGCTGTCACCAATTAGATTCTCTTTTATTTCCCTTACTCTACAATTTTCAGACATTTTGGAATACAGTGTTGTATTAGAATAGTTCTTAAAAGCAGTCTGTGATCTGAAGTAATCTGAGGAGTGACGTAGTTGACACTGAAGATCCATTTTTGTCTGTAGTCACCAGAAAGTTACACCTGTAGGATGTCAGTTTTATAATCCTCAACAAACCCTTCAGGTATCAAATTCTGTAACTGAAAAACAACTGGAATTTGAACATACCAAGAAGGTATAGTTATTTTCGAGGTAGCAGTGTCAATAAAATTCTTTATTTAAAAAAGGCTTTCTTTGAAACACTTTTTTTTTTAACCAAGGTGAGGTTATCTTTTTTTTTTTCTTTATTCCTACTTTTAAATGAGGGGCAAGTTCCTAACTGATTTGTTTGACTACAAATTAGATAATTTATATGAAATTAGGTGATATAGACATCTCTGGCTCAGTTAATATTAGTTGAACCTGAACACCAAAGAAAAACACTTGGATCGGATGATGATGATGATTTTATTTTTTTGTAAAGTACTTTAAAAAAGATAACCAAGTAGACCTTATCTATCTACCTGTATGTTTGTACCTATTAACTAAATATTTGACGTGATAGATACCCTAAATAACCTAATTCGATCATTACATATTCTATGCATGTATCAAAATGGCACATGTACCCCATAAATAAGTACAATTACTTTATATCAATAAAGATTTCAAAAAATAGATGCTATAGATATTTTCCTCATTAACAAATATAAGTGGAAATAAAAAAAAGATTCCCTACTCAGTAATCTCTTCATTTCTGCCTAGAATCGCCTTTCCCCCTAATGTTAGAGGATACGGGTTGTATTTTGAATCAAGAAAGTGAGAATAATAATAGGAAAGGGTGCAGATTCCAGAACTGACTTCCGAAAGTTCTCTGAGTCAAGGTTTACTGACGGGGACTCAGGAGGTAAATGTGAACCTCCTGCCTGTCTTTTGGGAACAGACAGGGAAAGTTGAAAGCAGGGTGTAGATTATAACATGGGAAATTCAACAAGCTAGATTCCCCAGAAAAATGAAAACGTGAAAAGGAGCCTCAGGAGGTGTGGACAAAGCAGCCCCACTGCAATGGGAGCTTGGACCTCCAAGAGGGATTCCGTCTCCAAGGCTTAGAGCCCCAGGTTACATGCAGCGGAAGGGAAATCCGGAGAACAGCCAGCGGAAGCGGTTTGATTGCTGTAGACTCTGACTTCGGAGAGCTGCTGTGAGGGAAGATTTCTCTGCGCGTGGGAGTTGCTGCAGCATGAGGAGGTTTCTTCATGGCCTTGTCCTAACTCCTGAGCGGTTTCTATCAAAGTGAGTGGGTTACTGCAAGTTCTGATTGAGTGACGTGCTTACAGGTGAACAACTGAGGATTCAAATGATGGTATGCTTGCAGTGGCTGAATCAGAATTTTTTTTTTTTAATTTACAAATTTGAATGAATACATGTAACAGGTAGATGATAAGGAAGGCTAATAGTTATAACCCCCACTTTCTATCCCCTGAGGTAACTAACGGTTTGGTTTGTTCTTTGCAAACCTTCTGTATAGCATAAATATTTAATTTTCAATGTGTATTTAAATTGGCATGAGTACTAAAAGTTGAATTTAGATTATTTTATAGCTATTTCAAAATGACTGGATTAAATTGAATGGAAATTGGGTGGTATGAAAATTATGTTCTGCTTGACCAAGAATTACTACCCAGTCCCTGTCAGGTGGTAGAGGCAGAAAGGAGGTAGGGCCTGGCCAACTTAATGCGAGGTTAGGGATGGAAAGAGGGAAAATAGAAAGGCAAGTTGAGAACTCCACTCAACAGGACAAAAGTACCAGCCTCCCTCCCCCATTCCCTATCTGCATATTGTTTTGATTTTGGCATAGGAAGAAATAAGGGGACCAGGTTTGAATCCCGGCTGTGATTTTTAGTGACTTAATTATCCTTTTGAAGTTACCAACCCTCCATAAACTTGCTTATTTATAAGGGGGCTTAGTAATATTTCATAGTTATTTTAGAAATTCTTTTTTCTGTTGTTGAGACAGAGTTTTTGCTCTTGTTGCCCAGACTGGAGTGCAATGGCTTGATGTCAACTCACTGCAACCTCTGCCTCCCAGGTTCAAACTATTCTCCTGCCTCGGCCTCCTGAGTAGCTGGGATTATAGGCGCCCGCCACCGCACCTGACTGATTTTTTGTATTTTTAGTAGAGAGGTGGTTTCACTATGTTGGCCAGGCTCGTCTTGAACTCCTGACCTCGGGTGATCACCTGCCTTGGCTCCCCAAAGTGCTGAGATTACAGGTGTGGGCCACCATGCCCAGTCTATTTTATGAATTCTTTTTTTTTTTTTTTTTTTTTTTTTTGAGATGGAGTCTTGCTCTGTCGCCCAGACTAGAGTATAGTGGCTCGATCTCAGCTCACTGCAACCTCTGCCTCCTGGGTTCAAGCATTTCTCCTGCCTCAGCCTCCCAAGTAGCTGGGATTCCAGGTGCCTGGCTAATTTTTGCATTTTTAGTAGAGATGGGGTTTCACCATCTTGGCCAGGCTGGTCTCGAACTCCTGACCTCATTATCCACCCACCTCAGCCTTCCAAAGTGCTGGGATTACAGGTGTGAGCCACCACACCCAACCGTAAATTCTTAAGAGTTAAATAACATGTAAAGCATCTAGCCCACTGCTTGGTATAGTGGTCATTCTCTTCCTTCAGTTCTTTCCAAGTAGGGAGTTTGAATTTGAAAATTAGGTAACTTGTCAAAATTCATTTTTAATGGTATATAATTAGATACCTTTGCCTTTTTAAAAGGGAATATTTTATAGAATAAATCAAGGAAAAGATCAGTGATTATATGGTAGTATTTCTCTGGGATCAAGTCAGTTGCATATTTGTTGGCCCTTATAAAGATCTGGATATTAATTGATAGTTACAGGAAGCAAAATTATGTCACATTTTGGAAATAGATTCTGTGTGTCAATCACTGAAATTAATTTGATTAGAAACAAAGGTTTGACCAAGTAAGATGGGAATTGTATGAAAACATATTTTAATCTCAGTTTTTAAACATACAGTTAAACTCTCAATAAAAATGAGAAAGCTGCAAGATTGTTAGAAATACCTGTTGGGGAAGAGGAAGATGAGGAGGATTTTAGCTTAGAATTCCGCAGACCTTGGCTACCTTCATTCAGACCTAGGTTTTCATTTGGAAGACTACCTTGCTTTTCCCATCCTCCTTCCTTTTTTGTCATGTAGTATGTATTAAATCAGTGGGGGAAAGATAGAAGATTAAAGAAAATAAAAATTACAGATTATCCCTCTTCTCAGAGAAAACCATTTTTGACATTTTAATCTGTTAAGTTTCAAATTTTTCTCTTATGTTCATGTATTCATATACTTAAAACAAAAATGATGTACTTGAAAAATACTTTTTATAAATGCTTTTATTCAGTCATCGATATGTTAATTCCTTTATGCTGATAAATGTATTTCTGCAACATCTGATTATTTTTGCTGTCTTCTAATTACAGAAATAATGCATGTTTATCGGAAAACATTTTCAAGTATATAGTTATATCTAACAGGAAGTAAATCTTGCCGTATAACTTAATTAATCATTTGTACCACGGTACTTTTTAGTGTCTTAGGTTTCAGCTCTGTAAGTGGACAATAATTTACTGATTTAATTCCATATTGTTTGCCATTTAGCCGTCAATTGGAAGCAATTTGTAGTAAACCACACTACTGTGAACATCTTTGCATATACATCTGGGTACAATTGTCCAGCGATCTCATTAGAATGAATTCCTACAAGTGTATGTGCTGGTTTGTGTGTGTATATTTTAAAGTTTTTTTGTTTGTTTTTTGGTCAGGTGCAGCTAAATTTCTTCCAAATCAATTTGTTTTCTGCTCAGCAGTGTTTTGGGGCAATATCTGTTTTTTCACTCTCTTTCCTATCTTTAAAATTTTTTTGCATGCCCATTTAAAAGGTTAAAATTGTTTTACTTTCAATTTATTTTTTAATAACTAAGATTAGTATTTTTATGAGATTTTGGCTGTGTGTATTCGTTTTACTTCTCGATCTATTTTTAAAAATTGAAATGTCATCTTTTTCTACAAAAGCAAGTATTCCTTTTGTATGTCAGTCAGTGTGACTTAGAAGATGCCTTAGTCTCCTTTGAAACAAAATGAGCTATGTACGAATAAGGAATTGACTCAACTGTAGCACTTTGCTTTTTGCAAATGGCTATATTGACCCGAGAGCCAGGAAGTTCTGGCACAGCCTGTATTTTGATCCTGAGGCAGGTAGATGGACTCCAGCTACCTTCTGAACCATGTGGTTTTCTTGGCAACTGTCTGTGTTTGCCTCTGCAGTCTCATTAGTCTCAGTACTGTGCCAGTATTTGGGTGGGGAGTGAGTGGGACTCTGCCATCACTGCAGTGAATTAAAATGAAACTTACTATCCCTGAGCCCAGGGGCAGTTTATATTGCAGATGGGGGGAATAATGCCTGTATAAGTGACTACATACAGGTACTCTCCTTAGTGCCTGTGATGATTAAAGTAACTACAGTGTACCTCCCAGCATGGTACCTGTACATAGTAGGTGCTCATTAGATATTGGTAGTTCACTTAACTAGGATGGTCAAGGAAGGCACTGATAAATAGAAGACAAGCAGATCTGAGTTGAAGCCCATCTTTATGACAGTCAAACAGGTGACTTTGGGAAAGTTATTTAACTTATGAGCCTCAATTTTCACATATTCAAAGGAGAGATAATAAACCTGCTACATAGGGTTAAATGAGATAATATGCCAGGCAAATAGCATTATGCCTGACGTTCAACTTTCAAGAGGAAGAAGGCAGTGTTAGTGCCTGGTAAGGTGGATGCTGCCCCTTGGCAATCATAGACTTAGACACCCAGGCATTCCCAGAAGAGCAGCAGCATCACCATCAGCGGGGGGAATGGGAGTTTTGTTCCAGAAGTAAAGGTGCAGTAAAGAAGGGTCATTCATGTGGGTACGGGAGGGAAGAAGGCATGAGTGGTGGAAATCATGGGGAAGAAATGGAAACATCTAGATTATATCCTTTCTTCCTAAAAGTAAAGTGGAACGCTTATTTCTTTTGCCCCGCACGTCTGCCAGCCAGTTGATTCTGCAGTTCTGTTTCAGTGCCTACTCGGGTGTTTTATAGTCTGGTTTTGGGGAAATGTGCATATGTATACATGTATATACAAAATTAAAGTTAAAAATAGTTGCCAAATAGATGTTCTTTAAAAATGAAGGATGATAAATAAGTGCTGGAAGCATCTGTGGGAGGAATTGGTGTGGGTGAGAAGGGAAGGCTTCTCGCAAGAGGAGATTTCATTTGACTTCTAAAAGGGGTTGAGGATTTGGTCCTTTTCTTTTTGAAGGGCACTGATATTTCCCAGAGTCTGTTCCATCGCCCCTTCGTCCTTGCAGATGCTCTGGATGGAGCAAGTTTTAAGGGTGAGCTGAGTTTGCAGAAGCATCATATCCTGTCACCCATGTGCCTGGTTCACGATGCTTGTTCACCCCTGAAGTCTCTGTCAGCCCTGTGAGGAAGGGACCTGCTGAACTCTACTGCCTGGCAAGGCCAGGACGCCATACTCGGCTAGTAGAGCAACCCAGAAAGCTTGGGACGCGGGTGCTGCTGAACAACACTGCAGGCTGTTTTCCTTTCTAAGTCACACTTTACGGAGCATAGTTGTTATTTGTCTCTGTGTACGTATTTGTGAGCATCTGGAGATATCAAGCATGTTAACTATAGCTTTTAAAGTTTTGGGGTGGTGGGGGGAGGGTAGAAAAAAAAAGCCTAAATAGAAAAACAATGAGATTTACACAGTTTTGAATTTCAGTTTTCACCTTTTTCTTTTCTCTGTCACTTGTTTTGTTTTTATGAAATGCTTTATATGGAGTACTTACATATAATGAAAACGAATTATCCTTAAAAGTTAAAAATGGAAACATTTTAAAGATACTCCTATTTTAACAACAGTTTTTTCTTTCTCTCCATTCTCAAGGTATATTACCCAAATTTGGGATGGATGTGCATTGACGCCACTGATCCAGAGAAGGGAAACTGGCTGCGGTATGTGAACTGGGCTTGCTCGGGAGAAGAGCAAAATTTATTCCCACTGGAAATCAACAGAGCCATTTACTATAAAACTTTAAAGGTAACAGTGTTAGAATTAATTTACCATTAGTTACCCTGCTATGTTTTCCTTGTTTTTTGAGACTGTCTCATTCTGTTGCTCAGGCTGGAGTGCAGGGGTTCCATCACGGCTCACTGTAGCCTAAGCCTCCCCAGGCTTGGGTGCTCCCTGGACCTCAGCCTCCTGAGGAGCTGGCACTACAGGCACCTGCCACCACACCCAGCTAATTTTTGTAGAGACAGAGCTTTGCTATGTTGTCCAGGCTGGTCTCAAACTCCTGGGCTCAAGCGATCTACTGGCCTCAGCCTCCCAAAGTACTGGGATTACAGGCACGAGCCACAGTGCCTGGCCCCGCTTACGGTTTTCTAATGCTGTTCTTAGTTGTGACTGACAATAACTTTGCACACCTTGAAACGATTATATTTGGAAGTGCTTCATCCACACACTCAGGGTTCTGTGTTTTAAATATATGGTTGCCCATGTGTGTCAGGGAGCTAAAGCATGAAGATCGTGTTAAGTAATTACACACTGCTCCTTTAAAGATACTGATGAGTTAAGCAAGTGGCAGCTGCTTCCCTCCTCCTAAGACAGAGAGACATTAGGAACTGTCTGACTGGCAGATTTATCCAACTGTAAGAAACCATCGATAGCTGTTGTGGGTCTGTGTTAATTGAGTACACATTGTTAGTCTTTGATATTAATGCAGCCTGAATTAGCTTTTGGATTAGCTTTTCTTTTCCCTAAATTTTACCCAGGACATGTTTCTTCCTTCTGCCACATTTTCCTTGGAGATATTCATTGTTGAAAAGAAAAAGAAAGTCATGTTTTAGGACTGGTAATGAGGTTATGGAGCACTTTCAGAGACATACTAGGAAGTGTTGAGTGTTGCTGCATTTCTTCGTTGACCAAGGCCATGTCTCTCCCTCATTTTCATGGATCACATTCTCGAAGAAGACAAATCCTCACATTATACCTGGAGATGTTCTAAGAAGAATCTTGAGCCTGTTAAGATGGATGGTTGTTGCTTTTTGCAACAGATACACAAACTTGCTATAAGGCAAATTTCTCTTTATTCACTTACTTCCATTAAAAATGTCATAGATTGGAGAATGGTCTATGAAAAAAATTATCTCCATGGAGTTGAACACTTGGTGAGCACACATTTCAGATAGTGGCGAGCTTGCAGTGTGCTGGGTTTTGTTAGTGTGGTGGCAGTAGCCTTCTGGAAGTTAACAGGTAGCCGTTTAATTTTCCTTTGCTGCAGCTCTCCTGACAAGGTTAGCCAACTAGACTGCCTTTGACCATGCTCATAGCCAGGTCCTTGCCTCCAATCCCTGCAGGAGATTTTTTTTGTTACACTTTCTTATTTAGAACTTTCAAAACCTTGTTTTCCATTTCGTTCTGCCGGATCGTAGTAGCATACTTTTCCGGTAGGTATTACTCCATAGTTTTCTTATATTGACGTTTGAAATTGGATGCAAGCATGCATTCTGTTTCTCAAAAGTATTTAAAGTGAGAAATACATACAGTTGAGTCAGTGAGGTAGAATCCTAGTAGAGATGAACTAGTTAGGGGATGAATACGAGCCATTCAAGGTAACAGGAAAGAAGGTTTGAAGGCAGGCAAACCCATGTAGATGTTAGGACACGGCAATTCCTTCATTATACTTCAAGTTAAAATGTGTTCATCTCTGGTGCAGATTCCACTGAGTAGCAAGATAGAATAGTGCTTCGGAGAGTGAACTCTGAAGCCACACTGCCTGGGTTAGGTCCTGACTTGCAGTGATCCAAGGCAAGTAGATGTGACCTTACCAGCTTTGTAACCTTATCTAAGCCCCTCTCCATGCCTCAGTTTCCTCACTGTAAGATACAGGTAATTATGGCATTGACCTCATAGGGTGGTTGTGATGATTGCGCGGGTGAATATGGATAGAGCTCCAGCACCTTATAAATGCCAATACATGATTGCTGTTATTTTTTACAAAGTGGTATGGTGTCATGGTCAGGAATGGGGACTCTGGAGCAGACTCTCTTGTGAGCAAATTTTGGCTTCTAGATATGTGACCATGCAAAGGTCCTTAATCTCTCTGTGTCTTAGTCTTCTCATCCATAAAATGGAGGTAATAATAAGACTGCTTCATAGTTTGTTGTGAAGGTTAAACAAGTCAATATACAGAAGGTTCTGTGAACAGTTCTTAGTCCAGTGTAAGTCCTCAAGTGTTAGCTAGGTATACTAGTACTATTACTTTTGTCCAAAATAACGTAGTTCTGATTTTTTGCAGACCTCCCTTAATCTTGATCTTTGATATTTGCTCAAGTATATACAAAGCCTTTCACATTTTTTACTAGTGAATATCTAACCCTGTTCTTCTAGATTAAGTGTTCCGTGGGTTAGGTTTTGTGAAGAAATGACATGTGATACTCTCTGGGCTCTGTATCACCTTGTCAACTTATTATTAGACCAGATAATTGGGAAATCTCAACATTGGTTTTGTTTGTAATATGGTTAAAAACGATTTAAATTCCTGAAAGTTAGCTGTTAACTCTGCTATCCATTCATTCCTCTGTTGGTGAGTTTGATGAATATTTATTGCGAGTCTACTGTGTACCAAGTCCTCTCCTATAGTGGTGAGCAGGACAGACAAGGTCTCTGGTCTGGTGGATCTTCCGTGTTATAGGGGAAGAGGCAGATAATAAACAAGTAAATAAGAAGGTAATTTCTGGTAGTGATCAGTGTGTTAAGACAGTAAAATGTGATAGAGACTAGCTAGGTAGGAGAGGGCTGCTTTGTCTCTAGTGAGTCAGGGAAGGCCTTTCTGAGGAAAGATGTTTGAACCCCACTCCTGGGTTAGGAAGGAGACAGCCACGCAAAGGTCTGCTGGAAGGGCAGTCCAGGAAGAGGAGTGGTAGGAGCAAAGGCCTTGAAGGAGAAATAAGCTAATGTTTTTGGTTTGTTTTTTAAAGGAATACAAAAGCCCACGTGGCTGGAGGGAGGAGGAGAGGAATCTTAGGAGATGAGGCCGGTGAGGTCCACAGGGATGGATGAGTTTTAGGGTGAAGTGCTGTTCACTCATTGGAGAGCTGAGGCCAAGATCTGACCTATGACTTGTTAAAAGACCATGCTGGGGACTGGATTGTAGGTGGGTGTGAGTGGCTGTACTTTTGTGTGTTTGAGTGATCCTGGAATACTTCTCTCATTCTCTAATATTTTTCAGATTTAGGCACATTTTTCCAGTATTCCTCACCCAGTATGGGGAACATTAGAACCCTTGCTTCCTCCCGATTTGTTTGGTAAAATTTCAAGTTTATTTTATATATACTGATGTTTAAAGAAGAGAACATGGAGCAGATTCTTGGTTTTATACCTTTCTGAACCCAAAGAGAAAGTTGGAAGAGTTTAAAATCTTTGTTGTTAATTTTTTCTTTAACATCAAAATATATTTAAAGAGAGGTTGTTTGGTTTTCTGACTTTTTTTAAAATGTGGATTTATATTTCCTTTTTGAAAGGAGTAGTTTCTCTTTTGAATTTAACTTAAAAATGCTAATCAGTGCAGAAGAAAAAAACAACATAGTATGGAAGAAAACAAACTTTGATTTAAAAAATATATATGATTATTTTTCTCATCATAAGGGTCCATTGGTGTAGCTGTTTTAATATAAAGTTGAGAAGCATATATAGCTCTGTAATATAACCATTTCAAGTTGCCAATAATTTTATTTTGTTTTCTACGACTGTTTTTTTTTTTTTTTTTTTTTTTAAGATGTAGTCTTGCCCTGTGGCTCAGGCTGGAGTGCAATGGCGTGATCTTGGCTCACTGCAACCTCCACCTCCTGGGTTCAAGGGATTCTCCTGCCTCAGCCTCCTGAGTAGCAAGGATTACAGGGATATGCTACCACGCCCAGCTAATTTTTTGTATCTTTAGTAGAGATGGGGTTCACCATGTTGGCCAGGCTGGTCTCAAAGCCTTGACCTCGTCGTGATCCACCCGTCTGGGCCTCCCAAAGTGTTGGCATTACAGGCATGAGCCATCACGCCTGGCCTTTTTTTGCCTTCCAAGCTCAAGTGATCCTTCCTGAATAGCTGTGACTACAGGCATGCACCACCACGCCTGGCTAATTTTTGTATTTTTAGTAGAGACACGGTTTCACCATATTGCTCAGGCTGATCTTAAACTCCTGGCCTCAAGTGATCTGCCTGTCTCAGCCTCCCAGAGGTCAGGGATTGCAGGCATGAGCCACTATGGTCACTAATAAATTTGAAAGCTGTTCAGCAGCTAACAAATATGTTCCTTTTGTTCTAACACTTCGCCAGTGCTAGAACTTTCGTATTTGATTTGTGGTACAGATTCTGGTGTGTTTTTAGTTTGTGCGTTTTGCAGCAACAAGAATATCTTAGGACATGAGTGCCCTCCCAAGGGGCATTTGTGTGGATATTTAACTTCACCAAGTTGCTAGTTCAGTTAGCACTTCCCTGACAACTGCAATGGAGAGAACAGGGAAACTTAAGCTCTTTTTCTTAGAGGAATCTTGAAAATGTCCAGTGATACCTTCCCGCTAGTTCTCTGGTTATGCCATTTCAGTGGGGAATATGTGGGGAGTGCGTTTGTCCTCACTCCTTCCCGTGCTCTTTTTTGCTTTGGTTTTTAAGACTTTACGTATTTCTGAGAACTCTAGTCATTTCAAATATTAGTTGATACCACCATTTCTTAAATATGTGACTTAACAACAAAAAATACAGAAACTACACATTTCATCTACAGTTTTCTTTAACATAAGCCTGTTCTTTCAACAGACTAGCTCATCAGAATGCCAAAGGTGTTTGTGAGGCTGTCTTCACTCATTAACATCTTGTATATTAAATTTTTTTGTTAGATTTAACTGGTTCAAAAATAAGAGAAAGGCAGATTTTTTTCTTCGGGGTGGAGGAGAGCAAAGGAAACAGCTGCCTTTTATTTTAAAGAATTTAGAGTACTTTAAAATTTGGACTATATAAACAGTGAGAGTTCTACAGAGAATTAAACGAAGTAGCATTTGCTTTTAAGGGCTTCATCTAGACTAGAAGGTATGTTGAAGTGAGGAACTATTTGTTTCCAAACTGTAGGTGGAATTTCCCTCCCAGAAAAAAACAAAAAACACAAAACACACAGGATCACTCTCCTAGATAACCATTGTGCAATGATCCAAATCAGGAAGCTACTACCAACACATTATTTTATTAGCTAATATGTACATCTTACTCAGATTCTGTCAGTTGTTCCAATCATGTCTTTGTAAAATGTTTTCACGTCTGTTGTCACGTCACGTGTTTGGATGGTACCTTAGTCTTTATCTTTTATAATCTTTTAGTTTTGAGAACTGGTTGGTTATTTTACAGAACGTCCCAGAGTTTGAGCTTCTCTTATGTTTCATCATGATTAAATTCTGTGTAAGCATTTTGTGCAGAAATCTACCGGAAGTGATGCTGTTTTCTGTGCATCGTATTAGGAGACATGCTGTTGATTTGTCTTATTACTAAAGTGTTTTTTTCTTTTGTAATTAATAAACATTTTATGGGGAGATATTCTGAGGCTATGTATTTTGTTACTCCTTTTACCTACTTTTAGCATCCATTTATGATTGATTCTTGCTTGAATCAATCATTACTGTAATGATTGCCAAATGGCAATTTTCTAATCAACATTTCTTTTTTACTGATTAGTTGGCATCTCCTTTAAGGAAGAGCTTTCCTTTTTATTTACTTGTTCCTTCCTTCCTTCATTCACATCATGCTGGACTCATGGATTCTCATTTTCATTCAGTGGGTTTTAAATACAATTTTATTTGTATTGATACCCTTGAAACTTTCGAACACATCTGTCGTTGTGAGAGAAACCAATAAGCTGTTTCCCCAAATTCTAGGGATGTAAACTTTGCATCCAGTGTGTTTTTTCTTCTGGATCTTGTTCTGCGTGGAATCAGTTTGATGGTGGTCCTCACTACTCCCAGTCATACATGGCTTAAGAATGTGATGGTTTAGGAGCATAATGCATGGGAGATGCTTCCTGCTATATTCGAAAGTTAAAATGTACAAGTCTGATGTCCGGTCCAAAGGGCGAGGCACGGACCTCCCCGGACCCGAGCAGGCTGGTGGCCCCGGGCGGCCTCCCGTTGGAGGCGCTGGGATAGAAACCGCGGCGCAGCTGTTAAGTGCTTGCGCGTGGTTCCTCCTCCTCGTCCTGCCGAAGTTGCTCTCGGGGTCTGTAACGCGCGGGGGTCTTTATCTTTCAGCACTCCGCTTTCCACGCCGCGCGCTTTACATTTCTCGACTTTAGATTTCGTGAGCAAAATGGTCCCATGTTTTATTTTTTCCCGTGCGTAGGCCGTCGTGAGGCTTGAAACAGGAAGCTGTGGCAGCACCCGGGCTCCGCTGCCCGTCACCTGGCCTCCCGCGCCCCTCGCCCGGCGCCGCGGGTGCGGTCCTCCCTCCAGCAGAGGGTTCCGGGCGCCGGCGCGGTCCGCCTGGGGCCGGGAGCCCTTCCTGCTGGCCGGGTGCGCGCGGCGCCGCCGCCGACAGCTGTTTGCCATCGGCGCCGCTCCCTCCCGCGTCCCGGTGCGCGCCCCGCCCCCGCCAACAACCGCCGCTCTGATTGGCCCGGCGCTTGTCTCTTCTCTCCCCGCAGCCAATCGCGCCGGGCGAGGAGCTCCTGGTCTGGTACAATGGGGAAGACAACCCTGAGATAGCAGCTGCGATTGAGGAAGAGCGAGCCAGCGCCCGGAGTAAGCGGAGCTCCCCCAAGAGCCGGAAAGGTAGGAGCCCCCCGGCCCGCCCGGCCCCAGCGCCACGCCCGCACGCGACGCCGCCGTGCCGCCCCCGCCGCTGCTGGCCTGACCGCGAGGCGGGTCGTGGGCTCGGACGGCGGCGCCCGCGGCGTCTTAGTGACCTTTTCCGGACTCGGCCCGGCCCCGGCCCTGCTCCCGCCCCGCGGTCCCGCTCGGGCCCTGCGATCGCCGCCCTCCCGCCCGGCCGGCCGGCCGGCCCGGCCCCGCTGCTGAATCACGGCCGCCGCTCGCTCGGGCTGTTTCCTAACTTGTGACTTCGAGCCCGGGCTGCGGAAAGTGCGCGGACGTCTCTCCCGGGCCGGACGCTCTCCCGCGGGCACCCTGAGCCCGCTCCGCATCCGCGCGCACGGCGGGCGCCCGAGCCTTCTCGGGGCCGGCCTGACAGCACGGCTGCTCAGACTCGGGCCCGCAGCTCAGGACGCGGGCTGCGTCGGCCGCGGAGTCGGGCGGGGGAGCGGGGGAGGCAGGGGCAGAGTCGGGCGGCGGCGGGGAGGGCGGGGAGGCTGCGGGCGCGGTGGGCTTCCGAGAGGATGCCCAGGGGGTGGTGGAAGTTAGAGAGCGTGCTGTTCTGTCGTTTTGACGCGGTTCTCATAGTTTTACGACTTCTGATGATTCCGAACAAAAGGTAAAGTGTAGTCACACTTAGAAAGGGAGGGGATAATTTCTGGGTAGGAAAATAGTTTGGTTGGCTGTATCATATTTCCAGCTGGCATACTGACACGTTGGGACTTTTTTTTTTTTTTTTTTTAATGAAGAATTTTAATGTGAACTCAGGAATCGGTCGTAGATTCCAGTTTGAAAATATGCCAAGGCACAGTATGGTAGTTTCTTACTGATACAAATGCAGGTTTTTGTTTTTGTTTTTTCTCACCTTAGGTCTTAAGTAAATTTTTTAGTCATCTGAACAAACAGGTCCATCCTTTACCCAACATTGCAAAGTGAGTGCTGGAAGACATAGTGTAATTAAAATCATACCGTAAACTCGATTTGGGAAAATACTAAAATCGTCATTAAGGAATGTAGGCAAGAAGTCTGTTTTGATTTTTCAAGTATGTATTCTTTGTATATCACCACGAAATGGAAATACAATTAACTCCCCCATGGAACAGTTGGTAGGCCTTTTACTGAATATGCATTGTCTATTTATTGATGTGATTTAGTCACTGCTTTAGACTGTTAAACGCTTTTGATCCTGAATCAGATGATCAGGGTCTAGAAAGTTCCCGGTTGTTTGTTTTTGTTTTTGTTTTTTAACTTTAACTGGGTACTGGGATTTTGTTATTAGGCTTAGTGCTTAATTGGTTGCAATGAAAACTTTTTATGTAATTCAACTTGTTCCTTTATTTCGTATTCATTTTGTTTAATGTTACCAGCCTTCCAGGTAAGTTGTGATATGTAGGGGGCTGGAGATGGGGAGGACTCTCTTTACTGTGCCACTAGTCGTAACTAACTCATGTACTTAAATAGATTTGTAGTTTAATAGCAACCTCAGTTTAATGCTTTTCTCTGTTTGGCATACTTTGGTGTGCCTGTTTATTAGAACGTACATCATTACTCTTTTGTTTTTTTAATCTATCTGTAAATTAATTTTTCTCTTAGTTGGATGTGGGGAAAACTTGAACATGTACTTTTTGCTGTATTAGTGATATGTGAACTTAATATCTGCAATTTTATACCTGCATAGACGGCTGTGTTTTATATTGACTTAAATAGTTCATATTTCTTATTATCCTATTGTTTTGTACTATTCTGGGCAGCCTATAACCCAGAATCCTAGGTTTTAATTATAAGACTTACACAAAGCTCACTCTGGGAACTTAGTCTGTTTTTAACAGCTTACTGGGAAAGAGACCTGTTGGCTAAGACTTAAACTTTGAAGAGTTTAAATAATGAGTCAAACCTTTTTTTTTACTTTTAAATAAATAGTCAGAACCAACTTATAGCTTGCAAAGACCTGAAATGGAGATTTTTTTTTTTTATATTAACTCATTTCTATTTAGGTTTTATGTGTGACCTCAAACATTTAAATAATATCTTTTCAGGTAGTGATGTCAGAGAGTGAATCAACATAAATGTCTTTCAGAGGCAATGTTGACTTAGTATTGCTGAAAGCCGCATGTTGAATACATGCAGCGGACAGGTAGATTGACAGTGGGCCTGACTTCATTTTCATTCTGAGACAGAGCAAAAAACAAAGGGCTGAATTCCTCATAGTTCTGGACCTCAGCTTCTTTGCATGACAGCTGCTATGCTTACAGCTGTGCGTTGCATGTGGTGCCTTTTAGAATTCATCAGATTGCTGTTGGATCATAGGCTTGTTTGGGCAGGGCAAAGCCCTAATTTCTTTACATCCAAAGTAGTGGACCCTTCTCCTCTCTACCCTCATCACTTCTCCCCTCTCTCTTCCCTTCCCTCCCTCCCCCATATTCATTCATTCATCTAATGTGTATTTAGCCCATTCTGTGTGCTAGGCACTGTCCTCTGTTGTACCGCACAGTGATGAGCAAAAAGGCAGCAGTAACTTCTCATGGCGCCTGTAATCTCTTGGGGGAAATCATCATTAAATCAGTAAATAGCTGATCAGTGCCTAGATGGTTGGCATGTAGTGGGCCCTCAATAAATATTCATTGATTGGCAAGGACTTGCACAAATGTGTTGAAGGAAAAGAACGCAGTGCTGTGAGAACACAGTTCATATTGTCTGCGACCATGGAGCATGCAGTTTTGCCCATGGGCCAAAGATGGGCATACAACAGACATTTTAAACTAGAGTTTAATTTGGATTCTCAGCTTTGTGATTGATCTTCACTTTTTACATATCTGAGCAGCCTCTGTACAATGGAAAACATGTTGCTTGGATGAAATAGATTAAACTTTCAGTTAGAGAGCAAGGAGGGTTTGTAGTGTCAGGTGTTTCAGGTTATTTTAATGTGAATCATAGAAAGATTACAATTATAAAATGGCATAGAAATGGTCAAATTTAGAAGTATTTCTCATTTTCTTGATCTCTGTCCTGTTTGTTTTGATGAGAAATGAGAAATTGAATTTGCTTGTCAGCAATAAGCAATGACTGTTGGCAAATGCTCTTCCAGAATGTAGACTATCATGGCAGTATTTTCCCTGCTTTCTCAGCTGCGTAAGAGCCTTCTGAAGTTCTTTTAACCTGGAGAAACAACAGTGGCTTTCTACAAATGGGCTTAGTGGAAGGAATGAAAAACGGGATGCCTGGGTGTTTACCAGGTATGCGATTTTGGAGGACTCATGTCACCTCTCTGAGACGAAGTTTCCCTAGCCGTAAAAATGAATATCATAATATCGATGATACTTGTGCCACCTAACCTCACAAAGTTGTCAAGAGCAAGTGAGATAATAAAAACATGCTCTGTGAAGCCGTGGGCTCTTGGAAATGTAAGTACCACGTCTCAGAACAGGGTTGGCATTTACTTCCCAGCTACCTGCGGAGGAACTACTGACTTGGTGACTCATTTATTCAGTGGGGATTTATGGAGCACCTGTGGAAGCTCAGAGTAAGCATTGGGTATCTTCTTTCCCTCTTTCTTCCTATGTCACAGCCTCATTCTGTGCTGATTCACCCTTGTTTTGGCCTAGTTCTAACCTGTTGACCTCACTGTTCACAGCAAATTAGAAGAAAAGAGTTTATATTTATAGCAGCAGGAAGTTTTATACCTGAAAGCTGGGCATTGAAGAAGACAAAGTTTATAACAAAAATCAGCAATGAATGATAAAGAATAGGTTTTGTAAGGTCATTTAGTAGGTTCCGGTAGTCCTTCATAAAAGCCTTAAATAGTGCCTGAGAATATCAACTAGTTTATAAGCATTTATCGCCATGACTTTTAGTCACCGCAGAACAGTTAAATTATAATCAGCTTAGCAAAGTGATATTTTATCTGTCTTTACCATCAGAATTGTTTAAATTAAAAACCTTGGTACTGTGAAGAACACTAAAGTCTTTTGAAATTGTATATATTTGAAATTCTTCAATAAAGGTGTTGAATAACAAGCCTTTAGAAACTTAACATTTAGGGAGGTAAGAGAGCCGTATGCAAAGATAACTCAGTCTAAGGTACTTTAAAAAAAAAAAAATGCTAAACAGATGGTATAGGCAGTAAGGACTGTTGCCCTCCCTACGAGGAGGAAAAAGGGATGCTGAGCTGGGCTGGGCTGGCTAGGGAGGCTTTATGTAGAAAGGGTGGCAGGATGGGGACATTTCAGAACAGAGAGAGGAACGAGGAGAACATTAAGAGGAACCTTGGGGGCTGAGAAGTTGTAACTGTGTGGATGGTCTTCCTCTCTGTTATTTAACAAGTATTCCTTGCGTCTGTGTCAGGTACCATTCTGGGGGCTGGAGTTTCAGCAAAGAACTAAAATGAGAAGGGTCCCTGTTCACATAGAATCACATTCTGGAGAGTGGGGACTGCAGGCCAACAGATGAAGTAGGCATGCCTTGTAATGTCAATAGTGTGTCGTAGGGTAGGTTGTATGGCCTGACTGTTGGTGGGTGGCCAGGGGTGACCTTTCTGAGGTTGTGACATAAATGACACAGGAAGTTCGAGGGGCTGAGGGCTCTAGGAAGACGGACCCAGTTCTATTAGCCTGCTCATTATAAAATAGCTTACATGAGTATTTTTGGAGTATGAAACTTAGTTCTGCAAAAGGACATATATTGGCCCTTTTTCTGCCAGGTGCTGCACCAAGCGGCTGGGTTGGTTGGTGGGGCGAGGGTAGATGACTACAGCAGGCACCGTCTTCCTCCAGTGCGGAGTCTCCAGGTCTGTTTCGTTACAGCCACATGCAGGTCAGACTTAGTGGGTGTTCTGGTTGGTGATGGGGCAGGAAATGGACACTTCCAAAACTGGAAAACTTGTCCGAGATTCCTCTGCCAATGAGTATCACAGTCAGAATTCGAACCAGGTTTTCCATGCCTTTTCTTTATATAATATGCAGCTTTTTGGCCACATGTGGTTGGCAACAACTGAAGTGACAATATTGGTTCCATTTGAGGTTGAAATTAGAGCATACATTCAATAAACGCAGAGTGGTCGGGCTTCCGTGGAGTTGGATCTCCTAACCTTTCCTAGCAGCTGGCAGCTCTGTTTCAGACTGTAAGCTGAATGACAGAGGCCTGTGTCTGAAGATGGGCCTTATGCCTACTGGGTGCCTGGTGGGCAGGTCCTGTGCCCACTCACAGGGCACTGGCCTGTGGTTCCTGTTTGCAGGTGCCGGAGCAGGATGTGGAGCACTTGGACATGGCAGTGTTCCTGTGTCTGGCTTTATGCTGGCAACCTTGTGGCGTTGGACACAAATAAGCTGCTTCCGGCTTGGTCAGTCTTGGAGGGGCCTGTCTCTGCTCTAGCTTTCTGGCTGCCTCCTGAGGGTGCCTTTGCTGAGCATTGAGTGTTCTGTCACTGGTGGTTGCTTGCCAGGATGAACTCTCTGCTGGTGTTGTGGTGGTCTGTTTTTAAAAGCTCAGTACTGTTTTAATTAGTATTTTTTCGACAGTAGGAGTTAGGGAATTAAAAAAAAAACAACGCAGTTCTGCTGCCGCTGCTGAATTGCTCCGAACTGAGATAAAGATGTCGGTCAGTATTTTCATTTTGTGCCTTTGATTCTTATATCTGTCCTTGTTTACAGGGAAATTATGTGGACTAAAACTTTGCACAAATCCTGACATATGCCATGATTAAAAAGTTTTAAACATCATAATTATGTGTATTGGGAACCACGCTGTGCTCTGTTTTTAGGTGGTTATTTTGGTTCTCTTGTCCATAGGTAAATTGGAAGGTGAGACTTCCTAACACAGAAAAAAGGTTTGATGATGATTACATTTTCTAAAGGATACGAAAGAGGTAACAAGACCCTTATAGTTAGTTCAAAATACTTTAGTTGATTTTTACAAATCCACTTATAATTTGAAAGTAAAAAACCCAATTTTATGTGCTTGCCTTCAGTATGTACGCTATGTTCTTTTTCTAAATTATGAATTTTTATTTAGTTACATGTTTCAGTTTACAGATAGCTGTTAACGATATTCAAACTAATGTTCATAGGAGTATTACAGAGAGGAGGGTGTGGTTTTTTATTTTATTAAAAAAAAACTTTTAAAGTTTGTTTATTTATTTTGTAGAGACAGGGTCTCTGTGTTGCCAGGTTGGACTCCATCTCCCGAGCTGAAGCCGTCTTCCTTAGCTTCCCTAATAGCTGGTGTTACAGGCATGCACAGGGTGGAGTTTTGTATTTAAAGTTGCCTCTAAAGAATTGAGGAATTGGCTAAATATCCCAAAAACACCATTATGGAGGTTAAAAATGGGCATTTCTTTTAGTTAAAGGTTGTATGGGGAGCTGGAGTTGAAGTTTCAGGTAGACTGGCATGGTACTTTGTAGGCATTAGATTGCTTGTTTATATTTCACATGCTGCCAGGCACAGGCCTTGACTTTTATTTTGACCATTCATCTGGCTGAGAGTATTTTATTAGTGCTCATAATTTGGTTGAAATAGTTTAGAGGAGCTGAATGACATGGAGAAGCAAAAGTTATTTGAAAATGCCATTGTTTCTTAAGTGAAAAAGACATACTGAAAGTAGCTGTTTTTCTTTTAGCCACTCAGATTAAACCAGTTTTCATACATTACAAGGGTTCTTGGCTGAATTTATTTGTACAGTGTATTTTGATATGGACATATGTCATGCCTTGACACTTATTTGCACATCATGTCATGCCATGAATCACTCATTTCTATTGATGGTGACAATGACAGCAATTCCCCTTGTTTCTAGCATTGTGCTAGTGGTTCTGTGTATACTATAGCTAATCCTCCCAATAACACTGCAAAGTCGAGGTCAGTTATCATCAATTGTAGAAGAGGAAACTGATGCTCCAAGGGGCTACATGCTTTGGCCAAGTTCACACAGGCCCTGAATTAAAGGCTCTGTCTTACCTAAGTCCAGTTTTCATGCACAGTGTTTCTAATTAGCACAGATAAACTGTCTAAGTTGCAGTGTTTTATTTGCGTTACTGACTAGCCAAGGTGAATTTTCACTGCTCACCGTGAGACGTGCCCACTTTAAATAGCAAGACTGTGATTAAGTGAAGTCTTTGGTGTAGGAAAGATCAGTTATGGTGACACCTTCAGTTATTTTTGCTTTGGAGATTTATGAGTTGCATAGGTGTGTTGCATTCCTTTGAGCACCCCAGATAAACAGTTTTTAAAAACACAGATTATGAGTTTTTACCCCTTGCTAGCTGTTGTCTGTCAAGTGTTTTTTAAATGATATATTTGTTGTTCTAGGTTTCCAATGAATATTTTCTTTCTCTTAGGTTTTATATTATTTTGCCGTTAGTTTGAAACCAAAAGAGCACAGTGAGACAGAGATTGCTCTTGCCCAGCTCCCTCTGCAGTGCAGAGGATCGAGTCTAGAATTAGAGAGCTCTTTCGTTCTGTCCTATTGATGAGAAGCTGATGATTAGCTTCCAACTTGGCAGCACTGGTCTTGTGTTGAGACTGGCTTAACAGTCTGGCTGTTCTACCAATAAAAGTATACATTTTAAAGTTTTCTTGAGCTGAATGTTATAGATAATTGAACATGCTTTAATTAATGTGCGCCCTAAAGATTATTACAGAAACTGTAAGTACAGTTCTGATTTGTTTGTAGATATAATTGAGTTACATCATGCTTGTTAGTTTTTTCAGTTTTAGGAGGTAACATTTTGTTTATTTGTTTTGCCAGAAAGTTTGTCGAGTGGGATAGCTTTTTTTTTTTTTTCACTTTTTCATTTAAGAAGAATACACTTGAACTGTTTGAAGCAGTACCTTCTTAAGAGGTTTTGTTTGCTGATAAAGCTTTCCTATTCTAGCTGCTTGACTCATTCCAGAGGAGAAACACTAAAGGAGACCAGAAGGTGAAGAGTTGCCCTGACCTATAGGTGTGTGCTCTTGAATTTTCCTAATGAGGAGGACTCATTGATTTCCTCCTTGTCTTTATTCCACAATAGATTCTTAGAATATGTATGTCTGTATAAAATTTTTAAAGCTTCTTGAGTTTGTAGCCAAATGCAATGTGGCTTTTTTTTTTTTTTTTTTTTTTTTTCTTTTTTTAAATTACCTTTAAATCGCCGGATGTGGTGGCTCATGTCTGTAATCCCAACACTTTGGGAAGCCGAGGTGGGCAGATCATGAGGTCATGAGTTTGAGACCATCCTGGCTAACACGATGAAACCCCCGTCTCTACTAAAAATATAAAATTAGCTGGGGGTGGTGGCACCTGCCTGTAGTCCCAGATACTTGGGAGGCTGAGGCAGAAGAATTGCTTGAATCTGGGAGGCGGAGGTTGCAGTGAACCGAGATTGCGCCATTGCACTCCAGCCTGGGTGACAGAGCAGGACTCCATCTCAAAAAAAAAAAAAAAAAAAGAAAAAAAAAATTACCTTTAAATCATTAAAGTGTTTTTCTCACACAAAGAATATACATGTTCATGATTAAACACATGGTGAAAATAAGACTATTTCCAAGGCTACTCACTTAGAGAAGATAAAAGGAACACTGAAAATGAGCTAAGAAACTGGGCAAGGTGGCTCATGCCTGTAATCCCAGCACTTTGCAATGCCAATGCAGGCAGACACCTGAGGTCAGGAGTTCAAGATCAGTTTGACCAACATGGGGAAACCGTGTCTCTACTAAAAATAGAAATTAAAAATTCCTGATAAAAATCCCTTTATGAGAGAACCAGGCATCATGGTTCACATTCGTAATAATAGCTACGTGGTACATTAAAGTTGGAGAATTGCTTCTGGTCAAAACACTAAGACCTGCCTGGGTTACGTAGCAAGACCCCATCTCAAAAATAAGTGTCTTTTTTTTTTTTTTTTTTTTTGGACAGACTCTCACTATGTTGCCCAGGCTAGAGTGCAGTGGCACGATCTCAGCTCACTACAACCTCCACCTCCCAGGTTCAAGCAATTCTCCTGCCTCAGCCTCCCGAGTAGCTGAGATCACAGGCTGGCACCACCATTTCCGGCTATTTTTTAAAATTAATTTATTTACTTCAGGTGCATACTATATCTGGCATTTCTCCCCATGTTATCCCTCCCCATCTTCCCCTCCCTTCCCATCCCCTGCTGTCTCTCCCTACCCCCTCAACTACCCCCAGTGTGTGATGCTCCTCTCCCCGAGTCCACATGTTCTCGTTGTTCAACACCCACCTATGAGTGAGAACATACGGTGTTTGGCTTTCTGTTCTTTTATTAGTTCGCTGAGAATGATGGTTTCCAGATTCATCCAGGTCCCTACAAAGGACACAAACTTGTTTTTTATGGCTGCGTAGTATTCCATGGTGTACATGTACCACATTTTCTTTGTCCAATCTATCATTTATGGGCGTTTGGGTTGATTCTATGGAAGTCTAGTATTTCCTTTTTTTTAGAGACAGTTTCCAGTTGACACTCAGAAACAGGTTATTCAGTTTCCAAGTAGTTATGCGGGTTTGTGTGTGTTTCTTGATCCTGAGTCCTATTCTGACTGTGCTGTGGTCTGATAGACTGTTTGTTATGATTTCTGTTCTTTTGCGTTTGCTGAGGGGTGATTTGCTTCCAATGATATGGTCAATTTTAGAGTATGTGCAATTTGGTACTGAGAAAAATGTATATTCTGTGGATTTGGGGTGGAGTGTTCTATATATGTGTATTAGGTCCACTTGGTCCAGCTCTACATTCAAGTCCTGGATATCCTTGTTAATTTTCTGCTGATTTATCTAATATTGACAGTGGAGTGTTGAAGTCTCCCACTATTACTGTGTGGGAGTCTAAATCTTGTTTTAGGTCATTAAGAACTTGCTTCATGTATCTGGGTGCTCCTGTGTTGGGGACGTATGTATTTAGGGTACTTAACTCTTCCTGTTGGATTGATTCTTTGACCATAATGTAGTGTCCTTCTTTGTCTCTTTTGATCTTTGTTGAAGTCCATTTTATCAGAGACTAGGATTACAACCCCTGCTTTTTTTTGTTCTCCATTTGCTTCGTAAATCTTCTTCTATCCCTTTATTGTGAGTCTATGTGTGTCTTTGTATGTGAGATGGGTTTCCTGAATACAGCACACCGATGGGTTCTGACTTTTTATCCAGTTTGCCAGTCTGTGTCTTTTGATTGGAGCATTTAGGCCATTTACTTTCAATGTTAATATTGCTATATGTGATTTGATGCTGCCATTTTGTTACTGACTGGTTTTCTTTCCCATTAGTTGCCTCATTTTCTTCATTGCATTTTTGGTCTTTGCCAACTGGTTTGCTTTTGCAGTGACTGGTACTTGTTCCTTTCCATGCTTAGTGTTTCTCTCAGGAGCTCTTGTAGGGCAGGTTTGGTGGTGACAAAATCTCTCAATAATTCCTTGTCCGTAAAGGATTTTATTTCTCCTTCACTTACAAAGCTTAGTTTGGCTGGATATGAGATTCTGGGTTGAAAGTTCTTTTCTTTAAGGATGTTGAATATTGGCCTCCACTCTCTTCTGGCTTGTAGAGTTTCTGCAGAGAGATCTGCTGTGAATCTGATGGGCTTCCCTCTGTGGGTGACCTGGCCTTTCTCTCTGGCTGCCCTTAGTATTTTTTTCTTCATTTCAACCCTGGTGAATCTGACGATTATGTGCCTTGGGGTTGCTCTTCTTGAGAAATATCTTTGGGGAGTTCTCTGTATTTCTTGAATTTGAAATTTGGACTGCCTTGCTAGACTTGGGAAGTTCTCCTGGATAATATCCTGGAACATGTTTTCCAGCTTGGATTCATTCTCGCCGTCATATTCAGGTATACCGATCAAGCGTAGATTAGGTCTTTTCACATAATCCCATATTACTCGGAGGCTTTGTTCATTTCTTTTCACTCTTTTTTCTCTTGTCTTGCCTTCTCTTTTTATTTCATTGAGTTGATCTTCAATCTCTGATATCCTTTCTTCTCCTTTATCGATCTGGCTATTAGAACTTGTGTTTACTTCACGTAGTTCTTGTGCTGTGTTTTTCCACTCCACCAAGTCGTCTAAGTTCTTCTGTATGCTGGTTATTCTAATTAGCATTTTGTCTAACTTTTTTTCAAGGGTTTTTGTTTGCTTTCCTTTGAGTTAGAACATGTTCCTTTAGCTCAGAAATGTTTCTCACTAGCCACCTTCTGAAGCCTTTTTCTGTCAATTCGTCGCACTCCTCGGTCAAGTTGTGATTCTGTGCTGTTGAGGAGTTGTGATGCCTTGAAGGAGAAGAGGTGTTCTGGTCTTTGATGATGGTTTCATCTTTTTTGTGCTGGTTTTTTCCCATCTTTGTGGATTTACCTGGCTGTGCTGTCAGGGAGCTGCTTGATGAGGTTGCTTGTCTGCCCAGGGAGGCCAGGTTTCTGTAGTTCTCTAACATCACATTCCTATATAATTTCCGCTGTGCAGGGTCCAGGCATTGCCACTCCTCCAGAGAGAATTCTGTGGCCATATCCCTAAATGTCAATGGTTCCATTTCTAGGCTTCTAGGGGGTCCCGGCGTCGTAGCTGTAGATCTCCAGTACCTGCAGGTCACAGGGCCACACAAGCCAGGCGTCTAGGCGAACAGGACACAGAGCAGTGGAAAAGAGACCGCAATGTGGCTTTTTTTTACTTGGAACTTTTACTGAGGGTGCTTGATTCGATTGTTCCTTAAAGAGATAGTAAATAGTTAACACCCCCCAGCCACCCAAACACATACTGTAGGCAAAACACAACTGTGGTTTAGTAGTCTGTGCTTTCATTTTTGCAAACTTCTTCAGCATTTTTTTTCTGTTCTAACCTTTTCTCTGAAAAATAGGAGACGGTATCTTTGTTTAAAAGGTTAAAACTTAGTGCGTATGTTAGGAAAATGTCCTGAGGGATTCTGGATAAGAGACTAGAGCATTCTCAGTATTTTGAAGCATTTATTTTAGCTGCTTCTTATTCCTGCTTCTGTGGCCATGATCCATAAAAATATTTTGATGAAAGTTTTACTAATCTAGTGAGTGTGCAGTTATTTTAGATGCTTACTATTTAAAGTACGTAACATTTATTTTTAATATACAGAGAATATTCTAACGAATAAGATGATGATACTGTGTATGTGTGTGGTATATTTAAAAAAATCAGTTTCTAAGATAATATGACATCTAAAATACTGCTAATTTGATACTTTCATAACTTTCATTTTTATATGTTCTTGTTTAATCAGTGTCTAAACAATGAAAACCTAATTTCGCTGTGAATGAATTATCGCTCTCTGTTCCCAGTTAATGGACAGTAGCAAAGGATTGACTTCTAATATAGCATTGCTTAGGCTAAAATTCCCGTCTTTTTTTTTTTTTTTTTTTTTTTAAGAAAAACTAATGATAAACAATCTTTTTTCCTGTATTTATAATCCTACCTCTTGGTTTAGTCTTTTGTAGATTTCCTGAGGCGCCGCCTGCCACAAAAATGAAGGCAGACTGGTTTGTTCACCCATGTTTAGAACCCCAAAACGGAATTCTGTGCAATGTTTGAAGTTGCAGTGCCATTTAGAATGGGCAACAATGAAATTTCTGAGTGTTTTTTTTTTTTTAAACCATTTGGCCTCTCAGGTTCTGTTTTCATTCTCTTGACAGTTGGAGATGTAATATATGCCTTTCTGGTTCTGTTGACTACATTTTCGTCTTTCATGTGTGGGATTATCAGAGCCTGCTTCTCTGGAATAGAGAGATTACTGGCCATAAGCAGAACGTCTAAGAGCCTGTGAGAAATGAGAGTTCCTAGCTTTCCGCCTCGTGCCTTGTTACTTTTGCCATGAGGATGTGAATGTTGGTCATAGCTGGGTGCTAAGTCTTGTATTCTTCTGTAGCAGGTTTATGCTATGGGCAGCACCATGATGATAATAGTTATAGTTTTGATCTTTTATATGTGGAACAATCTCCTTGTCTATTTACACATAATGGACTCTTAATTTTTTTAAGATTAACACTAATGTTGAAATTACAATTTCCCTCTGACATCCAAGAAAATAAGTAAAAGGGAGTATCAGTAATAAAAAGTAATAAAAAATATATGTTGTTAATGGTCTCAATCTTGGATTTTTGGACCAGGGGTTTAAGATTCCAAATTTACTTGATTTTAGGAATTTTGTTAATTGCTAAAGGTATAATCCACAGTGTCTTTCCCTTGTTAGATGGGTCATGGGAGTGTTTGATAGCAAGATGAACTTTGCGTTAAGCTCTTAATAACTCTTTTCAGTTATCATTATAAATCCAGGAATTCAGGATAGAAGATAGTGCAAATTACTGTCTGTATGCCAAGATAAAATTTGAGGTTGTAATAGAGTGTAGAAAATATTAAATCAAGAAAAAGTGATACTTAATTTCTGTCTGACCTTTTCAAATTTTAAAGACAGAGTCCTATAAATTTCATGGGTGATTGTCAGAAAGTACGTGGAATTGGTGAACTTCGTTTTCATAGAGAATGATTCTTGTGCTTCCTTCTACTCCCTCTTCAGTTTCTATGCTAAGCACATTGCGAAAAAAAAAAAACCTAAAAAATTTTTTTTAGTGGGTGGAAATATATTGCTTGGGCTTCACTGTTCCTTTTGCATTAGGTGCAGATTGTTCAGTACTTTGAAAATGGATAACTTGTTTAAAGTGAGCCTGGAGTGTATGTGTATGTTGGGTGGAGGGGAAAGGGGAAGATTTGCTGGCCCAGCTCCATCTTGAATGTTAGGAGATGCACAATATGCAGACTTCATTGTGATGCACCAGAACATAGCCTTAGAATTAAGAGACCAGATTCAAATACCAGCTCCACCAGTTGATAGCATTGTGACTTAAGATGGGTTACTCTCCACGTTTTGGTCTTTAATTTGCCTGTCTGTAAAATGGGAATATGAGCTACCTGTCCTACAGGGTTGCTGTGAGTATTAAGTAAGAACATTATAGGAACATTTCTGGTACAACCGTTGCTTCATCCTGTTGTAATGGTAGGCACCAGCAAAATTCATTGTGTAGTAACTGCTGTTCTTTGGCCTGTTGACACACTTTAAAAAAATAAAAAAACAGTTTTGCCATCTTGTGTAGCATGTTCTCTTAAAATCCATTTATTTTCCTTTCGCATTGTGGAGTGAATTAAGGTGATTCAAATTAGGTAAGGGTAAAGGGCATCTTTGGATCTGCAACTAAATATATGCATCATGGCACCAAGGAATTCTTCATATGCAAGAAACCTGCTTCTCTCTTAAAAGCTGTCTTATTTCACTGTTACCCAAACTAGGACACCTGTGGTGACATAGGTTGGTGCATTAGGTAACTCTTGGAATTTGATTTGTTCCATTTGCCTGGCAGAAGTAAACACATCTCACTGTTCTGTGGTCCAAAGCACTCATGACTGTTAAAACAGGATTTTATGTGAATGAGTTTGTTTTTTTTTTTTTTTTTTTTTTTTTTTGATACGGAGTTTTGCTTGTTACCCAGGCTGGAGTGCAATGGCGCGGTCTTGGCTCACCGCAACCTCTGCCTCCTGGGTTCAGGCAATTCTTCTGCCTCAGCCTCCTGAGTAGCTGGTGGGATTACAGGCACGTGCCACCATGCCCAGCTAATTTTTTGTATTTTTAGTAGAGACGGGGTTTCACCATGTTGACCAGGATGGTCTCGATCTCTTGACCTCGTGATCCACCCGCCTCGGCCTCCCAAAGTGCTGGGATTACAGGCTTGAGCCACCGCGCCCGGCGAATGAGTTTTTCTTAACATTTTCTTAGATAGTAAATTATCAGACAGCCTTTAAAGTAATCATGTGAGAGCAATTTCAGGGCTGTATATGACAGATTTTTTTTTTTTTTTTTTTTTTTAAACATTCTTTCTGGGTGTGAAATCAGGAAAAGCCAAATGGGTGAAAGGATTATTTTCTTAGAAGGTACTAATTAATTTGATGATACCGGTTTCTTGGGAAGAAATGTCCTGATTATCTGTGCAGCATCTTTACAGAGCATTCTGAGGAGTTGGAGTTCTTTTTCAGGGATTACACAGGTACATTCCTTGTGTTGCAAGGCAATGCTTGTACATACTCACAACTTAACTTTGTAATAACACAGGAGTCCTTGAGCCCCCAGTGTTGTCTACCAAATAATTGTGTTTACATCCATTTGTGACTGTATGGGGAGAGGGGCCTTAGGTGTTACCTGATACTCAGAGGGGTCTGAAGTCTCCTCTCCAAAAGATTAAGAACCACCACAGTAAACCAGTATGTTCAGTTTTCAAACTCGAGCAGAGACAGTTAGAAGCAATAAAATCAGTAGGTTACAGACTTTAAAAATGAAGTATACTCACAGCTTAAACTGTTCGAGCATTTATATATTGATGTGGACGTGAGGGACAGAATTCTCTCAAACTTCTGTCCTCGTTGGACTTGTACATTTTTCTAATAATATCTGGGTGGGATCCTGTGAATCAATGGACAACAAATGAACAAAACAAACGGATGAATTAGGAATTGTTAGTGGAAGCAGATTGTCATTGTCTTCATAAGAAGGAACATATGCTGACAATTGAGATTTGTAGGCGTGTGCTTTCTGTAATTTGTTTAGTAGAATCTACTGTGGATACTCCTTACAATCGATTCCATTTATTGAGTCTGTGCCAGGCACCGTGTGGCATTCGTTTTATGCATTACCTCATTTTCTTCTTTTGGCGACAATATCACATTAGTATTACCAGTATATGTCATAGTTGGTTCCCATCTGCCTCGAATGGGTTTATTTCTCATTAATCAAATCATGGCCCAAGGGCTGCACAATGTAGTTTCATGCTATTTCACTTTTATGGGTTTCTGTTTTTGAGGACCAAACGTAATCTCAAAGATCTACTTTATTCTGAGTGCCACCACCACACTGCGGAAGGGGACAAGAGCCTCGTCCACTTTCTCACCTCAGTTTGGGTCAGCTCTTTGCAGGGAGCACGTGTGACCTTGGAGACACAGTAACCTTCTGGGAGCAGGTGAAATGAGTACGTGGGTTGGGTTGAGAGACCCTTTCCATCAGCGGTGGACACTGGCCTAGGAAGGACGCCTGTTTCAAGTCCTAGTCCTCTGTGAGCGTTCCCTCCCAGGCTTAATTTGTTCCCTGTGGGCATTACTTTACCCCTATATTGGCAAAAAAAATAGAAAAAGCATCAGCTCAAGGACAGTGTGGGATAGTCCTTGGATACCAGCACCAAGGAAGTTTTCGTGCCTGTGAAAGGCTCCCTTCTCAGTGCCAGAACCTGTTAGCAAGGCCACGTCTGCAGTGCGAGCTCCTTAGGCTTCCCCGCTTTACCAAGTTCCATTGGTGGATGGCACTTTACTTCCTCTGCTCCTCCCTCTTTTCTCATTCTCTTTCTCTCTCGTCACCTTGCTTTCACTATCCTTCCTTTCCTTTTTCTCGATTTTTAATGAAATATGGATTCTCGAGAAAATCTTTTCCACTCAAAGTTTGCTTCTTGTTAACGTTAGTAGGGCGTTTCTGCAGAGGGGCTTGTTTTTTACAGTGTCAAACAGGCATGCAGACATCTTTGTAGTAATATATATTTGTATTCCCTGTAGCTCATAAGTGTTATATAGCTAATAAGCAGCCAAGGAAAATTATCAGAATACTTATTTACTTTACCGTGATTCCAAAAACTTTACAAAGTACTCAAGAAATTTTTTAAAAATCTATCAAGAATAGTAAGTTTGGGCTAAATTTGAATAGCAGTCTGATACAGTCTGAATAGCTAGCACATCTAAGAATGAGATACACATTGCTGAATAGGCTAGTAGAATTTTGTGTTTAGGTGGAAATCTATTTAAAAAAATCTGGATTTGGGTTGGGCATGGTGGCTCATGTCTGTAATCCCAGCACTTCAGGTGGCCCAGGCAGACGGATCACCTGAGGTCAGGAGTTTGAGAGCATCTTGGTCAACATAGTGAAACCCCCACTTTGCTAAAAATACAAAATTAGCCAGGCATAGTGGCTCATGCCTGTAATTTCAGCTACTTGGGAGACTGAGGCAGGAATATAACCTGAGTCACTGGAGGCAGAGGTTGCAGTGAGCTGAGATTGTACCATTGCAGTTCAGCCTGGGCAACAGATCAAGACTCTGTCTCAAAAAAAAAAAAAAAAAATAATAATAATAATAATCTAGATTTGAATTTAAATGTAACTTGTGATTTAAAAGAGTTTATAAGAATAATATGTTTTAGTTTTTGTCCTGTTCTTCAATGTGAAGTACAGGCTTGGCAGCTCTGAGTTTACCAGAGGGCATGAGTTTGTGCCAGCTGGTGTGCGTGCGGAAGCCTGGAGGGGTACCAGGTCTTTTTTCTTGGATTATATGTTGGTCCATAAGTGCTGAGAGGGGCACAGCTGCGGGCAAGGAGGTGGCCGGGCACAGTTGAGATCTTCCGTCGCGGTGGGATCTGGTTGATCAGCAGTAGTGGAGCTGAGTCTGAAAACCTGTGCTGGACTAAATGTGCCTCATTTCACGGTGGGGCTGAGTGATTAGGTAGCTTAATATCTCTGTAAATGCTCTTGTTTTTGTAAACGCCTGTTAAAATGTGGCCTAATCAAATGCCATTGTCTAGTTTTTGCATTTTTAAGAGAAGCAAAATAAAGGTACAGAATGATTATCACAGCCAACTGCCAAGACATTGACCCTTAGGTTAATACCGGCAGACACTCAACATGATTGTTTAAACTAGATATTTTATTTAAATAATGATGGGTATAATAACCAAGTGCAGTGAACAAGAAAAAGAATATGGGGTTTGTGGTTGGAAAGAGGAAACATTAATTTTTTGTTTGAAGTGATGTGTTGCATAGAATTGAAAGATATCTACCAAAAGGTTAACAGGGGTAATTTGAATGCTGAGCATTTTTGGCTCTTTAATAATATCTGTTCTATTTTTAATCCCTTTAAAGTCTTTATAGCTGTGTGTCCATTGTGGATTTGATATTGCTGGGAATCGTGGTGTTTCTCTGAACGTTTTTTTCTGAGTTGAATACATGAAAAATCATGTATTTTTTTGCATAATGTAAACAAATGCTTATTTGAGAAAATACAGTCAGATAGAAATATCATACCCTTATCAGTACTCTCTCACTGGGAGCCACCTGCCAAAATCTGAATGTATATTCTTTTGATTTTCCTTAAGTTTATCTCTGTGGATACATCGTAGCCTGATTTTATTAATTAGTCATATGGCTTGACCATTGTTCTTATGGGCATTTCTGTAACTAAATGTGAAGAATGAATTTTGAATGTTTTCATTGTATTTTGTTTCATATTTATGTCAGATTTTTACTTCTTGAAAATATTTTAAAACTTGATGTAGTTAATTCATCAGGATGCAGTATTGTAAATTTTGTCATAGTCTTTGAATGGGGAAACATGACTTTCTTTGCTGAGTTCTTGAAGGTGTGGCTGTCCTCTCTGTTTTCAGGGTTGCCAGGCACTGGAAACACACCTCCTCTACAACAGCAACCACTTTGCTTTTTTGGTCGCAGGGGGCTGAGTCCATAACTTGAATTAGGTTCTTTATTTTGTAGTTGCCTCTTCACTATTTATATGTAAGGTTTTCAGATTTTAGGTACATTTTTCAGGCTACTAAAAAAACATGAGAAGGAAGCCTAGAAATTAATTATAAAGTAGAACAGGTCAGCAGCTTGTTTATATGTCATTACTTTCCTAAATCATCTTGTTCATGCCACAGCAGTTTTTGAGGCTCCAAGAATATAAGGAAACTTAATGCTTTCTTATCTTGAATTTGGTCATGTTTTTTTCTGACAGCGTAAAAGCCTGGATTCCTTTCCGACGGATCTTTGCTGTTCTCCCCTGAGCCTGACATTTGGAAGAGTTAGGGGAGCCTGCAGCCTCCACAGCTGCAGAGGCTGTGCAGCAGCCCCCTGGCAGGAAGCAAGCATTTCAGGAATTTATACTGTGATCTGCCGAACTGCAAAATCTAGAACTTTCCACTGTTTCTGTTGGAAACAAAACCTAGAGTTGTGTTTTAATACCATGAGCTACTTAAAACCAGAGAGGTTTTATTTTTAATTTACCTCCAGGATTACAGATAGTTCTTGATGAGTTTAACTGCAGAAAAGGATGTGAATTATGCCAAAAGAGCTTAACAGAATTTTTTACTGTCAGATAAGTTTCAAAATTACTTTCAGTGAAAAAGGCACCTATGGAAGAATGCATGGCATGTTACTTTTATAAATACTAACTGTTGCAACGTCTTACCACTTCAGATCTGCGAGGCTTGCTTTGCCACTGAGGCTTGCTTTGCCACTGATCGCTCCTTGACCAGTTGTAACAGCCACTTGTGATCCTCTGATAACCATACCCGCCTGCTGACATCTCTGAAAGCCTCTCTGGTTGAGGCACATTAATGTCCCCATCAGTCCTTCTGCCCGGGTTTCCCGTTTCTTTTGTTAATGGCATTTGATGACTTCCAGAGTACCAAGTCATTCTCTTATATTAAAGCATGCATTCAGAATTTTGAAATGAACTGTTAATTAGTTACGGAAAACTTAGCTTTAGGTATCCATTTCCAGCTTCCCTCTTCCTCTCTGTCACCCCAACTGCAGAACATTAAACTCACATAGGCAGCAGAATGGAAGTCTAATTCCAGTTGACCTTGACCATCTCACACATAGCATCACCTGGGCCATTCTTAAGATAACAACTCTGCTGTTATCAATCGATTCCCCTTCCTTACCAACACAGTCTATTGCAGATTAAAAAAAAAAATTATAGGGCTAATTTAACATGTACTATACTTCTCCCAGTTAAGCCTTTTCATCTTGCTTTGAGAACTCTATAATCTCCAAACCAGATGTATCCTGAGTGGTTCTAGTGCCACAGCTGGCCTGCTTTCACAGAAGACACCTTGGACTTTCAACAATTTGGAAAGCTGTATAATAATGCCTTATTCATACTTAACCTGAAGTGCAGGTAACAGAGGCGACTTTCAAGGCTTTTTTTGCTCCAGAGTGTTCTGGTTCCTCTTTCAGCTTTGAGCATATTGAGTTCAGCATCTATCTACCCTGTTCTCTAGGGTCTTTGCCCTCAGCTTAGCTGTATGCTTTCGTCAAAGCCTTTCTTCAGCCTAGCGTGAAAGCAAGATTCCAGTCTTCAGCTTTCCTAAGAAGGGCCTTCTTATCTAGGGGCAGGAAGAAGAGGAAGACTGCAAAAGAGAGAGGTTCTAGATCGTAGTGTCCTAAGTCTGGGAGGAGGAACTCCAAGAATGAAAGAAATACCAAGTTGTCGGATGTGAAAGAGAAACTTGAGGCAAATAAAGCCTGAAGAACTGTTGGGTTTTGTAATTACAGTATCAGTGGTAACCATGGGAATTGGATTCCTGTAGAGTAGAGAGGGTGGAAGTTTAGGTGCATGGATGAAGGACCGACGTAGGGCAGACGAACTGGAGGCAGCAGGCACAACCCACCTTGGTGAGGTGGTATCAGCCCTGTTAGGAAGCCTGTGTCCTCCATGACCTTCCATGGTACAACTGTGCAAATCTCCCAGTTGGAGTCTTGTCTGATTTGGAATCAACTGTGTATCTGAGTAAGATGGTGAGCTCCCCAAATGAAGATCGGATGGACCTAGCTTCTGTTTACAGATATTTAATTCTGATTTTATCCTTCAGAGTTGGATAGCTCCCAGCGAGGAGGCAGCACATGTAGAGTTACATGGAATCTTAAATTTAATTCATTTAAATCACCAAATACATAAGACTTCACTGTTGTAATGAATTTTTAATGTAACTTGAGCAAGTCTCCCAGAATTTTGCATTCTCTTTACTGCCTGAACATTTTAAAGTGAAATATTATTCTCTAGAATTTCCTGGTGTTGTCTGTCCAGTTTATTAGGATAGTAGAACATAGTCCAGACCTAGGTTAAATTTTTCATGTGATGCTTTAGGCAATTTTGATTTTACAACTCATATCCCAGGCACCAGCAGTATAATGCTATACACTGTCATAGAAAATAGTTGTTATGGTTGTTGAATGTCTTTGTATGGTAGCTATTTCACTAGAAAAATCCAATTTTACTGACATTATTCAGTGGTACATCATGCTTGTTCAGATCAGGGCTCTGTGCTGTTGACTGTTACTTGTTTCTGGCACAACATAAAATAGAAATAAAAAAATGCATTCCAATTTGATTGTTGCCTTAAAAAAAAAAAACCTATAAATGCAATTTAAGTCTTCGTTTTATTTTTTGAGACTATCTCTGTCACCCAGGCTGGAGTGCAGTGGCACTACCATGGCTCACTGCAGCCTCGACCTTCTGGGCTCAGTTGATCCTTCCACCTCAGCCTCCCAAGTGGTTGGCACCACAGGCATATGCCATCATGCTCAGCTAAATTTTTTTTTTTTTTTTTTTTTTTTTGTAGAGATAGGAGTCTCACTATGTTGCCCAGGCTGATCTTGAGTCCCCAAGCTCAAACAGTTTGCCTATCTTGGCTTCCCAAATTGCTAGGATTACAGGCATGAGCCATTGTGCCTGGCCAGTGCAAGTCTTTATGCAACTTTTTTCACTTGCCCTTGAAACCAGTGAAATAATGTATGTAAAGTGCTTTGTAGAGTAAGGTATGCTGCTGGATGCCATGACTCACACCTGTAATCCCAACACTTTGAGAGGCCGAGGCAAGAGGATTGCTTGAGCCCAGGAGTTCAAGACCACCTTGGGCAACGTAGCGAGATCCTGTCTCTACAAAAAAGAAACACAATTAGTCGGATGTGGTGGGACATGCCTGTAGTTTCAGCTACCTGGGAGGCTGAGGCAGGAGGATCACCTGAGCCCAGGAGGTCAAGGCTGCAGAGAACCAAGATCATGCCATCGGCACTCTAGACTGGATGACAGAGTAAGACACAGAGTGAGATTCTGTCTCAAAAAAAAAAAAAAAAAAAAAGAGAATGAGGTATGCATATTAACTTATTACTGATATTAAGAAGTAACTGTAAGAGAAAGATCATTTTTAATATTTTGTTTTTGAGTTTTCTTTTTCTTTCTTTCTTTCTTTCCTTTTTTTTTTTTTTTTTTTTTTTTTTTTTTTTTTGTGACAGAGTTTTACTCTTGTTGTCCAGGCTGTAGTATAGTCGGGTGATCTTGGCTCACTGCAGCCTCTGCCCCCCGGGTTCAAGTGATTCTTCTGCCTCAGC
This sequence comes from Saimiri boliviensis, assembly GCF_048565385.1. Taxonomy (NCBI): domain Eukaryota; kingdom Metazoa; phylum Chordata; class Mammalia; order Primates; family Cebidae; genus Saimiri; species Saimiri boliviensis. Next base: position 12,609,023 of record NC_133459.1, read on the forward strand.
CTCCCAAGTAGCTGGGATTACAGGCACCCTCCACCACGGCTGGCTAATTTTTGTATTTTGAGTAGAGATGGGGTTTCATCATGTTGGCCAGGCTGGTCTTGAACTCCTGACCTCAGGTGATCCGCCCACCTCGGCCTCCCAAAGTGCTGGGATTACAGGCGTGAGCCACTACTCCTGGCCCTTGAGTTTTCATTCTGGCTCTACAGCGAATGTAGTCGTGTGACCTTGGGCAGGTTATTTCACATCTCTGCTCTTTGGATATCTCCCCTGTAAAGTGATTTATGCACTGGGACTTTGGGGGCTTCTAGCAAAATGGATCCATTAAGTGGTAGGGGCATCAGTTTTACAATAAGGGCATGGTGCAGGCCCAAAAATGAATATATTACATTGGTGTTATTCTCATCAACTAAGTACACAGGTAAACATTGTTTTTGGTACGTGAGCATCTTGATGCAGTAGATGACTGCTGATTTCCTTCTGTTGCATTCAATTTCTCATCTTGATGTATTCATTTCTTTTCCTCATGTTCATAGTGTTGTCCTGTCCCTCTGCTCTTCCTTGTCATCATTTCCATTTCACTTTCCTCGTGTTTCATTCCTCTGTCTTTCTTGTCTAGACCAAGCGGAGCAGCCAGCTGGCAGTAGCGCCCTGTAGGACCCCCAGGACCTGATGGTAAGTGCACTTGTGTGCTTGCCAGGCTCCCAGCGGCTCCTGCTCCTCTGCCTCACAGAGAGAAGCTCACAAATTTCCTTCTCCCCTTTATAAATGTCCTTATGGGTTTGGTTTGTTTTTTCTTCTAATTTGATGACATACAGGACAGAAATCAGGTGTCAGAAGAAACCAGTACTGGTTTGAGGAAATGTAGCACGTTCCACTACCTGTTGTTTCAGTATTTGTGAGGGACACCAAGCATGTGTGTGTGTGGGCAGGACCCCTGGTTTGACCTTCTGTTTCACTATAGACTAATTAGTCCTTCTCTGGCCCTGGCCTTCAGTTTCTTTCATAAAATTGCAGGCAGGAAAGGTGATTCTGATAGTCCCTTCATCTCTAGTCTGAGGCCCTCACGACAAGAAGTAACCTGACAGGTGGTTCTCCTAAAGACTGCGATCATTGTTTCAGATGTCAGATAATCTCAATTCCATGAATGAATGGTAGAATCATGATAGACTAATTTCCACGATAAGCTACGTCTGTCAGTGCTCACCAAATTTAGTTTGGTGGTATTGTTCCATTTTTAGAATTGTCGTCTTAGTGTTTTTCGAGTACTGTTTCTCATTTTTAGTTAAGTCTTTGAACTATCCAGTTGCATATGTCTTTAGTGATCCAGAAATGCATTGGTCTAGCCCTGTGGTTCTTAACCTGTGGAAATCTCCACAGGGGACTTCTGGCCATGTCTAGAGACTTTGGATTTTTACAGTTAGAAGGGGCTGCCACTGGCATGTAGTAAATAGAGGCTATAGGTACTGTTAAACATCTTTCGTCGCATCGGACAGCCCAGCGCACAGCCAAGGATTATCTGGTCCACATGGCATTTGCGCTGTGGTCGAGGCGCCTTGATACCTCATAGTGGTCTGTGGCAGGATACCCTCCTTAGTCCTCTGATAGGATCCAGAAGCTATACTTGCTGCAAGTGGCTTCTCTTCGCAGTCAATTAGGTTTCCAGGGTCATGGCTTTTAAAGAGGACAGCCAAGGAGAGAAAAGGGAGTTCTCACTGATGAGGTTTTGGTGGTCCAAAAAAGGACATTTGACATTTAGTGTCAGCTAGGTACTCTAATGTTCTTTTAGGTAGAGAATAAAACTTAAAATAGCCCTTTACCTTTTAGACAGTTATGTGATTTTATTTTGAGTGCATCTTAATGGTATTAAGATTGTACTTTGTTTTGTTAAGATATAAATCTAGACATTTTACTTATTTAATATTCTATTTACATACAGAAGAGTGTACTTTGCGTTTTATACAACCTATAGACTGGGTTTGTATAGCACTTGGGAGGTTATAGAAAAATCTTTGCATTTCTTTTGCAAGTGATTGTATTACAACAAACTGACATCTGTTTTTCTGTTAAATTTTACAATGTGACCCTTCTTTAAATGTGTATAACGTTTATGCAAGGAGTGAAGGTTTAGATTATACCTCTCCATTTTAATTTGTTTTAAAAGCTCATGCTAAGTACTAAGTAAATGATGACTGGTAAGAAAAGGCCACATTCCTTGGCCTGTTTGGGGTACATGAGGTGGTATGTCTTATAAAAATGTCATTGTTTGGATTCAGGGAAAAACTTTCTGAATATGATTTTTGAATCAAGCATCTGTGGGCTACACTAGGAACTCTCTCTTCCCATGGTAATAAAAGAAACCATGAATTTCCTCAGACATCAGCTGCAGCACTAGAAAAGTTATATAGGTAGATAGTAGTTTATATTTGCATTATGTGCATGGGTGGGCGATAAGCATTTTGTTTGCTATCAGTAATCTAATATGGGCTGAGCATTACATACAGAAAGAACTAGCTTATGTCATAAGCATTAAGAAAACTGATTGAAAGGAGGTGGAATCCAAATTCCCTTAAACAAAACTGGATCCCTGAAGAACCTTTGTCATTATCTGATTTAGACAAAGTGCTGTTAAGTTGATACAGGGAGAAAGAATTGTAAGAGGAGGTTATGCCTGTGGAAAGGTGCTTAGATGTTTGTGCCCCTTTTGGAGGGATTGGCTTGCAATTCTTCACCTGGAGGCACGTGTTAGTCATCTCCATGGAGATCCTTTATGCTTGTTCCCACCAGAATGTGGTTCCAGTGAAGTGTGTGCTCGTTTCTTGAGTTCCATTTTAAGTGCCTTTGGAAATGAATGGATAGACAAACTATCAGGAATTTATTTGTTCAAACAAACCCTTATAAATGTAGTGGCAAAAAAAAATACATATATATATCTGATTTCTCATGGGCTGAAGAATTGGATGTTTAAAATGCTATTTTAGAATTTGCTTTTTAAGACTGACAAGCAAAATGACTTTATTAAGATTATAGCTCTTAAATCTTTATCAAAATCTGATGATTTTTTTAGGATTCGTTTTTGCTTTGCATTGTACTTGATGTTTCTACTTTTAATTTACATGTTTTCAATGATGCTATTTTATGTCTCTGACCTCATTTTTGTCTAGTTTACATTTTTAGCTAATTATGCTTCCCTGTAGAGATTCTCTGTTATGGAGAATATAACTTTACATGTTTACAGCAGCTTTAAGTAGTTTCTAGTTTCATTTTACTAATGCAGAGATAAAAGGTGTCAGAGGCTTGTAGTTCTGGAAGCTGGTGGAAGTTGTTGCAGAGAGCAGTGGAGAAAAAGGAGTGTTAAGGAAGAATAGAAATCTGTCTGGCTGCAAAGACTGAAACACCAGTTTCCAGGAAAGTAGAATGCGGATAATTAAAAAATGGAAAAGAAAGGTTACAAATTCTGGTTAAATCCTGAAGAAACTGGGCTTCTGATTTCTTTAGTATTATTACTCTTATGGATAATTATTTCTTATCTTCACGACTTTAGTTCGTTGTTCCAGCTTATCAGAACTATGCTACATTTTAATCTTACCTTCTAAAAGTGTGGTATCACTTGAAATGCAGTGTTTCTGAATTCCATCCTCTGAATTGTTAATGAAATATTGACCTGTGCTGGACCTACAGTCAGATCCCTCAGGGCTCTCAAGAATGCCATGCTGGTGGACAGTGAATTATTCATAATTACTCTGCATTTTGTATTTGAGCCATTGTGAATGTGTATCTTTTGTAATTCAGCAGAATTTCTTCGTCTCTTGTTTAGCTTCCAACAATTATGGGTAATCATGTCTTAGCTAAAGGGGCCCCACGTTACACCATACTCTTTTTCTCTAATATGCTTCTTACAAACAGCCCGTCCCTGTTAGCTGTGTGGTATTGAAATTCAGTACTATTGCTAATTTTCCTTTGACATCAATAGTAACTTTTCGAGAATATATTACCTCATAATTTGATAGTCATTATAGCTATGAAGGGAACGTCATAGCTATAATGCCCAAGATTGTCAAAAATACAAGATTGATGGGTTTCTTTCTTTTCCCCCTCTGTCATCATTTACTTATATAACATAGTATTTATAGTCATTTATTCCTTTCTCTTTTTTTTTTTTTTTTTTGAGATGGAGTTTTGCTCTTGTTACCTAGGCTAGAGTGCAATGGCGCAATCTTGGCTCACCACAACCTCCGCCTCCTGGGTTCAGGCAATTCTCCTGCCTCAGCCTCCTGAGTAGCTGGGATTACAGGCACGCGCCACCATGCCCAGCTAATTTTTTGTATTTTTAGTAGAGACAGGGTTTCACTATGTTGACCAGGATGATCTCGATCTCTTGACCTCATGATCCACCCGCTTCGGCCTCCCAAAGTGCTGGGATTACAGGCTTGAGCCACCGCGCCCAGCCCTATTCCTTTCTTTAGGAATCCAAAGTGGTAATTGCCTAGGAATATATAGTGTGCTTGATTGGATTAATAAGTGTCTTCTTCAAGAATTCAGAATGATAACACGAGTGAATGAATGAATGAATAAATATATAAATAAATACAAATTGTGTTTCAGGGAAGAAAAAATCCCAGGAAAATAAAAACAAAGGAAGCAAAATCCAAGACGTACAACTGAAGACAAGTGAGCCAGATTTCACCTCTGCAAATATGAGAGATTCGGTAGAAGGTAAGCTTGTGATATTGGCCTAGTCTGAATTGGGGTATGTATGTACCCAATGAATTTAACTTTGTATCTCTTTGTATTGTCCTTCTGAGAATCATTTAGGATCTGTACAGAGGTTAAACAGCAAAAAAGCTGCCTAAATTTAATACGGTAAACCGAGCCTTCTGTATTCTGCCTTCCCTTCAAACAATTATGAAAGACTTTTCTTCTTAAAATAAACTTATTCCCTTGTTAAAATAAAATGAGACCAGGTGTGATGGCTCACGCCTGTAATCCCAGCACATTGGGAGGCAGAGCCAGAAGGATCTCTTGAGACCAGGAGTTTAAGACCAGCCCGGCCAACATAGACCCTGTTTCTATAAAATAAAAATTAAAAAATTGACTGAGATGGTGGCATGTGCCTATAGTCCTAGCTGCTTGACAGGCTGACGTGGGAGGATCACTGGTGCCCCGGAGGTTGAGGCTGCATAAACCTCCCTCTATGTTCAAAACTCAAAATCCCACCAATGCACTCCAGCCTGGGTGACAGAGCGCGAGACTCTGTCTCTTCAAAAAATAATAATGATAATAAATGAAACATACTACATGATTGCATTTACAGCATAAAGTTTAAAAACCCTCAAAAAGTGATAGCAAGGACATAAGGAGGCTCCTGGGGTGCTTGTTGTGTTATTACTGATCTGTGGAATGGTCACACGAGGGTATATGTATTTAGTGAGAATTTTATCCTGCTATATACTTAACTATTTGTGCACTTTAATACATGCATGTTTTATACTTCAAATTAAGCATTTACTTAAAATATCAAAGGTCTTTGATTTTTGTATAATGGAATGAAAAGTGTACAGAATGAAGTGTGTTTCTGTTTTTTTGTTAGAATTTAAATTCTTATTTTCTCTCCTCATGTTTCTCCCCTTAAAACTTTCTCCTTTATAGTCCCTCTGATGATTAATATTCTAGGCCTGCCATGGTGTAAGAATCTGAGAGGCATGGATTGAAAGTCAATCAGAGAGACAGCTTGCCCTGTGCTCATTGCAGTTGGGCCACCATATTGAGACTGTTGGGACAGAAGGGAAGGAGGTGTGTCTTAATTTGCCATGGGCAAATTTTTGCAGGTTGGAGCTCACTGGAGTTGTTTATGGTGACCCAAATAGGCAAATTTCAGAAGACAGGTTTGTGACTCTTTCAAGAAATATTAGTAGAGAAAAATAACCAAAATATTTTGGATGCCTTTCATAACCATTTTTAAGCAGTTTGTGATGATAGCATTCATAAAAGATTATAATTTTCTGTGTCATTTTATGAAGCAAGAATAGACAAGTTCATTTCCCAGAGTCTAAACTAAGTTCTGCCTCTTGATTGCAGATCTGCTGAGACCCTTTTTTGAACAACAAAAATTACTGAGGCACTTCACTACCTTTGGTGGCAGAATTAAAAAAAAAAAAAAAAAAAACAAATCTAACAGTAGCCTACTCCCCTTCAGTAATTTGAGACAATTATTTTTTTCCTGATACAACATCAGGTCCCATGAAAAATGACACTTGCTCTTTACCCCCCAGTATGTGGCACAGCTGGTCGAAGTGGGGTCGCAGGCCTCCCCTGAATGTTCCGCATTGTCCTCAGCAAATGGTCTATATAATGAGCAAACAGTTCAGATTCTTCTTTGTGTTCCCAATCCTCCTTTATGTTGAAAACTCAACAGACCACATCAGGTGTGTGGACCCACTCTGGCATGGGCCGTAGTCGTTAATGGAGCTGTGCACACTTAGGTTTGTATTACTTTGCACACTTCTAAATCTGGGATTGTTTACCAGTCATAGGGAAAGACATTTTTTCCCCATCAAAAGAATCCACAGATTTTAACTGAAAGTGAAGTCGATAAAGAAATTTCTGAACCTTAGGGTTGTATTTTCTGTTGTCTCATTTCAGCTTTTGTTTGACAGTGTTGTGGGTCTCTGTTGAAAATGTATTTAAAAGAAAGGTAGCTCCTAATCTGAAATACATTACTACCATCGAACGACTGGTTTCCCAGTTTGTGGAAAGCTCATGGAATTTATGAAATTAGTCTAGCGGGGAGAGAAGACTGTGTCTGTTTAGAAACAGAAACCTCATGGCTAGTAAATGTAGCAGCAGATGGGAAAAAGTAAGGCCAATATTCCTGGGAAAGAGCAAGGGGGCTAGGACTGAATAAGTGAGCTTGCATGAGTAATACTTGGCATTGACCTCTTCCCCACTGTATCCACGCAGTCCCCATGTCCAGTAGCAGGCCTTTTGGATCTTCAGGGTCTGGCTGCTTTTTCCTGCCTCCACTGCTCCTTCCCCTTTCCTTCTTAGCATAGCAGCCAGCATCTTCATTCTAATTCCGCTCTCCAGTCTTGCTCCTCAGCCTCCAGTGATGTCCTTCCCCCATCCCTTCCCCCACCCTGCAGCCAAGTCTCCCAGATGGCACTCTCCTGCTTTCAAATACCTTCAGTGGCTCCCCACTGTCCCCAGATAAGTCCGCGTAAATTTACAATGTTCTGTGTGTTTTGATACTTCCCTGCTTGCTTTTCCTCTTCTGTCCTTGATTCTTGTATCTTTCAGGTTCAGCCTGAAGAAGCCTTTCCTGATTAATCAAGCCCATGTGAGATGCTTCCGTACCACGCTTCCATAAGCAAAAGCATTACTTTTTTATAGTTTTGTTGCTTTCTTGCTTGTGTGTGGCTTCTGTTAAAGTGAAGCTCTTCTATGTGTAAGGATCTTGACAGTCTTGTTTACCTCATTCTGGCAGATTGTGAGTGCTAAGTGAGTATCTGCTAGTGATAGGGGAATAGCCAGGTAATACAGTCTGGAGAAGTCAGAATACCTCTGCCTCCTCCACGGAACCTTTCTTAACTCTCCTAGTGCCTGCAGTAGACGGGCCCGATTCTACAGTGCAGCAAGTGAGACTGTCGAAGCAGCAGCATTGGGGACCATTCCTACTAGCAGGAAACCACGGTTACAGTTTCTGTCTTTAAGAATCTCCTGTTGTCCCTGTGTTTTCTTTTTTCTTTTTTTCTTTTTTTTTTGAGATGGAGCTTTGCTCTTGTTACCCAGGCTGGAGTGCAATGGCGCGATCTCGGCTCACCGCAACCTCCGCCTCCTGGGCTCAGGCAGTTCCCCTGCCTCAGCCTCCTAAGTAGCTGGGATTACAGGGACGCACCTCCACGCCCAGCTAGTTTTTTGTATTTTTAGTAGAGACGGGGTTTCACCATGTTGACCAGGATGGTCTCGATCTCTCGACCTCGTGATCCACCCGCCTCAGCCTCCCAAAGTGCTGGGATTAGAGGCTTGAGCCACCGCACCCGGCGTCCCTGTGTTTTCTTCTAGTCTCTACTCTATTTCTTTTTCTTTACAGGTAAAATCGAAAGAGTTGCTAACAGGTTCCCTGTCTCTTCTGCCTCCTTCCGTGCTCTTAGGAACTCTGTTAGGCATTTGTCCCCACTACTCCACTTGCTGTTACAATCACCAGACCTCTGCCTTGGCAGATGGAATGTTCCATTCTCAGTCTTCATCTTATCCAACCCATCAGGAGTTCTGGACACAGCTGGTCACCTCTTCCTTGAAGCAATTTCTTTACTTGGCCGAAGGGCCACCCCTCTCTTGGTTCTCCAGATACCTTTCTTCCCGCCTCAGTTTTGGAGTCATCTGGGACAGAGTCCTCTCATTCCTGTTCTGTCTGCGTTCACTTGCCAGGTGACCTCATCCAGTCCAGTGCTCTAAATACCTTCTCTGGCCTTCTCTAGAAATTTCTTTGAAATTTCTAGGCCAGCCTCTTTGTTGAGTTTCAGATTCATATAAAGCTGTCTACGTAATATATTCACTTGGGTGTCTATAATCAGGTACCTTAAAACTTCAGCATGTTCTAAGTAAACTCTTAGTTCCCTCACGACACGCACATGTACACAGACCACGGTTGCTTCTCTTGGGATCTTCAACATTTCGTTAGCCAGGATTATTGCAGTTGCATGAATCTTCCTTGTCTCTTCTCTCTCACCACAGCCAATCAGCAGACGCATGTCAGTTTCATCACCAGAATATATCCAGAGCACCTGTAATCCTGTCCTACTGCCACCCCTGTGCCACCATCCTGCCTCTCCTGGAGGATGCAGTGGTTCCCCCCTTGTCCATCTGCCTCCACCCTTGTCACCTAGGGTTCACTATCTTCCTTGTAGTCACTAGAGTGATTCTCTTGACGACCAGTCAGATTGTGTATTTCTGTTAGATCTTGCTGGTAGCTCCCTGTTTCACTCAGAGTAGAGGCCAGCAGCCTCCAAGGTCTTGTGTGAGCAGGTCCCTGTTTTCATCTCTAGTCTCATCTCCTCCCCTTATTTTTCCCAGCTTCCCCACCTTGCCTTACTGACGTCTTTGCTGTTCTTTGAATACATCTAGTATGTTCTTAAGTCAGCGCTTATGCATTTTGCAGCTTCCTCTATCCAGTAGGGCTCCTCCCCCGTAATATTTGCGTGCTTCATTTTCCTCAGATCTCTCCTTCACTGTCACCTTGTAAGCAAGTCCTTTCCTGACCACCTTCTACCAAGCACCTCAGGTGGGCTAGGCCTGGAGACTGAAGTGACCGCAGATTCCCGTTGCCTTCAGTGTGGTGCTCCTGAGTTCTTAGTAACTTGGCTAGGCTTAGAAGAGATGATCTCCAAAGATTGTCTAGCTTGAAAAACTTGTGATTACACAATTCTGGAAAATGTTCTAGCCTCTGAATATAACATTTTAATTAAGGAGAGTGGATCATATACTCCAGACAGACTTCCAAGGATCTAACCTGGTGATATGTCTAGTAATGAACTTTTTTTCAATTTAGAATCATGAGAAATTAGAATTTACAACTACTTTCCTAAAATGTAGTATTGGCTACTCCAACACAATTTTAAATACTGCGCTTTCTGTAAACAGAGTTGTATGTATGTGCAGCTAAACGCAAAATCCCAGTTCCTCATGTACATCCTTGTCTTTTGTGTTGGTGTGTGTATCCTCACTCCCTGGGATATTGCCTGGTATGTAGCTGGTACTCTGTAAATACTTATTGAATGAATAGCTGAATGAAATGGATTCCTATTCCATCCAACTCTATCACTGAAGTATATAAAGTAGAAGTAACTTACTGTTCATCATAATCTCCCTTATGTTTTAGGTGGTAAGAGAAATAACTTGAGTCATACAAATTGTTCACCAAGTAGCTGGTTTCCCAGGCTTCACTTCATGCTTCTGCTTCCATGTGCTTTCTAGGTCCTAAAGAAGAGGAAGAGAAGCCTTTGGCCTCGGCACTTGAGCAGCCGGCCATCCTCCAGGAAGTGGCCAGTCAGGAGGTGCCTCCAGAACTAGCAACCCCTGCCCATGCCTGGGAGCCACAGCCAGAACCAGACGAGCGATTAGAAGCAGCAGATTGTGAGGTGAACGATTTGGGGGAAGAGGAGGAGGAAGAGGAGGAGGATGAAGAAGAAGAAGAGGAGGAAGAAGAGGAAGAAGAAGAAGAAGAAGATGATGAGTTGGAAGAAGAGGGGGAAGAAGCAGCCAGCATGCCAAATGAAAGTTCTGTGAAAGAGCCAGAAATACGGTGTGATGAGAAGCTGGAAGATTTATTAGAGGAACCAAAAACGATTTCAGAAGAGACTCTTGAAGACTCCTCAGAGGTAACATCTGCCAGGCAAATCCCCAGAAGTAAAGAAGAGGCCAATGGTGATGTATTTGAAGCGTTTATGTTCCCGTGTCAGCATTGTGAAAGGAAGTTTACAACCAAACAAGGGCTTGAGCGTCACATGCATATCCATATATCCACGGTCAATCATGCTTTCAAATGCAAGTACTGTGGGAAAGCCTTTGGCACGCAGATTAACCGGCGGCGGCACGAGCGGCGCCACGAAGCGGGGTTAAAGCGGAAACCCAGCCTAACACTACAGCAGTCAGAGGACCTGGCTGATGGCAAAGCACCTGGAGAAAACGTTGCTTCAAAAGATGAGTCGAGTCCTCCCAATCTTGGGCAAGACTGTCTGATCATCAATTCAGAGAAACCTTCCCAAGACACAGTAAATTCTTCTGTTGTAGAAGAGAATGGGGAAGTTAAAGAACTTCATCCATGCAAATATTGTAAAAAGGTTTTTGGAACTCACACTAATATGAGACGGCATCAGCGTAGAGTTCACGAACGCCATCTGATTCCCAAAGGTGTGCGGCGAAAAGGAAACCTTGAAGAGCCCCAGCCTCCAGCAGAACAGGCCCAGGCCACTCAGAACGTCTATGTACCAAGCACAGAGCCCGAGGAGGAAGGCGAAGCAGATGACGTGTACATCATGGACATTTCTAGCAATATCTCTGAAAACTTAAATTACTATATTGATGGTAAAATTCAAACTAATAACAGCACTAGTAACTGTGATGTGATTGAGATGGAGTCCACCTCTGCAGATTTGTATGGTATAAATTGTCTGCTCACTCCAGTTACAGTGGAAATTACTCAAAATATAAAGACCACACAGGTCTCTGTAACAGAAGATCTTCCTAAAGAACCTGCAGGCAGCACAAATAATGAGGCCAAGAAGCGGAGAACCGCGAGTCCGCCTGCACTGCCCAAAATTAAGGCTGAAACAGATTCTGACCCCATGGCCCCCTCCTGCTCCTTGAGTCTTCCTCTTAGCATATCAACAACGGAGGCAGTGTCTTTCCATAAAGAGAAAAGTGTTTATTTGTCATCAAAGCTCAAGCAGCTTCTTCAAACTCAAGATAAACTAACTCCTCCTGCGGGGATTTCAGCAACTGAAATAGCTAAATTAGGTCCTGTTTGTGTGTCTGCTCCTGCATCAATGTTGCCTGTGACCTCCTGTAGGTTTAAGAGGCGGACCAGCTCTCCTCCCAGTTCCCCACAGCACAGCCCTGCCCTTCGTGACTTTGGAAAGCCAAGTGATGGGAAAGCAGTGTGGACCGATGCAGTTCTGACTTCCAAAAAATCCAAATTAGAAAGTCATACTGACTCACCAGCATGGAGTTTGTCTGGGAGAGATGAGAGAGAAACTGTGAGCCCTCCATGCTTTGATGAATATAAAATGTCTAAAGAGTGGACAGCCAGTTCTGCTTTTAGCAGTGTGTGCAACCAGCAGCCATTGGATTTATCCAGTGGTGTCAAACAGAAGGCTGAGGGTACAGGCAAGACTCCGGTCCAGTGGGAATCTGTCTTAGATCTCAGTGTGCATAAAAAGCCTTGTAGTGATTCTGAAGGCAAGGAATTCAAAGAAAATCATACAGTGCAGCCTACTTGTAGTGCTGTAAAGAAAAAGAAACCAACCACTTGCATGCTACAGAAGGTTCTTCTCAATGAATATAATGGCATCGATTTACCTGTAGAAAACCCTGCAGATGTGACTAGGAGCCCAAGTCCCTGTAAATCCCTAGAAGCTCAGCCAGATCCTGACCTTGGTCCAGACTCTGGTTTCCCTGCCCCTACTGTTGAGTCCCCACCTGATGTTTGTCCTTCATCACCTGCCCTGCAGACACCTTCACTTTCTTCTGGTCGGCTGCCTCCTCTCTTGATTCCCACAGATCCCTCCTCCCCTCCACCCTGTCCCCCGGTATTAACTGTTGCCACTCCACCCCCTCCCCTCCTTCCTACTGTACCTCTTCCAGCCCCCTCTTCCAGCACATCTCCACATCCATGCCCCTCTCCACTCTCAAATGCCACCGCACAGTCCCCACTTCCAATTCTGTCCCCAACAGTGTCCCCCTCTCCCTCCCCCATTCCTCCCGTGGAGCCTCTGACGTCTGCTGCCTCACCCGGGCCTCCAACGCTTTCTTCTTCCTCCTCTTCATCTTCCTCCTCCTCTTCGTTCTCTTCTTCATCTTCCTCCTCTTCTCCTTCTCCACCTCCTCTCTCCGCGATATCATCTGTTGTTTCCTCTGGTGATAATCTGGAGGCTTCTCTCCCCATGATGTCTTTCAAACAGGAGGAATTGGAGAATGAAGGTCTGAAACCCAGGGAAGAGCCCCAGTCTGCTGCTGAACAGGGTGTTGTTGTTCAGGAAACATTCAACAAAAACTTTGTTTGCAATGTCTGTGAATCACCTTTTCTTTCCATTAAAGATCTAACCAAACATTTATCTATTCATGCTGAAGAATGGCCCTTCAAATGTGAATTTTGTGTGCAGCTTTTTAAGGATAAAACGGATTTGTCAGAACATCGCTTTTTGCTTCACGGAGTTGGGAATATCTTTGTGTGTTCTGTTTGTAAAAAAGAATTTGCTTTCTTGTGCAATTTGCAGCAGCACCAGCGAGATCTCCACCCAGATAAGGTGTGCACACATCATGAGTTTGAAAGTGGGACTTTGAGGCCCCAAAACTTTACAGACCCCAGCAAGGCCCATGTAGAGCATATGCAGAGCTTGCCAGAAGATCCTTTAGAAACTTCTAAAGAGGAAGAGGAGTTAAACGATTCCTCCGAAGAGCTTTACACAACTATAAAAATAATGGCTTCTGGAATAAAGACGAAAGATCCAGATGTTCGACTGGGCCTCAATCAGCATTACCCAAGCTTTAAACCACCTCCATTTCAGTACCATCACCGAAACCCCATGGGGATTGGTGTGACGGCCACAAATTTCACTACACACAATATTCCACAGACTTTTACTACTGCCATCCGCTGCACAAAGTGTGGAAAAGGTGTCGACAACATGCCTGAGCTGCACAAACATATCCTGGCGTGTGCTTCTGCAAGTGACAAGAAGAGGTATACACCTAAGAAAAATCCGGTACCGTTAAAACAAACTGTGCAACCCAAAAATGGCGTGGTGGTTTTAGATAACTCTGGGAAAAACGCCTTCCGACGAATGGGACAGCCCAAAAGGCTAAACTTCAGTGTTGAGCTCAGCAAAATGTCGTCGAATAAACTCAAATTAAATGCATTGAAGAAAAAAAATCAGCTCGTACAGAAAGCAATCCTTCAGAAAAACAAATCTGCAAAGCAGAAGGCTGACCTGAAAAATGCTTGTGAGTCATCCTCTCACATCTGCCCCTACTGTAATCGAGAGTTCACTTACATCGGAAGCCTGAATAAGCACGCTGCTTTCAGCTGTCCCAAAAAACCCCTTTCTCCTCCCAAAAAAAAAGTTTCTCATTCATCGAAGAAAGGTGGACACTCGTCACCTGCAGGTAGTGACAAAAACAACAGCAACCACCGCAGACGGACAGCGGATGCGGAGATTAAAATGCAAAGCATGCAGACTCCTTTGGGCAAGACCAGAGCCCGCAGCTCAGGCCCCGCCCAAGTCCCGCTCCCCTCCTCATCCTTCAGGTCCAAGCAGAATGTCAAGTTTGCAGCTTCGGTGAAATCCAAAAAACCGAGCTCCTCCTCTTTAAGGAACTCCAGCCCGATAAGAATGGCCAAAATAACTCATGTCGAGGGGAAAAAACCCAAAGCTGTGGCCAAGAATCATTCTGCTCAGCTTTCCAGCAAAACATCGCGGAGCCTGCACGTGAGGGTACAGAAAAGCAAAGCTGTTTTACAAAGCAAATCGGCTTTGGCGAGTAAGAAAAGAACAGATCGGTTCAATATAAAATCTAGAGAGCGGAGTGGGGGGCCAGTCACCCGAAGCCTTCAGCTGGCAGCTGCTGCTGACACGAGTGAGAGCAAGAGAGAGGACGGTAGCACCAAGCAGGAGCTGAAGGACTTCAGGTAAGCGCGGGAGCTGGGGGGAGGGGAGGGCCGGGGAGGTGGCAGTGTCCTTGCCTGCGGGTGTTTTTTGGTTTCTTGTTGCTTTTTTTTTCTTTTCCTGTAAAATTTTGACCTAAACACTTAAGGAAATAGCTGTTGCATAGGTTATAGGCATGAAGGGTCACAGCTTTGGCTGCCTTGAGATGAATAAATAGTTTTAATTTCAGACTTAGGACTCAAAAGGGGTGCCACGTCTTTAATGTGGCCAGGTGTACTTGAATTTAAAACTGTAGAAAAGCTCTCAGAAGTGCTCTGTAAGAAAAGGTGAAATCCTCTCAAACTTCCTTCATATCTTGGGTAATAGCTCAGTGTCACGTGTCTTATTTCCTGATCATAGGTCATTTCTTAGGTGAAGACGGGTCACAAGTTCATTAGAAAACCATGTTACAGTCTTGTTTAATATGTCTGTGACTTCAACATAGATCAAGTACCTGAGACTTTCATTGACAATGTTGAAATTTTAACAATTTAGGCCGGGCGTGGTGGCTTATGCCTGTAGTCCCAGCACTTCGGGAGGCTGAGGCGGGTGGATCACCTGAGGTCAGGAGTTTCTAGACTAGCCTGGCCAACGTGGCGAAACCTCATCTCTTTAAAAAAAAAAAAAAAAAAAAAAATATATATATATATATATATATATATATATTTATATATATAAATAAAATAATTTATTGCATTGGTAAAAACAAAACATAGTCCTTTAAAAGGCCTTATGCCCTGTTCCCCACCTCCTCAGCTCAGCCATAGGACAGTAAACAAGTCAGGTTCTGGATGGGAGGCAGAGTAGGAGAGACGTGCTGGGAACTCTGGACAAGACCCTTGTGGCTCTTTCAGGCCTGTGTGATACCCAGCCTCATTTGTCAGTGCCTTTGTGTCCCTGGTCATGATGGTAGGATTCGTCCTAGATTTGAAGTGACCTTACTGCTTTATTGCATGTGCTTCCTATGTTAAGAACTGTTTTCAGTGACAGATGAAGAGAGACGGCAGTGGTAAATTTGTTATATTGGATTCTCACTTTCCCCTTTGTCCAAAGTGGATATGCGTTCTTGGAATTCTTGCTGTTTCTGAATAATGCCTGTAGGTCAGTCTTGTGTGAAATTAATTACTCTTATCAGATAGCATTTCTACGGAATACTTTTAAATTCTGTCTTTTCAGAGTATGCCACCTGACCTGACTCTAGGCTTCCATGGCTATAGCTTTGGTGTCTGAAAATTCTCTGGTGTTTGAAGCAAGCAGAATTAGGGATAAGTGTGGGCGTGACTGCTGTTTTGGAGAGGTCATGAGGACACAGGGGTGCCATTAGCCCTGCGTAATTAATCAGGTAGAATTTTTAATGCTGGCTTGCCTTAAATCACAGCTGAAGAGAGAAGACTCATTAGCCAAGGCCGATTTGAATGATTTACTGTAGGATTAATGGTTCAGATTTTTAGAAAGCCACTTCATAAATGTTTTAAATATTTAGTTGCTATAGGTCTGACCAATGATCAGTCTCTGGCCACGGCACATGCATAGGCAGCATCTTGGAGGTTAGTGCTGGTGAAAATAAGCACCTGTGTTATCAGCTGTCAGAGCCGCTTGCCTTTAGTCATTGAATTGTGCACCTGTTTGCACTTAGTCTGTGTTCTGGAAGTGCTGCACCAACAGGACATGATCAAATTGAGTCCTTTTCAAGTTGCTTATGTCTTCAGCAACCACAATGTGCCTTCGTTTTCACAGATTGTACTATAAAACGCCTCCCAGGTGGTCGATGCTTTAGAATGTACTACTGTTTTTGTCCCTTTTTGTCTTCGGTATTATCTAAAAGAAACACTTGTTTTGTGCTGGGTCCTACTTACACAGTTCAAGGTTAAAGTTGATTTGAAAAAATTACATTCTGTAAGGAAAAGCTGTCAGAGTGACTATAAATTTATGAAGTTCATTCAGATAGCCTCTACACAGTGTCTTTTAAAGAACCCTTAAGGCTACAAACGTGCCTTAAAAGTTCTGTCTCTGCCTCGCTCCAGTTAATTGTCATTATTTTGCTTTGTTTGATAGTTAACAGAGGGTTACCTTGCTGGAGTTGACATTTGGCCTAAAAGGAAGCACAGAAGAATCAGATAAGAAAGAAAACATTGGTATTGTTCTTACTGTAGAGAGTAAATGACAGGCATTGGTGGCAACTCTTCCTCCTCTGTATGAGGTGCTGGAACTGTGCTGTGGACACATCTGCAGGTCAGGAATGTGATCCAGGGGTCCGCTTACCAAGTGGCCATAAACCTAAGAAGTGTTCTTGGGAATTGGAAGACAGATGTTCATCAAGATATAGTTTGACTATCTGGACACAAAAGTGGACATTTCTTCCAAGTATTTGTTTTGGTCTTAGTACTTTATAGTGAATTTAGTACAAAACTGGGATTCCTAAACTCAGACCTGGGGAATGTGATGACTGTCATTAACGTCCTGCTCAGGGCTCTTACAGAGGAGGCCTTGTCCTCAGCGCATATTCATTGTATTACACTGATAAGGAGTTGTTTGAACTACAGTCGTCTTCCTGTTTAGGTATAGTTCTAGTTCTAAATTTTGTGTAGGGAGAATTGCTAACACCAGGAGTCATCACATCTGTTGTGTGTTGAGGAATACTCACTTTCACTCTGTTTGCAGCTTGCTTTGCTTACATTGGGTAGGCAGGGACTTAGTACAAAACAGGCAGCACGTCCTTGTCCTGTGTATTTCCTTACAACAGATTGTGATTAGGAGCTGGTTTTCAATACTCAGGTATTTTACATTTGAATGCCACTTTAGGATTCCACGGTTTTTCAAATATATGCTTGCAATCAGCCACGTGATTTTTTCCATGAGTTTTCTACTGAACACTGAGGGTCATTTTCTGGAACACAAGCCATAGGGCCAGACAGGGTGTAAAAAAGCCATGTGCTCCAAATAGTTTTCTTAGGACAAAACACAGGAAACCAGGCACGCCACAGTCATTCAGGTTCTCCTGCTGCAGCTCTTAATGCAGTGATCCACCCCAACCCCACACTGTGGCTTTCTGTGGTGCTAAGTTTAAATCTGTTGCTAAGGGTTCATTGCCAAGGGCTCCCATAAAGCAGAAAAGGAAGGAAAGAGGTATAGTCTCTACTCACTTCCTAAACCTTTCACCTTGGTAAACCCCAAGGTGGCGTTATGTTCTTTAACGCTCCTTTTAGAGCCACTTTTTGCTTTTCGAACCGAGTTCCCATTGTAGCCAGTCAAGAAAACTTAAAGGTAGAGAAGCAAAATGAAATTCTAGACCAAGTTTTTTCTTTTACCATGAATTGATTAAAAAAATAAAGTGCCAATTTTTCACGTCTCCATGTCTGCTATACCCCTTGGAAATGCCTGTAGTTCCTTGCAGGGTATGTCTTCTGAATAGGATGCTCCTTCCTGAATGCCTTCAGTCATTTATGTGTTGTTGTCTGAATAACATTTGTCTTATGGTCTGTTCACCTTTTTCTTTAACATGGGCAATTCATGTAAGGTTATGTTATGTTGTCATTTATCTTCAGTTTTCTTATTTTCTAGGAACTTCCTGTAGAAAAGCCCCCAAAACAAAACAAACCTTAATTGACTAAAAGGTATTGCATGCTCAACTTAGGATAAGCACTACGGCAAAGGATACGAAATCTACCAAGCTTGCAAGACCAGTTGAAGCTGACTCAAAAATCCTAACATACAACTGATTGCCGGCAGGCTTAGAGTCAGGCATCTGCTGCTTCGGTGGGGCCCAACGCGCATGCTGGGCTCCCGGGTGATTGAGATCCAAAGAGAAGGGCACTGTAAGACAGGCCAGATGAACTGGCGCCTCGTCACGGGACTGGTACCTCAGATCTGAGCGTGGCCCTTATTTTTGGCATGTAGCAGAGAAAGGAATGATTTGAACTTAACCTTGCAAAGCAAGTTCTCTGTTTTAGCAGTAGTTTGTTGTAGGTTTCAGGGATGACAAATTTGGATGCACTCATTTAAAACGTTTTGGTCACATATCATCAGCTCTTGATGCCTTTCTTTAAAATTAACTGTAGACAGAGAGAGGCATTTAGCTGATCTCTTACCCTGGTTATTTTTTGGGTTTTTTTGTTTTTTTTTAATCACAAGTAGATTGCCAGTGTAATGGAGAGGAAACCAGTTTGGATACGGACTCTTTTTTATGCCTATTCTGGTGTTGTGTTTGTATGTCCAAATGGACATTATCCTCTCAGATTCTTATCTGGCACTAATTTATAACTATTATCAGAGACTGTGTAGCAATATATCGATGCACAGGTGCATCCCAGGCCTGCGTAGATGTATGTCTGCATGTAAGTATAAATGAATTTGCATACCAGGTTTTACACTTCCATCTCTGATAGAGATTAAAAACAAATTGGCCTCTTCTTTAAGTATATTAATAACATTTCTCCTTGCATTTTTATGCCTCCCTCTAAATTAATGACTGAGTTGGTGGAAAACGGCTAGGTTTTATTCATACTGTTTTTTGTTCTCAACTTCAAAAGTAATCTACCTCTTAAAAATGTGTAGTTTAATATTTGTTTGGTGAATTTGTGCCACTTTAATCCTTCCACTATCATTCCCATTTTGTTACATTTCTGTTATGGGGACTTTATGTTGAAATATTGTATAAAGCATTTGTAGCAGTTTAAAAATAAAATATTTAAAATTATTTAAATTGTTTTGGACGCTTCAATTGTATTATATGTGATTTACATTTCACTTTTTTTGTTGGCGTTGTTAACCCAGAGAGTGCTCCTGTACTGAAGTTTGCTGTTAGTTATTTTATTGCTTCTTTTTGGAGAGTGCTATAAAAGACTATTCTAATGAAACATTAAAATTTACAATTTGACATACAAAAAAGGGTTGTCCGTTGATTTTAACCAATGTAGCCTTGAGACAGAGAGAGGTTTATGATAGACAGATAGGAGTGGTGTTTGCTGTTTTTCCCTCCCAGCATTGAAATCGTTGGGGCTTGTCAGATGTATTTTTAAAAAGATTTTTTGTGCTATTGCTGCAAACAGTTAATAACTAGGGGAGAATTTAATGCATTTTATATCACTGTAACCAATAAAAAACTTTCTAAACATCTGTGAAAGGACTGCATTTTGTACATAATTGGGAGCAGTTGGGGGGAAACGGTGTCTGGAGGACTGTTGAAAAGCCCGCACTCTGAAAGTGCGGCATCTGCTCAGCTCACCTGGCGTCTGTTCACTTGTGCCTATTTGACAGTAACTGAATATGTGCTCATTCCAGTTGGAATTCTCTATAGAGGGTGGCCACGTAGTCAGACAACGGTGCCGAGAAGTACCTTGTGAACTCACTTGGGTAAGAGTGAAATATAAAATAATTTCATTGATGGGGTCTAGCATCCTCTGTGCTTCCTGACAGTTTATTCTAGTTTGTGGATTGATGTTTATTTCTATGGATCTCCAAAGAATGAAACCAAAAAGTTGTGACATACTCAGTTTATATGAAATTGCTGGGGCTTTTTAAAATGAAAAATGGCTGACCATAAGCAGTTTCCTGTAGTTCATCATCATAGCACTTTGGTAACCACATCTGTCTGTCACTGCTTGTCGGGGAAAGGTGGCGAAGGGATAGCCAGCCTCCCTTGGCCAGATTCTGGCATACGATATTCCTTCCTTAGAAAGACACGGAGGAGAGAGGTTGGTAGGAATCTGGAAGTGGTCTTCAATAATAGTAGTTTTAAACAAATGAGTACTGAATATACAGCAGTCTCCTGTGAGGAGTTAACATTGTAAGAAAGACATGGTCTTGGGGGAGAACTGGGTTTCCATCCTAACCCGTCTGCCGAGGGTTCATCCATTCCCTGTGCCTTCAGAAGTAAACAAGTGCCCTCAGTGGCTTTGTCTTTGGTGTTTTAGCCTTGGGCGAGTTCTTTTACATTCTGGATCACAGTTCCCAATCTGCAAATAGTGGAGAGTAGTGGACTGGCTGGTTTCTGAGTGCTCCTAGGAGATCTTTTTCCTGGTTCTAGATACTTGTCAGACACAAGCACTGGACTGAAAGCGTGGGGCAATGGCTAGGTCTCCACAGTGTCCCCGGCTCTGCCAGCAGCGCCTGGAACACGACAGGGACTCGGATGGTTACTGGAGGAGTCACCAAGGAGCCACGTCACATCCGTCTCTCCAAGGGAGAAGCTGCCCTGTTCGGGTTGTGTTGGCTCCTTTATTAAAGATGTAAACATTTTTTTAAAAAAATGAAAAGCTAATTAAAGCCTTCTGTCCCTGTTACCATTGACACATTTGGCAGTGCTTCTAGTGAATGCCGTGCTAGGCTGGCTGTCTTAACTTGGCTATTATAAGTAGTTTATAAAATCAACTTAATTCATGGAGTGCTTAGTGTATGCCTGGCTGTGTTCTAGGTGCTTAGGATACAGCACTGAACAAGATGGACAGAAATCCTGACCTCTGTGGGGCTTATTTTTTCATAGTGGCTTTCCCCCCCATTTTATATTTCATATTCCAAACCTCCTCGCTGTTACAATTCCCCAAAGGCTAGGTGGTCAAGGAGATGCTTCTAGCTTAATATCTGAGTGCCGATCTCCAGATGACTGCAGGCTTTTAATACTTAAAATGACTCTACTAAAATCATAGCTCACTTAATGCATTTGATATTTTATTCATGTGGATTTTGATTTGATATTGAACCTCGCTTTGAATATATTGACTTAAATCCATAAAAAGAATCATAAAGGGCAATTTACCTTGAAAGTGGATTCGAGCACAGGCAGATGAGGAAAGGGTTGACACGGATATAAAGGCCACATTTCAAGTGCTTCCAAAATGAGGCTGATAGTTACAGAAAATAGCTTGTCGTTCCCCGTCAGCCTTTATTGGCCCTGCAGCCGTGGCCTCTGTCCCTCCTGATGGCACCACCCCTGCAGCTGCCGCTTCAGGCAGCCTTGGTGAAGGTTCTGGTAAAGCACTGCTGTTGGAACTGCTACTGAGCGGATGTTCCAGGGCCTCGGAGGTGTGGACGGGCCAGTTTGCTAGACTTAACAAAACAGGGAGCCGCAAAGCCCTGCCCTCCAACACCATGGGTTCCACACTTCATCTGGGGAGCTTGTCAAAACCACTAGTTCCAAGGGCCTGCAAGTGGACCTTCCAATTAGTCCATTCAGGGCTGGGGCCTGCCTGGGTAATAGGTACTTTAAGGACCCCAGGTAAATTCAAGGCACAGGATAATTTCTGGATTTAATGTGGGAAAAATAATGGAAGTGTGGCTGTCAGTTGCTACAGGACGGTGTTGTTTAGGCCTCGCAGTGCCGCGTGTGCTTGTTACAGTCCTGCAAAGTGGGCGCTGCTGTTTCCCCATTCTTCCTAAGGCTGAGCAGGCCGGCATCTGCGGTTGAGGCATCAGCGTTACTCTGAAGCCAATCCTGAGCCGTGTGCACTTGGTGGAAAGAGGAGGTGGTGGGCCTTGAGGGTGAAGGCACCACAGGTCTGTTGTGTACTTTCTTTCCGGCTTATGTTGATTCCAAGGCCCAAGCCCCACTGGGCCCTGCCCTTCTGGGGGCTTGACCTTTCCTCAAGGGTTTGCCTCATAAGCCGGACCTTGAATACACAGTATCATGGGATAAAAGGAATAAAGGTCCAGATGGGTGGGGATGATGACATTCACGTGACCATTGACAAAACATCTAATGTCAAAATAGAAGTTGAATAAGGTTTGAGGTCTGAGTAGGTGCCACATAGGGAAAAAAGCGCAAAACTGCTTTTGATGGTGCCACAGATGTCTGTGCTGCAGCCCTGAGGCCCCAGGGCCGATCCTTGCTGCCACCTACACAGGGTCATGCCACTTTCTCCCTCCCCACCTTCTGCCCTTGCGCTGCTTCCTCTGAGTGGTCGTGGAAATGATCTAACACTTTACAGTGGATTCAGCGTGGCTTTCCAACACTTGCTGTGGGCTGGGTGCTTCACTGAGAATCCACAAAAAAAGTCTTGGCAATGACAGTCTGCGGTTAGTGCCACTTACCAATGGAGAAACAGATTTGGGGAAAATGACTTTGTTCCAAGGGCACGCAACTCCCAGGGTGGCAAGTTGAGATTTGAACTCCAAGCTACACTGTGCAGTCCATCTTTATAGGTAGGTTTTTTTTTTTTTTTAACAAAATAAAAATTTATTTCTTCTAAATGTAGAAAACAGGCCACAATACTTTCTCCATAAAAGCTTTTTCAGCATTAGTGAGCAAGTAGAGCAGTCATTTGTGGGCAAGGAAATCTTCCCGATGCAGTGAGACATTCTTGGGATTTGCCTTTAGTTTCCCCCTCACTGTGGAATACACTACCCCCATCACAGACCAATCAGATCAAGTCCATCAAGCTGGCTGTATAGAGCCATCTGCTTCACCAATGGCAATGTGACTGTTTAACAGAAGCTAAGCTCATTATAGTAATACCCTTTGCTTTTGGAGATGATTCTAAAGGTCCTGGAATGATCAGGCATCTCCTCAGATTAACAGCAGAGAACCTTGACCTGCTGGGCATGAACCCAAAAAGAAAGTTGGTCTAGGCCGCCTCCCCACTTCCCCAGTGTGTTTGTTACATGCAAAACAAAGAGGTATTTACTTTCTACCCAAATGTTATTTTTAAAACTTCAGAATTAGAACCTGGAGGGGGTGTATGTAGGTTTCATTTAGTTTTCTGGATTAAGAATAAGAATTGAGAGAACCATCATGACTCTAAATTACTTGCAGTTGCAGAAATTACATCCAATTGTGAGTCATTAAAAGTACTTTTATTAGAATAAAGTTGACCTGTTGTGGGTAATAAGATTTGTACATGCTTGCATTTCTACCTCCCGTCTGCCAGCTGGATTTCCTTTCAGCTCTTTTTTAAAATAGAAATTTAGGTGGACGTTCTGGAGAACATCAACGTTTTATGGAAGACATTGGCGCCTAAATGTGCCTTCCCATGTCCAACTCATAAACCGTGGCAGGAAGTCGGCAGAAGCAGCCATGTTTCTGAGCATCCTTTCATAGGTGCCAGCTGAGCTACTTCGTGAGGGGAGAGAGACCTGGAGTGTCATTTCAGCAACCACGGAAAGCTACAGGTGGATTTTAAAGTCCAGCTTTATGTTCTGATTCAGAACTGATTTAAGCTAAGAATATTTCCTTACCCATGTTTTAACTAACAGGAGCGTATGACATAATATGGAATCCTAATTAGATATCTACTGAATCTTAGCATTAAATCTGAATGTATTTTTAAAATAGGACTCACTTTTAAAATAAAAAAGACCTGGAATTTGTTTCGCAGGTAAGTTTACGAAAGGGCATTTAGGCCTTAGGACACAGTTGAGGCAATTTAAATTTTTTTAACTTAAAAGCCATTTCAATATACAGCAGTTTAATTTGTTTTAGTATTTAATTATTGCCCCAAAATATATTTAATATTTTTTTTACTGAAATGAAGTTATTTAAAACTCATATGGATTCAATTTTCCTTGCAGTAACATTCTCTTCTCACTTGCTTTTTATAATCGCATCCAATCCTTGCCAACCCAGCTAGAGTTTAGAGCACTTTCAGATGGCTTCTATTTCCAAGCTATTATTGGACTTGTGAATTCAGGCACATTCTCCTGTTGTGATTCAGTTAGCCATTCAGAAAACATCTTTCTGCAGCCAATCTGGATCATCAAGGTGTCAGGCTGTAGATCTGAAGGACTCTGTCCTCGGTCTCTTGGAGGACCCTTGGGGTATAGCTAACCAGTATGGAGGGAGTTGAGGATGTGCCTGGAGTGTCACTGGCCTTTTCAACGCACAGAACGCTTTTCTGAGTGCTTCCTATTTTGAGCTCTCCCACCACCTGACAGAGATAGTATTCTCATTTACAGACAGATCAACCAAGTCTGAGAGAGGCAACATCGCTTGAATTATGTTCCACAGCTACAAGTGGGGACCCCAAACCCAGCCATCTGATTCCAGAGCTAAGTTCAACTCCCAACTAAAACCCAACTGCTCTTGGGTTTTAGAGAGACTTGAATGTACCTAACTGTTGGGTCCCCCACATGACATGCTGATGGCCAGAGAGCAGTTTTGCTGTGCAGACAGGGTGTGTAGGACGCAAAAAAAAAAACAAAAAACAAAACAAAAAAAAAAAAACATGGGCATTGAATGCCTACCCATCTGGGTGTTCCTTACCTGGGTACTGTTAGTTACTGAGAGGCAGGGCACGCTGCCAGCTGAGTCCCAGCTTCCTGGCCTGCAGTGAAGCTCTGTGCCCCCTACATGCTATTACCGTGCGCATTACAGGAGGCGGCACGTGTTCCCAGTGAGGATCCAGTGGCCGATGGCTGTGGTGGCCTGGTGGTGACCACGGACACTTAACCGGCATCAGGTGCTCAAGTCTTCATAAAAACAGACCTAGGGAGTCACCGCGGAGGAAACCGCCAGGTCTTAGTAGCCTGCCCCGGGTGGAAAGGGGCAGCATGTGGTGAACTTGGATGACGGTGATCACGAACGAACTTGCGGGAGAGGCTGTTGCAGAAACGACTCACTTTTCAAAAGCCCTGAAAGAGAAAGTCCTTCGCGGAAACTGAGAAACAGGTTTCTATTCATTTCATGAGTGGGTGGTTCTATGCTTCAGTGAGGCTAGAGCTTTTGTGAGAATTTTTAGAACACTCCTGAAGGCTCCTAGAATGATCTATTCTCGGCCTAGGCAAGTGCGGAGTGGTTGAGCCACAGCTCATGGAGAGTATAGAGCAGGGATGCCTAATCTTTTGGCTTCTTTGATCCACGATGGAAAAATTACCTTAGGCCACGCGTAACATACAGTAACACTGACGATAGCTAATAAGCTAAGAAAAAAAAAAAAAAAAAAACCCCACAAAAAAAACTTAAAATGTTTTCAGAAAGTTTATGAATTTGTGTTGGGCTGCATGTTGGACAAGCTTGGTACCTGGGCTCCGGATGTTCATTCTCGTGGGATCCTGGAGCCTTTCTCGGTCTGAGACCAGGGCCCCTCGTGGTAGCAGTGCAAGTCGAGACAGAGCTTCAGTTCAGCCTGGCCTGCTGCGATGACAGAAGAATGGAAATACAAAGTTCAGAATTTCCTGAAGGCCACTTGTGTTCCACAAAAAGAGATGGCGAGGTGCAGGCCAGCACTAGCCTGGGTTGAGGTTCTGCTGGGATTTCATGACGGGCAGCGGAATGTAGGTAAGGGCATCGGCTCTGGACCTCGAAGTCTCATCAGCTGGCACCTCCTGCAAGAAGCCTTTTCTGACCATCGATCTGCCGCACTGCCCGGTCCCTCAGCCCTCTGTGTTCTTCACTGTTGAAGACCCTCAAGCCTTCCGTACTTTCTGTTGTGGACTCATTCGGTTTGTTGGCTCTATGGTCTCTCCCTTCTTGGATGAGAGTTCTACCCAGGCAGGAACTTTTTCTTCACTGCTGCGTTCCCAGCGTCTATTAAAAGAATGGAGCCTGGCATGTAGTAGTTGCTCAATAAATATTTGTTGAATGACTAAAATATTTGAATTGTGGCTTTATCAGTATAAGTCCATAAGCTTAACCTATGCAAGCTACTCGGCCTTTCTGAGCCCCAGTTTTCCTGTCTGTGAAATGGGAAAAATCAATCTGACCACAAAAGATTGCCACAAAGACTTTAGAGGAGCCTGCAAGGGCCACAGATGCTGTCCACCCTAGCGAGTGCTGTCCCCATCATTTGCTGTCAGCATCACTGTTATGATTGAATGATGTCCTCTCTAATCTCAGTTTGACTCTGATGAGAAGTTGAGCCTGGCCTGCATGTATAAGATTTCGTGACAGCATGCGTTGCAGTAGCCAGAACATTCCCTCATTATCTCCTGCCTCTGCCCAGAGAGAAAGCTCTCGAGTGGCCTGTAACTCCTGGTTTGGCCACCACTGACACTGGGGGCCTTTGCTGTGTCTTTGCCAGGCCAGAGCTGCTTCCTTTTTATAGCAGATGCTCCTACTCATCAGAACTAAAGTGAGCTGTAAGACAGGAAATCATTTTTCAATTCAAAATGAGAAAAAAGGTGATTCATTCTTATCCTATCACCTTTCCCTGTAACTTTCTATTTCTCTTGGTTTTGATTTTCAAAACCGTATGTCAGTTTTTAAAAGGTAAGTTCAGAAGAAAGCATTTCATTAGCTTTGTAAAACCATGAAAACCAAATAACCTCAATTTGCTGAAACCATAATAATATAAGGGTGATTCCCCTACAATGTGCTCACTGGCCACGATGTTAAGGAAGGGCTTTTCATGTATTACCTCATTAAATCTTCAAAAGAACCGTATGAATACTTTTATGTTCTGTCATTTTGCAAATGAGGAAACTGAGGCACAGGGAAGTCAAGCGATTTGCCTTAAGTCACAGATGGTAGGAGGTGGAGCCAGGAGTCAAGTCCGGGCAGTCTGACTCGTCTCTTAATCACAAGTCTGTTCTACCTCATCTGCAGATCTGGGAGTGAGGAGGTGGAAGGGAGCCCCTGGTCATGCTTCTGTGGCTTCTTCTAGTGGCATCTCTTTTAAGCAGCAGTGAACGTGACTTAGCACCTGCCAGAGTGTGGACAAGAATCACCAGCTGATTTGAAGGAGCTGAAAAGTGTTGGGGGTGAATAGATGTCTTTGTCCTTCCTGGGATGAACCCATTTTGTATGTTCCTGAGAAATTGGCATGTCCAAGGTTTCACCTAGGCCTCGTGTGTGTATTTACCAGGAATGGAACCTTATCTATCCAGCTTTGTTAAGGAAGGAGCAGATCTAGATACTGACCAGCCCAGAGGATGGATGAGCTTTACTCCCTCGGGTCAACTTTTCCCCGCTCTGTTTTCGCAGAAGTCTCTCCAAGCCACGGTTGATAGGTTTCCATCCAGTTGCCCAGGGTGCTGCATAGAACTGGATTTTCATGCTCAGGGAAAGAGGGCTGGCTAAGTGACCCGGGGCTGCCTTGTGTGCAGGAAGGCGGGTGGTTCTGCAGTGCCAGGTATTTGCTGCCTGTGGTCTCATTGTGTCTGCTACTTTTCTGCTTTATAAAACTACACTGGACTCCATTTCACCCTTCTTTGAAGGTTCAAGGTCAAGGTAACCATCAATTAATACTTTGTTGTAGAAAAGATGATTCTGGCATATAGGAGATCCTGACCCTACACTAGAGAATCCAGAAGCTTGAGATGTGACTTTTGAGAACAGCCTAATTCCTCAGATCTCCTCTTCCGTCTGCCATTCATGGGTATTGTCTGCACCTCCTGGCATCCTTCCGATATGCTTCTGTGAATTGTCTGTGGGCTGGGAAGCTACACTGTCGTCCTGTTAATATCATATGTAAACAAAGAAATGGTAGGCCTTGAGAGATCTCCCAAGGACCTTCCTTTTAAGCAAAGTGCATTAATTCCAAAACATGGATTTTGGGACATGGTTTGCTCACTCATTAACAATAAATCTTGACCAGATGTGGTGGCTCACACCTGTAATCCCAGCACTTCGTTCGGGAGGCTGTGGTGGGAGGATCATTTGAACTCATGAGTTCAAGACCAGCCTGGGCAACATAGTGAGACACCCCTCCCACCCCCACTATCTCTACAAAAAATAAAAAAGTTAGCCAGGCACAGTGGCACACATTTGTAGTCCTAGCTACTCAGGAGGCTGAGACGGGAGGATTGTTTAAGCCCAGGAAGCCAAGGCTGCAGTGAGCTGTGATTGAACCACTGTGTTCCTGCCTGGGCAACAGAGTGAGACCCTGTCTCCAAGAAAGCCAAAAACCAAAACACAATAGATTTTGGCTCTTGGTTCTGTGCTGGTAAGTGATGTTGGTGGGACAAGTGATGTAGACAGGAGAGTATTAAGTATAACATACATATAATGAACTGCTTTTTTTCTTTTAAGCTCCCAAAACACATGAGTTAAACAAATGATTTGTGGAGATAATGAAACAAAAGTTTGGGTAAAAGTGCCATCAGTTCCTTTCTCACCACATATTTGGGGCCAGGTGAAGTAGCTTAGTTCTGAAACAAAATGTTTCCTTCTCTTTACCATCCTATGTCCTTTAATTTATGTTTAGAATAAGTAATCTATTTGATGCCAAGTGGTTGACTCTGGATAGTTTCAGAGAGCTGGCCCTTACAAACCCGTGGAAGTACCTGTATAGTTCACTACCTTTAGCAGAGATTGATGAACCTGCCCATGAAATGGATTTCTCTTACGGATTCATGATGTCACTCTGGAATTGTCTTGGAATTTCTCTGTAGCCAGTGTATATGTTTACAGATGTGAGTTTTATACTCTTACTGTCTTCATTCTTATGCTAGGCTCCTGTGATTGAATTTTACGAGCGAGTTTAGTGAAAAAAATCGGCGTTAACTTTGCCTTCACAGAGGAGCTAACCATTTGATAGACCTCAATGAATTGGTGTCAGATATTGTGGTTGAAATATACGCCGTGCCAAATTATTTCAACATGTAATTAACGATAGGTTAATATCCTTTGAAAGTAGTTTTAACAATTACAGACACAGCCCATGGATGCCAGCTAACAGCAGGTGTTTTAGGAAGGTGGTGTTCTGAGTTGTGTATGGCACATGGCGAGGTAAGGGCGTTTTGTGGTTCAGTTTGTGTTGTTAATTACAGCTGGAAGTGCCGTTTCCTGCCTGTGTTCCTGGGTGTGTGATGGGGCCCTAGTTTGGATTATCTCCCCAGGATGTTTGCTCAGTGGACCACCTACATTAAAAAATCACCTGGGTGATTAAAAGTTTCAATCCTACTAAACCATAATCTCTGGTGGTGGGACTTTGAAATCTTCATTTTTAACAGTTTGTCGAATTAGTCTTATCCCGACTTCAGAGGGCTTTTAGAGTATTTTTTTTTAATGACACGGTATTACTCATCACTTAATTTCTTCTGATTTTAGTTTTGAATTCTTTGCCTTTGCTTGTTTACCATCTCTTTGATAGACTTACAGCAGGTTTCAACTCTCAGAACACTTTCAATTATGTTTTTCTTTAATTCTTACAACCACCTAATGACAGATGAGTGAGGGACAGCGCAGGGGCTGGGGACATTTCCGAGTGTCCGTAGGTAAGAGGGAGTTGGAGATTCACCAGCAGAGCGTCCTGCACGTGTGCAGTCATCTGCACCCAGCGTAGCCCTGAGCATGTGGCTGGAACTCGGTATTGGTGGAAGAAAAAGAAGAAGAAATCTTGAAGGATAATAGAGCCAAAGCTGGCACTCTGCCTCAGTGACCTGCTTATCCGACCCGAACTCATGACCTCTTGGTTTAAAATGGGAATCTTGGGGCAATTAACTGCTGGTGACTGAATAGAGCAGGCGTCCCCAAACTACGGCCCGCGGGCAGCATTTGGCTCCCTGAGGCCATTTATCCGGCCCCCCCGCCACACTTCAGGAAGGGGCACCTCTTTCATTGGTGGTCAGTGAGAGGAGCACAGTATGTGGCGGCCCTCCAACGGTCTGAGGGACAGTGAACTGGCCCCCTGTGTAAAAAGTTTGGGGATGCCTGGAATAGAGAATGTCCCATCCATAGGTAAATGACCCATTAAAATCAAGTCAAAAGGAAAGGCTGGTGATAGCTAATTAGAATCAGTGTTACTGCCTCAGGGCACAGTCCTTAAGGTTAAGAATGCATAAGGAGGCTGGGGCAGTGGCTCACGCCTGTAGTCCATCACCTTGGGAGGCCGAGGCGGGCATCATGAGGTCAGGAGTTAGAGACCAGCCCGGCCAATATGGTGAAACCCTGTCTAAAAAAAAAAAAAAAAAAAAAAAAAAAGTGTAAGGAAAGCCAATCAATAAACCATGGAGACCGGCAGAAAATTGTGTGCCAGAAGCTCAGTACGGCACAGTTTGTTAATTCAAAGGTATTAGTGGAATTATAGTCTTCCCCTCCCAGTCTGCACTGGTACATACACCGAAGATTTGAGTTCTTTTAACCATAGCTGAACATCCTGAACTTCATGGGGTCGGACTAGTCAAATATTCCCTCAGATTTCTATGTTCTTTTTTCCCAATTTTTGGGCCTGAAAATAGGGTCACTCTGTGGTACCGACCTTGAATTCCGTCTCTGACACTTGACATCTCCTAAGAGGTGAGGGTGGGGGGGTCCTCCAGGGGAGCCTCCCAAAATACGTAGCAATGGATGACTTTCCTTGCGTGTTTCCTTATTTTTGCTCAAAATAACGAATCCTCTTCTTAGGGTTTAAACACTGATGGGATTCTTGGTGCCATATGCTTTGAATGGGCTGTGTTGAACAAAGCTGTTCCAAAAACTGGATCTGCAACACGATATCGCTCGCCTTGGAGATTTCTTCCTCACCCTCATGAGTCAGAGCTGCTGGGTAATGTGATCCAGTCAGGTGGATCAAAGGGTAACAAACGCAAGCACTCGAAGCCAACACGGAGGTCTCCGCCGCTCACTCAGTCGCTAGGTCCGGCATACTCACCACTGCCTAAGGAAGAACAGAGAATTAAGAATGGTGAGGACATTTTGCAAAGCACAGGGCCTTGGAGAGTGGGATGGGACCAGAAATCCTTCTGAACTTTTGTGAGAACACCAACTGTGGAAAAAACATACAGTTGGGACCCAAGTGACTTCAGTTTGACCAACCCACCATGCTAATGCATGCTCTCCATTGCCTCTGGAAATCCTGAGCACTGCTCACGGGGAGAGCCTGTGTGCCTCCATTCCAGCAGCTAAGTTAAAGGCATGCCAAAGGTCAGTCGCATTTGTCCCCAAACCTGTTTATGCCACTTGTATTTATTATCATACTTGCACAATCTAATTAAATATTATACAAGCCGATGAATAGCATCAAGCTATTTATGAAAAACAAGTTGAATGCTTAGAGAGGCTCATAGTAATTTGCTTTAAAATTGCAGTCCGACTAGGCGAGGGTGAGAAAATTAACAATTTTCAGGGACCAGGGCAGGGATCATAAAGGAATAGGAAGATTTTGTACTGATTCCTTTTATAAGTGTCTTAGGTTCTCACCACGCTTGGAACAAAAACCGGAAGTCATAGATGATGCGGTGTGGGTGTGATTTAGTCCAGAAAGGCGGTGAAGATCTTGGCCATTCATTCATTCATTCATTCATTCATGAATGTGGGGCCTATGCCTGCTGTTACGTGCCTGGTGCTGTTCTGGGTGCCAGGGGATATAGCAGTGAACAAAACTGGCACAATGTCCTACTCCACGGAATTTATGTTCCAGTTGGTGGAGACAGAAAAGCAAGTAAATAGCATGTCAGATGATATATGCTAGGCGGAGAAATCAAACACAGATGCAGGAATAGAGACTTCTGGGGTGGAAATGGGGAGTGCCTTGATGGCATGAAAGAAGACGGAGCCTGGTACCCTTGGGAGGACTGAGGCTCAGGAGGGGGCATCCCACCTTACAGGGAAGAAGGCATCTGGGCAGGGACGCAGGGTGCAAACTGTGGGAGTCTTATTCCACCATCAGCGTGTGCCATAGGAAGCGAAGTCACTGGAGGAGAGTGAGGACGAGTAGATGTGGAGGGAGAGGGGAGACGGTGGGCAGCAGCCATGTGGGTGAGCAAGGGAATGTCACCAGGGAACAGAGAAAGGCTGCCAGGAGGCATGCGCTGGGAACCCACCTGAATTTTGGGGTCATGAATTTAAAATGTGGTCAGGCAGCCTGTGTTTGTGTTTTTCTCTGTCGGGAAGGTTGGTGAACTCACACACATCCCGCCATTTCTAACTGAAGTTTAAGAAATGTTTAAGGAATGAACCCATACTGATTCCCTGCTTTGAGTGACCAGCTGCTGGGTGGGCTGTGACTGAAGGAGGGTGTGGAGGGGTCTCCTCTAGAAAGAGCCTCTCTGGATTGAGCTCCTGCTCTGTTCCAGGCACCATGCAGGCAGAGTTGGGAATGCTTCCTCAAAGTTGGTCTTAGGCCGGTTTCATAAAGGAAACTCTACTGAGGGGGGCAGGTGACCAGCTCAGGCTGCTGGTGGTGGAGTTAGGACTGTCAGACTCTAAACATCATGCGCTCTGCCTCTCCGGGAGCACTAGGTCATACCAGATGGGTCAAAAGGCTCCATGTGCCTGGTGTTCCAGTAGTGCCCCCCTGGGGCTCGAGAGGGGGCCATGGTAGGGAGGGTACTTCAGGCAGGGGCATGGATGCGAGCAAGGACTGAAGTGACAGCCTCTGAAGGGGCAAAGGGAGGGTTCAGGCCAGGGCCCTTGTGTGTGGGAGGCTACTCTCCCGGAACTGAGTAGGGATGGGCTTTGACAAAGCCACAGTAATTGGCAGAGTGGGCGGTCAATGGCTGTCATATAACTAAGGGAAAAAAGTCTGGGGTAGATGACAATCTGTCTCCTCTTCTTGGGAATTTACACTGCCTGCCGGCACATGAAAGGCTCAAAAATCCTGCAGAGACACGTCTGCTTGGTTTCACAAGCCTGTGCTCTGGAGGTAAATGGCTCGGGCTTCCAGCCCAGCTCTGCCGCCTGCCAGCTGTGTGTTCCTGGGCAAGTTGTCTAACTTCTCAGCGCCTGAGTTCCTCGTCTGTAAAATGCAGCAGTGCCCATCTCATAAAGTTCCTGGGAAGATCAGATTTGTTATTCCATATCAAACACTTGGCACAGTGCTTGGCACACAGTAGGCAGGAAATGGTAGCTGCAATTATGCAAATTATCATGAGGACAAATACAGCGTCTGCGGGAACCAGTTCCACTGAACCTGGTTTTGGGAAATGATGGTAGCATGGAAGAAACATTAGAGGGGTTTTCACTCCATGTGCGCCACCTGGCCGTCATTCCGTGGTCTCCCCGAATAGTGCCTGGCTGGACCGGGTGTCAGTTTGAATCAGCAGTTCCCAAACTAAATGGAGTGCAGGATCCTGGGGAGGTCGGAGCAGCCCAGAGTGGTGCCAGTCGGCCCAGGTCAGAGTCATCTGATACCTGCTGGCTTCTGTAGGCTCGTTGGTGTAAGATAGATTGAGCTGTCCCGTCCTGGCCACCTTACAGTCTGTTTGAGGACTCTGGGGATCACGGGCAGGAAGGGAGAAGGCATGAGAGCAGACGCTGCTCTCCAGCCCCAGACCCTGAGCACATTCTGAGGATGAGACCTCCAGCCCCACAGGCCGTGGTCTCCGCATTGACCGACATCCGTTCAGGCGCAAAGTGAGCGTGCCTTTCGCATAACAGTACCAGCGCTGCGTCTGTCTGGGACGCCCTGCCAGCTAGGCACGCCCAGGCCTCTCGGGACAAGCTGATTTTGACCTCTTGGGTAGCAAAGAACCCCAAACTTTCACAGGCTTCTTCATCGAGGCAGGAGCAGTGAGCGCCGCAGTGAGCAGCTGCCTCTCACCCCCGAGCCGGCTCCAGGTCATCCAGCACAGGCATCAGGCATCATGTTCCAAAAATTCTGGGTCCAGGGCAGATGCCACGCGAGGCTTCTGAGACACTCAGTCCCAGCAACTCCAAACCACGTGTGGGGTGAGCTCTTCTTTTCTCTGTCCTTGGGGTTGACCTTATCCTTTTGACTTCTTTGACCTAGATCATCTTTAGAAGATGATGTGGTGACAGTGATGAAGTCTTAGTGTCCTCACAGAATTTTACCATCTAAAAAGGACTCTTCGGCTGGATCTCATAAGAGACCATCATCTCTTGCTTCCCAGGTTGGGAATCTGCTTTTTCTATGTTCATCAGTCTTCACACATTTTGTGTTTGTTCACGTTTTCTTTCTGGCTTCCCTCCTACTCTTAGAAGTTGCCTTTTGAAGAAAGCCGTCTGTTTCAGCTCCACTGGAGAGGAAAGAAGGGTCAGAGGAAAGAAGGTTCCAGAAAGCCTGGAACCAGGTGGCTGCAGGGGAGCGTGCTGTGGGAGGTGTGAAAGCAGAGAAGGGAGGAAGCTGTGAAGCTGGAGGAGCCGCTCCTCCACCCTGCTGGGATTCTGTCACCCGTGCTGGTCATGTCACGGGCGGTGACGGTGTTTTCAGCAGAGGTGACATTCTTCGGACTCGAACCCCTGCACTGAATGGAGTGGGGAAGGTCTGTCGGGGAGGCCTGAGGGCTGTAGGGTTAGGTTCAGAGAATTGTCATAAACTTGGGGACCTTGTCCCTTGGTTTGGGCCGGACCTTGGCAATGAGAGAAACCTCATGGGAAGCCATACTGGGAAGATCTGATGCTTGAGCAACATGGACGCGCACGTTTAGGGGTTGAACTGCACCAGGAGCCTGGGTTCGCCATCCATTCGCTCAGGAAATGTTCTCTGCCTGTGCTAGGCCCAGTGGCAGGTTCGATGGGTGAGAAGTGAATGGAGGTGCCAGGTGGGTAGAACCTGTTACAGAAATCTGAGTGCCCTCACTGAATCCTTGCGGGCTTCAACTACCCTTGTTCCCATGATCAGTGTCCCTAAAGAAGCCGTGAGCCTAGCCCTGTCCCCTCACTGCTCCCAAGAACAACCTGCCACGCGACTGTTACCAAGTGCTCGCTCCGGCTTGGTTTCCTCGTCTGTAAGGGAAGAGCTGCTCCCTGTGGCCTCTGGGGTTCCCTGCACCTCTTGGGCCCTGGCAGCAAAAGAGGCAGCCACAGCTGGGCTTTCCCCGCCGGCAGGTTCCCCGGGCTGAGGAGAACAGGCCAGGTGGGGCCAGTCTCCCTGCTAACTGGGTCAGGTGTTAGGAGCTTGTCACGTGCTGGGTATTTAGAGTTCAACCCAAACAGGTTTGGGGAACTCGGGGGCTCTGCAGACCTTAGAAACCGGCTTAGAAGCTCCACAAAGCAGGGTTGTGACTGGTCTTTTGGGAGCATGGAGGCCACATTGGGAGCTCAGCAGTGGGCCCGTGGCCTCCTACAGGGCTGATGAAAAGGAAGAGATGTTTTTCTGCTGAGGCCAAAAGGGTTTAACAGCCCATCTCCCGGGGCTAAAGGGAGGACATGAAGACAGTGCGTGGCCAGGCAGGTGCTAATTCCTCACGGTCAGCTGCAGTCTCCCCCGCATCCCTACCGCGGGACTCGAGGGCTCTGTCGCACCTGACGGCATCCCAGCGACTCCTTGGCCGGTGGTGTCAAACCTTTACCAAACCTGTTTGGGTTGAAGTCTAAATACCCTACCCCGAAAGGGCCACTTACACTCTGTCCCCTTTGGCCCCCTCACTGCGAGACTTGT
Source organism: Saimiri boliviensis (assembly GCF_048565385.1). NCBI lineage: Eukaryota > Metazoa > Chordata > Mammalia > Primates > Cebidae > Saimiri > Saimiri boliviensis. Next base: position 12,644,589 of record NC_133459.1, read on the forward strand.
CTACAGAACTTCACCCACAGCAACTCCTCCCTAGGCTTCAGAACCGGCCCCTGCTGCCCACCCTTGGGACTCTGCTGAAGGTGTCCCCCAGCCCCTACGGCGTCCCCGTGCCCGTGCGTTGTCCCCGTGCAGATCCCTGTCTCAGGGATCTTGCTAAACTGCAGATTCTGACTCGGAGTAGGCCGGAGCCGAGGGTCTGCATTATGGAAAAGCTCCTGGAGGAAAGTGATGCCGCTGGTCTGGGGACCACACCTTGAGTAAAGGATCTAGACCAGTGGCCTGCAAAGCACCTTTAAAAAGTTCCAGTGCCTGGGCTGTCCCTGAAACCAACGAAATCAGAACTTGGTGGGGTAGAAAGCAGCATCAGGCCCGGTTTAGTCTCCCCAGGGGTTGCAGTGAGCGTCTGAATTTGAGAATCTCTGTTCCGGTGCCCCTCTGAGCGAATGTGGTTCCTGCCCAAAACAGACTGCCAGCGTCCTGGGTGGCCAGTGCAGCTGTTCTGTGGGCAGAGGCTCACCCCCATCTGGCTTTGGGAGATTGGAAAGGACTCTTCAATCCTCACTACTCTGGGGACTGTGTCAGGGAGGGGGGCATGGGCTTTGGTGTCAAATGGTCCTGGATTCAAATCTCGGCTGCTTCTCTAATTGGCCGAGGGAACTTGACCATCCAGCTTCCTTATTCCTCCGAGCCTTAGCACCCTCCTCTGTAAAACTGGGACCATCACAGGCCCGGCCTCATAGGACTGCTGGGAATTTGAGGAGCTCCCAAAAGCTGCCCAGTAGTAAGTGCTCAGTGGATGATGTGATCATGCTCCCCCCGCCCCCACCTTGCCTGACACCCTCATTTCACAGGCAAGACTCCTGTGGCTCAGCGAGGTAGAGGCGTTTTCCAGAGGCCACACAGCAAGTCAGTAATGGAGCTAGGATTCCAGTTCTGGGTTCTAGAGTCCCCACCCCTTCCTCCTTTGGGTTCCTGCCTGCTTCTTTCTTCACTGTCTTCTCAGCCCTGCTTCCAGGCTGGAGGCTTCATCCAGATGGGTGGGGGCTCCCTGGAGCATGTGAGCCTTGGGTCATGCATTGGATGTCCTGTTCCTGGAAGTGGCTGAGGGCCGGTGGCTCTCACAGCTCCCACCCGTGGGCCCTCACCCAGCCTCCAGGGAGCGTTGGGCATCGTCACAGGCTTGTCTTACCTTCGCACCATCTCCCCACCCTCTGTCTCTCCCCTACCTTCAGCGAAAGTGCAGAACATCAGACACTGACTTCAAATGAATTGCACTCTGAGAATTCACAGAGTCATGCAAGACTTCTGCGGCCAGCGATGTGGCCTAACCAGCTTCCACGTGGCGGTCCCAGGAGATCCCTCCTGAAGCCCGTGACAGAAAAAAAGGTGCAAGGAGGGGCCAGGGTAGGCAGGGGTCCCAACCCAGGATGCCCATGGGGGCCTGGCAGGGAGCTTGGAAGAGCACCGCGGCCAGGTGGGGACCCTGGAGCCCTGGAGAGCCCACGTCCTCTGAGAGCCGGCAGCTCCTTCCCTCCCAAACGCCTTCCCTTCTGTTCCGCTTGATGCGTTCTCTGGGTTTTCGCCTCCAGTGTCTCTCCTCCACTTCTCTCTTTAACTCACTTTCAGGTGTCTGGTTCTTCTTCAGGAGCATCAGATCTGCTCCTACCAAGGTTACCGGCAGCCCCGGGATGCTCAGTGCAGTGAGCGGTCCCCAGCCCCATCTCCCTTGGCCCGTCCACAGCGGTGGGCGCTGTTAACCCTCCTCTTCCTTGAAATACTCTCCATCTGGACACCGCCCTCTCCCGGTCTCCGCACGTTACCGGCTGCTCCCCCTCATCCCGCCTCCGTCCCTGGGCTCTGTCCCTTCGCTCCGTCTCCGCTCCCCCTTGGTGATCTCATCCAGTCACACGCGTTAAATACCGCCTGGATGTGACCAATCCCGGGTTTCCACCCTCATCAGCTCTCCGTTCAGCCGCCCACCTGACATCTCCCTTCTTTGGTGTCTAGATTCAAATTTAATCTTTCCAAAAGGAAGCTGTTTCTCCATGAAGCCTCCCTCTCCTGCCGTCCTCCCCATGGGGGCTGCATGGAAACCGTCCTGCTTGGAGTCCAGCTAGACCCCAGGCTCTTCCTCCGTCCCCCCATCCGGTTCAGCAGATCCTGTCAGCACTGCTTCCCAAACGCACCCGGAGTCTACAGCTTCCCCCAGCTCGGCCTCCTCAGCTGCCCCTATGTCCAGGCCACCATCATCTCTCCCTGGGTGGTGGCAGCCACCTCCTTGCTGGTGTCACAGTCCCATCGCTGTCAACTCCTGGTCTGTGCCCAGCGCAGCGGCCACTTCGGGTGTTAACGTTCCTCTGCCCGGAAGGACAACATGGTGGCCACCTCACTTGGAAGCCTGAGACCCACCCCCCGCCCACATCACCTCTGGCATTCCTGGTGTGTCTCACCTCAGGGCCTTTGTACTTCCCGTCCCCCCCGCCCCGGACCACACACGTCCTAGGTGTCTGGATGGATGGACCCCTCATCCCAGGTCTTAGCCCATGTGCTGCTGTTTCCCATGTCACCGTTCCCCGATTTCTTCTCTGCTCTGACCCTCCTGTTTCTTCAGTTTCAGTTTCTCTTGTAGACGTCAGGGTGTCTGGATCTCTCCTTTATCCAAAACCACTGGGGGCTGAATAAGCACGTGGTCATTTTGAGAGCCAGGAAGCCCGAGTCTTCGCCTTGTGCTGGCATCAAACTCCGGAAATGGGCAGCCTTCCTCTCTAGGCTACACGAAGTGACACGTACAGCTATGCTGTGTGTAGAGAACTTGACATGTTTCATTCACCAGAACTCCCGTCGGCAAAGCACCTGGTACAGAATAGACATGCTGTCCACCTGACAAATAGTGGGTGACTGCCACTGTGTGCCAGCCAGCAGCCTGGGTACCGGGGGTGCCTCAGTGACAAAGCAGCCTCCAGTGCTTGCCCTCATGGAACCTTCTAGACAGACAGTAAACGATAACCAAATACTCGCAGGTCTGTTGAAGGGGATGAGTACAACTGAGGAAGTAAAAGGGAGGCAAGGCTGGGCACGGAGGCTCACGCCTGTAATCCCAGCACTTCGGGAGGCTGAGGCAGGTGGATCCCATGAAGTTGGGAGTTCGAGACCAGCTTGACCAGCATGAAACCCTGTCTCTACTAAAAATACAAAAATTAGCCAGGTGTGGTGGCGCATGCCTGCAATCCCAGCTGTTCAGGAGGCTAAGGCAGGAAAATCGCTTAAACCAGGGAGGTGGAGGTTGTGGTGAGCCGAGATTGCACCATTGCACTCTAGCCTGGGCGACGGAGGGAGACTGGCTCAAAAAAAAAAAAAAAAAAAAAAAAAAAAAGAGTTGAGATGAGGAGTACCAGGGAGACTTGAAATTTCAAATAGTTAACGGGAGGCTCATTGGGAAGGAGACATTTGCACAGAAACTTGAAAAGGGACCTGGGTGTGAGCCACGTGACTACCTGGGGGAAGAGCAGTCCAGGAGCAGCCTGTGCCAGAGTCCCTGACGCAAGAATGGGCCACAGGAAATCTGAGTGGCTGAATGAATGAATGTGTCCTTGAGGCCAGGAATAGAACAGATGCGGCCCTCGCATTGTTTTCAGGGATTCCGAGGCACTGTTTCTGAGCCTTCCTATGAGCCGGGAGTGGACCAGGTGTTTGAGATCTGCTCTCTCCCCGTCGGTACAGATTGGATGGTGGATGGCATCTCCTTGTGCTTTCAAAGTCCATTAATTTTTCTTCTAAGTAAAATGTCCAGAAATTTCCTCCTAGGGTAGGCAGGAGAGCACAGTTTGCAAGGGGCCAGACACTTCTGGGCAAAGCTGGTGTGAGATACGGAGCAGGTTCCGCTCCGCCCTGCCACTATGTTTAAACTGTTAAACCACTGTGTCTGAAAATCTTACCGAGGTAACGCTATGCTGCCCTGCTTTCTAAAAACAGTTGATGTTGAACGTGCCAGTCCTTTCTTGATGTCTGCGATTTAGGACTACGCATCTCATTCATTTTGCTGGGGTTTTACAGAGAAACATCTTTGGGAGCAGAGTAAGTCACTTTCCCTTCCCTGCACTAAATGGGTGCAGATTTCTTAATACTTCTGCAGTGGGGAGATCTTAGAGTCTTCAATCTCTCATTTCTTCCTTCTGTAAATGTTGAGGGTCTATTATTCACTCACTCACAATTAGGTGCTAAGAATACAATGATGAGCAAAACTCAACCGAGCTCTGCCATCAGAGACCTTGCGATCCCCTGGGGAGACCTGCGTTTATCAGACAGTCACAGAACCTGAGCAGGGCTGTGTTACCTTAAGAGGACCGCTGCAGAAGCATCTCCAGAGCCAGTGGTTCTCAGGCCAGCTGCATGCTGGAATCACCGAAGAGCTTTAAAAATACCATTGCCCAATCCTGCCCCAGAGATCCCGATGCCATGGCCTGCTGTGCAGCCCAGGCCTCTCTGGGTGAATTTAGTGAGTAGCCGGGGCTGGAGGCCATGGGGAAATGGGTTCTACCCAGATTAGCTGGAGTAACAAGGACTGAAGGGGAGATGGGCTGGACTTGCTACATTTCTTGGGCTGCGGCCCGGGAGCCGTGGGATTTTGACAGGTCGCAGCAGGGGCATGTCGTGGTCCGTTTGGCCTTGTGGGAAGAAGGTCCCACTTCTGTGAAAAAGATGGGAGGGGAGCCAGTGCAGAAGCGAGAAGTAGAAGTCCAGTGAGGAAGGCGCCTCGCAGGACCCCAGGCGAGAGGTGCTCCCGGATGGTGGTAGAAGAAAGAGGAAGGAACGCGGGCTGGATGGAGCCAGTGGCAGCTGATGTCTGGTAGGAGGGGCCGAGGGAGGGACCCTGTTGACTCCCAGGTCTCTGGCTTTCAGGGCACAAATGCAGTGCTGTTCACCAAGAACAGGATATGGTGGATGGCAGGCATGAGGCGGGGTCATCATTTAAATTCAGGACCTGATTTAAGGGGCCTCCTCGATGTCCAAGAGATGTCATGTCGGCACGTGAATGGAGTTCAAAGGCCAGATGTGGGCTGGGCGTGGGTGCCGGTCAGTCATCAGGGTGAGGCTGGCCATGGGCACCGAAGCCATGGATGTGTCGCCTTGGGAGGGAGTCACGTGCAGAGGTGGCCGGCTCTGGTCCAGACCCCGTGTTCAGATCCTGATCTCACCAAGCGTGACTTTGGGCAAGTTAGCTGTCTTAACAAAATTTGGGCTGCCATAGCAAAATGCCGTGGACTGGGTGGCTTAAATGACAGAAGTTAATTTATTCAGAGTTTTGGAGGCTGGAAGTTCAAGATGAGGGTGCCAGCATGGTGCCGTTCTGGCAGGGGCTCTCTTCCTGGTTCGCAGACTGCCACCTTCTGTCTGTGTCCTCACACGACCTTTCTAGGGCACACGTGTCTTCTTACAAGGCACACGCATTAATCTTGTCATGAATGTCCCATCATCATGACCCCATTAAACCCAGTCACCTCCTGTAGGTCCCACCTCTACATACGGGGGTTAGGGCTTCAGCATATGAATGGGGCACAGGCGACACAAGTGTTCCATCTATAACTAATAGTTAACCTCTCTCAAGTTTGTCAGCCTCTCAGGTTCACCAAGGACAAAATTAAGCGTGCATGGAACCTGGAACATCACGGCACATACGTGGCTGGGCGCATACTATTTCCTGCCCTTGAACTTGCCCTCCTTTCCCGCTTCCAGGGAAGTGTCTGATGTCTACTACAGACTCTGTATTTGCTTCAATCTAAGGGCTCTTTTCTGCCTCTTCTATTCGTTTTGCTGCCTCCGATTTGGCTGTGGACTTGTAAGCCATTGGCTGTATTCGCTTGAATTGTGTGTACAGTGAGAGCAGTGTGCACTGAACGTCAGAGCTTGAGTTCCCTGTGACTTTGTGCTCCTTGGGGACGGGCTGCAGGCCCAGGCCCGAATCTTAGTGCCCGCGTGTAGTGAGATTCGCTCAGAGTTTACAGATCTGGGGCTGGGTGTGGTGGCTCATGCCTGTAAACCCAGCACTTTGGGAGGCCGAGATGGGTGGATCACCTGAGGTCAGGAGTTCGAGGCCAGCCTGGCCAACATGGTGAAACCCCGTCTCTACTAAAAATAATAAAAATTAGCCGAGTGTGGTGGCGGGCGCCTATAGTCCCAGCTACTCAGGAGGCTGCGGCAGGAGAATCGCTTGAACCTGGGAGGTGGAGATTGCAGTGAGCTGAGATTGTGCCACTGCCCTCCAGCCTAAGCGACAGAGTGAGGCTCCATCTCAAAAGAAAAAAAAAAAAGGTTTTAAAGATAAATGGGCACTGGTTGTGGATGACTCAGACTTTCCACAATGTGTTAGGCTGTTCTCTGGATTGTGAAGGTGAAGGGGCCTCTGGATAAGTGAGGCACTGGCTTGTTAACACTTACTTGCACAGCTGCCGACCGTGCCATCACCATGACCCACAGGGAGCATCCTGTGCTCACCCCCGCTGGCCGATGTGGCATCTCCTTGTGACTGGAGGCAGTGCTGGGAGTGCACGAGCTGTCCTTGTCCCTGAGACTCTGGGTTCTGCTGTCTCTGGGTGGGGATGTGGCCTGGGGTGGGGGGTGTGGTCCTGTGACCATGTTTTCTCCACCTGCAAACCAGAACATCTCCTGGCTGCTTCCACCCACCCACCCACCCACCCAACATTTCCTGTGCCAGATCCTGTTCCTGGGGACACGGGATTCTGCTGTGAGCGAGACAGTCCCTGCCCTCAAAGCCATCCTCTTCTGGCGGTGAAGGAGTAAGCAACTATCAGGAAACACCCAAGTGGTCACCTGGTGCTTCTTCAAAATTGTGGCCCAAGGAGCTGAAAGGCCTGGCCTCTGCTCCCTTAGGAAAGTCTCCATGTCCTTCTGAGCCTCAGTTTTCTCATCCGTGAAAGGGGTAAAAAAGCATTTGTTCCGCCTCTCCCTCCTGGGCTGCTGGGAGGGTTCAGAGAGAAAGCTGAGAAAGTCCGTGGGAGTCATGGGGGGCATGTTAATGTCGGCTGCCGTGGTCCTCCGTTAGGCCGGGCAGTGGATGAAAGGTGGCAGAGGGGGCTTCTGCCTTCGGGGGTTTTGCCCCAGACCTCCTGGCTCCATCCAGGTGGACGCCCTGAGCCGGGGAGGACGCGCGCCCCCTGGTGGCGACGCTGTGGTTGCTGCATCCACAGGAGCCCAGGCGGAACAGATGCCAAAGCCAGCAGAGGCAGGCAGGCTCGCTGGAGAGGGCCGGGAGGTCGTGGTGTGATTTTTGTGCGATTGATCTGGCTTTTGGATATTTAACAGCAGAGAGGGAGAAGCTGAATACTGATGATGCAGGGCTTGTCTGTCTCCAAAGCTTCTGCTGGTCTTGCTTTACCTCTGTAGACGTTTCCTAGGGAGGGTGATGTCTTGGGGAAGGCACCTGCTCTTTGCCAGCTCTGTTTCTTATTCCCCAGCAGGACACGGGAGTTCATGTCTCCAGCAGCCTCCCAGCTGCCTGTCGCCTCCCAGGTTGGGTCTCCTGGGACACCAGCCAGCTAGCATGGAGTTGGCCACTAGCTGCAGAGACAGCCCCCCGGAGGCTCCCTCCTGGGCCTTGGTGGCCCAGCTGGAGCACAGCTTGCATGAAGCGTGGGCCCTCTGTTTCCTCCTTAACTCTTGCACGGGCGAGTCGACCGAGCTGACCGTAGGCCCTGGCTGCACAGTGCGGGGGAGGAATCAAACAGGCGGCCCTGACCTTGACGGAGAGCCGGGCCCTCGGGGAGGCTCCCTGTGACAACAGCAGATCTTCGTGTTGTCTAAGGCTTCTCTTGGGCACCTTCTGCATTTGTTTGTCTGTTGATGCATTTGCTTATTTTAATATTGGTTGAGTTCCCTTGTCAGGTTTGGCACTGTCAGCATTTGGGGCTGGTGAAATCTTTGTCGCGGAGCCTGTCCCTGACCTGGGCCGCCTTGTCCGGAGGCCCTCCCCCCACCTCACTTTCCATTTTTCCATCTAGAGAGGCAGACAGGTGACAGGCTCTCTGTGCCTCGGTTTCCTCATCTGAAAATTAGGGATAATAACAGTATCCACCTGGATAGGCTGTGTGAAGAGTTAGAATGTGTATGTAAAATGCCTGGCATAGTTCTGGACACATAGTAAGCCTGTGTGTATCACCCTTTCTCAGTGGATGTTTATTTGTTTATTTATTTGAGATGGAGTCTTGCTCTGTCACCCAGCATGGAGTACAATGGAACAATCTCAGCTCACTGCAGCCTCTCCCTCCTGGGTTCAAGCAGTTCTCCTGCCTCAGCCTCCCGAGTAACTGGGATTACGGGAGCCCACCACCACACCCGGCTAATTTTTTGTATTTTTAGTAGAGATGGGGTTTCACCATGTTAACCAGGCTGATCTTGAACTCCTGACCTTATGTGATCCACCCGCCTCAGCTTCCCAGAGTGCTGGGGAGCCACTGCGTCCTGCTGGATGTTTATTTTTATTGTGCCAAGCTGGGGATGCAACAATGAACAAAGACCCTGACCTTGGATCTCAGAGCTCATGAGAACAGCAGATACCTTATTCTGGGCTTTTAATTCAGTGTAACTTGCTGGGATGGGCACACATCAGGGGCTTGATGGAGGAACACCTCACCCAGGAGTTAAAGAAGGAAGGCTTCCTGGAGGAGGTAGCATCCCAGCTGGGATATCAAAGAAAAGTACGAGGTAGCTGAGTGAGGAAAGGAGAGGAATAATGTTGTGAGTTATCTGTCTTTTAAATAAATTTTAAAAGGCCCTTCTGAAAAACTCAAATGCCGTTTACTGGGCTATGTAGTACAACTAGGGCAAAATCATGCCAAAAAAAAAAAAAAAATCCTGGGTTCACATCTCTGTGGGAAGTCACGTCACCCCTCTGAGATACCCAGCTTGGAAGTGCTTGGCACAGGATAGATGCGGAGTGCAGGCTTAGGGCAGGGAGGAGACCTGCCTCCATCCCCCACAACCCAGCAGGTGTGTTTCTGCTTTGGCAACAGTAACCTCCCCAGATGCTTTCTGCCTCATGGGTGCTGGGGCCTGGCAGGAAGGGAAAATAGGGAGGCAGGTGGGGAATGCAATCAGAGAAGGGCAAAGCCGTTGTTCTGATGCAACCGGAGTCATTCCAGCTCACCTGCATGTCCACTGGGGGTCACCAGACGGCGCTGCCCATCACGGTGTCTCAGAACCGTGCCAATGGACACCGCTCTCACCACGCTCCTGCCATCGCCTCCGAGGGGAGACAGTGTGGTGGATTGAACATGGAGAAATGCACATTGGTGGTTAAAGCTCATGTCCCATTAGCTGATGTCAGGCACCTGACCTCAAAGTGTCTGGGAAGTACAGTCCTGCCCGGGCCCGGGAAGTGGTGACCGGCACTAAGGAAGCCCCTCAAGCAATGTCTGGGACACCGGGCTGGGCTCCTGGTGACAATGTGTGTTGTTCCTCTTCCTGCACAGCTACAGCCTCCGCCTGGCGTCCCGATGCCCTCCGCCAGCCGCCCCGTACATCACCAGGCAGTGTAGGAAGGTCAAGGCCCCGGCTGCAGCCCAGTTCCAGGGACCATTCTTCAAAGAGTAGACACCCTGCCTGCTCCCTGACAGGTACGAGGCAGGACAGAGCAGCTTACGGCACTGTTTGGGTGGGTCTGGGGGGCGTGGGCTTGGGTCTTGGGTGGAGAGGGAAGGAGAGAAAGGGTGGGCATGATTGCTTGTGTGTACCAGGCACGGAGCAGGGCCTCCCTCCAGGAGGACACTTGGCTGAGGGCAGACTCTGGACCGCCTGTTTCACATCCCAGCTCTGCCACTTCCTGGCTGTGAACTTCAAGCACGTGACTTAGTCTGTCTGAGCCTCAGTTTCCACATTTGTACAGTGGGCACCACAACAGTACCTACTTTATGGGGTGATTGTGAGAATTACAAGTGTCAAACGCACAAAGCACCTAGAACAGGGTGTGCCACGTAATCAGCACTGGGTAAGTCGTTATTGGAATAATAATAATATTAAAAGTCATTTGTTTGGGCGCGGTGGCTCACACCTGTAATCCCAGCACTTTGGGAGGCCGAGGCGGGTGGATCTCGAGGTCAGGAGATTGAGACCATTCCTGGCCAACATGGTGAAACCCCTTCTCTACTAAAAAATACAAAAATTAGCTGGGTGTGGTGGCACGTACCTGTAGTCCCAGCTACTTGGGAGGCCGAGGAAGGAGAATTGCTTGAACCCAGGAGGCAGAGGTTGCAGCGAGCCGAAATTGTGCCACTGTACTCCAGCCTAGCGCCTGGCAACAGAGCAAGACTCTGTCTCAAAAAAAAAAAAAAAAAAAAAAAAAAAATAGTCATTATACTCAGTTCTCAACTGCCTCAGAGGCGCTAAGCCCAGAACAGATTGCAGCGTTCCTATTCTCACACTGTATTTGAAAGTAAAAATAATACAGGTTGAGTGACCCTAATCCAAAAATCCAAAATCTTAAAATGTCCCCAAATCTGAAACTTGAGTACAGACACGACACTCGAAGGAAATGCTCATTGGAGCATTCCAGATTTCAGACTTTTGGATTAGGGATGCTGAACCTATGTAATGCAAATATTCCAAAATCCAAAAAAAAAAAAAAAAAAAAATCCAAAATCTAAAAAGTTTTGAGTCTCAAGCATTTCAGATGAGGGATGTATAATCTGTCCTAATCCATAAAATATAAAACTCAGATTTATTTTGGACCAAAACAGTCTCTTCCTAGGTTTTCTGGTGGTAAAAACCTGGAATCACTCTAAGATTTCTGTCAGATAAAAACATGGAAGCCAGGTCTTTCATTTTTGGCGTACCTGGGTTTTGCTGGTGACCCACGAGCAGGCTTGACCCTCCCTGTTGGTGACACCACAGGACTACATTCATTGTGTCCCCAGGGTCAGCATTGCAAAGCGTGACCAGAGGACCTCAGGCATCTGAAGATCTAGGATGCTGTTATAAATACAGACCCCAGAGTCCAGCTCCAATGTACAACATTTCAAATCCCATTTACTGGGCTGTAGTATAAATAGGGCCAAACGCCATTATAAAATCCCGAGCTCACATCTCTGTGGGAAGTCACACCATCCCTGAGACATACCCAGCATGGAAGTGCTTGGCACAGGACAGATGTGGAATGCAGGGTCAATGGCAGGGAGGGGACCTGCCACCACCCCCACAGCCCTGCTTGTCTTGGTGGGTGGGTATTGATGGCATGGGCCAGGGAACCTGCATAAACAGATGGCCGGGTGGTTCCGGGACACACTTAGTTTGGAGATGCCTACTTAGCACAAGGGAGGGGTTAAAACACAAGCTAGGGCTGTTTGGAATGAGAGTACAGTTCAAGGCAAGAATGGGCTGAATTCTGAAACTTGGAGGTCTTTTGTGTTATACCAGCAAGAGAAGACCCTTTCTTCCTTCTGCCTGCCCTCCCACCCCAACATCTCACTCACTTCTCTCTTAAGCAGTTAGAGTTTTCGGTTTGGCTTTATTCCTCTGGGGTTTGGAGAGGGGAGGGAAAATAAAATCCGCTCTCCCCCAGAGAGTCTGTTGTCTGCCGCTGGAACTGAACCTGTCTCTCCGAGGCCAGCTGCTCCCTGACAGGGGAACCTGGAGAGTTGACCCTGAGCTGGGGCCTCATGGAACAACACGGAGATGGACTCTAAGATAATACAGAATTGGGAGGCCCTGGGAGATGAGCCTCCCATTTTACAGATGGAAAAATTGAGGCCTTCTGGAAAATGGGAGGCCATACCAGAATGAGCAGTTCCGACTCTGGGAACCGTTTGTGTCTAGCATCCTCCTGGTAGCCAAGGCTGCTGCATGAACCCTCGGTGTCGATGGGCACCTGGGAATTGCTTCCACCCCAGAGCAGGTGTTCTCTGAGCCGGAGGGAGAGGCAGGTGCGATGGGCTGGCCTCCTAAACAGACTGGGACATTTCTGTTGGCCGCTGCAGGCTTGGCAAAGACGATGATGAAATGTATGTAGCATTTGCCAAGCTGTATGAATTTAGGCTGTGCCCCAGGGCTGGGCACCGTCCTAGGTGGTGGCCTTTTTTTCCTTCTTTAAAAACACATACAGGTCGGGCGCGGTGGGCTCACACTTGTAATCCCAGCACTTTGGGAGGCTGAGGCGGGTGTATCACGAGGTGAAGAGATCGAGACCATCCTGGCCAACCTGCTGAAACCCCGTCTCTACTAAAAATACAAGAAAAACTGGTTTGGCATGGTGGTGGGTTCCTGTAGTCCCAGCCACTCTGGAGGCTGAGGCAGGAGAATTGCTTGAACCTGGGAGTCAGAGGTTGCAGTGAGCCGAGATTGCGCCACTGCACTCCAGCCTGGCCACAGAGTGAGACTTTGTTTAAAAAACAACAACAACAAAAAACTTCCCACCTCCACACACAGTTTCCCAAGTTAAGCAATCAAATGAAGAAAGGCCTAATGTTATTTGCGTCTGCGTCTTACAATCTCTGTTTGCTCACCAACAACGAAGGTTCCAAACTCACAGTTTACTTACTGTCTAAGTGACTAAAACTTGCTCCATAAAATCCTATGTTGCTTTTTCTTTCCATTTTTAAAATTGGTACTTACACCAAGCATGTGCTACTTACATTATTTTAAAAGAATTTTTTTTTTTTTTTTTTTTTTTGAGACGGAGTTTCACTCTTGTTACCCAGGCTGGAGTGCAATGGCGCGATCGCGGCTCACCGCAACCTCCGCCTCCTGGGTTTGGGCAATTCTCCTGCCTCAGCCTCTTGAGTAGATGGGATTACAGGCACTCGCCACCATGCCCAGCTAATTTTTTGTATTTTTGGTAGAGCTGGGGTTTCACCATGTTGACCAGCATGGTCTCGATCTCTTGACCTCATGATCCACCCGCCTCGGCCTCCCAAAGTGCTGGGATTACAGGCGTGAGCCACCGCACCCAGCTTAAAAGAATTTTTTTTTTTTTGAATCTTCTTTATACTTTTGCCTTAGTTAGCTCAGGCAGCCATCACAAAATACCATTGATTATGTGGCTTAAATATTGAACAGAAATTTATTTCCTGATGGTTCTTGGGGCTGGAAGTACCAGAACAGGGAGCCACCATAGCCAGGTTCTGGTGAGGGCTCACTTCCTGGCTTGCAGACAGCCACCTTCTTGCTGTGTCCTCACAGGGTGGGGGCCTGGGGGAGAGCAAGCTTTCTGGGGTCTCTTCTTAGAAGTCCACTCATCTCATCGTGAGCCTTTCTTTATGATCTCATCTAAACCTAATCACCTCTCAAAGGCCCCACTGTAAATACCATCACATGGAGGGGTTAGGTCTTCAGCATAAGGGTTTTAGGGGTACACGGTTCAGTCCATAGCACTATTGAACACAGTTCCAGACTTACGAAAATGCCACAGCAAAGCATTTTAGTTCAGGAGGGTGTGTGCAGGTCAAAGCCCTCATTTTACAGGGAAGGAAACTGATGCAGAGGGGCACGTGGCAGAGCTGGCATCAGTACTCTGGTCTTCTGATTTCTGGGACCAATGCTGGATTTTAAGTGGGCCGTGCCTCCTTCATGCAAAACTGTGTGTGCATGTGGGTTTTGTACAGAGAAAAGGATGGCCTTCTCGAAGGACCCATGGCCCCGGCTGCTTTGCCCGCTGTTGCCTATGTCAGATTCAAGGCTCCATCACCCATCTCCTGGATGGTCTGAATGCAGCGATAATGAACACAGAGGAGCCTGGTTTCCAGCCGGCCCCCTCTTTTGTCAGCCTCTGCGGCATCCCCTTTACTGTGGCTCAGACAAAGCCCAGAGGTTGCTGTTCACTTTTAAGTGCAGAAAAGTGCCACATTGCTTAGGTCATAGGGAGGCTTCCTTCGCACATCCTGTCTTCACCCCACCCCAGGGGTTCAGCAGGAAGCCCAGGGAAGGGACAGTCTCTGACCTGTCTGGCCACAGTTGTGATCCTTCTCTCAGCTGTTGCTGCTCCTTTGGCTAAGACCAGCGACCTGAGGGCCCTCTGTGGCAGGCTTTCTGACATGGACCCCCTCGCGGGGTCCTGGGAGTGGGGTGTGTAGAGGTCCCCTATTCCGGCTCATCTCCCTTGTATGAGAGCTTCCCTCCTTCTCAGGTCCAGCCCCCAGCCCAGGCTGCTGTGGCCTCCCCAGAGGGCTGCCCTCTTGGTTGGGGACTGGCAGGATGGCTCCTTTTATGGATCCCACGTGACCCAGGGGAAACACACTTGCTGGCCACGCCAGGCCAAGGGAACGCAGCCGCTCCATAGCTGGCCCTGTTTCTGCTTCCTTTTCCTCCACACGCTGTGGCTCATGGGCACAGGCAGACAGGCTGGTCTGCTGCATAAGCAGGCATCCTCTGGGAAGGGACACTGCCTCTCTTGAAGACATCCCACTCCCCCGCAAGCAGCCCTTTCCAGCCCCATCGAGACATTTCAGGGAATTGAAATTAACATAGGGTAGTGGTTAAGTGCACAGTTTCTGGAGCTATACCTTCGGTGGCTACTTCACTCCTCTGTGTTTGAATTCACGCATCTGTGAAATGGGTTAATAATGATAATACCTCCCTCATGGGCTGATTGAGAGGATTTAATAGGTTAGTGAATGAAAAGCCCTTAGCAGAGTGCCTGGCATGCAGTAAGCCTTCCATAAATAACTGGTATTATCATGATAGAAATATTACATTATTAGCAGTAGTAATAATAATGGCCATAGTTATTTTTAGTAATCGTAATGGTGACCAGGTCCATTGGGCAAGAGAATTATGTCCTGAACTTGGCCCAGCTCAATTCAACCCAATGCAGTGAACATGATTGTTTGATTGATTGATTGATTTTGAGACAGGGTCTCACTCTGTCACCCAGGCTGGAGTGCAGTGGTGTGATCTCGTCTCACTCCAACCTCCGCCTCCTGGCTTCAAGAGATTCTCCTGTGTCAGCCTCCTGAGTAGCTGGGATTACAGGCACCCACCACCACGCCTGGCTAATTTTTGTATTTTTAGTAGAGGTGGAGTTTCAACATGTTGGCCAGGCTGGTCTCAAACTCCCGACCTCAGGTGATCTGCCCACCTCAGCCTCTGAAAAGCGCTGGGATTACAACCGTGAGCTACTGCACCCTGCCTGCAATGAACATTATTAAGGACTCACTCATGTGCTCAGCTCTGTGAATGTGGTTTCTGCGGAGGAAGCACGAGGGCACAGCCATCCCCTCCTGACTGGAAGAGCAGACAGGTGCTGGGGTGAGCCTAGCCTGGGTTCGAGTCTCACCTCTGCTGGGTTCGAGTCTCATCATCAGCACATTTGTAAAAGTTATTTCTCTTCTCTGAGTCTCCCATTTCTTTCCTATAAAATGGGGATCCGTGTTGCCTGCCTTGAGGGTTGTGAACATCCAAAGGAAATTAAGGGAGAGTACAATCACTTTGAAAAACTGGCAGTGGTGACTGATGCTGAACATGTAGGTACCTCAGGACCCAGCAGTCCCACTGCAGGGGACACACTCACACTCAGCAGATACGCACCCACGTGCACCAGAAAACACCCATGAGAATGCTGATACATCATCTGTGCGCATCCTACAACCCAGCACTTCCGCTCAGCAGCAATGCATAGATATGTGCACCACATGTGTCTCCTAGACACATATAAGAATGTTCTAGCAGCGTGACTCATATGGCACCAAACTGGAAGTTCCCAGTTGTGGATCAGCAGAGGAATAGCTGGATAGATGTGGTGCATTTTTTTTTTTCTTTGAGATGGTGTTTCATTCTTAATTGCCTAGGCTGGAGTGCAATGGTGGGATCTCAGCTCACTGCAACCTCCACCTCCCGATTCAAGTGATTCTCCTGGCTCAGCCTCCCAAGTAGCTGGGATTACAGGCCTATGCCATGATACCCAGCTAATTTTTGTACTTTTAGTAGAGATGGGGTTTCACCATGTTGGCCAGGCTGGTCTTGAACTCCTGACCTCAGGTGACCCGCCCACCTTGGTCTCCCAAAGTGCTTGGATTACAGGCATGAGCCACCATATCCAGCCTAGATGTGTGGTATTTCTATAGTAACACACTACACAGCAACAAGGTTGCAAGCATCAACCACACGTGCAGAATGGATGGCTCTCACACTGAGTGGAAAAAGCCAGACACAGGAGGAAATGTACTGATTGATCCTATTTGTTTAACTTAAAAAATGGATGAAATCAGTCTACCGTGTTAGAGGTGAGCCCAGTGGTTCTTCTGGAGGGCAGGAGGGTTCATGTATCCTTAAAGGGGTCATGGGTTTGGGGTTGATAGGTGACTGTCACGTTCTGGTTTTTCATCTGGCTGCCAGCTTTGCAGGTGTATTCACTGTGAACATTCATCAAGCTGTGCTTTTCAGCTAGATGTTTCCGTGCACAGTTTAATTACAAAATTAAGTGGGATAACACATGGACCACCTGCGATCGGTACTGAATATGTGCTCACCATCATTTTGTTCATTTCCTTTTTCTCCTCAGCACCTGAAGTGACCTGGAATCAGTGAAGCCAAAGGGACTGGCAGACTGCCCTGCAGGGAGTACCGACCTATCCCAGTTGTGTGAGCCCGCGTGAGAAAGGGAGTGCATGTGTGCATGTGTGCGCGTGCGCGTGCCTGTGTGTGTGCATGTGTGTGCGCGCGCCTGTGTGCGTGCCTGTGTGCGTGCATGTGTGCGTGCATGTGTTCTCGTGCGGGCGTGCGAGTGCTCTTCAAACAAGGGTCCCAAACCCCAGGGCGGCAGGAAGGCGGCCGACTCCAGGCGGTCCTTCAGCATGATGCCTGGATGCAGCTCTCGGGAGCTCAGTCTTCCTGTTGGGGTGGGGCCTCTCCTACTATGCAATTTTTCAAGAGCTCCTTGACCCTGCTTTTCACTTCCTGAGTTGGCTTTTGCCCTCATGGGGACTTTGGTCTGACCCAGGGGTCAGCTTTAGGAAGGCCTTCAGGAGGAGGCCAAGTTACCCTTCAGTACCACCCCGTCTCCCCACCTTCCCTCTCCCACAGCATCTCTGGGAATCCATAGCATATTGACACGTTGGAGCCAAGCCTGAAGACTCCCCTTGGCCCCAGCACATGGAAACCCCCCTTCCTTGCCTAAGGTGTCTGCGTTTCTGGCTCTTGAGTCATTTCCAGACTTGAAATTCTCATCAGTCCATTGCTCTTGAGTCCTTTGCAGAGAACCTCAAATCAGGTGCACCTGGGAGAAAGACTTTGTCCTCACTTACAGATCTATTTCCTCCCTTGGGAAGGGCCGGGAATGGGGCCGGTGTGTGGAAGGGAGGGATCTCCTGTGCCCTTCATTGCCATACTTGGTGGGACCATGAACACCTTTAGTGTCTGAGCTTCTCAAATTAGCTGCAATAGGAAACAAACAAATTGGGAAATGGAAAAAAAAAGGAAAGATTTAAAAGCACAGGGGGAAGAAGAAGAGATTTTGGAGGCCATCCTGCCAGGGGTGGACAGGGCTGACTCCTGCTCTCTGGAACACAGTCCATGTCTCGGAGAAACGGGTGAACTGAGCTTGGCGTTTGGACCCAGTTCAGTGAGGTTCTTGGGTTTTGTGCCTTTGGGGCAGACCCCAGACGAGGATGTCTGAGCCACTTGGGTGCTGTTTTCTCAGCTCCGATTTCAGTAGTGAGCTATCAAACCCAGAGCGAGAGGAAGGAGCTCTGATGAGCACGATCTGTCACACAATAAAGGGAATTTTTTTTTTCAGGGCTACTATGGTTGATCTTGCAACTCTGTAAATATGTGTGTAGACACTTTTAAAAGCACGTATTTATGTCCCTGACTGTAAATGCCCCATTTTTAAAGTTTTATAACTTGTGTTATTTAATGAGTCAGTCAATCAGCTGCAGTATGGGGTCTGCAAAGGGTCTAGGAGAAGGGTCTCATGCGACCCTTACATGGGCAGAAAAATGCTGGTCATTGGCCGACGTCGCAGTTTTCCTGTTTCCCACCCAGCTAAAAACCATTGTTTGCTTTAAATTTTCATAAACTGGAACCCTTTCACCCGCTCCTACAGTTAACCCTCCTGAGCATGACGTGCTGAGGCTGTTCCTTATCTTGAGGATGCGCTTCTGTCCCGTAAATGTTAACACTCGTGAACCATACCCCGGCCTCTCGGTTCTTGAGGGCCTCCCCTTGCAGCAGCGAGGAAAGCTCACAAACCCAAAACCTGGGAAGTCACCTGCAGCCCACGGTGAACTCTGGGAAATTTGGTTGAGGCCTCGGGGTCACTCCTTGTTTGCATGTGCAAATGTGCTGGTCACCCTTCAACACTCCCAGACGGTCAGGAAAACTGTTCCAGTAACGAGAAGCGGGGATGATTTTGTAAAAGCGGCATATCTTGGTCAGTGTTGGTCTTCAAGACGACAGCTCTGTGTCTGCCATGTGAAGAGAATTAACAATAAAAGTGTCAAGAGCGATTGTGAGGAACAAGGGCGGGAGTGATCATTTTCGTTTCTGTGCTTCGTCATCTCTGTTGGTGGTTTCAGCGGGAGTCGGGTGGTGGGGTCTCTGAATGCTCCCTCCCAGCAACGGGAGGAACCAGGGGCTCATGGAACCTCACTCTGGAAATGTCCCACCTGGTAAGCAACTCTACTCTGCCACCTGCCAGCCAGTGAGTTAAACCACGTCACTAAGACTTGAAAGACGTCTTGTGATTGCAAATATATTCTCAAACAGCTTTATTGAGGGCTGATCCACAGATCATACCACTTACCCACTTAAGCGTACACATTAGTGGTTTTTAGTACTTTCAGTGTTACGTAGCCAGCTCCACGATCAATTGTAGAACATTTTCATCACCCCTAAAAAGAAACCCCATGCTTGTTAGCAGTTACTCCCCATTTCCCCCAAAGCCCCTACCCTTAGGCAACCACAGATCTACTTTCTGTTCCTGTAGGTTTATCTATTCTGGACATTTCATAGAAGTGGAACTAGAAAACGTGATCTTTCGTGACTGGCTTCTTTTACTCAGCATAATGTTTTCAAGGCTCGCCCAGGTTGCAGCACGCATTAGGATTTCATTCCTTTTTGTGGCTAAATGTTCCATTGTAGGAACAGAGCACATTTCACTCACTCATTCTTCAGGTGATTTATTCTGGGGTTGGTTCTGCTCCTTGGCTATTAAAAATGTTGCTGCTATGAATATTCATGTGACAGTTTTTGTATGGACATAGATCTTCTTGGATACATAGCTAGGAGGGGACTGGGTCGTATGGCAACCCTATATTCCACATTTTGAGGAACCGCCAAACTATTTTCCAAAGTAGCTGCGCTGTTTCACATTCCCAGCAGCCACACTTAAGGATTCCTATTTCCCCACATTCTTGGCATCACTTGGCACTGTCTTTTTAAATTTTAGCCACTCTACTGGGTATGAATGTAAATGAACTCTCTGTAGGAATAACCATCTCTCTGATCACAAACCCTGGCAGAGTTAGCTATCAGAGTCCCAAGAGGATGGGACAGCTACAGGGGGATTCTTATGGGAAGTGTGAGGGAAGTGTATTCTTGGGTTTGGGTGGAAGGAGACCCCAAAATGGTCTTTGTCCACATCCAAATATTGCAGAAAAGTAGGAGGAAGAACCCAAAGTTCTATCTTTTCACTTAAACACTTCCTCTGAAAAGGAGAAGAGGCGATGTGTTAGAGTTCTCCAGAGAAACAGAACCAGAAGGAGATACATATATATGTGTATATGTATGATTTATTATGATGAATTGGCTCACATGATTGTGAAGGCTGAGAAGTCCCAAGATCTGCTTCCTGCAAGCTGGGGACCCAGGAAAGTCAGCGGTGTAATTGAGTCCAAGTCCAAAGGTCTGAGAACCAGGGGAGTTGATATAAATCAACTCAGTCGGTGGGCAGGAGAAGGTGAGGTGAGAGGTCCCAGGGGAAAAGGGGTAAATTGCTCCTTCCACCTTTTGCTCTATCCAGGTCTTTAACGGATTGGAGGATGCCACCCATACTGGGGAAGGTGATCTACTGAGTCCTCAGACTCAAATGTGAATCTCATCTGGAAACACCCTCACAGATACACCCAGAAAGAACGTTTGATCTGGACGCTCATTGGGTACCCTGGGGTCAACTCAAGTTGACACATAAAATTAACCATCCACTCTTTGGAGGACGTTTATCTAGAAAGTAAACAAAGTAGGCTCCTAGTGAGGTGAAATCCACATATTCAACTCATCAGCATTGGCCGGTCCCCTAGTCTGGGCAGACAGAGATGAATTTCACACAGGCATTGCTATGCAGGGACTCACAGGGGTAGAGATGGCAGGGGGAGAGTAGATGGAGGAGAAAATAAACAATTTCGGAAAATGAAAAGTGTGGAGGCCAATCCTGAGTGCATTGAAAGCATAGTGGTGGGACCTCAAATCCAGCCTGGGGCATCCGGGAAGCCTTCCTGGAGGAGGAGGACTGCAGATCCCGATGAGGTCACCACACCTAACCTCCACATTAGGCTTTAGAAAGATTCATGAAGGGAAGAGAAGTTTTCTTAGTGACCTGGAATTAAAATGAAACTGACGAGGTCCAGCAATGGGCTACTTTTCAGCTTCATCAGACAATGTCATGCATAATTCCATCCCATTCTTCCAACAGGCTTCGAGGTGGGCAGTTGGGCGTCCAGTGTCTAATGTCTGTTCTGCACTGATGTAGCTTGGTCAACTGAGTGACTCTTCAAGATCACACCTGCTCCGCATCAACCTGGGCCCAAGGCAGCCCTTGCTTCCAAGCCAAGGGCTGCTATTCTCATAGAGACAGCGCCAGGCATTCCCCTCGACACCCCTCTCATCTCACAACACAGCAGTGTGAGTATCTCAATAGCTGCTTCACAGATGAAAAATGTGAGGCTCAGAGATGTTAGACGATTGGACCAGGGTCACATAACTGGTAGATGTGGGCCTGGCATTGCCTCTCAGGGCCCCAAGGCCAAGATGTCCTACTCACCCATCCTTGTCCCTTGCTGTTCCCTTTACCACGACTTTAGCAATTCCTTATGATCTCAAGCCACCTTGCAAGTGGAAACATTGCAACAGAGGTCAGTCCCTGACTCCCAGGGTACAGCAATCTGCTCCTGGGCTTTTGCTACGCCCCAGATTTGTACCCATACAAGACATACCAGTTTAAAAGACAGGTGTTGGAGCACCAGGCCCAGGTTAATCTCAGCTCTGCTCCATACTGGCTGTGACCTTGGGCTGGTCACTGGCCTCAGCTTGGTTCCTTGTTTGTACAAGGGGATGTTAATCACTCCACCTTCCTACGTTTCAGTGAGGATAAAAATTACCTACTACTGGGTCTCTTTAGGGTAAGTAAACTTACCTGTTTCTGGGATCACCTGGTCCTATTGTTAAAAGAGAGATTCTCGACTTCCACCCCAGCAGGTGCTGAATCAGAATGGGGTTCGGGTTGTATTGTTAACAAGCTCGGCATGTCCCGCCAAGTTTAACACCTGCTAAGTTTGAGGATTATGGGCATAGCAATGATTGAAAACAGCATCTAGCCTCCACCAGAACAACACATCGAGGTTGCCAGAGCCTCTGAGATTTCGTTCAACGAAGCATCTCTGGTGACTCTCTTTTTTTTTTCAAATGGAGTTTCATTCTTGTTGCCCTGGCTGGAGTGCAATGGCACAATCTCAGCTCACTGCAACCTCCGCCTCCCAGGTTCAGGCGATTCTCCTGCCTCAGCCTCCCAAGTAGCTGGGATTACAGGCATGCACCACTATGCCCAGCAAATTTTGTATTTTTAGTAGAGATGAGGTTTCTCCATGTTGGTCAGGCTGGTCTTGAACTCCTGACCTTGTGATCTGCCCACCTCAACCTCCCAAAGTGCTGAAATTACAGGCTTGAGCCACCTTGCCCGGCCTCTGGTGACTCTTTAGAACATTGCACTGAGCCGCTCCTAGGAGAGGGGAGACAGCCTCCAGCAACGCCCACCTTCCACGTGCCTCACAGAGCCTGCTGAACCTGATCACCTGTCTTCAGTGAAGAAACAGGACAGAGGTACTGGGATGGGTCAGGAAACAGGGAGCCCCCATAGACCTCTGTGGCAGCAACACGCAGAATGTGGGCAACCTAGGCTTCACTGGGACAGGTTAGAGGGATCCCAGTGGGGATTGCAATAGAGAATCTGGCACTTCTCAGAAGTCCAGGATTTAGCGACCTGCTGAGTGACCAGGACTGTACATGTGTCCACCAAGGGAACCCGAGGAAGGCACACACACAGCTCACCAAACACATCAGCTGTGGCTGGGACTGAGTCTTCCTGGGTACCACAGGTGGGAGCCGGGCAGAGGAAGGACCCCGCAGCTCACCTGAGGCTGTGATGCTGCCTCTCGCCAGCAGATGGGGATCCTCTGTCAAGTCCAGGCTCCAGGACCTCTGGCTTTTGTCCAGGCAGGGGTAGGTCAAACAGGTGAGCCTAGTATGCCCGGTTAAGGCAGAAGTCATAAGGAGCCTTGGGGGCCCACAAAGTTGCTCAGCTGAGGGGGTAGAAAGCGGTCACTAAACTCCCAACTCCAAAGAGACAGGCTTGGGATCCCCCTCGGGTGTGAGGTCAAAGGAGAGATGCAATGATCTGGGGTGGGGTGCCCAGCCAAGGGTGAGAGTCCGCTGGTCTGGAGGACTAGCAGCTCAAACTCCTGACAGCTTTGCTGGTCATGGCTCAGCTGAGAAGGCAGAACTGCCGACCCCCAGCTCTAGGAAGCCTGTGTCCAAGACGGGAGCCTGGCCTGGAGTCAGCCCCTTGTTACGATAGGCTGGCGGAGGTGGAGGCTTCCTTCGCTAACCCAGAGCAAATAAAACCTTCAGCTGGTCCCTGATGGGCTGCATGCAGAGTAAAGCTCTCCCATACCCTCCCAATCCTTTCTCCTACTCCAGAGCAAGTCAGGCAGAGAAGGCGGGTTTGCTGAGACGGTGAGGCTGGTCGTGTGACTTAGTTATCAGCCGGCTTCTCTGCAGGGTTTGGGAGAGGGGACTGGACCAGTAAGAATCAGCACATAGATAGATCTGAGATTGAGGGGCTCCTTGCATTTTGCATCCTGACCACCTTACTCATCTGCCTCTAGTTCTGGTCCCGGCAGTTTAGGATGCTGTGCGTTTCTCTGGGCCGTGTGCACATCTCTGAGTCCAGTCAAGTCATTCTAAAAATGCTCCAAAGTCTTCCCATGCACTTAGAATGAAATTCAACCCCCTTTTCTGGTTTAGGTGCCCCCTAGCCTCACCCTGTACCCTCTGCCCCACCCCCCTTGCCCTCTTCATTGCAGCCATAGTAGCTGTCTTTCTGCTCTTGTATAAGCTCTCTCTGCCACAGGGCCTTTGCACGAACTAATTCCTCTGCCTTCAATGACTTTTCCCCCTTAGTCATGTGGCTCTCTGCTTGAATGTTCTCCTCCCAGCACCCTTCCCTGAACACTCAGTCCAAAGTAGCCCATCATCTCTCATTTGGGCCTGTTGATTTATTCTTACCTCTTATGACCTGAGAATTTCTAGTCTCCCGGCTTCTCCTGAATGTCTGCCCCATGAGAGCAGAGGGATGACATCTGCCTTGTTCAAGGCTGTATCCTGGTACCAATGACAGCACTCGGCACTTGTCACTGGGTACCTACCTGTCAGTAGGTCTTTGGGATTCGTTATGGTGCACATTGAGAGTCCTCCCTCAGAGAGATCGATCTTGGAAGAGCCCTTCCTGACTCAGGTATCTGGTGCAGTTGTGTGAAAATAGCTGGTTTGCAGCTTCCAAGCTGGGCAGAGCATTTTGCCCAGTTCTCAACCATGGCCTGCTTCTCTGTGTGGGTCTCTCTGTGACCACCTTTAGGGCCGGGGCAAAAATGAGGAAAATTTTGTTCTAAACATCACTGCTTCAGAGGTAGGGTACGGGATGATCAGTTACATTTGAATTTCAGATTATGAGTAGTTTTCAAAGTACAAATATGTCCCCCATTATTGTATGGGATATATGTATACTAAAAAAAAAATAAAGATTATTTATTTGAAATTCAAATGGAACTAGAATTCTGTTTCATTATTTGCTAAAACTGGCAACGCCCTTGAGGCCAGGCCTCTCAACAATCCCCTTCTGTTCTCCTGGTCATCTTGAGGTACAGCAGCTGGTCACTCTGAGCTCTCAGCCAGCCCTGGCCCTCGGCCCGGCAGCTGGACAGCGGCTTCCGCTGCTCTTCACAGCGGCTCATGCCTTGGATGCGAAGGTCACCAAATGTCAAGTGGGGCCCTGGGGACTCTAAAGAGTGTTCAAGTGGCTCTCCACGCCTGCCTGCATCCTGGGATTGTGGCCCTGACCTTTGCTTGATGTATAAAATAAAAAAAAAAAGAAATGTAAATAAGCAGCCTCCCTTTCTTGCCATCAGATGTGAAAGGTTGCATGACAGAAAGGCAAACAAGTGAACGGATGTTGGCATCAACTGGTAGGAGTTTGCAAAATCACGTCATTCTTGGGCATCTGCAGCTGTAGGTCCCTGCCCCTTCCTAGGGCCATGCTGGGTGAGCACTTCCAAACCAGCTGTTGTGGAAATTTGGGCATTGGTGTGGTCCATATCTGCCTGTCTTACCCAAGTGCCTTCTGCTGAGGTGCCACCAGCAGAAGGCTGAGGCTGAGGGTGGAGGGAAGGCAAGGGCCTGGCACACACCGATGCCAACCTTGAATCCCAGGGCAGGGAGGCCTCCACTATGGGCCATCCTCTGACACTGCCCATGTGGACCAAAGTGGCTGATTTGTGCATGTACCTGCTAGTCACCCCTGTTGCAAGCAGCAATGTCCCTTGCATGTGAGGGGAGAGGTTACGATTAGACAGACATGGCAGAGGTTTGTTCTCTGCTGATGGAGCTGCCACCACACTGAAATCCCCAGTCCCATCCCTACTGAAACAGTGCTTATGGTTAGTGCTTGCCCCAGGCTTCTCATTTGTCTCTACCTCCACTCTGTAATGTGCTGGGCATATGTAGGCGGTGACCTGCAATGGACGGGAGGCATGGCTGAATGAAATGATCTGTTCTTATTGGTGCAAGATCATTGTTATATGTGAATTGTTGCTGCAGCAAAAGAAGTAGCACTCGAATATAAATTTTCTCTCAGCCAGGCGACTTTACTTTCTGCAGAAAGGGTACACTCACCCACAGTTTGCCAGGAGAGTACAAAGAACAAAGGAAAAGCAGACATACTTATCCCTTATGAACTGGCCCCTACTACTGTGCCCTGCTTCCATTGGCTGGGAGCTGGGCCTCACAATCTAAACTATGCCGATTGGCTAATAACTCAAAACTTTTCCTAAAAGGGTAAAGGCAAGGGAGAACAAAGGAGACGAGGAAGTCACTTACAAAAGACCTTAAAGCAGCAATCACATTTCCAAATAAGGAAGGAGAATTGACTATGGGCTAAAGTCTGCCTGGGCTTGTCCAGACATGTCAGGGCAAACATCTGGGCGATAGTGTAAGAACTAGGATCACAGAACACACCTATTTCTTTATTATCACCTAATTCTTTAGTATAACAGCTACTTAGGATTATTAGCAAAAGACTTTGGAGTCAGTCAACCGGGTTCAGTCTTGGGAGGTTGTATGTGTCCAGGAAATCAGCCATTTCTTCTAGACATTTTAGTTTGTGTGCATAGAGGTGTTCATAGTAGTCTCTAATTTTTTTTCCCCCCGTGGGATCAGTGGTATTGCCTTCTTTGTTGTTTCTAATTGTGTTTATTTGGATATTCTCTTTTTTTCTTTATTAATTTAGCTAGCAGTCTATCCAATGAATTTTTTTTCAAAGAACCAAATTCTGGATTCATTGATCTTTTGTACGGTTTTTCATGTCTCAATTTCTTTCAGTTCAGCTCTGATTTTGGCTATTTCTTGTCTTCTGCTAGCTTTAGAGTTGGTTTGCTCTTGCTCTCTAGTTCTTATAGTTGTGAGGTTAGGTCGTTAATGTGAAATCTTTCTAACGTTTTGACGTAGGCATTTAGAGCTGTAAATTCCCTGTTACCACTGCCCTAGTCATGTCCCAGAGATATTAGTAAGTTGCATCTTTTGCTCATTAGTTTCAAAGAATTTCTTGACTTCTGCCATGATTTCATTGTCTACCCCAAAGTCACTCAGGCACAGACTGTTTAATTTTCACTTAATTCTATGGTTTTGAGTGATTTTCTTAGTATTGATTTCTATTTTTATTGTGCTGTGGTTGGATAGTGTGGTTGGTCTGACTTCAGTTTTTTGAATTTTCTAGGTACCGTTTTATGGCCAATTGTGTGGCCAGTTTTGGAGTATGTGTCATGTGGCAATGAAAAGAATGTATGTTCCATTGTTTTTGGGATAGAGAGTTCTGTAGATGTCTATTAGGTCCATTTGGACAAATGCTGAGTTCAGGTCCTGAATATCCTTGTTAATTTTCTGCCTCAATGATCTGTCTAATACTGTCAATAGAGTGTTAAAGTCTCTTATTAATATTGTGTGGGAATCTAAGTTTCTTTGTAGGTGTCTAAGAACTTGCTTTGTAATTCTGGGTGCTCCTGCATTAGGTATGTATAGGATAGTTAGGTCTTCTTGGTGAACTGAACCCTTACCATTATATAATGCCCTTCTTTATCTTTTTTGATCTACATTGGTTTAAAGAACCCTCTTTTTTTCTGAAATTAGGATTGTAACCCCTGCTTTTTCTATTTTCCATTTTCTTGGTAGCTGTTTTCCATTTTCTTATTTTGAGCCTATGAATGTCATAGTATATGAGATGGGCCTCTTGAAGAGAGCATAGCATTGGGTTTTGATTCTTTATCCAGACTGACGTTTCTTACCTCTTAATTGGGGCATTTAACCCATTTACATTCAGGGTTAGTATTGATATGTGAATTTCATCCTGACACAATGTTGTTAGCTGGTTACTATGCAGACTTCTTTATGTGGTAGCTTTAGAATATCACTGGTCAGTGTACATAAGTGTATTTTGTAGTGCCTGGTAATGGTTTTTCCTTTCCATATTTAGTGATCCCTTCAGGACCTCTTGTAAGGCAGGTCTGGTGGTAACAATTATAAAAGGATCTTATTTCTCTTTCACTTGTGATGCTTCAATTGTCTGGATATGAAATTATTGGCTGGATTTTTTTTTCTTTAAGAATGCTAAATATAGGTCTCCAATATCTTTTGGCTTACAGGATTTCTGCTGAAAGGTCCACTGTTAGCTTGATGGCACTCCCTTTGTAGGTGGCCTGCCCCTTCTCACTAAGTAACTTTAATATTTTTTCTTTCATTTGGACCTTGGGGGTGTCTCACTCACTCACGCTTTCATATATGGAGAGGTTCTCCTGGCTCTGTGCTGAGCTTAGAGAGGCTGGTGTCCAGCTTTTCTCTTCTCTGCTCTCTGTGTTCCCCTGCTGTCTTGATGGAACCCACCATGGTTTCTCAGATGATCTGCCTGCAGGGTCCGTGTTCACTAGTCCTTTTGCTTATGTTCCATGACAGCAGCACACAAGAGCTGCTTTTAGTCCACCATCTTGGCCCTGGCCTGGAGTAAGTCTTAATTAATTCCTCCAGCTTTATTCTTTTTTTCCAAGGATTATTTTAACTTTACAGTTCCTTTGCATTACTATAAAACTTTGGAATAGTCTTGTTTATATCTATAAAAATCTTGCTGGGGTTTAAATAGGAATTGTGTAAAACCTATACATCAATTTAGGAAGAACTGTCATCTTTACTATGATGAGTTTTCCAATCTATGAACATGGTATCTCTTTGTTTATCTAGATATTCTTTGATTTCTTTCATGAATGTTATGTAGTTTTCAGAATAAAAGTCCAATATGGATTTAGTTAGACTTATATCTATGTATTACATTTTATGAATGATTATAAATGATATTAAGTTTTAAATGTTGATATCCATGCATTCTTTGCAAGTATAGAAAATGCAATTGATTTTTTGGTATAGATCTTGTATCTTGTGATTTTGATAAACTCACTTAGTAGTTCTAAGAGTTTTTGGTAGGTTTTTTTGGGAATTTTCTATATATTATAGGAAATCATATTATCTGCAAATAGAAACAATGTTCTTCCTTTCTTTCTGATATATATGCTTTTATTTAATTTTCTTGCCTTATTGCACTGTCTAGAACTTCCAAAACTATGTTGAATAAGAGCTGTGAGAGCACATATTCCTGCCTTGTTTCCAATCTTAGGGGGAGAGCATTCATTTTTTGCTATTAAGTATGATGTTAGCTATAGGTTTTTTGTAGATGTTCTTTATCAAGTTGAGGAAGTTCCTGTTCTTCCTACTTTCTGAGAGTTTTTTGTCATAAGTGGATGTTGACTTTTGGCAAATTTTGCCTTTTCCTACATCAATTGATATCATCATGTGATGTTTACTTTTTAGCCTGTTAATGTGGTCTATCACATTGATTAATTTTTGAATTAGAAATCTGCCTTGGATTCCTGGGATAAAGCCCACTTAGTTACGTTGTGTAATTCTTTTAATATATTTGCTAATATTTTGTTTGTTAAAATTTTTTGTCTATATTCAGAAGGAATGTTTACCTATAGTTGTCTCTTTTTTTTGTACTATCGGTTTGGTTTTGGTATTAAGGTAGAACTTAGCTTTATAAATTTAATTGGGAATATTCTCTCCTTTTCTGTTTTTTGGAAGAGATTGTGTGGAATTAGTGTTAATTCTTCTTTAAATGTTTGGTAGAATCCTCAAGTAAAACTATTTGGGCCTGAAGATTTCCTTTTTGGGAGTTTTTTAAACATTATGAATTTCATTTATTTAATAGTTACAGGGCTACTGAAATGATCTATCTTATATTGGATGAGTTGTAGTAATTCATGTTTTTAGGTGAAATTGCTTTCTCAAAATCATCAAATTTGTATATGTATTCATAGTATTCTCTTATTCTCCTTTCAATCCCCTGTATTATTTCTGATATTTCTAGTTCTGTTTGTTCATCTAGTTGTGTTTATCCATTTTCTGATCTTGGCAAAGAACCAACTCCTTTTTCATTAATTGTCTATATTATTTTTCTGTTTTTAATTTCATTGATTTAAAAAATCTTATCTTTATTATTTCATTCCTTCTTTATGCTTTGGGTTTCTTCTTCCTTTTCTAGGTTTTTGAGGCAAAAAGCTTAGATTATTTACTTGAGAGTTTTTCTTTCTTCAGATATATGCATTTAGCGCTATAAATTTCTTTTTCAGTTTTAACAGTGTCCCAGAAATTTGGATTTTTACTTTCATTCAGTTTAATGTATTTTTAATTTTTCTTGAGATTTCCTCTTTAATTTATGGATTATTTAGATGTCTGTTGCTGAGTTTCTAAGTATTTGAAAGTTTTCCTCTCATCTTCTGTTTTTGCTCCTCTGACCATCACATACATATTCTGTATGATTTTATTTTTTAAAAACTTGTTGAGGTTTGTTTTATGGCACAGGACGTGGCATATCTTGGTGTATGTTTGGTAGGCACTTGCAAAGATTGTGTATTCTGTTGGGGTGAGTGTTCTAAAACTATCAGTTGGAACTTATTTGTTGGTAGTTGATATGATTCGGTTCTGTGTCCCCACCCAAATCTCACCTTCAATTGTAATGCTCATAATCCCCACTTGTCAAGGGCATGACCAGGTAAAGGTAATTAAATTATGGGGCAGTTTTCCCCATGCTGTTCTGGTGATAATGAGTTCTCATAAGATCTGATGGTTTTATAAGCATCTGGCATTTTCCCTGCTTGCACTCATTGTGTCCTGACATCCTGTGAAGAAGGTGCCTGCTTCTCCTTTGCCTTCCATCATGATTGTAAGTTTCCTCAGGCCTCCCCAGCAATGTGAAACTGTGAGTCAATTAAACCTCTTTCCTTTATAAATTATCCAGTCTTGGGCAGTTTTTTTTTTTAATAGAAGCATGAGAACAGAGTAATACAGTAAATTTGTACTTCAGAGAATGGGGTGCTGCTACCAAGATATCCAAAAATGTGGAAGTGACATTGTAACCGGGTAATAGGCAGAGGATGGAACAGTTTGGAAGGCTCAAAGAAAGACAGAAAGATGTGAGAAAGTTTGGAACATCCTAGAGAATTGTTGAATGGCTTTGACCAAAATGCTGATAGTGATTTGGACAGTGAAGTCCAGGCGGAGGTGGTCTCAGATGGAGAGGAGAAACTTGTTGGGAAGTGGAATAAAGGTGACTCTTTCTATGCTTTAACAAAGAGACTGGTGGCATTTAGCCCCTGCCCTAGAGATCTGTGGAAATTTGAACTTGAGAGAGATGATTTGGGGTATCTGGCAGAAGAAATTTCTAAGCAGCAAAGCATTCAAGAAGGAGCAAAGCATACAAGTTTGGAAAATTTGCAGCCTGGCCAGGATGTAGGAAAGAAAAACCTGTTTTCTGGGGAGAAATTCTAGCCAGCTGCAGAAATTTGCATAAGTAATGAGAAACCAAGACATTGGGGAAAATGTCTCCAGGGCATGTCAGAAGGCTTTAGGCAGCCCCTTCCATCACAGACCCAGAGGCCTAGAAGGGAAAAATAATTCTGTGGGCTGGGCCGAGGGCTTTGCACAGTCTTGGGACTTAATACCCCGCATCCCAGCTGTGGCTATAAAGGGTCAATGTATGGCTTGGGCCATTGCTTCCGAGGGTGCAAGCCTTAAGTCTTGGCAGCCTGTATGTATTGTTAGTCCTCCAGCTGGACAGAAGTCAAGAATTGAGGTTTGGGAAGCTCTGCCTTGATTTCAGAGGATATACGGAAATTTCTGGATGTCCAGGCAAAAGTTTGTTTCAGGGACAGAGCCTTCAGAGAGAACCTCTGTTAGGGCAGCACAGAAGGGAAATCTGGAATCAGGGCCCCCACAAAGAGTCCCCACTAGGGCACTGCCTAGTGGAGCTGTAAGAAGGCAGCCACCGTCCTCCAGACCCCAGAATGGTAGATCCACCAACAGTGTGAACTGTGCACCTGAAAAAGCTGCAGACACTCAACGTAAGCCCATGAAAGCAGCTAGGAGGGAGGCTGAGAGGTCCAGGGGCAGAGCTGGCCCAAGACCATGGAGCCCACCTCTTGCATCAGCTTGATGTGGATATGAGACATGGAGTCAAAGGAGATCATTTTGGAACTTTAAGCTTTACTGACTGCCCTATTGAATTTTGGACTTGCATGGGGCCTGTAGCCCCTCTGTTTTGGCCAATTTCTCCCATTTGGAATAGGAGCATTTATCCAGTGCCTGTACCTCCATTTTATCTAGGAAGTAATTAACTTGCTTTTAATTGTACAAGCTCATAGGTGGAAGGGACGTGCCTTGTCTTAGATGAGACTTTGGACTGTGGACTTTTGAGTTAAAGCCGAAATGAGTTAAGACTTTGGGGAACTGTTGGGAAGGCATGATTGGTTTTGAAATGTGAAAAGACATGAGATTTGGGAGGGGCCAGGAGTGGAATGATATTGTTTGGCTCTGTGCCCTCACCCAAATCTCACCCTGAATTTTAATATGATTTGGCTGTGTCCCTACCCAAATCTCATCTTGAATGGCAACTCCCACAATTTCCACATGTCATGGGAGGAACCTGGTGGGAGGTGATGAAATTATGGGGGCAGGTCTTTCCTGTGCCGTTCTTGTAATAGTGAATGAGTCTCATGAGATCTGACGGTTTTAAAAAAGGGAGTTTCTCTACACAAGCTCTCTCTTCTCTTGTCTGCCACCTTCAGCCATGATGGTGAGGCCTCCCCAGTCACATAGAACTGTAAGTCCAATAATCCTCTTTCTTTAGTAAATTGTCCCGTCTTGGGTATGTCTTTATCAGCAGCATGAAAATGGACTAATACAGTAAATTGGTACCAGTAGAGTGAGGCATTGCTGAAAAGATACCCAAAAATGTGAAAGCGACTTTGGAGCTGGGCTACAGGCAGAGGTTGAAACGTTTGGAGGGCTCAGAAGAAGACAGGAAAATGTGGAAGGTTTGGAACTTCCTAGAGGCTTGTTGAATGGCTTTGCCTAAAATGCTAATAGCAATATGGACAATGAAGTCCAGACTCAGGTGGTCTCAGATGGAAATGAGGAACTTGTTGGGAACTAGAGCAAAGGTGACTCTTGTTACATTTTAGTAAAGAGACTGGCAGCATTTGCCCCTGCACTAGAGATTTATGAAACTTTGAACTTGAGGGAGATGATTTAGGAGGTCTAGCAGAAGAAATTTCTAAGCAGCAAAGCATTCATGATGTGACTTGGGTGCTGTTAAAGGCATTCCGCTTCAAAAGGAAAACAAAGCATAAAAGTTTGGAAAATGTGCAGCCTGACAACGAAACAGAAAAGAAAATTCTGTTCTCTGAGGAGAAATTCAAGCCAACTGCAGACATTTGCATAAGTAACAAGGAGTCAAATGTTAATCCCCAAGACAAGGGGGGAAATGTCTCCAGGACACGTCAGAGACCTTTGTAGCAGCTCTGCCCATCACAGGCTTGGAGGCCTAGGACAAAGAAATGGTTTCATTGCCAGGCCCAGGATCCCAAAGCTGTGTGCAGCCTAGAGATTTGGTGACCTGCGTTCTAGCCACTCCAGCCATGGCTGAACGGAGGCCAATGTGGAGCTTGGGCTGTGGCTTCAGAGGGTGCAAGCCTCAAGTCTTGGCAGCTTCCATGTGGTGTTGAGCCTGCAAGTGGACAGAAGTCAAGAATTGAGGTTCGGGGTTCGGGAACCTCTGTGTAGATTTCAGAAGATGTATGGAAATGCCCAGATTCCCAGGCAGAAGTTTGCTGTAGGGGTGGGGTTCTCATGGAGAACCTCTGCTAGGGCAGTGCAGAAGGGACATGTGGTGTGGGAGCCCCCACACAGTCCCTACTAGGACCTGCCTAGTGGAGCTGTCAGAAGAGGGCCACTGTTCTCCAGACCTCAGAATGGTAGATCCACTGACAGCTCGCACCATGCACCTGGAAAAGCCACAGACATTCAATGTCAGTCCATGAAGGCAGCTGGGAGGGAGGCTGTATCCTTCAATGTCACAGGGGCAGAGCTGCCCAAGACCATGGGAACCCACGTCTCACATCAGTATGACCTGGATGTGAGACATGGAGTCAAAGGAGATCATTTTGGAGTTCTAAGATTTGATTGCCCCTTTGGATTTTGGACTTGCATGGGGCCTGTAGCCCCTCTGTTTTGACCAATTTCTCCCATTTGGAACAGAAGCATTTATCTAATACCTGTACCCCCATTGCAACTAAGAGGTAGCTAACTTGCTTTCGGTTTTACAGCCTCATAGGTAGAAGGGACTTGGCTTGTATTGGATAAACCTTTGGATTGTGGACTTTTGAGTTAATGCTAAAATGAGTTGAGACTTTGGGGGAGTGTTGGAAAGGCATGATTGATTTTGAAATGTGAGGATATGAGATTTGGGAGAGGCCAGGGTTGAAATGATATTGTTTGGCTGCGACCACCCAAATCTCATCTTGATTGTAACTCCCACAATTCCCACATATTGTGGGAGAAACCT
Organism: Saimiri boliviensis; assembly: GCF_048565385.1. Lineage (NCBI taxonomy): Eukaryota > Metazoa > Chordata > Mammalia > Primates > Cebidae > Saimiri > Saimiri boliviensis. Next base: position 12,678,070 of record NC_133459.1, read on the forward strand.
GGTTGGAGGTGATTGAATTATGAGGGTGGATCTTTCCTGCACTGTTCTCATGATAGTGAATGAGTCTCATGAGATCTGATGGTTTTAAAAACGGAAGTTTCTCTGCACAAGCTCTCTCTTTGCCTGTCACTATCCACATAAGATGTGACTTTCTTCTCCTTGCCTTTTGCCATGATTGTGAGGCCTCCCCAGCCACGTGGAACTGTGAATCCAATTAAATCTCTTTCTTTTGTAAATTGCCCAGTCTCAGGTGTGTCTTTACCAGCAGCCTGAAAAGGGACTAATACATCCTCCTAATTTCCACTGGTTAAGGGCAGGACCAGGTGGAGGTAATTGAATCATGGGGGCAATTTTCCCCATGCTGTTTCATGATAATGAGTGAGCTTCATAACATCTGATGGTTTTATAAGTGTCTGGCATTTCCCCTGCTTGCACTCACTCTGTCCTTCGACACTGTGAAGAAGGTGCCTGCTTCTCCTTTGCCTTCCATCATAATTCTAAGTTTCCTGAAGCCTCCCCAGCAATGTGAAACTGTGAGTCAATTAAAACTCTATTCGTTATAAATTACCAAGTCTTGGGCAGTTCTTTATAGCAATGTGAGAACAGACTAATACAGGAGTGTTTATACTTTTCATTTCTTAGTTATTTTCTTTCTAGTTATTTTATCAATTGTTGAAAGAAGGGTGTTAAAGTTTCCAACTATTTGTATGGATTTGTCTATTATTCTATCTAATCATACCAGTTGTATCTTACATATCTGAAGTTCTGTTGTTTGGTATATACAAGCTTAGGATTTCTTTGGGCTGTGTAAAAAATATTTTGCCAATTTATGTCTTTTAATTCATATAATTATGTCATTTACATTTAGTGCAATTGTTGATATGCTGGGGCTTAAGTCCAAAATTTATTTTTTCTTTCCATCTTTCATTTCTGTTTTATTTACCTTTCTGTGAGTTAATTGACCATTAAAAAATTCCATTTGATCTATTGGTAGTGTTTTTCCGTGTATCTCCTTGTATGTTTTTACAGGTTTTTTTTAGTGGTTGCTTTAGGCACTATATTATACATACGTAACTATCAGAGTCTACCGGTATCATCATTTTACCATTCAAGTGAAGTGTCAAAATTTTACCTTCTTTATGCTCTTTTACCTTCCCCCATTTATAATTACATTCAATATTTCCTTTGTATACATTTAGAACCAGATGAGACAGTGTTATGTTTGCTTTATCTATCAGCTATACTTTATAAAACTCAAGAAAAGGAAAGCCTATTATATTTACCTATAATTTTGTTTACCCCTTTTTTTCTTTATTTCTGATTGTATTAGTTGCTGCTGTAACAGATTACCCCAAACTTGATGGCTTAACACAAGGCAATTTTTAAAAATTATTTTATAGTTCTGGAGATCAGAAGTCTAAAATGGGTTGGCAGGGCTACATTTCTTCGAAGACTTTAAGAGAGTATCTGCTCCTTTGCTGACTGTTGTAATGAAATGAATCTGTTCTCTTGCCTTTTCTAGCTTTTAAGAGGCCGCCTGGATTCCATGGCTGATGATAAGTTCTCTCATCTGAAAGCCATCAGTGCAGCATCTTTAAATCTTCTTTCTTTCTGCTTCCAATGTCACATTTTTTTTTTCTATTCTCTCTCCTGCCTCCCTCCTAAAGGAGCCCCTATAATTATATTAAGCCCATCTGGGCAATCTGGGATAATCTCATCTCATATCCTTCATTTAATTACATCTGTAAAGTTCTTTTTATTATGTAAAGTAGCATATTCACAGGTTCCTAGGATTAGGATGTGGACATTTTGGGGAGGCCATTATTCTTTTTACGACACAAATATTCCAAGTGTAATCTTTTTTTCATGTCCTTTCTGTTTAGAGAACTTCTTTTAGCAGAGAAATGGTAGATGACTGGTGACAAATTTTTCCAGTTTTTCTTCATTTGAGACTGTCTTGGTTTGCCCTTTATTCCTCAAGGATATTTTCATTGACTGTAGGATTCTAAGTTGACAATCCTTTTCTTTCAATGCTTGAAAACTTTGATACTCCTTTCTGGCATCCATGATTTCTGATGAAAAACCCTCTGTTTTAGAAATTGCTTTTCCCCCGTAGGGTATAGTTTCCTTACTGTCTTATGTGTCAGGTGCTTTTTGCACATTTTCTGCCCCAGACAGACCTGGAATCAGCTATTTCTCCAAGAAACCCTGGTTTCTTATAATGAGAAATGCTGCTTCTCAATGACAATTGGGTGCTACAGAATGCTTCTTGCCACTGGGCCTGGTATATAACCAATGTTTTCTCTTTTTTGGTTCATGTTTTAAAAAAGAATTTATTTTAGGTTTGGGGGTACACGTGAAGTTTTATTACACAGGTAAACACATGTCACAGGGGTTTGTTGTACATATTATTTCATCACCCAGGTGTTAAGCCCACTACCCAATAGCTGTCTTTTTTGCCCCCTTTTTTCCTCCCACCCTCCCCCTTCAAGTAAACCCCAATGTCTGTTGTTTGCTTCTTTGTGCTCACAGGTTTTTATCATTTAGCTCTTAATTATAAGTGAGAACATTTCAGTCTTTGGTCTCAGCATTACTGATATGATTTGGCTGTTTCTCCGCTTAAATCTCATCTTTAATTATAATCCCCTGTATTGAGGGAGGGACTTGGTAGGAGGTGATTGGATTATGGGGGAGGTTTCTCCCATGCTGTTCTTGTGATAGTAAGGGAGTTCTTGTGAGATCTGATAGTTTAAAAGTGGCAATTTCTCCTGCATGCTCTTTCTCTCCTGCTGCCACGTAAGAAGGTGCTTGCTTCTCCTTAGGCTTCTGCCATGATTGCAAATTTCCTGAGGCCTCCACAGCCATGTGGAACTGAAGTTAATTAAGTGAGTCAATTAAGCCACTTTTCTTTATAAATTGCACAGTCTCAAGTAGTATCTTTATAGCAGTATGACGACAGACTAACATAGCAAATGGGTACCAGGAGAGGGGTTAGGGGTCCTGCTATCAAGATAACCTGAAAATGTGGAAGTGACTTTGGAACTGAGTAATGGGCAGAGGTTGGAACAGTTTGGAGGGCTCAGAAGAAGACAGATGTGGGAAAGTTTGAAACTTCCTAGAAACCTGTTGAATGGTTTTGACTAAAATGCTGATAGTAATATGGACAATGAAGTCCAGGCTTAGGTGGTCTCAGATGGAGACGAGGAACTTCTTAGGAACTGGAGCAAAGATCACTCTTGCTATGCTTTAGCAAAAAGACTGGTGGCATTTTGCCCCTGCCTTAGAGCTCTGTGGAACTTTGAACTTAAGAGAGATGATTTAGGGTATCTGGCAGAAGAAATTTCTAAGTGGCAAAGCCTTTAAGAGGTAACCTGGCTGATTCTGGAAATGTTCAGTTATATTATGTGTTCACAAAGAGATTATATGAAACTAGAACTTTTATTTAAAAGAGAAGCAGAGTATAAAAGTTTGGAAAATTTGCAGCCTGAACATGAGACAGAAAAGAAAAATCCATTTCCTGGGGAGAAATTCAAGCCAGCTGCAGAAATTCACTTAAGTATGAGGAGCAGAATGTATAACCCCCAAGACATTGGGGAAAATGTCTCCAGGGTATTTCAGAGATCTTCATGGCAGCCCCTCCCTCAAAGCCCTCGGAGGGTAAAATGTCTCTGTGAGCTGGTCCCAGGACCGTGCTGCTCTGTGCAGCCTGGGAACTTGGTACCCTGTGTCCCAGCCACTCTGGCTCCAACTGTTACTGAAAGATCCAAGCTTGGTGGCTTCCATGTGGTGTTGGGCCTGTGAGTGTGCAGAAGACAAAAGGTGAGGTTTGAGAACCTCTGCTTAGATTTCAGAGGATGTAAGGAAATGCCTGGATGTCAAGGCAGAAGTCTTCTGCAGGGGCAGAGCCCTTGCAGAGAACCTGTACTAGGACAAAGCAGAGGGGAAAATGTGGAGTTGGTGCTCCCACACAGAATCTCCACTGGGGCACTGCCCAGTGGAACTGTGAGAAGAGGGCCTTTGTTCTCCAATCCCCAGATTGATATATCCACTGACAGTTTGCATTTTGCACCTGAAAAAGCCATAGGCATTCAATGCCAGTCCATGAAAACAGCCTCAGGAGTTATGACTTGCAGAGCCACAGGGGTAGAGCTGTCCTAGACCTTGGGAGCCCACCCCTTGCATCAGTGTGCCCTGGATGTGAGACATGGATTCAGAGGAAATCATTTTGGAGCTCTAAGATTTACTGAATGTCCTGCTGGGTTTTGGACTCGCATGGGGCCTGTGGCCCCTTTGTTTTGGACAATTTTTCCCATTTGCAATAGGAACATTTGCCTAATGCTTGTACCCTTATCGTATCTTGGAAGTAACTAGCTTGTTTTTTATTTTTTCGGGCTCACAGGCAGAAGGGACATGCCTTGTCTCAGATGAGACTTTGGACTTGGACTTTTGAATTAATGCTGGAATGAGTTAAGATTTTGGGGAAATGTTGAGAAGGCATAATTGGTTTTGAAATGTGATGAGGACATGAGATTTGAGAGGGGCTGGGGTGGATTATATGGTTTGTCTTTTTGTCCCGACCCAAATCTCATCTCAAATTATAATGCTCACATGCGGAGGGAGGGACTTGATGGGAGGTGATTAGATAATGGGGGTGGTTTTCCCCATGCTGTTCTTGTGATAGCGAGGCAGTTCTCATGATCTGATTGTTTAAAAGTGGCAGTTTTCCCTCTACTCTCTCTCTCTCTCCTGTCACCATGTGAGAAGGTGCTTGCTTCTTCTTTGCCTTCTGCCATTATTGTAAGTTTCCTAAGGTCTTCCCAGCTATGTGGGATGTTGAGCCAATTAAACCTCTTTTGTTTATAAATTACCCAGTCTCACATAGTATCTTCATAGCAGTGTACAAACTAATACAGTTACTTTGCTAAAGAGGATAGCCTCCTGCTCCATCCATGTTCCCACAAAAGACACAATCTCATTCTTTTTTATGGCTGCATAATATTCCATGGTGTGTATGTAACACATTTTCTTTATCCAGTCTGTCATTGATATTGGGCGTTTAGGTTATTCCATGTCTTTGCTACTGTAAGTAGTGCTGCAGTGAACATTAGTGTGCATGTGTCTTTATACAAGAATGCTTTAAATTCCTCTGGGTAAATGCCCAGCAATGGAATTGCTAAGTTAAATGGTAGTTCTGCTTTTAGATCTTTGAGGATTCACCATACTGCTTTCTCCAATGGTTGAACTAATTTACATTCCCACAAACAGTATTTAGGTGTTCTCTTTTCTTCACAGTTTCACCAGCACCTGTTATTTTTTTTTTTTGACTTTTTAATAACAGCCACTCTGATTAGTGTGAGATGACATCTCATTGTGGTTTTGATTTGCATTTCTCTAATGATCAGAGACATTGAGCTTTTTAAAAATATGCTTGTTGGCTACATGCATGTCTTCTTTTGAGAAATGTCTGTTCATGTCTTTGACACGTTTTAATGAGGACTTGCCTTGTCTCAGATGAGACTGTTTTTTTTCTTGCAAATTTGTTTAAATTCCTTATAGATGTTGGATGTTAGACCTTTGTCAGATGCGTAGTTTGCAAATATTTTCTTCCATTTTGTAGGTTGTCTGTTTACTCTGTTGATAATTTCCTTTGCTGTGCAGAAGCTCTTCAGTTTATTTAGATTCTGCTTGTCAATTATGGCTTTTTTTTTTTTTTTTTTTTTTTTTTTTTTTTTTTTTTTTACAATTGCTTTTGGTGTCTTTGTCATGAAATCTTTGCAAAATCCTATGCCCAGGATGGTATTGCCTAGGATACCTTCCAGGGTTTTTATAGTTTTTGGATTTACATTTACGTATTTAATCCATTGTGAGTTGATTTTTGTATATGGTGTAAGGATGGGGTCTAGCTTCAATCTTCTGCATATGCTTAACCAGTATTCCAGCACCATTTATTGAATAGGAAGTCTTTTTCCCATTGTTTGTTTTTATCAGCTTTGTCAAAGATCAGACGGTCATAGATGTGCAACCTATTTCTGGGTTTTCTGTTCTGTTCTATTGGTCTCTGTGCCTGTTTTTGTACCATTACCATGCTGTTTTGGTTACTGCAGCCTTGTAGTATAGTTTGAAGTCAGGTAACATGATGCCTACAGCTTTGTTCTTTTTGCTTAGGATTGCCTTGGTTATTCATGCTCTTTTTTTGGTTCCATATACATTTTTTAAAAAGTTTTTTTTTTTTTTTCTAGTTCTGTGAGGAATGTCATTGGTTGTTTGACAGAAAAAACATTGAATCTGTAAATTGCTTTGGGCAGTATAGCCATTTTAATGATATTGATTTTTTTCTATCCATGAGCCTAGAATTTTTAAAATTTATTTGTGTCATCTCTGATTTTTTTGAGCAGTGTTCTGTAATTCTCATTGTAGAGATCTTTTACTTCCCTGGTTAGCTATATTCCTAGGTATTTTATTTTTTGTAGGAATTGTAAATGAGATTGCCTTTCTGATTTGGCTCTTGGTTTGACTGTTGTTGGTGTGTAGAGATGCTAGTGATTTTTGTACATTGATTTATGTCCTGAAACTTTGTTGAAGTTGTTTATCAGCTGAAGGAGCTTTTGGGCCAAGACTGTGAGTTTTTCTAGATATAGAATCATGTCATCTGCAAACAGAGATAGTTTGACTTCCTCTCTTCCTATTTGGGTGTTCTTTATTTCTTTCTCTGATTGCCTGATTGCTCTGGCTAGGACTTTTAATACTATGTTGAATAGAATACAAGCAGTGTTTTCAATGAGCATGTAGCTATAGTCTTGAATTTTGCTAATCACTAATGCAGAGAAAAAAGGGACTCTGGGGGGTTTTACATCTGCAACTAAATGCTCTGCCATAGAGTGAGGTATGTTACTTCCATCCCTAACTCATTGGCCAAGACTAGTTCCTTGGCCTTATCCAATGATAAGGGCCCAAGAAATGTACCATCATGAATCTTGGAAGCAAAAAGGGAAAATATTTGAACGATAGTAATGTACATCACAGTATGAGGACCCCATATGCAGCCTGGTCTAATCAATTAGACATCAGATTAGTGTTTAGAAAATGTATTGAGTAAGAATTGAAAGCGGTAGGGACAAACACACTTTTTGAAGTCAGATATATGTTTGAATCTTGATTCCTCTGCTACCTAGTTCTGTTACCGTGAATGAGTTACATATTGTCTCTTTCCGTATTTGAACTGGAGATGACAATTGCTTATGATTTTGTGGGATTATTTTAAGGATTAATGGAGAATGCATGTCAAGTTTCTAGCCTATTTTTCTAGAATATAGTCAGTGCTCAATACTTAGTAACTTTATTATTTCCTCTTGGCAGAAATTTCTATCTATATTTTTTGAAACTTAAAAAAAATTGTTTCTTACTACCTAGCCTGCCATTATGAAAGTAATTTTTTTTAAAAAAACAAAATAATATGCATTCACAGTTTAAAAGTTAAATAATCATGTCTAATAACAATTGCAGAACTCTTGCCAACCTTTTACCCCAAATTTTTATTTGCAGAAGAAATTATTTTTATTATTTTTAGTTCCTTCTGGTATCTAATTACCCATTTATATATGGTATGCTAATGTCACCTAAAATTAAAAAAATTGATGAATATTATCTATTATAGTTGGCTCTGCATATCCATGGGTTTTATATCTGTGGATTCAACCAACTACAGAAAAAACCTGCAGATCTGAAGGAATGACTGTACTATATCATTTTACGTAAGGGACTAGAGAATCTTCAGAATTTGGTATCTACAGAAAATCCTGGGACCAATCCACCATGGATGCAGAGGGCTGACTGTACACATCTATGAGAGAAAATGAGGATTACATTTCTATTCCAACCTCTCCCACTATAACCCATAAATTATAATTTTGCATTGAATCAATCGGCAGTCTATTGTGATGATGCAAACATATTATATACTGAGCCAGTAATACATTGTGATTGCTTTTTAAAAAAATTTTTTCTACTCTTGCAATTTGTTTTAACCAATTTGCTTGGTTATTTATTTGCCTTATTTTCTGTGCCCATCCCAGAGTCTTTGCCAGCTTTGCCAGAGCTGTAAAACTCCTCAATATGGCCAAACTGGCTCTCTTGTTTTCTTGTTCTCTCTCTCTCCCTCTTTCATTCTGAGATATTACTCCTAGAGTCCTAATCCTCTTGTTACCAACTAGGCTGGATGCTCCGTAGGTGACTCAACAGCTGCCATTCTCCTGGGTCTTCCTTTCCTGATCATTTCAAGGATTCATGTTGTATCCTCTTGTGTTAGGATCTCAGAAGCAGGAATTCCATGGGATTGCCTTTCTTGGTTCATTCTCTTTCTTTAATGGATTCTACCTTTTAGTAGCTTCCTGAAAATGATGCATGGGAATGAAATTTGTTTTTCATATACGTTAAAAAAAGTTTCACTTTTTTCCCCAACACCATTTATTAAATAGGGAATCCTTTCCCCATTGCTTGTTTTTGTCAGGTTTGTCAAAGACCAGATGGTAGTAGATGTGTGGTGTTATTTCTGAGGCCTCTGTTCTGTTCCCCGGTCTATAAATCTATTTTGGTACCAGTACCATGCTGTTTTTGTTACTGTAGCCTTGTAGTATAGTTTGAAGTTAGGTAGCATGATGCCTCCAGCTTTGTTCTTTTTGCTTAGGATTGTCTTAGCTATGCGGGCTCTTTTTTGGTTCCATATGAAATTTAAAGGAGTTTTTTTTTCTAATTTTGTGAAGAAAGTCAGTGGTATCTTGATGGGGATAGCATTGAATCTATAAATTACTTTGGGCAGTATGGCCATTTTCATGATATTGATTCTTCCTATCCCTTCCTCATACTTTTACAAAAATTAACTCAAGATGAATTAAAGACTTACATGTAAGCCTTAATACCATAAAAACCCTACAAGGAAACCTAGGCAAACCCATTCAAGACATAGGCATGGGCAAAGACTTCATGACTAAAACACCAAAAGCAATGGCAACAAAAGCCAAAATGGGATCTAATTGAACTAAAGAGCTTCTGCACAGCAAAAGAAACTATCATCAGAGTGAACAGGCAACCTAAAGAATGGGAGAAAATTTTTGCAATCTATCCATCTGACAAAGGGCTAGTGTCCAGAATCTACAAAGAACTTAAATAAATTTATAAGAAAAAACAACCCCATCAAAAAGTGGGCAAAGGATATGAACAGACACTTCTCAAAAGAAGACATTTATGCAGCCAACAAACATGAAAAAATGCTCATCATCACTGGTCATTAGAGAAATGCAAATCAAAACCACAACAAGATACCATCTCATGCCAGTTAGAATGGCGATCATTAAAAAGTCAGGAAACAACAGATGCTGGAGAGGACGTGAACTAAGAACACTTTTACACTGTTGGTGAGAAGTGTAAATTAGTTCAACCATTGTGGAAGACAGTGTGGCAATTCCTCCAGGATTTAGAACTAGAAATACCATGTGACCCAGCAATCCCATTACTGGGTATATACCCAAAGGATTATAAATTATTCTACTATAAAGACACATGCACATGTATGTTTACTGTGGCACTGTTCAAAATAGCAAAGACTTGGGATCAACCCACATACCTATCAATGATAGACTGGATAAAGAAAATGTGGCATATATACACCATGGCATAATATGCAGGCATAAAAAGCGACAAGTTTGTGTCCTTTGCAGGGACATGGATGAATCTGGAAACCATCATTCTGAGCAAACTAACACAAGAACAGAAAACCAAACACTACATATTCTCACTCAAATGGGAGTTGAACAATGAGAACACACTGACACAAAGAGGGAAACATCCCACACTGGAGCCTGTTGGGGTTGGGGGACTAAAGGAGAGATAGCATTAGGAGAAACACCTAATGTAAACGACAGGTTGATGGGTGTAGCAAACCACCATGGCACATGTATACGGATGTAACAAACCTGCATGTTCTGCACATGTACCCCAAAACTTGAAGTATAATAAAAATAATAATGAAGTTTTTCTTATACTTTCATATTTCTTTTATAATTTAACCCAGTATAGAATTCTAGGTTGAAAACCACATTTTTAAGGACTTTGTTTTATCCTATTTCAGCTTCCAGTGTTCTTGCTGTCAAGAAATCCAGTATGCTGGATGCCATACCTGTTTTTCTTCAGAAGCTTTTAGGATCTTCTCTTTATCTATAATGTTCAGACAGAAACTCAACAGTGTGGCTTGGTATGGGTGTCTTTACATTTGTAGTACTTGGTGGGTACACTTTTGGGATTCTGAAGTGTTGTTATAATTTTTGAATACTAGGAAAGAAGTGTTTCTTCTCTCTTTCTTGAACGTTCATTATTTAGATGGTCTGCTTCTGGAATGATCTATTTGTTTTGCTCTTGATCCATTTGTTCCATATATTTTGTGAGACTTTCTCAATGTTAGACAAGTCATTTCTTAAAAATTAAAAATTAAATCAGTTTTTTTTTTTTTTTTAGACAGAGTTTTGCTCTTGTCCTCTAGACTGGAGTACAATGGCATGATCTTGGCACACTGCAACCTTCACCTCCCGGGTTCAAGCAGTTTTCCTGCCTCCACCTCCCCAGTAGCTGGAATTACAGGGGCCCACCACCCTGTCTGGCTAATTTTTGTAGTTTTAGTAGAGACAGGCTTTCACCGTGTTGGCCAGGCTGGTCTCGAACTCCTGACCTCAAGTGGCCCACTCTACTCAGCCTCCCAAAGTGGTAGGATTATAGGCATGGGCCACCATGCCTGGCCTCACTTTTACTTTTTAATACCTCTATTTTGTTATTACTCTGTATTAGCATCCCACAATTTATGAGAACAAAATCATCTCTAACTCATCCTTTTTACAGTCATCTGATGTATAATACATTGACTATTTCTAGAGAGCTTCTTTTTTGAGTTTTTATTTAAATTATATAGTTCTTTTGTATTCCAGGTACTATTCTGGGTGGTTTTACAAATATTTACTTATTTCATAAAAAAGTATTTCATAATACCTTTTTAAGAAAAAGGTATTATGAAGTGATCCAAAGTCATTTGTTCAAGTCCCACAGGTGGCAAATGGCAGAGCTGGGATTTGAACCCAGGCCTTTGGGTCTAGAGCCCATGCTCTTAGCCACAAAAACTAGGAGCTACATGTTTCCCACAGAGGTCAGTCATGTCATAGTGGGCTGTTTTATCATACTTCAAGAGACACAAATGCTGGCAGGAAGCCTTGTGTGTGTGAGTGATGCTTGTCTCCCAGTGAGCCTCTCACAGAGTGTTTAGGTAAAGACCTACACATTCAGCAGGGATTCCTAAATGTCAGCATCTCAGGCATATCCTGAAAGGAGGAGGATTGGGGTGGTAAAAAACTGGCTTCAGCATTCTGATTGCTGAGTGGAGAAAGACAACAGACTTTGTCTTAATTCCCCTGCTTTTATTACAGCCTTGCTCTTGCCTTTAGCTGTGCTTGGCATTCATGAGTCCCGCGACTTCCTGGCTCAGCTACTGTCAGGATTGTCCTTGCCATTTTAAGAAATCACATTACATGAAGGGGGATGGGCCATCTAAGTGTTCCTTGCAAACTTTTAACTCATCTTCCTATTTTTCAGCCCTCTTCCATACCTACCTTCAGAAATGCCCTCTGCCTCTAGTTCCTGAGCCTTTCTGAATCTCCCTGGTATGTGTGGTAGCTTTCTGTTAACTGCCCTCCACTCCTCCTTGCCACCCACTCCACTTTCAGCTTTCTCTGCCTTAAGATGATCCACCCCTTAGATACCGCCCTTCCAGCCCTCAACGTTTGCTGACATTTTATCTTCTTCCATCTGCCTTCTCCTTGTTGCCTCAGTGGGTTTCTACCCTTTTATTTAAAAAATTATCACTCTGGCCAGGTGTGGTGGCTCACGCCTATAATCCCAGCACTTTGGGAGGCCGAGGCAGGTGGATCACGAGGTCAAGAGATTTAGACCATCCTGGTCAACATGGTGAAACCCAGTCTCTACTAAAAATACAAAAATTAGCAGGGTGTGCTGGCGCGTGCCTGTAGTCCCAGCTACTCAGGAGGCTGAGGCAGGAGAATTGCCTGAACCCAGGAGGCGGAGGTTGCGGTGAGCCGAGATGGCGCCATTGCACTCCAGCCTGGGTAACAAGAGTGAAACTCTGTCTCAAAAAAAAAAAAAAAAAAAAAAAAAAAAAGGATCTCTTGATATTTTCAAGGACTGCTTCTGCTTCTTCTCCAGTGTGGGTGCTTGTGCCAGGACAAGCCAGGTCAGTTCATTGCATCCTGTTTAGTTGCTGAGAGGGCACTTCCTTCCTCATGCCATCCTAATACGGCCTGGGAGTAGGCAGGGAACCCAAGCTCTGTCAGTCCGATGCCCTTGTCTGGGACTTTGAATTCTGAGAATGATGCAACACCAGAAAAAAATGGTTGGCAGTCATGCATCTCAGCTGCTGTTCACTGATCAGATACTTATGCCTTATAAGTATATTGGCTTCTGCAGTCTCTGCTTCCAAGTCCCTAGAGATATCTTAGATGTGCTCGTATCGATTATGGTTTTGGTTGCAAGCTACACTATAGACTGTGGCTTTCTCAAGTAAGAGCAAGGAATGTATTGGAAGGATAAGGAAGCTAGAAATTGGTGGGAGGCTGAAGGACCGACTTAGAACCTGGGCATGAACCAAGCGTACTCTAGAGTGTTAAGAAGTAGGAAGCATGAAAATCAGATTTTAATAGAAACAGTCCACCGGGACAAATTTGCAGCCACTGACACATGCTGCTACGTCATTAAGCCACCCCCATAGCGACCTTGGGATTATTCTCAATTGTCCTTTTGTCTCTAACACTCTCTGCAGATTCAAAGTGTCAGGTGGGATGGTGGGATTTGCCAACGCTGGGTCATGTGGCCGCCCACTGATTTTGGATTCTAGACAGCCAGAAGCGGGCAGGTCCACCAAACTGTTGATTTCCGTACCAGGTTTCCCTAACTTCTTGTAGATTCTGTAAATTCCCAATTTCTTTCCAATAACTTTTCTTTGTTTTCCAGCCAGAAGCCTGTGTCTTACACGTAAAGATCCCTCTACATTGCAGTGGGTATCATTGTTCCCACCGATCTCTGTTTATTGCTGCATCTTAGAACTCTGGAAATCTTGAATTCTAGACTCTGCCTTTGTTCTTGACCCATCAGCTTGATTATAACGTTTAGGGGAGAAAATAACTTGTACATCTTTTGCCGATAGCAGTTTATCAAGGACTGGCCACAAAGATCATTTTCCACATTGGTGGCTGAGGAGCTGGCAGTTTGCATGGAAGGGTCAGCAGTGAGCAAGGTGCCAACACTTGCAGATGGGCCTGTGAAATGAGTCCGTGCGGCCAATTCATTCTCACTTGGCACATTCAAGCTTGAGTACTTTTCTCCGAGGAGTTCATTATAGTGGGGGTAGGGAGGCAGTTTCATGTAAACGTGAACGAGAAACCGCTTTGCCCACGACTATAATTTGGCTAAGGAGATGTATTCAGTTCTGGGCAAGCAGAACTCCCCGTGAAGCTGTGTGTAAAATGTTCCTGTGTGTAGGCACACATGCTAACCTTTTGGAGGAGAGGGTCCATGGTTTTTAGGAATCAATAGGAGTCCACAATACCCAAAAATATCCTTTGAACTGTGTTGTGAATTCTGAGCTTCTTAAAAATGAAGACGTGGTAATAGTGACATGACTCTGAATTTCTGAAAACCATTGAATTGTATGTTTAAACGGGTGACTTGCATGGTATGCGAGTGATAGCTCAAGAAAGCTTTGTAAAAAATAACCCTTTAGTACTAACCTCTTTTTGAGCTGGGGATTGCCTGAATGATGGGCTCATCTTGAGTCCTCAGTGAATTTGAGTATTATTGAGCCTGTTGGGATGTAATTGCCTGATACCCAAATACAGTAATTTTGTGGTGCTTCTAAGTGAGGTATTTGGCTTTCAGTCCAGGACTGAGGACCGTGTTGAATCCTATGATGAGTAAAAGAAAATGCTTATTTCCTTTGGTGCCCTGCAAATGGTTATAGTTCTGTTAATGGGTGAAGATATGAGTGCATTGAAAACTTAGCCAAAATCCCTTTAATGAGCCTCAGTTCCCTCCAACTGGTATTTGCCACTCTGTTAAGTGATCAGGACTCAAGATGTTTTGTATTATTTGGGGGAGTGCTATGTAGTGATGTTGGGGACAGTTGCACTCAAACCGAAACAAAAATGAGAAAAATCAATGTGGGACCCTCCTGGGATCCTATAGAACACGTCAGAGAATTAGGGGGTCAACATAGGGAGCATTAAGTAAAAATAAGTCAAAGCTATCTAGTGTGTAGCCATAAAAATGCAAGCCTGCCTGTATCCTGTTCATGGCTAATTCTTGGGTGGCTTCCATCACAGCTGCAGAGAGTCCGAGCATGTGACCATGGCCTGGGTGGCCCTCTGACCTTGGCCTATTGCTCTGTTCCACCTGCCCCTCCTGGCCCACCATGCTGTTTTTCATCTTTGAAGATTTGCATGTCCTTTCCTTAGCATCTGTCCTGCCTGTCCTCCCGCCACCCCCAACTCCTACCCCTTCACCAGCGAATCGACCCATCATTCAGTCACTTGCTTCAGTGTCCCTTTCTTGATTTAAATGCTTCCCTGATCCCTTAGTCTACAGGGGTGCCCCTATCAGTCGCATTATGCCCTTTGTGGGGATGATGCCCTTGTCCCTTGCAATTATGCTTCTGTGATTGCCTGTTTCCTCTCTGTCCACTCTGTTAGACTATTAGCTCCATGGAAGCATGGCTCATGTTGTTCACAGCTATATCCCTTGCATGTGGAGGAGCACCTGGCACAGAGTAGGAGGCTGAAATATTTGCAGGAATTAATCTTAGCCATCACCTCCTCATCTCCCCAGTTTTTCTTTGCGTGTTAGATATTCAAGTGCCCTTTCTGTGCCTGGCCTTGTGCTATGAGGAGTCAGTAAGGCTGGTGGGAGAAATTTTAGTTATAGAGAATATATACAAACCTTTTGGGAGGGCCTAAGGGTTTTTACTGTAGTACTTGGCTGAAGGCAACCTTGTCTCCTCAGTTAAATAAACTAGAGTAGGAACAGAGAGATTTGGGGTGTTTACCTAACTAACTTGTTTACTCATGTGGTCCTAAAATTAACCTTTGATCATTCTGGATGGCTCTCTCCGGGGTAGGTCAGTCAGGGATATTACCCACTAATGGTGTTTGCTTTAGGCCCTGGAAGCTGGCCTTTAATCTTGACCCTCTCCTGGTGTTGACTCAAAGCCTTTGTCATTTAACGTGTGCTGCCTAAAGGCCTGTGAGGCCAGCGTGTCACGGCTGGCAGCTGCTGTCTCTTTACAGCACTCTCCTCGAGTGTCTGTGACTGGCCATGGACATCCCGGCCTGCTCATTCACTGAACATTGTGTCTGAGTGAATTTATTCATCCATTGTTGAGTCAGGATCTATAGGACAGACCCCTGCAGGTGGTGACCCCGACATTGTGCAGCACTGGGGAAGATAGATGTGTGGCATTCAGTCTCCTTTCTGTGTTACATTGGGGTTCTCCATTTTTTACAGAAGTGTCCTGTGGCTGGTTGGAGCAGGCCTCACGCTATAGAGAAACATGTGCCTTGAACATGCGCCTTGTAGCTACAGGCCCCTATGGCCTACTTTTCCGTGCTGTTTTAGGTTCCTTCCTGCTTGTTCCCTAGCATGCCTATGAGACTTCTCATCTTTCAGGGACAAATCCAGGAGGAGCGGGCTGTGGCCGCAGGGACCTCCTGGAATCCGGGCATTACTGAGTTACTCTTTTCAGGGTGGGCACTGTCCTAGAAAATATGCACCTGAATTTTATTTATGCCCTATTATTAAAAGGTGCTGGTTATTTTCTAGGTGAGGGATTGAGGCCTGCAAGGGGTTGGAGTTTCACAATGCATGGCCCAGCCCCACCTGGCCAGGGGTTTTGACTCTGGAGATGATGCTCTTAGTTGCTCCACTGTCACTGACTGGGTTCTCTGGGACGCAGACTGTGAGCCGGAGTTCATACTAAGGGAGATTTTAGGGAAGTGCTCTTGGGGTCCACGTTGGGGAGGAGGTAAAGCGAAGGCAGGAAAGAGGGAGCAGTTCATCACAACACAGGGCCCACAGCCTGGCTGACCCCACAGGTGGCTTAGAAGCTGAAATGGCTTGTGGGAGTGCCCTACATTGAGGCAGAATGGCCAGGCCATCTTTAGATGTGAGTATTGAAGAGTTCAAGGGGAATAGCGGCAGGAGGGGCGTGGCCCCTCCGGGAGGATGTGTCCTTGGGCCTCTCTGCAGCTGACGCCATCCTGCAGGGTCTTCAGTACCTCCAGCAGCACGGCAGCCAGCCCTTTCTGGAAGGAGTGGTCTGGGATCTCATCTACTACACTCTCTCCTTCCTCTACCTTTCTTTTTGTGGATAATTCTAGAATTTTCCACCACTTATCTTTAGTGGTTTTTCTCACCTTAGAGAATTGTTGCAGTTCTTGAAAGTGAAATATCCTTTAAAGATGACTAGTGGTCACTTCAAGGATAATCTAACCCAGCCAGCTGTATCATCCCAAGCTTTGAGACTTATTTATCCATCAAAGCCAAGGGCCATCTGCTCAGTGTGACAGAGAGGGCTGTGGAATGGTGGCAAACTGGGACTCTCAATAAGGAATAACTTAAAGGGGATTGTTTGCACCGTAGGGGCCCCTCAGTCTCAACACAGAGCTGAGACTTAGTAGTTAAGCAGAATGAATAGAAAAGGAGCATTAAGATAAAAACTCAGCTGAGTTTTCTGCTAAGCCAAAGACAGCAAGGACCACCCCCATACATTCTAGCTGCCCTTGTGATCTGCCATGGGAAACTTGTCCTGTCTCCTCCTACCTCCTGGAAGAGCTTAGAAGTCATTGTTATCTGGGAAATCAAATGTAATTCTTCATCTACATCAGGCCATGGCAAACTTGTTTTATACGTACATTGTTCTGAATGTACATTCTGTAAATGTGCATTTATAGAACGTACGTATATTCTTCACAGTTACATCTAATTTGGCATTAAGAAAAATGAAACTGTCCTGTTCCTTCTCTGTGTGACCAGCTAGGCACCATTAAGTTCTTACTTTGTGCCAGGCTCTAAATAAGGCTTTGCATAGGGTCTTTCTTTTCTTTTTCTTTCTTTCTTTCTTTTTTCTTTCTTTCTTTCTTTCTCTTTCTTTCTTTCTTTTTCTTTATTTCTTTTCTTTCTTTCTTTCTTTCTTTCTTCCTTCCTTCCTTCCTTCCTTCCTTCCTTCCTTCCTTCCTTCCTTCCTTCCCTCCCTCCCTCCCTCCCTCCTTTCTTTCTTTCTTTCTTTCTTTCTTTCTTTCTTTCTTTCTTTTTCTTTTGTTCTCTCTCTCTCTCTCTCTCTCTCTCTCTCTCCTTCTTCTTTCTTTCTGTTCCAGAGTACAAGGGCAGGTTTGTTACATAGGTAAACTTGTGTCATGGGGATTCGTTTCTAGTAGGAGATACAGGGAGCAAGGTTTAACAGCTGTAGAATCAGACCCAGGACCGAATTCTGTGATTTCCTGCTCACTATTTGTGTAGCTCCAGCAATTTGGTAAACTTTTCTAAACCTTGGTTTTATTTTATGAAAAAGTGGTGCATTCTGTCTCTTGGGGGTTTGTACAGGCTATTCCATCACCTAGGTATTAAGCGTAGTATCCATTAGTTACTATTCTGGATCCGCTCCCACCTCCTACCCTCCACTCTCCAGAAGGCCCCAGTGTGTGTTGTTCCCCTCTATGCGTCCACGAGTTCTCATCATTTAGCTCCCACTTACAAGTGAGAACATGCAGTATTTGGTCTTCTGTTTCTGTGTTACTTTACTAAGAATAATGGCCTCCAGCTCTATCTGTGTCCTGCAAAGGACGTGATCTTGTTCTTCTTTATGGCTGCATAGTATTCCATGGTGTATATGTACCACATTTTCTTCATCCAGTCTATCACTGTTGGACATTTAGGTTTATTCTATGTCTTTGCTATTGTGTACAGTGCTGCAATGAACATACATGTGCATGTGTCTTTATAACAGAACGATTTATATTCCTTTGGGTATATATTCAGTAATGGGATTGCTGGATCAAATGGTATTTCTGCCTTTAGGTCTTTGATGAATCACCGCACTGTCTTCCACAATGGCTGAACTAATTTGCACTCCCACCAACTGTGTAAAAGTGTTCCTTTTTCTCCACAACCTTGCCAGGTTCTGTTATTTTTTGACTTTTTAATAATCGCCATTCTGACTGGTGTTAGATGGTATCATATAGTGGTTTTGATCTTCATTTCTCTAATGATCAGTGATGTTGAGCTTTTTTTCATATGCTGTTGGCTGCCGGTATGTGTTCTTCTGAAAAATGTCCCTGTCTTTTGCCCACTTTTTTTAATGGGATTTTTTCCTTGTAAATTTGTTTAGGTTCCTTATAGTGCATAGGGTATTTCATAGAATCCTCGCAACCCCATGAGACAGGATGCACCAATTTTTCATAAGATAAAACCAAGGTTTAGAAAATTTACCGAATTGCTGGGAGCTACACAAATAGTGAGCAGGAAATCATAGAATTCGGTCCTGGGTCTGATTCTACAGCTATTAACCTTGCTCCCTATAGCTCCTATTAGAACAGGGTTCCTGTCTGCGCTTCCTCAGAACGCTTCTGACTGTGTGCAGATTCCTTCCTGGGGGGAGTTGGCTAGGAAGGGGAGTGAGCATTGTGGTCGTTGTGTGTCACGAGAGAGCCATTAAACCACCGACTAGATTGGGACCAGCACACCTTGGCCAAATATGGCCCATGGCTCTTGAGTTAAGAATGGTTTTGACGTTTTTATTTATTTAACTTTTAGGTTTGAGGGTACATGTGAAGGTTTGTTAGATAGGTAAACACGTGTCACAGGGTTTTTTTGTACATATTATTACATCACCAGGTATTAAAGCTCAGTACCCAATAGTTATCTCTTCTGTTCCTTTCCCTCCTTCCGCCCTCCCCCACCAAGTAGACCCAGCATCTATTTTTGCCTTCTTTGTGTTCGTAAGTTCCTGTCATTTAGCTCCTGGGTTTTTACATTTTTAAATGGCTGAGAATAAAAATCAAAAGAAGACTACTTTGTGACACCTGAAAATGACATGACATTGACATTTCTGTGTCCATAAATAAAGTTTTATTGGTACACACCCATGCTCATTTGTTTACATGCCATCCATGGTTGCTTTTGTGCTATGACAGCAAAGTGAAGTACTTGCAACAAAGACTGGATGGCTTGCAAAATATTTGCTGTCTGGCCATTTGCACGTAAATTCTGTTGACTCCTGATCTCAGATGAAGAATCATGTTTGATCTCTCAGATGAGAATGACTTTCTAAGCTCTTCTGGGAGGTGGGAGAGATGGGACAATTTTCAGAGGGCAGCTGGATACAAAGTTGGGTGAGTTGAATGATACATGTGCTTCTATGCATTGTTCTGGAACATTCTTTGCAGAAACCAGGTACTTGCTTTTCAATGGGTCTTGAGTGAATGTCTCTGTGTTGGCTGTGCTCTGATGAATTAGTGCTTCTCCTGCAAGCTCCTGCCTTGAAGGCTGATGTGTTTCTATTAGATCATGTTCATCTCCAGGTGCTGGTACCCCCGAGCAGCTTTGTCAGTACAGGGTGGTTGTCAATTTGACAGTTTTTGCCATAGCAAATTAAAGCAGCATTAGTTAGTGATTAGCACAAGGATCTTCTACTCAATACACCATTGAAGAACTGCACTAGGTGCTGAGGGCAAGAGGGTGAGTGAGAGCCACTGTTCTTAGGCCTTCACTACCCAGAGTGATGGATGGGACATCAGAGGATTCCAGGATTCTTTGGTTGGAAGCAACAGAAGAAAATTCTGGCTAATCTCAGCCAATAGGGAGGCTATGAAATAATTCACAGGAGAAGTTCAGCAGCCAGGCTCAGAAAGGACAGGGGTACACAGCTCTGGGGACCTAAAGAGAGGAAATATAGACAGTCTCTTCTGGAGTCTATGCCGTTGGGACAAATTTGTTGTCACCGTTTTTCTTAACTTGATCAATATCAGGTTGCCTCAGCATGAGAATTTGATTTCACTTCAGCCCTGTGTCCACTTCTTTGGCTAGAAGAGAACAGGACTTTTGATCGACAGTGTGCCAGGGCTACTGCAGAAGTACAGGGAACTTCCCAAAGGACATGAAAAGAGTAAGTGCTGTTGGGCAAAGAAAACCAGGTTCCATAAGTCCTACACATTAGGGAAGCACAGGGGAAGACGCCCAACCCAACCTGGTAGGTCAAGGAAGACTTCCTGGAGGAGGAAACAACCAAGCTGAAACCAGAATGACAAGTAAAGTTAACCAAGGGAAGGGGCAAGAAGGAAAATAAACATTACAGGCCAAGAGAATTACAGACGCAAAGGCTTGGAGGTCAGGGGCATTATCGGTGTCTCCAGAATAAAAGCTCTTCCCTGTGGTCTCTAGGAGTGATGGCTCACTTTGCTCAAAGACTTGTACTTTTAAGGATCAGAGTCCACGCTCCCTCCATCCCCCTAGAGTCCTTGAGCTTCCTGAGGTCAACTGAACATCATGAAAAACCTTAGGCTGTGACTCCCTTCCTTCCAGGGAGTCTGCAGGTTTAAATGAAACCTTGAACCTCCTGCACCAAGGGCTGATAGGAAAAAAATAAATGCCGGGACAGCTTTGAGCATTTTTACTGCTTCTCTCTGGCTCCAGTGGGGGAGGCCTCCAGTCGAGAACTGCCTAAACTGATTCGCACTGGCCTTAGTCACAAATTGTGGCTTGACGTTTATAGCAGCCATGATCCACGGGTATCGATTATTTAGAAAAAGAAATGAAGAGATGGCCAAGCAGCTGCCTCCTTAAACATCTGTTCTTGTCACATTTCATCCTGACGGAAGAGGGGGCTCAAACTGAGAAAGGGGGACAAAGCACCATCCCTAGTTTAGATCTTGTTCCTGTCTCAGGAGAAAGCCAGCGGTTTTTATTCACCATCTGTGATTCATCAGTTCCTTTTTATTCATGTGAAAAATCCACAATCACCCGGGGGCTCCTTGGAAGGATTCACTGTTCTTTGCGGCCTGGGCTCCGTTGCTTCTGTTTTGTGTTCCTAGGGCTGATGGAAGTGGAGTCACTGTCTCTGTGCTGGCTGAGGTTTGATGAATTAGCTCTTCTCTTGAAAACTACGCTTCTCTGATTAAGCCGATGAGTTTGCTTCCTCCCTTCCCCTTGGTCTTTAGGAGGTTGTTCCTTCCATGCTAACTGGTGGGAGCTGCGGGGAGGAGTTTGAGCCTCGTTTCCATTCGGAGAGCACTTGGTCATGCAATGACAGTCCAAGAGCCTTCTGATGGGGGGTGAGCCCAGAGGTGAAAAAACAAAACCCACAGGAGCGCCAGCCCTAGAATGGAAAGAAGCCCAGTGAGCGCCTGCGGGGGAACAGATGAATGGCGCCTTGACCTACGGTGGCCGTGCCCTTCAGTGCCATGTGGGAGGGAGGCAGGCCCCTCCACTTCCCCCAGCCAGCTTGACTGGTGCTGGCCAGGTTTGATCAGATTCTGGCCAAGTTCTGCGTTAACTTGGACACGTCACTGACTCTCTGTGACATAGCTACCCCCTACAAAATGAGGGGACTGAATTAGAGACACGTGTTAGTCTGCTCAGGCGGCCGTCACAGAATGCCACAGACGGGGAGGGGGCTTAAATGACAGAAATTAATTTTGTCACAGTTCTAGAGGCTGAAGTCGAGGACTGAGGTGCAGGCAGGGTCGCCTTCTGGCGAGTCCCCTCTTCCCGGTGGGCAGGCGGCTGCCTCCCTGTCCTCCCTTGGCCTCTCTGTGTGCTTGCTCCATCCCCTGCCCTCTTTCTTCTCAGTTGGACACTATTCAGTTAGGGCCCCACCCTATGACCTCATTTAACCCTCATTACCCTCCTGTAGATCCCATCTGCAAACACCATTGGGGGTCAGGTCTTCAACATGAAAAAACAATTCAGTCCATAACAATGAGAAAACCTGAGCTCCAGAAAGGTAAGGGAAGTTGTTGACATTTCCACACAAAATATCAACTACTGGGTGATGGGAGAGGACTTTTTCCAGCTACGCAATCATCCCTCACCCCATTCCTATTTGAGAAACCCCCGCCACGCTGAGCTAGTCTCACAGACGCCATGATGAGCTGTTATCACTGCTGGCTGTGTTTTCCCCTCTCTGTGCTGAGTTGCAGCAAACTCCACTGATTGCCCACCCAAGTGCTATTTACCCCCTCTCCTTTGTTGGCTGAAGGGTCCCCATGATGACTTTTGTGGGTCCTAGGTACTTTTGCCCTTGGGAGCCCCATTCCTCTACAAAAAACATTTTAAAATTACATGAATGACTTTCAAAGTAGACACCTTGCTTATTGTGAGAAGTAAACCATTTCTGTGGGCTCCTACAGGTGTCGTTGGCTGTAGGCCCTGGTGCCTACTTTGATCAGTGGGTAAGTCAAACCAGGGTCTCCACCCTTTACCACCGTCTGTAAGGAAGGATGACCTTTCGCCAGTCGTATGGGGATATTGGGAGTGGGGGAAGCCATTCCCACGGCTGCTGACCTGGCCTAGCTGTGGAATGCTATCTGGCCAGTGAGATGCGAGGGACAGTGTCCCAGAGAACTCCTAAAAAGGGTTTCTTTCCCTTAATGAGATGCATGAGGGAGAAATAGCCCTTCTTTTCCTGGGCTTTCTCATGCCTGTGTGTGGCAGCTATTTGGAGGTGATGAGGCAATGCTGACTCACTGGGGGTGGGGGTGGGGCAGCACACAAGGGTGGAGGGGACCTGAGTCCCAGATAATGCTGTGGGGCCAGGGCATTAACCATCACGGGGCTGTCTTGGTCTCTGCTAGGGCTGCCGTGATGGTAGCAAAGTACCACAAAAGAGATGGCTTAAGCAACAGACATTTACTCAATCTCAATTCTGGAGGCTGGGTGCCTGAGATCAAGGTGCTGGCAGGCTGAGTTCTTTCCGAAGGCTTTGAGGAAGAATCTGTTTCATGCCCCTCTAGGTTCTGGGTTTTTTTTGGCAACCAGTGGCATCACTTTGCCTGTAAAGCATTCCTCCATCTCCATCTTCATGTCTACGTGGCGTTTTCCCTTGGTGCATGACTGTATCCAAATCTCCCTTTTTAAATAAGGACATCAGTCATATTGGTTCATGGCTACTCCAATGCCCTTCCTTTAACTTGATGACCTCTGTAGAGACCCCATTTCCAGGCCTGCGTTCTGAGGTTCTTGCGGGTAGGACTTCAACATGGGAACTTTTGGGGATACAGTGCAGTCTGTAACATCTACCTTGAGACTGGTTTTTGGGTGACACATTTCCTTATTTATTTATTTCTTTATTTTAAGAAACACGGTCTTGCTCTGTCACTCAGGCTGGCGTGCAGTGGTGTGATCTCAGCTCACTGCAACCTCCAACTCCTGGACTCAAGCGTTCTACTACAGGTAGTCCCAGGTACTCAGAAGGCTGAAGCGGGAGAATCGCTCGAGTCTAATCCTGTCTGATTATTTTAGACCAGTTATTGCTTAAGCCTTGTGAGATGGGTTTTTGTTACCTGTCATCTGCCTGATGCCTGAGTTGCTGCAAGAGAGCTCAATAGGGCTGTCCTGCTCTAGCCTCTGGTATCATGGGTTTCCCTTCTTGTCCTCAGGCTCTACTAGGAACTTGTTTTGTTTTTGTTTTTTTGAGATGGAATTTCACTCTTGTTGCCCAGGTAGCAGTGCCGTGGCACGATCTCGGCTTGCTGCAACCTCCGCCTCCCGGGTTCAAGCGATTCTCCTGCCTCAGCCTTCCAAGTAGCTGGGATTACAGGTGTCCACCACCACGCCCAGCTGATTTTTGTATTTTTAGTAGAGACGGGTTTCACCATACTGGCCAGGATGGTCTTGATCTCTTGACCTTGTAATCCACCCACCTAGGCCTCCCAAAGTGCTGGGATTACAGGCATGAGCCACCGTGCCTGGCATTACTGTTTTTGTTTTTGAGACAAGGTCTCATTCCGTCACCCAGGCTGAAGGGCAGTGGCATGATCTGGGCTCTCCGCTGGCAGCCTAGGCCTCCTAGGCTCAAGCAGTCCTCCCACCTCAGCCTCCCAAGTAGCTGGACTACATAGAGGCACGTGCTACCACACCTGGCTAAATTTTATGTTTTTTGTTTTCTTTTTTTTTTTTTTGAGATGGAGTTTCACTCTTGTTGTCCAGGCTAGAGTGCAATGGCTCGATCTTGGCTCGCTGCAACCACCACCTCCCAGATTCAAGCGATTCTACTGCCTCAGCCTCCTGAGTAGCTGGGATTACAACTGCCAGCCACCATACCTGGCTAATTTTTTTGTATTTTTAGTAGAGATGGAGTTTCACCATGTTGACCAGGCAGATCTGGAACTCCTGACCTCAGGTGATCCACTCACCTTGACCTCTCAAAGTGCTGGGATTATAGACGTGAGCCACCGCACCTGGCAAGTTTTATGTTTTTTGTTTTGTGGAGACCGGGTTTTGTCCTATTGCCCAGGCTGGTCTTGAACTCCTGGGCTCAAGTGATCTGCCCGCCTTGGCCTCTCAGAGTGCTGGGATTACAGGCATGAGCCTCTACGCCCAGTCCCCTACCAGGAACTGTACTTTCTCATTTTCTTGCTGTTCAAGATGTTCCTGTGCAGGTTCATGAACCAAAGCCCTGCACAGACATTCCAGCTCAGAGAGCAGCACACGCAAGGCCTGGAGTGAGGAAAGAGCTCACGGTGTTTGAAGAAACCACAGGGCTGATGTCCTTGCCTTTTCTTGTAGCTGCCTGCCCTGCCTGGCTGGTGGTCCTGTCTTCTGTCTTCCAAGCGTGTTACTCTGATTTCTGCTTCCATCATCACATCGCCTTTCCTTCTATAAAGACTGCGGTGCTGAACCAGGTCTGCCTGGGTAACCAGGATCATCTCCTCGTCTTGAGGTCCTCAATATAGTCCCCGCTGCAAGGTCCCTTTTGCCACATAAGGTAACATAGTCCCAGGTTCTGGGTATTAGGACACGGATGTCTTTGAAGGGGGCATTATTTAAGCTACTGCAGGGAATTAGACTGTCACATGTATTGATTGATCTTGTAGTGCCATGGCTGCTTAGAAGTGGATGCTTTTCGGTCCATTTCTGCTCCTGGCGTTGAAGTAATTACTTTCCTGTACCTCGATGCAGGGTCAGAGGGTGGGAGGTGCAGTGAATAAACCCTAAGGCCATGCTTCTCAAAGTGTGGGCCTGCCCCAGCTCCACCAGTGTCTCCTGGGACCCTCTGGCCCCACCCCAGACCTCAGAAGCAGAAACCCTGGGGATATGGCTTAGCCGTCTTGAAGGCCTGCCTCATGACCCTGCCTTTATTTAAAATTCTGATTTTTTTTTTTTTACAAAAAATTCACTGGGCATGGTGGCGCGTGCCCGTAATCCCAGCTACTCAGGAGGCTGAGGCAGGAGAATTGCCTGAACCCAGGAGGCGGAGGTTGCGGTGAGCCGAGATCGCGCCATTGCACTCCAGCCTCGGTATCAAGAGTGAAACTCCGTCTCAACAACAACAACAACAACAATAACAACAACAACAACAACAACAACAACAACAAAAATTTTTTTGATTTTTGCATTATTGAAATATTTGGAACGAAGAGATTACGTATCTTGACTATTGACGTTTTTGGCCTCCCCTTCCCTTTTACACCTGGCGGGAATGCCTCGACTGCCTTTCCCTAGAAAACGAAGGCTGTTGAATCTCAGATCAAAACCTGAGTTCCTCCAGGAGGTCTGTGGCATGTGACACAGACCTTGACCTGCTCGGGCAGTGGCAGACGTCTTCCATGAGGACATGATATCAGGACTGACAGCTGAGGGCAGGAAGGAGTTAACCTGGTGAAACAAAGCCAGGGGCATCCAGGCAGAGAGAGAAGTAGGAGCAAAAGCTGGACGTTTGGAGGGAACGCAGCAAAGAGAGGGCCTGGGAAGACACTGTGTATGTGATTCCTTTAACAAACATTTATTGAGCTCCTATTGTGAGCCCTGGGGTCTCCTGATCTTTAACAACCCAGAATCATCCCGCCTCCGCTGCCACATATTGACGTGGAAGAGCCTGAGAGAGGCGATCGGAGCAAAGGTTAGGTCTCGGCACGCGTCGGTCATGTTGGCAAAAGATGCCCCAGGTGCTCTTCCGCCCAGAAATGGTATTTGGCATCCAGCAAATTAGCCAGGGAAAGCACAAACAGTCCTGCATCTCATCAAAGATGCATTTAGCACAGGTTTCTATTTCAGAGCGAATAGCATTAGCTGTTTTGTGGAAAGTAAGAAAGCACAATTACCCTGTTTTAATAACATGGTTGACAGCACAGCTCTAATCCCGGGGGATCCTGGGTTGACAATTTTGAGGGTTCTGTAGCAAGTGAGTTCTAAACGCTCCTGGTTTATGCTTCATATACCAATATCATTATTAATAGCACCCCCTCCCTTCATCTTCTAGTGTCCCAGTTTGGACAATAAATGACACGATCACCCTAGTGACACAAAACTGAGAACACGAAGCCCATGCTTGATGAAGCCGTTCCCACCCAGCTCCTTAGAGAAATCCACTCCTACCAAAAAAATAATTCACCAAATCTCAGACTGTGCCCCTTCAGCCATGAATGTTTGAGTGAATGTCCATGCTAGGCATTGCTCTAAAAATCAGGCCAAAAGATGTCCTAGGATCTGATATCAGTCTTTTCATTGTACTCAGGAAAATGCTTAAGTAGAACAAGGAGAAACAAAGACATCAGTAAGATAAAGTAGCCCTCACTTTCATTTAATAGGTCACTCCTCAAAGGCGTAGGCTTTTCCAGTAACAGTGGTTGGGGAATAGAATACCTTCTTGAGGAAAGTGAATAGATTGCTCCAGTTCAATGCTGAATTGTTTAAAAATTTACGACTGTACAAGTTTGTTTTGGACAATTCAAAGGAATAATGGCAGTGCCCTCAGTTGTCCTCCTGCTTTAGGGTGAGAGTTACTAAGTTTGGTTTGAATCTACCCAGACATTTAAAAGTTAAAAAAAAAGAAATATTTTTTGAGACTGAGTCTTGCTCTGTTGCCCAGGCTGGCATGCAGTGGTGTGATCTTGGCTCACTGCAACCACCACCTCCCAGGTTCAAGTGATTCTCCTTCCTCAGCCTTCCAAGTAGCTGGGACTACAGGCATGCCACCATGCCCGGCTAACTTTTGTATTTTTAGTGGAGATGGGGTTTCACTCTGTTGACCAGGCTGGTCTTGAACTCCTGACCTTGTGATCTGCATGCCTCGGCCTCCCAAGGCAGATGACAGATGTGAGTCACCGCACCTGGCCAAGTAAATTTTATTAAAGTGTAACAACGGCAAGAACACAGATTATAAGATAGAGCTGCTGTGTTCAGAGTGTTGCAAACCCCAGGAGCCTCACTGGGGGATCCTCCGATTACCAGCAACCATCCTTAAAGGGGACTACCACCCTGACCCCTCAGGCTAGTGATTCTATCAAGTCCAAAAAGATAAAACTAAATATAGTTATACATGTTATGTCTTGCTTTTCCCTCCAACCTTGAGAATCGTCCACGTTGTATGTATTTTGCTCACTTTATTCCTGTGTGTGTTCCATTGGATGAATACACCCTTTCATTTTGTTCTGCTGTTGATGAAAACTTAGGTTATTTGCCTTTGGGGGCATTATGAATAATGAATGCATCTGTGAGCATTCTGGTAATATGTGGGTGCATCTGTGAATGCATTCTGCTAGGTCCATACTTGGGAGTAGAATTGCCAGGTCACAAAGCAGATGGATGCTCAACTTTAAAACATAATAGCAAACAGTTTTCCAAAGGTTTACATGACTTGATGCTTACACCAATAGGGTGTAACATCAATAGGCTATGAGAGTTCCTATTGCTCTACACCTTTGTCAACACTTGGAATTGTCGATTCAATGTTGGCTATTATGGTGGGTATGTGTTTGAGTTTCATTGTGGTTTTAATGTGCTTTTCCCAGTGAATCATGGGGGTGAGGATCTTTTCATATTTGCCATTTTAAAAATCCTCTTTTGTGAAATGCTTGTCCACACGTCTTGTCTATTTTTGTTTTGTTTTGTTTTGGGAGACGGTCTGGCTCTGTCGCTCAGGCTGGCATGCAGTGGCACAATCTTGGCCCAGTGCAACTTTAGCCTCCTGGGCTCAAGCCATCCTCCCACTCCAGCCTCTTGAGTAGCTGGAACCATAGGCGTGCACCAATATGCCTGGCAAATTTTTGTATTTTTTATAGAGACAGGATTTCACCATGTTGCTCAGGCTGATCGCGGACTCCTGGGCTCAAGCAGTTCTTCTGCCTCGGCCTCCCAAAATGCTGGGATTAACAGGCATGAGCCACTGCATCCAGCCCTATGTTTTAATTGAGTTCTTTGCCTTATTGATTTGGGGGAGTTCTTTCTAAAATGAGAGTATGAATCTTTTCTTGGTTATAGGTGTTACAAATTTATTTCCTTCATTAAGAGACAATAATAAGACAGTAGAAAGACTAGTCACAGGATAGAAGTTCTTAACCTTGATATCTCATTTATCAATCTTTTCCCTTATGGTTAGTACTTTTTGTGTCTCATTTAAGAAGTACTGTCCGCCCCTCTCTACCACATCCTAGAGGCATTCTCTATCATTGCCATAAAGTTTTGTTTTGGCTGGGCATGGTAGCTCACACCTGTAATTCCAGCACTGTGGGAGGCTGAGGCGGGCGGATCACTTGAGGTCAGGAGTTCAAGACCAGCCTGACCAACATAGTGAAACCCTATCTCTACTAAAAATACAAAATAAGCTGGGCGTGGTGGTGAGTGCCTGTAATCTTAGCTAATCAGGAGGCTGAGGGAGGAGAATTGCTTGAACCCAGGAGTTGGAGGTTGCAGTGAGCTGAGATCACAGCACTGCACTCCAGCGGGTGTGACAGAAGGAGATTCCATCTCAAAAAAAAAAAAAAAAAAAAGCTTTGTTTTGATTTCACATTGAAATCTACAATCTGCATGTAACTTGTTTTTATCTATGGTGTAAAGTGAAAGTCAACTTTTGTTTTTTTTTGTCCCTATGAATTTCCACTTGATTGAGCATCATTAAGCATCTCCGCTGCCCTGCAGTGATGGTGCAGTCCTAATGCCATGAGTGAGTCAGCTTCTGGACACTTTATTCTCATGATTGATCTTTCTGCGTATTCTTTTTTTTTTTTCGAGACGGAGTTTCACTCTTGTTACCCAGGCTGGAGTGCAATGGCGCGATCTCAGCTCCCCGCAACCTCCGCCTCCTGGGTTCAGGCAGTTCTCCTGCCTCAGCCTCCTGAGTAGCTGGGATTGGGATTACAGGCACGTGCCACCATGCCCAGCTACTTTTTTGTATTTTTAGTAGAGACGGGGTTTCACCATGTTGACCAGGATGGTCTGGATCTCTTGACCTCGTGATCCACCTGCCTCGGCCTCCCAAAGTGTTGGGATTACAGGCTTGAGCCACCTCGCCTGGCCTTTCTGTGTATTCTTAGCCCAATACCACACTCTCCTATCTACTGAAGCTTAATTATCTGTCTGGAGGATCTGGTGGAGTACGTCTTCATTTCTGGCGGCCTTCACCAAGAGCTTTCAGCCCTTTGCCTTTCTGGTTAAATTCTACAATCATCTTGTCAATGGTTACAAAAGATCTGCTCAAATTTTTATCCGATTAAATGTGTAGATTAATTTGGGAGAACAGAAGTTTTTATAACATTGAGTCATCAAATCATGACTCAGTGGTACATGTCTTCATTTGTTTAGGTTTCTTGAGTTTCTGCCTGTCTCATGGATTTCTGTAGAGTGGTCTTAAGGGCTTTTTGTTAGATTTATTCCTTGTTATTTGATATGTTTTGATGGTAATGCTTTATTTTCTTAAAGTTAATTTTGTTTCATGTCCAGAAATATAATTTACATTGTAAATTATATTTAATTTACAATGTAAATTATAAATTTACATTTGTAAATATAAATTTACAGCTCTTTGTTCCTAACATAGACCTTACATTTATGTAGCAATGTTGCTAAGTTTATTCTAATAATTTGTCTGTATACTTTTCTTTTGGGATTTTCTACAATTGTGCCAACTGCAAATGGTGACAATTCTATTTTTCTATTGCAAACCTCAAATCTCATCTCTTTTACTTACAGTATAATGTCATATAGAAATGATGATAGAGGCTATTCTTATTTCATTCCTGACCTTAAGAGGAAGCCTTCAACATTTCATGAATATCATGAGTGGTGTTTTCAGTAGGCTTTTTAATACAAATTATTTATTGGATTAAAAAAATTTCCCTTAGGTCAGGCTCGGTGGCTCATGACTGTAATCTCAGCACTTTGGGAGGCCGAGGCAGGCAGGTCACGAGGTCAGGAGATCAAGACTATCCTGGTTAACACGGTAAAACCCCGTCTCTACTAAAAATACAAAATACTAGCTGGACATGTTGGTGTGCACCTATAGTCCCAGCTACTTGGGAGGCTGAGGCAGGAGCATTTCTTGAACCCAGGAGGTGGAGGTTGAAGTGAGCCGAGATTGTGCCACTGCACTCTAGCCTGGGCAACAGAGCAAGACTGTGTCTCAAAAAAAAAAAAAAAAAAAAAAAAAAAAAGAGTTCTCTTTATTTGTGTGACACTTTTTGAGATGTGAATTAAGGTCTAGCAAAGGAACAATTTTTGTAATGTTCTCTGTGGTTTTTTTTTTTTTTTTTTGAAAAGAATATATATGCTCTATTTGTCAAGCACAACCAATCTGTTATATAGGTCTCTGGGTCAATATGTTAATCATGTTCAGTTTTTCTATATTGTTTGCTTTTTGTTTAGTTTTTCACTACTTTTTTATTTTTTGCAGTTTGTCATTTTTTTGCTTATGTTTGGAGGCTTGTTAAATTGATCATTTTGTTATTATGAAGGATGTTTTTGGTTACTATAACTGTTTATTTATCTTTCAGTTTACTTTGTCTGATAGCAACATAGTGTACTAGCTTTCTTTTTTTTTTTTTTAAAGATAGGGTTTCTCCATGTTGGTCAGGCTGGTCTTGAACTCCCGACCTCAGGTGATCCGCCCCCCTCAGTCTCCCAAAGTGCTGGGATTACAGGTGTGAGCCACCGTGCCCAGCTATACTAGCTTTCTTTACAATTATTTTTTCCCTTGTTTTCTGACATCTTTTGGATTGATTATTTTTATAATAAGTTTTCCCTTCCTTCTGGTGATTTTATACTCTTTTATAAACTTTCAGTGGTTATACAGGAGGTTACAGTATGTATTCTTGACTTATCGAGATCTAACATAAATTAATGCCTCTATTTTTTCCTGGACAATTCAGGGACCTTAGAGCATTTTAATTCCATTGATCTTCTTTCAGCCTCTAAGCGATTTTTGCTCTGTATTTTATTGTTATATACACTTTTAACCCTATAGTGCATCATTGACCTATTAACATAAGACAAATTAATGTTAACTATTAGTAATTATGAATTAATAGTCAACATTAGTTTATATTTAATGTAGACTTAGCCACAGTTAACCCTTTCATGGCTCTTTGTTCCTTTCTTTCTTTCTTTTTTTTTTAAAGACGGGTTTCACCGTGTTGGTCAGGCTGGTCTTGAACTCCCGACCTCAGGTGATCCACCTGCCTTGGCCTCCAAAGTGCTTGGATTACAAATGTGAGCCACCATGCCTGGTCAGCTCTTTGTTCCTTTCTACGGCTCTTAGCTTCCATTTGGCTTCATTTTTCTCCTCCTCGAAGAAACTCTTTGGTATCTCTTGACTGCATCTGCTGCTTTTCAATTTTGCTAGATTGCTTTGGTCCGAAATTTCTTTATTTCATCTACATTATTGAAGGATATTTTCAATGGGTACAGAGTTCTGTGTGGCGATTATTCACTTTTAGTGCTTTGAAGGTCTCATTCATTGACTTCTGGTTTCCCTCGTTGGCATTGAAGTCAGGTGTCAGTCTGTGTTGCTGTATTGAAGGCTCTTTGTTCTCTTCTCATCCTGACTTCTACAGATGCTTTTAAGACTATCTCTGTTACTGCTTTTCAGCTTATCACTATGATAAGCCTAGGTATGATTTTCTTTTCATTTGTCATAGTTAGGGTTCATTGAGCTTTTTAGGTATGAATTTACACAGTTGCAAAGCTGTCAATACAGGCTTCTTCAGAAAAACAGAACCCATAGGATATATAGAGACATAGAAGAGGAGGTTATTATGGGTCTTGGTTTGCATGATTACGGAAGCCAAGTGGTTCCATGATCTGCTCTCTTCGAGCTGGAGACCCAGGAAAGCTGCTGGTGTCATTCAGTCTGAGTCTAAAGGCGTGAGAATGAGGGGAGCTAATGTTACAACTCCCAGTCCAAGGATGAAGACCTGAGAGCTGTAATGGGGGCTGCTGGTTTAAGTCCTGGAGTTTGAAGGCTCAAGAACCAGGAGCTCCAATATCCAAGAGAAGGAAAAGGTGAATGCCTCAGCTCCTCAAGAAGACAAAGAGAGAATTCACCTTCCTCTATTTTTTATTCTATTGAGACCTCAACAGATTGGATGATTTCACCCACATAGGTGAGGGTGGATCTTCTTTACTCAGTTGCTGATGCACACAGTGACGTCTTCTGGACCCACCCACACCAACGCACCCAGAAGTAAACAGCTATCTGAGTATCCTTAACCCCATCAAAAACTTCTTGCAAGAGGAGATTTGATCTGATTGCTTTTGAGTCAGATCAAATCTCCTCTTGAGAGAAGTTTTTGATGGGGTTCAAGGTCTTTCCTGATCTGACGTTTGGGTCCTTTTCTTTTTGAAGGGCACTGACATTTCTCAGAGTCTGTTCCATCGCCCCTTCGTCCTTGCAGATGCTCTGGATGGAGTATTTTTAAGGGTGAGCTGAGTTTGCAGAAGCATCATATCCTGCCACCCAGGTGCCAGGTTCGCAATGCATGTTCATTCCTGAAGTCCCTGTCAGCTCTGCCAGCAAGGGACCTGCTGAACTGTACAGTCTTAACCCTGTCGTGTTGACAGATAAAATTTGCCATCCCAGGTATTAACAGTTTTTTCTCTTATTGCTTCTTTTTCTTTTATTGAGACAGAGTTTCACTCTTGTTACCCAGGCTGGAGTGCAATGGTGCAATCTCAGCTCACCGCGACCTCCGCCTCCTGGGTTCAGGCAATTCTCCTGCCTCAGCCTCCTGAGTAGCTGGGATTACAGGCACGTGCCACCATGCCCAGCTAATTTTTGTATTTTTAGTAGAGACGGGGTTTCACCATGTTGACCAGGATGGTCTAGATCTCTTGACCTCATGATCCACCCGCCTCAGCCTCCCGAAGTGCTGGGATTATAGGCGTGAGCCACCGCACCTGGCCTCTTATTGCTTCTAATCCTTTTCTCCTACTTCTTTTCTTTGTTCTCTCTTATTTGTTCTCTCTTTCTGGGATGACAGTTAAACTCATGTCAGACCTTTTAACGGAATCCCTATGTCTCGTTCTTTCCTCTGTCTTTTCTATCCTGTTGTCTGTACTTCATTCTGACTTTATTCTGAATGATCTACCATTTCACTAATTCTTCCCACCTGTGTCTAATATCAATTTGGTAAATTTTTACAGCCTCCCCCCCCCCCCCCCCCGCCAATATCCTGTACCTTGCCCCATTTCCCTAACCACAATAAGCAAACTTATTGTGGTCTGTGTCTGATATCTGGATTGCTAGTGGTCCTGCCTTCCCTCCCTTCTTTCCTTCCCTCCCCCCTCCCTCCCTCCTTCCTTCTTTCCTTCCTTCCTCCCTCCTCCCTCTCTCCTTCTCCCTCTCTCTCTCTCTCTCTCCACTCTCTCTCTCTCTGTCTGTCTTTCTCTCTCTCTCTCTCTTTTTTTTTTTTTTTTCTGGATAGGGCAGGGTGGAGTGCAGTGATATGATCTTGGCTCATTGCAATCTCCACCTCCTGGGCTCAAGCTAACTTCCCACCTCAGCCTCCCCTGTAGCTGGGACTGCAGGTGTGCACCACCACACCCAGCTAATTTTTGTATTTTTTGTAGAGACAGGGTCTCACCCTGTTGCCCAGGTTGGTCTTGAACTCCTGAGTTCCAGCCATCCACCAACCTCAGCCTCCCAAGATGTTGGAATTTCGAGTGTGAGCCACTGTGCCCAGCCTGGTGGTTTTCTTTTTCTTGTCTGTTTCTCTTGCCTTTTGACCAGGTCATCTTTGTCTAACTAATTGTTTTTCTTAAACTGTAGGAAAATTGAAAGAAGAGTGTAATAAACATTACTGCCGCAAGTCATTTGAGAGCCTGCTGCAGACACAATGCTCCATCATACTCAAATGTTTTAGTATATGTTGCCTACACATCAAGGACATTCTCCTATTAACCACAGCATGACTACCAAACTCAAGGAATTAACATGGATCCGCCACTACTCTCTACTTTGCAAGCTCCATTAACGTTTTATTGGAAGAATTCAGGATCACAGGCTGCATTTAGTCATGTTGCCTTTTTACTCACTTTCGATTTGGAGCAGTGCCTCAGATTTTCCTTAACTTTTATGACCTCACCACTTTAAAGCATTATAGGACAGTTATTCTGTAGAACATTCTTCAGTGTGGGTTTATAAAACGTTTTCTGATTAGTTGCAAGTAATAGATCTTTGTGAAGAATACTGCAGAAGTGATGCTGAGTTCTTACTGTATCCTATTAGGCGATTTATCCTGTGAGTAATGATGTTAACTTTGTTACTAGCTTTGATTAAGATAGTGTCTTCCAGGTTTGCCCACTGTAAAGTCACTCCTTTTTCTTTTTGTGGTTAACAGAGTTTGAAGTTGTGAGTTTACTGTTTCTCATCAAGCTTTCACCCACTATATTTAGCATTTATTGACATTTCCTGCCTGAAATATAAATATGAGAAGCTGTCAAATGGCAATTTTTCAAATCCATCATTTTGTGCATTTATTGTTTGGCATTTGACTGTAAAGAAGAACTTTTTCTTCTACCTGTCTATGCATTTATTTATGGATATATTTATGTATTCATCCATCCATCCATCCATCCATCCATATGGACCTATAGATTTCTATTCAATGAGTTACAATTTATCATCACTTTTATATAAAAATTATTCTTGATTTGGCCAGTAGGAGTTACTTCAAGCTGGCTACTGTGTCTTTTTGGAATGTCTCCATCCATCTTGGAGAATTCCTTACTTTTTGGCTAAATGAGATGTCAAGATATCTTTGTGTTTTTCATGTACCAGCCCTGGACCAATCAGCTCTGGTTCCTTTTAGTGGAGGAATGGTATTTAGAGCCTAGATCTTGGTTTCTAGGAGAGCTCATTGCTATTGGGGTATCATTGTCCCAGGCCCTCTCAGTAGACAGAATTAGGGAAAATAGTATGTATATTTTGACGCACATAGCCGCATACACACATACATCTAAATCTAGATTTATTTTTGTGACTATACATAGATTAAAAACCAAGAGCTTATACCAATGTTTACAATTTCTGTTCAGCACTACAGATTTTATTCTAGCTTCCCCTTGTCTCTAACAGTGAGAACTGGCTCCCATTATCCTCAATATGTTTACCTATTTGCTTAATCTCATCTTGTATAACTGGTCTCTTATTGCTGCGGCTGCTTCTTGTGTGAATGCCTTACTCATCTCAGTTGGGTTCTGACCCTAAGGGATTTCTGTCATCCCTCCTTACTTCACAAATGGTGTAAGTTTCTGCAGTGCTGTGGTTATCACATTTGCAAAAAAAAATAAATAAATAAATAAAAAATGCCCCTTTACCTTGCTTGGGTTCTGGCTTGACATTGGGCTCCCCCACCCACTCCTTTGGCAAGGATTTCTACCTCTCTTACTCAGTGTTTTGCATTGAGTTGAATTATTCAGGAAGGAAGGAAGAAAAGTAGATACCTTGTTATTTTAAACTCAGTGCTAGACAGTGTTTATGAATTCATAGAAATAATATAAGACCTAGGGATAATAATGATGATTAGTGATAATATTATTCCTCCAGAGAAACATTATGTTCATTCCTGTGGGTTCTGTTGTGACTGAATAAAAGACAGTGTTAGCTCTTTCTGGCCTGAATCTATTGATCAGTGGTTTTTCTAGGCAAAGAAAGGGTTAACTTTATAAATAAGTCTGTTTAGAAATCTAATGATGCTCCTTTTGAGCCAATTACTATTTCAGCATCTGCCATTTTTAAGATTACTAGAATAATAGTACTTAGCCCTGCATCAGGACATTATTGAGTTGGTTAGGATACGAAGATATTAGAACCCTCATACGTAGCTGTTGGGAATGTAAAACAATAAAGCCCACAGTAAAACACCTTGGCATTTCCTCAAATCATTAAACATAGTTCCATATGTCCCAGCAATTCTATTCCTCAATACATACCTGAGATAAATAAAAACAAATGCCCACACCAAAAATTATACACAAATGGTTAGAGTGACATTATTCATAATAGCCAAAATGTAGAAATAACCCAATGTCTATCAACAGACGAATGATTAAACAAAATGTGGCATAGCCATACAATGAAATATTATTCAGTCATTAAAATAAATGAAATATAGGTTTATATTACAAGTTGAATAAACCCTGAAAAGATTGTGCTAACTGAAAGAAGCCAGACACAAAGGTTCGCATATCGCATGATTCTATTCACAGGAAAATCCAGAATATGGAGATTAATAGATACAGAAAGTAGATTAGTGGTGGCTTAGGGTTGAGAGGGTGTTGTGGAGTTGGGGTGAGAGCTAAAGTTTACAGGTTTCTTTCTAAGGCGGTGAAAGGGTTCTAACATTGACTGTGGTGATGATCGTGGATGTCTGTGCATATACTAAAGAGCACTGACTTGTACATTTCAAGTGGGTGAGCCATATGGCATGTGAATCATATCCCAATAAAGCTGTTAAACGTTAAAGAAAAAAATGAAGACATGCATTATGACTTGCTAGGAACCTTGGATCAATCTGGAAAACTTTGTGGAATATGAGTCAATAGAACAATTTGGCAAGGACATAGATAATAGCTCGTTTCAAAGCAGAACACTGACCTATAAGCCCATTCATCCTGTAGACTACTGTGAATGGCTATATGAATTTCTGCTGTGTAATCTTGGCTAAAGGAAATGAATTTCCCTAAGCCCCGGTTTTCTCATTTAGGAAGAGGGCACATTAGTATCTGTCATTAAATAAGAATGTTTCTAGAACTCCTGATGCCCTATAGCTCATGTTACATAGCAGCCTTCACTTACTGATAATTTATTATGAGAAATAAAGTTTCATACAGCAAGTTGCTCTGAGCTTGGTGCCATGTTTTCCTAAATTGCTCTTCATTTTGTCTCTGTAACAGCTGGCTAGGGTACTCTGCACCTTTTGGGAACTGTGGGTGATAACAGCTGATGTATTGGGCCTGAGTTGACGTGTGGAAGCAGCTCTTAACTCCCGTGAGACTGTGAGGGTGAGCACAGTCAAGGGAGCCCTTTGGGCCAAGTCAATTGAAAGCCTATAGGATTGAAAATATACCAAGGAGATCTTAAAAGCAAGGAGATAATGATTGATTTGAACCAGAGCAAATTTATATGATTTCTTGTCTAAAAGGCCCGAACCAGACTTTAAAAAGCCTTCAGTATAACAGGATATTTATGCTAGCCTTTTTCTAATGACTTGCCCAAATTCCCTCCCTGACCCAAGCCTCTTCCTTCTACTGAAGCAAATCCTACTTCTCTTCTTAGACCCAGGATTAACACTCCCTCCCTCTAAAAGCTCTCCTGGAAGGCTCCACTCCAGCTGTCATCTGTATTAGAGTGATAAGCCCTTTCATGTCTATAATTCACAATGCGGTTTTGTATATTTCCACCTGTGTGGTTAATCATTCTTTGTGTTTATTATCTATACATGGATACATTTTGTGTTGCTTCTCCCACTGTCTCTTCGTTCCTTCCCTCTACCACTTTCCATGCACACCACTATCCCATCTACCTGTGGTTAGCATCGGGTTAGTAATCAAACAGATATTAAGTAAACGATCCTTATGAATGCAGATGTAACGAGTCCTATACATCAGTTAATGACTTCTTCTGTGAGACTTTCTTTTGACCTCTAGCTCCAGAGTTGTTTCAATACCTGAACACATCTCTGTGAGGTGTAGGCTTGTATTGCAAATGAATGCAGACCATGCTTGGTGTAACAGGATGGCATGCATTCCGTCCAAAGGGGGCAATTGCTGCTCCACTTTATTGTAGCATGAGACGTGTAGCCACAACACTGTCAAATCTGACTTGTCTTGAAAAATTTAAAATCCAAACTTCTTAAAATGCTGGCCAGTAACTTTAAAATTTGAACATTGATAGCGTAGTTTGAGGAATCAGTAGAATAACATAGAAAGCTCAAGATTGCATTCATGTTTATGGAAACATGATTGATAGGTAATAATAGTGGTACCACAGTGAAAAAAGGTAGGTATTGAACCTCGGTCAGTTGGAGCTGCTATGATGGAATGCCATTGACTGGGTGACTTATAAACAACAGAAATGTATTTCTCACAGTTCTAGAGGCTAGAAGTCTGAGATCAGGGTGCCAGCATGGTCTGGTTCTGGTGAGGGTCCACTTGCAGATTGCAGGCTGCCAGCTTCTCTCTATGTCCTCACTTGGTGGAAAGAGAGCTAGAGAGTTCCCCGGGATTTCTTTAATAAGGGCAGCAATCCCATTCAAGATGGCTCCAACCTCGTGAGCTAATCACTCCCCCACAAAGGCTTTACCTCCTAATTGTATTGTATCGAGGGTTAGGATTTCTACATATCAGTTTTAGGGGAACATAAACATAAGGAAAAAATGGTTCATTGCATAAGGAAAAGATGGTTTTAGGAAAACTGTTTCACAATTTTAAGGGGAAAGAAAGGTGAACCTTACTGAATACCAGTTATGAAAGTAAGCTTCAGATAGAACTGAGTATGAAAGGTAAAACTATCAAAGAGCCTAACTTTGCAACCCAGTAAGAGGGAAGGATGTTTTAAGCAAGACTCCCAAATCAGACCAAAAGTCAGAAGAACAACCGACTTAACTACCCTAAAATTAAGTATTTCAAATCATGGAAAGATACCATGGGTGTCTTTCCATGGGTGATTGTCAGTTGGATGACCAAGTGGGAGAAGATGCTCCTAAAATCTAAGTGGATGAGAGGTTAATATCTAGCAAAACCAATAAACTCTAATGAATCAATAAGAATGCCAGAAAAATAGTAAAATGACTGGAAAAATGGGCAAAGCCTATGAACAGGAAATTTCCTTAGGAGGAAGCCTCTGTGGCTGGTAAGCTTTTCAAGACATACTCAACTTGGTAATTAAGGAAAGGCAAACCAAAACAATGAATTATAATAAACTGTACCTATTATGAAGCTAATTTCCTGGCTTCATAATTTCTACCAACAACAGTTATTGGCAGAAGTGTGGGAAAGTGGGAGTATGGGTGCCATGTGCAGTGCTAGTGGGAGTGCACATCAGCACAGCCATTCTGGAGTAGTACTTGGAAGCATTTACTGTAATAAAATTTGCATTTATCCTTGAACAATTCTACTCCTGGGTGCGTAGCCAGGAAATTGTTGTGAAGCTTCATCCCTCCTGGCATATGCCATGTATCCCAGTGTAATCATCAACGGCACCTCCACTCACTCTCAGAGTGTCCTGATTTGGACAATATATTGCTTGACGACCCTAATACTTGATGGCATCATCACTGCACTGTTTTTTTTTTTTTTTTTGCCACCCCGCCTTAGAGCCCATTTGCCAGAGAGAAATGGTCCCTGATGTCCTGCAATTTCATGACTTGGAGAAGAGCCTCTTGCATGAAAAAAAAAAAAA
The DNA here is from genome assembly GCF_048565385.1 of Saimiri boliviensis. NCBI lineage: Eukaryota > Metazoa > Chordata > Mammalia > Primates > Cebidae > Saimiri > Saimiri boliviensis. The sequence continues at coordinate 12,718,052 of NC_133459.1, forward strand.
AAAAAAAAAAAAGGATGCTCAATCACTTAAAGTATCTGGAAGCATTAATACAAAGTCAGACTTCATTTGAACTCTTGGAATACTTCAAGGCTCCTCTGCTTTGTCTTACCCATCCCAGGTAACCCTCAAAACATCACTGAGCTGTACCTCTTTGCTGCCCAAGGGCGCTAATGGAAAAAGCTCTGTTTGAGAGTCCTTCTGGCCCCTAGATCAGTTGTGAGCTTATCTTCCGTTGCTTAAATACAGAAGAGGCGTATGGCTTTTTAAAATCAAAGTTCTCCAGGGGAAAATCACGAGTGCTTTGACGGCTGCAGCTGTGCTGACCGTGGCACAGCCTCTCTCTCTGCACATGTGTTGCTGCCTAACAAGGTGATAGCCAGTGCCCTGCCAATGTCGCAGCGGAATCCTCCAAGAAAGTACCCCAAATGCTGGTCCGAGATGATGCAGTGTCTCTGGAGTTAGCATCTTAATGATTAGCAGGTGGAATAGCAAAATAAAGCCAGCACTCGCAGAAATAGCTGTTGGAATCTTGCAAAAAGTGCTCCCCCTCCCCCTTTTCCAGAGAAGCGGCCCCTTTTGGTTTGGAGCAGGGGACAGGCAGATCCTTCTTCATACACAGCAGGGCTGGGCACCGGAGCACCCTAGGGGATGTGTGGCATTTTCTCCCCTTGTCTTTTTGGGGTCTGGATTTGCTCGCAGGCAGTCGGGTCTCCCGGGTCTGGCCCTTCCTTGGCCGTGGGCAGGAAGAGGTTACAGCAGCCCGGGAGCCTGCTGGGCTGAGTTGGCACTTCCCTCCGCATCCAGAATATCTCCCTGGAACGGCCCCCTTTGCATCACGGCACCGGGGTGGTGGCGCGGGCCGGGGACCGCCGTGGCCGGTCTCAGTCCCTCTCCGCTGCCCCGCGAGGCGTGGGGAGCCGCAAGGCCGAGGCGTCCGGAGCGGAGGATGAGCGGGGGACGCCGGCGGGTCCGGAGCTGCACTGCGCCCGCGCCGCGCGCCTCCCGCGCTCTCCCTTCGACCGCAGCCGGACGCCCGGCGCGTGCAGGACCTGGGGCCGCGGCGCTCGCGCGGGGACGCGGGAGCCCAGAGCTGGCGCTGCGGGCAGCGGGGCGGCGCCCGCAAGGTCAGCACCCCGGGGAGCCTGGGGCAGCCTCGCGCCCTGCCCGCCTCCCTGGACGGAGACGCCGCGGGGCCTGGGCAGCGCTTTGCCGGCAGCTGGTGCTGGAACGCGGCCAGGGCTGAGCCGCTCCCAGCGACCCTGCCCCTTCCAGGTGACCCCAGAAGAGTAAGGGTTAGGGGGCAAGTTCCAGCCACCGTTCCGGGCCAAGAGGCTACGACTCCTGGTTAGGAGGAAACTTAGATTTTTGTTTTTTTTTGCATCGAACTGCCGCTGTGCAAGATTTGCCAAGCCCTGTAATAGGGTTTCATGTTTTACTTGACTGGTGTTTGAGAAAATCTGCAAGGAAAGGGTGGCGAGAAAAAGAAACACTATAAACTTTGGGGGCAGGGACATTTTCTTGAAGTGACAAGTAGCCTCAGATCTGCAGTTCCTGGGCCGGCGACGGCATCCTTTGCTCTGCCACTCCGAGGGTCTGGACGCTGCCACATGACCAACACCAAAGACCCCAAAAGAGCCATGGAGTCCACGCTGGCGACGTCCAGCTCTGCCACAGGCCCCGTCACCTTCTCCCACGTCTTTGGTCAGCAGTGCCAACTTATGCAAGCAGGTAGGAATTGTGTCGCGCATGATGGGCCCAGAGAATGGGAAGTGGAGCGTTATCCCGGGTCCCCCAAACAGAGGTCTGTGTGTGTCTGTCTGTCTACCTCATCTCTTTCTTGATGTAATTTGGGATGTAAGCCTTAACTACCTAGAGACATGTTTGCCTGGCATTTATCACGGTAAAAGATAAAGTTTTTAGGACTTGCTATGAGACAACACACTGCTTTTGCAATGAGTTGGGGGTCTTGTTTATCCTTCCTCATCGATTTTCTCTGTGGCTAGCTGGGGGATGAAGGAGGGTGTGTCAGGATGGATCTGATGATGCCATGGTGTGGCCGTCTTTTGAGGGCAGGTGCCAGTCCTAGCCTGGTTGCCTTTGTCAGCTTTTCTCTCTCTGCTCCTAAGAGTTATGTTTAACCCATGCCCCACCAGCCCCTGCTGGAGTAACTTCCATGCTTCTAAGTGTCTGCTCTGAGCAGCGTCTCTCAGCCTATAATTTGGTTGTGGGGAATTCCTCATCAGTCTCTGCTCATGAATTTGCCTTCCAAATGATTCGTGTTTTATACAGAAGGGAAAGATTGGCATGGGCTGCAGCCTTAACCCATGCTAGCCATCTTGCTAGGATGCACATGTGATCACATTAAAAAAAAAAAAAAGGTGAGGATGGATGGCTTGGTGCAAATGATCACTGTGCTCAAATTCACAAGTGATGCTTGAGACATGTTTATGATTGGGTTGGAGTCACAGAAGAAATAGGATGCCTGTTTCTCTGCCTTTCTGGAGTTCATTCCCACTGGGAAACCAAACACGTGCTCCTCCAATGTTTTCCTGGGTGTTACAGAGTTAATTGTGCATTTTGGCTGTGAATCTCAGGAAGATGGGGAGAAGAGCACTGTATTAGGAGTCTGGGGGCCTGAGTCAGTATTGATGCTTTCATTGGGTAGTTGCATGACCTTGGAAGTTGCAGACCCCACCCCTCTTCCTGGGGTATCTGTCCCCTGCTGCAAAACAAGAGAGCTGGACTCAGGGCTGCTAGGTCCATCCAGGCCTGAGATTCTGTGAGCCCAGAGGAGCACAGCTTGGTGGAGAAGACATGCTTGAGCTGGATTCTACAACTGGACATGTCTGCACAGAGAGGCAGCTCATGGAGTGGGTGAGTGAGGGCTCCAGAGCTGACTGCCTGGGTTGGAGTCCCAGTTTTACTTCTTAAAAACTGTGTGATCACAGGCAAGTTACTTAACCTCTCTGTGCCTCAATTTCCTCATTTGTAAAATAGAAATACTAGGCCCTCCTTCGTAAGGTTATTGCAAAGATTAATTAAGTTAATATGTGAAAAAATCCTTCTATGGGCCCGTCAAGTCATCTCTGCTTGCAGGGAGGGGCATAGCTGCCTTTGGTAGTAGAAGATGGAAGCATTGAACATATACCCTCCACTGCCCACTGTACTCCTAACTTGATTTTGGTTTGTCCAGAAGGTTGACAATCTCCCATTCCATACATCCATGGAATATTTTATCTGGAATGGCTTAGGTAGGGGGCTCTGAAGCTTTCCTGGACTGAGGTTCCCTCGCCTTACCTTTCTACTTCTCTGAGGCTCCTGTGGGAAGGCACGTCGGATTTCTCAAGCGCCTGCGGCTTCATTCACTTTCTTTCAGAAGCACCCAGGCCTAAATCAGGCCATGAAATCCCCTGTCTCTTTTTTTAAAAAAACATCCTTTATGTCAAGAGAGCAATGCAACATGGAATAATAATGACCAGCAGTCTCTAGGGAGAACACTCTCCTTGAAGAAATGCAAAGAGGAATCATTAACCTTAAGTCAAAAGAGCTCACTCAATTAGGATGAGAAAGAGATTGAGACCAACACTGATAGTCTCCAGCCAGCCATTTACAGTCCAGTGAGTATCACAAATGAGATCTAACTGTATGTGAAAATGATTCGCAGGCTCTAGGGCAGGCGTCCCCAAACTTTTTACACAGGGAGCCAGTTCATTGTCCCTCAGACCGTTGGAGGGCCGCCACATACTGTGCTCCTCTCACTGACCACCAATGAAAGAGGTGCCTCTTCCTGAAGTGCGGCGGGGGGCCAGATAAATGGCCTCAGGGGGCCGCATGCAGCCTGTGGGCCGTAGTTTGGGGACGCCTGCTAGGGGTTTACAGCTGGGTTAATCACATACGTTCCCAGGTGAGAGGTAGCTACAGATCGCATGTACTCACTGAGTACCTACTACGTACTGTGCATGGTACCAGGAAGCACAGGATTGGAGGGTAAGTTATGGCTCATACTCCTGGAGATGTTGGTCTCACTGGTGCAAACGTAAAGCATACCGAGGAAAAGAGAATTACGCGCAATGCGACTTTTCAATGATATGATTTTCTGAACAACCCTTCCTATGTTGTTCCTATTTTATGAACAACAAACCTTCCTATGTTGTTCCTATTTTATGAACAACCCTTTTTTACATAAACTAGCTCCTGTAATTTTGATAAGTTTTTGATTTTTTGAGACAGGGTCTTGCTTTGTTGCCCAGGCTACAGTGCAGTGGCATGATCATAGCTCACTGCAGCCTCAACCTCCTAGACTCAAATGGTCCTCCCACCTCAGCTTCCTGCTACCTATGTTGGTCTAGGGCAGGGGTTAACAGAGGTTTTGTTTCTTCTGCAAAGAGCCAGATAAGAAATACTGTTGTCTTTATAGTTCACGTGTTTTCACTTATGACTACTTGACTTTACCATTACAGAACAAAAGCAGCCACAGATAAAATGTACAGGAATGGGCATGGCTGTGTGTCAATAAAACTTTACTTGCAAAAGCAAATGGTGGGCCAGGCTATAGTGGCATGATTTTAGCTCACTGCAGCCTTGACTTCCTAGGCTCAAGTGATCCTCCCACCTCAGTCTCCCAAGTAGCTGGGACTACAGTCATGTACCACCATTCTCAGCTAATTTTTAATTTTTTTTGTAGAGACGAAGTCTCCTTATATAGCCCAGGCTTGTCTTGATCTCCTGGGTTCAAGCGATCCTTCTTCTCAGGCTCCCCAAATGCTGGGATTGCAGGAGTGAGCCACCACACCAGGCTCCTGTAATTTTTTAAAACCTTAACCAATTTCCATAGGCAAAGGAAATACACAGGGATTGCCTACATGCTGACATTTACGCCATTTGGGTAGGAAAGCCTTGGTCTGATGCTTAGGCCTATGCCTTAAACCTCTAAAGTCTATGGTCTCTGGTGAATGAGTGGGGTTAATTTTTTATATTTGTAAGTATCTGTTGTCTTAGGAGAATATGTTGATTTCCAGGAATGGAGCAGTAAGGATGTTTAAAGAGTTGGGGATGGGAGGGGGTTGAGCACTAAAAGACACCTAGAATTTAGTAGGGCAGAAATTGGTTTCTGGGAGGCAGGGTGAAATTGGGCATGTATGAGACCAATAAAAACTTTGACCCAATTAGCAGTAGTGGGAGCATGCAGGTCTGGTGAGGCCATAGAAAGAGCATGTGTTTCTTTCTCATTTAGTCCCAGTTTGGCTGTTGCGGGTTGTGTGAGCTTCAAATCAAAGGCTGGCGAACTACAGCCCTGGGGCCAAATCTGGCCCACCACTTGCTTTTGTAAATAAAGTTTTATTGGCACACAGCCATGCCCATTTATGTACATTTTGTCTGTGACTGCTTTTGTGCTACAGTGGTGGAGTCAAGTAGTCATGAGTGAAGCCAGGTAGACCATAAAGCCAACGATATTTATTATCTGGCTCTTTGCAAAAAAAACAAAAACTTTGCTGACCCCTCCCCTAGACCAGCATAAGAAGCACAGAATGGGGGTAGACAGAATTTATGTGGGACAATGTGAAAGGTCTCAAGCCCGAGAGTGTGGTTCTGAAAGGTGCTTATTTTCTGGTACCTTTGATGCTACACGGTGCTGTGGCTTTTTCCTGTTCTCTTCCATTCCCATACCACCTCATATATGTATGTGGGAGTTGCTTCAGGAAGCTTTTACAATAGATCTGAAAGTCCTAGCAAGAACAGAGTTCTTACCATGTGCCCAAATCTATGGCACCTGCGCTAGATAAGACCATATCTGCCTCATCTTCGTGCCACCCTGCAGGGTGGATGGAGCGTTTCCTAGTTAACAGGTGAGGTTTCCGTGTTGGCATAGTTGGGATTTAAACCTCAGGCAGCCCAACCCCAAAGCCTGTGCTCAGAAAAGGCAATTCGACAGCTTCTGCAAAGGATTTTAAAAAACGTGTCTTGAGTTGCTCAAGGATTTGGTGGAGAGAGCAGCACTCTGGATCTTTGGGTGGCTTTCATGCTGCTGCCCACCCTCCTCCCTCTCCAGGTCCTTCATCCCACTCTTAATAGTTAGTCCTATGAGGAAGTTACTCCTCTTCTCTTTCTAACCCTCTAACCAAATTTCTTTTACTTGCCTTTGTCCCCTGCTAGAGCCCGAAATGGTGGGTAAGAAGTTGGTCTGGCCAGGCAGGCATGACCAGTGGAGGCTGCCATTGTCCATTCTTGCTGCCTGACCCCCTTCAGCCAGGAGCTTAAGACCACACTCCCAGGCTGGGTATTCGCTGACATTGCAGTATTCAGAGTCACACAGGGGTTCGGCTTGTTCAACATCTGAGGATGTTGGGGGGAGCTCCGAGGGGTTAGGCAGTATAGACCCAAGCTGGTATGCTAGTGACCTCTGCAGCTAGACAAGTCCCCTTGTCCATATTATCCTGGGTTCCCAAAATGTTTAACTGGATACCCCCTACCCCACAACCTGGCATTGGCTGCGTCTCTGCAGAGGTCTCTTTTTCCACCCCCTGGCCTGGCAGTCTATTGGTTGGGTGGGCCCCAGCTTGCAGACCACAGCAGGTGGGGACTTGATCTATTGTGCCAAGTTCTGACTTGCTAAGCTGCCCTTGTGGCACGGTAGTTGATTTCCAATCCATTTCACGTGGGCAGAAAGCATTTCTGCAGTTACCTTGCTTGACCAGAACAACTAAAGTCATTGTGTCCAATATGTGCTGCTGATGCTGCAGGAATCGAGGCCCAGCTCAAGGAGGAGGGTGGAAGGGAGATGAGGACAGGAAGGTGACATGACTTCAGCACCGGGACTGCTGCTGCTTGGCACCGTTCCTGGGCTGCAGCTCAGATGCCACCTGCAAGGTTCCTCATTTGCCTGATTAGTTAGGGACTGGTCCCCCACACCACCACCATGCAGAAACTCAGACATGTGCAAGCTCTACCTGGCTGGCTGTCCCTCTCATCGGTCAGACTGGCACCTGGAGCTGTGGTATCGTCAGCTTTTGACTTTATCATCATCACGTTCCTTCTGAAGGCTGCCAGCTGAACCCCTTTCCCTGCCTTTTAAACAATATAAGGATCCTTCTGAATATAAAGCCTACCTACATTGGGAAGCCATTTGCCAGATTTATAACCAAGAGGGCAAGGAGACTAACACTGATGGCACCTGGGATGAGCTGTGCACACTGGGGACCTTTTGCAAAAGTTCAGTGGATGAAGATGAGCAAAGAAGCGAGTGCATACTGCTTCCTGTCTTTCCGTCCATGGGAAGGACAGCCTAGTTTTAAGGTTTCCCTGTAGATCCCTGAGAGGTGGTGTGTAGGACCTGTTTCTTTCCTGGCTGTTTCTCCAGTGGAAACAGTATGTTCTGAGATTCCAGACAAAGATTCACCATGGCGGACTGCTGGCAGTTGGGCACAGCTGTAGACGGCACTTACTGGGTGCTTATTCTGGGATGTTTAAATCCCAAGCGAAGTGCTTTACCTATTGCCTTGTTTCATCCCTGTTGCATCCTCAGAAGGCAAGTGAAATAATCCCCATTTTACAGATGAGGAAACTCGAGGCCCGTAAAGAGAAATGTTTGTCTTAACTAGTTAATGGTTGGGCCAGGATTCAAATTCAAGCCATCTGGATCAGAAGTCTTTATTTATTCCTATTCATTCTTCTAGACCCTCTCCCAGAAATTAATCTCCTGAAATGTTGCTTGAACATCTGTGCCAGAAAATTAATCTTTGTTGAAGGAATGTGGAATCTGTCACCACTGGGGTGACAGTCACTCTTCGTAACATGCCGTGTTGGGTTGTGATTTCTGTTCATCGATGTCTTCTGTGTTCGACTCTAAGCTTTCTGAGGTCAACAACTATTATCTTGTTTTTTTTTCTTTTTTTTTCTTTTTTTGTCTGAGGTGGAATTTTGCTTTTGTTGCCCGGGCTGGAGTACAATGGCACGATCTAGGCTCACTGCAACCTCCACCTCCCAGGTTCAAGCGATTCTTGTACCTCAGCCTCCTGAATAGTTGGGATTACAGGCATGTGCCACCATGCCCAACTAATTTTTGTATTTTTAGTAGAGATGGGGTTTCACCGTGTTGGCCAGGCTGGTGTCAAACTCATGGCCTTAGGTGATCCACCCACTTCGGCCTCCCAAAGTGCTGGGATTACAGTGTGGGCCACCGCGCCCGGCTTAGCTTGGTTGTCTTTAGACCCTCTATGCCTCATATGGTGCTGGCAACGTAGCAGTTTTCATCACTATGATATCTGTTTTAGACCACATCATCAGTCATTTTACAGGGTGGCTGTCATCCTTACGAGTAGCTGTCAGCGTGATGAAATGGTGTTAGTGGAATCTGGCAAAGCAAAACTGTGGTTATGTTCGTTCTGTTTCTCAAGACTAATTCTTCATGATCGTTCTCAAGTGTGCCTCGACCTGGATTCCAGGTCAATGGGGAAAGCAATTTATTCCAGTCGTCCATTGGGCCGATCAGGTTGAGTACGCTGAACTCCGGGTCTTAAAGGGAAAGACACATATGCTAGGCATGATGGACAAAGAGGTGGGGGTCAGCCTCTTGTTCCTCTCCTCCAGCAGCCCCTCCCTGCCCAGTCCCCCACCCTCAGCCCCAAGGTAGAGTATCCCTTACCAGCCCCTGGTGATCTTGGCATTCATGCAGCTGGTGGTGGAAGCACTTACTGTCAATGACGCCCCTCGGACCGCTACTTGGCCTCAAGACGTTCCCGTAACTTGATTACTTTTCGAAGAAAAAGCAACAGGGTGAAAGTGTGGTCCTCATAGCCGTGTCGTGAGCAGCACAGACAGCGGTCCCAGCTCGTGAGCAGCACGGGCCTCCCACATTGCTACTTCAGAAGCAGTCTTATTTCTCCAGAGACCTATTTGTCAGAGGCAGGAGCATGTGATTATTAGTACGGACTTCAGAGCTCCACAGCTTGGGTTCAAATTCCACTTCTGCCGTTCACTAGCTGTGTGACCTTGGGCAATACCTTAACCTCTCTGTGCCACATTTTTCTCATTAGTATAGGGAAAGTAAGAATTTACTACCTCATGTGGTTGTGATGAGTCTGACAATGAGTTCCTGTGTGTGAAATGTTTCTCCCAGTGCCTGACCAGAATGCTATTATACATCAGTGTTTGCTATCACTATTTCTTATTAATGCAATTGCTGTATTTTGTTTAATGAGAGAAAGCTTAGTAACAATAGGAATTAAAATATTTCTTCTGCTGATGTCTTTCTGACCAGTAAAAAAAAAAAAAAAAATTACTGCTCGTTTTCCTTGGTTAATCATTGCTATTAAAACAAACAAACAAACAAAAAAAAAACCTCAACATTTTTTTTTTTTCTTGATTCCCAAGGCCAAGAATCAACAGGTTATAAAAACACCCAACCCCCTCCCCTCCCATCACAAAGGGATGTTTAAAGAGGGGCCTTCATTGGACAAAGTTCGCCTGGGGTTTGTGTCTCTTCCTGGTATAATTAACAGTATCAACCTTCATTCTCAAGCACGTCTTTGTTTGCATGTTAAATCATACGGTCACTCTTAATAAGAGGCAGCTGCGTAAATAAAATTCCAATATTACTTAAACAAAATGTGGATCATCTGATCCCAGAGGAAGCAGTTTAAGGTTAAAAAGACAGTCATGGGAAGAAGCGGATATTGGGTCTGAAACAGGGGGCCAGGCGGGTCAGGTGAGCTGGATGCCACTTCTCAGAGGTTCTATTAGGGTTTCCAGTGTAGCAAGATTGTGTTTTCCAAGAGAAACATGGAGTCCCAATGTTCCCATAAAGCTCTCCCCGCAACCCCTGCCAATTTGTGGATGTGTATTACCAAATGAAAGGTTTAAAATTCTAGAGGTCAAACTCTCCAGCTGTGTCCTGCCCATGGGCCACCAGGTTATAAGCTCTGGTTTAAGCGTTCCATTCTAGTTAGCAGGTTTCTCATGCCAGCTTAAAAGCTGCTTCTGGCATCAGCGACACTCTGGCCATTTGCTCTTGTTTCACCCTCGTGTGTGTTTGAGATGATGGATATTTCTTCCTGTTATCCCGTTTTGATCCTTACACGTTATAGGAATGTGATGAAATATCACATGCACCCTCAAAATATCTACAACTATTATGTATCCATCGAGATACATAAGTAAATAAATTGAGGACAAAGCTCTTAACCAGACAAGCTTTCCCTCTGAGGGTCCTCTGAGTCCCTGACTCTCTGGGTGCCTGTAGCTCCAGTCAAGAGCTCCAGAAGCATCAGGTCTTCAGGAAGGGATGAGAGCTCTAGAGAGGTATGAACCATTCCTCACAAAGAAGTGGTAGACTCAGAAATGTATCAGGAAACATGGAAAGGTCTGTTTGGAGACCGAGGCACAGTCTACCACATCATCCGTGCTTAACATGGAACAGCTGTTCTAAAGGCTGGTTAGAGGGATCCGAAGCAGGACTAGGCCAGAGGAGCAGAGGATGGAGAGGCAGCAGGCAGGACTAGGATGTGCCCTGGGATGCTGGAGGCCAGCATGCGCCTTCCTCAGCACAGAGGAAATAGCCGCCTCCAAGACAGGTGAAAGGAAGTAGTATCTCAGGAAGGGAACCCTTCATGCCTCCTTCCTTCCTTTAATAAGCAACTCTCTGTGGCCTGCTAAGCAGGAAGTATTGCAGGGAGAACTCCAGAGTTGGAGAAGTTGGATTGTGGGGACCAAGCCAGTCACAGCTGAGATGATCATCCACGATAGGGACCAGTCTGCACTGGAGGCCAGGACCAGCTACAGTAAAGCCTCCACTGCTGGCACTCCAGAACGTTGAGTTTTATTTTGGCCACTGTTATTGGATGAGGTCAGCTAGATCCAGATTTCTAAGTTGAGTTGTTGTCTCTCAGCATTTTGTCAATGGTTTTCCTGCTTCTGGCTGCTTCTATTGCTGTTGGTCTTTGATCTCAGGGTCATTTCTCTGTAGGTGATCTCTCTTTTCTGTGGATTTGCTTTTAAAGTCTTTGTTCTGGAAGCTCTGTAGTTTCACTACACCGTGGCTAGGGGTAGATCTAATTTTATTTATTCTGTTTGGAGTTTTTGCTTCTCGGATCTGAGGATTTGCATCTGAGATGCAAATCATGTAACTAATGTTCAGTTACTCATATTCAATTATTCAAGTAACTCATGTTCATTACTTATTTCTTTGAACACTGATTCTCTCCCATTCTTTCTATCCCTCCTTTAGAAATTCCTTAGTGACTTGCATTAGACTTCTTAATTTGAACTCTTGTTCATATTTTCCATATTTGTCTCTCTGTTGTGTTCTGGATAGTGACTTTAAAAACTGCCTTCTGGTTCATGAATTTTCTTTCTAGCTGTGTCTAATCTTCAGCTGAACTCTGGCAATTCATTTTTTGTTGAATATCTTTTGTTAACCTCTAGAAGTTCTCATTGAATAGTTTTCAAATCTTCCAAGTATTATTTTTTAAAGTAATCTTTGTCTCTCTTGCTCTTGAGCATATCTTTAATTTATTTAATCATTTAAAATTAATACTTATCTGATAAAGGAATTTTATAATCCAGTTCTGGCACTCCTGAGTACATTTCTGCTGCTTTTCTGTTGAGTCATGTCTAAGATAGTTTATTACCTCATGCACTTAGCAAAATTGGATTTTGAGCTTATTCTCGGAATTCTATCTGTGAGCTATTATTACCATAGGTAATGTTAATTTCTGGGCTGGAGATTTCCATACACTCCCAGGTATTATAAATCTGAACCCCAACTCATATGAGGGTAAGCTTGGAGTAATGAGTTATCAAGGGAGATCACTCTCAACCCCTCTCAATCCAGGACTCAGACGGAGACAGACAAGCTTTCTTACCTCCCTGTGCCTGTGTTCAGGACCCACATCCAAGTCTCTTCCCTGATGGCGAGCCCTGTAAGGGAGCTGGCATGTGAATATGTATGCGGAAAGTGTTGTAGTTCTCATTCCTCTATCCCAGCATAACCTAAAACCTTGCTGTCTACCTGATGTGACTGATAAAACTCTAACATTCCTTTTACAAGATCAGCAATTGCCTCTGAACAGCCAAAGTCTTAGAGTGTGCGATCACTCTGGTTTTCGGTTTTGCCATTTTTTTGTTGTTTGTTTTGTGGATGTATTAGTTTCTTGTAGCCTTTATAACAAATTACCACAATGTCGGTGACTTAAAACAACAGAAACATATTATCTCGTGGTTCTGGAGGCCAGAAATTCAAAATCAGTACCTCTGGACTGAAATCAAGGTCTCAGAGGCCTGAGTTCCTTCTGGGGGCTCCAGTCTCTCTCCATGGTTACCCAGCTCCTCCTTCTCATCTGTGTATGTGATGTCCCTCTGACTCTCTCTTATAAGGACACTTGTGATGGCAATTAGAGCCCACTTGGATAATCCAGGATAATCTCCCCATTACTAGGCCCTTAGCTCCAATCACATCACTTGGAAAAGGAGCCCCTTTCCCCAAATAACATAACATTTACAAGCTCCAGGGATTAGGCTGTGAATGTCTTTTGCAGGGGGCATTTTCAGCCCACTACCGCAGATTTCTATTACACTGAAAGTTCAGTTTTATATTTCTGAGGACGCCTATTGTATTTCCAAATGTTTTATAGCCTTTCCCCCCAGTCTACCATACTAACTCCCTGAAAAAGACATACAGCAAACAGTCTCCAGGCTGGAGAGAGACAGGCACAATCCTGTGGGGGTGGGCTTCTTTTTCAGAGAGCCAGGAGTTGGAGATATTGAGGCATAGGTGGCTCCAGGTGTGAGGAAATGATGCTTCTAAAGCTCTGTGGTGCAGAAAGGCTGTGCTAGGGCTGAGAAGATGCTGCTGCCTGGGCTGGACTGGTCCAGGTTTCCAGGCTGCCTCTTCCTGTTCTTCTGGCCTAAATTTGTCTCTCGGCTCCCATATGTGTGTGATCAACCTTGGTTTCTGTTCTCCGTTGACCTTGAGTGTCTTCCATTCTGACAGCCAGTAACTGACCTTGAGTTTGTTTCTTGGTATCCCTTTACCTCAGACACTGGACAAGACATTCACCTGGGAAGATCCCAGACACTCACTCTGTGCCAGCTGGGCATGGCCAAAACCAGAGCAGGGCCAGGACCGGAAGTGACCGTGATTACACAGCATGCTACGCTGTAGACGTGGGCATTCCTACCACTGGAGAGAGACGAATGCACTCCTGAAAATTCTATTCTGCGGCACGTGTTCATTTCTAGGAAGAGTCAGGCAAACCGACCAGGAGACTATGTCCTGCTTGTTGGGATTTTTTGGGAAGTAAGACTTCCAGGTTGTGCAAAGGCCATTGCAAAGTGAAACACCCAGAGTCTCCAGGCAATGCGTGGAGTGGTTATGGTGGGCTTCTTGCTCCATTAGCTCAGAGAAAAGAAATGTCCACACAGGTGATTTTTGTCCCTACCTCTTTGGATGTGGTATCTCTGTCTTTAGTTAATGTTAATGGCTAAAACCATAATGAGAAGTGTTTTTGCAGCTGGAGTTCCCCAAGAAGGTGTCTCTACCGTGCAGTAGAATCTTCCAGCACCACAGGGCACCCCCATCCAGGACTAGAGTCCCACTGAAGGCTGGAACCACATTTTGTGCCTCTCATGCCAGTGGTTCCTGCCACTCTCAGGTCCAAGCCCTCTTAGCTAGGAGGAAATTCTAAAGGTAACCCAGTCCCTGGAGCTACTGACATTACCTCCTGGTCCAATAGCCCTTCTACAAACAAACCAAATGTATGCTCTCTGTCCTCAGTCTCAAAATGTTTTCTGGGAAATATAAGGCTGAATTAGTCTGGCGACCTTCAGGCTGGCTTCCCACGAAAGCTCAGTCTCCCAATGAGGCATTTTTGGATGGGTTTGGGAGTGACTGCTCCCACTGTAAGTTTTTTGGCTTGAATGATACTTCTCGGGCTCCTGTTGGTGAGGTTGTAAGAGCGTGCAGTTCATAGAGAAAAATAAAATGTGCTTCTGCTAAACAAGAACTGATTCTCTGAGAATTGTTGGGGTCTGAAGGCAGCGATTCTGGTGCACAAAGTTATAATATCATTAGCAGTGGTAGCAGGAGACGGAATAGATGACAAGGTAGAGAGAACATTTGCTGTCAGCCAGCCTGCAGAAACTGAATAATTTAAAGTGCCAGCCACATTCTGGCAGTCCATTTTTCTACTTGAAACAGAATTCCTGGACTTCGGTTCACAGTGAAGACACGGTTTATTTTTAGTGACATCAGAGAGCCTGTAGCTGGGTTTCTTTAGAAAGCTGGACTGCCCATGAGAAACGGGCAGCATCAACGCATCGTCTTGTGGTTTAGAAAGACTCCCTTGCCTGCTGTAACATGAAGGACCAGCCGCTTTCCTTCGAGGGTAAAGAGAGAGGTCATGAGAAAGCTAGGGGGTTTCAAAGCAGTCCACGCTTTCTTGCACAAAGCTGTTGCTATAGGCTGAAGCTTGGCTCTTCGGCCTTGATGGCTCTCTGGCCAAGAAAGCTCCAGCTGAAACAGCTCATTCCCCTGTGTGCTAAGAGTTCATTAAAAATCCAGTTTGTCAGGTGGTACCCCCCTGGTTGTCCCCAATTTAAACAAAAGTTCCTTTGTGGACACTGGCACTTAGGAATGGAACCTCGGAGCCATGTCGAGACCAGATGGCACCCAGCGGAGACTTTATAGCTTTTCTTAGGAAGGCATTGATCACTGATAAATGAACTCAGCATTGCAGAAGAACCTTTTGCCATTATCTTGTCTCTTGGTAAACTAAAGAACTGTGGGGCCTGTGCTGCCCTTTCAAGGGTCAACTCCAGTGGCAGAACGGGCCCGAGCTAGGGTGCCAAGCTGCAAAAGTTGTTGCGTGTGTGCAGAAATCCACGGTTACGGGCCCCGCGCTCACCCCAACTAGCATCATGGCAGAGCTGTTAAGGACTTCCGTGAGTGGAGGAGAACAGAAAATAAACACGTATTTTATGAGACCAAAGAGAGGAAGTGCGAGGCTGCTCCTTGGGCTGGTGTTTGTTTTTGCAAAGCAGGTAGAGGTTGCGGTTTGCCTCTTCTCTGCTCTTGTTGGCACCTGCAGGCAGAGGAAGCTCACCAATTGAGGGAAAGCTGGTAGGTGCTTTCTCATCCTTACAAGAGGAAAAGATGGATATTGGCAGGGGGCATCTAGGTGTAAACATTTCTTATGGAAGTACAAGGTTATTGATCATCCTAGTGTCCAGTCTTGAATGGTGAGATTGGTGGACATATCGTTTAATTTCACTGGTTCTGTTTTCACTGGTTCTTTTTTTTTTTTTTTTTTGAGACAGAGTATCACTCTGTTACCAGGCGCCAGGCTGGAGTGCAGTGGTGCAATCTTGGCTCACTGCAACCTCCATCTCCCAGGTTCAAGCAACTCTCCTGCCTCAGCCTCCCAAGTAGCTGGAACTACACTACAGGCATGCGCCACCACGCCCAGCTAATTTTTTGTATTTTTTAGTAGAGACGGGGTTTCACCATGTTGGCTTGGATGGTCTCGATCTCCTGACCTTGTGATCCACCCACCTTGGCTTCCCAAAGTGCTGGGATTACAGGCTTGAGCCACCGCGCCCGGCCTCACTGGTTCTTAAATACCAGCAATACCAACAAAGTATGTGTCTACAAGCTCAGAGTTCAGGTAACATCGGGGTTCCTTTCAAATAGAAGATAACATAGTGTGGGTCTTTCTTTTTCCTGGGATGCCTGACAATAAAGAAAAATTCTGTGAACCTGGGAAAGGCCGTTTTTCCGGGGACGAGAGGATGAGGAGGGAGGTATGGATTTCTCTCTCTTTCTTAGATAGTGAGGAAGAGAGCTCCCGTCTAGCATTGAAAGGTGGGGAGGTTGTGAATAAGGGGGAGTCTACCTGGATCTGTTCTATCTCAGTTGGGATTTCCCCCCACAAAATGGTCTTCTTGTACCCTGCTTTGCTGCCCACCTGTTCTTATGCCCACTTTTTCTTTAGAGAATTGCAAACCAATACTGAATATTGATTTGGGCTTATTTATTAATAAGCTTGGGCTTATTTAGGATAAAATGTCTTTCTTGGCTGCTTCTTATGATGAAGGCTGGGTTTAAAAATGTAGTGAGACTAATTAAGCATTTATGAGAACAGAGTCCTCCTCCTGCCAGCCTTATGGAAAGATTTGGTCTCAGTTGAACCCTGAGAATGAGGTGGGGTAATTTGCAGGGCTGGCAGTGTAACAGGGAGACCGGAGGCAGCTCCAGCACCTCTTCTAGGCTGGCTTCATGGAATCTGCTTCAAATGTTGAGGCTCACGGAGCCCTCGTTTAAACCCAGATGATGGTGGTCAACCTCAGCCCTGAGTGGAGCAGCCTGATCAGGAAGAGCACAGTTGCCGCCTCCAATAGTAGACATTTGGACTGGATACTTTAAATGGGGTCTGATATGGTTTGAATCTGTGTCCCCATCCAAATCTCATGTTGAATGGTAATCCCCAGTGTTGGAGGTGGGGCCTGGTGGGAGGTGATTTGATCATGAAGGCAAGATCTTATGGTTTAACACCATCCTCCTTGACGCTGTCGTGGCTATGTGAGTTCTTGTGAGATCTGATTGTTTAAAAGTATGTGACACAGGCGGGGTCCGGTGGCTCACGCCTGTAATGCCAGCACTTTGGAAGGCCAAGGCAGGCGGATCACAAGGTCAGGAGATCGAGACCATCCTGGCCAACATGATGAAACCCAGTCTCTACTAAAAATGCAAAAAATTAGCTGGGTGTGGTGGCATGTGCCTGTAATCCCAGCAACTTGGGAGGCGGAGGCAGGAGAATCATTTGAACCAGGGAGTCAGAGGTTGCGGTGAGCTCAGATTGTCACTGCACTCTATCTTGGCACAGAGCGAGGCTCTGCCTAATAAAGAAAAAGTATGTGACACCTTGCTCCTGCTTTGCCATATAAAATGCCTGTTTCCTTGTTTATCTTCTACTACAATTACAAGTTTCCTGAGGCTTCCCCAGAAGCAGAGCAGATACCAGCATTATGCTTCCTGTACAGCCTAGAGAACTGTGAGCCAATTAAACTCCTTTTCTTTATAAATTACCCAGTCTCAGGTATTTCTTTATAGCAACGTAAAAACAGACTAATATAAGGTCTAACTCCCACCTCATTTCCAGGTGCTTTTCCATAATAAGAAGAGATATGTATGTGTGTTAGGCTATTCGTGCACCACTGTAAAGAAATACCTAAGACTGGGTAATTTATAAAGCAAGGGGGTTTTATTGGCTCACGGTTCTGCAGGCTGTACAGGAAGCCTGGCAGCTTCTGTTTCTGGGACGCCCCAGAAAGCTTCCAATCATGATGGAAGGCAGAGGGGAAGGAGGCGCATCACATGGGGGAAACAGGAACAAGAGAGGGATGGAGGAAATGCCACACGCTTTTGTTTCGTTTTGTTTTTGAGATGGAGTTTCACTCTTGTCACCCAGGCTGGAGTGCAATGGTGCCATATCAGCTCACTGCAACCTCTGCCTTCTGGTTTCAAGTAATTCTCCTGTCTCAGGCTCCCAAGTAGCTGGAATTACAGGTGCCAACCACCACGCCTGACTAATTTTAGTATTTTTGGTGGAGACAGGGTTTCACCATGTTGGCTGCTCTCAAACTCTTGACCTCAGGTGATTCACCCTCCTCAGCCTCCCAAAGTGCTGGGATTACAGGCTGGTGCCACATGCTTACAAACAAGCAGATCTTAAGGAACCCACTCACTATTGGGATCCTGAAGTCAGCACCAAGCCATGAGGGATCCATCCCCATGACCCAGACACCCGCCACGAGGCCCCATCTTCAGCATTGGGGATCACAATTCAGCATGAGATTTGGGTGGGGACAAATATCCAAATGACCTCAGGAGAAACTATTATAATCCATCATGGTTGAGTCAGAAGAAATGAGATTCTCCTGCTTTCTGATGCCGAAGGAGGAAGACATCACTTCCTTTGAGATCTATATAAATTGTCCCACTTTGAAAATTTCATTTCAAAGCATACGTCACCTGGTAGGCCATGCAGAAGCATTTTGAGTTTGTTATATAACATAATTTAATGCACTATATCCCTAGGTCCCGAATTCAAACATGTGATAAGACATGAGGCAGCTTGGCAGAAAGGGAAGATGTATTAATGAGGACAGTTATCTGCTGGGAGTTGGGGTTGAGTTTGGGCCCCCAGAAGCCCCTTCTATGTCGTTCTAAGAAGTTAAGGATGTAGGTTTGGTGTCAGTGTTGAGTTCTGGCTCTTCTTAGCTACGTATTGTGTTACTTTGGACAAGTTTCTTTTTCCCCATTGCTATTGTTTTCAGTCTCTCTGAACCACGGGCTTTTGATGTGAAATGCAGATGGCCAGTCTATAAGGTAGGAACTCTGAGGATTATCTTAAAATGCATGGAAAATGCTAGAGGACCGTGTACCTGGAGTAACACAAAGACCAGTGTTCACGATCAAAGGCAGCTTCCCAGCCAAGCACTGGGCTTCCCTGAGCACCCCCTTTGCCCAGTACAGGTCAAATCTTACTCTTGGTAGGCACCGCAGAGTATCAGTTCAGGTCAGAAGAGAGCCCCACTCTTTCCTCCTCTGCCTGAAGAGCCTGTGGCAGTTCTTTACTGAAATGGCTTTATCTAGCCTCTGCTGAGTTGCTGATTTGTCCAATCTGCTTGTCAGCACGCACTTCAGATAAAAGGCCACATGAAACTGCGTGCTGCGTGATGGGCTCAACAAGCGCCATTGAAGATACTCCAGTCTACTCATCCCCCAGGACCAGGGCTGGGCTCCTTTTCCTTCAGGAAGGAAGAGGCTGAGACCAGGGGAAGAGCGCATGCTGACACCCATTTGAAAAGTAGATCAGATGATAAAATTAATGAAGTGTTGACTGCGTTTCTATTTCTGTAAAAATGAAATCCTACCTAATGCAAATTCTTTTTTAAAGTTCTTTGAGACGGGGTCTTGCTCTGTCGCCCAGGCTGGAGTGCAGTGGCACGATCGTGGCTCACGGCAGCCTTTGCCTCACAGGGTTAAGCAATTCTCTCACCTCAGCCTCCCGAGTAGCTGGGATTACGGGGTCACACCACCATACCTGGATACTTTTTGCATTTTTAGTAGAGACAGGGTTTCACTATGTTGGCCAGGCTGGTCTCGAATTCCCGACCTCAAGGGATCCCCTTGTCTTGGCCTCCCGAAGTGCTGGGATAACAGGTGGGAGCCACTGCGCCTGGCCCTAATGCAAATTCTGTCATTACATCCAAGATTTACCTGGTGGCTGTGCAGCATAGAGAAACCGAAGAAAAACTTGGGTGGGGCCCAGGAGCTGCATCCGGCACGGCCCCGGGAAGACTGGCTTAGATGAGGTTGGAACTCTCCTTTATCATCTTGCTGGATCATGGGGCTGGGGTTTGGGACACCGGAACTCTCCTGATGTTAGTGTTGAACAGCAAGAGGCACTTACTAAGCACTTACCAGTTTCCCCCAAGACAAGATGTTCTGGGACATGCAGGAGAGGCAGAAGCACAGCCCTTGCCAGCTCAGATAGACAAACATCAGGAGCAAGTAGAGGATTTCAGCAAGTTAGAGAAATAAAAGGAATTGTTTTGGTACAAACTAGTGGAATGTCCTGCATGGCCTCTGTCTGGTCAAGCAGAGGAGACAGGTGGGAGGTGGTGGGGCTTGCACTGGATCTTTCCAGATACTTTGTGCTGTGATTTGGTATTTTGGGGTAGGAATCTCAGGCTTCCAGGCCTGCGGTGGAGCTAGAGATGGTCAGCGGCTGCTCCCCAGAGCTGCCTCTGCCAATACAAAAGGGCTTGGCTGGATGGGGGGAGAGTTTTGGGCGCGGTAAGGTCAGGAATTGATTGTGCAGCTGTATTCTTCACCAGGGCTCCTTCTTCTCCAGCAAGACAATTCTTACAGATTTGCAAATCTGGTTTTCTTCTGGCCTCAGGGGATATAAAGCCATGTTCTTGCAGGCTCTCCTCTTAGCTAGGATTTCTTCAACTTTTCCAATGCATTTACGCCAAACAGGAAACCCTGGAGGGGATGAGCCTTTTTGAAGTGGGTCTCTAACTTCAGTGTTTCACAATCACTTGGAAGGTTGTTTAAAACACAGGCTCTTGGCTCCGCTCCAGAAATTCTGATTACTGGGTCTCACTGCAGGCCTGTTTATTCAACAAGGACCCCTAGAGCTCCTGCTTCCGGCGGTGTGAGAATCATTAAACTGGTGCAGCATCTCTCCAACTGGGATCCTCGAGCCATCACCACCTGGGAACTGGTTAGAAATGCAGATGCTCAGGCCTTACCCAAGACCTGCTCCATCAGAGACTCTGGGGGTGAGGCACGGTCGTTCGAGTTTCGGCACATTCTGGCCTGGCGAAGGCTTGAGAACAAATGTGCTCGGGTTTGCAGCAATTAAAGATGCACTGAGGGAATTTGGGGTTTTTGGAATGGAGAACCAAGTCCCAGTAGGAATAATCAGGGAACTAAGTCTGATTCGGTACCAGTCTGGGCTGGCGCCTGGATTTGCTAAAAATGACAAGAAAGCTACTCATGCTTAGAAATCTCACTATCGCTCCCCTGTCTCTTGGGCACGTCACTCTGCACTAGGGATGCTTCGTGAGCCTAGCAGTTCATTTAACCCTGTGAGCATCAGTTTCCTCAACGGAAACATGGGGGTAATATGATTGTCGACCTCACAGTGTTAAAACTTGTATGAATCGCACAGAACAGTACCTGGCTCAGACGCGGGCTGATAGAAGTACTGGTATTTGCTAAAGCTCCTACAGCAGGCAGCATCCTGGTGGGTGGGGTCTGTGACTGTAATGGGATGTCACCCCCTCAATTACATTATGTTATACGGCCCCTACATTGGGGCGATGTCCTTCCTGTGAGCACAGGGTATTCTATGACTCCTTAGCTGACTATGGAGGGATTTTCCTGTTGACCTTGAAAAAGCAAGAAGCTACACTGGCAAGGGCCTGAGGGAAACCCCAGGAGCCCAGAGTGAACTTGAACGGCAGGTGACTGCAGTGGGAATCTCAGAGACAGCTGGAAGAAGGTAAGTCCTGCCCACAGTCTGAATGGCCTTGGAAGCGGATTCTTCCTTAGAACCTCCAGATGAGAATGCATCCCAGCTGACACTTCTATTGTAGCCTGAGACCCTGAGCAGGGGACCCAATTATGCTGTGCCTGGATCTATGACCTCGGAATGGAGATAGTAGATGGCATTGCCTTTGAGCTGCTAAGTGGCGATGTGTTACACAGTAGTAGAAAACGTACACAAATCACATGTGTGTGTGTAAATATATACAGATGCCTATGTGTACGTGCAGGTGTGTGTATGTGCCAAAGTGTATACACATGCACACAGACACAAACACAGGCACACATGTGTACGATCTGTCTTTCACCAGCAGGGCAGCAGGGAGGGTTTTCTTATGGTAAAACCAAGAAAATCACTCATAAAATTGTTTTAATTTCTTTTGAAAGAAGAAAAAGATGCACTTTGAAGCTGACAAAAATGCTTTAGTCCATAACATTAATATATTTGTCTTCACACTAACATAGTCATAAAATGTAATTTATAATCTATTTTATGGGAGGACACACAATCGCAAAAGTGCTTTGGGGCCTAGGAAACTCCTAGTGTGGCCCCAGTGGATGGTGGAAGGGAGTCCTGTCCTCTCCATGTCAATTTCCTCCTCCTTCTCTGTCCACCCCCAGCCCTGGGGCTGTGTGCACCAAGGTTTCTTCTCCCCCCACCCCGGCCCCCTGTTGCCCTCTGTTTCCACCCTTGGTTGGAACGTCTCCTATCTGGTGACCGTTCCAGATGAAGGAGGAAGGATGAGAGAGGACCCAGGTCATGAGGCCAAAGACCTTGCTATTCACTTTCTAGCACAAGAGGGAGAGAGAGAGAGAGAGAGAGAGAGGCTCGAGCCTGGAGTCAGCTCCACCTTCTATGTTCACACTATGTACTCCAGCCTGGGTGACAGAGAAAGACTTGTGTCACACACACACACACACACAAGCCTTATCTACTCTACCTGTGCTCTATAAATGGAACAACAAAGCCTAGATGACAGCTCATGTTTACAGCGAGGTTTACTGAATATTTTAAGCCCACTGTTGAGAACTACTGCTCAGATAAGAGTCCTTTCAAAGTATTACTGCTCATAGATAATGCACCTGGAAACCCAGTAACTCTGATGAAGACATACAAGGAGATTAATATTGTTTTCATGCCTGCTAACACAACATTAATTCTGTAGTTCATGGAACAGGGAGTAATTTAGACTTTCAAGTTTTGCTATTTAAGACGTACATTCTGTAAATCTGTAGCTCTCACAGATAGTGATTCCTCTGGTGGATCTGGGCAAAGTCCATTGAAACCTTCTAGAAGGGATTCACTATTCTAGATGCTATTATGAACATTCATGATTTATAGGAAAATGTCGATATATCAGCATTAACAGAAGTTTGAAAGAAGTTGATTCAAACCTTTGCGGATAACTTTGAGGGTTCAAGATTTAAGGGGAGGAAGTAACTGCAGTTGTGGTGAAAACAGTAAAAGAACTAGGATTAAAATGGGAGCCTGAATATGTAACTGAATTATTGCAGTTTCATAATAGAACTTAAATGGAGGAGAAGTTTCTTCTTACAGTTGAGCAAAGAAAGTGGTTTATTGAGATGAAATCTATTCCTGATGAAGATACTGTGAACATTGTTGAAATGACAACAAAAGATTTGTACTATGACATAAACTTAGTTGATAAAGCAGTGGCAGGATTTGAGAGGAGTGACTTCAATTTTGAAATAAGTTCTACTGTGTATAAAATGCTGTCAAACAGCATTGCATGCTATAGAGAAATCTTTCCTGAAAGGAAGAGTCCATTGACGTGGCAGACTTTACTGTTGTCTTGTTTTAAGAAGTGGCCACAGCTGCTCTAACCTTCAGCAACCACCACCCTGATCAGTCTGCAGCCATCAACTTCGAAGCAAGACTACTCCACCAACAAAAAGAATATGACTTGCTGAAGGCTCAGAAGAGTATTAGTATTTTTATCTTTTTTTTTTTTTTTTTTTTTTTTTTGAGACAAGTGTTTGTCTGTGGCCCAGGCTGGAGCACAGTGTCATGATCATAGCTCACTGTAGCCTTGATCTCTAAGGCTCAAGAATTGCTCCCACCTCAGTCTTCCGAGTAACTAGGACTGTAGGTGTATGTCTAATTTTTTCATGTTTTGAAGAGACAAGCCTTTGCCATGTTGCCCAGGCTGGTCTTCAACTCATGGGCTCAAGTGGTCCTCCCACCTCAGCGTCTCAAAGTGCTGGGATTACAGACATGAGTCACTGCACTTGACCTAATAATAAAATATTTTTAAATTAAGGTATGTACTTTTTAGAAAAGACAGAATGCTATTTCACACTTAATTGACAATAGTATAGTATAGTATAAAACATAACTTACATACACCAAAAATTTCATGTGACTTGCTTTATTGTGATATTTCCTTTACTGTGGTGGTCTGGATTTGAACCTGCAATCTCTGAGGTATGCATGAATATCAGAGCATCAGTTGTCCATGAATACAAATACAATTTTTATTCATGAGTTACACCTTAATAAAGCTGGAGAGGACAATACCATTCTCCACTAAAAGGAACACAAAACGGAGACTCTCGTCACTGCTGTGACTTTCTCCCACCCTTTCTCCTCCTCTCCTGTCGGAGCTGCTTCCATCCTTGACCACTTTCAATTTGTTCTCCACTCAGCCAACCAAAAAATGAAAACCTATCCAGGGGCTTCCATCACTTCTAGAATGTTCTCTGCCCCCTCCCCCATGCATGCATATCTGCCTCCTTTATGATCTCAGATGAGAGCTGCCTTGCTCAACCACCTCATCCAAAGTGGCATTCCTCTGCCCCCACCAGTTTATGCTCTAGCACAGGGGTTCCCGGTCACTAGACTGCAGACCCGGACTGGTCTGTAGCCTGTTAGGAACTGGGCAGCACAGCAGGGGATGAGCAGCTGGCCAGAGCATGACAGCCAAAGCCCAGCCTTCTGTCTGATCAGCAGAGGGGTTTGCTCTCATCAGAGAGCAAAACCCTATTGTCCATTGGGAACATGAGGAAATCTAGGTTGTGCGCTCCTTATGAGAATCTAATGCCTCAAGACCAGAGGCTTCATCCTGAAACCATCCCCATGTCTTCACTCCCTCAACTCATCCCTGTTCCTAGAAGTCATCTTCCACCAAAGCAGTTCCTGGGGCCAAAAATGTTGGGGACTGCCGCTCTGGCACATCAGCTCATCTCACCTGTCCTCACTCTGGCTGTCGAAGTTTAGGTGTTCCTCTCTTTCTTACCACTGGAATGCAGGCTTCCTGATGTCTTTTACATTCGCTGCTGTGCCTGCAGTGTCGGGACAGTGGGTGGGGCGGAGCAGACACTCGGTTAACATCCGATGCCTGAGGGTGATATTCCAGAGTTTCTGGGATCTCTTTCCAGGAACCCCAAATGTGTGAAACTTCTCAGTGGTTCCCAATGTCTGTCTGCTGCAGAAAGAGAAACCCAAGGACAGCATCACAAGTATATTCACTTAGCAAGTATTTGTGGAGTACCTACTATGTGCCAGGCATTTTTGTAGGAGGTTGGAACATGTGAATGAACAAAAGTAGGTTGTACTCTAGCAGGAGAAATAAGTAAAAAATAAGCAAGATAAGTAAACTAGGTAGCACGTTAGAAGGCTGTAAAGGAAAAGAACAAACAGAAGGGAAATTGGAAGCATGGGGGCGGGGGCAGGCAGCGGGGAGAAGCGGAAGGCAGGTGCTTTATTAAATAACAGCCAAGGCATGCCTGGCTGGGCAGGTGGCCTCTGAGCAAAGCGTGAAAGAAATGACGGAATGAGTGATGCAAGTATCTGGGGAAGTGCTTTCTGGGCAGGAAAACAAAAAACAATCAAAAACCCCCCAGCAATGCAAAAGCCCTAAGGCAGGGGTCACCAACCCCTGGGCCATGGACAGTACAGAGCCAGTGAAGCTTCATCTGTGTTTACAGCTACTCCCAATGGCTCAAATTACTGTCTGAGCTCCGCCTCCTGTCACATCAATAGTGGCATTAGATTCCCATAGGCGTGCAAATGCTGTTGTGAACTGCACATGCGAGGGATCTAGGTTGTGCAATCCTTATGAGAATATAATGCTTGATGATCTTTCATTGTCTCCCATCGTCCACAGATGGGACCATCCAGTTGCAGAAAACCAAGTTCAGGCCCCCACTGGGCCCCCAACGATTCCACATTATGGTGATTGTATAGTTATTTCATTATATATTACAACATTCATAAATTATGTACATAAAGTGCACAATACATGTAATGGACTTGAATTATCTTGAAACCATCCTCCCACCCCCTGTCCGTGGAAAAATTGTCTTCCACGAAACTGGTCCCTGGTGCCAAAAAAGTTAGGGACCATTGTTCTAGGGCAGGCGTCCCCAAACTTTTTACACAGGGGGCCAGTTCACTGTCCCTCAGACCGTTGGAGGGCTGCCACATACTGTGCTCCTCTCACTGACCACTAGTGAAAGAGGTGCCCCTTCCTGAAGTGTGGCAGGGGGCTGGATAAATGGCCTCAGGGGGTCGCATGCGGCCCGCAGGGCCGTGGTTGGGGACGCCTGCTCTAGGGGATAGGGCTTCTGTTGTATTTGAGGGAAGTGACATATTTGAGGGACAGTGGGAGATGAGGACACACAGGTGACGGAAGTGCCCATAGACCATTGGTAAAGACTTGGGCTTTTAATAAAGAGGAAATGCCTGTTCGGAGTTCCAGATTTTAAAACATCACTCTGGGTTGTGTGTGGGGAATAGATCATAGAACAGGGAGGCTAGTTACTTATTATGAGTAATCTAGGTGAAAAATGATGGTGTATGTGTGCATGCATGCATACAGACACAAACACGGGTAATATACACAAGATGCATGTTACGACACCTGCCTTCATGCAGAGAGTTATTAGTAGCAGTGCAGCTGATGAGGACTGGCTGGATTCTGGAGATCTTTGAAAGGTAGCGTTGACAGAACTTTCCGATGGAGTGGATGTAGGCTATGGGAGAGAGTAGCCAGATGTTACTCCAAGGTTTTTTTTTTTTTTTTTTCTTTTATTATTTTTATTTTTTTTTTATAAGAAAAAGAATAAAGAAGAGGAAGAAAGAGAAAGAGGAAGAGGGAGAGAGAATGGGGGTATTGCTTTATTGCCCGGGCTAGAATGCAATCTAAATATGGGTATGCCTATAATTGTCCTTAATAATGGAGATATAAAAGAAAATGAGGGAAGAGAATAACAAACAAGGAGCCAACGAACATTTCGTTTAAACTTCTAAGTTGATATGATGTGGTACTGATCTATGTATTCCTGTATTGGGTGCGTATATATTTAGGATCTTTAGCTCTTCTTGTTGTTGCATTGATCCTTTTATCATTATATAATGTCCTTCTTTGCTTCTTTTGATTTTGTTGCTTAATTTTAACTTCTGCTTTTTATTTATTTATTTTAGCTCTCTGTTTGGTTGGTAAATCCTTCTCCATCTCTTGTTTTGAGTCTTTGTGTATCCTTGAATGTGAGATGGGTCTGGATGCAGCATACTGATCGGTTTTAGTTTTTTATTCAAATTGCCTGTCTGTCTTTGGATGGGGGATTTAGTCAATTTAAATTTAGAATCAATAATAATATATGTGAGTTTAATACTGCCAGTTAATATTAGCTGGCTATTTTGCCCATTAGTTGATGTAAATTCTTCATTATATTGATGCTCTTTTTGGTATTTTTTTAGAAAGGCTGATACTGTTTGTTCCTTTCTATGTGTAGTGGTTCTTTCAGAATCTCTTGTAAAGCAGGCCTGGTGGTGATGAAATCTCTGAGTGCTTGCTTATTCACAAAAAACTTTATTTTTCCTTCACTTGTGAAGCTTAGTTTGGCTGGATGTGAAATTCTGGTTTGAAAGTTCTTTTCTTTAAGGATGTTGAATATTGGTCCCCACTCTCTTCTGGCTTGTCGGGTTTCTGCTGAGAGATCTGCTCTAAGTCTGATAGGCTTCCCTTTGTGGGTAACCTGACCTTTCTCTCTGGCTGCCCTTAGTATTTTCTCCTTCATTTCAACCCTGGTGAATCTGACGATTATGTGCCTTGGAGTTGCTCTTCTTGAAGTATATCTCTGTGGTGTTCTCTGTATTACCTGGAGTTGAATATTATCCTGCCTTACTACGTTGGGAAAATTTTCCTAAATAATGTCCTGAAGCGTATTTGCCAGCTTGGATTCATTCTCTTCCTCACTTTCAGGTACACCTATCAAGCGTAGATTAGGTCTTTTCACATAGTCCCATATTTCTTGGAGACTTTGCTCGTTCCTTTGTATCCTTTTTTCTCTAATCTTGTCTTCTTGTTTTATTTCATTGAGTTGGTCTTCGACCTCTGATATCCTTTCTTCTGCTTGATCAATTCGGCTGTTAAAACTTGTGCATACTTCACGAAGTTCTCGTATTGTGTTTTTCAGCTCCATCAATTCACTTATATTCCTCTCTAAATTGTGTATTCTTTTTAACATTTCGTCAAATCTTTTTTCAAAGTTCTTAGTTTCTTTGGATTGGTTTAAAACAAGTTCTTTTAATTCACAGAAGTTTCTCATTATCCACATTTTGAAGCCTGCTTCTGTAATTGGAACACACTTGTTCTCCATCAAGCCTTGTTCCGTTGCTGATGAGGAACTGTGATCCCCTGTTGAGGGAGAGGCGTTCTGATCTTGGGTATTCTCAGCCTTTTTTGGCTGTTTTCTTCCCTTCGTTATAAATTTATCCATCTGTGGTCTTTGTATTTACCGTCTTTGTAATTGGTTTTCTGAGTGGACGTCCAACTTACTGATTCTCAGCGCTGAAATCTGAGCAACCCACTGCACCGACTAAATCAGCGGCGTTAAGATTGATGGTGCTTTTCTGACTCTGCACCAAGAACCGACGCTCTGAGGCGCCGGCAAAACCGCCTCACCAGTCACAAGAGTCGCGCTGGCGACCCGTCGGGCTCCTCTGCTGGGAATCTCCTGGTGCGTGAGCAACAAGAATTCATGTGAAGGTATGGCGTCCTCTCATTCTTTGCGCTTTCACTGGGAGCTATAATCCCGAGCTGCTAGTGGTCAGCCATCTTGGATCTCTCTCACTCCAAGGTTTTTGATGTGAATAGTTGGATGGGTGGAGTTACTATCCAAGGAGATGTGAAAGCTATGAGTCAATGGGACGGAAGGTTGTTCAAAATGTGCAATTTTGAACATACTAGAGTCATGATGTCTATTAGACATTCAAGTGGAAGTGGTGAGAATGTAGTTGAAGTACAAACTAAGGTGGGACACCAGGTCTGGGAACAAAAATTTGGAGTTGTGGGCATACAATGTTATTTATAGCTGCATTTAAAACTCTTTCATAAACATACATTTACTAGATTTAATGGACGTTTTTATTCTGACATTTTTCTTCATGGACTTTTTGGTGTTCAAATGTTTTTTTTTGTGTGTTATAAAATTGAGATTAGAGAGTGGGCCTTCTTAATGTTCTTACTCAGCAAAGTAAACAATTAACAAACTTATATTTGTCCACACAGGGGACCATGAAACTTAAATTGAAGTACAGCATGTATTCATCAGAAGCTTAGTGTGACTCAGGGAGTTATCACAAGTGAACGCATGCGTACCCACTGCTCAGCACGTGAAGGGCACCGCGCGTATCTACTCTTGGAAATGCCTTATGGCTCCTTTTAGTCATCTCCAACTTCTCCCAAGGGTGACCGCTATCCTGATTTCTTCCAATATAGTGTAGTTTTGCCTGTTTTTGACCTTAAATGAATGGTTTCATAGAATATGCTTTCCTTTCTGTCTGGCTTCTTTTGCTCACCCCATTTTGGGATTTCTCCATGTTGTGTGCAGCAGGAGTTGGCTCTTTTTCATTGCTATATAGTATTCTGCTGTATGCACATATCACACACATTTAATATTTCTACTCTGCACTTAATGATCTTTGGGTTATTTCTAGTTGGGACCATTATGAAAAGTACATGATAGTGCATTCTTTTTCAAGTTTTTGGTGTACATGTGCAAATATTCCTAGGAGTAGAACTGGATATTGGATGTACCTGTGTTCAGCCTCAGATGTTGACTATCTCCCAGAGTGTTTGTACTTATTTACACTCTCATCAAAAGGATGTGAGAGTCCTAGTTGCTCCACATCATTGCCAACACTCAGTAATGTCTGTCTTTTTCATTTAAGCCATTCTGTTAGTTATGGAGTAGTTAAGCATTTCTGCTTTCATTTGCATTTTTCTGATGCCTAATGAAACCACTTTTTCTGATGTCCAAATGGACAATTTAAAAATATGTTTATTCAAGGTTTTTGTCCTTTTCTGTATTGTCAAGTGTTTGTTCAAGGCTTTTGTCCATTTCTGTATGGGGTTATCTGTCTTTTCCTTATTAAATTCTAAAAGTTTATATATAGTGTGTATACCAGTCTTTGGGGCATATGGATGGTGGCTGTGGCTTGCCTTTTCACCTTCTGATATTGTTGATGAGCAGAAACTTCCAATTTTAATATAATCCACAATATTAATATTTTTCATAGGCCACCATGCTTAGCCTATGTTATCTTTTAGTATTGTTAACCTTTTATATTGGGATCTAAAATCTACCTGATTTGATTGAAATCTACCTGAAATGTGTATGGTGTGAGTTAGGGGTCATGGTTCTTCCTTTTCTGCATAAGTATCCTATTGCCCCAGAGCCATTTATTAAAAAGGTTATTTTTTGCCTCATGTTCTGAAGTGCTCTCTCTGTCATGAATCAAGTGTTCATCTCTAAGTGGTCTCTTTTAGACTCTATTCTTTTCTTTGATCCGTTTGCCTGTCTGGTACTCACATCACAATGTTTTAATTACCTTGGAGTATGAGGCTTGCTATTCAAGAGTGTAAATCCTCCAGCTTTGCTTGGAATCTAACAGGTAAAGTTGGCAGACTCGCCAGGTGTTCCTGTTTTAAGAGTTAAACAAAGAAGAAAGAAACATGAAAAGCAGCTCAACAGTCAAAGACAGGTTTATTTTGGAGAATAAATCTGAGAGGGGCTTCTGGCTGGTTTCAGCCAGGAGCCTACTCTCTTACAAAGGATATTTAAGGGTTTAGGGAGGGAGGGCTAATCACAGGCTCTGAATATTTCTGTGTAGAGGGGAGTTTTATTGAGGGGTTGGAATGTCTCTGGTTGGAGGGAAGTTATCTCGGGGCTGGCATGTTTCTGGTAGGAGGGGAGTTTATCTCAGGGTTGGAATGTTTCTGGTCAAAGGTGTCACTTGTGGTTTATGGTCATGCTGCTATTGGCCTTTAGACTGATGTTTTTGGGCTGGATTTAGATGGGTTTCAATCAAGGGGAACTTAAAATGGTGGTGTTTGTCCAAGACGGCAATGCTTCTGAGATGTCACATGTCAGAGGTACAGAGCAGAGAAATGTGCACGTAGCATCTGGAAAGGTAAGTACGCTGACTTTTCTGTGTGCTCACTGTGTCCCAGACCCGTACTAAACCATCTATATGCATTGTTTCAGTTACTCTTTGAGGTCCTTGTTATTCAAGGATGGCTGATATTTGAAAAGCTCTCTCAAACTTAGATTGCCTTGATTGTTCTTGTTTTTTTTTCATAATACATTTTATAATCAGTTTATCAATGTTCACAATGATATCTACATGTAATTTTATTGATATTTTATTGATTCATGGTCAATCTGAGAATAGACATCTTTTCAGTAATCTAGTGCAGGAGTCAACAAACTTTTTCTCTAAAGATCCTGATAGTAAATATTTCTGGTTTTGCAGACCAGATGGTATCTGTTGCAGTACATAGTTCTGTAATTGCAGTGTGAAGGCTGCCATAGGCAATATGCAAGCGAATGAATATGGCTATGTCTCAATAAAGCTTTATTTACAAAAAGAAGCAAGGGTTCAGATTCAGCCATGGGTTATAGTTTACTGACACCTGTTCTAATCCATGAGCATGTCTTCCAAGTTCTTTCATATCTCTGAAGTCAAGAAGTCTGGGAATCATATATCCTGTTATCCTCATCTTTTGTAATCTTTCCTTATGCTTCTGTCTGGCCTTGCAGTATAGTTGTTTGTATTTTTATTGGAGTCTATGATCAAGTCATGAGCCACTGGAGACCAGGGACTGAGTTTTTTCCATGTGCATTTTCCCTTTGATGCTCTATACAGGGTCTGACACGTGTACTGCTGCAATAAGTTACTAGGGTCTGAATCTGATGTTGAGAAGATACTGGGAAAGGATGGAGTTTAGAAGCTCAATGTTAGGTGCCGGGGCCCTGGCTTTCTCTGCCTTTTCTGTAGAATCCATGGCATCAAGACTTGGCTCTGTCTCTTCTTTACAGATCATTAGTTCCCCCACAACCCCCTGCTACCCCCTGCTCTTGTACTCTTCCAGTAAAGTTCTGCCTCCGTGAAGATACAGAAAGGCCATGTATGTATTAGACTTTGGGCCAACTAAAAGCTAGGTCTGTGTTTGCTGATCTCCTGGCCTCTAGCATAGTACTCCATGAATTTTGAATGAATGAATGGACCGGCAGAGGGAGAAGGTTATTTCTGTTTTCTGTTGGAAATCCCTTGGAAATATCTTTTGTGGTTGCATTTCTATAAGGATGGATACACTTTGCATCTGGCTACACTTTGCGTCTGGCTTCCTAGGAGAAGGGTTTATTTAGGGCTGCTTTTTCAGCACCACCTGGCAGAGCTGCTTATGTTTGCTGTGTTTGGAGTTTTTGTTGTGGTCTGCCACTGAGTGGGAAGGATGGGAATCGTGGCTGAACACAGCTGGGGTTTCCTTCTCTCCCAGATTTACAGCTTTAAATGCACCCTGAGAAAGCATGACTCAGCCAGTCCCAGTCTTGGAGGCTGTTGGGGCCAGTCAGGGCAGCTGACATGAGGACACCCTGTCCAGCTTTAGAGTCAGTAGCAGGATCGCCTTCCAGAATTCCCAAGTGCAGCTCAGAAATCTGGCTATTTTGGAGTGTGTTTTCTTACTTTTGGTTGTGTTTTGTGATGCTGTACTATTTTATTTCTGTAGTTTAGTGCTTAGAACATTGGTCAGCACATAGTAGATGCACTAGAACTTAGGAACTAATTAATGAAGTTGGTGGGCTTGCCAGATGCACAGGCCAGACAGCTCAGGGCAATGTGCACACAGCAGCTGGAATGGCAGAGAAGGCCTTCAACAAAAGTCAACAGCCCTTTTGCTAAAAACTCTCAATAAACTAGGTATTGATAGAATGTATCTCAAACTAATAAAAGCTATTTATGACAAACCCACAGCCAATATCATACTATATGGGCAAAAACTGGAAGCATTCCCTTTGAAATCTGGCACTAGACAAGGATGCCCTCTCTCACCACTCCTATTCAATATAGTATTGGAAGTTCTAGCCAGAGCAATCAGGCAAGAAAAAGAAATAAAGGGTATTCAATTTGGAAAGGAGGAAGTCAAATTATCTCTGTTGGCAGGCGACATGATTGTATATTTAGAAGACCCCATCGTCTCAGCCCCAAATCTCCTGAAACTGATAAGCAACTTCAGCAAAGTCTCAGGATACAAAATCAATGTGCAGAAATCACAAGCATTCCTATACACCAAAAACAGACTTAAAGAGAGCCAAATCAAGAACGAGCTGCCATTCACAATTGCTATAAAGAGAATAAAATATATATATATAAAATACCTATATATATATATATAAAATACATACATATGTATAATATATATAATACATATATATGTATTATATATATATATATGAAAAAAATTATATATTGTGACAGGAAAATAAATATTGGGGCCCCAGTATCACTAATCCAAAGGGAGAAGTCAAGCTGGGAACTGCTTAGGGTGAACCTGCCTCTGATTTTATTCATCCATCCCTCTGCTCACTGAGATAAATACATAGCTGATTGCCTTCTTTGGAGAGGCTAATCAGGAACTCAAAAGAACGCAGCAATTTGTCTCTTATCTGCCTATTACCTGGAAGCCCCCTACCTTCTTCGAGTCTTTGCGTGTTTGCTTGGAGTTGTCCCGCCTTTCTAGACTGAACCAGTGTTCATCTTACATATGTTGATTGATGGCTCATGTGTCCCTAAAATGTATAAAAGCAAGCTGTGCTCTGACTACCTTGGGCACATGTTGTCAGGACCCCCTGAGGCTATGTCATGGGTGCAGGTCCTCAGCCTTGGCAAAATAAACTTTCTAAATTAACTGAGACCTGTCCCAGATATTCAGCATTCACAATATCATACAACTCACCCATTTGATGTGTACATTTCCGTGATTTTTAGTATATTCACAGGTTTATACCACCATCAACATGGTCAAATTTAGAGTATTTTTATCATCTCACATAAAACTCCATACATTTTCGGTCTCACCCACTCCGTATGCCCCGATGCCTTCCACCCGGGACGACCACTGACCTGCTTTCTGTTTCTATGTATTTTCTATTCTGGACAGTTCACAATGATGGGGTCATAGATTATGTGGTCTTTCTGGGACTGGCTTCTTGTGCTTTGCATAATGTTTTCCAGTCATTTTAGATACAATCCCTGTTGCTGCCTGTAACATTGCTTTATTCCTTTTTGTGGCTGGTATCGTTCTTTATACTTTGCCGTAGTTTTGAGAGTCACCGCTTGGCAGGATCATCTAATGTGGTTATGTTGAAAGTATGTTCTTATTTGTGAGAGCTAAATAAAGTGTCCACGGGGAATGGGAGTGTGGGTGGTTGGGAAAGTCTTCCACGTGGCGGTGACATTTGGGCAAAGATCTGAAAGAGGTGGGAGTACCTGGGAGGTGGTGCTCCAGGCAGATGGGATGGGAGGTCTAAAGATCCTGTGATAGATTAGGGAATGTCAAGGTGGGCAGTGAAGAAGGAGGAAATGGCAGGAAGTGAGGCCTGAGGGATACAGAGCTGGGATGGGCTGTGGAGATCACTCAGGACCTTGCAGACTATTGAAGCGAATTTAGATTTCGTTATGGGTGAAATGGGAAGCTTGGAATCCATTTCAAAAACAGTGCTCACAGGATTTGCTGATGACTGAAGTTGGGGAGTGAGGGCAGAAGAGTGAAGGACCATGAAGGTCCCCCCTTCGTGGCCCATAGGATGGGGTGGGCATTGACGGAGATGGTAGATACTTGGGAGGGATACCTTCAGGGTGGTTGGGGGGAAGCGTGTGATTGGGTTTTGATGATGGTTTCTCTCTCCCTTTGTTTTTTTTTTAATTTTTGTTTTTTCATTTCAAAGGATCTAGTTTTGATTTGAGTCTCCACTAATGAGTCACTTCTCCCAGGAAGCTTTCACCCATTCTCTCTGAAACTGGGCAGGGGTCTTGCTGGCACCAGGCATTTGTGTTTCCCTGTGCCCTGGCTCACCATGCTGTTACTACCCAGAGTAGGCAGGACACGGAACACCAGGCTGGCTCTCTGCCCTGGCTGGCTGGGACCGCCATTGAACACTGCACCTCTCTGTTGGGACGACAGAGGCTCACTCTTATTTGGTGGCAGGCATCTCTGCCTATGTGACCTGGAGGGACTTTCCTTTCTCACTCTGAAATTTTTGAATTCAATGTTTCGGACAAGAAGGAAGAGATGAACAATCCCTGCTTGTGTTTCTGAGTTACCGGATGACTTCCTCCCACACTTCCCTAGCCCCTTCCCTCTTTTCAAGCCCCCTTTGGACAAAGACATGTATACATAGAGCAGGTGACATTGGGTCCTGATTACAGTGAGACTTACAGGTCCTCGTTATTAATGAGTAAAAATAACCAGGCAATGAAAATGAGAGAGGAAGATTTATCTTTGTTTTAAGAGTTAAAAAAAAAAAATCTCCTGGGAACTTCAGTGCGTGACTGTAATAAATGGCTGTAAATTTTCCCAAGCACAAACCAGTATCTTAAGGTGACAAAATGCTGGCTGTAGTGACATATCCTATTTAATATTGGGGTGACAGTTAAAATAGCATCTTCCATATTTGCTATTTTTTTTCCAAGTTAGGGTTTCAAAGGGAATAGCTAGGGAGACAAGAAACATTTATCATCTGTGATTTTCGCCTCCTTGGAAAGGTTAATATCGCTATGGTGCTCCAAGAAAAAAAAACCTGCAAAAATATGTGTTTTAAATATGCATTTGTCTTCAAGTGGCTAAAATCCCATGCCACGGGACCCTTTGTTTTCCATGCAAACCCTCATGCAAGATTCTGTCATTGTAGCGTGGCAGCTCTGCTAAAAAAGAGATGTCGCATTTTCAATTTCATCAAGTGGGATTCTTGTTTTTGTGTGTGACCCAATTTCCCTGTCCTACAAAGCGCTTTCAGAAGTCCTTTTAAGATCACACGTAGGGCCGGGCACGGTGGCTCAAGCCTGTAATCCCAGCACTTTGGGAGGCCGAGGCAGGTGGATCACGAGGTCAAGAGATGGAGACCATCCTGGTCAACATGGTGAAACCCCGTCTCTACTAAAAATACAAAAAATTAGCTGGGCGTGGTGGCACGTGCCTGTAATCCTAGCTACTCAGGAGGCTGAGGCAGGAGAATTGCCTGAACCCAGGAGGTGGAGGTTGTGGTGAGCCGAGATCGCGCCATTGCACTCCAGCCTGGGCAACAAGAGTGAAACTCCGTCTCAAAAAAAAAAAAAAAAAAAAATCACATATATACAGTCCTGGGTTCTGTTAATACAAGTATGACATCAACGTGACTGTGTTGTCCCTGGAATGAATCTGGTCCTAGTGCCGTTGGAGAAGCAAGACCCCGAGGAATTGGAAGGTCACGCAGGGACCCTTAAGCAGGTTTGAAAGCCTTTCTGTATAAAACAGAGCTGGGCACAGCGGGGCATTACAGAGAGGACTTAAAATGGGGCCTGGGAGCTGTTTCTAGACACCTAAAAGGATTTGAGCAGGAGGAAGTATTTTTTTCTGTCCATCACATCAGAAGGCAGGGTTAGGAATAGCTAGGTGAAGAACCAACCATCAGAGGTGGGTTAGGAGTTTGGTCTGTGTACCAGGCAGACCTATGTCCAAATCCCAACTTCACTTTCATCCACTTGGACCTGTGTTCAAATCCCAACAGTACTGTTGCCTTCTTCTATTCAGTGGCTCTTGGTGGAGGATCTCTTTTGAGCCAGACGTGTTTTCAGGCATGGGAAATACAGTGGATATAGGATGGAGAAGCTTCCTTCCTCAGGAAGCTTACATCTTAGTGGGAAGACAAATGACAAACCCATATTCTGATGTTTAGAAGGTTGCATAGCAATTACAACAGAGAGGAAAATGGATGTGTGGAGTGGAAGAGACAACTGTGTACAGGGTCCTCAGAGGCTGCTCTGCAAGGGGCCGCGTGTGGGCTGAGACCTGAGTGATCAAAAAGGTGGGGTCACATGAACACCAAGGCGGAGGGCGTCCCAGGCAGTGGCAGGGCCCCAGCAAAGATGCTGCGGTGGGAACAAGCCTGGCAGTGGGTTCGAGGAACAGAGAGGGCCGAGTCAATGGCAGAGGTAAAATTCCAACCTGGCTCCATCCAATTTCACACTTGAAACTGTCAACCACAGAGCTGGGCTGCACATACTGGGGGAACCAGAGAGTGCGCTCGTATGCAGGGGTCAGACATTTCATTGCTCAGGTTTTGGAGAGAAGATGAGGTTCTTGTAAACTAATAGCCTGTGGCTTTAAAAACGTGCAGCATCTGCGCTACTCCTGAAAGGGCTTTCTCGTATAATTAAGAAACTTGGCCAGCACAGTGGCTCATGCCTGTAATCCCAGCACTTTGGGAGGCTGAGGCAGGTGGATCATGAGTTCAGGAGATCGAGACCATGCTGACTAACATGGTGAAACCCAGTCTCTACTAAAAATACAAAAAAAAAAAAAAAAATTAGCCAGGCATGGTGGCACGTGCCTGTAGTTCCAGCTACTCGGGAGGTGGAGGCAGGAGAATCGCTTGAACCTGGAAGGCGGAGGTTACAGTGAGCTGAGATCCTGCCACTGAACTCCAGCTTGACAACAGGGCAAGACTCTGTCTCAAAAAAAAAAAAAAAAAGAAACTTGGGTGGAAATCCCATTGTGTTACTTCCTTTTGCTGGGTCCTTCTAGGTCATGGATGATGATGAATATGATGACGACGGTGACACTGATGATCTGATGATGACAACCGTAACCATGGTAACAGCTTCTCTGGGAACTTGCTGTCCACCTGGCACTCTGTGTATTATGCCCCTGAATTCCTGTGTTTCTTTTCTGATTGTTCTGATAACACTGAAGCTTAGAAAGGGTAAGTGACTTGCCCAAGGTCACACGACATCAGTATGGCTTCCGGAATCGTGCTTGTCACTAGTTTTCTGAACTGCGAATCAGGAGGATGAGTTCAAAAGTCGAGTTTAGAAACTCACTCTTCCCAAGACACCATTGCCTGTACCATGTGTGATTAACATAATAAAAAAATTCAGGACAGGATTTCTGTCCTGAATAAAACATACACCCAGCAAGGCTCTGCGTGGGGATGATGGTCAGAAGCACACACGGGCATAGCTGGGGGGAAGAGTGACTTCTAGGTAGGAGAATTCTTTAAAACATTGCCTTTTCATAAAATAGTTTGATCTTTAATTTTGCAGGGTAGATACCTCGGAGTGAAAAACAAAATGCTCTATTTGAAGAAATCTTTTTTTTTTGTTTCTTTTCCCTGATATCTAATTTTGGAGAAAGAGCCCTAGCAGGGGATAGATTCTAATCTTTGTTCTGTGCTCAAACAAGTTGTGAATTGGAGAGACTTCTCCTCCTGGGAATTAGTGGCTTTCTGCTTTGTAAACTAGAATTGAGGAGCCAGAGCTGGGCCAGCTGAGGGACAAGGTCTGGCTCAACTTCAAGGCTTTTTTTTTTTTTTTTTTTAAGAGACAGGTTCACACTCTGTCACCCCAACTGGACTGCAGTGGCATGGTCGTAGCTCACTGCAGCCTCAAACTCCTGAGATCAGGCAGTCTTCCACCTCAGCCTCCAAAGGAGCTGGGATTACAAGCATGAGCCATTGTGCCCCGTCTAGGGCCCTTTGATTCTAGGTTGGAGTTGGGCCCCTTAGACCCAGGAGTGGCATCTGAGAGGTACTTATGTGTGTTTTGTCTTGAACGTCTTTGTCTTGATTTAATCCAGTTAAAAACTCAGGCTGCTGGCGGGAGTACCTTATGCATTCATTGGAGAGTGAGGTTGACTCCCACTGCGCACTCTTTATCTTCGTGACTGCATTCTGGCTTCCAAGGAAGAGATGGATTGTCTGGGAGGCACACTGCAGCTCAGAAGCCTGCAGCCATCCATCATTACGACACCTTCTTTATGGGCCGAATGACTTTGGTGATGCTCACATCAATGTCAGCCTGGGGCTTCCGTGCTACCTCTGAGCCTGACATCTGGGGGCCCTTTGAGCAGCTGCTAAAGATCTACTCATGGTTAATAAAGGGATCACATGAATGAGATAAAATATGTGAACTAATTGGGAAGAAACTGGGGAGTCTAGCCACAGGAGGGTTGGCATAGGAAAGGGATGGGGGCTGGGAAGTGTTTGATATTTTCCGGGAAAAGGTCCAAAGCAGAGAAGGGAGAGAATGAAACGAACAGGTAGAATGTATTAGCATTTGCTAGAACCAGACTTTGTGCTAAATGCTTTGTGTGGGCCATTTTCGTTAAATCCTCCTAGCAATTGCCTGAAGTAGGTATTATTGTTATATCCATTTGATAGATGGGGAAGCTGAGGCCCTGGCTGTTTGAGTCACTTCCTCCTTGGTCACAATCTTGATTGGGTGGAGCCAGAATTTGAACTCAGGCAATCAGACTTCAGAGTCTACCTCTTTAACCACTTCTCCCGTCCCACTCCCTTATGTCCCCCTCCCTGTATATTATATATCCACACTGTTTGCCATGTGACTTCGCTACGCATCTCAGTAGAGAGAAGGAACACCCTGCCCTCTATCCCTACCATTTGATGTTGGACTTGGTCAGAAGTCGGATGTGGCCAATCAAGCGTTGGTGGATGTGATTCAATTACAGGCTTTAAACTGCTGGCACGTGTTAGCTCCAAGTCTCACGTTTCTGCTGTTATGAAAAGGACGGGCCCCAGGGAAGCTGCTTCTCCATCCAGTAGACCTGAACCCAACCTGCAGCCTGAAGCCAGGGCGAGCTACCAGCAGAGTGCACCCTACGTATAGACCCACAAATGAGAAATAATTGCTTCTTGTAAGCCACCGGGCTTGGGTATTGTCACATGTCATTATCACATTGGGATACAATGAGATCCCTGATACAATGGAATCTGCCAAACCATCTTCCCCTTTCTCCTTTTGTCTTGTCTCCTCGTTCATTGAGCATCTACTTTGTGACAGGTGCTTGCTAGGGCTGGGGAAACAGACACAGACACAGTCCTCATAAATCCCAGTCTTATGAGGGAGTTTGTTAATAGACAAATTAAAATGCTATACTTGGAAATATAAGAACAGCATAAGAGTCATTGACTTAGTCGTTGGAGAAGGTTTTACTAAGAAATCCATGAATTCTCATATCATCATTATGAGACAGGCACTAGTTTTTGTCCCCATTTTATAGATGAGGAAATAGAGACCTAGAGGAGTGAGTTAGTTGGTCACAGTAACACAGCTAGTAAATTCGATTCAGCCTCAGGCAGTCTGGTTTGGGCTGGTGCTCACAATCAATCATCAGCAATATGGGTTTGTTGCTAAATGTTTGACACTGAAATATTTTACTAAGGTAGGAACATTTGGCCTGGGTTTTGCAGGATTCATAGGAGTTTACCAAAGCTGATATTCTGAAGGAAGTGCTGGATTTAATAATCTCTGAATCCCATAATAGCCACTCAGTCTTGGGTTGGAGAGAGAAAACTCCAGTGGTCCTTAGGGAGTCCTGGACTGACCCCTTGTGGCCTGTCAAGATAATGCCCACAGATCTGCCCCAAGGCCCTGGGGGTCCTGGCTTTATACCTCCAGTGTCTTACCCACCTCCTCCCACCCCTACAAGTCTGTCTTATGTGTCTGGACTGGAGTAAAGCAAGAAGCAGCTTCCCCAGGTTCCCAGGAAAATCTTGTGGTCAGAGCATCTGTGCACACAGCCTTAGTTTTTCTCCTGATTAAATAATGAAGTGCCATTTATCTCTGTTCATGCTGGAGGAATTCAATTTTGCCAATTAATGTTAGTGAATTGCAAAATCTAAGGAAATGATAGTTTCTGCGAAATAAAAACAGTCACCACATTTTTATTACACAACTGTAATGGTCCAAGTACATGGCTATGATTGGATTTATAAACTGTAAACACAAATTAATAATTCTCCCTCCAAATAGCCACGCAGCTTCTCTGACATGTTTTAATTGCTGTGCTTTGCAGTGCAGGAAAACCTGGCCGGGTGTGACTGCAGCAAATTGCTTCTTTGGGAACTGCCAAGGTTTTTCAGCCAGAGGGGTGCGTGTGTGTGTGTGTGTGTGTGTGTGTGTGTATGCATGTGTGTGTGCACAGACACTTGCTTTCTTCTAGACAGGTGCTGAGTTGAGGCTTAGCGTCACAGACTCAGGGAAGATTAAACTAAAAGCAATCATGCCTTATACCAGTGTCTGGACTTCCCTGTTATCAGACTAAGGAGAGAAGATAAAGGGCGTGGATAGTCAAAAACATGGACAATCCCTGGTGATTTTCACGTGTGTGCGTGTATTTGGCCCCTAGTATATTCATGTTAATTCTTATATGTAGCTTAGAGTGAGCTATTTCAGAACCAAAAATCATGATACAAGTGATCATAATTACATTTTCTGATTGGTAAATGTATTTATATAAGACACCTTCAAAGGTGTACAGCTTAAGTTTTTTTTTTTTTTTTTTTTTTTTTTTTTTAAATGGAGTCTTGCTGTATTGCCCAGGCTGGAGTGCAGTGATGTGATCTTGGCTCACTGCAACCTCCACTTCCCTGGTTCAAGCAGTTCTCGTGTCTCAGCCTCCCAAGTAGCTGGGACTACAGGCATGTACCACCAGGCCTGCCTAATTTTTTTTGTTGTTGTTGTTATTTTTTTTTTAGTAGAGATGGGGTTTCACCATGTTGGCCAGGCTGATCTCAAACTACTGACCTCAGGGGATCCACCTGCCTCAGCCTCCCAAAAATGCTGGTATTACAGATGTGAGCCATCATGCTCAGCCAAGTTTTACATTTAATAACTCATATGTACAAGAAGGGATAAGTTATTAGCTAGTTTATTTTCACTTATGTGAATGGGGTACAATTCTCAGCTTACTAAACATATTAAATCCATGAATTCTCATATCATCACCATGAGACAGGCATAATTTTTATCCTTATTTTATAGATGAGGAAATAGAGACCCGGAAGGATGAGTTAGTTGGCCGCAGTAACACAGCAAGTAAATTTGATTCAAACTCAGGCAATCTGGCTTGGACCGGAGCTCACAATCAATCACCAGCAATATGCGTTTGTTGCTAAATGTTTGACACTGGAATGGTTCCAAAATCTGGGGAGTCATGAATATATTCTTTTTTTTTTTCTGAAAGGCTTACTTAAAAATTTTCTAAAATGATTTCTAAATTAAAAGTTTACATAAAAAATAGATACTGAAAAACAGATACTTTTTCTAAATAAAATTTTTTGGGGGAATAATTTGAGATTTACAGAAAGGTTACAAAAATACTGAAGAGAATTCCTCCACACCCTTTACCCTGTTCCCTATTTCCCCTAACGTTAATATCTTACATTCCCATGGTATATTTATCAAAACTAAGAAACCATCATTGTACATTACTATCACATAAACTCAAGGCTTTATTTAAGTTTCACCAGTTTTTCCATTAATGTCCTCTTTTTGTTTCAAGGTCCCATTTAGGACCCCACATTATATATTTTTTTCATTAAAAAATATTCATTGGCCAGGCGTGGTGGCTCACGCCTGTAATCCCAGCACTTTGGGAGGCCGAAGCGGGTGGATCATGAGGTCAAGAGATCGAGACCATCCTGGTCAACATGGTGAAACCCCATCTCTACTAAAAATACAAAAAATTAGCTGGGCGTGGTGGCGCGTGCCTGTAATCCCAGCTACTCAGGAGGCTGAGGCAGGAGAATTGCCTGAACCCAGGAGGTGGAGGTTGCGGTGAGCCGAGATCGCGCCATTGCACTCCAGCCTGGGTAACAAGAGCGAAACTCCGTCTTCAAAAAAAAAAAAAAAAAAAAAAAAAAAAAAAAAAAAAAAATTCATCAATTCTATTAGGGTCTGGTACAAAGTCAATGGTCATTCATTCATTGGGCAAATGTTTACTGAATCTTTGCTTTATGCCTGGCTTATTTCTAGACCTTGTGGGCATAGCTATGGCAGGCTAATATTTGCTGACTGATCATTTTAATGGTAAGAATAAGAGCAAATCATTCACTGAGTACCTGGTATGTGGCAGGCACTGGTCATGAAGGCACTGTGATCATTTGATTGATATTATGACTCAAAAAGATGCCTGCGGTTCAGAAAGGTAGACTGTCTTTCCTAAGCCACATATCTGGTTAGTGGCAGGTTCGTATTCTAACTCAGGGCTGTCTGCCTCTAAGGCTGACTCCCTTATTACTTTTTGAAAATGAATGAATGGATGGATGAATCCTTAACGGAAACCGTCAGAGACAAAAGATGTGTTGGATAAGAAAAGAAAGCCAGTCTGAAGTCAAGAAAAGAAAGATAAGATTACCAAAAATACCTCCGTGCCTTTGGAAAAATGGACATAGCCGGTACCAGTCCTTTTTAAACATATAGACGTTTCTCTCTCTGGGAACTAATATAGAGTAGGTGCATAAAATGTAAAAGGAAATATAAAAGAAACAGCAATGAATGATCTCCAGACTCACAGGAGCAAAAGCATCTGTTGCCTCTCTGCCCGATAAACCGTGACAAGTGGGGTTGAGTTTCTGCAAAGACAAAGCGTGCCTTGGATTTTCTGTGAGCCTCCACTGGGAAGCCGGAGGTGGGGGGGTGTGAGAAGCCGCCACCTTGAGATAGTGCTCTCCAAAGAAGTGTCTGGAAAGAAATGGCTGGAAAAGGCCATAGGGGTAGATAAGCCTGCCACTCTCTACAGGCAAACCCTTACCTGTAAATGTAATGTCATTGTGGTTTTGCCAAAGTCTATGAAATTCTTGCTGTTTTTCACTTTCTCTTCCTCTCTGCCCGTTGCAGCCCTTTCTATCCTTTAAGATCCAACACTGGAAGGGGTTCCTCTGAGCACTGGAGTCCCAGGCCTTGTATTTACGCCTTGGGCAAGACTCACTCTATTCAGTTGGGTTGCGTTCACTTGTCCATCTCCTCCGAGTGACTGAGAGCTCTTTGAAGGTGGAAACTGGGTCTTACTCATCAATCTAATCCCTAACCCCAGTGCAGGTTCAGTGAGTGTTTTTACCATGAGATGAAATGAAATTGAATTAGTATAATAATAAGCCTTCAAGGCCGGGCATGGTGGCTCATGCCTATAATCCCAGCACATTGGGAGGCAAAGATGGGTGGATCACCTGAGGTCAGGAGTTCCAGACCAGCCTGGCCAACATGGTAAAACCCTGTCTCTACTAAATATAGAAAAATTAGCTGGGTGTGATGGCAGGTACCTGTAATCCCAGCTACTTGGGAGGCAGAAGAATTGCATGAACCCAGGAGGTGAAGGTTGCAGTGAGCCAAGATCGTGCCATTTCACTTCAGCCTGTGCAGCAAG
This sequence comes from Saimiri boliviensis, assembly GCF_048565385.1. Taxonomy (NCBI): domain Eukaryota; kingdom Metazoa; phylum Chordata; class Mammalia; order Primates; family Cebidae; genus Saimiri; species Saimiri boliviensis. The sequence goes on from NC_133459.1 coordinate 12,761,894, forward strand.
AGCAAAACTCAGTAATAATAATAATAATAATAATAATAATAATAATGGTAATAAGCCTTCAGAACTTACTAAACATTTTACATATAGTGTGTTGTCCAATCTTTCTAACAAGCTGAACTATTTTAATTCTCATTTTATGATGCAGAAAGTGAAGCAAGAGACTTGTGTAAGGTGACACAACTGGGAAGGACAGATGCTGGGATTCAAACCCAGGCAGTCTGGCAACAGAGCCTGTGATCTTGACTGCTGTCTCATGCTGCCACCATCCTACTTAACAGAACTTTGGCTGTTTTCCAAGAACCTGGCCTCTGGGGATGCCACATGATGGCTTAGAACTGTGGGAGTGAAGAGTTTGGAGAGCTGGGGCACCTGTCTCCAGCTCACTGTTGGGAGGTTGTGTTTCCAGCAGAGGGCTTTAGTGCTGGCCTATAAGCAACAAGCACATGTATAGCTGCACTTTGAATTAGGAAAATCCATGCTATAAATATTACAGTTTACAGCACTGGGTAGTAGTCTGAACATGAACTTCGTCGTTTTTTTGAATTTAATAGCTAACCAAGTCACTACTGACTGAAGCTTTGGGTGAGCCACTTCACACTTGTGAGCCCCAGATTTTCCATTCGTAGAATGGGGATAATTGCTTTTACATCCTAGTGTGTGTGTGAGTGTGTGTAGAATCAGATAAATTATTTAATATGCATATGTCATCAGAAAACTAGAATATATATACTAGAATGTATACATGTAGATATAAACACACTATTATATGATTTGTATATATAGTTACATATCTGGTATGTGTATCTTAGCCTAGAATTTATACTGTATATTCTAGTTTCCTTATAATTTTTATTTTTGTAGATTTAGGGGATACAAGTACAGTTTGGTTATATGGATATATTATGTAGCGGTGAAGTCTGGGCATTTAATGTACCTATCACTTGAATAGTGAACATCGTACTCAATAGGTAATTTTTCAAACCTTACCTCCCTCCTTCTCTTCCGCCTTTTGGAGTCTCCATGGTTTGGTCTTCCACTGCATATGTCCATGTGTACCTATGGTTTAGCTCCACTTCTAAGTAAGAACATACACTATTTGACTTTGTTTCTGAACTGCTTCACTTAGGATAATGGCCTTCAATTCTATCCTTGTTGCTGCAAAGGATATGATTTCATTCTTTTTAATGGCTGAGTAGTATTCCATGGTGTGTATGTGTACACACTTAGCTTATGTTGATTTCATGACTTTGCTATTGTGAATAGGGCTGTGATGAACATGCTAGTGCAGGTAGATAACCAGTAGTGGGATTGCTGGATCAAGCTGTTCTGACTGTGTAAGATGGTATCTCGTTGTATGTTTAATTTGTATTTCTCTGATGATTAGTGATGCTGAACATTTTTACCTATGTTTGTGGGCCACTTGTATATCTTTTTTTGAAAAATGTCCATTCATGTCCTTTGCTCACTTATTAATGGTGTTTTTTTTTCCTTGATGAGGTGTTTGAGTTCCTTGCAGATTCTGAATATTAGTACTTTGTCAGATGAATCGTTTGCAAATATTTTCTCCCATTGTGTAGATCGGGGTCCCCAAATTATGGCCCACGGGCCGCATGTGGCCCCCTGAGGCCATTTATCCGCCCCCCCGCCGCACTTCAGGAAGGGGCACCTCTTTCATTGGTGGTTAGTGATGCATCCGCATCCTGTGCTCCTGGAGCACTGTATGTGGTCCCGCAAAGCGCAACGTCGCTCACGTACAGTACTACTTCCAGTGACGGGGGACTCACGCATCATGGCTCTGGAATCACGTCATATGACGCACATCCGGTCTGCGGCTGCTGCGCCCCACATGACCAGAAGCAGTGTGAAATAACAGCAGAAGTAGGAAGAAAGGCAAAGCACTATAACCGTTACTACACAGTACAGTGGTCCCCACACTCCCCCAAATGTACAACAGCATAATGGCCCCTATAACCTCTCTTTGCCCAAAAGTCTCCCCCCACATTACTACACCCCATGTTCCCCCTATTATAAGACCCTGTCTTATATTAATTTTACCCCCAAAAGATGGGGGCTGTCTTATTTTTAGGTGTCTTATAATAGGGGAAACATGCAGCAGTGGGCTTCCCACAGAAGAGGCCCACCGCTGCTGCAGATGTCCAGGACGCTGTACACACAGTGTCACAGGCTGATCACCGCCATCCCTGTGTACAGCACTGGAGGCGGTGCTGGGCCTGTGACACTGTATACCGCTGTCTGGGATAGTGGAGGCAGCAGCACTGGCTGTGAAGGGTGTCACATCTTGCATAGTCCGGCCCTCCAGCAGTCTGAGGGACAGTGAACTGGCCCCCTGCGTAAAAAGTTTGGGGACCCCTGGTGTAGATTGTCTGTTTACTCTGTTGATTATTTCTTTTGCTGTACAGAAGCTTTTTTAAATTTATGTCTCATTTGTTTTTGTTTTTGTTGCATTTGCTTTTGAGGACTTAGTCATAAGTTCTTTGGCTTAGGCCAATGTCCAGAAGAGATTTTCCTAGATTTTCTTAAAAACTTTTTAGAGTTTCAGGCCTTAAATTTAAGTCTTTGGCCCATCTTGAGTTAATTTTTGTGTATATTGAGAGTTATGGGTCCAGAGTTATTCTTCTGTAAATGGCTATCCAATTTTCTTAGCACCATTTATTGAGTAGAATGTTTTTCCTCAATGTATATTTTTGTTGACTTTGTTAAAGATCGGTTGATTGTAGGTAGGTGGCTTTATTTCTGGGTTCTCTATTCTGTTCCATTGACCTATGTGTCTACTTTTTATGCCAGTACCATGCTGTTTTAGTTCTTATACACTTGTAGTATAATTTGAAGTCAGGTTATGTGATGTTTCCAGTTTTGTCATTTTTGCTTAGGAGTGCTTTGGCTATTCAGACTCTTTTCTGGTTCCATATGAATTTTAGGATTTTTTTTCTAATTAAAATATAAAAAATAATGTTGACAAGTTAATAGAAATTGCATTGAATCTGTAAATTGCTTTGGGCAGTATGGTCATTTTAACAATATTGGTTCTTCCAGTCCACGAGCATGAAAGGTTTTTTCTGTTTGTGTCATCTATAATTTCTTTAATCGGTGTTTCACTGCTGTCTTGTGCTGCCACCATCCTACTTAACAAAACTTTGGCTGTTTTCCAAGAACCTGGCATAGTTTTCTAGTTTGTGTGCATAGAGATGCTCATAGTAGTCTCTGATTATCTTTCTCCTTATACAGATCTTTCAGCTCCTTGGTTAAATGCATTCTAGGTATTTTCTTTTTACCTCTTATAAGTGGGATTGAGTTCTTGATTTGGTTCTCAGCTTGATCATTATTGGTATGTAGAGATGCTACTAATTTTTTTACGTTAATTTTGTGCCCTGAAACTTTATCGAAGTCACTTATCAAATCTAGGAGTCTTTTGGAGGAGTCTGTAGGGTTTTCTAGGTGTAAGATTATATTATCAGTGAACAGAGATAATTTGACTTCCTCTTTTCCAATTTGGATGCTTTTTATTTCTTTTTCATGCATGATTTCTATAGCCAGAACTTCCAGTTTAAGTCCTGGGCATCCAGGCAGAAGTCTGCTGCAGGGGTGGGGCCCTCATAGATAAGCTCTACTAGGGCAGTGCAGAGGAAAATGTGGCATTGGAGTCCTCATACAGAATCCCCACTGTAGAATTGCCTAGTGAAGCTGTGGAAAGAGTACCACCCTTGCAGCAGGCTTCTGCCTGGACACCCAGGACTTTTCATACATCCTTTGAAATCTAGGTAGAGGAAGCCAAACCTCCTTCACTCTTGTACTCTGTGTGTCTACTGGCTTAACAACATGTAGAAGTTACCAAGGCCTATAACTTGCATCTTCTGCAGCATGAGCTGTGCTTGTGGCCCTGTGAACAACAGCTACAGATGGAGCAGCAGGAATGTAGAGAGTATCCTCTTGGAGTGGCACAGGGCATTGGAGCCCAAGGCCTTGCCCACAAAACCATTCTTTCCTCCTAGGCCTCTGGCTTATGATCTCTAGGCTGCCTTGCAGATCTTTTGAGTGCCACCCAGACCTTTCCCCATTGTCTTGGCTATCAGCACCTAGCTCTTTTTTTAGTAATGCTGATATCTCCGGCAAGTGGTTGTTCCACAGCTCTCTTGTATTTCTCTGCCATTTAGCCAGCCTGCAGGTTTTTAGAACTTTTATGTTCTGCTTCCCCTTTGAATAAAAATTCTAGCTTTAAGTCATTTCTTTGCTCCTGCATCTGAGTGTAGGCCACATTTTGAATGCTTTGCTGCTTAGAATTTTTTTTCCACCAGATGCCCTAAGACATCACTCTTAAGTTCAAACTTCCACAGATCCCTAGGGCATGAGCATAATTTCTTTGCTAAGGCATAATAAGAGTGACCTTTGCTCAACTTCCTAATAAGTTCTTAATTTCCATCTGAGACCTTGTCAGTCTGGACCTAATTGTCCATATCACTATCAGCATTTTCATCACCTAATTGTTCATATCACTATCAGCATTTTCATCACCTAATTGCCCATATCACTATCAGCATTTTCATCACCTAATTGTCCATATCACTATCAGCATTTTTGTCACCGTTTAACCAGTCTCTAAGAAGTTCCAAATTTTCCCTCATCTTTCCATCGTCTTCTGAGCCCTCCAAACTCTTCCAGTCTCTGCCTGCTACCCAGTTCCAAAGTCACTTACATATTTCCCGGTATCTTTATAGCAAAGCCCCACTCCTGTGTTAGGCTATTCTTGCATTGTTGTGAACAAATACCTGAGACCAGGTAATTTATAAAGAAAAGAGGTATAATTGGCTCACAGTCTGTGGGCTATACAAGCATGGTGATGTCATCTGCTTGGCTTCCAGGGAGGCCTCAGGAAGCTTTCACTTATGGCAGAAGGCAAAGAAACAGCTTGCACAAAACGTGGTGAGAGTGGGAGCAAGGGGATGGTGGGGGAGATGCCTCACACTTTAAACACTCACTCACTATAGTGAGAATAGCACCACGAGTGTGGTGCTATACCATTCATGAGAAATCTGCCTTGTGATCCAATTGCTTCCCACCAGGTCTCACCTCCAACAGTGGGGATTAAAATTCAACATGAGATTTAGGTGGAACAATATCCAAACTATATCAGGGATACTGGCCTGTAGTTTTCTTTTTATGTTGTGTCCTTGCATGGCTTCGGTATCACGGTGTTACTGGCTTCATAGAATGAGTTAGGGAGGATTCTCTCCTCCTCATTCTTTTGGAACAGTTTCAGAAAGATTGGTACCAGTTCATCTTTGTACATCTGATAAAACTCAGCTGTGAATCCATCTGTTCCTAAGAGTTTTTCTGTTGGGAGATTTTTTTTTTTTTGGATGACTGATTTAATTTCACACTTGTTATTGGTCTTTTCAGAATTTCTATTTCTTTCTGGTTCAATCTTGGGAGGTTGTATGTTTCTATGAATTTATGCATTTCTTCTGATTTTCTAGTTTGTGTGCATAGAGATGCTCATAGTAGTCTCTGATGATCTTTTGTCTTTCTGTGGTGTCGGTTGTAATGTTACCTTTATCATTTTTATTGTGTTTATTTGAATCTTCTCTCTTCAGTTCTAGTTTTCTGATGACATATACATATGAGATAATTTACCAGAGAAACAATACATGTAAGAGAATCAATGACAACTCTAAAATTGAAAAAATGACTATAACTGAAATTAGGTCAACATACAGGTTAGACACAGCAGAAGAGATTAGTGAACTAGAAAATTAATAGGAAAAAAATATGTAGTGCCTTGTATATGATAGGGGTTGAAAAAATTTTGGCTACTACCCTTACTGGGATGTTACTTGGGTTTCATTTTTTAAAACTTTACAGTGTCAGATTGGGCAAGTTTTTCTGGTTAATATCCTGAAGGCACAAGAGCAGAAAATCAAACACCGCATGTTCTCACTCATAGGCGGATGTTGAACAATGACAACACATGGACACAGGGAGGGGAGCATCACACACTGGGGTCTGTTGAGGGGAAATGGAGGAGGGACAGGGGGGTGGGGAGGTGGGGAGAGAGAGCATGGGGAGAAATGCCAGATATAGGTGAGGGGGAGGAAGGCAGCAAACCACACTGCCATGTGTGTACCTATGCAACAATCTTGCATGTTCTTCACATGTACCCCAAAACCTAAAATGCAATTTTAAAAAAAAGAAACTTTAACAAGGATACAGAGAAATGGGAACCTTCACATATTTCTGGTCAGAATGTAAAATGATCTAACCATTTTAGAAACGTTTGGCACTTGCCAAAAAAGTTAAAGGTAAAACGATCATAGGAACCAGCAATTCCACTTCTGGCTTATCTACCCAAGAGGAATGAAACCATTCTCCACACAAAGACTCTCATGCAGATGCTCATAGGTGCCTTGTTTATAGTAGCCAAAAGGTGGAAATAACCCAGGTGTTCATCAGCTGGCGAAAGACAGGCAAGTGTGTGTATCATACAATGGAATACTCTTCAGCAATAAAAGAGAATAAACTACTGATATGTGACATCATAGATGAACCTTAAAAATAGCGTGCGAAGTGAAAGAAACCAGACACAAGAGTCCCACCACACATGTGAGTCCATTTATATGACATCTCCAGAAAAGGCAAATTTATAGAAACAGAAAGCAGATTAGTGGCTGCCTAGGTCTAGAAATGGGAATGAAGATTAACTGTAAATGGACATGAAAGATTTTATTGGGGGATAAAGTGCTATAAAATAAATTTATGGTGATAGTTGCAGCACCTGGTAAAATGTATTAAAATCATTGACTTACGCAATTGAGATGGGTGAATTCTATGATATGTAAGATATACTTTAATAACGTTGTTTAAAATGTATGTAGAATTAAAATACATAACCACAGTAGCACAAAGGCAGATGGAAATAAATGGAGTTAGTGTTATTAATGCCTTGAATGGCCACAAAGTGATAAAAGTAGTAATTTATATTAGACTGTAATAAGCCAAGGACGTGTGCCATTATCTCTATGGTAACCACTAATAGAAGAGTGAAAAATGTGTAATTAAAAAGCTACTAGAGGGATAATTATCATAAAAATACTTGATTAATCAAAAAGAAGGCCAGAAAAGATAAAATAAGCAACAGAAAATAGTTTGACAAATAGAAAATAAATAGTAATACAGTTTATATAAACCCAGATATATCAATAATTATATGTAAATAGACTAGATGTTCTCAGTAACAAAGAAAAAAAATCCAACACTATGCTCTTACAAGAGACATCCCTTAAATATGAGATACAGGCAGATTTACAGTAAAAGGAGAGAAAAGAGATATTATTGTAAACACTAGTCAAAAGAAAGCTAGTGTCATTTAAAAAATATAAAACAAAGTGGACCTTAAGGTAAAAGACATTACTAGATGTAAAGAAACATTTCATAATAATAACCATAACAGGTTCAATCCACCTGAAAGATCTGGAATATATGAATAAAAAATTTATGTGCAGGTTGGGCATGGTGGCTCATGCCTGTAATCCCAGCACTTTTGGAGGCCAAGGTGGGTGGATCACCTAAAGTCAGAGTTCGAGACCAGCCTGGCCAACATGGTAAAACCCTGTCTCTGCTAAAAATACAAAATTAACCGGGCATGGTGGTGCATGCCTGTAATCCCAGCTATTTGAACCCAGAAGGTGGAGGCTGCAGTGAGCCAAGATCACATCACTGCACTCATTTAGCATGGGCAACAGAGCAAGACTCCATCTCAAAAAAAAAAAAAAAAAATAGAATTGATCAGGGATGTAAGACTCCATCTCAAAAAAAAAAAAGTTACCTGTTAATATCACCTCATAATATATATAGCAATGAATGGTAAAACTAAGATTACCCACAATTATAGTGGGAGATTTAATACAGCTATTCCTTAGGGTGATTTTTAAAAAAACATTTGCTCTCAGTAGTGTGTGTGTGTGTGTGTGTGTGTGTGTGTGTGTGTGTGTCTGTGTGTGTGTGTGTGAGAGAGAGAGAGAGAGAGAGAGAGACAGAGAGAGAGAGAGAGAGAGAGAGAGAGAGAGAGAGAGAAAGAAATAGTTTTAAACCTAAGTCATTAGTACGTTTTTTATCAACCCGGTTCCTGGTAGATGGGGTGAACTGGGACATTGGAAACTAGAATGCTGGTTCTGGCAAGGGCCACCTGAGTTGGGGAAGAGGCAGTGGTGTGGTTACAGAACATCCGAGATGGCTCCTGTGCCTGCTTCCCCTCTCTGCCCAAGTCCCTATTGCTGGACTCCTGAGGAAGCATAGTGATGGGTCTTGGGTGTTTCCAAAAAGGGCCTTTCTCCAGCAGTAAGCGGGAGCTGCCAGATGGCAGTGATCAGACAATCTGGGCTTCCGAGTCCTCAGGAGAGTTACTCAGACAGATGAAGCTACCTTTGTATTTTTAAATAAATCCAGAGTGAGCTTTTCTATATTCTTTCCCTGGTCAGCAATTTCTGGTGCTTTTCTATTAAGAAAGGCATTATTTTGGCTAACCCAAATCCCTCGTGTCATGATTTAAGTGCCTTTATTCTAATATGCTTACCACAGTCTTACTGACAGAAGAGGAGAAAACTCACACAGCTGCCTTCCAAAGCACGGTTTTTGTTTTCTCTACGCAAGAATGCATAGAGGCAAAGGTTTGGATTCTGGAGTCCATCTTCCTGGGTTTCAAAACAGGATTTTCCTCTTATTATCTATGTGATCTTAGACAAATTACTTTTCCTTCTCACCATCCATAAAATGGAAATAAAGTGAACAGGTTTGAGGATTAAGAACAATCAAGAGCACAGAAGTCTGCTGATATGATCTATACTAATCATTATACTCACTGTAGAAAATTGGAAACTTCCAGGGAGTACATGGAAGTTTAAAAATCCCCTACAATGGCCAGGTGCAGTGGCTCATACCTGTAATCTCAGCACTTTGGGAGGCTGAGGTGAGTGAATCACGAGGTCAGGAGTTTGAGATCAGTCTGGCCAATATGGTGAAACCCTGTCTCTACTAAAAATACAAAAAAACTAGCTGGGTGTGGTGGTGGGCACCTGTAATCCCAGTTACTCAGGAGGCTGAGACAGGAGAATCTCTTGAACCCAGAAGGTGGAGGTTGCAGTGAGCTGAGATTGTGCCACTGCACTCCAGCCCAGGTGACAGGGTGAGGTTCTATCTAAAAAAAAAAAAATCCCCTATGATATTGTCTCACAACTGCCCCCTGCTGTAGTACCTAGGAAAATCCCTAGGATCCTTAAGAAAACTTGTTGAACTAATATTCCAAAAGGGTCGTGATCACCTGCCTATGCTCTGTAATGTGTGTCCAAGATGCTAGATGGCTAAGGTGTTACGTTCCTGAGGTCACCTGATGCTTTCTTTATCTGTGTTGCTCCATAACCCTATTTTCTAGGACTGCACCTGAGACCTATAAATGATGCCTCATATTTTAAAATTAGGTAGTGTATTTTTGTGTGTGGCTGCTGTTACAAATGACCACAAACTTAGTGGCTAACAACATCAGAAATGCATTCTTTCATGGTTCTGGAAACCGGATGTCCAAAATAAAGGTGTCAGCAGGGTTGCATTCTCTCTGGAGGCTGGAGGGGAGAATCCGTTCCTTGCCTCTTCCGACTTCTGGTGGCTATCCCATTCCCGGACTTGTGACTCCATCCGTCTGATCTCTGCCCCCATGGTCATTGTGTCAGTCCGTTTTCACACTGCTATAGAGAACTGCCTGAGACTTGGTAATTCATAAAGGAAAGAGGTTTAATTGACACACAGTTCCTCAGGGCTGAGGAGACCTGAGGAAACTTATAATCACGGCACAAGGGGAAGAAGGCACTTAGATGGCAGCAGGCGAGAGAGAGCAAACAAGAGCAGGGAAAACTGCCTTATAAAACCATCCGCTCTCTTGAGAACTCACTCACTCAGTAACTCGCCTAGAGTCCCTTGGGTAGCAAGATGCAAAATTGTGACTGGACTCAAGATACATGTTGTCACTCATGAGAACAGCATGGGGGAAGCTGCCCTATGACCCAATCACCTCCCACCTGGTCCCACCCTTGGCACGTGGGGATTACAATTTGAGATGAGATTTGGGTGGGGACACAGAGATTTGGGTGGGGACACAATGTCACTGATACTGGTTAGCTGACATTGTGTATCAGTGACATTGCCTCCTCCTGTGCAGTGTGTCTGTGCCAAGTCTCCCTTTGCCTCCTCCTTATCAGAGCACTTGTGATTCCCTTCAGGGACGTATTAGTCATCAGCTGTCATAACAAATACGACAGAATGGGGGCTTAAACCATAGAAATGTATTGTCACACAGTTTTGGAGACTGGAAGTGTGAGGTCAAAGTGTCAACAGTGTTGGTCTTCTCTGAAACCGCTCTCCTCGGATGTAGATAGCCGTATCTTCACATGGTCTTCCCTCTGTGTACACCTGTGTCCTAATCTAACCTTATAAGTTTACCAGTCATGATGGATCAGAGCCCACCCTCATGACCTCATTTTAATGACCTCTTATCTCCAAATACAGTCAAGCTCAGAGTTAGCTTTTCTGTATTCTTTCCCTGGTCAGCAATTTCTGGGGTTGGGATGTCAACATACGAATTTTGTGGAGATACAATTTAGCTCATAACAAAGTCCCACTCAGATAATTCAGGATAACCTTTCCCATCTCAAGATCTTTAACTGCTAAGATTGCTTTTTCATTTAAGGGAACAGTCACAGATTCCAGGGTTAAGAACTGATTTCTTGGTATGGTCTTTATTCATCCTACTACAGGAAAGAGAAGAAAAAGAGTGAAGGTGTCTGGAAACGTTAGCCTGCTGAACCACCTTGATATGGTTTGGCTCTGTGTCCCCACCCAAATCTCACCTTGAATGTAATAGTTCCCATGTGCCAAGGGCAGGACCAGGTGGAGATAATTGAATCACGGGGGCAGTTTTCCCCATGGTATTCTCCTGATAGTGAGTGAGTTCTCACAAGATCTGATGGCTGATGGTTTTATAAGGGGGCTCCTCCCTTCACTTGGCACTCATTCTCTCTCCTGTCACCATGTGAAGAGGTGCCTTCCGCCATGACTGTCAGTTTCCTGAGGCCTCCCCAGCCATGCAGAACTGTGTCAATTAAACCTCTTTCCGGTGTAAATTACTCAGTGTCAGTTATTTCTTCACGGCACTGTGAGAACGAACTCATACACATCTGGTGTGGGGAGACGGGGCAGTGGGGAAGCTTCTGCAGGATGGAGCCTTCCTGTGCTGAGATCCAGTATTGGCTTCTCGAGCCTTATTCCCAAGACCTCTTTTGTCATGACCGTTCTTCTTTTTTTCTTTTTTCCCTGCAAACCATCTTCTTCCTGCTGCAATGATGCTGTGTCCACCATCTCCTGGTTTTCGTTCTATACATCTGGAGGCTTCTACTGGGAAACATTGCTGACTCTTGTTTTCTGTTATGTTAAGGAATGAAAGTGTGGCTCAAGGTTCTGCCCTAGGCCCCTTCCCATTTTACAGACATGGAAATGGAGGCTTACAGAGCTAAGTAACTTGGCTAAGATCTCTCAGATAGCAGGAGGCAAAATCATGACTGGACTCAAGATGCATGACTCAAATGTCCCAGCATCACCTCCCTGATACACCCAGCACCCAGCGTGTACTCTGTGTTCAATAAATACACTGATAAATACTGAGCAAAACAGACCTGAAACCCAGGTTTTCTGGATCTAATCTATTATTCTTTCCAGCCAGCATTCTAAGAGCATCACTTCCTTTCCTCTGTGCCCAGAGGGAGTAGCTGTCCCAGAAATTGTAGTTACTCTCAAGATTTTTATTTTCAGCAGCTCCGATTTTTATGTTCAGGGACCACACTTAATTATTGCAAAACATCTGCTGGCACAAAATGCCGTTTTGTTACTGAATCATTCCCAAGAACTTCGCACGAGCTCTTGTACTTGGAGACACAATTTCTGCAGGGGCCTGGGCCAGCAGAAATACCTCCTGTTTAAGAGGCAGCAGGGGAGACTTAGCGCTGACTGGCTTTGAACACAATCACTAATTAGATTGCTCAGGGCTTAAAAAAAGATAAGGCTTCTGAATATCAGACAGTGGTCCTTATCAACTATTAAATAACCTGTACATGACTTTCTGTGAGCATCTCTGTATGAGGAGGCACTTTTAGGGTGAGATTTTTTCCCATGGCCGTGAGTTCTATAATGGCGATCATAATAGCTCACACTCACTGAGTCTGTGCCAAGCGGCACATCCTTAACAGTCCTTGGAGGACTTCATCACATTCAAACCTCACATTATCCTACAAGGTCTCGTATTATCCATATGAATATACCTTATTACAGAGAAGTAACCTGGGTCACCTAGAAGTTGACTTTCCCAAGACTGAACCAGCTGGAAAATGGGGGACAGACTCTAAACCCAGGCACTCCGGAAGGTCCCATTCTCAACATCCACCCTCTGAGGTCGAAGGGGAAGCTGCTGCTCAAAACGCAGTCAAGACAACATCCAGCTGTGGACCCAGGAGAATTCCCACTGCAACTGTTGACTGTAAGACTGGGTTTTATGTGGGGAGGAACTTCATGGCTAAGATTTGGAGACATTGGGGCCAACTCAGATTCAAAGGCTTTGGGATGGCTGGTAGGGGCCTTCCAGATCCCACCCTGCCTTGCTCTGCAGCCCTCTCTTCCATGACATCCCCATGCCCCAGGCTGAGCCTGCTCCCTCCCAGGCATCTTCCTTGGCTTTTTGATTTGCCCACTGCTTTGTTTGGGCTGCACCTCCTGCCTCTTGGGCTTTGCCCTTGGGTTGAGTGAGGTGCCAAGGCTTTTCTCTGTCCCCCACTTTCTCTGATGGACCTGCACAATGCTTCCATGGTGTCCCTTACAGCTCCCTGACCAGGCTGGTGCCCTTCCAAATCACCTCTCCCGGCATCCTGCATTGCCCATACAGAACACGTCCAGCTGTCATTTTGCACCCATTTCTGGGATTTGATCATCTCCCCCATCAGACTGTCAGCTCCATGAGGACAGAGACTGTGTCTGCTTCTCCTTATTGTATATCCCCAGCCTTCAGTGTACTGACTGGCAAATAGTGCATGCTCAGAATAGTTTTTGAATGAGCTGCCCACTTGCTTGTGGGTTTCCTTAATAGATTGTCAGGAAACAGGGTCCGACAGGTAGTAGTCGATGTGTTCAAGTTGGGATTTTAGTAAAGATACAGTTTACCAAGGCAGCGTCAGGATAAGCCACTGCAGGACTGCAGGAGTTATAACCATCAGACCTGAGCAGACCCGGAGAGGGAAGGGCTGCCTAGAAGGAGCTGGCTCCGGGAGAGAGCAGGGGAATGAACACCGCATCTCTCCAGCCACTCATCCTTCCACTTCCCTATGTGTTTCCCATTGACTGAGCCCACAGGGCAGCTAGAGGTCAAGGGGGTTCAAGGATGCAGTTCCCACAGGTCTGTCTCTTGGGGCATTTCAGGGGCAAGGTCATCTATCCAGAACTGTGTGTTAAATAGGTATTCAAAGGAAGGAATGACCAAAGATATGATAGTGTTGCAGTTCTTGGGAAACTGTCAAAGGAGAAGACAGAAAGGAATGTCCCTAGTCTTGCTGGGAAACGACCCCGCGCAGAGTCCATAGGATTCCTCTTCCTTTCAGCCTTTTATTTTTGGCCAATACCCAGCCCTGTATTAAGTTGAGGATTCGGAATTAGCAGGCGATACCATTGCGTTGTCAGATAGAGATTCTTTGAGCAAAGACTTTAGTGAGGGGAGACTGGGAGGTGTCCAGTGCACAGGGTTGGGGGTCAGCATATTTGAGTGGACATCCTGACTCCTGGAGAAGCAGCATGGCATAGTGGGAAGGGGTGTGGGGCCTGGAGCTAGGCTGCTCTGGTTCAAATCCTGTATCTAGGGTCTACCACTTCACAGCTGCGTGCCTTGATGTTCCCATCTATGAAATGGGGATAAGGGTAGAGGAGGATAAGATGAGCTAGTTCATGCAAAGCACTTAGACCCATACCTGGCTCATAGTTTGGGGACCACACTTCCTTGTGAGCTCAGGATGGCCCCAAAGTATGCCTTTCATCCCAGCAGAATTATTACTAATGCCCCCTTTACTCTCAAAGGGGTTCCATTTTGGAGATGACACACGTGGCCTTACACACCGTAGGATGTTGTTGGGTGATGCTGAATATTTGGACAATCGACTTCACTGCTTGGAGTCTTAACTCTAAAATGGGGATAATAATAATAATATCTGCTCTTTTGGGTTGATCGGCATTGATAGGATGAAACAGAATGGCCGGCACAGGGTTGTGTCCACGATGGCCATGCTTTTTGTGTTTCTTCGGGCCCTGAGTCCAGGCAAACCGTACAGACATAGATGGATCCCCCAACACCCTTACCACCCACTTACTGCTTCTGTAAAAATCTCTCAAGTAAAAGTACCTTGAAAAACATGATGCCAAGATATGATCCACAGTGCTGTTGTCCTGGGGGTTATCTGGCCTGCCCTAGCTGTGCTGTTTATTACCCGTGGAGTAGTGTTGGTAATGGTTTCCCGGGGAAACCTTGAACCAGGTCAGACCTGTTTGCAGTAAGTAGAGGGTGGTGTCTTCACCCAGATTCCTGCAGGGCTATGGGAGTTGTTGATTGTTTGAGAACTGTTCGTTACATCATCTCCTTCCTTTTAGCAGCAGGAGAAGTGGTTTCAGGACTCCTTAGAGCTGCTACCTTATTTGTTATTAATATTATTACTATTTACTGTGTTACTTTTTTGTCTTCTAAACACCCTGTGCTGAGCCTTTTAAAGGAGAGGGAGAACGAACAGCAGCAATCTGGGGCAGTGTCTTCTGGGAACTGTTGTAACCCCCAGATCCCTTTCAGAACACCTTGTAAAGTCATCCTCTGTGCCACAGTACAGAGATGCATGACCTTGAAAGGTTGCCCCTGGCAGATCACCAGAAAAGCTCCTCATGTTTCAAGGCCACTGGCCAGCCAGAGCTCAAATACCAGTCATATCAGCTGGACCACAACTGTGCTGTGTGACCTTGGGATGTCCCTATCCCTCTCTGGTCCTCCACTTAGTCAACTTTAAAAGGAGGGGACTGAATCAAAGTTCTCTATGATTTTCTTCCTAATTATATTTTTCTTTATTTCCTAAGATACAGAAAGATACATTTTTAGCTTATCAGAAAGGGTACTCCAGCAGCCAGAGCTGCCTGATGATCAACAGAATGGGCTGGCCTGGAGTAGTGAGCAGCCTGTGGTTCAAGGTATTCAAGTAGAAGCAACAGAACAGGTTGTGGTGGGAGCTGCAGAAAGGCCCCTGAATTCAATGGACAATGGGCCTGGGAGGCTCAGAGCTTCTGCGATTTTTCTAGGCACTGTCTCATCTCTCCTCTCACCCCTCACATGTTGGAGGCGAATTTTGAGTTTATTGACTCAGGGAGGAGTTATGGCTACTTCTAGGGGCCTGGAGTGATCTAAAGTAATACTTACCTCTCAGAATCTGAAGATCCTTTTTTTTGGCCAGTGGAGTATTTCACACTGTAGAAGTCAATCTTGGTTCTGGACTAAGCCCGACTAAGAGAGGCTTTTGCAAAGATTTTGCAAAGGACCTCAGGATACACTCAGTGAGTAGTTCCATGTCCGGGTTTTATTTTCATCCCAAAATTGAATGAGAATTTGTCTGATTAAAGAATTCCCAATCCTAAATAATGTGTCCTCAGAATTTTCCCACCGGCCCTTTTCTTCTAGCGTGTCGTGTTGCTAATGATAGGTCTGATCTCAATTTGATTCTCATTTCCATGTTGGTAATCCTTTTTTTTTTCTTTCTTTTTATATTTTTCTTCTGTGGAAGCTTTTAGAGTTTTCTTTTTCATTTCTTCTGAAAGGTCACTATTGTATGTGTAAATATGGGTCGATTTTCACGGGCTTAGTGGGCTCTTTTAATCTGAAGATTCGTGTCTTTAGCTTGTTTCTTATTTCCTCTCGTACATTCTAATCATTTTCTTCTAAAGCTTTCGTTAGAATTGCACCATCCAATATGGTGGTCACCAGAATGATACCAATCATCTTCCTGAAAGACAGAATTCCAAGTGTCATAATCCTGAATACTGAAATCCCGAAAGATCAAAATTCCTAAAATCGAAATCCCTTAATTCTAAAATCCCTAATATTTAATTGAAACCCCAAACCATGACAGGTTTGCAATTAGGTGTGGTCCAACCTTTGAAAAGTGAGTCTCAAGGTGTTACCAGTCAAGTTTGATTTTTCCATTCAGCCCCATGCGTTTGTTGGAAAATTCAAATGAGTGAAGTGCCCACACGATACAGCCAACAACAGATACTGCAGTTTAAAAACGCATCCTGTGTCTGCGTTGGTGTTCCTTCCAGCTGATGACATTCTAGGCGCTTTGCTGTTGAATTAAAGCCACACTTATTTGCCTGAAGAAGGCAGCAAAGTCACCGACTGGTTCAAAAATAATTTTGTGCACGACGGGATAAGAAGATGTGATGGTGTGGCAGTTTGATCACCAGGATTATTTTTGCCAAATCTGAGGTCTGTGTATGCGTGCATGCAGAATGGATTTTTACACACTCCAAACGACACAGAGGTGTGGTACAGAAGATGGGAAAATTTAATAGGGAATGCTCATGTTCAGGTATGTCAACTCACAGAAGAATTTCAGAAAAGCAGTGTCATGTAGAAAATACATGTGAACATATTCTCCGAGGAGAGGCATGCCCTGAAAGAAAAAAAGCAAGCATTCATTATCATTCAAGACGTCAAAAGTCGGCCAGCTCTTATGCACCGCCTCCACGCAATTGACCATAATTTATCACTGTAATCCACTCTTCCATATGCTGAGATTTCTTTTTAGCTTTTTTGAGGGGGTTGGGCTTTTTTCTTTTTTTACTTTCTTTCCCACTGTTTTAAATTGTCAGCATTATTTTTTACAACTGGCTCTGCTGCGTCTTTCGTCTTCACACTCTTTGTGAAGTGTCGTCTTTTTTATACCCATGCTAGAAGTATATATTGTGTGAAGACTTTTAGAGGGTTCTAATTCGTCGTAGGCTTTTTCCGTCGCAAATTTGACTCCTCAAAAGTAATATTTTCATGTTGACTGTGTAGAAGGCACTGTGTGTGCATGTAAACATGTTGAAACTTCCTCAGTAAATGAAAAAATGTCCTTTTCACATATCTGCACTTGAGAAAGATACATTTTCTTGACATATCGGCTCTTTGGGTGATTGTATATGGGTGATGACTTGTGGTGGTTTTTGACTGATCTCATCAAAAGACTTAGGTTGTCTGTCACAGTATTTCAGATTGACGACAGATATATAAGCTATTTCTTTATTAATATAGTTCATCTGCTCATAGCAGTTAGACTTGTATGACTGTCATTAGTATACCTGAGTGTTTATGGTTGCAAAAATATGTATGTTTTTATTGCCTATTTTACCATGTAAAGTGACCTAGGAAGTGTTCTATCATGTTTTTATATAAATGAATCTCCTTTTAAAATATAAATAAATGTCCTTTTAAAATATACATTAATGTCATTTAAATAATTATAAAATTATTATTTTTTTAAAATATATTTTTGGGATTATGATTTTCAGGGTTTTAGACTTTACGGATTTTGGTCTTTCAGGATTCCAGCATTGGTGATGATGGCATTTGGGGTTGTGTCTTTTGGGATTATGGCTCAAACTCTTGCCAAAGACGTTCTCCACCTCAGGAATCTGGGAAGGAGAGCACAGCTGGTCAAACCACTGGTATGTGAATCTTAAAGCCAGCTTGCTTTTTCTAAAAATGTTCTTACCCTTTTGGGGTTCATTAAAAATTCTCTACTATTAGATCTTGAGATGACTAACATTTTCTCTTAAAAGAGAATACATTCCTACTACATGAATATGACCTTCCTAACTCCAGCCTCTAAGGATGAATGAAAGAAGAGGCACTGAGGAAAGTCCTTGGGACTTCTGACTACTCCTCCGCCTGAAGGGGCCATGTTCTCCAGGGAGTCACAGTCACGTAGCCCACGATTGTAGGATCACGTCAGTCATTCTAAGAAGCGTTCTTCTCCTGGACTGGTGTCTGCTCATCATGAGTGCCCATCATCCTAGCGCCTCGTGGGGCCCGTAGTAAGGATTCTGTAAAGGCTGCTGGATGAACGAGTGGTGTGTGCATTAATTCATCCCAATTAGAACTGGAAACTGAGTTCCCATTTTTTTATAAACTGAGATGGCATTGTTTGGTATTAATTTTCCCTAAATCATTATTCCGTTCCCTTGCTTGTGTTCCCTGTTCGTCATTGTCACTAATGTGTACAATCTTCAAGTTGAGTCTTCCTGACTTGGAGCGTCCACCTGCCAGAATTTTTGGGGATGTCTGTCGATGTTACTCCATCATTTCTCTTTTTTGTTTTTTGTTTTTCATTTATAAAAAATGTCAACTCCACCAGTTCCAGCCCCAAGTCTCCCGGTGGGCTTACTGTTTCCATTTTTGCATCCAGAGACATGTCTGCTTGTCTCCATCTTTAATTCCTGCCTGTTCCTGACCTATGACAAAAATTTCCTCCAATTTTCTGCCCGCTCATGTTTTAAAAGGAACTTTTAGGAGAAATATTTCTTAGGAAGTATTCTGACATGCGCATGGTTATTCTTTTCTTTCTGGGCATCCCTCCAGGAATCTCCTGGCTAAGTTTGCGTACTCCAAGCGTGGCCCACCTAATGGTATGGTAATTGGTTTGGTTCTCGCGGGAAGTCTGTACTCGTCATGTGATTGTGCATATGCTCGGAGCATGATATGCACCCACTGTTTTGTTGTTGGAGAATAAAATGATTACTTTCAGATTAAAAACCAGAAACTGTGGACTTGAAGGATGTATAGAGAAGATGTAGGAAGAGATTGAGGGAGCTGCTCATCCGTGTTTTGCTTTTTAGATGAGTAAATAAAGACGCAAGGAAGGGAGCAATATTTCCAAGGACATGAGAGTTGTTGGGTGCTAAGTGAAGCTGTGGCATCCCCGGTCAGGAGTCCAGTTGTATGCATTGTATTACTTTTGTCTGTATATTGGGGGGTAGCTGAGGGCATGATGAGGCTGGGGAGACCAGTGTGAGTCTTCTTTACAAGATGATCTTGCATTTGCTCTGAGCCTTGTAGGGAAGCTCCAGGAGTTGGGGTAGAAGAAGAAATCCCACCTGGTGTTAGAGCCTTGTGACCTGCCAGGATCCTGGAGAAGGTTATGAATCCAAGAGTAAAAGACTCAGCTCACATTTGGGAGGCTGAGGTTAGAGATGGAGACCATCCTGACCAACATGGCAAAACTCCGCGTCTACTAAAAATACAAAAATTAGCTGGGCGTGGTGGCACGTGACTGTAGTCCCAGCTACTTGGGAGGCTGAGGCAGGAGAATCGCTTGAACCTGGGAGGCGGAGGTTGCAGTGAGCTGAGATAACACCACTGCACTCCAGTCTGGGTGACAGAGCAAGACTCCGTCTCAAAAAAAAAAAAAAAAAAAAAAAAAAAAAGACTCAGATCATTGCTATTTGGCCAATGACTAGCCTGACCTAGAAGTCAGGTGGCCACCCCAGGCTTCTGTCCCCTTACTTCTCATGTGTGGAAATGCAGAAGAGAATGGTACATGCAGACTGTATGGCCAGTGCCCCTGGATATGGGCAGTGACCAAGGCAATCCAGACCCCTGCTCTTCTGGGAGAGGGAGACAGGAAACCGCTCAGCAAGCAACTGAGATAATTTGGTAGTAATGAGTGCCGTTCAGACAGTAAGAGGGTGATCAGACGTGGGGCGTCTTGAGGATGACTTTGGGTTGGGTACCTCTGCGTTTTAGTTCATTTAGTGTTCCTACAAGGGAATATGTGAGGCTGAGTAATTTGCATAGAAAAAAAAATTGGCTCCCAAATTATAATGGTTGGAAATTTCAAGATTGGGCATCTGCATCTGGTGAGGGCCTCAGGCTGCTTCTACTCATGGCGGAAGGCAAAGGGGATCCAGGTGTGCGGAGATCACTGGTGAGAGAGGACGTGAGGCAGGGATGGGTGGGACGTGAGGTTCTTTTTAACAATGAACTCTTTTAACAATAAACAATTTAACTCTTTCTGGAACCAGTGAGTGAGACAGTGAGAACTCAACCTCTAGGGGATGGCCTTCACCTATTCATGAAAGATCCACCCCCATGACCCAAACACCTCCCATTAGGCCCCAATCTCAACACTGGAGATGAAATTTTAACATGAAGCTTGGAAGGGACTAACATCCAAGCCGCAACGCTTTGTGTGTAATAGGACAGGGGTGGCTACTATCAGTGGAAGTATGATGATGGCAATGATGATGACATCCAGGGATCAGGAAGCAGGGACGTTCAGTGCTGGACCGTCAAGAATGGGGATGTGACAGTAGTTCCGGTTACTGAATAGTTTGTTCATTCATGTATTTATTAAGCATTTACTATGTGCTGGGCATTGCTCAGGCATTAGGTACACAAAAGAGAACACCAAAACCGTGACGTGTGTGCCCAGAACTTATAGTGGAATGGGGAAGACAGAAGTTATTATAACTTTGCACAGATAGATGCTCAATTGCTAAATTTTCATATTTAGCCTTATGCTTTTCCTTAATTCCACTTTACTTAAAAATTAAACATTGACTACTTCTGTCTCTCATTCTCTCTCTCTGATTCTCTCTCTCTCTGTCTCTGACTCTCTCTCTCTCTCTGACTCTTTCTTTTTCTCTCTCACTCTCTCTGACTCGCTCTCTCTCTCACTGTCTTCCTCTCTCTGACTCTCTCTGACTCTCTGACTCTCTCTGACTCTCTCTCTCTGACTCTCTCTCTTTGACTCACTCTCTCTGACTCTGTCTCTCTGCCACTCTCTCTCTCTCTCTCTCTCTCTCTTTCTCTCTCTCTCTTCCTTTGTTCCATGTCAGTCTTTCTCCTCTAGGATTTCCACCCCCCCCGCCCCCCCGCAAAGCTCTTTTGGAGATTTATCTTTCTAGTTCTCTATTAATTTATTTTTTGTAATTTCTTGTTAATATTTGGCCAATTGTTAGTGACAAAATGAAGTTTTAACATTCCCTGTCCAGGAAGATCCTTAGCACCCAGACCAGCATGTTTAAAAAAAAAAATTAAAAAATTAAAAAAAAAATTAAACATTAACATAATGGGGGAGAAACTAACCTGAAGAGCGGGTTAGGGAAGGCTTCTCTGGGGTTATATTTAAGCAGAGACTTGGGGGCTGGGTAGGGATCATCCAGCCAGGGGGAACTCGTGCTGACGAGGACCTGTGGGCAGGTAGGTAAATCTATGGGAGGCGGACCCTGAAGCGCCAAAGGCCATGGTAGATTTCAGAACAGAGAGGAGACCAGTGTGGCTGGAACAGAGGAGGGACTGGAAGTGAATTGGAGGCAGAGATGAGAAATGCAAGGGCCAGACTACTCAGGTCCTTGGTAAGAATTCAGGCTCTACCAGAATGGTAAGTAATGGTGGCAAAAGCCAGGCGTGCACATCCGTCCCACCCATCCCAGTTCGCACCTGCCCTGTTGGTCTTGCCTGTGGTCTAGGCCCGCCCACAGCCTTTCTTTCCCTTTCACTCCCACCGTGATGAATCTCGGCCCCCGATTCCACCACGTCCAGGTGATTGCAGATGTCTCCCAAGTGATCTCACTAGAAGCCCCTGGGAGGTGAACAGGTCATGGGGACTCTGCTCTCATGAATTAGTTCCCTTACAGAAGAGACCCCAGAGAGCTAACTAGCCCTTTCCAGCAGGTGAGGATGTTCCAAGAAACACTTCCATGGTCAGAAGACGGGCTTCGCTGCCAGCACTTTCATCTTAGACTTCCCAGCCTCCAGGACTGCTGTTTATAAGCCAGCCAGTGTGCAGAATCTTTGTGATGGTAGCCCACAGGAATGAAGGCAAGGACCATACCCGATCTCACCTTGAGATGCTCTGGGATGGACTGTAAGGTGGCAGGGAGGAATTAGCAGGCAGGATCCATGTCTAATTCTCTTTATCCTCAGTCCCCAGCACACTCGGAAATGCTTCAGTAGAGTAAGGTCATATCAAATATGAATGCCAGAATTGATTGGCAGTCTGTCCCTCTGATGCTATTTGGATATGGCCCTGTCCTGTTGCACCCTCAGGGCCTTTGCACTGGTTCCTTTTGGCTGGGATCATTTCCCGGCCTTCTCACCGTGTTAGCACCCATGCATCCTTCAGTTCTCAGCAGAGATCACAGTTGCTTTTTTTTTGTTTTTGTTTTTGTTTTCTTAGATGGAGTCTCGCTCTGTCACCAGGCTGGAGCGCAGTAGTGTGATCTCAGCTCACTGCAACCTCCACCTCCTGGGTTCAAGTGATGCTCCTCCCTCAGCCTACTGAATAGCTGGGACTACAGGCGCATGCCACCATGCCCAGCTAGTTTTTTATATTTTTAGTAGAGGTAGGATTTCACCATGTTTGCCAAGATGGTCTTGATCTCTTGACCTCATGATCCACCCGCCTTGGCCTCCCAAAGTGCTGGGATTACAAGCGTGAGCCAATGCGCCGGGCCCATTGATGCTTCTTTCAGGAAACCTCACCTGACTAGGTGAGATATCCGCATCATACCATCAGCTTACTTACCTCCACCCTGTGGAATGATCAAATGAAGGCAGCCTTTCTTATTAGATTGTGAGCTCCTTGTGCACAGGGCCTGGGTCTGATTCACTCTCTGGACCTGTTGCCCAACACCCTCTCTGGCTTATAAATAACTCCTAATAAATGGGCATTAGAAAATCATTGTCAGAGGACTACAGTGCTGTGGGCATTGCATTCAGAGCTGGGGAGGCAATGATGAATAGAAACAGATACAGACTCTTTCTATTTTCATGTATATTTGAAGTTTTTCGTAATAAAAAGTCTAAAAAACACGTAAACACCAGCCCCGCGCACAAAGCCACAATCTAATGGGAAAAAAGTCGTTAATGAAATAACCACAAAATTTATCATTATAACTCATGTTTAGCCATATGGAGGAAAAGCAATAATAAATAATTCACGGCCACAATTCTTGAGTATATGCCAAGCATCGTTCTAAAAGTTCTGTGTGCATGACTCAGTCCTCACAAAATCCCTGCAAGGAGGGCACTATCATTATCTCATTTTGTAGAAGGGGAAACTGAGGCAGAGAGCTTTGCCCAGCACCACACAGGCAGGCAGAGCTGGGATTCTAACCCAGATATAGCCTGACTTCAGAGTCCATGGTTTGATTGTATCTTTGGCTTTTATAAGGACATACCCTAAGTCATGTATGTTCTAGTAATGCCAGCATTGGTCCCAGAGTTGTTGTGGGAGAAGGTGCCGTTTTCCCACCTGCTGGGACACAGAGAAGGTGAAATCAGAACCACAAACTCACACCTGACAGGGGCCATCTTGGAACGTTATATGAAGCCACAGTGACCTCTGGTGGTCAAAGAATGAATGGCATGAACGCATCGCATTGACTTGGGTAGACCAAACCTCAGGATGATTTCCTAAATTGGCTTGTATTTGCTAAGGCCTCATCTGGGTCCTGCTTGGGCTGGTGTCTCCCAGGACACGAGGCAGGTTAGTCTCCAAAGGTGGGCTGTCAGGGCTTGGTCAGGGGCTGGGGGCTGCTGGGAGTCTGTGCTTCTGTGCTTTGTGCAGGTCTTTGGAAAACCTTTGCCTCAGCTCCTTCCAGCTCCCCTCTCCAGGGGCTTCAGGGAGGGGGCTTTGTGGCTCTATCATCCAGGTTCAGTTGGTAACACCTTTCACAGGCACTGTGTTCCTGGCTGAGAAGCAGACAGTTACTCATTCATTCATTTGATCAAATATCTATTGAGCACCTACTATATGCCAGGCACATTCTAGGTGCTGATAAGAAAGCAGAGAAGAAAAGAGACAATATGTCTGCCTTCCTTCTCCCCCAGGTTAGGGGGCAGCCCCTTTTCCCCACCTCCCTTTTTCCGGTCCTGACCCCACCCTCTTCTTCCAACTTCTGGTTTAGCGTAGTGATTTCATTCCTGGGGTTTGCATGTGTGTGTGTTGAACAAAAAGAATTTGACTTCTACTGAACTCAAAGAATAAACCATAAACCAAAACAGACAGACAGACACGTGCGTGCACACACACACACACACACACACACACAAATTCCTGCCTTCATGACATTTGCTGTCTAGTGAGGAGTGACAGACCATATGCGGATGATCATAAATGTCACAGAGAAAAGTAAAGTCACGGCAAGTGGGTGGGGAGTGGAGTGGAGTGGTGGATGGGGGTCATTTTGTGTGGGCTGGGCGGGGCTGCCTTGATGATACTTAATGAAGGCCCATGGTGCCTTGTGGAGGAGCCACTGGTGTGTTCCCTTCCCCTCTGTCTCTGCCTCTCCTCTGGAATTATCCAGAAGTTAATACACACGGTGGTACAAGTAGGTGTTTTCATGTTTGAAAGTCAACGATTCTAGAGGCAGTCACTCAGGGTGAAATTGAAGTAAGAATTACCTACCACGTTGTGACGGTAGCCCACGGAGACTCAGACAAGGAACGTACCCGACCTCACCTTGGGATGCTCTGGGACAGACTGGAAGGCAGGAGGGAGGAATTAGCAGCCACCATCCACGTCTAATCCTCTTTATCCTCAGTCCCCAGCACACTTGGAAATGCTTCGATAGAGTAAGGTCATATCGAACATGAATGTCAGAATTGATTGGCAGTCCGTCCCTCGGATCCTACTTGAACACAGCCCCGCCCTCTCGTACCCTCAGGGCCTTTGCACTTGCTCCCTTTGCTGGGGTCCTTTCCCCATCCTTCCCACTGCGCTAGCTCTAGTGCATCCTTCGGTTCTCAGCATAGATCATAAATGCTGCTTCTTGGCTGGAGCGTGGGTCATGCAGGAATGAATATTTGCCTCCTCTCCTGTTGCACTGCACACCTGGAGAAGTGCGTGTAGGGAGGTGAGCTGTGTGGATACCGGGGAAGGGCATTCTGAGCTGTGGGAACAGCCTGTGCAAAGGCCCTGGGGTGGGTGCTTGAGGGACAGGGAGGAGGCAGATGTGGCTACAGGTGCTGTAGGGGGATCGGGGTGGAGCAGAGGGCGAGGCCAGAGAGTTGGGGGAGGTGACTGTCACGTGGGGCCTTAACAGTACCTGGTCCTTGTCTCTGGCAGGACTGATTTTGGCCTTGAGTGTGAAGGTAACACCTTCTGAGAATGCTGAGCAACTTTGTCCACACCGTGGGGGGAGCAACGCCACGCGGAGCTCTTGGGGGCCAGGCACCCTCAGAGGCGCTCGTTTGTGTCATTCTTCGTTTACTTTTACAACAGCCCTGGGTGATGGGCGTTATCCTACCCATTTTCTTTTTACTTTACTTTTTTGAGATGGAGTCTTGCTCTGTCACCCAGCCTGGAGTGCCATGGTGACATGATCTCAGCTCACTGCAACCTCCGTCTCCTGGGTTCAAGCGATTCTCTTGCTTCAGCCTCCTGAGTAGCTGGAATGGCAGGCATGTGCCGCCAAGCCCGGCTAATTTTTGTATTTTTAGTAGAGGTTGGCTAGGTTGGTCTTGAACTCCTGACCTCAGGTGATCCACCTGTGTCGGCCTCCCAAAGTGCTGGGATTACAGGCGTGAGCCACTGCACCTGGCCTATTCTACCCATTTTCTAAATGAGAAAACTGAGCTGTAGAGAAGTAGGGAAGAGAGATTTATGGGGTCAGGACAGCTTGCTCAAAGCCATGGTGGATGGAGGATTTGGGGGTGCTCTGATGATGGGGAAGTCTTGGGAAAGCTAAAGAGACAAATTGGGGCCAGTTTTGCAGGGACCTGTGTATCGTTATAGGAGGCTGGAACGTTATCTTGGTGTCAGCAAGATAATAATGGGATATGACAGGAAGGGATATGATATCATTCTCTACTGTCTGAGGTGATGGGCGGTGGGGAAGGAGGGGTTGGAGAGTCAAGGGAGATTTTGTTGACCATCTAAAATATTCTGAGGGCTACTCTCAATGGAGAAACAACCTGATGTAGAAACATCAGAAGTTGGAAGTGAGTGACAGGGGGAGATTAAGGGAAAGTATGAATTTCTTTTTATCTTCTATCTTTCCTTTCTCTTCTAGAACATTCAGTGCCACTTTGGGACTGTAGTGGGCACCACAGAATCATGTGGTGCCTCCAAATGGACCACATCCTCTTCACACCTAAGAAGACAGCATGCTTTGTATACTGGGCATTTTGTGTAAGAAGATGTTGCTTTAATTATTGTTCCTCTGGCTCCTTTACAAATGAGTCTATCATCCAGGCAATTATAGAATTTTCTAAGTAAGCAGCAACTACTTCTTATTGCTCTCAAAATTCTGTTCATGCATCAAAGCCTCGCTCAGCCGTCATCTCCTCCATGAAAAAAAGAATCTTCATCTCCTTCTGTGCTCCTTTCAAAGTTTAAATGTTTCTGCTCTTGGCTGTGTGTGTGTGTGTGTGTGTGTGTGTGTGTGTGTGTGTGTGGTGGATGACAGGGCGGTATTCTGGAGGTCATAACAGGCTTTGGAGTTAGAGCTCATACCTGCATTTTAATTCTACCTCTGCCACTTGCGGGCTGTGCTGTCTGGTTCCTTAAACACTCTGAGTCTGAGCTATGTCATCAGTAAAATGGAATAAGAACACCTACCTCCTAATGCTGTTGTGAGAGGTAAATAGGCTAACTGATCACAGAGCTGGGCACAATGTCTGCCATTTGCAAGTGCTCAAGCAATGGTGGTAAGGGTTGTTAACACTATTCATCCATTTGAAAAAATTGTTTTGAAAATTATTTATTGAGCACCTACTATATGCCACATACCATCCTAGGCATTTTTATGTGCATCAGTGAACAAAACGCATGTCTTCCCTGGAGAGAATACTGTAATTCTATACAGTCTAGATGGGGGAGATAGAAATAATAAACACAACAAATATGTTGGATCAAAATCTACCATTTTATAGTGTATTAGAAGGTAATAAGTGCTGGGAAAAAAAGAAGAGAGGAAAGCTGGCTGATGCACTTGGGCAGGTAAATCAGTCAGCTACTGCTGCGTAACAAACAATCACTCAACCTGATGGCTTAACACAACAACTGCTGAGGCAGCCTCTAGTCCTGTAGTTCTGTGAATCTGCAGGAGGCTGGGCTCAGCTGGGAGGTTCTGGTCGTGGCTCATCTGGACTGTGCTCATTCATGCATCTGTGGTCACTGGTTGGTGTAGGATGGCCTCAGGACAACTCTGTTCTGTTAAACGTGGTCTCTCACGTTCCAGCAGGCTAGCCGGCTTGTTCTCCTGGTGGAAGCAGGGTTCTGAGAGAGGGAAGCATCCCAGACTTCTTGAGGCCGCGACTGGGAGGCAAGCCTTCCCTTTTGCTGCATTCTGTCAGCTAAAGCAAGTCAAAGCCAGCCAACTCTTAAAGGAAAGAGCTAAAAAGTTTACACCGTAAAAGGTGTGGCTATGGGATGGAAAGTGAGGGGCGTTCATTGTGGTCAGTCCTGCAGCCCATCTACCACAGTGAGAAGGGTGCAGGCCACAGTGTTAAACAGGCTGAGGAGGAAAGCTCTCCCTGAGAAATTGACAGTTGGAGAAAGACTTGAAGCGGATGAGGGAGCTGGTGAGGCAAATAGTGTCTGTAAGAGGGCACCAGGCAGTGGGCACGGCCAGAGCAAAGGTCTTGGGGCAGGAATGCACCTGGTGCATTCTAGACAGAGCAGGGGAGTGAGGCTGGAGGGCAGAGTGAGAGCAGCAGGGGAGGACAGAGAGGCCACCTGATGCATGTGCGTCATCACAGGGACTCTGCCTTCCACCCTGACAGAGAGGGGTGGGCGCTAGAGGGCTTTGGGCAGGAGGTCCGGACCTAGCTTGCATTTTAAAAAGACGATTCAAGTTCTATGTTGAGACTAGATAGCAGGGGGCAAGAGTCCAAGCAGGGAGGCCTGATGGGAGGCTCTTGTGGAGGAGATGGTGACTCAGATACTGGAAAATTCACAGCACCCGCCCATAGATGCAGTGGGACGTCACATTCTAGGGCTGTTTTGAGGCTTGAATAAGATGCTGATGCCAAGTGTATAGCTCGGTGCTCAGGATATGATAGATGTTCAACAACGGGAAGTGCTGTTTTGCGAAGGTGGGTGCTTTTAATAATGATTACTCCAGAAGGAATCATTTCCTGATTATCTGGGATCTGCCAGTATGGCACTTTAAAAAATTGTTTTGAGGTTGGGCACGGTGGCTCACGCCTGTAATCCCAGCACTTTGGGAGGCCGAGGCGGGTGGATCACGAGGTCAAGAGATCAAGACCATCCTGGCCAACATAGTGAAACCCTGTCTCTACTAAAAATACAAAAAAAATTAGCTGGGCGTGGTGGCGCGTGCCTGTAATCCCAGCTACTCGGGAGCCTGAGGCAGGAGAATTGCCTGAACCCAGGAGGCGGAGGTTGCGGTGAGCCGAGATCCCGCCATTGCACTCCAGCCTGGCTCCTGCCGACAGAGGCACTCCTATGTGCAACTCGTATTTATTTGCATTGCTACTTCCCAGCAAGACTGGGCGCTCCCTGAAGCCAGGGAATACATCTGCAGCCCGGTATTCCCAGCTCCCGGCCTCCTGCCCGGTGCACAGGTGAATGGAATGAATTCACTGGGCTGTGAAGTCAAGGAGGGCTGGAGCTGCGTCTTAATTATCTCTGTTTCCACAGGGCAAAGTCTAGTGTCTTATAGCCCGTGGGTCCGTCCGATTGAATTACATCGCTTCCATGTCATCACCTGAATGTAAAATGTTTCCCTCTGAATTAGGAAGATCTCATGGGCCCTCCAGGGTTTGTGATTCCAGCTGGTTTCCTGCCAAGCTGAACGTCCTTCCTGATTTACATGATTATTGGAGATGGAGCCCAGGAGGGGGAGGCAGAGTACAGCAAAAAGAGGGTGCCTTGCTGTCCAGGCGGCTCCCCAAGTCCTTTCCCGTCAGATCCTTCACCCCGAGGCAGGGCTGCTCTGTCCTAACCTTTCCTGCTCCTTCCCTGCCCCAGTCCCTACCGATCCCTCTCCCCTTCCTCCTGCCTTCTCTCCCTTCTCTCCCCGCCTCCTCTTCCTTCCCTCCCTCTCTTTCTTACCCTCCCTCCTACTCTCTCAACACACCTGAGTGATTGGCAGCTCAGGGACCAGAGAGGAAAACAGCAGCAGGAATAGCCAGAGGAGGCAGGGAAGACCACCTTCCAGGGACGGTGAGGGGCAAGTGGGGGGCGCCTATTGGACCCCAGAGCTCTTTGCTTGTCCTTCTTCTCAACGCTGGCTCTGACCTGTCTTTACCGTGGCAGCAGTGGGTCCTCACAGCACTTTCTGGGGGCAGGGTCCTGTGGTCTTAATGTGTGAAGCGGACCTCACAGTCCTTGCAAGGACTCCATGGGGCAGACATTGTCACTGACGAGGAAGCCCTGGCTTAGAGTGGTGACCTGACATCTCGGGCCACACGGCTGGTGAGTGGTGAAGTTGGGATCTGAACTCAGGAGGACCTAGTATATACTCTTGATAACTACCACAGTATCCGCTTGTCACGGGAGGCTGGCTCTTGGGCGCGCCAAGTGTGGCTCTCTGAGTTGAGATGCGCTGTAAGTGTGAAATAGACGCCGGGTTTTGAAGCGTTAGGATGAAACGCAATATAATATATGGCATTAGGAATTTTTTATATCAGTTACTTGTCAACATGATGGTTTTTGGTATATAGCATTAAATAAAGGTTGCTGAAATTCATTAGACCTTTTTCTTTTTACTTTTTAAAATGCACGATCTGAAAAATAAAAATTACATATATAGTTTACCATATAGTAAACTACTGGACAGCACTGATCTAGAATTTATGTCTTAAACTACTGTGTTCTATTGTGTGTGTAACTGGTCCCACCCACCCCTCAGCCCCAGCTAGACTTTAAATTCCTTGAAGGCAGGAGTCAGGGCTTCCTCACTGTTTTATTTTATTTTATTTTATTTTGAGACAGAGTTTCACTCTTGTTACCCAGGCTGGAGTGCCATAGCGTGATCTTGGCTCACCACAACCTCCGCCTCCTGGGTTCAAGCAATTCTCCTGCCTCAGCCTCCTGAGTAGCTGGGATTACAGGCACTCACTGCCATGCCCAGCTAATTTCGGTATTTTTAGTAGAGACGGGGTTTCACCATGTTGACCAGATGGTCTCGATCTCTTGACCTCATGATCCACCCGCCTCGGCCTCCCAAAGTGCTGGGATTACAGGCTTGAGTCACTGCGCCCGGCCACTGTTTTATTTTCTGTCATACCGTAGATGGGATGCAGCACAGATGAAAGTTTTTTTTTTCAAACCTTTTAATTTTGCAGTCATTAAACTCTCAGGGAGTTGTAAAAATAGCACAGAAGGCACCTGCCATCCGGCTTCCTTTGGTGCTGACATCTTACCTAACCGCGGTTGGCGGACTTCGTTTTGGACAAACCTGTGTGGACTGACTTAAGAGTGCGGTAAGGAGGTACCCTCTCTTGCCTACGCTGTGAGGAATGCAAGTCTTCCAGAGCTGGAAACTGAAGGACCGATTGAGAAGGATGATTTCAGTGAACCTTTGAAGTCTCCCCACGCTTCCCCAAGTGCTCCCCATAATCCATTGAGGTGACCCTTTGGGAATCACTGGTGGCCAGCATGTAGCAGTGACATGCTGGATGGAGGCAGTGTGGCCTGGGGGGAAACGCAGAGGTCTGGGGGTCAGATTGTCCCGGTCCAGTACTGCCTTCCCCACTGAGGACTGGCGACCAGTGCCCCTCACTCCCCAAGCCTCACTCTCCCCATCTGAATGGCACCAAGGACAGCACCTCACCTCTGGACTGGTTGTTGGGATTGACTGCGGCAGAGTGGGAAAGTGGCTTCATACCTTCCCTGGGTGGAGACTGGGGTAGTGGAGCGAAGTGGTGGCTCACACAGCCCGCCAAGCCTGAGGATCTCCATTCCGATCCCAGTTCTCATTTTCGTAAGACCAGAGTGTGGCTTTGCTGGGCAGAGCTGGGTCTGCTGTCAGCTGCTAAGAACAGATGCAGCGGGACCCTGCACCTGCAAAGGCTGGCACGGTGTCTCGCCCAGGCGGCCTCCAACACAGACGGGCAGCAACCTTGGTACTGGAGCTCCTGCCTCTTTGAGGCTGCAGTGGGGACAGAAACCATGGAAACCACAGAGTGGGCAATGCCTCTCCCTTGGTCTCTGGGAGCCTCTTCCTCCTGCTCCCCAGCACTGTCACCCCGGGACGGTCATTTCCCACTGATTTCTTGGGAGAGGCAATAATTAGTTTGAGAGCTGAGTTTTTAAATGTTTCCCAGGTGGCTCCTGGTCCTGGGAAGTCAGTGCCTCTGTGGGTGTGCAGCTCAGGCAGGCAGAGGGTGTGACCCTTTAGGGCACCTGGGACTTCGGATTCACTTCTTAGGACATCTTCAAGGCCACCACCGAGGGAACAGAGACCGACTGAAGGGGTGATTTAGACCAGGGCGCTTTCCAGCAAATAGCCTCTGACTTTCCTGATCTAGGGGACAGGCCTGCTGGGTTTGTGAGAAGGTCCAGATGGAACAGTGCCTTGGAGCTTCCACTGCGGATCCCCGACAGGCAAAATGGGCTTGAAGCCATGAGCAGCTACTAAACTCACCTTTAACTCGAGCTGCTAAACATCTGACTTGGATCCAATGTGCTATTGCCCTCTTTTCCTCCTTCCCTGCAGAAGTCCTCCCGTGATGGGTCTGCACTTCCTGTCTACTTCATCGTCCATTCTGTCTTCCACCCCTTCCAGTTGGGTTTGTCCCTGCTGTGGAGGCCAGCGAGGACCTTCCTCTTGCCAAATTCCATGGTCAGTGCTTTCACGTGACCTTTCAGCAGCATTAGACCTCTTTTAAATGCTTTCTTTTCCTGGCTTATAAGTCACTAAATTGCCCTGTTTTGTTTTGTTCTGTTTTCTTAACCGTACTCACCACTTCTCAGTATCCTTTCCCGGCCCCTCCTCTTCCATTTGAACGTCTACTCTTCATGCTGTCTCTCCAATTGATCTCCTCCAGTCTCATGTCTTTAAACGCCATGCATGTACTGATTCTGGTGTGTGCTGCATCCCGCACTGCACAAGGTTCAAAGACCTAAGAGGGAACAGTGGGGGATGAAGAAAAACACAAAGACATAGAGAAAAGCAGGGCCAGGCGGTCCGGGAAAGTGAAAATATCAGTTTCTCCTGCCCCATCCTGCCTCAGAATACTTTATGTTATGTGTTCACAAAGCACATAGCAGAGGGAGGGTGCAGTTACCCAGAACAGCCTGTGGTTATAATTCTCATACTTCAGTTAACATACCTCAGCTAACAACTATCTTGCAGCAAGGTCAGTGAAAGCTGGTTATCTTTCGCTATGTCCGACTGCTCTTCTCTGACATACACACTCCCCTATTATGGTTTCGTTTCTCTGGAGTTCACCCAAAGTTCACAGCAGGCTTGCTGCTGATCCCCCCAGAGGACGTGGGCTACTCTCTACAGCTGATGACTCCCAAATCTACAGGTACAGCTGTGACCTGCCTGCTAAGATTCCATATTCAGTTGCCTGCTTGACCTCTCTACTTGAGCTTCTAATAAGTACCTCAGCCTATGAAGTCTAAAATGAGACATTTGATTTGTACCTGGACAGATTATTCTCCATCAGTTTTCCCTGTTCACTCAGCTATTCAGCAGATATTCATTCAGCATATGCCATGTGCTGAGGAGTCTTCTAAATACTTGAGATATGACAGTAAACAAAAAACAAGTATCTGCCCTCATGAAATTTATATGCTAGCTGGGGGGTGTTATGGGTTAAATCATGTTCCTGAAAAATTTATACATTAAAATAGTAGTCCCCAGTGCATCAGAGTGCAAATTTATTTGGAAATAGGGTCACTGCAGATGTCATTAGTTAATTTAAAATGAGGTCATATTGGAGTAGTGTGGGCTCATAATCCAGTAAGTCCTTACAATTGGGGAAGATTTGGACACAGGCATGCACATGCAGACAGGGAGAAAACCAAATGAAGATGGAGACAGACCTTAGGGTGATGCCTCTGCAAGCCAAGAAATGTCAACCATTACCAGCAAACCACTGGAAGCTAAGTGAGAGGCATGGAACCAATTCTATCACAGTCCTCAGAAGGCAGTGACCCTCCTATACCACTCTTCTCCCTGGTCGCTCTGCTTCAGCCACACCAGCTCACTTGTTGGGTGATGAAGCCTGCTCCTACCTTGAGTTCCTTGCACTGGCTGTTCCCCTTGCTTGGAGTGCCCTTTCCTCAGCTCTCTGTGGGACTCAGTCCTTTGCCTGATTCATGGCTCAGATGCTACCTGGCTGAAGTTTCATGCAAAACCAGTCTTCACTTGGAGGATAGAAAACTGACTAGGTTATGTGCCCAGCACATGCTACAGATAATTATTTTCAGGTAGGCTCCATGTGTGATTTGAGAATTTTGGACTGCATTATCTTTTGAATTCAATGATAGAGACCTATAACTGCTAAACATTATCGATTCTTAAATTGAGTCTGTGAGGTAGGCACCAGCCATTTTATAGAAGAAGAAACCAAAGCTGAGAGTATTTAAATAGTTTGCCTGAAGGCACCCCATTGGTGAATGGAAAAAAAAGTGCAAACCTTGGTTTATTTGATGCCCAAACTCATGCTATTTGCACTCCACTAAATGCATTAACATTCCTGTACCTTCGACAGTCGTGTCTTAGACTCCAGGAATACCTAATTTAGAAAAAAGAGGCTGAAAGGTCAAACAAGTATATTCCTGGTTTTTAAGCAAAAGGAATATTGCAAATACCATCTGTTCTCAGCCTCTCTTCTGATGGCAGAAAGTGATATCTGTCAGTGAATGATTAAGGCACTAAATATTAGCAAAAAGTGCTGACAAGGACTAATAATAGTTCACATTTATTGAGGATGTACCATGTGCTAAGAGCTGTGCTGAGCCCATCTGTACTTTAATTTTATGACAACTCTGGAACAATATGCTCTTATTATTCTCACTTTACAGGCAAAAGGAGACAGGATCAGAAGCAAAGTCACATGTCTGTGATCATACAGCCTGGCCATGGAAGAGTTAGAGTTTGAAACCTGAGGGTCTGACTCCCAAATGTTAACTTATTAATAATGAAACAGGTGGGCTTGGCACCATGGAAGCATCTGATACTGACTACCTGTGATGGATCAGGTGTGATTCTGCTCAAAGGCAGGAGGATAAATGATTTGATCTCTTAAGATGATTCTCTTTTAAGAGAATTCTATTTCTCTTGACCAGAATGTCAAAACATCTCTTTTTCCAGAAATAATACCCATTCTTCACAATGACTTTCTTTGGAAGACAGTTAGCTTTGTCTGCTTCATACTTCTATTCTGATTTACTGGCATGGACTTCAAACCTGCTTCTGCTAATCTTTATCTAAAATATGCTATCCTAGCTCTTTCATGGAGTTGTGGATTTTGTCTAAGCCGATCAAAATACTCAACAATAAAGAAAAGACCTTCAAGCGTAATGGTTTTCTTATTCTGATGGTTTTAATGAGAACTGAAAATGAGAGTGACGTATGTTGTGTATTAATTATCTACCGCCACAAACCACACAAAATTCTGTGTCTGTCACTCAGCTTGCTTTGGGTGGCTGATTTAGGTTGTGCTCAGCAGGGATATTCTTCTGCTTTGTGCTAGACTCTTCACATGACTGGGAGTTGGCTGGGTGGTGTCTGATTTAGGATGGCCTTGGCTGGAAGGGCAACTCAGTTCTCCTGCACATAGCTCTCATGCTTCTCCACCAGCCTAGCTTGGATGTGTTCTTACGGCCTTACAGAGATGTAACAGTGAGCAAACCCAATGGTAAAAGAGAGCAAGTGGAACTGTTGATATAATCTTGAACTCTCTGCTTGCTTCACCTTTACTGACATCATTTACACCATAGCAAGTCACAGGACCGAGTGAAGAATCAGAATAAGACTGTATATGTATGGGGTAGACTACAGAGTTACAACTCAAAGGGTATGGAATTGGAGGATCAATAATTGGAGTTACTAATACAATCAATCTACCACATTTCATGGTTTCATATGCATGCATTTTCAATGTGGGTCTAGGCACTATGCTGGATTTTGGGTGTAGAATGATAAAAATAGGTGGGGACGCTGCTCTTGGAGATTTTACAATGAGAGACTATGGTAGGAAGACAGATCACAGCATGTTTTAGGGTGGTGCCTGAGTCAGCTGCCCATCCCTGCCTCCACATGTATTTGGATTGAATTTTCCACTTTCTGTCATTACTCAGATGAGGTCTGGGGAAACCTTTGATTGTGTGGCGCATCAAGGCCTCTGTTCAGAACACTTGGTTACTTCATCACAGCCCAGAGCAAGCATATAAAAAATGTCTCTTTATTCTAAGTGTATCTTTGAGTGAGAAAGGAGCTCCACCTATCATTGGGCTGAGGGGTGATGCTTTAGAGAATCGAATCTTTCCTCTGCACTTAGAACCATGTGTAACAGAAAAGAGCTGCATGTGCTTAATTTGCAACTTGAAACACAATTGGACTTTATCTATGTATTTATTTATCATATGTCTGTTAAATTATAACTACCCAAACATGCTCCTGAGTCCCCAGTGCTGAGTAAGAACTTAGAACAGAGTAGATGCTCATCAAATATTGATCGAATGAGTGGATGAATGAGCCATGCATTTCCTTATACAAAACTTAACACACCAGCAGGCAGATAGTATTGACTCAATTGTCTCCTCTTACCAGATCATGCACACAAGTCATGTTGTAATGTTTTTGTGGTCCTGGCACATTGACGGGGTCAGTCAAGGTCTGCTGAATGAATGAATGAATGAATCAAAAATAAATGAGTACATACACAGTAAACCCAGCTTCTGAAAGGTGTTTGAATGAAAAAGTAAAGCAACATTTCTCAGAGTGCTTGGGAAGTCTCTCCTAGATTTAGGCCACTTTTCCTCTGTGATTTTGGTGTCCAGGACAATTAATTTTGTTCAGTCCATTGCAACCTGCCTTGAATTCAGATGCCTGGGTGATTTTTCTAAAAACTTTGCCTGTTTATCTTGAGAAGCTGGTTCTCCCATTAATATACCCCATATGTTCTGCTCATCAAATAGTCTTTGTGAGAATTCTTAAAGTTGGCCTTTAGAATCTTAGTTTTCAGATAATTTCTCCATTTATAATAATGACCATTCTCTCTAATTTTTATTCTTAATATTTTCTGATGGACTTTCCAAATGCATCCATGCTTTTGATTTTCAAAGAGAGCATACGGGAAATAGACTAATAAAAATCTGTAATGTAACGGTTTTAATAAGTCAAACTGTCCTTTGCTGTCATATAACCAAGCTTCCATTTCACTGTTCAAGAACTCATCAGATGAAATGACCTCCTTTCAAGAAAAATTACTCCATATGGTAATGTAATCACAAAGGAGAAACATTATTTTCCTATATATTATTCCCTGCAGAAATTGCAGTAAGAAAGCCATCATATTAAAAATATCTAGGATGCTGAGCTTCCTGTTTGCCAGGCTGATGGAGTTCATTTTCTTTATAAGAGAGGCACACTCAGTTCTCATTGGCAGCATTTTATTTTAAGGGTTCATTAGGCAATTGTACATTACACTGGAACACCTGTGGAAGTGCAGATTATATCTACATGAATATAAATGCATTTGTTATGACTCACACTATTACAGTCAATAACAGATGTCTTTTTAAGAACAGGCACTTAAAAAGAAGTGTGTATCGATGCATCCACCTATCTTCCTTAAGATGCTAGTGGCAGCGCTGTTTTTTTTTTTTTTTAATTTAGGAAGTCAGTATAAGGAGAGATTAAAGCATCTCTATTAAGCATCACCTTCCCTTAAAAGTGCAGTACTAGTCAGAAAAATGTATATGTTTAAATAGCATCTTACTTAATGAATCCTCTCCATGAACCACATTTATTGCACTAGGAAAATATTATTCTTCATCTTGGTAGGGCCATAGAGACAATTCATCCAAGATTGAGTTGAGCTGGGAGCCCTCCTGTCTTATGAATTATTCAACAGCTTCTCTCTGTTGAATACAGGTTGGCTCTCCATTGTTGGTGAGGATCAGGGAGGAGGTAGAGAGATTCTTACCTGTGCAGGAAGAGAGCTCAGTGTACAGAGAATTCAATCTTTATCCTTGTTTTTCAACTGGGTTCTTTCGCTCTAGATATTATCCACCTGATGCCACTGGTGAGGTATCAGTGGTACATTGGAAAGAACATGAAACTTGAAATAAAACTCAGTTCTGTGACGTCGATGGATCTTCTTGTGAAATAATTTAAATCCCCTATGACTGAGTTTCTCATGTGTAAAACGAGGATAATTGTACTTATTGCATAGGATTGTTTTGAGCTTTCAGTGAAGTAATGTTGACTTCTGGTTCTGCTCAAGCAGCTTAGACAGAGTAAGCCTTCCTTGTGTGTGAGATCAATTGCAAAATTGATAAGATATGTCAAAAAGAGGGGGAAATAAAGCTCTCTGAAGACGAAGAGAAACCAAAGTAACCAGAACTCGAGAGGCCAAGTTTTGGAGAGAAGAAAATGTTATTCACGTCAGCCCCAGTTTTGCTTCTGGTTTCTCTTTGCAGGACGTTGCTGATTCACAGGAAGGAAGAATAGGAGGTTGAGTAAAAAGAGGCAGCCTGGATCTTACAGCAGTCTTGCTAGCATGGGGAGACAGAGCTTAGAATTTGTTGGTAGCCGGACAGTCAAGAATTGAAGGACGATGTCCTAGAAAGGAGGACACCACAGAAAAATGACCTCGAAATTCTGTGTACATTTCACGTTGATGCAGTCGTCAGATTCTCAAGTTGCATATGTGTGGGGCAAGACTCAGAAAACAAACAAGTGTGAAGCAGTTGCTAGAAGACTAAGAGCCAAGCAAACATTTTGGCAGTTAGCTAGAGCCTGTGTAATTTTCATCTTCACAATGTCTGGCGTTTAAGAAACTACCACACATGCTAGGAACTAGGATCTGAAAATCATAAGAAGAAAGATCTATTGTGATCCCAATACTGAAATTTTCAGACACAGACTTTAACATAACTACGATTCACTTATTCAAGAAAGTAAAAGAAGATAAAGAATTACATTTAAAAAAGAAGAATATGTATATCTATAGGTAGATGGACATAGAGGTAAATATATAGAGTGTATATATTTGTGAAATAAGTGAAAATTTATGAAAATGCTATATCTTAAAAAATAGAGAGAAGCTAGTTCAATAGAGAGGTTTAACAGTAGATTAGGTACAGTAAATATGACTATTAGTAAACAGGAAGATAGGTGAGTAGAAAATATCCAGATGAAAGTGTAGTGAAAAAAAGATAAATTTTAGAAAAATTGGAATTTTTAAAGAAAGTAAAGTGGAAAAATGTTGAAAGGAGCTCAGGAGATGGATAAGATGTGTTGAAGAAAATCAAACATATGTGTAGATAGAATCCCAGAAGACAATATATAATTAATGGAGCAGAAACAACATTCTAACTGATGTGGTGGCGTGCCTATAATCCCAGCATTTTGGGAGGCTGAGGTGGGAGGATTGCTTGAGCCCAGAAGCTCAATACCAGCCTGGGAAACATAGGGAGACCCTGTATCTACAAAAAAAAAAAAAAAAATTGCCAGGCATGGTGGCACATGCTTGTGGTCCCAATTGTTTGAAAGGCTGAGATGGGAGGACTGCTCGAGCCTGGGAGGTTGAGACTGCAGTGAGTCATGACTGTGCTACTGTGTACTCCAGCCTTGGTGACAGAGTGAAATTCAGTCTCAAGAAAAAAAATTAAAAAACAAAATTTGAAGAAACTACTGATTGAAAAACTTTTGTACTCATTGAAAGCACCAAGCCCCAAATTCAACCAACTATAAACCTCAGGGGGAACCCCTCCAAAATGAAAACAAGACTTAAAAAGCAAAACAAAACCTCCCTCACATACGAAAAGGGAATTTCAAGGCATCAAAAATTAAAAACCTTGAAAGAACCATATATCCAAAGGATTATAAATCATTCTACTACAAGGACACATGCACACGAATGTTCATTGCAGCACTGTTTACAATAGCAAAGACCTGGAACCAACCCAAATGCCCATCGATGATAGACTGGACAGGGAAAGTGTGGCACATATACACCATGGAATATTACGCAGCCATCAAAAACAATGAGTTTGTGTCCTTTGTAGGGACATGGATGAGCCTGGAAACCATCATTCTCGGCAAACTGACACAAGAGTAGAAAATCAAACACCGCATGTTCTCACTCATAGGCGGGTGTTGAACAATGAGAACACATGGACACAGGGAGGGGAGCATCACACACTGGGGTCCGTTGGGGGGAAATGGGGGAGGGATGGGGTGGTGGGGAGGTGGGAAGAGATAGCATGGGGAGAAATGACAGATACAGGTGAGGGGAAGGAAGGCAGCAAACCACACTGCCATGTGTGTACCTATGCAACAATCTTGCATGTTCTTCACATGTACCCCAAAACCTAAAATCCAATTAAAAAAAAAAGAAAGAACCACCAATAAGACCAATAGCTAATTTCTCAACAAAATGATGAAAACCAAGTGACAATAGAATGACATCTTTAAGTTACTGAAAGAAAATAAATGTCAACACATAATCCTATATATCCAGCAAAAAAATCCTTCAAAATGTTAAGATAAAGGTATTTTCAAAAAACAAGAACTGACCTGCACTGAAAGGAATATTTAGGTCAAAAGGAAAGGACTTCTAGATGGAAGCATGGTTATCCAGGAAGGATTAGAAAGAGGATACACAATGGTAAACGTAATTTAAATCTGTCAACTGAAAAAATAATAGTAATACCTTGTAGAATAAAATATGCATAGAATTAAAATACGTGATAAAAATAGCCATATAGGCAGGAGGTCAATAAATGCCTTTAAAGTGTTAGAGAGTTCTGGGGTTATCCAAGAACCGTCAATATAATATTTAGGCATATTTTTAATAAATCAAGCATGCATATTGTAAATCTCCAGGTTAACATCAGACAATAATGAAATAATATATACATGAGAATCTAATGGAGGGAAAAAAGTGAAATAATAAAAAATACTTGAGTAATTTGAAAGAAGGCAAGAAACCATAATAAAAATTAAATGATAAACAGAAAACAAATAGTGAAGTAGTTTTCAATACATTAAGAATTACACTAAGTATAAATACACTAGTCAAATTAACAGCAGATATTGTCAGATAAGAGTTTTAAAACATACAACTATATACTACTTATAAAAATATATCTTAAATATAAACACATTTAAAAAGCTAAAAGTAAAATAGTGGAAAAAGATATCCCATGAAAATGGTAACCAAAAGAAAATAGTGCAGTCATAATAATGTCAAGGTAGTCTTTAAGACAAAAAATATCACTGACTACGAAGAGAAAATTTCATGAGTGAAAGGGTCTTTTCAATAGGAACATATAGCAAATATAAATTTGCATGTACTTACTAACATAGCTTCAAAATATATAAGGCAAAAATAGATACAGCTAAAAGGAGAAATAGATAAATGCACAATTAGGGCTAGAGATTTTAAGATACTTCTCTCTGTAATCGATACACCAAGAAGCCACAGTTCTGCCTGGGATCTCTGATGTGGTTGTAGTCAGACAGCAGCTGGGGCTGGGCTCACCTTGAAGGCGCTGTCACTCCCATGTCTGCAGCCTGGGCTGGGATGACTTAGATGACTAAGGGTTGCAGTAGCTGGGCTTACTGGCATCTTTCTATCTATGTTGTCTTTCTGGATGGGCTGTCTAGCATGGCAAACTCTGGCCAGCCAGACTTTATGCATAGCAGTGAAAGGCTCCTAGAATGAGTGTCCCAGAACTTGATGGAAGCTGTGTTAACTTTTTATGACTCAGCCCACACATTTTTTGATGAAGATGACATTACCCTTTAAGGGGCAAAAGTTGGTTCTTGGAGAGGTGTAAAAAAATTACACACACACACACATATGTATATATATATATACACACAGATGTATATATAGTACAAGTAAGACATATATAGAATTAAACTATCATGGAAGTGGTTAAATGATAAGAAAAAGGATCTAAGAAAACTCTGTATGGAGGTGATAACTTTAAAAAAGTTAAAATTATTATTAATTTAAAATATTATTAGAAATTATAATGCTTAGTTAAAATTATTAAACTATAATTTAGTAATATAAATTATATTTAAACATGATATTTATATTTTAAATATTACCATATTGATATTTTAATATTACAGTGAGCTGGCCTTAGAAATTCCATAATGTCATTTTAGCTATTGGTCAGAGCAGTCATAAACCTGCCCAGATTCAAGGAGGGGGATGCTAGACCCCACCTCTCAATGGGATGGGTGTCAAAGAATCTGCTGCCATATTTAAATCCACCAGAGTGA
Organism: Saimiri boliviensis; assembly: GCF_048565385.1. Classification (NCBI taxonomy): domain Eukaryota; kingdom Metazoa; phylum Chordata; class Mammalia; order Primates; family Cebidae; genus Saimiri; species Saimiri boliviensis. The sequence goes on from NC_133459.1 coordinate 12,803,456, forward strand.
ATATTCTGTAGATTCCTGCAATTACAGAGCTTTGTCAGGTACAAAGTTTTACTAAGCAGACCATGCAAAAACCATGAAAAGAGGAAATCTGGTAAGAGGCAGAGTGAACTTGAACCTTTGACAAAGAAAGAGGTCTTGTTTATGGGCTCATGTGACAATTTTCACCCCCAGTGTATGAATGAAGGAGAGATCAGGGAAGCTAAGAGTTCTCTGCTGGCTCCTGCTCAGCAGGGGCCCCTGTGAAAGCATGTGGTGACTGTGGATGCTTTCACAGACCCTAGAAGACGTTGTGATGTGTTGCAGTTGTGACTGTGTAGTGATTATTGCTGACTTGAATGCCCTAGTCTTAAACATTAGAGGGTGAGACTTTCTCATTTTACAAACCAGAAGACTGACCTGGACAGAGAAAGCCACTTGGCTGAAGTCATACACAGAGATAGAGGGCTGTGCTCTTGGTTTGCTAAGTTTCCACTTTAATGTTGATGTCCATGCCTCAGAGAATAATTAGAGGAATATTAGTAACTGATTTATTTCAGTTGTTATTGGGCAAAGATCCAAGGCCTGGAGGGACTCCAGTCAGGCCAGAGCCTGAATCCAGGCAGGGGAGGGAGTACTGGGCTCTGCTCAGGTGGACTGTGGGTGTGTTTCTCCTTCTCAGCGAGAGTGGGCTGCCTCGCAATGCCCATCTCAAGGGCACCTCTTTTCCTTCTTTTGATATCTGAGGATGCTCATTGATTGTCTCTCATGCACTTACAAAACTAATGTCTTTTCATTTTTTATTTCAAAAGTCATATATGTTTATTTCTGAACCTCTTTTCAAAACCTAAACTGCTGTGTGGGTTGAAGGTGGGGGAGGTGAGAAGGAGGAAGTTCTTGTACTTCTCAACATAAGCTTGGTTCAACTTCAACAGATGTTGAAAATAATGGCAGAAACGACTTGTTTTGGGTTGCATTTATTTGGATTATTAATCAGGAAGTCTTGGAAGCCTCTAGGAAATGGGAAGTGGGCTGCTCTTTACTGGAATTGCCAACAGAAATGACAATATTTCTCTCATATGTCATGCATTGAAGTGTCAATGCAAACAACCTACAAACTCTAGAAGGCAACTTGAGCACTAATAAATTCATATTTTGACCTAATCATGCTACTTTTTTGGAATCTCTTCTAAGAAAACAATGAGAGAGATGGATGAAGATGATAACGTTGTAAGGGTATTCATCTCAGTGTTACATATAATGGGCAAAAATTGGAAGCAGTCTAACTTTTCAATAATGGGGAATTTGTGAAGTAATTGTGATTTTACATATGTTACTATATATAAGCATATATGGACATACTAAGAGACCGAGTTTGTCTTATTTGTATTTTAAGTGATGAGCACAGAGCATGGTATATAAGTGTGCAATATGATTTTTTTTGGTAAGAGGTTCACTGAGATTCACATACCATATACAAAATTCACATGCTATACAATTCACCCACTTAAAGTATACAATTAAACAGTTTTTAGTCTATAAACAGATATGTGCAACTATCACCACAATCAATTTTAGGATATTTTCATCATCCCTCAAAAAAAAAAAACAAAAAAACCCCAAAAAACAAGAACAACCCCTGCACCTGTTAACAGTCACTGCCAAACCCTAGGCAAACACAAATAAACCTTTCATTTTTATTGATTCATGTATTCTGAGCATTTTCTACAGATTGAATTATACAGTGTGTGGACTTTTGTGACTAGCTTCTTTCACTTAGCATAAGGCTTTCAAGTTTTAGCTATATTGTAGCATGAATCAGTACTTCATTGCTTTTAATTTCCAGATAATAGTCCATTATACAGTATGCCATGTTTTGTTTATTCATTCATCAGTTGATACATATTTGAGTTGTTTCTTCATTTGGCTATTATGAATGGTGCTATAATAAGTTTTTTGTGTGGGCATAAGTTTTCATTTCTCTTGGAATACATATTTAGGAGTGAAGTTCCTGGGTCATATGGTAACTCTGTTTAAGACTTTTAAACTGTTTTCCTAAATGACTTTACTGTTTTACATTTTCAACAGCAGTGCATGAGAGTTCCAATTTTTTCATATCCTTGCCAAAACATAAATATTTGCTGAATAAAGGAAAAGATGTCAAAATTTGATCCTGACGTAAGATTATAAAACTGTAAATACGTTATGATTGTATTTTTTTCTCTTACAAATTTGCATTAGGAACAAATCTTGTAGGAAATTTAATAGGTTGTTTATTTTTGGTTTGATGAGATTGGGGTAATTAAAATTTTCATTATAATTTTCACATTCCTTAACTTGCTGCAGTGAACAAATGTTGCTTTTATAATAAGAAAAATATTTACAAAATGTTGTTCTGTAGAAGTTTACATCAGAGGGAAGAAAAAATTATCTCAAAATTAAATTTTTATAGGTCCTAGGTAGAGTTAGAGACGTTTCTCACATTGAGGCTTAGAAATGGATGAAATACATTAATTTGACTTTGTCTATTTTTGGCTAAATGTAAAGATTAAACGACTTGGTTGGGGGTATATATCAGTCAGTGTTCTTGGTTGCAAACAATAGAAACCAACTCCAGTTAACTTAAACAGAAAATTAATGTATTGGAAGGGTATTGATTGGTTTGCTGAAGGCTAGAGATCTAGGCTTTCAAAAGTGAGCCGAAGCCAAGGAAGGGCTGGTAGAGCCAGTATCCCTATAGAGGAAGAAGGAACCAGCTGCCGAGGCCCTCATGTCTAGACAGCAATGCCAGGACATAGGGTTTGTCCTCATTTAGACTCATGCTGCTCTGTCCTGGTCCTGAAAATCTGCTACAACCTTGTGAGTTCATGTCCTTCTGGTTCCTTCCTCAATCTTGGGAGCATTTGGTTGCCTCGGTGTGGGTTACATACCTATCCACGACTGCTAGAAGCCAGGAGATAAATTCCTGTCCCTAATGCTGTGGAAGAAAGAAAAGTGTCTTCCATTGTGTAAGGTGCACCCCTGCCTCCTACCTGTTGTGGGATTTATCTGACAGAGGGGTTCTTGTGTGCTCAGTAGGGAGAATTTTACCACAGGAGAGACTTTTTTGTTGTTAATTTTTTTTTAAACTTTATGTTATGGGATCCATGTGCAGAACATGCAGGTTTGTTTTATAGGTATACATGTGCCATGGTGATGTGCTGCACCTATCAACACATCATCTAGGTTTTAAGCCCTGCATGCATTACGTATTTGTCCTAATGTTCTCCCTCCCCTTACCCTCTATCCCCTGACAGACCACAGTGTATGATGTTCCCCTTCCTACGTCCATGTGTTCTCATTGTTCAACTCCCACTTATGAGTGACAACATGTGGTGTTTGGTTTTCTGTTCCACAGAAGAGACTTTTATATCTTGTAATCCAGATTACAATGTCATAGTCATAAGCTATCTTATTCAATTTCTTGCTGCTATAACATAATACCACAGATTGTGTAATCTATATTGAACAGATTTCCCCCCCCCCTACAGTTCTAGGGACTGGGAAGTCCAAGATCAAGGTGCTGGCATCTAGGGAGGGCCTGCTTATAATATGGCACAAGATATCACATGGTAGAAGGGGGGAAGAAAAGAGAGAGAGATAGATAGATAGATAGATAGAGAGAGAGAGAGAGAGAGAGAGAGAGAACTTGCCCTTTAATAATGAACCCACTGCTGTGGTAACAGCTCTTAAAAGTCCCATTTCTTAATAGTGTTACAATGTCAATTAAATTTAAACATGAGTTTTGCAGGCATCTTAGTCCATTTTGTGTTGCTATAGAAAAATACCTGAGCCTGGGTAATTTACAAAGAATGGAGACTTTTTTTTTTTTTTAACAGTGCTTGGGGCCAAGAAGTTCAGAATTTAGGGGTTGGCATCTGTTGACAACCTTTGTGCTGTGTCATTCCATGGTAGAAAGCATAAGGGCAAGAAAGGATGAGAAAGAAAAACAGAAAACTCCCAACTTCAAGAAAACTCACAACTTTTATAATACAGGAAGGTGGAACTCTCCTGACTTAAATACCTTCTATTGTACTCCACTTTCAAATGCTGTTGTACTGGGGACTGTGTGTCCAAAACATACTTTGGGGGGAACACATTCAAACCATAGCAGAAGGAGACACATATCAAGTCATAGCACAAGCATTTTGAGAAGAAAATAAATTATTACTTTTTCAACAGGTGAGAAAGACCAGACTCCCAAATCATTCATATTTAAGCATTAAATAGTAAAAATTAAAATACCTTTTTCTGCCATATAGTCAGGGTAAGTAATGTTAGCTGCTGTAATGCACAACTAGCAATTCTTCATGGTTTAACACTGTAAATTTTTATTTCTTGTCCAAGTTATAGTCCAAATAGGTGTTCAACAGGCAATTTTCCAAGAGACCCAGTAGGCTTTTTTTATCTTATGATTCCATCCACCTCAAAGCCATTTTTCTAGGATCTCTCTTGTCTGGAAGTTAACAAAAAAAGACAGTGTATTGGGTATCATCTAGGAGATTTCAGGGCTCAAGTCTGAAAGTGGTGAACATCACTTCCCCTTACATTCTACCAGCTAGAACTTAATTATAGGGTCTCATTCAATCACAATAGAGGCTGGGAAATACAATCCAGCTATGTGAGTAAGAAGACATAAGAATGGGCTTGGTGAGCATGCAACCAGTCTCTGACAAAATCCTTTATTAATAAAGAAAACAAAAGTAGCTTTTGTCAAAAATAATTCTTAATATGTTTTGGAGTCACTAGTCCCTTTGAGAATGTGTTAAATTCTTTACGCTAAAAAATAGACTTGCGAAAACATTTTGCAGACAATCTCAGGAATTCAGGCTACTCTGGTCTGAGGATCCCTTGGCATCTTACTTTGTTGAGCACCTACTACATGGAAAGCACATTTCTAGGTACTATGTGGTTACATGGATGAATGAGACAAAGCTCTAAACCTGGAGGGCTTTACAACTTTTGTTGAGGGTCACTCAGGATGGTGGTGGAAACATTAAAGGAAAGTTACAAAAGTCACAAACCCCTTTGGAAGATATAAAGGTTTTTTATTACTTAGCCGAAGGCAGCATTGTCCCTTTAGTTAAATAATTAGATAAATTCTCCACATTCTTTTGTCTCTACTCTAACTAGCTTGTTTACTCATGTAAACTTTGAGCCAGATGGTCCTCTCAGGGGGAGGTTGACCAAAGAGATTATCTTTTAATAGTGTTTGCTCTAAGCATCAGTGCATGACCTTTAATCTTTTGAAGAACTACTCTCTTAATCATAATTATCCACAAGTGTGTTTATTCAAATCCTTTGTTGTTAAATCCATACTGAACAAATGTGAAGGAGAACTACTAGAAGTCATGTAGCTGTGATCTCACTCCGTAGTAAGCACACGATCCCCTACTCCACTTGTTCACTGTACTCTATGTTGAGGTGTATTTATTCATCCATCGTAGAATCAAAGTCTGCAGGATAGACCCCCCCCCCGACAAATGGTGACCCTGACATGATCAATGTCACAAACCTTCAGATAGGAATCAGAGAAACAAGTATTACATGAGACAAAGTTATGATAAATGCTGTGCTAAAGATACAAAGTGGTGACCAAGTAGAGACCTCAGACATCTGCTTAGACATAGGCCACTGCAGAGGTTAGTTTTTCAGGACTGGATTATAAATTCAAAATGGGGCAAGTCATTCATTTATTCATTCATTCATTCATTTATTTATATATCCATTTTTTCAGTTTTTACTTTATGTACTATTCTGGGTGTTGGGGATGAATCAGTGGATGGGGAAGGCAACTTTTGTTCTAGTGGGAGCTTACATTCTATTTGGGAAGGCAGAGAGAGAGATACTAGTAAAGAAATAAAATGGCCATCCAGTGACCACAGGCCCTTGGTACACCTCATAAAGCTCATCTTCGATTCCAAGGAGAAGGATTGAAAGGAATTACTGCCTGCTCAGAGGCCAGTACGGTTGACTCAGGCTTCATGGCCATCTTGTCCTCCATCCTTGGAAAAGACCTGGCAATATTGAGCTATCTGCCATTGCCCTAGGCAGGGCATATCAAGCCAGATCAAAGAGCTGGCATCATCTGAGGCTTTTCCCTTGTAGGAAAAACTACCCAAGTCAGAAACTGCAGAGAATGTGTTACAGATTTGCCTTGCCAATAGGGAGACTGAAATGGAAAAGAATTTTTCTGAACTATTGGCAATCAAAAACAAACTTTACTTTAGAAAATCCCTGGAAGTTTGGTATAAAACTAAGCATACATCTAGTTTTTGAACCAGAAATTCAATTCCTAGGTATCTACCCAAGAGAAATGAAAACATACATTTATAAACAGACTTGTATAAGAATGTTCATAGCAGCCTTATTCACAATAGCCACAAACTGGATAGAGCCCAGGAGTCCATCAACAAAAGAATGAATTAACAAGTTGTGACATATTTATACAAAGGAAGACTGTTCAGTAATAAAAAAAAGTACACTCCTGATGCAGGCAACATGGATGAATATCATAAACATTAGGATGAGTGAAAAAAGCCAGATGTAAAGGAGAATATACTGTGTAACTTTCTATTTATGAAATTCTGGACTGGTGAAGCTAATCTGTAGGTAGAAAAATAATCAACACATTAGTTGACCCTGGTGGGTAGGGGAAAAAATTGACTGAGAAGGGATGTGAGGGAGCTTTCTCAGTGATGGTAGTCTTCTATATTTTGATAGAAGTTTGGGTTACACAGGTGCACACATTCGTTTAAACTCATTGGATGGTACACTTAAGAATTGTTGTATTCCATTTTATGCACATTTGACCCCAACAGAAAAAAATATGAGCTTAATGATATGTACACTGTGGTGTTTGGAGTGAAGTGTACTAATTTATGCAACTTTGAAATTCAAGACTTAATGAAATGACTGGACAAACCAATATACATGTGATAAAGCAAGTAAAGGAGATGTTAATTGTAGAATGAAAGAGGTGAGTCTATGAATAATGGTTTACTGTAAATCCTTTCAATTTTTCTTTATGTTTGAGTAGTTTCCTAATAAGATATTAAGAAGGAAATAAACATTGCTGCATAATAAACTATCCAAAGGTTTGGTGACTTAAAACAACTATTATTTTTCCTAGTTCTGTGGTTTGGCTCATGATTATTCTGGTTCATGAGATGTTAGCTAGGCCTTTGAGATGGCTGGAGTTACAAAATACTCTCATTGACTGGTGTTGGTGCTGGTCATCACTGGAGGACTCAGCTGAGTGTGTTTGTTAGGGGCCTTGGTTCTCTTCCATGTGGTGCTCTTTAAGACACAGCTACTTGGGCTTCCTCACAGAATGGCAGCTGGATTTGAAGCAGAAAATTCCATTATGAAGAAAGCAGAATATATCGGTCTTCTTTCAACTTAGACTGGGAAATCATACAGCGTTATTTTTGTTGCATTTAAGATAAATCCCTTTCAGTAAGAGGACAAAAGTTTGCAGTCCTCTTTAATCAACCAAAAGTATTTTGACCAATGATTCTGTAGGAAAGATTGCCTTATTTTTGTATTCTCTTTATAGAAAATACTATAAAGTCACTATCAAATGTAGAGTCTGTCAAAGAGAATATAGTAAAATATGTAGGGAAAGAAGGATTATGGAGATATGTTAGGAAGTTAATTTATAACAAGATTATCATTATGCCATTTTTCTAAATTTTTCTAGATTTTGTGATATTTGTGTTCTTTGCCAAGTTAAAAGTTTGTTTGCCACTTTAAAAAATGGTTTATAAATTGTTATGATTTCTTTTTTATTCAAAACAGTCACTTTCAAAGCATTTTTATTTGTAATTTTGAATTATTTAACTTTTATTTTATTTTATTTTATTATATTTATTTATTTATTTATTTGTTTATTTTTTGAGACGGAGTTTCGCTCTTGTTACCCAGGCTGGAGTGCAATGGCGCGATCTCGGCTCACCGCAACCTCCGCCTCCTGGGCTCAGGCAATTCTCCTGCTTCAGCCTCCTGAGTAGCTGAGATTACAGGCACACGCCACCATGCCCAGCTAATTTTTTGTATTTTTAGTAGAGACGGGGTTTCACCATGTTGACCAGGATGGTCTCGATCTCTCGACCTCATGATCCACCCGCCTCGGCCTCCCAAAGTGCTGGGATTACAGGCTTGAGCCACCGTGCCCGGCCTATTTTACTTTTAAAAAGGTCCCCAAATTATGTTTCACACTTCACAAACTTGAATTCACCTGCAATAGAGTAAAATATTAATTTTAGGCCAGGTGCATGGGCTCATGCCTGTAATCCCAACACTTTGAGAAGCCAAGGCGGGTGAATCACCTGTTGTCAGGAGTTTGAGACCAGCCTGGCCAATATGGTGAACCCCCAGCTCTACTAAAAATGCAAAAATTAGCTGGGTGTGGTGGTGTGTGCCTGTACTCTCTGCTACTCGGGAGGATGAGGCAGGAGAATCACTTGGACCAGGAGTTGGATGTGGCGGTGAGCCAAGATCATGCCATTGCACTCCAGCCTGGGTGACAGAGTGAAACCCTGTTTCAAAAATAAATTAATTTTATTTCTTTGCTATAGGCTGGTTATGGATTCTCTGCCCTAGTAAATTAAGTAAAATTGCTTTACTAGGATCACATTTAGAGACAATTCAAGCATTTTCTAGTTGGGTTGTCTTATTGAGGCATTTCTTTTTTTTTCAGGTGGTAATTTTTCCTATCTGATTTTTAGTGCTGTATTCCAGGTTGATGGTTTGAGGTGTTTCTGTTTTAGATTAAAGCACTGCAGGGTAGCTAAGAGATAGTAGGACCATACCTAGGCTTGCCTGTGACCATCCTAGTTTAATATGTGTTCCTGTGTAAGTGTGTAATTTCCCTCTCTAAAATGTCTCATTTGGACATTTAGTAGATGGCATCTCTGGTTAGGGAATTTTCATCAGAAGTGGAGTTTCTTTAATTCAAGGGATATTTTGGAGGTATCTTCTTGCCACAGCTTTTGAACTTTAGGCTCATGTGTGTACATTTCAGCTTGATTGAATATACAATTTAACCTTTATGTGCCCTTTTGGGGTAGAAGATTCTTTCACAGAGTAAATACTCATTTTACCAAGTAGTTACTTAAGGTTTCTGTTAATATGTTTAATGTTGATTTTATTGCACTTAAGTCTTATTTCTAGAACCATTACTACCCATTTAATTAGGATTTCATGTTTATTTTTGCTGTGTTCTTACTTTTACTTTTCGAAATCTCTGTTAAAATGGGCAATGCTTTTATTTCAAAATGAATATGAGTCAATGGATAGTACTGAGGACAGTAGTCATGATGATGACAGTGATGAATTTACCAGCGTGGAAACTGAGGCTTAGAATGATTAGGCAACCTGCCTAAGATGACATGGTCAGTGCATGATGGAATTGGGCAGTGAAGAAAAAATTCACATCTGTCTTATTTTTGGTAAAACAATATTTTCACTGCTTTGACTTTATGAGGTATTTAGGGGATAGTATATTAAAACTAAGGTTTTCCAATTTTTTAACAGTATTATTAAGATTTCTTTTTTTTTTCTTTTCTTTTTTTTTCTTTCTCGACAGAGTCTTACTCTGCCACCCAGGCTGGAGTGCAGTGGCATGATCTCAGCTCACTGCAACCTCTGCCTTCCAGGTACAAGTGATTCTTCTGCTTCAGCTTCCCAAGTAGCTGAGATTATAGACGTGTGCCATCACACCTGGCTAATTTTTGTATGTTTAGTACAGACAGTGTTTCACCATGTTGGTCAGGCTGGTCTCAAACTCCTGACCTCAGGCAATCTGCCCACCTCAGCCTCCCAAAGTGCTGGGATTACAGGTGTGAGCCACTGCATCCAGTCAGTATCACTGAGATTTTATTAGCTCACCCTCCCATTTTACAGAAGAGACAACCAAGGCACAGTTATTATCAGAAGCTCAGCAGTGAAGGGTTTGAATTGTACACCCTGGAGTTTATTTGTGAGGAGAGAGGATGAATAGGGTTTATTCCAGAGTGAGGATGTGCTAATGACCATGAGAGGTTCATTGTAGATGGATAGGATTTGTGTGTGTGCGTGTGCACATGGAGATATGGGCTTTGATAGCAATAATGAAGCGAAGACAGGAAAGAACAGCGAGCATGTATATTTAGCACATCTTGTGAAATCAGTGGTGTATTGGGAAATGTTTAACAGTCAGCTCTTGGTGGGAAGAGTGAAGGGAAGGGGAGCTTCTATTTTGTAGCATTTTCTAGCTTCCGTGGTATAAATATCCCACCATGACTGATTTCAAGCTACCAATGTGACCTTACGGAACAGGGAGTAGGAAAATGTAGTGTTTCTACCGTACAGATAAAATAAATGTAAATAACCTTGAGAACAAAGATTATAGGAAAATTCAGTAAAATAATTAGGAAGTGATGCATTTTGAGTATTAATTACCCTTGTTTTTAATGTCCTAATTCATTTTGTTGCAAGTTTATGTAATCTAATTTATATAACCATTATGTTAAACTATTGGCTCACAAGATTCTGGAACAAGTGATAATTGTAAGCTGGCTTACACTGGTCTAGTGGGATAATTTTAATGACCATTAGGTAGAGCATTTTCGCTCTTCAGTGCTCTTGCCCTCATTTCCTTCAGCAAATATCATGGTTGCCATGATGCTCTCCAACTTGTTTCTCTCTCCAGACTCACTTTCCCTGAGTGTGCTCTAAGCCCCGCCACCTTGAGCTACAGATGCAGACACAATGCATCTCAATCCCACCTCTCCGTGCCTTACACAGTCGGTCTCCATCCACCTCCACTTCCTGGGTTCCTTTTTCGTCATCACATTCCTCAGGCTCTACGACCCCATCACCCCTACTACCACTCCAAACCACATAACTTGCAGTTTACTCAGGTAACTTCTATTCATCCTCACCTCTGAATTTAGCACCTGCAACAAATCTCAAATTGTCCCAGACTGGATAAGTGCTCATCTGATTTATTTTAAGAAAAATCTCACTTTCTACACTTCATGAAAAATATTTTTGTCTCCCTGCTAGACTGTAGGCACCCCAAATATGTGGGCTGTGTCATTTAGAGCTGCTTCCAGGACAGCACGCCACTGTATGTAGCAGAAGATCCATAAACGTTGCTGAATTTATGAATCTTTTATTTTTTTTCACTCACCAAAATCATCGTGTGAATGGTTTCCCAAGACATCTCTTCCATTCCTATTTACGCAGACTGAAATTGGGAATCGCAGAATTCTCCTCTCTTTACTCTCCTCTTTTGCTATCACTTCTTAGCCTCTGAAAAGAAATTCTCTCCCCTTACTTAGTGAGTCTCAGGAGGAGGGGAGAGAGAATTTCCTGCAAGTGGCGGCTCAAAGGAGTACCTTCTGCTGAAAGGTTAAACCTGGGTGCTGTTAGCCAAACCAGCTTGCCTTATGATAATGGCCCTGGGATTAAAGGCTTGCAGGTTCCAGAATTCTGCCTCTTTATTAGAGGGAAATGGTACAGGAAAGTAAGAGGAAAGCCTCCAAGAGGGACTCTCAGCTCTCTGGGAAGGTAAAGAGCAGGGGAACGGGTGATTAATGAATATCTCCTTTATGATGCTACCTTCTTATTGGGGGTGGACAATGTGGTCATCTGAAGGCTGCTTCTGCGCAGGTTAGAGGAGAAAAACCAGCTCATCTCCCCTGTGCTTTTATGTAAGTTCAGACTTGGCTAAATGTGGTTCCCCAGCTGGCTTTCAAAGGTAAAACAAGAAAAATGTTTATTTATTTTTCTTTCTGAGTTTGGACCTGGAATTTTCCGCTATTCTCTCTCTTATCAGCTCCCAAGACTGAAACCACAGCATGACAGAGTCTATCGCTGGTGCACCAAATATTTCATCTCCCTTCTTGCCGTGCCCCTTTGCTCCAGTGAGGTCAGGCTTGACTATGCAATTTCCTTTAGCTAAGGCCATGTGAATAGAAGTAATATGTGTCACGTCAAAGTCAATACATGGTTTTTCATGTCATCTTTCCCCTCTCCCATGGGCAGGAAATATCCCAGAAAGAGGTTGCCTCATCAGCCTGGGTCTCACAGTGAAGGTAGCATTGCAGGGGGTTGCAGGGAGTTGCAAGTGAGCTGTGTTACACACGTGGCATAAGTGAGCCTGAAATACTAATGGCCTTAAGTCCTAAGCTGATTGATACATATACAGTCAGTTAAAAGACTTTACCAGGTTTTAATAAGAATGGAAGGTAAAGAGCGTAACTTAAAGGCTTTATTCGACATTAAGTTATTTGGTGTTTATTTTAAAAATAAGTGAATTATTCTATAATAAATAAACAATTTCAACTGTATGGCATTATCTCTAATCTGGCATTGCCTTTCCTATTTCATCAGGCAAGTTGAATGGTAGTTGGTCTAGTCATTTGTTGAATCAATATGTACCAAGTACTGATTAGCATCTAAGCACTACATTAGGTCTAGAGACATAGGGGCAGTCAAAACAGAGAAGATTCCAGTCTTCATGGTACTTTTATTCTCGTTGGGCCAGGTGAATTCAAAACAAAATGAAATACCAAATGGTAAAAATGGTAATTTCAGAAAGTGACTAGGTTGCAAGAACAATTAGACAGGTTAAAGTGATGGAGCATGACTGTGAGGGTCAGGGGCGGGTATGGAGCCACCTCAGAGTATTTTGACTTTTCATGCTTTATAATACTGAGAAATGGAACTGATATGTACAAATGACTTTTTAAAAAATGAAATCCTAGTTTTATGGCAATCCCTTCAATAAGCACATTGGGTGAATTTAAAATTGAGAGCCATTTTGTTTTACAAATGAGCCTTATTGTGGCACAAACATTTAACTTCAAATTCATCTGGAATGAAGTCTGAATTTTTATCCATAGCAGGACCTCATTCCACTGTTGAAGAGAACTCTTCTTGGAGAACATCTCAAGGAATTTGGTTTCTGAAGTAGCCAGGGAACTCCATGACAGGGCAATTAACTTTAATTTGGTTCCAGAATATAAGCCCATGTGTGCTCTGAAGCTCTGAGCCAGGGCATGGCATTTTTGGTCCCTTCTGGACAAAGCCCACCATCTGCTTCCAAAGTGCTTATGATGAGCTCAGAGCGCCAAAGATTGTAGTCATAAAAACATACCAACTGGTTCTATGTTTTCAAACTCCATTGGCAAAGCCAATGGGACCAGAAAAGTAGAGAATTATTCAGATTTGTGAAAAGTTGACTCATGTCTGTTGCACCAATTCTGTTCTCCAGTCAAAATCACAAAATGTCAAAGGCAAAAGAAATGAAACTCATCATTTTACAGTTGTGGGAACTAGACCAAGTGAGACTAAAATGAGTTGCTGAACTTTGTGCATTCATTTATTCATTCAACAAATATTTATTGAGCCCCAGCATGCTTGGAGCTGGATACTGTCCTGGAGCCTGGAATTTCAATGGGGAGCAAAACAGTCTTTGTTCCTAGGAAGGTAACAGTTTAGTGAGTTGCATGGGAATTGGAATTATAAAATAACCAGATGGTTCTGTGAGGATTTATCCCTAAACAGCCTGATCTATTTGGTGCTGCAGTGTCCAGGGAAGGTTTCCTTGAGGAAGTGACCCTCAAGCAGATGCCTGAAGGTTGAGTAAAGTTTAACAAGGAGTAGGGCGTGTGAAGAGGATGCTGTAAGATCCTTCCAAGGCTGGAGATGGAAAGCATGCACCAAGGAATTCTGGTGGATAGGAATGCAGCATGCTAAACAAACAAACAAACAAACAACCTCAAAGTAATTGAGTTTGAAGAGTGGAAAGCAAGAAGCACCAAGTTTCTAGTGGGGCCTCTAGAGAGACTCACGGGCACAATGAAAACTTCTAAAAAGGAAGTGACATGATTAAATTTCGTCTTTGGAAAGAACGTGCTGACTCAGAATAAGAGAATAATCCAACAAAGATTTACAAAAAGCCTACATCAATATCATACTTAATGGTGAAATATTAAAAGACTTTGCCTCTGGGACCTGGAATAAAACTAGGATTTCTCTTATCATTACTTCTTGGAAGTCTTAGACAGTGCAATAAGGCCAAAAAAAAAAAAAATCCTAATGATTGGGAAAAAAGACCTGTTACTATTTGCAGAGGAACATGATTGTGTATGGAGAAAATCTAAAATAATCTATGCACAAATTATTATCTCTAATATATAAACTTGGCAAGGTTACTGGATATAGAACTAAGCCCCTAGGGGGAAGAGTGGCTGCTGTCTCTGCGGACCAGCAGACTTAGCCTTTCTTCCTGGCAGTTCTGAGGAATCTGGGTAGCCCAGATGAGTGGGTTTCCCCTCAGCAAACACACTCCTCCCACAAAGGGATAGTCAAAGTGCTTTGTTAAACAGGTCCTGTTCCCTGTGCCACCCAACTCGGTGAGATCCTCCAACAGGGATTGTAAGATACCCTATGAAGGAAAGATCCTGTTGGCATCAGATTGGTGCCCCTTGAGGTCAGAGATCCCAGGAAAAGGAGCAGGCACCCATCTTTGCCATTCTCCGGCCTTCTCAAGTGACGACTCCAGGCATGAGAACAAACCAGATAAACAGGGCCTGAAGTGAACACCTAGCAAACTGCAGCAGCCCCACAGAAGAAGGACCTGACCATTGAAAGAAAAACAAATAAACAGAAGAAATGACAATAGCTCAACAACAACAAAAAAGTCCCCACAAAACCCCATCCGAAGGTCAGCAGGCTCAAAGATCAAAAGTAGATAAACTCATGAAGATAAGAAAGAATCACTTAAAAAAACACTGAAAACCCAAAAGACCAGAGTACCTCTTTTCCTCCAAATGATTGCAACATCTCTTCAGCAAGGGTGCAGAACTGGATGGAGCATGAGATTGATGAATTGATAGAAATGGACTTCAGAAGATGGGTAATAAAAACTTACGCTGAGCTAAAGGAGTATGTTCTAATCCAATGCAAAGAAGCCAAGAATAACCTTGATTAAAGGTTAAAGGAGCTTCTAACTAGAATAATCAGTTTAGAGAGGAACATAAATGACCTGATGGAGCTGAAAAACACAGCATGAGAACTTTGTGAAGCACACACAAGTATCAATAGCTGAATTGACCAACCAGAAGAAAGGATTTCAGAGTTTGAAGACCACCTTACTGAAATAAGGCATGCAGACAAGACTAGAGAAAAAAGAATGAAAAGGAATGAACAAAGCTTCCAAGAAATATGGGGCATCATAAAAAGACTGAACCTCTGATTTGTTGGAGTACCTGAAGGAGACGGGGAGAATGGAAATGAGCTGGAAAACATACTTCAAGATATATATATTTTTTCAAGGTATTATCCAAGAGAACTTTCCCAACTTAACAAGACAGGCCAACATGCATATTTAGGAAATACAGAGAACACCACTAAGATATTCCACAAGAGGATCAACCCCAAGACACATAAACATCAGATTCTCCAAGGCTGAAATGTAGAAAAAAAAGAAAAATGTTAAGGGCAGCCAGAGAAAAAGGCCAGGTCACCAACAAAGGGAAGCCATCCGACTAAGAGCGGACCTCTCAGCAGAAACTCTACAACCCAGAAGAGATTGGGGGCCAATATTCAACATTCTTAAAGAAATGAATTTTCAACCCAAAATTTCATATCCAGCCAAACTAAGCTTCATAAGTGAAGGAGAAATAAAATCCTTTCCAGACAAAGAAATGCTGAGCTATTTTGTTACCCCCAGGCCTACATTGCCAGAGCTCCTGAAAGAAGCACTAAATATGGAAAGGAGAAACCAGTACCAGCCGCTGCAAAAACACACTAAGCTATAAAGACCAATGACACTATGAAGAAACTGCATCTACTAGTGTGCAAAATAACCAGCTAGCATCAGGATGACAGGATCAAATTCACACATAATAATATTAGCTCTACATGTAAATGGGCTAAATGCCCTAATTAAAAGACAAAGACTGGCAAATTGGATAAAGAGTCAAGACCCATTGGTGTGCTATGTTCAGGAGACCCATCTCACATGCAAAGACACACATAGGTTCAGAATAAAGGGATCGAGGAAATTTACCATGCAAATGGAAAGCAAAGAAAAGAAGGACTTGCAATCATAGTCTCTGACAAAACAGATTTTAAACCAACAAATATAAAAAAAGACAAAGAAGGGTAATGGTAAAGGGAACAATTCAACAAGAAGAGCTAACTATTCTGAATATATATGTACCCAATACAGACGTACCTAGACTCCTGAAACAAGTTTTTAGGGACCTGCAAAGAGACTTAGACTACCACACAATAATAGTGGGAAACTTTTACACCCTTCTGTCAATATTAGACAGAAAAACAAGACAAAAAATTAACAAGGATATTCAGGATTTGAACTCAGCTCTGAATCTAGTGGACCTAGTAGATATCTACAGAACTCTCTACCCCAAATCAATGCAATATATGTTCTTTCAAGTGCCACATGGCACTTATTCTAAAATTGACCACATAATTGCAAGTAAAATGCAAATGCAAAAGAACTAAAATCATAACAAATAGTCTCTCAGACCCCAGTGCGATCATATTATAACTCAGGGTTAAGAAACTCACTTGACCAGGCATGTTGGTTCACACCTGTAATCCCAGCACTTTGGGAGGCTGAGGTGGGCAGATCACGAGGTCAGAAGTTCATGACCAGTCTAGCCAACATAGTGAAACCCTGTCTCTACTAAAAAATACAAAAAAAAAAAAAATTAGCCAGGTGTGTTGGTGTGTACCTATAATCCCAGTTACTCAGGAAGCTGAGGCAGGAGAATTGTGTGAACCTAAAAAGCAGAGGTTGCAGTGAGTTGAGATTGTGTCATTGCACTCTAGCCTGGGAGACAGTGTGAGACTTGGTCTCAAAAAAGAAAAAAAGAGAAACTCACTTAAAACCACACAATTACATGGAATTTGAACAACCTGCTCCTGAATGTCTTCTGGGTAAATAATGAAATAAGGGCAGAAATCAAGAAATTATTTGAAATCAATGAGAACAAAGAGATAACATACCAGAATCTCTGTGACACAGCTAAAGCAGTGTTAAGAGGGAAATTTATAGCACTATATGCCCACTTCAGAAAGCTAGAAAGTTCTCTAATCGACACCCTAACATCACAATTAAAAGAGCTAAAGTGGCAAGAACAAATGAATCCAAAAGTTAGCAGAAGACAAGAAATAACTAAAATCAGAGCTGAATTGAAGGTGATAGACATAAAAATCCTCCAAAATATCAATAAATCCTGGAGCTGGGTATTTGAATAAATTAACAAAATAGACCACTAGCTAGACTAATAAAGAAGAAAAGAGAGAATTAAATAGACATAAAAAATGGTAAAGGAGATCTCACCATTGACTCCACAGAAATACAAACTATCATCAGAGAATACTATAAACACTTTTATGAAAATAAACTAGAAAATCTAGAAGAAATTGATAAATTCCTAGACACATACACCCTCCCAAGACTAAATAACAAAGAGGTTGAATCCCTGAATAGACCAATAACAAGTTCTAAAATTGAGGCAATAATTAATAGCCTACCAACCAAAGAAAGCCCAGGACCAGATGGATTCACAGCTGAGTTCTACCAAAGGTACAAAGAGGAGCTGGTACCATTCCTTCTGAAACTATTCCAAACAATTAAAAAGCAGAGACTCCTCCCTAACTCATTTTATGAAGCCAGCATCCTCCTGTTACCACAAGCAGGAAGAGATGCAATAACAACAACATGAAACTTCAGCCAGTATCCCTGATGAACATCGATGTGAAAATTCTCAGTAGATAACTGGAAAAGCAAATCCAGCAGCACATCAAAAAACTTATCCACCACGATCAAGTCAGCTTCATCCCTGGGATACAACACTGGTTAAACATACACAAATCAATAAATGTAATCCTTCACATAAACAGAAGCAAAGACAAAACCCACATGATTATCTAAATAGATGCAGAAAAGGCCTTTGATAAATATCAACTTCCTTTCATGTTCAAAACTCTCAATAAATTAGGTATTAATGTAACATATCTCAAAATAATAAGAGCTATTTATGACAAACCCACAGCCAATACCATATTGAATGGGCAAAAGCTGGAAGCATTCCATGTGAAAACCAACAAAAGATAAGAATGCTCTCTCTCACCAGTCCTATTCAACATAGTATTGGAAGTTCTGGCTGGGCAATCAGGCAAGAGAAAGAAATAAGGCATATACAAATAGGAAGAGAGGAAGTCAAATTGTCTCTGATTGTCTCTGTTTGCAGATGACGTGATTGTATCTTTAGAAAACCCCATCATCTCAGCCCCAAAACTCCTCAAACTGATAAGCAACTTCAGCAAAGTTTCAGGATACAAGATCAATGTGCAAAAATCACAGGGCTTCCTTTACACCAATAGACAAGCAGAGAGCCAAATCATAAATGAACTCCTGTTGACAATCATTACAAAGAGAATAAAATACATAGGAATGCAGCTAACAGGGATGTAAAGGACCTCTTCAAGGAGAACTACAAACCACTACTCAAGGAAGTAAGAAAGGACACAAATGGAAAAACATTCCATCCTAACGGACAGGAAGAATCAATATCATGGGAATAACCATACTGCCCAAAGTAATCTAAGATTCAATTGTTATTCCTATCAAACTACCATTTACATTGATCACAGAATTAAAAAAAAACTACTTTAAATTTCATATGGAATCATAGAAAACCCCATATAGCCAAGACAATCCTAAGCAAAAAGAACAAAGCTGGAGACATCACGCTACCATATTTCAAACTATACTACAAGGCTGCAGTAACCCAAACAGCATGGTACTGGTACCAAAACAGACATATAGACCAATGAAACAGAACAGAGACCTTAGAAATAACACCAAACATCTACAACCATCTGATCTTCTACTAACCTGACCAAAAGCAATGAGGAAAGGATCTCTTATTCAATAAATGGTGCTCGGAAAACTGGCTAGCCATATGCAGAAAACTGAAACTGGACCCCTTACTTATACCTTATACAACTATTAACTCAAGATGGATTAAATACTTAAATGTAAAACCCAAAATTATAAAACCCCTAAAAGAAAACCTAGGCAGTACCATTGAGGACATAGGCATGGACAATGACCTCATAAGGAAAATGGCAAAAGCAATTGCAACAAAAGTCGTAATTGACAAATGGGATGTAATTAAGCTAAAGAGCTTCTGCACAGCAAAAGAAACTGTTATCGGGGTGAAAAGGCAACCTACAGAATAGGAAAAAAATTTTGCAATCTACCCATCTGCCAAAGGTCTAATATCCAGAATATACAAGGAACTTAAACAAATTTATAAGGAAAATCAAACAATCCCATCAAACAGTGGGCAAAGGATATGAACAGACCCTTCTCAAAAGAAGACATTTATGTGGCCAACAAACATATGAAAAAAAGCTCAACATCACTGACTGATATAGTTTGGCTGTATTCCCACCCAAATCTCAACCTGAATTGTATCTCCCAGAATTCCCATGTGTTGTGGGAGAGATCCAGAAGGAGGTAATTGAATCATGGTGGCCGGTCTTTCCCATGCTCTTCTAGTGATAGTGAATAAGTCTCACAAGATCTGATGGGTTTATCAGGGGTTTTCGCTTTTGCTTCTTCCTCATTTTCTCTTGCTGCCACCACGTAAGAAGTGCCTTTTGCCTCCCTCCATGGTTCTGAGGCCTCCCCAGCCATGGGGAACTGTAAGTCCAATTAAACCTCTTTTTGTTCTCGGTTTTGGGTATGTCTTTATCAGCAGTGTGAAAATGAACTAATATACTGATCATTAGACAAATACAAATCAAAACTACAATGAGATACCATCTTATGCCAGCCAGAATGACAATTATTAAAAAGTCAAGAAATAATAGATGTTGGCAAGGCTATGGAGAAATAGGAAAGCTTTTACACTATTGGCAGGAATGTAAATTAGGTCAATCACTGTGGAAGACAGTATGGCAGTTCCTCAAGGGTCTAGAACCAGAAATATCATATGGCCCAGCAATCCCATTACTGAGTATATACCCAAAGGAACATAAATTATTATACTATAAAGACACATGCACATGTATGTTTACTGCAGCACTATTTACAATAGCAAAGTCATGGAACCAACCCCTATGCCCATCAGTGATAGACTGGATAAAGAAAACATGGTACATATACACCATGGAATACTACACAGCCATAAAAAAGAATGAGATCACGTCCTTTGCAGGGATATGGATGAAACTGGAAACTATCATCCTCAGCAGACTAACACAGGAACAGAAAACCAAGCACCACATGTTCTCACTCATAAGTGGGAGTTGAACAATGAGAACACATGGACACAGGGTGGGGAACAACACACACCAGGGCCTGTTGGAGGGTTGGGGGTGACGGGAGGGAATTAGAGGATGGGTCACTAGGTGCAGCAAACCGCTATGGCACATGTATACCTATGTAACAAACCTGCACGTTCTGCACATGTATCCTGGAATTTAAAGTAAAATTAAAAAAAAAAAAGAAAATTTCGAGTTGAACCTAAAATATATGTGGAAATGCAAAATGCTAGGAGTAGTCAAGGCAATCTAGCCAGCACTTACACTTATATATAGAAAGAAGAGAAAATAGATGAAGGACTTAGACTATTGGAAACCAATTCCTATTAAAAACCATAGTAATTAAGGCAGTATAATACTGACACGTGGATGGACAAAGACGGACCGTAAAAAAAGAAGGTCCAGAAATAGACCCACAAATTTACAGTCATTTGATTTGTAAGACCACACACTGCAGTGTGGTGGTGAAATTATTTTTGTTTCAATAAATGCTGCCAAGTCAACTGGCTATTTATACGAAAAAAGATGACAGGTGGATGATAGACCTAATTGTGAAAGCAAAAGCAAGCAAAAACAAAACAGAAACAAAACCAGAAACCAAAATCCCTTCTAGAAGAAAATGTAGGAGAGCAGCTTTATGTTTTGAGGCAGGCAAAATTATTTTAAATGAGATCCAAAAAGCTCTAACCATAATGAAAAAAGAAACTGGTAAATAGGACTGCATTAAAACTGAGAGCTTCTGTTCTTCAACAGATACTATTAAGGGAGTTAAAAGGCAGTTCATGGAATGAAGAAAGACATTTGCAATATATTTGACAAACAACTCATTTCCATAACATATAAAGACCCTTACAAATCAATGATTAAAAAGCAGGCAACTTAATAGAAAAAATTGGGCAAAGGATTTTAGCATTCACCTCCCAAAAGACGATGTCTAAATTGCCAAAAATAAAGGAAAATGTCCAACCTCATTAGAAATCAGGGAACTGAGAATTAAAACCAAAGTGATATACAACTATGCCCACACCTGAATGGCTAAATTGAAAATGACAGATGATCTCTAATGTTGAGAAAAATGTGGCACAACCAAAACAATCATATACTGCTGGTAGCAGTGTAAATTGGTGCAACTATTTTGGAAAAGTGTTTGGCAGTATCTACAAATGTTGAGAACATATTCCTACAGACATAACAATCTGAAATGCATATGTAGGTTCACCAAAATACATATGCATAAATACCAGTACATTTACATAGTACAAAAATGTACAGTGTCAATACCAGCACTATTCATATTAGTCCAAAAATGAAAACAACTCAGATATCTATAAACAGAAAAATGAATGAATATAAATCATGATATAGTCATTTAATGGTACATTGCAGCTATGAGATGCTTAGTGACTAGAAGAAGCACAATGAGGCTGGGTGCGGTGGCTCACGCCTGTAATCCCAGCACTTTGGGAAGGTGAGGCCGGCGGATCATGAGGTCAGGAGTTCAAGACCAGCCTGGCCAACATAGTGAAACCCCATCTTTACTAAAAATACAAAAATCGGCTGGGCACTGTGGCACTCACCTGTAGTCCCAGCCACTCGGGAGGCTGAGGCAGGAGAATCACTTGAACCTGGGAATGGAGGTTGCAGTGAACCAAGATCACGCCACTGCACTCCAGCTTGGGCAACAGAGTGAGACTTTGTCTCAAAAATAAATAAATAAATAAATAAATAAATAAATAAAAGAAACACAATAAGAGTTTCCTAGGGGGTATGGGTGATGTTCTGTTTCTTGATCCAGGTGCTGGTTTTGTGGGTGTATTCATTCAGTGAAAGCTCATCGAGCTATTTCTTTATGATTTGTATTTAGTGTTTGCTACGGTTTGAATGTCTCCTCCAAAACTCATGTTGAAGCTTCATCTCCAGTGTCACAGTATTGAGAGATGGGCCCTTTAGGAGATGATTAAATCATGAGGTCTCTGTTCTCAGGAGTGGATTAATGGGTTAATGAATTAATGTGTTATCATGGGAGGGGAACTGGTGGCTTTAAAAGAAAAGGAGGAGAGAACTGAGCCAGCATGTTAGCACACTCAGCCCCCTCACCACCTGACACCTGGTGCCACCTTGGGATGTCACAGACAGTCCCTACCAGCAAGAAGGCACTTATCAGAGGCACTCCCTCCACTTTGGACTTTCCAGCCTCCGTAACTGTAAGAAATAAATTTCTTTTCTTTATGAATTACCCACTGTCAGGTATTCTGTTATCAGCAACAGAAAATGGTCTAAGACAGTGTTATACTTGAATAAAAATTTTACTTTAGGCCGGGTGCGCTGGCTCAAGCCTGTAATCCCAGCACTTTGGGAGGCCGAGGTGGGTGGATGGTGAGGTCAAGAGATAGAGACCATCTTGGTCAACATGGTGAAACCCCGTCTCTACTAAAAAAATACAAAACATTAGCGGGGCATGGTGGTGTGTGCCTGTAATCCCAGCTACTCAGGAGGCTGAGGCAGGAGAATTGCCTGAACCCAGAAGGCAGAGGTTGTGGTGAGCCGAGATCGCGCCATTGCACTCCAGCCTGGGTAACAAGAGTGAAACTCCATCTCAAAAAAAAAAAAAAATTACTTTAAAAAACAAAATGAAAATAACAACTGCAGAGTAGAGCCAGATAGTGGAGTGGGCATTCTGGATGTGGAGAGGGAGTTAGGTCACTCTTACAAGAGTTCTGGCACAAGACCAAGCTGATGGCAGCTGAGAAATAGCAAATTAGGTTCAAGACAGACTGAGGAAGGAAAGCCAAGAGGACTTGAGAATGGGTTGGTTAAAGCAGGATACAGAAGAGGGAGGTGTCCACGTGGACTTTCAGATTTCTACCTTGTATAACCAGGTAGAAGGTGTCTCCTACTCCAGAGAAGGGGAGTGCTGGAGGCTATTGGGTAGGGAGGAGGTGAAGAACATACACTTGGAGTTGAGGTTCTAGAGAGATACAAATAGAATCATGCTGTGAACAGTTGGGTATGTGGGTCAGAAGTTCAGAGAAAAGGCCAGAGTTGAAGACATAAGCTGTTAATAAACAGACCTCTAAACATGGAATTTGAACTGACTCTTTTAGATAAAGATAATCAAGTATTCATATGCTAGGCACTACTGGGCTGGATGCTTTATCTATAGGATCTTTACCTATAGAGTTGAAGAAGGTAAGCAGATTGCAGGTGCACTGAACTTTAGGAAGGGGTGGGACTGAAGGCAATGGGGATCTTCAGATTCAGATCTTCTGACTTCAAGTTCTGGGTGTGGCTGCTGAATCACACTGCTCCTATCAATGGACTCCCTGGCCTGTAGTGCTACAGATCCTGGATGAGTAAACAAGGACATTGTAGCATTTCCACTAGGAGACATCTTCAAAGAAAGACTGTATGTATCCATCTGTCACTCTGAGAAGGAGTTCAGAGGCTTAACCTCCATGATTGCCTCAGATAAGCTTTAGTAGATGCAATCTCAGGATTCAAATCTATATATTTTGGATATTAATCTCTTGTCAGATATATAGGACACAAATATTTTCTCCCAATCTGTAGGCTGCCTTTTTATTTTGTCTATTGCTTATTTTGTTGTGCAAAAGCATGTTAGTTTGTAGTCCCACTTCTTATATTATTATTGTTGTCTGTGCTTTGATGTACATGTTAGTCTGTCTTGCATTGCTATAAAGGAATATCTGAGGCTGTGTGGTTTATAAAGAAAAGATGTTTATTTGGCTCAGGGATCTGCTGGCTGCATTAGAAGTATGGCACCAGTGTCTGCTTCTGGTGAGTCCTCAGGAAGCTTTTACTCACGGCAGATGGCAAGGAAGGGTGAGTTGGCATGTCACATACTGAGAGAGAGAGGAAGAGAGATGCCAAGCTCTTTCAAACAACCAGCTCCCCGGGGGAACTCTTCTATGAATTTTACAGTTTCAGTCCTTATGTTAAAGTATTGAATTCATTTTGACTTTATTTTTGTGTAAGATTAGGGTCCAGTTTTATTCTTTTGCATGTGAATATTGTATTTTTCTAATATTTAATTTTCCTGTTGAAGAGACTATCCTTTCTCCACCGTGTCTTCTTGATACCCTTGTTGAAAATTAGTTGACTGTTCATGCTTGAGTTTACTTCTGAGCTCTATATTCTGTTTTATGTGTCTATTTTTATGACAGAACCATCCTGTTTTGATTACTTGAAGTATAATTTGAAATCAGGAAGTGTGATGCCACTTTTTCTTTCTCAAGATTGCTTTGGCTATTTGGGGTTTTTTTGTGGTTACATATGAATTTTAGAGTTGCTTTTTCTATTTCTGTGAAAAATGCCATTGGAATTTTGATAAAGAATGCAGTGGGTCTCTATGTTGCTTTGAGTGTTAAGGACATTTTAACAATATTCATTCTTTCAGTTTATGAACCCAGACTATCTTTCCATTTATCTGTGTCTTCTTCAATTTCTTTCCTCAATGTTGTATTGTTTTCAGTGCACACATCTTTCCCCTTCTGGATTACATTTATTTCTAAGTGTTTTATTCTCTTTGATGCTATCATAAAGGGTATTGTTTTCTTGATTTGTTTTTTAGATAGATCTTGATTGGTGTAAATAAATGCGACTGATTTTTGTGGGTTGATTTTGTATCCTGCAACTTTACTGAATTTGTTAATTGGTTCTAAAGTTCTTTTGTGTATGTGTAAAGTCTTTCAGGTTTTCCACATATAGGATTATGTCCTCTGCAAACAGGGATAATTTTACTTCTTTCTTTTTTATTTGGGTGCCTTTTATTTCTTTTTCTTGTCTGATTGCTCTTGCTAGTACTTTCAAGTACTGTGTTGAATAAAGGTGGTGAGGGTAAGCATTCTAGATTCACTGCCTATGACCAGATTCCTCTGGTGCATTTAAAACACAATGTCATTCCCAAGCAGATATGCACACCCAGCTGAACAGGATGGCACATTTGGCAAAAGGTCAGACAGATCAGTGGCTATCGGTTGGCATTGTAAAGAAGGAAACACTATCCATGTGTGGCACTAAAATACAGAAAGCCAGTGCTCCCACCATCTGATAGTGTATCTGTAGTCATTTTTTTTTTGCATATATATAAGCCACAATTCTATCACATTAATTTCCAAATCACTAGCAGCATCAAGGTCGTGTTGAAGTTCAAATACTGGCTTACTGGGGTGTGAGTGCAAATCATCTGCTTTTTCAGTCATGGACAAATAATATATGTGTTCTATTGTTGTTACAAATCAACAGGCTTGATGGATACACTCCGATAATGATTTTTAACTCTAAGTCAGCAGCAGCTAAAGGAAAGGTGTTGGAACAGGGTTCAGGCATCCTACGTTTGAATTTCGATTCTACCCAATGATTCCCATGTTGCTGGTTCAGTTGCTTCCTTTTGGCCCTCAGTTGTCTCATCTGTAAATAAGACGTTTTACTGTTTTGTCTCTAGGAGTCTTTCATCTGATACATTTCTCTGATTCCAAATTTAAGTGGCAAATTAGACTTCTAGTTCTGCTGGAAGTAATTGGCGTTGTGGCCTGCCTCATTTCTTGTAAAAAGGTCAAGGCATGCTGCTCCCAATCCCTGTGTTGAATGTTCATTTGCTGACCTGAAATTTGAGTTGATCATGCAAAACCCTCTTGTGCCTAATTGCATCTGGGGATAAAAATAACTTCCCATGAATTCTCACCTGGGTGAGCAATTTCACATGCTTTAGTACCCTTAGCTTCCACAGACTTCTCACCACAGTTCCTATTGTTCTAGTAAAAGGTATGCATTCACAGAATGCTAAAATGTTTTCAGGAAAAGGAGACTAGGGGGGTATATCAAGCCTACTTGATGAAAAAATCTGCTAAAGTCATGATATTAAAAGGGGACTTCCCTGGATTTCAAGAAAGGGATTATTTGTTCATCTGTTATTTAATTCCTCAAAGAGATCAACTAATCATTTAGTAAGAAACTAATCTGTGGCAAACCCAGAGTTGAGTACTGGGGATACAGCTCTGAAAAGGTTCTCAATCTTAGTGAGCATAAAGTTCAGTGGGACAGGTAAATAAAGACATAATCACACACACATATAAGCAGATGACTGGTGACATTACTGCTTTAAAGCTATCCTCTCATTTTTTTGGAGGATGAGGATGAAAATGTTGATGAGGATGGTGGTACCAATATAGCCAGGTACTATTCTAAGTGTTACACATATATTAACTTATTTTTCTTTTTCCCAATTTTTAAACTGTGTTAAAATACATATAACAAGATTTGCTATCTTAACCATTTTTAAGTGTGTAGTTCAATGGTGTTAAACACATTTATAACATTGTGCAACCACCACTGCCGACCATCTCCGTAACTCTTTTCATCCTGTAAAACTGAAACTCTGAAAAAGTAGCTGGATGTGGTGATGTGTGCCTGTAGTCCCAGCTACTCAGGAGGCTGAGGTGGGAGAATTGCTTGAACTCGGGAAGGGGACATTGCAGTGAGCCAAGATCGCGCCACTGTACTCCAGCCTGGGGGACAAAGCGAGACTCTGTCTAAAAGAAAAAAAAAAAAAAAAAAAGGAAAAGCAACAACAAAAATGGAAACTGTAGCCATTGAATAGTAACTCCCAATTCCCCACTCTCCCAACAACCACCATTCTGTTTTCTGTCTCTAATTTTGGTTACTCTGAGATTTTTGCATACAAGTGGAATCACACAGTATTTTATTTTGTGACTGGCTTATTTCACTTAGCATAATGTTCTCAATGTTCGTCCATGTTGTACCATGTGACAGAATTTCCTTCCTTTTTAAGGCTGAATAATATTCCACTGTGTGTATAGACTACATTTTGCTGTTCTGTTGATGGGCATTTGGGTTTCTTCCACATTTTAGCTATTATAAATAATGCTGCTATGAACACACCCATATGTACACATATGTCTTTGAGACTGTGTTTTTAATTTTGCTAGGTATATACCTGGAGGTGCTAGGTCATGTGGTAATTCTATTTTTAATTTTTTGATAAACCACCTTACAGTTTTCCATAGAGGTTGTACCATTTCACATTCCTTCCCATTGGAATAGTGCATAAAGGTTCCACTTTTTCCACATTTTCATCAACACTTGTTTTCCATTTGCTTTGATAGTAGCCATCTTAACGAGTGTGATAGCTCACTTAATTTTCCCAACAACCCTTTGAGATAGATGCTATTTTAAATTCTTACTTTATACATGAAGAATTTTAGGGCACAGAGAGGTCAAGTTACTTGTTCAACCTCACATAGTCAGTGGTCAGATCAGGAGCCTAACATGGGCAGTCTGCTCCTGATCACTCCCTCATATCTGATCCAGCTGTTCATTCGGGTGGCATTCACTATAGGACAGAGAATACAACATAAGCATTGTGTCTTCTGCACTGAGCTAGTTCACAATCCACAATTTGTAAGTATACCAAGAAATCTGTAGACTGCTGTAGTCATAACGAAAGGAGAACCCATGCTGCACACACAGGTGGGAAGGTATGTTCATATTCACGTTTGTGCCTCCTTGTGTACACACTGGGAAATTGGGTGGTTTCCTTAATGGCCAGAAGCACACCCTCTCCCACTCCCCTGTTTAATTTTGGCCAAAGCTGCTGCCAAGACTACTGTAGACAATCTCTAGGCATTCAATTAACACATAAACCATTTTGTCATTGTCATATCAGTATCATCTATGCTATTATCTGAACAATACTCATTTTAAAAATCAACGATAAGTGGGTGTGTAAATTAGTTTAACTGTTATGGAAGACAGTGTGGTGATTCCTCAAGGACTTAGAAATAGAAATTTCATTTGACCCAGCAATCCCATTACTGGGTATATACCCAAAGGATGATAAATTGCTCTATTATAAAGACACATGCACACGTATGTTTGTTGCAGCATTGTTTACAGCAGTAAAGACCTGGAACCAACCCAAATGCCCATCAATGATAGACTAGGGAAAGAAAATGTGGCACATACACACCATGGAATACAATGTAGTCGTAAAAAATGGTGAGTTCATGTCCTTTGTAGGGACATGGATGAATCTGGAAACCATGATTCTTAGCAAACTGGCACAAGAACAGAAAACCAAAAACCGCATGTTCTCACTCATAGGTGGGTGAGGAATAGTGAGAACACATGGGCACAGGAAGGGGAACGTCTCACACTGGGGTAGATTAGGAGGTGGGGGGCCGGGGAGGGGAGGAACATTGAGGAGAAGCGGGGTGGGGGAGTGATAACACCGGGAGAAATGCCTGATGTTTGTGATGGGGGAATGGAGACAGCAAACCACCACGGCATATGTGTACCTATGCAACAATCCTGGAGATGAGCACATGTACCCCAGCGCTTCAAGTACAATTACCAAAAAATCAACTCTAATTTTTTTTCACTCAAGTTTATCCTGCTATGGGTCTGAGATGTTATTGATCTTTGTTCCTGATGCACAGTAAAATCAGTGTGTAACACTTCAAATGAAAACCATCCATGCTCCATAGCAAATCCTCTGGGCTTGCTGTGGAGAAGCTGCCTGCTGCACTTTGGTCTTAGCGTAGAAAACCTCTGTTGTGCTACAAATGATACGGCATCTTCTGGACTTTTAATTTTTCTAGGAGGAAGGGCTGGGGCCACTGAGAATATGAGTGCTGAAACTGTAACACACCATTTTAATTTCTGGTCAGCATTCTATATTAAAGAAAGGATGCCAGCAATGGAGCTGTCTGGTATGAGAGGTGGGAGGGGTTTCAGCAGGAGTGTTTCCTGGTTGCTCAACTCACTGTCCCAGTCTTGCAACCCTTTGCAGCCAAAAACCACCTCTCCACCATCTGCCCCATGGCTCAGCTTGAAACTGGTCTTTCAAGGTTTTGTCCTGCCCTTTTATGAGCAGGTCGGTGACTGATGTGTCATTGTCAGAGAGTGTTTGTCAGGCATCCTCATGATGTTTTGAAAGGTAGGCTTTGATGCCAGGTGGCCAGACAGGTACTCAGCATGGACAACAATAAAAACAGAGGTGTCAAAATGCAAAAGGATCTGAACGAAGTAAGGGAAAGCCTGACAGCTTCATGGGAAAAACCCTGTTTCTCAGGTTGGGCTAAGTGTCACGTGGACAGAGGAAAACATCTGAATTTAAATGGCCATTCTTAAGAGTGTAACTCTTTGCCAATGGCAGGAATGTCCCTGTGATTCTCACAGCCTTTAGCCTTGCGTCCCCACATTTTTTGGACCTTATCTCCCTTCCCCATCCTCTGTCTCCCCTACTTCTTCTCCTTATCTCCTTTTTTCTCTTCCCTCCTCCATTGCCATCACTATTGCCATAGTTCAGCATCTGCCCACCTCTCTCCACATCTTGGGAGGCCCTAGATCAAGAGGCAAGATCAACACTGCTCCCTGGGGTAGATTGAGATGTGCCCTTGGTGTCCCAGGATGGAATTGACCACATCTGAGAAAGTCAGGCTTAGAAGAAAGTCCAAGTTGCAACCTCTGGTTTAGAAGACCCCACGTGACCTGGTGTCTGCCTGATCGGATTTGTTTCATACTCTTTCTTGCTCATCATGATCAGCTCCAGATTTTCTTTCTGTTTTTCCACCGTGTCCAGTTCATGCCCCCTCCAGGGACTTTGCAGCTGTTGTTTTTACATAGGATGCTTTCTCCCCCAAGTCTTCACCTGGCTGCTTCGTTTGTGTCACCTGACAACAAAACCCCTTGCGCTGTCTGGGTT
Source organism: Saimiri boliviensis (assembly GCF_048565385.1). Lineage (NCBI taxonomy): Eukaryota > Metazoa > Chordata > Mammalia > Primates > Cebidae > Saimiri > Saimiri boliviensis. Next base: position 12,833,580 of record NC_133459.1, read on the forward strand.
TTCTCTTGCGGTCTCCTCCTGGAAACCATTGGTCCCATCATGGAATACTCCCAGTAACAGTGAGCTCGTTCCTTCCTATGGAAGAGCTTTTGTGCCTCTAGGCAGCCTCTTGGTTGGAATGCTCGGTAATGGCAGACTCTGTCTAGGGAGGGATTGTGTGGGGTTATGAGCTAGGAGTATAGAGCCAGACTGCCTGGGTTTGAATCCCTGTTCTTCCATGAGCTGTGTGACATTGGGCAAGTGAATGAACCTCTCAGAGCATCAGTATTTCATTTCTGATGTAATCAGTAAAAAGGAACTTACTTTGTAGAATTCTTGCAAGAATTAAATGAATTAATTCACGTAGAGAGCCTTGGTGTTCCCTGCATGGAATAAGCGGAATACAGGCTGGTAGATGCTCTCATGCTTCTGTTGAATGACATCTGTCTCCTGTGGCAGGAGTTCTCTCTGGGGATGGTTCTACCTTTTAGGGGGTGTTTGGAAATGATTAGGGGTATGCTCGCTTCTCACAGTGACTGAAGGAGGCTGCTGGCATTTTGTGGGTGGGGAGAAATGCTAGATGTCTTGCAAGTCACAGAGAAGAATTTCTTCACACCCTATACCTGCCGGATGTTCATAAAAGTGAGGGACCTTTTAACAAGGACCTGACTCTAGGATTTTGTGTATGGTTGAATCTACACTGAGTTTTAAAGGAATGCAATTACATTTAAGTCAAAGAAAGATCGTGTCTTGTTTTACTTGGAATTTTTCCAGGAGCTGTGCCCCATTTTGAAAATGTGCACTAGATGTACGTATGCCTCACAGTATTTGAATTAAGAGAACAACCACCTGAACCAGTGTGCAACCTGTAGCTATTGCAGTCACGGCGATTCTTCATATATGTACAAACACACTTATTTAATTCTTATTCCAAAATGCCCAATAGAAAAATCACTGTCAACAATATCCGGTTGCTTATCTCTTGACTCCAAATGAAAATGGGCTGAAAAAGAAAGTAAAAGGATTGGCTGGGGTCACTCATCTCCTAGTCCAACTCTGCTTAAGAACATACCAGGCACTGTGGCTCAAGCCTGTAATACCAGCACTTTGGGAGGCCGAGGCAGGTGGATCACGAGGTCAAGAGATTGAGACCATCCTGGTCAACAGGGTGAAACCCCATCTCTACTAAAAATACAGAAAATGAGCTGGGCATGGTGGCGCGTGCCTGTAATCCCAGCTACTCAGGAGGCTGAGGCAGGAGAATTGCCTGAACCCAGGAGGCAGAGGTTGCGGTGAGCCGAGATCGCATTGCACTCCAGCCTGGGCAACAAGAGCGAAACTCCGTCTCAAAAAAAAAAAAAAAAAAAAAAAAAAAAAAAAAAAATGCACATTAGGGGCTGGGCTCAGTATCTCACACCTGTAATCCCATACTTTGGGAGGCCAAGGTGGGTGAATCATGAGGTCAGGAGATCAAGACCATCCTGGCCAACATGATGAAACCCGGTCTCTACTGATATACATATATTTATATAAAATTAGCTGGGTGTAGACATACATGCCTGTAGTCCCAGCTACTCGGGAGGCTGAGGCAGTGGAATCACTTGAACCCAGGAGGCGGAGGTTGCAGTGAGCCAAGATTGTGCCACTGCACTCCATTCTGGTGACACAGGAAAACTCTGTCTCAAAAACCAGAAACCAGAAAACAAAAACAAAAATACATTAGGTTGGGTGCAGTGGCTCACACCTGTAATCCCAGCACTTTGGGAGGCCGAGGCAGGTGAATCAGGAGTTCAAGACCAGCACGAGCAACATGACAAAACCTTGTTTCTACTAAAAATACAGAAAGTAGCTGGGCATGTTGGCACACACCTATAATCCCAGCTACTCGAGAGGCCAAGGCATGAGAATCACTTGAATGTAGGAGGCAGAGGTTGTAGTGAGTAATCAGTCCAACCAATGAAGTGGAGATTTCACCATTCCATTCCAGTTTGGGTGACAAAGAGAGAACTTGTTTCAAAACAAACAAACAAACAAACAAACAAACATATTTCTCGTATGCTCCTTTCATTTTATTTCTCCTTTATAATTTATTTCATTTTATTTTTCCTTTACAATTAAGTAAGCGGGTATTTCAACATACATTATAGAAAGCAAGCTTCAAGTCTGATAGAGACCAGCTTCCCTGCCGTGAGACACCTCTTAGCGGATCCTAGACCTGTTTCCTAATTTTTCATCCCTGTGACAGCTCTTCAGATATTTGAAGATGGTGACAACATTCATCTGTGCACCCCTCTGAGTCCGCTTTTCCAGAACCCGCATCCTTACTTCCTTCAACAGTTTCTCCAATGACTTGGCTTTCAGACTCCTCATTAGCCTGGTTACCCCTCTACGCATTTTCTCTGGTTTCTCTAAATGCCTCTTTCCAAAGAAACCAACTGAACAGTACCCTGTAAACTATTTTTTATCAAATACGTGGGATTTTTTTTCAAACAGGCAGGAACAAAGTTGGTCCTGGATCTCGGCTTTGTGCACAGTAGTCAATGTTTGGAATCCCATCGGGCAGAATAATGAAGCCTTGCAATGAAAACCTTTTAATGAAAGGAAAACAAGAAACAGTTTTTTTTCTTTAACCCCAAAATGACAACCCCCGCTCCAGAGGTTTTCTGTTGCGTTGTTTTTCTTTTTCCCTTGGTAATAGCGGGGACTTTGCTGCTATGTCCCCACCACTGTCAGAGAGTGGTAATGAGAACCTCACACTCCAGAATCATGGGATTCATGCTATAACTCATAGAAGGGCACCAGAAAGGAAGGGTTTGATGGCAAATAATCTAGGAAAATGGGACTTTAGTACCAGACCTCTGCCATTAGAATATTTTCCTGACACCATAATCAAATTGAAATTGTGCCAACCTTTCCATTGTCTGGGTTCAAATGGAAGCGCTCCTCCTCCAGCAAGCTTGTATCCAAGGATGGCTGCTAGATACGGGATTCTCATTCTGTAAAGAGTCCGCTCTAGAGGGACAAGACTCTGGTTTGACCAGGGAATAGATTCCTTGGAAGCCTCCAAATGATTACGATGATGGCTCTGGCATTTTCAGGGCCTTTGGCCAAGCTGGGATTGGTCCAGTGAAATTTGATTTGTATATGACCTTTAAATTCAATGATGATATTCCCAATAGGGCTCCCTTAGGTCCTCACGAGGAACAGAGTTGCTTGCTTTTGCATCAGATAGCTCTGGGCTGCTCCACTGTTTCACACTTGCATTTTGTAATTTTTCTCTTTCTTTCTCATGAGGACTCTATATGCCACCACCCACCATGGATGATTTTTTTTCACTATACCATAATGTATCAATAACATTGTATCTGGGAGGAAGGCTTGGTGTCACATTGCAACTGTGTCTGCTGTCATTGTTCCGCCTAATCTGGAATTCCTTTTTTTTTTTTTTGAGACGGAGTTTCGCTCTTGTTACCCAGGCTGGAGTGCAATGGCGCGATCTCGGCTCACCGCAACCTCCGCCTCCTGGGTTCAGGCAATTCTCCTGCCTCAGCCTCCTGAGTAGCTGGGATTACAGGGACGCGCCACCATGCCCAGCTAATTTTTTGTGTTTTTAGTAGAGACGGGGTTTCACCCTGTTGACCAGGATGGTCTCGATCTCTTGACCTCATGATCCACCTGCCTTGGCCTCCCAAAGTGCTGGGATTACAGGCGTGAGCCACTGCGCTCGGCCTGGAATTTCTTGAACAACCCAAAACAGCCAGGAGTGGAGTCTCTCAGAGAAGCATCGAAGTCACCTAGACTAGGATGCTTGGGCAGTGCCATGGAAATGTGCTCTTTCCAAGGAGAGAAGAGAGAGTCCCCTGTCAAAATGATAGAAAATGGTGAGAACGTCCCGCTGTCCCAGGGCCCTGGTTAAAAAGGAGAGGATGCTTGGACACTTAGCTCTTGGACACCAAGAGTGTCCCTGCAACCATCCCAGCAGAAACCATTTCAGAAGGCAAAGAACAAGGGCACACAAACTCTAAGAGTCCCATGGGTCAAATCCAGCTTATTGCCTATTTCTCTTAGCCTGCAAGATAAGAATGGCTTTCCATTTTTAAAGGGTTCAGGAAAAAATCAAAAGAAAGAATATTTTGTAACATATGAACATGATGTGAAATTCAAATATCGATGTTCATAAATGTCCTTAAAAATCAATGTCTTGGAAAGATCAAGATGCAGTGTTGAATAGAAAAAGTGTGTGTCTCAGAGAAAAGTCTGAGAGGATGAGAAAGTGTAGCCCTGTTTAAAATAATGAGCTCCCACACAGGTTAATAAGATAACACTGTCAAAACGCTGCTACCCTCATCTGATTTGTGCTAGAGCCACGGCCAAAATGCATTCTTTGCTGGTAAGGAAATGTAGCCTCAATGATACTAATATTCAAGCAATTTACCAAGGGATAAAACTAAAGTAATTTATTATAATTTTACGATGACATCTCTTTTTCTTGGCTTGGGAAAGGTTTTTATTGCCTCTAGTCTTGCAATTTCACCATTGCTAATACTGATTTTACTATAATCTCTTTCCTTTTTTTACACTTCTCATGTTATTTCTTGATTTGGACAAAATTCATATCTTAACACAGATTATATAAAAACCAACCTTTGAGAAAGTGTATTATGATAATTATATTTTTCTACTGGTGGCCAATGTCATGTGTGTGCGTGCCAATAGAGAAAAATGCATTTTGAAGTCCCGGACTTTTCTCTTCCTTTTGTTTTTCTTTGGGCTGAAAGGAGAAGCCAAAGAGGACAGAGATGCCCTGTTGAGAACATCATGGCTCCATCTTTTGGGAAGGGCTTTATAAGACTTGTGGAGGCCACGTGCAGTGGCTCACGCCTGTAATCCCAGCACTTTGGGAAGCCGAGTTGGGCAGATCATGAGGTCAAGAGATCGAGACCATCCTGGACAACATGGTGAAACCCTGTCTCTACTAAAAATACAAAAATTAACTGGGCGTGGTGGCGCAGACCTGTAATCCCAGCTACTCGGGAGGCTGAGGCAGGAGAATTGCTTGAACCTGGGAGGCGGAGGTTGCAGTGAGCTGAGATGGTGCCATTGCACTCCAGTCTGGCACCTGGCGACGGAGTGAGACTCTGTCTCAAAAAAAGACTTCCTGGAAAGACAACCCACATTCCCTCAGTGGATCTGGTTGGAAAAACACTTTTGTGGTTCCCTATTGTCCTAAATTATTTTATGAAGACAGGTGTGCTACATCTATACTTTTACGCAATCCTGGGAGGTCAGTGAGGCTCTTCTCTTCTTTCCACTGGAGGGAAATTGGGTTCAAAGAGTAGGAATACTTTGTCCAAGACCCGAAAGGTGCTAAGAGGTGCATTGAAAACTCAACTTGAGGCTGTCTGATTCCAGAGCTCCACAACCTTTTCACTGCACTGGGATTGAAAGCCTCCCTAGAAAATACCTCCGTAAGACCAGAGACCACAGGATTGCAGACGCTTCTAACGGAAGGGCAACAGGCACTCAAAATGGAAAGCTCCATGTTTCTTTAAGAATGCAGCGGTTCTGAGCCTTGTTGCTAGGCTAGCTGTGTTTCTATGCAAGCTCATTAGAGCATATCTTGGTTCTGCACATCACAGGGTGGGTTGTTCATTTCTTTTCTCTCCCAGTGCACGAAGCATTGCCAAAGCCTGGTGTTAAATAAAAAGGACAGTGTGGGGCTCTGAGATTAACTGTTGCTGTATGTATTAAACACTTCTCACACATTCCGTGTTGTGCTAGAAAAAAATGCAAGAATGTCTGTGATACAATACTCACTTTTATGGGGGTAGGACTCTATGGCTTATGAAACATTTTTGTAAACATGACCCAGTGTAAGCCTCTCAAGAGTGAACGTTATCCACATTTCACAGGTGGGGAAACTGAGGGACAGCTGACTGAGTCTGTGGGATTCAGATCTCTGGGAGATGAGAGCCATGGGGATAATTTGAGCCTCTTGGCTCTCAAAGGGTCAGTGTTGGGGGCATGTTTATGAGATTGTCCACAACCCGCTGTGGGCACCCAGTGAATTTTCAGAACATCTCGGAGGCTCAGCCTAGGATTCATCGTCCTAATTTTCTTTTAGAGACTCCATCAGCGCTTCCCAAATAGATTTTATTATGGTTTTGCTTCTCCTGACCTTTGTTTCTGTGTTAATGACCTTTATTTTCCACTAGCCTCTCAAGAGCTGGTGTGTCACTGAGCGCGCAGATTTTACAAACTCCAAAAAGCCTACCCTTTCCATGAAGATCCACAAAGAAAACAGAGAAGCAGGGATCTGCCTTTGTGCTGCTCTTACTATAGTAAAAAATAAATGTGGTAATTTTTGTACGTGCTTTTGGGATTTTTACTTTCCGGGTTGATTCAGAAGCAGTTACCATGAATAAAAATGACTTTTCTGCTTTGGCAGAGTTTTGGAACAAGCTTACCTGGATCAAACTTGTCTCTGCTAGTTTCTTCAAGAAGTGTCTCTCTGGCCTATTTCCTGTCAGCCTGGTGGAAGACAAGGTGTCTCCACTTCTCATTCTCAGTATTAGGTATCATGTTCACAAAAATAAATCTGATTCCTTCTGCTTTTTCTCAATAATGTTTTGCTGATTCGAGGTAGAGACTTGGGTTGCTTTTCAACCTGTCTCCCAGCTTCTATTGCCAATGCCATCTTTACACCTCCACCCACTGATGCTCAGTTATTTGCAAAAAACTAAGAATTCTCAAATCTGCATCCATAAACATTTACCTTCTGACTCAAGCCTAGATTTAGGAAGTAACTTGTACGGTGCTTGCAATTTCATCATAGAAACTGAATATGTTTCCTTTCCAGGAAAGGCAGAGGGGCAACTTCCACTGATTGAACACTTGCTATATTCCAGACACATGCATTTGCTCTCTTCCATGACCCAGTGCTTTCTCTTTGCCTGGTTTTACAGGCTCAAGGGGGATGAAAAGTGTGACCTGCCCAAGGGCATCATGTAAGGGGTGAACCCAGATTTAAACCCAGCCTGTCTGACCACAGAGTGTATACCATTACGCCCCAATGCCTCACCGGGCTGCAGAGGCTCTGTCGGGTTCAGTGCAGCTCTTGAGTAAAATCCTTCACTGTGCTCTAATTCTTTTGTTTTCTCCTAATTTGAAAAAGCATTGAGCATGCCCTGAACATTTTCCAGCATGGGAGAAGACGGTGTGTTGGAAATCTGTTTCCATTGGTGGAGCTTCCACAAAGCATGCTTTCTTTTCACCCAGAGCTGTCATGCCTGGGTACTTGGACCAGCCTCCTCGCCAAAGACTCCCTGGGAGCCACGTGTTGCTAAGCTCTGGTCATCCGAACGCTGAAGAGCAGCCAGGGTAACGATCATCATCATAATAGCTGACGTTTACTAAGAATGTATCTGCCAGGCACTGATCAGAATGCTTTATGTGAATGAACTCATTTAAGCCTCAAAGCCTCCTTATGATTATATTATTATTCCCATTTGGCAGATGCAGAAACTGAGGCACAGAGAGATTAGGTTCACATTTTTTACTGCCTACCTAGCATAGAGTCATTTTACACTTCACTTATCTCTTCTAAACAGTGAACTCAGAGTAAAACAAGACTTTTACAGTGTGTCCGAGCTGGCAAGTCCTCTGCCTTTATGCTCAGTTTTTCTAGCGTGTATCTCCATTGTGAAGTTGTTTTGACAACTTACGGCCCAATCCACTGTGTGTAAATTGACATTGTGAGATGACGCTGTTTGCTGCTAGACAAAATTTACTGACAAGCAAAATGAAGACAGGGTACAGGGAAGAAGAAGGGGTTGATCAGTCTCCCCATGAGAACTTGCTCATCTTCGCCCTTTTGAGAGACATGGGAGAAAAACATAACAGCTATAATTTATAGTGGTGATAATTTGCACATGTGATGGTTAATTTTAGGTGTCGACGTGACTGGATTAAGGGATGCCTGGAGGGCTGATGAAGCCTTGGCTCTGGGTGTGTCTGTGCGGGTGTTTTCAGAGGAGATTGGCATGTGAGTTGGTGAAGTGGTTAGAGAGGATCTGCCTTCCATGTGGGCAGGCACCATCCCATCTGCTGGGGGCCTGGAGAGAGCAAAGATGCAAAGGAAGGATGATTTTCTGTCTTTCTTCTGAAGCTGGTGCTTCCTTCGTCTCCTACATTTGGGTTTCAGAACTCTAGGCTCTGTGGCCTTGGGACTACAGGAATTACACCATGGTCCCCCGGGTTCTCAGGCTTTCAGCCTCGGACTAAGAATGACACCATCAGCTTCCCTGGCTCTGAGGCTTTAGGCCTTGGATTGAGCCGTGTTACCAGCATCCCACACTTCAGCGTGCAGATGGCCTGTCATGGGACTTCTCAGCCTCCATAATCACATGAGCCAAGGTCCCTAATTAATTCCCTCTTATTTCTCTATGAATATATCCTTTTGATTCTGTCTGTCTGGGGTCAGAACAACAAATGTGGCCTTTTAACTTTCAAAAGCTCTTTCTCATATATAGGTTTAGTTAGTACTGACCAATAAAAGACCAAGAGAAACTTAATTCTTGCTTGCAGACTTACTCATTAGAAATGACTTGTTTTGTGTAACGTGATATTTAAAATCTACATCAGATGCTTAAAAACACTACATAGCCGAGACATTTTTATTAACTGCCATGTTCCTGGCATGTTGGTGTAATGAGAACCACAGACTCAATTTCAATATCCTGTGATAAATCCTATGAGAAAGTTACATACCAAGACCTGTTGGGAACACAAATGAGGAAATGACCATTCTTGGAAGGGAGGGACATTTAAACCAGGCCATGAAGGCTGAGCACAGCATATTTGGCATGGGCTGGGGTGCTCATGGTCACTCTTTTTCTAGTCATTTCTTCTTTGTTAGTTATCCATTTATCTTTCCCAGAAGCTTCTATATATACACCTCATTTGGGTCCCCTTTCCTCCACCATGACCAGCACAGCTTCATACAAGAGAACCTCCACCTGCCAAGAGATATTGCCAAGAACACATCTATTGCACATCGGGTGAGAACTCTAGTTGACCTCAGGGTGTTACATTGCCCTACTCCTGAATAGAAGGTATTTTCCAGAGTTTCTAGGTCAACTCTTTCCCTCCTGCCATGAGATTGTTTCTGCAGCTTATTCTAACAGGATGGAGCCCAACACAAAGAGTGTTGTGTCCTCAAGGTATTAAAACCCATTCGTTACTCTACAGCAGCAGTCCCTGATCTTTTGGGCACCAGGGACTAGTTTCACGGAAGACAATTTTTCTGTGGATGGCTGTGAAGGGATGGTTTTGGGATGATTCAAGCGCATTACATTTATTGTGTACTTTATTTCTATTATTGTTACATTGAAATATATAATGAAATAATTCTACAACTCACCATAATGTAGAGTCAGTGGGAGCCCTGAGCTTGTTTTCCTGCAACTAGATGGCCCCATCTGGGGGTAGTGGGAGACAGTGACAGATCATCAGGCATTAGATTTTCATAAGGAGCACACAGCATAGGTTTCTCACATGCACAGTTCACAATAGGGTTTGCGCTCCTGTGATAATCTAATGCTACCACTGATCTAATAGGAGGTGGAGCCCAGGTGATAATTTGAGTGATGGGGAGTGGCTGTAAACACAGATGAAGCTTTGCTTGCTCACACTTCCTGCTGTGTGACCTACTTCCTAACAGGCCACAGACCAATATTGGTCCATGACCCAGGGATTGGGGACCCCTGGCCTATAGGACACTAACCAGCTTGGGTAGGATTTTCTGCCTACATGCTGAAATGTCTTAGGCTACATGGCCACTGTCTTTCTTCCCCATCTCACTTCACCCCTTCTCTAGATCTGTAGGATAGAGCCTGTTTTCACCCCTTTATAGGATGAACAAAAATTATTTCTTCACAATATGATGGAGGAATCTAGCCATGTAGCATAAAAATTCTTTCTGTGAAACTGTGTTAAAGTGACTAGCAAACTGTTTTGTATAATTATGCAATGGAATCTGAATGTGCTATCCTGGATATGCACCATTAATGGCCAGTTTGTTTCTTAGGACAATCTGGGAAAAGCAAGATAATTCACCTTACTGTGTCTGTCCCTCCTAAGATTTTAGTTTTAACTAATTGAGTCAGCAGAACCACTTGAAATCTGAGTTCCAGGAAAATTTTTCCTCTGTGAGTCTATATGATTTTGTAATATCTGGATGGAAACTAAAAAGTTTAGTCTATCTTTTGGAATTCTCAAAACAGTAGGATATTTTAAGAACACAGACAGTAGCCAGCATTTGTAACTGTTCCTTTAGATGACTCTTTGGAACCCAAGGGTCAGGCATATAGATTTCTTTTTAAAGTCTATAAATCACGAATCCTCTTGTGACTGCAATTCTGAGGGAGGAATGAATGTTAACTTTATTACTCTTTCTAATTAAGCAAGGTGGTGACTTGGGCATTTTAACTCTTAGATAAGCCAGGTTTCTCATTGTCTTAACCTCAACACTACTGATGTTTTGGACTGGACAGTTTTTTGTTGCCTGGGATGTGGGAGCTGTTCTGTGCATCACAGGAATGCCCAGCAGCATCCCTGGCTTCTGCTCACTAGATGCCAGCACACCACTCCCCAATGATGACCCCAAATTTCTTCAGGCATTGCCAAATGCCCCACAGTGGGGGAAAGCCCTCCCCAGTCGAGAACCATGGTCCAAGAGCCTTGCTACTCAGGCTACCTGGATCAGTAGCATCTGCGTCACCTGGAAGTGGTCAGAAATGTAGAATGCGAGACCATAAGCAGACCTATAGGATCAGTATCTACATTTTAATCCAGTTCCCAGGTGATTTGTTTGCATGTGGAAGTCTGAGGAGTTTGGTAGTTCAGTGACTTAAAGCAGTAGTTCTCAAACTTTGGTGTGTACCAAAATCCTCTTGACAGCTAATAAAGAACCCAGACGCCAGGTTTGTGGAAAAAGAAGAGGGTCCGAGTCTCCAAAGTTTTTTTCCAGGTTCTCCAGGTGATTGTGATACTAATCAAAGTTTGAGAATCATTACCTTGAAACCACAAGATCAGAAAATAGACTGCCTTTGTCCTGAGGTCAGTCCCAAACATTATCGTATAATTTTGGAAGAAAAATTTTAGATGCAATGATCTCGTGGAAAGACCCAAGAAAGGTGTCCTGGTGGTCAGCATCTTATCACTCCCCAAACATGGTAGGAGACAGATTCTTCATGTTCCCCAGGGAAGCTAATTTGTTCCAACAGCTGCATTACAAATAGAAATTCAAAGAGAAGTATTTGCAATTATGAGATGCAAACTGGAAAAGATTTTCTCTGGGATCGATATTCTCCAAGAGGAAATGGGATGTGAATAAACATGCTCTCTTTTTTTTTTTTTTTTTTTTTTTTTTTTGTAATGACTTCTCAGGTGCAATGCATCAGTCTATTGGATAAGCATTGATGTCAGCCAGATTACCCATGACATCCCTGGTAAATAAATAATGACAATTGATTTTATATCTTTTTGAGTGGTGTTGAGCGTAGGTGAGTACTGAATAGGGACTAGGATCTTTGGATTTGGGGTGTGTGTGTGTGTGTGTATGTTGTGTGCATGCATGCTTTTTCTAGCTTGTTCTTTATACATGACAAAAATTGACTTTTCTTTTTCTATAGTGCATTAAATTCAGCCGTGGTGTTTATATCTAATCTGAGTGGTTTAAAATCTTTTTCAATAACTTCACCTTTGTAAATCCACTGTAAGTTTTGTATAAATGTTAGCCTAAAGGCTGCAATTATAAGAAAATTGCAAGTGCACAGTAAATGATAACAATCTTGATTATTAAGAAGACTTTGCCCTATACAGAGTATAGGTCTTGAAAAGACCACAGTGCATTATAGCTTTCATTTATTTAAAGAAAAAAAAAAAGAAGAGTAACAAATGAAAGCTGTAGATTTTATATGTCATATGATGCAATATTTCTATAATAATGTTTTTGTGTTATTGTATATAGTATTGTGTTTGCATTTGAAGACCAAAGACCTTGAGTAGTCTTTACTGATAATGTGAACACAGAGCTGTTCTCTTTACATCTCCCCATGATTGCACCATTTCCCATCAGGATCTTTCTTCTTCCAAAGGGCTTAAATAGTTAATGGCAGTGTATGGTAATAGAGGTTTTCAGATTTTCTTGAAAGAGAGGTAGGTGGGGTAGTTTGGTGCAAAGACACTGATTAGGGAAGTGGTTGGCCTGGGTTTAAATCCCATTTCTACCATGAAGTGTCTCCATGACTTTTGAGCAGGTTTCTTAACCTCTCTGGACTTCTGATTGTTCTCTCATAAAATAGGATACTATTTCCCACCTGATATAATCCTTAAGGGGATAAGCAATGGACAAAATGTCAAAATTACTCATTGGCTGTGGGTGGTGGTTCATGCCTGTAATCCCAACACTCTGGGAGGCTGAGGTGGGAGGACCGCTTGAGCCTAGGAGTTGGAGACCAGCCTAGGAAAAGCGAGATCCCACCTCTACAATAAATTAAAAAAAAAAATCAGCCAGGCATGTTGGCATGCACCTGCAGATTTAGCTATCTGGGAGGCTGGGAAGGAGGATTGATAGAGTCTGGGAAGTCTAGGCTGCAGGGAGCCAAGATTGCTCCACTGTACTCCAGCCTGGGTGACAGAGCGAGACCTTGTCTCCAAAACAAATTTGTTTTGTTTTTGTTTTTGATTTGCAAACAAGGTGATATATTCTACTAGGTGCCTTATGCATATTAGTCACCAAATCTCTGTGAGGAGGTTTTATGAACATCATCATTCCATCTTGCAGATGAGGAAATGCACCTCTCTTGCCAGGGGTGAGGCAACTACAAAGTGGTCCAGGCAGGATTCCGACCTGAGTGGTCTGGTTCTGAGTTTGTGATCTAAACCCGTAGGCTGTGCTTCTTCCTTGGGTGGGCACTGACTGTAAAGTTACACGCATGTGGATTTCACAGGACAGGAAGCAGGAAGAAATGCCAGTGGAGGGAAAATCAAGGAATGGTGAAAAAGAACAGGGCCGTCTTAACAAGCGGTAGTGGGTAGAACTGAATGACAGGAGCTAAATCCTCAGATCCCAGGAGAGGAAATGGGTGAGTGAGGGTGAGACTTCCAGCTCTGCTGGTCTGCACACACAGTGGACTCTCAAGACCTCCCTTGTCCTGAGGTTTTCTTGTGAAGAACTCTGACAAAAGTCTGAGGAATCAAGACAAAAACCAATGGGCAACGTGTAGAGGTTCACCAGACCCAGCTTCTCAGACCACTGGGGGCTTTGGGTTGGCATCTGATGGACAGGACAGGGATCCCAAACTTCTTACATGGTAAAACCTCATCCCACCCAAAGAGCAAGAGCACCCCGTGGAGAAGGACGTTCTGCTTAGGATTATCTTGTCACAGATTGGGTGACGAGAAGAAAGCAGGTGGTGGCTGCAGCAGGAAATGTAAATGGGGTTGACAAGAGAAAACTTTCAGGCTGGTGACCCAGAAAAAGCTCCATGCAGAAAGATACTCAATGCAGCCTTGTTTATTCACAGCCACAAATTGGAGGCAACCCAAATGCCTGACAACACGGAAGTAAATTATGATTAATCATCTTCATGAAAGTTTATGCAGCCATTTAAACTGATGGGCATGAAAACAACTGAAAACAACGCAGTGTCCCGGGAGATGGTGCTAATATAAAACTCCTTTAAAATATCCCAATTGTTTGAGAGGTCACATGTACCCACACAAAAGGACTGAAAGAAAACAGAGAAATAAAACAGCAAGTACCTTGGTGGCAGTCAGGCTACTAATGATTTGTTTCTTAAAAAAAAAATTTGCTGGTATCACACACTGGGCTTGTTGGGGGTGGGTAGGGGAGTGGGGGTGGGGAGGTTGGGGAGGGATAACATGGGGAGAGATGCCACATGTAGGTGATGGGGGGATGGAGGCAGCAAACCACATTGCCATGTGTGTACCTATGCAACAATCCTGCATGATCTGCACATGTACCCCAGAAAATTTTCTGGTATTATGGCCGTTTAATTAATTTAGAACAATCAAAGGATGCATTTTGTCCCTCTCCTTGTGAAAACAGTCAACAAGAAAGAAGCAGGAACAGGGAGAGGGTTTCTTTGACTTGTCTGGGTGCACAGCACTTGAAGGTAATTCCTGGAGGGCTATTCTGGAGCAGGTGTGGAGGTCAAAGCAGGTTCAAAAAATACAAGTTGGCAGAGTTTGGCAGTCAAGGTGTAGGCTAAACTCAGGGGAGGGAGGGACGCATTTGTATAAAGAAGACAGGCGATTCAAAGTTGAGGATCTCAACCGTGGCTGCACATTAGGGTAAACTAGGGAATGCTTAAAAGGTACTGAGGCTTAGGTTTTGTCTCCGATCAATTAAACCAATCACTGGCATGGCATTTCTAATCACGTCCCCAGCTGACTTTAATATACATCAAGGACGGAAGGCTAAGCATCTAAAGAGTCAAGGGACAGCCTTAGAAAGTATTCCAAATGAGATTGGCGATTTGATACTTAAGAAAAATTAGGTCAGATCAAAGCACATCTTTTTTTGTCTGAGGGTTAAAAGCATTTGGAACAACTTCCCTGTCCTTCCACTACATTTTGTCTTGGTTCCTTCCAGAGTTCCAAACAGAACAGGTAACTGGTTGCTTGGTTGCTTGGCCCATAGGGGAAGACATTTTTTGCATCTGAATTTGGAACCTGGGGTGGCCAAGTATATGAATGTCATGCACTTCACCGAACAGTCACCACTAGAATCTTACTGTTCCTCTGAAGATCACCCCTTCTCAATGGTCCAGTGCCAAAATGAGCTACAACCTATGAGGCAGCTCTACTCAGTTCTGACTAAATAAGATTTAGAAATTCCTTGTATTTGTGCCTCTGCCTCTTCATTATGACTCTAGATTCTTGCTCCTCAAAATAAGGGACTTAGACCAGCATCATCAGCATCACCTGGGAGTAGAAATGGACCATGTCATAACCCTAAGACTGAAAAGACATGCTTTGCTCTGACCTAATTTTCCTTTAGTACACTACTGCTAATCTACTAAATCCAAATCCGTATTCTAACAGGATCTTGGTGTTTTCATCTGCACACTAAAGCTGGAGAAACACTGATGTCAGCCAGCACTATCCAATAAACGTTCTGCCACCATGGACATGTGCTATATTTGTACACTTCAATGCAGTAGCTACCAGCCACATCTGGCCATTGATAATTTCAAGTGTGGCTTATGTGACTGAGGAACTGAATTTTAAATTTTATTTAATTTTAATTATATTAAATTTAAATAGCCAATATGGGTAATGGCTACTCTATGGGCTCCAGACCTTTCTCAAATTTGGCTCCCTTCTTGCTTCTCCGCTGGACCACCTGCATGATGGTTGCTTGCCTTTCAAAATTAAAAAATAAAAACACTGTCCTCTGTTTAGAGACTATAGACCCTTCAACTGGACGCAAAGAGTATGGAGTTATACTCTGAGAGGAGTAGACTTTGTTCCCAATGTTCCCCACTTCCTTTTCACCCCAAAGGAGTTCACCTCAAGCTTATGCCGGCAAGACAGTCCATAATTAATGACTGTAAAACTCTATTTGGGGAAGTGAAGCAAAAATGATTGCGTGAAGGAAAAGGGCATTTAAAAGAGCTTCAGAGATGAGGAATGATAACGTATTAAACCTCCTCTGTGTTCTGTGCTAAATTCCTTATATATCTTATTTCATTTAATCCTCCCAACAAGAGCTCAGGGCTTTTTGTCTTTTTGGTTCACTGATGACTCTCAAGGGCTGGCCACAGTGAGTGGCACATTGTAGGTGCTCAAGGACTACGTATGGAATATTATCCCCATTTTATAGATGATAAAGTGGAGGCACACGGTGGCTAAGTAATTTGCTTGAGATTATAGAGTGGCAGAGCCAGGCTTAAGGATCTCATGGCCGGGGGGGTTCCAGATTCCATCTTAGCTCCATGCATGGACAGCCAACTTATTTCATTACATTAAAAAACAATGGCTCAGCTGCGTGCTTCTCTGAATTCATCTATGCTACCTGAGGCAGGGCAAAGTCTAGATATAAAGAAGCTTGATTTAAAAATACTTGTCGAGTGCCATCCATTTGCCCTGTTCTCAGAAAGGAATGGTGTAGAGCGGCACCTTTTCTTAACCTTTAATGTGCTTAAGAATATTCTGAGGATTTTGTTAAAATGCAGCTTGATTCAACAGATCTGGACTGAGGTCTGAGATCCTGCAATTTCTAACAAGCTTTCTGGTCCAAGAACTGCAGCTGGAAAGTGAATGGCACAGCCCTGCTCTTAGGAAGTTCACAGTCCGGAAATGAAGCAGATGAAGGAATTCACGGTGAAATTTCAGAGTGACAATTGATTGGATAAGATACAGTGGGTTCTGTGGGGCTCATGGAGGAACAGCCAGATGGGAAGTGACATCCAAGCTGAGAGTTGAAACAGGGTTGGAGGGGAGGCAGGTGAAGACAGTAAAGGAAGCCTGGTCCAGGAAGAAGCAATAGCACAGACAAAGAATGGGAAGTTAAAACAAGGACGGGGCATCTGGGGACATGAAAACCATCTTGACATCCTATCATGAACCTGCTTCTCCTTAGGTAAACACTTTATCCAAAGGACAGCATGTTGGATTTCAAACTCTGCCTTTTCTTGGCTGGAGGCTGGAGCCCAGGTCACCTGCAGATAAACAGCTTCCTCTGAATCCCATGCTCAAAGCACCGCTTGGTTCTCGTTGATATTTCTGATTTTCCGTTTGATGTCTGGAATCTTTGCCCACTGCTCCTCAGCCCCATGTGATGTGCCGGCTTTCTCTGGAAGGCTAATGAGGCAGTTGCCACAGTAACTGGGTGACATCCCTGTAGCTGATGCTAATGCAGTAGCTCCCTAAACCCCATGCCTGTTTCTTTCTGTTTGGTAAATTAATAACATTTAAATTAAACATATTAATTTATTTCATGTCAATTAATTTGTATGTTAAGTTGCATGCTGGTTTCTGCCCCCCCACCCCCAACACCCATTAATTAACTCCAGCTAGATTGGGAGCACATCAGAGAAGCTTGCAATAGCTTCTAGCAAAGTATAATTACAATACTCTGTTCCTACATAGAAAGTAATCAATGTCAAAATAATTGCTTTTCACAGGTCTGCAGTCAGCTGTCTTATCATATAGTTAACTTACAATTATAACCATTTAGATATTAAAAAATAAAAAAGCCAAAATATTGGAGGAACGAGCAGTGGCTGCCAATACAATGACTCAGGTTTAACGTTTCCCTTTCCTCAGTCAATACGTTTGCTATTGTTTTCTTTGAGATGCAATATCTCTCTTTAAGGCTGGTGGTGATGCCACCTACAACCTGGCCACGCTGGTTTCAGGAATTGCAGTTTCTAAGAAGGTTAGTCATGGAGAAGAGACACTGGGTGTGCCAGTGAGTTTATCTTGCCCCCAAAGAGCCAACTTTTGCCTTTCTTTATTCCGTCTTTGCAGAGATGGTGGGAAAACTGGTTCCTCCACAAGAGATTATGTTCCCAGAATCTGCTGCTCCCTGGTGAGGCGTGCCTGCTGCCAAGCTTAGTGTGAGCCTTGCTCATCTTATTGGAGCAGCTTCTGTCTCCCCAAACTCTGAACAACTTTTTAGCATGTCGTAGCCTCTTTCTTCAAGCTTTGGGGTGGAACTCTTTATTTATGGTAAAAACCGGCGTCTGGGAAACTGCATGTAAGTGAATGTTGCTGGTTTGTTTCTTCATTCTGGCAGGAAGTAGAGTTGATGGAAGGTTGATGGGTGTGCACAGACTTCTACAAATGATCCCGCGTCGTGCTTTTCAAATTGGGCGTGCCAGACACCTGCTCATATTGTCGCCCGAGATGTGACGCTTTGTATCCTGGTAGATCCTGGAGCTTGAATTTGTCTACGGTCTAATCACCTCCTCATGCATAACCAGCCAGCCAGCCAGATGCTAACAAAGTGCATTTCTATCACATAACCACCTCAGTGTTAGGCTCCGGGAACTGAGAGGGGAGCTAGGGAAGTCTGTCCACAGCCCAGCTAGGTTAGAGCTGAGATAGGACCAACTCCCATCTTTATCTTTTTTAAGAAATTCAAGATCAATACAGGTTTATCATTTCTGTTCTTCATTTAGGAAGGCCTCTTGTGACTTCTTACATTCCTTAAGGACATTTATCTCTCAGTGTCAAATATGTTCTTTGTAACAGCTAGCTCCTGTCCACAGTTTCAAGAGATTTGCCTTTAAATGTGAAAGAAAGAGGAAAAAAACCAGCAATGTACACACCACACCACACACACACACACACACACAGACCCCAATCTATCCATTTTCCTCGAGTTACAACCTCTTCTCTGCCAGCTTGGACAGATGGATGTTTATTACGAGGGTAAAGAATTGCAATAATGGAGACTTCCACAAGTTACTAAAAACTTAAGGACAGGGTGCTAAATAAAATGACTTTGCAGGTTTTACAAGTATAAGGAGGAACTGCCTGCTTTATGTGCACAGGAAAATGGAATTTACGATTTCCCTTAAACCGGCGACTATGTCTCTTGACCCAGCAACTGCTGCACCATAGGCATTTAGTGAATATTTATTTTAAGGTCATGAATTTCTTTGTCTTTGTACAAGCCTATAATCTCTTTTGTGCCCACAATTTCTCCTGACCTGAAAATAGATGTAGTACTTTCTTTCCTCAGATATATACCAGAAGTTGGTTGAAGGGTCGAGATAGGACTTCCATGCACCACCAATCTGTAGTACTAATATTTGGAGATATAACTATTATTTACATATATGCTAGTTGTAATTAGCAGGCATTTATTTCACATGGTGGCTTTTGGAGCCACGTGAAAGGTATGTCTGAATACCATGTGAATATCGACAAGTCAGACTTCGATGGGGACCCACTTAATATAATTATATAAAAAAATTTAGTAGTATAGGAAGGATTCCCAGAACAAATAATTTTTGTTTCCTTCCCATGTCATGAGGATTCATGAGCTAATTCCTATAAAGTGGCTAGCTATACCCAGATGAAGGATGCTTGCTGAAGATGTTGTGGGTAACAAGCAGTGATGTAATTCATTGCTTCACGTAGACAGAGGATGGTTCTCCTTGTTATCGAAATGCTTGGAGAAGTCGTTGCTTTGACCTCGTTGAATTTTCAAGGAAAATAAAAAGATATGTTTTAGGACATTCGCCATTTCCTCCTGTGAGTGAGAGGCAGAAGCTTCTTGCTTTTACTCAGTTCTGTTGCTGGCTAGATTCTTGCCATGGGGATTTGAAAATAATGGAGTTGGGTTGTCATGGCAACGCATCCCACGTTGTACTTTTGATATTATGGCCAATTCCTTGACGCTACTTTTATCTCATGAATTGCTTAAAGTTTCTTGAAACTCTGCTTCAAGGGCGTAAGGATTGACAGCATTCAATGTCAGACAAAGGAGCACGTCTTCCATTTGCTTTCCTTGCTGGGCATTGTATAGAGTGGGATTCTGGAGTTTGGGTGCTTGAGAGAAAAACCTAAAGAAACTTGCTTTTCTTGTTTAACAAAACCAGCTTCATGCCCTTAACATCTGCCTGAATCTCTGGGACAAGCTGTTATTTTCCCAAACAAAATAATTCTCCGAATTGGTAACTTGGATATTACTTTCCATCTGGATAACTGCCTGATTGTTAAAAGATCATAGATGCCTGCTCTTCTCTTCCTTCCCCAAACTTGGTACTTCTCCTGGGGTCTCTCCAACAACCTCAGAAAACAGCTTCCCATCCCCTGGATACCCGGCTCTTCTTGGATTCCTCCCTTCTGATCTATCGATTGGGTCAGGTCCTGAATTATTTCTTATAACAATAAGCAACGCTTGCTGTTTGCTGTGTGTTGGACACTGTTCTAAGTGCATTATGTGCATTAACAAACTCAACTTTGACAGTAACCAACACCGTGAGGTTGGTAGCATTCCTTATTATTGTTAGTATACAGATAGGGAAACTGAGGCATCAGAGGGTAGAATTACTTGCTCAAGGTCACACGAACAGGGATGGTGGAGTTAGAGTTCAAATTCAGGTTGGCTGGCCCCAGAGCCTGTGCCCTTAACCACAGCACCTTGCAGTCTAACTCAGTGGCTTCTCCTTATCTGTGGAATCTACCTGCTTCTGTCCCAACACCACCTCTTTGACCGACATGCCTATCGTCTCTTGCTGAAATTACTGCAGCAGGTTCCTGACTTTTTCCTGTCTCTCCGTCTGATGTTTCCCGTCCAATCTGCATGCAGCCACCAGAGCGATTGTTTTGAATTTCCAACAGTTACACCCCTCCCATCCTGGCTCAGCTCTTCTGATGGACTCCCGATGCCTTCAAGGATGTCCTCTAACTCCTTAACGTGTGTGTAACTCCTGTGTGTTCTGACCCCTGCTTAAAACGATAATGAAAATCACTGTGATCTTGGTCATGATGAGAGCTGGTATTTATTACTAAGCATGCAGTAAGTGCCAGAGACACTGCAGGGATCATCTCATTGCATCCTCCCAGCATCCCTGATGGAGGCTGGAGAGGCTTCAGATGATGGCAGTGGGAGTCCAGGTCCTGGGCTCTTCACCACTGACCCTGATTCCTATGCCCTGTGCACCGTGGGTGTACTGAGCAACTTGTGGGGTCAAGCATTTTCTCACCTCCAGGTCTCTGCCCTCCTCCTCTGTCTGCCTAACTCTGTACTTGGCACAAACATTTGTTGAAGGAATAGAAGAACTTCACAGAAGATGTCACGTTGTTTAGAATTCTTGGCTGCGACAATGCAGCAGAGAGGGATCAAACCCAGTGAAACAAGGCAAAGCCAGTGAGAAGGTAATGAGGAGGAAGGTAGACAGCCAGTATGACCTGGGAGGAGGTCTGCTTTCTCTCCAAACCAGGGTGGGCAAGGGTCGCACTCAAAAGGCACAGGTGAGCTACTTGGTTTTGTCTCCATTAGGAGAGGTGACATGAGAAATAGACAGCGAAGTGACAGGCAAGGTCAGAGTGAAACCAGGAGGCTCTGAATGCCACAGCCCTGGGATGGGGGCTGCTGAGGTTCCTGGAGACATAAAAGCATCATCACTGATACTGAGAGCTTGCTTCATTCCCACTTACTGAATCTTAGGCATCGCCATCTCCTGGCTGTGCTAATGCCAAGCTACACCGTAGGGACAGGGCTGCGAGCACAGGCTTTTGAAAAACCTTGCTCAAAAACTTATGACTTTATTTTGTAAGCTACATGGAGCCCCTGGGATGTTATTTAAAGTGAGGAAGGCATGCTCACTCCTTCTCTTGCCGCTTCTTAGGAATGGGACAGAAACAAAACCTTCGGAGTCACACACAGCTCCCCAATCTATGGTGAAGTTTAAGTGGGTGCCCAACTACCGCAGCCATTGCAAAACTTCCAGAAGCCCATGTCAAGCAAAGCAAGTGAAATGGGAATGGAATCTTTTCCTAGCGAAACAGGTTCTCTCCACTTCTTCCTTCCTCCGGCACATGCAAGGGAGGCTCAGAGTTTGTAAAGAGAAGGAAACCTGGGAAGCAGCGTTTAATTCTTTATTAATACAGTCTGCACTTCCCAAGAGCTGAGACCAGCAGATTGGCTCATCTTCCAGGCAAGACAGGACAGTCAAAGGGAATGCGTGTGGAAATGTCTGGTCTGGAATGATGCAGGACCCAGCAAGGCTGTTGTGTCTTTGATTGCTGAACTGAGTCATTAGCTGTACTAAGAATGTCATCTAAATGTAAATCTCTGCCATGGGTGATAGATAAATGTTCCTTTTTACCTTGATTTTTCAAACAGCCTGTCTCAGGTGACTGTACATAATGGCAAAACTAGACATGGAACCACACCACAAAGGAAAAAAGAAATGTTCATTATCACAGCCAATTTAGATGTAGGAGGATACACACTCGTCTTTCCTTTTAGCTCATCTTTTTTTTCTCCTGTGCCTTTGCAAGACTCTGCAAGGGTCTCCAGGAGATGTCACCCAGTGAGGCTGTTTAGAAGAGAATGTACCCAATTCTGTCCCGTCTAAGGACAGAGTTGGTTAATTTTAATATTACATCATTAAGGAAAGTGATTTCTTTTTCATGAGGCCAAATTGGATTAATTACATGCACACGATGTATACTTAACAAATGGCTTAATTCAAAGGTGTTGACCTGGGTCATGCACAGTTTGGTTGTTTTTCAACCGAACAAGGCGTTTGCCATTCATACTCTGAATTAAATGTGCTAGGTTTGAAAATTCTAGTAGCCATTCACGTTGCCTGATGAGCTTCAGTGCATTTATGATTCCCCTCCCCCAGATTATACACATAGTGCTACGGATGACCACTGGTGGAGTTAAAACACAACCAGAAGAGAGAGTTCATGGTTCACTGGGTATATTTATTGCTTGATGAGAATGCAAAGCACCATCAATCCAATCCAATGATTCCTTCATTATCAGCCCACCCTGTGTAATCGAGGGATGAGGCCTGGCTTGGTCACCCTTTCTTCACACAGTAAAGAATGGCGGCTCCAGGTCTTCACTACTGTGAACAGTGCTGCCATGAACATTCGTGTGCACGTGTCCTTATAGTAGAACAATTTATAATCCTTTGGATATATACCCAGTAATGGGATTCCTGGGTCAAATGGAATTTCTATTTCTAGATCCTTAAGGAATTGCCACACTGTCTTCCACATCAAAAACGATGAGTTCGTGTCCTTTGTAGGGACATGGATGAATCTGGAAACCATCATTCTCAGCAAACTGACACAAGAGCAGAAAATCAAACACCACATGTTCTTACTCATAGGTGGGTGTTGAAAAATGAGAACACATGGACCCAGGGAGGGGAGCATCACACACTGGAGTCTGTTGGGGGAAAATGGGGGGGGGGATGGGGGGTGGGGAGGTGGGGAGAGATGGCATGTGGAGAAATGCCAGATATACGTGAAGGGGAGGAAGGCAGCAAATCACACTACCATGTGTGTACATATGCAACAGTCTTGCATGTTCTTCACATGTACCCCAAAACCTAAAATGCAATAAAAAAAAGAATGGTGGGAATTATTGAGCCCTGAAGGCAGAGGTGGCTTCCAAGGAACTGCAGAGGGCTCTTAGTGGGCGGCTTGCAGTGATGGGAAGGCTCTGTGCTCCCGGCCTGGCAGAGGCAGCATGACAAAGCACTCATGTGATGTGTTTCCACGTGAGAGGTGACAAAAAGACAGCATTCCTGAATTTGGCCTTCCCTCTTCCCAACACAAAACACCAGAAGAAGGTGTCTTCTTTTGTTTATTCTACAGTGAGATCTGAAGGCATAGCCACATTGTCCTGTCTGGTCTCACCAGACCTTAACCTGGCAGGAAGGGCAGATAGGCAGATTATTCCACTACAGTGTGACAGAGAGATCTGTGGTTGCTGCAGTGAAATTGTGTTGTCATGGACAAAAAGTTGCAGTAGATACCAGTTAAGGATGTACAGTTTCCTTAGTGGTGAAGCCTCCAGTTTCACAAAGCAGGAAATAACAGAGTTTTCAGATGGAAGGAAGGCTTCCCAGGTCCCCAGATACCCCTGGGGACATACAGCTAAAGATGAGTCACCTGCCTAAAGCAAGCATTTGTGCAGGTGTGAGCAGTTTCTTTTGCTTCTTCTTTTTTTTTTTTTTTCTTTTGAGACAGGTTCTCATTCTGTCACCCAGGCTGAAGTGCAATGGCGCCATCTCAGCTCACTGCAACCTCCTACTCCGGGGTTCAAGCAATCCTCCCACCTCAGCCCCTCAAGCATCTGGGACTACAGGCATGAGCTACTATGCCTGTATAATTTTTTTTTTTTTTTTTTTTTTGTGGAGGTGGGGTTTCACTATGTTGCCCAGGCTGGTCTCAAACTCCTGAGCTGAAGTGATCTGCCTGCCTCAGCCTCCCACGTGCTGTGATTACAGGTGTGAGCCACTGCACCTTGCCTTTTTTTTTTTTTTTTAACCATTCTTATAGGAGTTCTTGGATTCTGTTATCTATTTCTTACTCCTCCAACTAGAGTTTCTGGCTGTATGTCTGCCCACTCCTCAATTGCAAATGTCTTCTAAGAAAAAAAGAAGTCTTCCATGTATTTACTGTGAGGAGGAGAAAAGCATTTCCTGGGATGATCCCTTGGCAGGCTCAGGTTTCAGGCTGAGGTAAATACAAAGGTCTTAGGAAATGAGAGAGTCTGAAAAGGCTTTATAGAGGAGGTATCATTTGAGCTGGGTTTTGAAGCATGAAGAGAAGTTTTCTAGGCAAACCGTGGAAGGCAGGAGAATCCCTGGCAGGGGGAACAGCACATGAAAAAGAGACGAGGCACAGAAGTGCGCCTTTTGAACAGGCTGGAGTTTCTCATGGTGGCTGAAGAAGCTGAGCTGAGCAAGGAAGTTTCTCTTGCAACTTGGTCCAAGACATGTGGGGACTTCAACAGTTTTGGGTGGGAGGAAGGAGACTGGGATGGGTAAGATCTTTATTGAAAGATGCTAACTCAGTTCTGGAGGCCAGATCATGTGGCTGCTCAGGCTTCGTTTGATTCAGGCAATGCCTCACTGAGTGAAATGTCTTCACGTTCTGCACGGGCTGGGTGAATGTGTTATTCCATGGTTGGGCAGGGTCCTTTCTACAAATCAATCTAAACTCTGCATGTTGAACTCTTTTTGAGAAAATTATAAGTGTTGCAGAAAATTTAGAAAATGCAATAAAATAGTCAGGCACAGCGGCTTGTGCATGTGGCCCCAGCTACTCAGGGGGCTGAGGCAGGAAGATCACCTAAGTCCAGGAGTTCAAAGCTACAGTGAGCTGTGATTGCACCACTGCACTCCAGCCTTGGGTGACAGAGTGAGACTCTGTCAAATACAATAGAAAATAGAATAGAATTGGAGTAAACCAGATACTTAAATCACCTAGAACCCTATCATCCAGGGACAATTACTGGTAATCTTCGGAGTCTATTTATACATTTTCTGAGCAAAAATGGAATCACATAGTATGGGATTATTTTACAGCCCACTTTTTCCACTGAATACATCATAAACCTCTCTTCATGCCAATAAATACAGTTCTACAATGCTAGTTTTAATGGCTACATGGCAGTTCCTTGTTAAGATGCATGATTATTTATTTATCCAGCTGCCTATTGCTAGACATTTTATTTGCATGACAGGCTGCCCTCTCCCTTTGACCTTCCTGAAAGTGTTTCCCTCTTGCTTCTCTGAATTCACCTAAAGCCATCCCCTACTGGTGTAGAAACAGCACTTCTGATGCTTTTGTATAAAGCAGAGAAATCTCTGCACTGACTCTTGTCTGAAGCTATCTTTCCTTTCTGTTGATTCTGTCTTAACTCCCTCGTTGGTCAGTGGAGAAATAGGGGCCAAATTTAGAACCCTGAGTCCTGAGATGCACAGCCCAACTCCTCAGGCAGCAGCAACAGCGTGGCTTGCAGGGAGAATGAACTTTTGATTTAGAAATGTCTGCTCCCCTCCTCCAGCTGTTTTCAAGAACCCCAGCACAGAAGCAGCTGTCAGCATGTCACAGTAAATTTGGCTTGGTGCCAGCCTGGTCACAGCCAAGCCACCTACATCATGAAGAAATGGGGTTCAATTAAGCCTCTGAAGTCTCCCAGCTGTGCTGCCTGGGTTGCCTTCTTCATTTGTGTTCACACCCTACAGACTTGGGTAAAACAGTGTTTCTGCACCAGTGGGTTTGTTTAGTCTGCTCTCTAATGGGCCTGGGCTTTACCGAAAGCCTAGGATACATTGCCTGCCTGGATTGCTGCAAGAGTAGAACCTTGAAGGCTTTGGGTCTTGTGGAGTGAGAGGCTGGCTACCTGAAAAACAAGCTTAAGGAGGGGATTAAAGTCACCCAACCACCCACCTATGCGTCCATTCATCTGTCCACCCATCGATTCATCCATTCATCCAACCATCCATCCACTTATTTAGTCCTTTAGTAAGATTTGTCAGGCACCTCCTATAGGCCAGACTCCTTTTTAGGCACTTAGGACTCTCAGTGAACAAAAGTGACAAGCAGTACTCTGTGAACACCAGTAAGTTACATAGTATTTACAAGGCACTAAAGGATATGAGTAAAACAGAGCAGGAGAGGGATCTGGGGGTCTGGGTGGGGAAGGTGCAGTTGTGATTTGAAGTAGGAGCGTGGGGTCAGACATCATTGAGAAGTTAACCCTTGAGGGGTGATTTGGAGAGTGAAGAAGTTAGCCATGTGATTCTCTGGAGGGAGAAAGTTGCAGACAGAGGGAGCCATCAGGTCGAAGTCCTTATGCAGGAACATCCTGCACATTTAAGGGAGAGCACCAGGGACAGATGATCTTGGAAGAATAAGCTTGGGGGAGGGCAAAAGGATATGAGTTCTGAGGGCAGGGCTGCAGGGTGTCCTCTCTTTCAGTATGCCTTTCACTGTAGGACTGCAATTGGGTCAAGAAAGTGAGATGCTGGGAGCTGAGTGCCTTCCTCCCTGGGCTCCGCTGGAGAGAGTCCCGGGAAGGCGGGCAGGGTCTCTGCCCTTCGAAGGACACAGGAAACTTTGCCCTAGGTCATACCTGTGGTGAAGCTTCAGGGGGTTCAGGAATCCACAGAAGCAGTGCAAAGTGAAACGTGGAGTTGAACATGAGATAAATAGAATTGGGTGTGAATCTCTGTTTTTCCAAATAACTCACTCTCTAAGCCTCTGTTTCGCTCTCTGTAAAAGTAGGGATTAAAAGAATAGGTATTTGAGAACAGCATCTCTATCTGAGGGAAATTAAGTTGCCTGCATTCAGATAAGATGGTAAATTACAGAGCCAAGCCTTCAACCCTCTACGTCTGCCTCCACGGTCTCCCTATGAGCTGCCCTCTTATCAAGGCAGACAGCAAGGACCAAGTCAACCAATAAAGTGTTTGAAAGAGGCTGGCAAATTGTCAAGTGCTGAATTGATGTACTTTGTCATTGTTATTAAAGATAGGACTTGGGGTTAAGTTCCGAGATGACCTTAGCGTCCAGCAGTGCAAGACTGTCTATGTGAGTTGGCAGTGGCCTTTGAGTGACAGCTGAAAATGCTGCTGCTGAAGGTCACAGAAGAAATTGGCAGGGCTGAGCATGGTTAATAGATTTTATCATCATGTTTTGTATTTAAAACTTCTCTTTACACAGTATAGTTTAACAATTGCTGCTGCCCGTGCATTTTACTAATTGATTTATGTTAACTTCCGTGCATGCTGTTGATCAATATAAACAGCCTTGTACTGTCGCATCCTTGGAACTTAGAGCAAACCCTGACATCCGTGTACTCAGTATGCTGGGCGACCTCTCCAGCCCTCTTCCACGGGGGAAAAGGAGCACAGATAACTGTGGATTATCTAGATTTTTCTACATTGCCATGTGTGCCTGTTTCCAATCAATTCCTATAGACAAGCTTGTACAGCAAATCTATTTTAACATCAAATTGCTGGCAATGATACTGACATGCATATCACCCTTAGGCCAGGGATTTTTATGAAAATGTTAGATAAATCTTACTTGGGTAATAAATTCATCTGGCTGGACTTGGTGGAAAGAGAGAGAGAGAGAGAGAGAAAGAGAGAAAGTGAGAGAGAGAGAGAGAGAGAGAGAGAGAGAGAGAGAGAGAGGAGAGGTATTTTTTTCTGCTTGTGATACTTTGAACTGGAGAGATTTCATATTTACCTGGCTCAGGCAATAAACCCAATGTGAGCACCCTAAAATAGCACTTATATCTGACCTTTTCAGTTTGAAAACAGTCGACTCTGTAGCAGGAAATTGAAGCTTCCTGGGGAGAAAAGGCCAGGCTGAATTAGGTGGAAGAAATCTGTTCGGGAACCTTCAGATCTCCTGTGGGCGGTCAGCAGGGATGGAGGGGTGTCTTCCCAGTAGACTTGAATAGGTTTAAAAGCCTAAGCAAATTTCCTAAGGGTCTTCGAGAAAGTCTTACTATTCTTGCTCACTTTGGAAAACTGATATTTTCCTGACATATTAGGAGTTAACATAATAGATATAAAAATTAAATTACATTTTTAAAGTACAGAGAGAAGCCATTTTGTAAACTTTAAAGTAATTTTTATTTTAACCAAGGAATGCATGTGTATGGTTTAAACATCAAATAATGTTGAAAGGCTTCAAATAGAAAACATCAGTGACCCATCCCCTCTGCAGCTCCGACCTCCTCCTCAGAAGCAACCACCTCTGAATTTTTTTAGCTGTTTCTTCTGGCATTTTCTCTAATATTTTAAAATCACATCTGTATTATTTCATGAATGATCAATCTTGGACAATGTGTGTTGCTTTCATATTATGCCTAGATGAGGACTTCTGAGTTTCTTACACACCTCTTTCTCTTCTCCCTATACCCCAATAGTATAATTCCACATTTTGTTGTAATTACTGTTGTTTCCATTATTATGACTATGCATACTGTTTACTGCTAAGCCAGGGAATGTACTATGGTTATATTTCTACGATTTTATTTCCTTTCTTCTCAACTTACTTATAAAATCTTCATTTTCCCATTTCCAGGGTTTATTTTGAGTCTTCATCTTAGTTTTCTCATATTCTCCAACAGCTATACAATGCTCGATTTTGCAATTTTCAACTCAGCCAAACCTGTCAGGTAATCTATCAGTTTCATTTTTTTCCCTCCTTAATTTCCCTCTCCTGGAGCCCTCCCTTATGCTCCCTGTTGGCCTGGTTCTTCTCTAAGACTGCTGAACAGATTTTATCCTGGGCTCTCTCTTCCATTATCCTGGAATTCCCTTTACCTTTCTCCTGTGCTAGATTCCCTATTTCTTTGATCGAAAGTCTTCATTTTTAGTAGTTACTTCCCCATGTTAGTGGACCTTCTTCCCTTGTAGTTTCCTACAGAGTACTAGAGAAGTAACTTATTGTGTGACTTTGCATGTCTGAAAATGTCTTATTTTACCCATATCCCAATGGATAGTTTGGCTGGGTATAGAATCTTCCTCTTAGAATTCTGAAGGTATTGTTTAATTATTTTCTGGCTTCTGCTATTGTTATTAAGAAGTCCAATTCCATACTGATACCTGATCTTTTGTGACATTCCTCTCTGAAAGCTCTTAGGATCTTCTCTATCCCTGATTCTAGAATAATTTTATTACGATGGGTCTTAGTGTGGGTTGAGCTCATATCGTACTGGGAAACTTCTAATATTTTTTCTTTGTTTACTAACTATTTTTTTTGTCTCCTCTCTCTCTGGAAATCCCTTAGTCAATCTAGGACCTCCTGGACTGATCTTTGAATTATTTGTTTTTTCCATTTTGGGAATTTCCTCAGCATAAATGTCTACTCCTTTTACAGAACCTGCTGCTCTTGATTCCAGAACATTTCTAGTTTGTTTACTTGGAAAATACACCCATAGCTACTATAAGCATAGAGGAGAGGGAAGTCACTTCCTATGCTGGATTACAGGAGGGCAAGAAAATGGAGTCCAACAGCTTCTCCTCCAGACCTGCAGAACATTCTCCCTGTTTTCTCTCACCTCAGTCTCAGCTACCTCTGTACCTGGTACTTCAAATTTCTGAGCACATCTAGGGTTCTCAGGGCAAATCAACTTGCTTTTCTGTATTGTCTCCCTCTGACATAACTTAAATTTAACTTTCTTCTGTTCACTCAATCTATTTTATCACTTCATATATTGTGGGTTAGTGATGCAGATGACATCTAGTTTCACCCAAACTGCCTTTAGGTTTCTTTTTTTCCTCTCCTTTTTGTTGTGAATTAATTTTTTAGAGGAGAAGGGGACAGATATTTCTTCATTCTGCCATCTTGAAATTGGAAGTCAAGCTGTCTATTTAAAGAGTTTCTCAAGCTACTCCTTTACATAATAAAGTAAAAGATTGTTTGACGTATCATCTTTCCAAAACTTTTGCATGTTACTGAATGCCAGTAGTGAATGAACTCATTTTTTCTGCTTACTTAACTGACCTTAAATATCTCTCATCATAATGATCATTAATGACTTAAAGCAATTTTTTCTTATTGTGGTAAAATATACAAAACATAATTTTAGCCATTTTAAAATGTACAGAATGGGATTAAGTACATTTACATTGTTGTGCAACCCTCAGTTCTGTAATTTTTTCATCTTCTCATGTTGAAACTTGGTACCAACTAAACTCCTTCAATCCCCACCCCAGTCCTTGGCAATTACCATTCTACTTCTGTCTCTATGAATTTGACTACTTTATGTACCTTATATGTGGAATCGTACTATATTTTTCCTTTTGTATCTAGCTTATTTCACTTAGCATAATGTCTTTAAGGTTCACCTGTGTTGTAGCATGTGTCGGAATTTCCTTCCTGTTTAAGGGTGAATAATATTCCATTGTATATATACATCAATTTTGCTTATCCATTAACTTGTTGATGGACACCAGGTTATTTCAGCCTTTTGGCTGTTGTGAATAATGATGCCATAAACATGGGTATACAAATATCTGAGTCCCTTATTTCAGTAGGTAACCAGAAGTGGAATTGCTGGATCCAATGGTAATTTCATTTTTATTTTTTTGAGGAACTGTCATATTGTTTTCTGTAGAAGCTATATTATCTTACATTTCTACCAGCAATGCAAAACTGACTCAATTGCTCTATAACCTCTCCAACACTTGTTATTTTCTGTTTTTTTTTTTAAATTAAATATATAACCATTCCAATGGGTATAAATGTAAAAGGCTTTTCAAAGGTACATGCTTACTTTTATGGAGTATTAAGTAAAGTACTATGCATGCCTTATTCCCTTTAATCTTCACATCAACTCTGAGGGAGGCATTACTTTCACCATGTTACAGATGAAAAGCTGTTGTCCAAAAAGTTTAGGTGACTTTCCCGGATTGACATAGGGACTAAGAAGCAGGGCCACTGTTCCAATTCTATATCAGTGTGTAACAGAGCACCCAGGCCCTAGGGGCTGAGAAACAACAATGTATTGTTATCTGGCCTAGTTCTGCAGGTTGGCTGGACTCAGCTGGGCCATTCCCCTCTGTGTCTCATGTGGTTGGACCAGATGGCAGCTACGTCTGAAGTCAAATGACGACTATTCTGGGATAAACACCTAAATGACTTCTTTATAGTCACATTTCTCTTCTCTGTGCTTCATGTGATCTCTCTCTCTCTCTCTCTCTCTCTCTCTCTGTCTCCTCACCCTCCAATCAAGATTGAATCTCCAGCCATCTGACTCCAGAACCTGCTTGCCTAACCACTCTGCAATACTGTGTTTCTATTGGTTTATATTTATTCTTGGGGTAGTCAAAGTCTAAAGTAATAGAATCATTAGGGATCACCTAGTTCAGTGGCATTTAGAATCATTTTCTTAAAAAAGAAAGAGTTGAACCTTTTCCTCAAATGATAATTTACCAGGCAGTTAAGAGTATAGTGAGTAAATTAAAGATATGGGGTATGGAACCTCACTGTTCTGCTCCCTACCAAACCATGTGACCTTGGACAAGTTATTTAATCTTGATGTGCTTCTGGATTCTACTCTGTAAAATAGAAATATTTCTAGTAATAATACCTACTATGGGGTGCTGATGAGCAGATGAATTAATATATATACATAAGTGTTAATAAGAATGACTAGCATGTTGTAAGGGCTCAATGAATGAAGCTTTATTATTATTATTAAGAGTGGTAAGTAATATGAGATAAACCAGGCAATGTTCTAAAGTGGGAATTATAAATGAGACTCCTCTCTCACCATTAAGTGTGTAGCCACTGAAGTAGATGAATGTGCTTTCAACTTACAGCTAAGGCAATGTCATGGAGTAAGGATACCTGCAAATTCTTTGTAACTCCTCCTGCTGAGAGGAAATTCTCTTCTCCCTGAATCTCAGCTAACTTTAGTGACCTTCTTGACCATGAAATGTAACAGAAATGATGTTATGAGATTTCTGAGGCTAAGTCAGAAAAAGCCTTCCAGCTTCTGCCTGGGTAGATTAGACCACATACTCTGGGGAAAACCAGTAGCCATGTTAAGAAATCTGTCAACCCCAAGACCACCACACTATGAGAACCCTGAGCCACTCAGGGAGGTCCTAGAGGATGAAATGCCATGTGAAAAGTGAGAGGCCAAGGAGCCCCAAGCGGCCAGTTACATGGATGCCAAAGCCATCTTGGAAGCAGGTCTTCCAGCCTTCGCCACCTCAGCTGATACTACCTGGATCAGAGATGAGCTGCCCAGCAGAGCCCTTCCTGAATTCCAGACTCAACAAAATCAGGAGCCAAATAAAGTGTTGCTTTCAGCAACTAAGTGTTAGGGTAGTTTGCAACACAGACATGAAACAGGAAATGTATCCAGTGGCTTCAGTATATACATGGAGAGGCAATGGTCTAAGGAAAGATGCAACTCACCAGCGTCATTCACCAAGAGCAGTGTGGTGTGAGGTTAAAACTACGGACTCTGAACTCAATTGACTTTGCTGAAATCCAAGCTTTACCATTTGCTAATTGAGCAAGATTTCTAACCTTAAATTCCGTAAGCCAGTTGTAAGGATCAAATGAATATTATATTTGCAAGTCACTTAAAACAGTGACCGGCACATAGTAAATATACAATTATTATCAATGGTAACTGATAGATTCTGAATCAGAATTCATGTTCCCTGATTCCAATATGATGGATTCTTAGGGAGCCAACCCATGGTGGGGTGTGTATATGTGTGAAATTAGAGACTTTGTGACTTCCTAGTTTGCATTTCCTTAGGCAGGTTGCAAATTGCTTATCACTGAGCCTTAGTTTCCTTATCTGTAAAATGGGATGAGTAATAGTAGGGTTGTGATTGAACAGATGAACTATAATAACTGTGTAAAGGATTTAACATAGTGCCTAGAAAATGGTGAACAGTCCACAATGGATAACCACTACTCCTGTAGTACCACTACTGCTACCAAGACTTCTATTTCCACAATGCTATGATTTTCCTACTCATGAATGGAAACTGTGAGAAAAGTGTGTTATGTGTGATATAAGAAAACTGTGATATGTAACTGTGAGGAAACATATAATTGAAAAAGAGGTTGGAAGTTTTACCTCATAATGCAGAGAACAGACAAGGTCCATTTGCTATGAAAATCCTGCTTCTAGAGAAGCATTTTAAATGCAAATTCTCCAAAAAATTAGTTTTCATCATCTAGTTGGAAATCACCAACAGTGTGATAAAAAAAATTAATAGGAATCATGGATGGTGGTTCACCTAATGATGACTCTGAAGTGACAGCATCTGTTGCAGATTCACTGAGAATCGTTTTCGGTATGACACTCTCTCTCACCAAATGAAAAATTAATTGAAAATCCCAATCTCAGATGCAGCCAGAACAAACATTCTTGGAGCCAAAAATAGGAAAAATACATCTGAAGATTCATCAGGGGATTGTGCTCTTGTGGTTTTATATCCATGTCTGTTTTTCAAAATTTAGGCAGGAATAGGTACACACAGATGTATTTATTATCAGAGCAAAGCAAAACAAAATGAAAATAAAGAAATAAAAAAGAAGAAAGATGAAAGAAGCCCAAGGGTGTGTGTACTGTCCAAATACACTCCAGCATCCCATCTTGTTTGCTGGCTTTTGACGCAAAATAGGTCATTTTCCTCCTTCTTGGAACTTGCTTGGGGAGATTACCAGAGACAGCTGCATAGGTCAGACCCATGAGTGAACCCTCAGACAGTCCCTGCACTGCCATCACCCTGAATGGTGGAGGTTTATGGGGCAGGATGTAGGCGCACATGGTCCAGGACCAGCCATGCCCTCTTCCTCACCTGCACTCAGTGAGTTTCCCAGGAAGAAGGTACTATCGGGTCCAGGGGCTTGGCTCTTGATTCTCTAAGGGTCACCTGGCAGCAGACCCTTGTTTCATGATCGTCAGTCTCTGAATTGCCCGATTAACTCCTGGACAAACATTAGCCAAGGAAGACATTTTGCCAGAATTTTCATGCCTATGAGGGAGAGACAATCTGAAGGCAATCTTGTAACCTTATTGGGTACACCTGGATCGCAGTTGGGGTGCCTGGGGCACTTTATGAGCCTTTTGAACCAAAGACTTCTCTGGCCAGTGGGTTCACTTTATTTAGTCCTTTGTCTGTCTACCCATCTGTCCATCTGTGTGTTTGTTCATCCTTCCATCCACCCATCATCCATCCATCTATCTGTCCATCCATCTATCTATCCATCCATCCATCCATCCATTTGGCCATCTATCCATTTTAAACTCTTTGTTTAGAAGCAGAACTAGTGGAACTGTTACCTGAATCCTGGTGCTCTTCACTGGCAGAAGTAGGGGTGGGAAGGGTGCCCACACCCCCTCTCACTTCCTATTGCTGGCTCCTGAAGCTTCTCCATAGAACTCTGAGCTCTAATAAGCACATCTTTTTGATAACCACTGATCTCAGCCATGTGCCTAATCCTTTATACTTATTCCTCATTTTGTTCCCAAATATTGATCTGGGTTCTCTTTGACCTCTTGCTTGGACACCCAGGAACCCATGGAACAGCACCCCTTGGAAGTTTCCATAGGCTGCTCAAACATAGCACTTTAGAACGGAACTTTCCACACTCCACCCTCACTCCAAACAAGCAATCCCTCTTCTACAAAGCAATCCCTCTTCCACTTTAATGGCACCACTACTCACCTGGTTGCCCCAGCTGCTTGCAGTACTTCTGCTGCTTAGAAAGAAAAAGTTTAATCTAGGCATGGTGACTCAGCCTGTAATCCCAGCACTTTAGGAGGCCAGGGTGGGCGAATCACTTGAGGTCAAGAGTTTGAGACCAGCTTGGCCAACATGGTGAAACCCCATTCTACTAAAAATACAAAAATTACCCAGTTGTGGGGGTGCATGCCTGTAATCCCAGCTACTCAGGAGGTTGAAGCAAGAGAATTGTTTGAGCCTGGGAGGCAAAGGTTGCAGTGAGCTGAGATAGTGCCCCTGCACTCCAACGTGGGTGACAGAGTGAGATTCAAGGGGAAGAGAGAGAGAGAGAGAGAGAGAGAGAGAGAGAGAGAGAGAGAGAGAGAAAGGAAGGAAGGAAGGAAGGAAGGAAGGAAGGAAGGAAGGAAGAAAGTTAGTTTAAAAACATTGACTGGAAGCTCCATGAAGGGACACAGAATTTGGGTTGGGTGTGATTCTATGTCATAGAGATCTGGGTGTCTCTCTGACCCAGTGGCTAGGGGTTTAGGTCTGGAGCCAGTTTTTCCAATCTCCAGCTGTGTGATCTGGACAAATTACTTAACCTCTCTCTGCCTTACTTTTCTCAATAACAAAGGTGGGGAAATACCTACCTTGTTGAGTTTTGAGAATTAAATGGCATTGTATTTGCAAACCTTTAGCATAATACCCAGCATGGAGGAAGTGCTTGGTAAATGCTGGCTAATTCTTCTCATCAAGTCCCAATCAACAATTTTAGTCAAATGTATCTCAGTATTTCTTAAATCCATCTCTTCTTCTCCATGCCTACCATCCTTCCCTAATTCAGGCTTCCATACTTTCCTGTTTGGACTATTTTAATAGCATCCTGCTGTTACAACAACCAAACCGATGTCTCTAAAACACATTTTTTTTTTTTTTTTTGAGATAGAGTCTTGCTCTGTCACCCAGGCTAAAGTGCAGTGGTGTGATCTTGACTCACTGCAGCCTCTGTCTCTGGGTTTCAAGTGATTCACCTGCCTCAGCCTCCCGAGTAGCTGGGATTACAGGCACCCACCACCATGCCTGGCTAATTTTTGTATTTCGACAGGGTTTCATCATGTTAGCCAGGATGGTCTTGAACTCCTGACCTTAAGTGATCCACCCACCTCAGCCTCTTAAAGTGCTGGGATTACTGGTGTGAGCCACTGTGCCTGGCCTAAAATACTTATTCGAACACCTTGTCTCCCACTGCCTGTTTAAATTTGAACACATTGTCTCCCACTTCCTGTTTAAAACCTTTCAATGAGTACCTGTTGCCTATTGGAAAATTTTCTACCTTCTCAGCCACCACTAATAATAGGTCATCTGTGATCACCAGGGTGCTTCTGCCCCAGTCTTCAACTTCAGTACCCACACTCCGTGCGCTTCCCCCCACTTCCTTCCTTTCTTATTCACTTTTCCCTCCTTTACTCCCTCTTTTCCTCCCACTCTCCTTTCCTTCTGTTCTTCTTTCTCTAGCTCAACTGATGTTGATGGAGATCTTTGATGTGTACAGAGCTCTGTCTGGCAGTGGGGTGATAGTGAGGGAAACTAGACAGTACCCTTGCTCTCAGGGAACTCCCGTGATAGACAAGAAGCCAGATATTGATCAAAGAGTCATGAAACGAATGTCCAGTCACAGCTGTGACAGTGCCACCCAGAGGACCTGACATGATGGGAACTTCAACCTGGCCAGTGAGGTCTGTGGCATCTTGGAGGAGGAGGCCCTGCCTTGCCTGAGAAGTTAGGCAGAGAGAAAGGGAGAGGGGCTGTGTGCATGGGGGCATGCATGGGCACGTGTCTGTGTGGGTGTGGGCATGCATTGCACGTGTGTGGGCATGTGTGTGCACATCTGTGTGTGGATGTGTTTGTGGGCATGTGTGTGTACATGTATGTGTGTGGATGGGTGAACATTCCTGTGCACATGTGTGAATTGTGAGTATGCACGTGCACATATGTATTTGCAAGTGTGTGGACATGCATGTGCACATGTGTGGATTGTTTGTGGGCATGCATGTTCACATGTGTGTGAGCAAGCGTGTACATCTGTGTTTTCACATGTATGTGTTTGCATGCATGTGGATGTGTGTGGGCATGCACGTGTATGTGTGTGGATTGTGTTTGTGGGCAGGCATGTGCACATGTGTGTGGGGCATGTGTGTGCACATGTGTGGGCATACATGTGCACATGCATCTGTGTGGATGTGTGTGTCCATGTGTGTGTACACGTGTGGATTGTGTTTGTGGTGGGCATGTGCACATGTGTGTGGGACATGTGTGTTCATGTGTGTGCACATATATGTGTGGATGTGTGTGCGCACATGTGGATTCTGTTTGTGGGTATGTATGTGCATGTGGGTGGCATGTATGTGCACACGTATGTGTGGATGTGCATGGGCACATGTGTGTACATGTGCAAAGTGTGTTTGTAGGTATGCAAGTGTGGGCCATGTGTGTGCACATGGGTGTGCATATATGTGGGCATGCAGTGCACATGTGTCTGGATGTCTGTGGGCATGCATGTGCACATCTGTGTGTGGATTGTGTTCGTGGGTGTGCATGTGCACAGTGTTTATGTGGATGTATGTGTGGGCATGCCTGTACACCTGTGTGTGAATACTATAATTTGAAGCACTGGGCACGTCCCTAAAGGCCAGATGAAATGTGTTAGTCTGTTTTCACACTGCTGTAAAGAACTGCCAGAGACTGGGTAATTGATAAGGAAAAGAGGTTTAATTGACTCAAGTTCTACATGGCTGGAGTGGTCTCAGGAAACTTACAATCATGGCAGAAGGGGACACAGGCATGCCTTGCATGATGGCAGGTGAGAAAGAATATGTGAGAGTGCAGGAAATACTACCATTTACAAAACCATCAGATCTCCTGAGAATTCACTCACTATCATGAAAACAGCATGGGGGAAACTGCCCACATAATCCCATCACCTCCCTCTCTAGACATGTGGGGATTACAATTCAAGGTGAGATTTGGGTGGGAACATAGAGCCAAACATATCAGCTCCCCAAACTCTCAGTCTCCTCTCTCTCCCTCCACTTCCCCCACTGAGCTCTCAGCCAGCCTTGTGGATAGGCCTGTCCGCATGCCAGTGCTGAGGGCCAGGCCTATCCTCTGAGAGTGTCCCTCTAACCTTAAGAGCTAGGCTCACTTCCACATCCTCAGAACAAAGCAGATGGCTGAGAACATTATTTGGAGAATCCATAACATGTATTATAACAAACAAACATCATGTGGTTGAAATGACCTCAAATGTTTTTGTTGTTTAAGAAAAATTGAGCCAGATACTAGTTAAAAGTATAGATTTAATTCAGTGCCACTGCAATAGGGGAGAGAGGGTTCGGCAAAACAGCTCAACTCTGAGCACAACAAAGACAGCTGAGATTTATAGCCAAGAAATAAAGGGAGGGGGCCAGTGGATGGAAAATTTCTCAGGGGAGGCATCAACGGTCATAGAATTCTTGCTGAACTGACCTCAAAAGATTTTTACTAAAGGCAGGCCAAGGACTCAGACATCAAGGGTGGAGATAAGGAATTTTATTAGATGTCAGGGGTTGGGGAAGTCTTGTTAAGCTGATCAAGTGGGACTCTTGCTAAAACTGAACTGGACAGGCCAAGGACAGGGCTAAAGGACAGGACCCTAGCTGAGAATACTGCTCAGAGGAGCCTGTCCAAAGCATGGTTAGGAAGGAGTCTGGGTTTTTCTTTTCCGTTTTTTTTTTTCTTTTTTTATTCCTGTGCATCTACCACTTCTGCTACTCTTAAGGGTAAAGCACAAGATAAAATTTCTGGGAAGTGATGTGTTTGCATCATGCACTGCAAGAGATTGAATTCTCTGTTTCTCTTCAACTGAAAAGGAGTCCGATTATGCATGGCTAGTATTAAGCCAGGTGTGGAGGCTCCTGCCTGTAATCCCAACACTTTTGGAGGCTGAGGTGGGAGGATCGCTTCTGTCCAGGAGTTTGAGAACAGCCTGGACAACATTTTTTTTTTTTTTAAAGTTGGGAAGGAGGGGTCCTCCCCTTCCCATGAGAATCCTTTATTTATCCCATCTGAGGGTGGGTATGGGGTGTTAAATAAGATTTGACACAGGTGGGGACGCTGTACAGGGGGTCTGGGAAGGTGGCTGGGGGCGGGCTGCAGGTCAGTGCACCTGAGGCTGGCGGTGCCCGTGGCAGAGTCCTCCTGGTGGCTCAGGAGGTGGGCCCAGCTTCTCTGCCTCCTGCTCCACTGACTGGCTCCCGTGTGCACTGTCTTCCTTCATCTCTGTGCTGGGCAGCTTGTCTCAGGTCTCCGGATCTCTCAGCAGCCTCACTCCCTCTTCTAGGCCCATGTCAGACAGGGCGTCCTGCAGGCCTGCCAGGTCCCCACCAGCAAGCTCGTAGCTGCGCAGGAGGCTGCCGCTGGGTGAGGCCGTCTGTCGGTACGTGTCCACCAGGCTGCGCAGACCCAGCTGCTCTGCCAGTTCTGCCCAGCTGCCTTGGGCTTGCGGGAGAGTTGGGCGTGAGATAGAATTCCTTTAAGTGCAGGAAGAAGCCTTCAAGTTATCCAATCAGCAAGAGTAAGATGACCCCATCTGCAAACTGGGTGTCCAGATTCTGCATAGACAGGCCCAGGCGGTCCAGCTTCTGGTTGACAAAGTTCACGCTGGCCTCTTTCACTGGCTCTGCAGCGGGGAGAGGACCCAGGAAACCTGAATGAGTCGGAAGAAGATGAAGAGGACGATGACAACGAACGTGATGGTGATGATGGGGGAGAAAATGAGGAAGAGGAGGAAGATGCAGAGGCTGGTTCAGAAAAGGAGGAGGAGGCCCGGCTGGCAGCCCTGGAGGAGCAGAGGATGGAGGGGAAGAAGCCCAGGGTGACGGCAGGCATCTTGAAGCTGGAGGATAAGCAGCGGCTGGCCCAGGAGGAAGAGAGAGAGGCCAAGCGCTTGGCCATCATGATGATGAAGAAGCGGGAGAAGTACCTGTACCAGAAGATCATGTTTGGCAAGAGGCGAAAAATCCGAGAGGCCAACAAGCTGGCGGAGAAGCGGAAAGCCCACGATGAGGCAGTGAAGTCTGAGAAGAAGGCCAAAAAGGCAAGGCCAGAGTGAGCGCTGGAGGCCCCTCGGGGCTGAGGCCAGCTCCCAGCAGCTGAGCGTGGCAGAGGCAGGCCAGAGGACCGAAGTGTGATGGACCAGAGTCACTTCTTTCTCCAGCCAGCCCTGATCCCTCATGCTCTGTGGCTGGGCCAATGGGCAGCCCTGGCCCTCTCTTGGATGGAGCTGCCCTACTGGTGCCTGAGTAGAGAAGAGGCCTCTGCCCAGCCTGATTCAGTGCTCCCAGGAGCCAGTGACATGAGGTGCAGGGGCCCACCCAGCCCCTTAACTGCTGCGCCTATTCACCCTGGCTTTCCACAGCCCACTCCCGCACAGTTGGACCATGATTCTCAGGGTGCTGTGATGGAGTGAGGGTGGGAGGGGCATTTGCTATTAAATGACTGGACTTTTGTGTCAGTTGTATAAAAAAAAAAAAAAAAAAAAAAAGCCTTTTTGCCATAGGCCCGAGTGGGTGCTGCCGAAATGGGCAAGTTCATGAAACCCGGGAAGGTGGTGCTTGTCCTGGCTGGACGCTACTCTGGACGCAAAGCCGTCATCGTGAAGAACATTGATGATGGCACCTCAGATCGCCCCTCCAGCCATGCTTCGGTGGCTGGAATTGACCGATAGCCCCGCAAAGTGACAGCTGCCATGGGCAAGAAGATCGCCAAGAGGTCAAAGATCAAGTCTTTTGTGAAAGTTTATAACTACAATCAGCTGATGCCCACAAGGTACTCTGTGGACATCCCCTTGGACAACACTGTCGTCAATAAGGATGTCTTCAGAGATCCTGCCCTTAAACGCAAGGCCCGACGAGAGGCCAAGGTCAAGTTTGAGGAGAGATACAAGACAGGCAAGAACAAGTGGTTCTTCCAGAAGCTGCGGTTTTAGATGCTTTGTTTTGGTCATTAAAAAAGAAAAAGAAAAAACAAACAAACAAACAAACAAAAAACCCAAAAGTACGAAATTTTGCTGGTGGTGGCATGCACTTGTAGTCCTGGCTGCTTAGGAAGCCAAGGTGGGAGGCTGGTTTGAGCCCAGGAGGCAGAGGTTGCAATGAGCCAAGATGGTGCCACTTCACTCCAGCCTGGGCAACAGAGCCAGATCCTGTTCCCCGCCTCCCTTCCCCCCCCCGCCCCCAAATGCTGGTACTTACCGCGGCTGCGCTATCTTCTGGAGCTCTTCCAAGCCTTCTTTTTCTGATCCTCATTGTGGACAGGTGCTGGTATAGCATAGAGGCTGAACTTTGGACACGGCAGCGGTCCCTGTGTGAGCTGCTTCACCCCGCAGTTTGGATTTCATGTACCTGTCCTCTCCCCTGCTGCAGAATAAACACCTTGATTCAGAACCCACATCCCAGGCTGTTTCTGACCTCATCACTGACACCTGGCTCACACCTTGTACCTGCTCTCCCAGGGGTCAGCCAGAGCACCGAGTTCCCTCAACCCATCCAGGGCCTAACTCTAAACGCCAGATGGAGCTGTGATAATTACGTGTTTACATATTCTGCTTTTTGCAAAGGGATTAGCCTTTTTGAGCCCTCTCTATCAGCTGATCTCATCAATATTTCAGAACTATGTCAAAAAAAAAAAAAAAAAAAACCAAAAGAGCTGCTGGGCTCCATGATAATCCAATAATCTGCAGAAAAGTATTTGTTCATCCTGCACCTCATAGGGTACGGTGGTGGCCTCTGCTACACCAAGCCATGCAGGATGCCCTACAGGAGTTTACAATTAAGATCATATCCTGTGATGCTGACAAGCTGTGTGATTAAAGAAAGGACAAGGTGCTGGGGTGAAAAAAAGCCAAGAGAAATTGACAGGACGATGATGTGCTTGCACTGTGTGCTATGTGGGGTCTGATGCTCTGGGCCCTACTCCAACTGCCTGAGTGGTTGGGATGTGTAGGGGAACAGAGGCCCATTTGGCGAGTTCCACCCACCCTGGAGAGCAGAAAAGGAGACTGAGAAAGTGAAGTAACAAAGGAGAGAGGGAGGCCTTTTCCTTTCTGAAGAAGTGACATTTAAGCAGAGACTTGAATGAGGCAGGGAGGGATTCATGTGCATATTCTAACAGAGCCCAGGCTTTTAGGCAGATGAACAGCCAGTGAAATGCTCCTGTGCCCATCTGGAGGTTGCTGAGACCCTTGGTTTTCCACGGAATGCCCTTGGCAGATAGGGCCTAGGTTGACGTCCCAGGAGGCCTCCAGCCTCTGGTGCCTGTACCCTTGTGTGTTCCCTGCCCCTCGAGTGTGGGCAGGACCTGGGCCTCACTTCTAGCCAGCGGAACACAGCAAAGGTGACGGGATGCCACCCCATGATTTTGTGGTGTTACCTGGCAAAGGTGGTGGGATCTTACTCCTGTGACCACATTGCATCACGTAAGACTCTATCTTCCTAGAGTCACTGTCATTCTTCCAGTGGCCTTGAAGAAGCAAGCAGCCACGTTGTGAGAGAACCTGTGGACAGACCCAAGTGGCAAGAAATGTCATTTTTTGTTTTGTTTTGTTTTTTGAGACAGAGTCTTGCTCTGTTGCCCAGGCTGGAGTGCAGTGGCGTGATCTCGGTTCACTGCAAGCTCCACCTCCCGGGTTCAAGCAATTCTCTGCCTCAGCCTCCCTGAGTAGCTGGGATTACAGGTGCCCACCACCATGCTCGGCTAATTTTTCTATTGTTAGTAGAGATGGGGTTTCACCATCTTGGTCAGGTTGCTCTTGAACTCCTGACTTGGTGGTCCACCCACCTCACCCTCTCAAAGTGCTGAGATTTTAGGTGGGAGCCACCGTGCCTGGCTGAAATGTAGTTCTACTACCGTGATAAATTGAATTTTGCCAACAACCTGAGTGAGCTTGGAAGCAGCCCTTCCCAGGTTGAACTTTCAGAGGAGACGATGAGGTGGTAGCCCAGCTGACACCTTGATTGCAGCCCAGGGAGACACTGGAGTGGAGAACCCAGCTAAGCCACACCTGGACT
Organism: Saimiri boliviensis; assembly: GCF_048565385.1. Lineage (NCBI taxonomy): Eukaryota > Metazoa > Chordata > Mammalia > Primates > Cebidae > Saimiri > Saimiri boliviensis. The sequence continues at coordinate 12,876,412 of NC_133459.1, forward strand.
CCTGACCTACAGAACGGTGCAATCATAGGTGGGTGTTGTCATGAGCTGCTGTGTATTTGGCAGCTTGTTACCCAGCATAAAGAGCTAACACGGTTGGTGTCCTGGGCAGTGGACATTTCCCTTTGCTCAGCAGTGAGGAAAACTGTCCGATGGCCTTATTGAAATAGGATCCGAAGGCTCTAAGTTCTGATCACAACGCAGAACTATGTTACAGCCTTCATGGGACCTGGGTAGTTTTGCCATTGTGGGCCTCATCCTCCAGTAAAAAAAAAAAAAAAACAGTAAAAATTGTTTTATGTCTGTTTTGGTACACAGATGAATACAGCTTTCCCTTGAACAATGCAGGGGTTGGGGCACTGACCTCCTTCACGGTCAGAAATCCATGCATAGCTTTTGATTACTCAAAAACTTAACTACTTAGCCTACTATTGCCTGGAAGCCTTACTAACAACATAGTTGATTAACACGTATTTTGTATATGTATATATGTATGCTGCCTTCTTACAATAAAGTAAGCGAGAGAAAAAATGTTACTAAGAGAAGCATAAGGAGGAAAAAATACCCTGACTCTTTGTGAAGTGGAAGTGGGTCATCATAAAGCTCTTCGTCCTCATTGTTTTAGTGTTGAATTGACTGAAGAGGAAGAAGGGGAGGCGTTGTTTTTCTGTCTTAAGGGTAGTGGTTTGTCTGTGCGTTTTTTTTTTTCAAATTGTCTAAAAGTTGAAAACAAAAACTCCAAGAAAGTTTCCAATATATTTACAGTTAAAAAAAAAAAATCTCACATATAAGTGGACCCATGCAGTTCAAACTTATGTTGTTCTAAGGTCAACTGTGCGATCAGGCTGGTTTCATTATTACATACTATAATATTCATTGCTCTTCTGATTAAAGAAATAAAAACCTTTTCGTGGGCCCCTGAAAGTATGTTGAGCCCCTGGCATGTGCCCATGAGGTCTGATGGGTAATCAGCCGCACCACAGCCTCCCTACGCTGTAGGCCACTTTTGAATTTTTGGTAGACTGAATTTGAGACAATGAAAAGGTGAGGACAGGATGAAGAAAGTTAAAAAAGGGAAGAGGAGGAAGAAATGGAAAACATTCGATCTCAGTAAATATTTACCAAGGTTTTCCTGGGGGTTAAATGCTGGGACTGCAAGGATGAGGGTAGCTCAATTCTTGGCCCCAGGAATAGTCCACTTTAATAAAGGAGATAAGTTTTATCTGGAAAATTAAGATAGATTAAGATAGATGACAAGGACCAAAAGGGAGAAAAGAGAATAAGTCATTCAAGGAAGAAGAGTTCACTTCCAGGATGATTTGTTCATTTGCTGGTTGGTTGGTTCATTTATTTTCCAAACATTTATTGAGTTCCAGGTCATGCGTGAGAATTAGAAATGTGTATAAGTAGTGGTGTCTGCCTCAGAGAAACTCATAAGCTAGTGTAGGAGACAAATTATTATAATACGATGTGTTCAGGAAGCCTGCCTGGATGTGAAGCCTGGCTCTAGAGCAGACGCCTCAACCTCAGCGCCATTGATGTTTTGGGCCAGGTAGCTCTTTGCTGTGGGGTCTGTCCTGTACATTACAGGATGTTTAGCAGCATCTGTGGCCTCTACTCACTAGGTACCAGTAGTCCTTATCTTCACCTTATAGTTGTAATAACCAAAAATGCCCCTGGAAGGGTGAGGAAGGAGACCTGACCTTGGTTAAGAACCACTGGTCTAGGATTGACTGTATCACCCAGAGTGAGTTATTTAATTTGTAGGTGCCTCAGTTTCCTTATCTGTAAAATAGGGACAAAATTAGACCTATCTCACAGGCTTATCACAAGTATTAAGTGAGTTGATGTCTGTAATAAACTCAGAATATTGACTGGCACATAGTAAGTGCTCAGTAAATGTAAGTGGCAGCTGGCATCATTGTTACAGGGAAGGGCTCTGACACATGACTTGGGATAGACCCAGAACCTGCACTGCGTGAAGATGTGGGTCTGTGATGTATGTGTTGAGGAGCCTTGGGATATAAGACACATGCATGTTGATTGGGTCTGTGAAGTCAGGGAAGGTTCCAGAAAACCTTGATTGCCCAAGCAAGAAATCTTTCCTCTGAGCCAGGAGGTGGTGGGGATCATGAAGGTTTCCGAGCCGTGTGTGGGTGTGGAGGTTTCTCAGGCATCCATACAGGAAAGTCCTTCTCCCTCCACTGGATCATCAGACAGGGGTTCAGCTAAGAGTTCCCTTTAAACCTAAACCATGCAGGGCTGTGGTTCCACAAGAGGTAGATTTTCGGTTCTTCTGCAAAGAAGAGGAAGAGTCAGAGTGTGGGGAGCCTCCCTCTGCCCCGTGGAATCTCTACTCTTCTAGTCCACAAAGCAAAGGGAAATGAATGTTATTGTTTGCAAAAGAAAAATCAACCTCCGGGATGTGTTCTGGACTTAATTTTGCAAAAGATAATGTTAAATGTCTCAATGTCTGGGAGCAAAATATGCTATTGAGCCTCCCCACCCCACCACAAGGGTCTTAATCGTTTCCTTTGCTGTCCAGTCTTTCTGCCCCAACAAGCTAGCCTACCTTCTACCCCTCTCATTACCACCTTAATCTGAATTTCTACTTTCTGCACTTTGCTCTGTGACTCGTAATCTACCTCCTCCCTGGCATCAAGATCCAGTTTTTCCAAAGCCTTTTTACCTGGGAGGCAACTCAGAATCATGGAGCCTCAGCTTTGTGCCAGGTCTTTGCCCACCTGTGGTTGGCAGAATACCGGTCCCTCAAAGATGTCCACAGAAACTGCGAATATGCTACTTTACATGGCAGACGAGCTCTGCAGCTGTGATTAAATTATGAACCTTGAAATCAGGAGATTCTCCTGGATAACCTGGTAGGCTGATGTAGTCACAAGAGTTCTTCCATGATGAAGGCAGAAACATTACAGTCAGAGGAGATGTCATGATGGAAGCAGAGCTTGGAGGAATGTGGACCACAAGATGAGGAGTGAGATAAACTCTAGAAGTTGGAAAAAAGCATAAAAACAGATTTCCTCTGGAGCCTCCAGAAAGGACCTAGCACTGCCAACCTCTTGATTTTAGTTCTGCAAGACTCATTTCAGGCTTTTGACCTCCAGAATTACAAGAAAATAAATCTATGTTACTTTAAGCCAGAAAGTTTGTGGCATTTTTGTTACAGCAGCAACAGAAAAGTAATACATCACCCTTGGGTCACCGATGAGACCACAGAGAGTTTCGGAGGTAGTTTGTTCATGATTACGCAACAGGTGAGACAGAATCAGAGACATGAACACATCTGACTCTGAAGCCTGTGTTTGTCCTGAGACACCAGACTGGAAATGGTCCTTTTTAGACAAAGCAGGAGACCCAAACTGGCCTTGCTCCTATACACCATCAAGTCTTTCAAATGTAGACAACAAACAAACAGAAAACATTCAGATTTCAAAATCACTCTCTTGGCCACATGTGTTGGCTCACGCCTGTAGTCCCAGCTACTTGGGAGACTGAGGGAGGAGGATTGCTTGAGCCCAGAAGGCAGAGGTTGCAGTGAGCGGTGATCACAACACTGTACTCCAGCCTGAGTGATAGAGCGAGACTCTATCTCAAAAACAACAAAACAAAACAAAACAAAGCAAAACCAAACATCACTTGCTAAAGCTAAAACTGGTTGCAGAAGGAAACCTGTATGTTTAGCATTCTTGGTAGTTCATGAACTAGGAACTCCTTTTCTTTGAAGATGTTTAGAATGTGGTCAAGGTCACAGCCTCACTTCCTGTGCGGGCCAGTTATGTTTACTCTGCGGTAAGTGCCTGATCTGTGGTCCCGATCTGGTCAACCATGAAAGAAGAGGATGCATACAATGCCTAACACATAGTAGGTGCTTAAGAAATGTACATCTTTTCTCCGTCCAGCAAATCCATGGTTTCTAAGGCCCTGATAGGAGCGAACAGATAAGCAGTCAGGATTCATCCTTTTGGCTGGAAAGGCAACTCAAATGAAATGCTGAGGTGGGCCAGGCCACTGAGCAATTCTTCCAGAATGTGTGCCTCATGAGGGCAAGGATTTTTGATTTTTTGCTGTTTTTATTTTTCTGCTACATACTCGGTGCCTGGCACATAGTAGGTCTTCAATTGGGTTTTTTGGTGTGTTTGGAGAGCTAGACTAAGAGTATCATGAACAAGGGTTCATGTTCCAATTTCGCCACTTGCTTGCTTTTGAGCTAGTCTCTTAGCTTCCCTCATGATCAATAGAACTTCCCCATTGATAATGTGGCAAAAATTGTTATCCTTCTTAAACACTTTTTGGGGCTTGGGGACAGATCTGCCCCCTCCATGCCCAAGTGGGGATGTCGCAGGGCCCATTCTCGTCCATATGCCCCACCTGTGCCTTAGCTCGCCCCTCCCTTCCCCTCCCTCACTATACTGTAGGTCTAACTGAGAAGCAAGGAACAAATTCCTTGACTCTAGGGACCCCTGCAGTGACCCCTTCTCTTCTTCCTCCTTCCTTCTTTACCTTTAGTCTGAGAGCAATTTTTTCTCTTCTAACTTTCTTTAAGCAAAATGTTCTCTGCATTTGAAAGACTTGATGATGTATAGGAGCAAGGCTATCTCTGCTTTGCCCCTGAATCTGCTAAGGACTGAGGTCTTTATAAAATCGAAGCCAGGAAGACACATGGCTGCTTCCATTCTGTTCTCTGCAATTGGCCTCTCTAGAGCAGTGGGCATGGGAAAAGGGAAATATATGAAGAAGAAGAAAAAAAAACTCCTTCGATTGGTATCGCCACATGACACCAAGTCACATAACAAATCTTTAGTAAGTGCACACTCTGTGCTGGGCTCTGTGCTCGGTGGTGGCATGCAACGGTAAATAAGGGAAGTGCAGCCCTTGACATGACAATCCAGTGGATCAAAGCTCCATGGATTCATTTATCTCAGTAGTTCAGGAACTGCTTAGGGTCTGCAGAGGCAGCGTAATGTTAAACAAATAAACTATGGTGTATTCCAAGAAGAAGAAGAAGTGATTAGGGATGCCAAAATAAAGAACAGGAAGGGGAGGAGGGACCTAGTTTAGCCAGGATAGTCGCAAAAGTTCTGTCTGAGATTATATTTAAGCTAATGTTTGCAGGATGAGGCCGGGCACTGTGGCTCATGCCTATAATCCCAGCACTTTGGGAGTCCAAGGTGGGCAGATCACGAGGTCAGGAGATAGAGATCATCCTGGCCAACATGGTGAAACCCTGTCTCTGCTAAAAAAATAAAAAAAATTAGCCAGGCATGGTGACACGTGCCCGTAGTCCCAGCTATTCTGGAGGCTGAGGCAGGAGAATTGCTTAAACCAGGGAATCAGCTGTTGCAGTGAGCCGAGATCTCGCCACTGCACTCCAGCCTGGCAACAGAGTAAAATTATATATATATATATATATATATATATATATATATATATATATATTTGCAGGAAGAAAAGGAGGCAGCATGCAGTGAGAGGTGAACAGGACTTTCCAGCCAGGATCAGCATGTGCAAAGGCTCTGAGGCAAGGAAGGTTTTGGCATATTCAAAGAACTGGGAGAAGCCTAAAGTTGGCAGCAGCATAAGATGATGCTGGAATTATTGCTATGATGCTGCCTCGGAGGACTGCTTTGGGTTGAAGGAAGGACAGAATTTGCAATCTCTTTAACCTTCTGGGAGTTTAGAACAAGGAGGGAGAGGGACTGTGGTTGAATGAGAATTACCTTCCTCTAACATGATGTATTAATCAGGGTTCTCCAGAGGGATAGACGGATAGGATATATGCATATGTGAAAGGGAGTTTATCAGGGAGAACTGGCCCACACGATTACAAGGTGAAGTCCCACAATAGGCCACCTGCAAGCTGGGAAGAGAAGCTGGTACTGGCTCAGTCCAAATCCAAAAGCCTCAAAAGCCTCAAACCCAGGGAAACTGACAGTGTGGCCTTTTGTCTGTGGCTGAAGGCCTCAGAGCCCCTGGCAAACCACTGTGCAAGTCCCAGAGTCCGAAGGCCAAAGAACCTGGAGTATGAGGTTTAAGAAGAAGAGGAAAAGATGGGAGCCTCCAACATAGGAAGAAGAAGGGAGCCAGAAAACCCAGCAAACAGGGTCATCCCACCTTCTGCTTACTTTGTTCTAGCCACGCTGACAGCAGATTGGATGGTGCCCACCCACATTAATGGTGGGTTTTCTTCTCCCAGTCCACTGCCCCAAATGTCAGTCTCCTCTGGCAACACCCTCATAAACACACTCAGTAACTATTCTTTTTTTTTTTTTTTTTTTTGAGATGGGGTCTTGCTCTAACAACAGGCTGGAGTGCAGTGGCACGATCTCAGCTCACTGCAGCCTTCATCTCCTGGTTCCAGTGATTCTTCTGCCTCAGCCTCCCAAGTAGCCAGGACTGCAAGTGCACACCATATGCCTGGCTAATTTTTGTATTTTTTAGTAGAGACATGGTTTCACCATGTTGGTCAGAATGGTCTCGATCTCTTGACCTTGTGATCTACCCACCTTAGCCTCCCAAGGTGCTGGGATTGCAGGCATGAGCCACCATGCATGGCCCCAATAACTATTCTTTACCAGCTATTTAGGCTTCCTGCAGTCCATTCAAATTGACTCCTAATATTAACCATCGCATCTAGATATTCTAAGACACTGTGGTCCTTCTGCCGTGTGCTATCTGCAATGCAAAGAACTCAGAAAAGTTTTGCTACAGGAACTTGTGAAGCAGTATTTTACGATTCCTTCAGGTCCAGAGTGCCTTAAGTGTTGTCTGTTTTTAAGGAAGCATCTTGTAACACTCTCTAAATCCCTTAACTGGGTCGCAGCGGCCTGGACTATTTCCCCTACTTTCCTCTGATTTATTTGCAAAAGGCAGATTTGGAAGCCTATCCTCAAGTCAGTACCTTTTATTTTTTCGGACACGTTTGGTAGGCAAGTCTCTTTTAAGCTTCCTGCCTTCTCACCACTGTCTATTAAAACAGTTTGGATTTCCATGATTGGGTAGTTCTTTTACGAGTTAGGGTTTCACTTTTCCCACTTGCAATAAGAGCTGTAAGGCCAGATGCTCCATTTGGTTCTAGAATATTTTCCCATTATGATAAAGATGTCATTTAAGAATCATGCTATCAGAATGCACTTATTCAGATCAAGGTTTAATTTAAGGGTTTGCAGAGAGGGAACAGATTCCCTCTGAATTTTTCTGAGGGTGGGGACAATGTCCCTGTCTTCTTTTCTTCTGCCTCACTGCCCTAGAGCAGCCTGAAGTACCTGTGACATCTGTGACGATGGCCCTGAGACAACCTTCCAGGAATGCACTTGGGTTATCTGCTGAGTGAGGTTAGATCATGTGCTAAGATGATCTAACCATACAAATAAGCAACTATGTAAGTTTGCATCCAAGCAGGACCCTTTCGGAAGTAGGACAAGATGTTGTGAATAATTATTCTGGAATAACAGGCATAATCCAGGACCGTGTTGGGCAAATTGGGATGTTTGGTCACTCTGTATTTAAGTTAACCAAATTCTCGTTAGACGTTTCTAAATGTGAGCTCCTTGCTGTCTGCAGTGGTGTATAGTATCCTGGATTTGGAGACTGGAGACTTGGGGTCAAGACCCTTCTCCTCCCACACCAGCAGTGTGGCCTTTGACAAGTCAATGAGTTTCTCAAATGCTGTATCAACTTTTCTTCTAGAGAAAAATCTAGAAGGATAGTGGATCCAAGAGGGGAGCACCAGGGTCAGGGAGGAGATTCACTCTGTGCATGTCCAGCAAATGGGGGAATATGCACAAGGGATAAGACAATGGGCAGTTATGAACCAGTGGTCACAGCCTGTGATGACAGAGGTTGTAGCAGAGTGCTGTGGAAGGTGGAGGAGAGACCCCTGTATCACCTGGGGAGGAGAACAGGAGAGGAGTAATGGAGAGGGAGGTGCTGAGGAAGACTTTCTAGAGAGTTACTGACCTGTAAGCTAAGAACAGAACAATGAATAGGAGATTCTTGGGAAAAGGTCAGAGAAGAGAAAAGAGGAAGTAGAAGACACAAGAAGGGGCAGAGAGAGCATAGGCCAGGCAGGCAGAAGAGAGCTTGGTATGTCTGATGGGCTGCAAGTAGCTGTGGCCTTGAATGTGACACTGCAGAAGGTTCTAGAATAATATGTGGGGAAAATGCTCAAAAAGAAGCAAGCAGGCCCACATCCCAAAGGGCTTTGAATGCTTCTTAAAGTAGGTTTGGATTTCACCCTGAGGGCAACAGGGTGCTTTGACATGTGTTCCTGTCCCAACAGCAACAGAAAACTCCACACTGGCAGGACCTTGCCCATCTTGTTCACCACAGCATTCTCATGAGCCCTGTGCCTGGTATACAGCAGGTGCGTCCTAGATGTTTGTCAAAAGAATGAGTAGATTGAAGAGTATTAAGGAGCCAGCTTGCCTTTTAGATATATCACATCCATGCAGAGTGGAGAATGGATGTGAGAGCTGGGGACACAAAAAGAGAGAATTCAGAAGACTGTCCAGGTCACCTAGGGCTGGGTTAGTGTAGGCTGGAGTAAATGGTCACCTTTCACCTTATGGGTTTACTAATTTCGGGGAGGAAAATGTGCCTTGTTGCTGTCTGGAGTTCACATCCTAAAGATTTGCGTGGTAGTGGAGTTACTCTGCACAAGTACCTTATTCTTGGAAAGCACAGCAAACAGGAAACATGGAGAAGTTCAGTTAGTTCTGTGGGTGTTCTGTTGTTGTTGTTTTTGTTTTGTTTTGTTTTTTGAAATCCCAGCACAGTGACTTTGGAAGTAGATGGCGTGCACCCTGGAGAGCTGTGCTATAGAAGGAGGAAGAATCAGAACAAGGAAACATTCTACACCAGGACTCTTAGCCACAAAAGAACAAGAAGACGTGCAGCGAACTACTTCAGAAATTATTCCTGAAGCATAAAAACTGAGTGATTCAGGTTGAAATAGCGTGTTTTTGAGTATGACAAAAAGGACGGGACAGAGTCAAAAGGGAAGTGGTAACCATTGTTCCTGGAGTTCCCAGACAGCCTGTCCTTCAGTTATTTCATACTTTGGCTAAAGGCTTAGTAAGGAGAATCAGCCATCCTACTTGAGGCACTAGGCTGTGTAAAAGGGGGCTTTTCAGTTTCCCACTGAGATCTTACACTTAAGACTTTCTAAATGGCTTTGTTAGGGTCTTGTCTGATGGAAGATGGTAAAACTTTGTTTATTCAGGCAAATTGGGGGCAAGACAATTCTGAATTATTGCAAAAGACTGCATTGGGCCGGGCGCGGTGGCTCAAGCCTGTAATCCCAGCACTTTGGGAGGCCAAGGCGGGTGGATCACGAGGTTAAGAGATCGAGACCATCCTGGTCAACATGGTGAAACCCCGTCTCTATTAAAAAAAAAATACAAAAAATTAGCTGGGCATGGTGGCACGTGCCTGTAATCCCAGCTACTCAGGAGGCTGAGGCAGGAGAATTGCCTGAACCCAGGAGGCGGAGGTTGCGGTGAGCCGAGATCATGCCATTGCACTCCAGCCTGGGTAACAAGAGCGAAACTGCGTCTCAAAAAAAAAAAAAAAAAAAAAAAAAAAAACAAACTGCATTGGGTAATTGTTTAAAATAAATTAGAAACACAAGCCATTTGTTCAGTAATCTATCGGATATTTATTGAACACTTATTAAATGATAGCCTGATGCTGGGAGCTTGGAATCAGGAAACAAAGTAGATACAAGCTCTCTGCTCAGGAAGCTTGGATTCTAGTGTGAAGGAGAATCAATAATCAAATGATCACTCAAATCAATCTTTAATTAAAAACTGATTCATGCTACAAAGGAATAGTTCGGGAAGATAGGATATCATCAAGCAGGGACATTTAATAGAGTTTAGGGGTGGGGCAGTGTTCAGGGAAGACGACTTCAATGATATGATATTTGAGCTACCACTTATGTGAACCCAGTTAATAGGCAGTGGAGGGTGAGCAATTAAAAATCTGGCCATGTCTGTCCCAACGAATAGATGAGATGTGGCTGGAAGCACAGAAATTATAAAATGCTTAAAAGCATGTTAAGTAAATTCAATAGTCACATATTTTACATTGTTATTATTTTGCTTGGCTCAAGTTTCATTATCAATTCCAGATTACTGACATCTGAATTAATGGTGCTGTCTTTGTTAACTCAGCCCTTTTTTATTGAACTCCTGATTACCTGCCAAAGATCAGCCATAGGACCAGCTGTGCAGACGTGCAGAGATGAATAGAACATTATTGATGGCCCATGGAAGCCAATACCTGAATAGGGCAGCGGTAATATACATCAGTATTTCCCAAAACTTGAGTTGGTTGAGTGCCCACTGAACACTGTTTTCTGTAACTAGAATGTAAGTAAAAGTAATTATAATGAAAAATACTGTGTAACGACCTTCCTAACTAGCTGTGTTGCCTGTAAGACACTTTCAGCCCAAGGCATACTCTCTGTTTATTCAAAATGAAGATCAGATGTGTGTACCAGAGAGGTGTTAAAGACCAGTGGGTGCATGAGTACTCAACAGATTCTTGTTATAATCAGGTTTGAGGGTGATTCTGAATAGCTGACATCTGTGAAGTTTCAAGTCTATAGAGTTGCAATTCCCGATAGCACACCATCTATGCAGAGCTCTTTAAAAGTACATGACAGTGGGACTTATATAGAGGTTTCAGGTAGGCCACAGATATGGTTTGGCTATGTCCTCACTCAAATTTCACCTTGAATTATAATAATCTCCCTGTGTCAAGGGCAGGGCCAGGTGGAGATAATTGAATCATGGGGTAAGTTTTCCCCATACTGTTCTTGTGGTAGTGAAAAAGTCTCGCGAGATCTGATGATGCTATAGCTGAGAGTTCCTCTGCACAAATTCTCTTGGCTGCCGTCACGTGAGACCTCACTTTGGTTTTCCTTCATCTTCTGCCATGACCGTGAGGCTCCCCAGCCATGTGGAACTGTGAGTCTACTAAACCTCTTTTCTTTATGAATTACCCAGGCTTGGGTGTGTCTTTATTAGCAGCACGAGAACAGACTAACACAACCAGTGACTGTAAATTGGAGTTTATGGAAGAGGGAAGTGATAGACAGGGATGGACAATCAGGTTAAGGCATAGTCAGACTTGGGTTGTTTTGAAGGAGAATGGGTCCTGGTCGTGTCTGGGGTAGAGGGATGGGGGAGGCTGGTGAGGGCAGTTCACTGGTGGTTTTTTTTTAAATTGCATTTTAGGTTTTGGGGTACATGTGAAGAACATGCAAGATTGTTGCATAGGTACACACATGGCAGTGTGATTTGCTGCCTTCCTCCCCATCACCTATATCTGGCATTTCTCCCCATGCTCTCTCTCCCCAACTCCCCACCCCCCACTGTCCCTCCCCTATTTCCCCCCAACAGACCCCAGTGTGTAGTGCTCCCCTCCCTGTGTCCATGTGTTCTCATTGTTCAACACCCGCCTATGAGTGAGAACATGCGGTGTTTGATTTTCTGCTCTTGCGTCAGTTTGCTGAGAATGATGGTTTCCAGGTTCATCCATGTCCCTGCAAAGGACATGAACTCATTGTTTTTGATGGCTGCATAGTATTCCATGGTGTATATGTGCCACATTTTCCCTGTCTAGTCTATCATTGATGGGCATTTGGGTTGGTGGTTTTTAGCAGGCAAGTGATATTGTCCAAAGGAAAACTAATATCCTTCCATGTTTTATTCCACGCTCCTGTGTTAGAGTAATGAAAGCTCAGCTCTCATTCCTCCACCTAACAAAGGCTGCGTGAATAATTCGTCTGTTGCTATTGGATGTAATAAGCAGGAGAAACCAACTCTGGCTAACTTAAGAGAATGGAAGTTATTGGAAGTATATGCAGTAGCTCACGGGGCAACAGAGTATCTTCAACGAAATGCTGCATTTGTGTACATATTGCCAGAAAAGAGCTCTGAGGGGTTCCCTTCCAGATGAGGGGAGGCTGGGGACTCTAGACTGACAGTGACATCAAGGCTTTTTGCCCCAGGGGAAGACAGTACATTTTCATTGGAAAATTGAAGTTCTGTTACCAGAATAGGCACAGCTGCTGCCCACTTGAATTAACCAGCAAACCTTGACCAGCGAGGTCAAAAGTCACTTTGCTGCGGCCTCTCAGACCTGGGTAAGATGGACTCCTGCGTGGAGCCCACGCCTCAGAGGGGCCCACCAAGCTGAACCACCAAAACACAGACGTGGCTTGTTTGATTGTTTGCTTTGGTATCGCAAGGAAGCATTTTGGATGTTTAGTGCCCATTTGAGCAGACGGGTATTGTGGACAGGAGGCGGGAAAGCTGGATGGGGCTTCCTGGGCCGGAGGGTGTGGACCCCACAAGGTGGGGGTGGGTGTGGAGACAGTCAGGGGCCTTGCCTGGCAAACACGGACAATGTTGGTGCTTTTGTGTCAGGTTGACTGCCCTGAGCACAGTCAGGTGACTGCTGCTCTCTCCCGGCTGCTGGGTGGTGTAGTTTGGGAAGTGGAAATCCTGAGTCCGCGGAGGAGAATCTGCATATCCCGGGGCTTGTCCAGGCCAATCCTCACCCAAGGTCCGGTTGCCCCCAGGAGTCTTGTTCCGGCAAACCCTTAACTCCTCAGGTCACCAGTGGCCAGTAAGCAGTAAACATGGGTCCTCCAGCCTCCTGGTCAAGAGGCTGGGTTTTGGGAAACAGGCTTTGGGGCCCTGGGTATATGCAGACGGTAACTTTCAAATATTTAGACGTGGGCCTGTTTTGTCCTCTTGTTCTAGATGCTGCACATGCTGTGGTGAGAGCTGTGATAGCACAACACGCTGGGTCGAATTTCATCCAATGTTGTAAAGCTCTCAGCAAGGGAAGCCATCTGGGCTTGCCCTCTGCATCGATAGCATGATAAAGCCCATTCAAGACACTTGGATGGCAAAGGAACAGAGGAGTTTGGGAGGAAATGGGCTGGGGTGAATTTTTGCTGGCATGGTTCTGAAACCTTAGAACAGACGGCATAAAGCTTCCACGGTAACACGCACATGCACACAAGGCAGGAACGGGAAGAACAAACAGTGTGTGAGGGTAAAAGAGGCTAAGGCATTTTGAAACAGGCCCTGCCAAAAAGATTGCTCACCTTTGAAAGCTAAAAGCCTAATTTGAATGTTTTGTTTTTCTTTTCCTGTATTTCTAAGCACACATAAGCTACCCGCTCTGACGCTAAAATCTTGGGCCAAATCAGAAACACATTAAAAAAAAAAATCCCCCAGAGGAAAATTGCTTCAAATAGCACAGAAGGGTAAATGTCTGATCTTCCAATTACTTCAGCAGGTTCCAATCCCGGCATCTAATCCACACTCCTCTGAACTTGTTCCAATCGATACATAAGGGGCGGGCTTGGCGTTTTTCCTCTCTGTGTGCATCTTTGTTGTAAATAAGCTAGTAACTGATCTCAAAGTAGAAAGGGAAAAGGGCTTTGGTTTCTTTCTAGAATTATTTCGAATATATATACACACATATAATCAATAGCTTTTAGGGTACAACTGGTTTTGGTTACATGGATGAATTGTATGGTGATAAAGTCTGAGATTTTAGTGCACCTGTCACCCAAGTAGTATACATTGTATCCAATATGTAGTTTTTTTTTTTAAATCCCTCCCCCTCCTCCTGGCTTCTGAATCTCCAGTGTCCATTGTACCACTCTGTATGCCTTTGCTACCCAGCTTAGGTCCCACTTATAAGGGAGAATATACAGTATCTGATTTTCCATTCTTGAGTTACTTCACTTAGAATAATGGCCACCAGCTATATCAAAGTTGTGGAAAGGACATTATTTCATTCTCTGTATGGCTGAGTGGTATTCTAGGATGTGTATTCTCTTTATCCACTCATCAGTTTATGGGCCCTTCAGTTGGTTCCGTATCTTTGCAATTGTGACTTGTACTGTGATTAAACATAACTGTGCAGGTGTCTTTTAGATATGATGAGGTCTTTTCCTTTGGGTGAATACCAAGCTGGATCGAATGGTAGAGCTATTTTTGGTTCTTTGAGAAATCTCCACACTGTTGGAAAATTCAGTGTCCTTGAATCTGAATTTCTGTTGAATCTCATTCTCACTTCTTGGGGTAGAGGGTTGGTTAGTGTCTTTCACCCTGTAATGATGGGACATCACTTTCCTTTTCTAGGCAGGAGAACAGTCTGCTCATTTAATGATTAAAACATGCTTTTGGCCCCTCAACCATCAGAGAAAATCCTTAGTTGTATGAGGGATCAAAGCTCTGGTCCATTTGCCCTAAAGTTGCCCCCCTCTGTTGGTTTCCAGAGCTGGAAGATGGTAGAACTGCCAGGCTCTTCGGGACAGTATCAGTAATCACTACATAGGCGTGTTATGGCTCTGCCCCACAACCTCCTTTCTGGTTAAGTCACAGGATAGGGGGTTGCAGACTAAATTCTGCAATCTGTACAAAAATGCCTTAGCATTCAGGCACAGAAACAGTGGAGAACCTATATCCATTAGCTCCGCAAAGTCCCTGCCCTCTGTCCTTATGTGTTCCTGACAAGAACCTCAGTTTCCCTCTTGGGCTGAAGAGGCAATAACTTGGTTCAGTTTAAATGTCACTTTCTCTGAAACATCTTCCTTGACTACCCTATCTCAAGTAGCTCCCTTTCCCCCAAACTTAGTTGCTGGGTGACTATCATATTGCCCAGTTCTGTTTCTTCTGTATCACAAATCCCTATCTAGTATTACTTATTTGCCCACTCTTTTCCCCGACTCCCTGCTCCTCTTGCTCCCCTCCCCACCACACACGAAGAGTGTAAGACCTATGAGCACAGGGACCTTGTCTGTCTTGCCCACAGCTTGTCTCCCTGTATCCTAGCACAGTGCTGGCCCGTGATAGACTCTGAGTCCACGTTTGTTGAATAAATGAAAGAACTCTTTCATGTTCTTCCCCTTTGCTAGTTTTACTGCCTAGGTATGACATAGAATGGGAAACTCTCCCCCTCCTTTGGGAAAAGAGATGAGAGATGTTTCAGCCGCACGGCTGGAGAGACGAAAGCTTTGAACTTATTTCATGATGTTGCCTATAACTGGAGGAATAGAACCGTAGATTTCCAGCCAGCCCCAACCCAGATGGTGAAATCAACAAAACCAGTAGTATCTATGTTTGTGAGTCCTCCTAGACTGTGGGGAGGATGGGAATGGGCTTATTTATCTTTATATTTCTAGTGTCTGGTACCTTGTGCATGCTCTGTAAACATTTGTTAAATGGTATTTGCTTCTTCCACCCTTCTGCCTGTCCCCCTAACTCCCTGGGTTAGTCCCACTGTGTTTCCAGGACTCTTTCGGTTGATGGAATCCAACTCAAGCTTGCTAAGGAATAAAGAAGAGGGGGAAGGATGAATTAGTTAAAAACTTTGAAAGTTCTGGGGTGACCACAGCTGATCCAGGGCTCCGACGATGTCATGGGGATTTGGTGTGGCCTCATTTCAGTCTTTCTGTGCCAGTTCCTCATTCAGGCAGACTCACCCCATGTGGTGGCTCCCAGCGTTGTTAAGAGAGGTTTTTATTCCTCAGTGTTCCAGGAAAATTGTCTGGGATTGGCCTAAATTATGACACTCATTGCTGAATCAGCCCTTTACAGAGCCTGAATGCCCTGTCTGGCTAAGATTGGAAGACATGCCCACTCCTGGAGCTAGGGGTGGGTGGAGCCTACCTTAACTGCTGGCAAGAGAGGGAGGAAGGGGTGTTGATGTTTCCCCCTCAAAATATTGAGGTGTAATTTCCAAACATATTGATGCAGAAACAAACAAGCAAACGAAATTACTGCAGAGTAGACTTCTGGTCTATCAACCACCACACGAAACCACCTTAGAGACAAGGGTGTCCCTATCTTATCCAATCAATTAATTTGCGTGATGATCTTTTGGAAGAAGCAACCTCTTCATGTATAAGCAAGTTTGAATGGTACTGATGCTTCCTAGTTAGTTTTCTCATTTGTTTCTGACCCTGTGGGCTCCAAGTCCCAGGTAGAAAATACCTGGTAAGCTGTCTCTGAATCAGTTGGGGCACTGAAAAAAATACAGATTTTCAAATTGTGGCCCAAAAGTGTTTTTTTTTTTTTTTTTTTTTTTTTTTAAAAAAAAGAACATCTGCAGTGGAGCCAGGGATATGTATTAAAAAATCTCATCGGAGGATTCTACCATGCAGCCAGGCCAGAAACACTGGCCTAATCCACTGAGAATGCTCATACTGAATTTTTGGGGGCTGGGTAGGGTACAAAGGCATATCATGGCTGCATAGTGGGAGAGAAATTTGGGCCCTTTAGGGACTTGCAGTGCCCTTCCAATCCTGTCATAAATGCAACTGTCTTTTCCCCACTACTGAGAACAAGACTTGATCTGAACTGATTCTTCAATTTTTTATGTCTGACCAGAAATTGGGAAGTGAGAATTTATTGAGTTCTCAAGCAAGGTCGTCAGCTAATTATGCACTAATGGTTTTCATTATTATTATTATTATTATTTATTTATTTTTTTTTTGAGACGGAGTTTCACCCTTGTTACCCAGGCTGGAGTGCAATGGCGCAATCTTGGCTCACCGCAACCTCCGCCTCCTGGGTTCAGGCAATTCTCCTGCCTCAGCCTCCTGAGTAGCTGGGATTACAGGCACGCGCCACCATGCCCAGCTAATTTTTTGCACTTTTAGTAGAGACGGGGTTTCACCATGTTGACCAGGATGGTCTTGATCTCTCGACCTCGTGATCCACCCGCCTCGGCCTCCCAAAGTGCTGGGATTACAGGCTTGAGCCACCGTGCCCGTCATTATTGACCCAGGAGCTAATTTGGGTAAAGAGAGCAGGATGGAACCTGGTAAGTGGGTCTGTAGTATGTCTTCATCAGTCGAGTGTGGCGAGGGACTGCTTGTCCCTTGGGCATGCCAAGTGGGGTAATCACGCAATGTGGGTAGCAGGGTTCCACCTGAAACATGGTATTCTGGAAGGACACCTACACAACCGTGATTATCTAGTTAGGAAGGATAGTCAGAGGCCTTGGAAGCCGGATTTCATGCACCGTGCTCTGGGACTCTGAAAGCTTTCATTCAAGCTATAAAAGTAAGACCTGTTTAATTCCAAAACCCCATGTAATTACAAATATCAAGTCATCTTTCCTGTACAAATAAACTCAAATGATAGTGATCTGTTATTTGTGGCCATGTCTGTGTTACCAGGAAGATTTAGCTGGCTTTCTGAAATGCCACAGAGCTAATTGCAGCCAAGGGAAATGTTGAAAGGCTCATTTTTTCAGCTTAGTGGACTCATCATTTTTTAATCTCTCATTTTTATTTCTGAAAAACGGAAAAACGTTCCTTGGATTTCATGAAGGGCAGGGGCTATTTTGGAAGGATGGAGGGAAACCTTTTTAGGTTTTGCTATCACTGGATGTTTATTCCTTGTCAGCCACAAGACAAGGCCATCCTAGGAGAAAGCTGAGGGCTGCGTGGGTGTTGCTGTCTCCTGTTGATCCTTGCAGGTGATTAAGAAGAGGGAGGAGACAAATGGGGTATGAAAATTAAAGGGAGGTGAAGGAATTACGGTATTTTTTTATTTGCTTATTTTAAAATGTGTGCAAAAACCATACCTTCTTATTCATTGCCAAAACAGCCTTCTATTTGTAAGGAATTTCACAAATCCACTGATACATACAGAAAAGAAAATCATTCCAGCACACCCTAATCAGAAAGATATCAGAAATTCACGAGCGGTGAAATAACAGTCTTGACTCGCAAGGATAATTTGAAGGCAGACAAGTAGCACTGAGTTAGACAGGAAAGACGTTTGGATTTAACGATGAGGATTTCCATGATGCTTCTCTCCATCCCACTGTAAAACAGCCATTTCTGCCGTGCTGTGGCCACCGCTATTGATGAGAGAAATCATGCTTGACATTAAACATCTTAAGTAATTGGGAACTCACCGTGTATGTGTGCTTGTTCAAAAGGTGACACCTCTGTCCATGTATGACTTTCAAGTTTGTGGGCTGAATGTATTTTTTTTTAAAAGCAGTTGACTAATAGTACCCAAGTGTTACTGAACTGTGTTTGATTCACCTAAATAGTGAAAACAGCCATAGACCACGCCTTCTCTGAATGTTACAGATACGCAATTTGAGGAATCATGATTCCATCGCACAGTTGAGAATGGAAGGACAGAGAGGTTAAGAAAGCTGCCCAAGGTGTCACATCGAGTAAGTGGTTGTGTTAGGATCCAAACCCGAGTCTCCCTGACTGCGGCCCATGGGGCATTCTGTTCTGCTGTGCTGATTGTCACAGGCATAAACCCCACCTCGCCCACAAACCCTAGGTTTTGTGGGCAAAACCCAGAGTTCTTTATACTTCCAGAGCCGGATTGAAGCCCACACGTACAATCACATAGTAAAAGAAGGAGTCAAGCATAAGACGCTGTAGGAGAGGGACTCAGGACACGGAGTTTAGCTGCACCTGTCACTCTTGCCTGCATTTAAATGAACTCAAACTGGGATTTAGGTTCTGTTTGGGGAACTAGAAAGTCTCTTCTATGTTTCTGACCCTGTGGACGCCCTGATGACTTTGCTTTTATCACCTTGGACTGGAATCTAGGGGACTGTCTGCCTGGTTGAAGGAACTGAGTTCTGGGGACAGGCACAGGTGCCTGCCCTCTGAGCTCTGCCTGATCTCGTAGGTTCCAAGAGTGTGAAGGGGTGCTACAGTCAGAAACGAGCAGAGCTCTTTCCATGACAGATTTTGTATGGTTCTGCAAACACGCTTTGGGGGCCCAGATGACAAGCTATTTCCCAATGCATGTTTGTGTAGAGAGGATACCCTTCCACTTCTGCATGGAACTCAGCATCCTGAAGGCTGCGTCGGCATTCTGAAGGCTGGCACTCTAGGAAGATGGGGGCAGCATCCTCGCTTATGGTGTGTCCTCAGCAGGTACAGGTGTGTCCCTAGAGGGCACCTCCTGAAGCAAACTCTCCCAAGGAGCTCTGGTGGAAGGGCATGAATGACGTGGTGCTTAGCACATGTCAGGCAGCCTTTGTGGACTCCCAGAAATACTTGTGAGGGAAGAGTGGTTGCCAAGAGCTGGCGGTTCTGCCTGAGCAGGTGGGAACAGCCCACTAGGGAGACCTGAGCTGCAAGAATTCTGCTCCTACCAACTTCGAGGCACTGAGATTCTCAGGGTCAACCAGAGTTTCTGTTTTGTCCCATCAGTCATGTTTGTAGTATCTGGTGGCTCTTTCTGTAGGGTAAGTATCAAGAATGCAGTTTCAGGTGGGACCGTCTGGACTGAAATACTGTCCCAGCAAGTCCTAACTTCGCTAGCTTAAGGAAATAATTTGATCTCTTCATGCCTCTGTATCCTCACTTGTGCAAAGGGGATGATGGTGACAGATGGTGATGATGCACGAGGATGATGATGGTGATGATATTTACCTTACTGGGTTGTGTTTTGTACGGGGCCCAGTGCAGTGAGTGCTTGGTTGATGTGAACTTACTGTAAATGAAACGTCATTTAGTGTTTTTTAGTTTTGTGTGGCATTTTTGCTTCTCCAATTTGCTGGGGCTTTTTCATCTAGGACCAGGAGCACTTGGTTTCTTAGTCAAGAGACAGCAAGCCCCAGCTGTGGTGCTCCTCCATGTCTTTCTTCCGGGGCCTAGGAAAGATGGTAACGATTCCATATTGGCTGGAATTTCGTCACTTACCAACTGGGATGCCATGGGCAATACCCCTCCAACCCTCTGTGCCTCCACCTACCTATAAAAGGGGCTAATAAAACTCATCTCCTAGGATTGTAATGAATATCAGATGTGGGGAAAATGTGTGCAAAACATTTTGCAATAATGATTATGAAAGCCATGGTATCCTTCCACTGGTGAGAGGCGGCCCAGGAAAACATGAGTGTACACACCTGAGACAGACTGACTCGGGGTTTGAGTTCTAGCTTGACTGCCTCTAGCTGCATGACCCATGGCAGGTTGCTTAATCACTCTGTGTAAGGCTGGTTGCCTTCTGGGAGTTCAGACCTGCCCATCTCCCTCCCCCGCTTGAAAATTTACATTATGTCAATCATCTAGCTCTGCCTTGGAAACCCCCTCTGCACTCGGCACCTAACCGCACCCTTGGAAATCCCCTCTGCACTCGGCACTTAGCCTGCTCACCAGAAGTCCTACCTACCTACCAATAGCAGCTCACCCCGTCCACATCCTGTTTCTCCAAATCCAATCGAACGCCTTCACTCCCTATAAAACCCCACTCCTGAGCGGAATCAGCGTGACTTCCCTGGCCCCTCTCCCCGGGATCACAGAACCTCACCCGGGAGCTGAGTAAATTGGCATCTAATTTTCTTGTGCTGGCCTCAGTTTCCTCGATTTTAACTCGGCAATAAACCTACAGAGGATAAACTTTACACTCTGGACTTCTGTTTCCCTCTCTGTAAACTGGAACAATGACGCCTCCCTCCTGCAATGTGTAAGGGCGAAATGAGATGATGATGTGTGTTTTGGGTCTGGCACCTGAAGACGTGCAGATGTAGTTTTTTCTCACCTACAAATTCAGAGACCTGCTTGCCTTTCTGAATTTACCACTACTGGGAAAAAAAATGGTAGATTCTAGAGGCCATTTACCTACTGGACCGATCCCACTGAAGGAAGCCTTTTAAAATCAGGGCTGGTTCTGAATCTACAAAAGTTACTCTTTTTCAGGTCATACTAGAAGGTGCTAAAACACAGGGTGAGGTAAAACAGTGGAGGACAATGCAGATCTCACCCAAGGCACCTGTGATCAGCTTTGCAATTGAATGCGGCAAGAACCACTTTTGAGAAAGAAAGAAGAGGCTATCAATATTTCTATTGCTTTCTGAAATGAGAACCCAAGGCAGTGAGTACACAGAGATGGGAACAGGAAAGATTAATCTCGTGTATGTCAGGAGGGCTATAGAATTCAACAGTGGCCACAGACTCTAGTGTACCAGGAATAAATGCATGCAGCGTGCTACGTGAAATTGGGAACAGAAGACGTTCAAATTCGTTTCTGTTTTATTTCGTTTTGTTACCTATCTTTTATCTGTTTGTCTTGGTGAAGATTCTGGAAACAGAACAAATTACTTCTGCTGGTCCAGTCCAGCCCTCAGGTTGCTGCTGCTTATCTCAAACTACACACCACTAACATTTGCGGGGCCCTGGACAGTAGCACAAAGGAAGGCCCACACACTATGTGTCTAAATATGTAAGAGTTATCAATTCAGCTAACAGACTGCTAAGTGAAACGTGTTCCATCCTTCTGCCTCGCAAATGCACCTGGAAAGCCAGGTTTTAACATAGGATTCTGAACTCCACAATAGTGTGTGTTGGCCATGGCTACTGGGGAAAGTGATCTTTGGTTGCCTGCCCCTAGTCCCTTTCTTCAACCCTGACTCTGTGCCACCTCACAAGAAACCCCTCCCCACCATCATGCATGTGGCTATCCTAACCCGCATGCCCAGCTTCTATCTACATCCTCTGCAAACCACCACCCCCCGACCATCCCGGGCTGAGAGGTAGACACATCAGCAATGGGACCCCCTCCCGGGGATGGACCTGGGGAGAAGCCTGGTCCAATCTTGGGAGAAAGCTTGGGTCATTTGACAGAAATTCTGGGGTCCTAGGTACTCAAAGATCTGGACATCTATAGGAGGGTATATAGTTGGGGGGAGGGCACATCTGGGCGGGGACTAGAGCAGGACCCGCTACAGAGGTTAGCCTAGGACAGAGGACCCTCTAGCCCAGGTCTAAGGGTAGAACTGGCCTCAAGTGTATCTGAGGGCTTTTAAGCATTAATGAGATGTCAGAAAGAATCCCAATTGCATATGTTTACATTAGCAATGGACTGAGAGGCAGGGACCTGTGTTCCAAGCTTCCTCTGCTGATAACCTGTTCCATGTCTCAGGGACAAATTGCTCCTCTCTGGGCCTCGATGTTATTGTCAATGAAATAAAAGTGTTGGACCAGCTCCTCTGCAATTTACTCTTCCACCTTCTAAGAAGTGAAATGTGTTTGCTTTCATTTGTGTCAACTTATGTTAAACTTTGGTTTTGTGCAAAAGTTAGGAGAAGAAGTAATTTTTTTTTTTTTTTTTGAGATGGAGTCTTGCTCTGTCACCAGGCTGGAGTGCAGTGGTGTAATCTCGGCTCACTGCAACCTCCACATCCTGGGTTCAAGTGATTCTTCTGCCTCAGCCTCCTGAGTAGCTGGGACCACAGGCAAGTGCCACCACACCCGGCTAATTGTTGTATTTTTAGTAGAGGCGGGGTTTCACCATGTTGGCCACGATGGTCTCGATCTCTTGACCTTGTGATCCACCTGCCTCTGCCTCCCAAAGTGCTGGGATTACAGGCGTGAACCACCGCGCCTGGCCCAGAAGTGATTTTAGATACGCAATTTATTTCTCATTTGAGAACAGTTTCCTTGTGTTTTTGGTCATTAAAGGAAGAAAAAGATGGAGTAAGGGGGCTGCCAGGAATGAAATATTTGGTTCACATTGCTAATTATTTGTATTAAGTGGTTGTATGATGGAGAATTTGAATATAAATACTTGGTCTTTTTAGTCTAACATTTACTGGTGAGAATAACAAAAATCCTCAAGTGCAATCAGAGTTCATTTAAATGTTAATTTTAATTTTTATTTACCACTTGGTCTTGGTGCTGAAATATACATAAGTTAAAAGCAGCTGCAGCTGAGGTCCCGTCTGCCGCCCCTGGCAGGACTCACTCTTGCTCTGATGGTTGTTTCCTGTGATTTATTCCTCCTGTGCATCACCTTTGTTGTAGGAGAGGAGAAAATGAATTTCTTTAGAAGGCGTATTAATCTACCTCAACGCACATCAAGGTGCAGAAAATAAACAGCTCCTTGGGAACTTAGGAGCAACACACATAAGGGGTTGGCGTGAAACAGAAAGGTGGCAGAAGACATCTTGTTACTTTAAAGTCAACGGATTTGGGCAGACTTAAAAAAAAAAATCACCCAAGTTTTTATACGCATGCATGCTCAGAACAAAAATGCAATTTCTTGAAGAGCAGCTGTTTTGCTTGTTTCCGGGGACAGCCATCCTGTTCTGAAGCACCTGCCCAAGAGAGTCTGCAGCAGGGAGGTGCTGCACTTGGGCTGAAGAGTTCGTTGCTGTGGGGCTGCCCTGTGCACTGCAGGGTGTCTATCAGCATCCCGGGCCTCTGCCCACCAGATGTCAGTGGCACCCTGTTACGAGCTGAACTGTGTCACCACCCCCCACCCCCGCCAACTCATATGGCAAAGTTCTAACCCCTAGGACTTCAGAATGTGACCTTATTTAGAGAGAGGCCTCTCGCCAATGTAAATAGTTAAGATGAGGTCATTAGAGTGAGATTTATAAGAGAGGGAAACGTAGACGCAGAGACAATCAGCACACTGGGAGAACACGTGTAAAGACACATGAAGGTAGAGATCGGGGTGATGTACGTACGAGCCAAGGAGCGCTGAAGATTGCCAGCAAACACCAGAAGATTGCCAGAGGCTGGGGGAGAGGCGAGGAGCAGATTCTCCGTCACAGCTCAGACGGAACCATGCCTGCTAACACCTCGATCTCAGACTTCCGGCCTCCAGAACTGTGGGACAATAAATTCCTATTGTTCAAGCCACCCAGTCTGTGGTACTTGGTTAGGCGATCCCTAGCAAACTGGTTCACATCTCTAGTTGTGACAACCCAGAATGCCTTCAGATATGGCCAGATTTCTGCAGGGCCAAATCACCCCTCCTTGAGAACCACCGTGGCGCGTATTACCTATGGCTGCTTGCGCCTGACTCCGGTGGAATTCAGTAATTGTGATGGAGACTGAGTGGACTGCAAAGCCTAAAATATTTCTTATCTGACCCTTTCTATAAAAAGTCTGTAGACTCTTGCTCTAAACTCTCCTGTGGTGTGCTGCAAGCTGGTTGTGGGGCCTTGAGGCACGCTAGGTTCTGCAGAATTGGCCCATGAGTGGCTGAACATATAAAAAGGTAAGGTGAGGATGCCATTGTGCAGAAGAGGACAGTTGCTTGCCCTAGGATGCATGGCCAGCCAGGGGCGTGTGTTGATTCCTGCACATCTAGGACTCCTGACTTTCGGGTTTCTGTTTTCAGCCCTCTCTTACTTCCTAATTGCTCTTGAACTCTCTTGCCTGGAATGGGTCTCTCTTGACCAGTTCCTTCCTTGGGCCACTTTGAGATTGCCAGGAAGGTTCTCAGTTTCTCAGAACTCAGCCTCTGTGTTGCATGGGGCTTGAGGCTGTCCCCATGGAGACTTTGTTCTTGGCACTGCTTTGATCCCAGGTGTTGGTTGTGCTATTGGCTTGCCACTGTCCCCATTGATAGAGTGTCAGGGTGCAATTGGTGGGAATCTTCTCTCCTAAAAACGTCTCCTGCAAAAAATGCCTGGAAAGGGCTGTCCCCATGGTATGTCATGAAAGGGTTTTTTTAGACCCATTTGACTTTGTGAAGGCAAAGAAGACACCCTTAAGATGGATGCTGCTTCAGGAGATAACAGATGCTGGAGAGGATGTGGAGAAGTAGGAACACTTTTAAACTGTTGGTAGGAGTGTAAACTAGTTCAACCATTGTGGAAGACAGTCTGGTGATTCCTCAAGGAACTAGAAATAGAAATTCCATTTGACCTAGCAATCCCATTACTGGGTATATACCCAAAGGCTTATAAATCATTCTGTTATAAAGACACATGCACACGTATGTTCATTGCAACACTGTTCACAATAACAAAGACTTGGAACCAACCCAAATGCCTGTCAGTGATAGACTGGACAAGGAAAATGTGGCACATATACACCATGGAATACGATGCAGCCATAAAAAGCATGAGTTCATGTCCTTTGCAGGGACACGGATAAAGCTGGAAAACATCATTCTCAGCAAACTTACATAAGAACAAAAAACCAAACACCTCATGTTCTCACTCATAAGTGGATGTTGAACAATGAGAACACACGGACACAGGGAGGGGAACATCACACACCGGGGTCTGTCAGGGTGGGGAGCAAGGGGAGGGAGAGCATTAGGAGAAATTCCTAATGTAGATGACAGGGTGATGGAGGCAGCAAACCACCATGGCACGTGTATGCCTATGTAACACACCTGCACGTCTGCACATGAGCCCCAGAACTTAAAGAATATATTACAAAAATGAGGGGCGCTGCTGCAAAAGACTTACACATGACTCAAAAGATCTTCCTTCAGCATCATTTCCTGGCCCTCTCTGGCCCTCAGCAGGCCCCTGATCACAGCAGTCATTTAAAACTGTTCATCGTTCAGCTGGGATTGGATTGCTTTTTCAGACCTAGAAGATGTACCTTGTATTGATTCCCTCAGGCTCTGAGGTAAGAGTGGAAACTTTGAAGGGAAAAAAAAACCAAAAGATGATGTAGATAATTGTTATGAGTTAAATAGTGTTTTCCAAAAAGTTATGCTGAAATCCTAAGCCCTGGTACCTGTGAATGTGATATTATTTAGAAACATAAACTTTGCAGATGAAATCAAAGTTGAAAGGAGGTCATGAGCGGGGGCTATGGCTGGTGTTCTTATATGGAGAGAAAAAACACAAAGACCAACACAGAGGGAGAAAGCCACGTGAAGATGGAGGCAGACACTGGAGGGATGCATCTATGAGCCAGGGAACGCCAGGAGTCGCTGGCAGCCACGTGGCATTGGGAGAAAGGCGTGGAACTGCTATTCCCTGGGAGGCCCCAAGAAAGCAGCAGCTCTGCTGATATCTTGGTTTGAGACTTCTGTTCTTCAGGACTGAGAGAGAACAGATTTCTGTTGTTTTAAGCCACTTGGTTGTGGTGGTTTTCATGGTAGTCCTAGAGAAAAACACAGGATCGTTAAGGGGTTCAAGTATTTTTGCATCTTCTGCTTTTTTTTTTTTTTTTTTTTTGAGACAAGAGTCTCGCTCTGTCACCCAGGCTGGAGTGCAGTGGCATGATCTTGGCTCACTACAAACTCCGCCTCCCAGGTTCAAGCCATTCTCCTGCCTCAGCCTCTTAAGTTGCTGGGACTACAGGCACACACCACCACGTCCGGCTAATTTTTGTATTTTTAGTAGAGACCATGTTGGTCAGGCTGGTTTTGAACTCCTGATCTTGTGATCCACCCACCTCAGCCTCCCAAAATGCTGGGGTTACAGGCATGAGCCACCGTACCTGGCCATCTTCTCTATTTTTACTTCTTCATGTGGTTTAGCGATCGAGTGGCTTTGGGGTCAGGACACATTGCTGGCCCTGATGAGCTGTTGCACACTCTTGCCTCTCCCCAACCTCTTTCTTCCCAGCAGTTACCGTTGTCCACACTTATACATGAGCCTGTGTAATTATTTGAGTGCTTATCCCACTAGATCTAAACTCCATCCACGGCATTCGGCGTAGTGATAGGCAGCAACAGGCATTTAATAAGTATTTTGTTGAAAGACATTGAGCGCATCTATCATTTCTGAACTTCAGTTTCCCTATCTTAAAAGCAGAAATATTCATAGTGGTGTAAGAGAGGGAACAGAGCCGTCCATTTGGGCTACTATAACTAAATAACATAAACTGAGGGAACTTATAAATAGCATAAATGTATTTCTCACAGTTCTGGAGGCTGGGAAGTCCAGAGTTGGAACGCTGGCGGATTGAGTGTCTGGTGAGAGCCAGCTTCCTGGTTCATAGAAGGTGCCTTATCACTGTGTCCTCACAGGATGGAAGGGGCAAGGCAGCTCTCTGGGGCCTCTCTCTCACTCTCTTTCTTTCTCTCTCTCTCTCTTTTTTGAGATGGAGTCTCACTCTGTCACCCAGGGTGGAGTTCAGTGGCACAGTCTTGGCTCACTGCAACCTTTGCATCCTGGGTTCAAACGATTCTCCTGCCTCAACCTCTTGAGTAACTGGTATTACTGACATGTGCCCCACCCCCCTGCCCCCATGCCTGACTAATTTCTATATTTTTAGTAAAGACAGGGTTTCACCCTGTTGGCCAGGCTGGTCTCAAACTCCTGACCTCAAGGCCTCGGCCTCCCAAAGTGCTGGGATTACAGGCATAAACCACCGCATCCAGCCTCTGGGGCCTCTCTTGTAAGGATGCTGTGTTAGTGCATTTTGCATTGCTGTAAAGAAGTATCTCAGATTGGGTAATTTATAAAGAAAAGAGGTTCATTTGGCTCACGATGCCACAGGCCATACAAGCATGGTGCCAGCATCTGCGTAGCTTCTGGTAAGGGCCTCAGGACGTGTTAACTCATGGCAGAAGGTAGAGAGGGACCAGGCATGTCACATGGCAAGAGAGGGAACAAGAGAGAGCAGGGAGGTGCCAGACTCTTTAACTCTTTCCATGTTTAGAAAACAAAATGCAGCTTTCTGTTGGAGGTTATTTAATTTTATGTAAACACACTCTTTGAGGCTGAAGCAAATCTGACTGGTTTTCAATGTGAAAATAAAATATAAAAACTGTTCTTGGAGTTATTTTTAACAGAACTCACATCAGAATCATCTGAATCATCAGAATCGTCTGTTTTGGAAAAAATCAGACTCATCAAACGAATCGTTGGCCAATGACTGTTGCAGAGTGATGTCAGTATCATGGGTAGGAATGCTATGTGTTCTAGGATTTGACATTTTCAGTGACCGAGAATTACTATTTTGTAAATGGAAATACCAGTACTAAAACCAGAATGCTAGAAACAGAATAATGTCTTTTGCTTCCAAAGTCGATATACTACAGTGGTGCAAAAATAATAATAAAAGCGAGCTATTTTGTGGCAAATTTATCTCTGGGTAAATGCTACGGCTGCAGGTGCTGTGGGTGAGTATTCTCGGAGCAAATGGAAAAAGAGTTAAGCAGCCAACTTTCCCGTGAAGGAACAGAACATATAGAGAACTCATTCAATACTTCCACTGGCACCAAGCCATTCATGAGGGATCCCCCCACCGTCACCCAAACCCCCATGACCTCCCATCAGGCCCCACTTCCCACACTGGGAATCGAACTTCAACATGAACTTTGCAGGGGACAGATGTCCATACTATATTTGACGCCGCTCCCATTCATGAGGGTTCCATCTTCATGATCTCATTGCCTCTCAAAGGCCCTACTTTCTTTTTGAGACAGGGTCTCTACCACCTAGGTTGCAGTGCAGTGGCACCATCTCAGCTCACTGCAACATTTGCCTGCCGGATTCAAGTGATTCTCCTGCCTCAGCCTCCCAAGTAGCTGGGATTACAGGCACCCGCCACCATGCCTGGCTAATTTTTGTATTTTTAGTAGAGACAGGGGTTTTGCCATGTTGTCCAGGCTGGTCTTGAACTCCTGACTTCAGGTGATCCACCTGCCTCGGCCTCCCAGAGTCCTGGGATTACAGGCATGAACCACTGTAAAGACCCCGCTTTCTAATATCATCACATTGGTGATTAGGTTTCAGCATATGAATTTTGGGGGGATGTAAAGATTCAGACCATAGCAAAATCCTTTTCCTTTTGCCCTTCTAAGTTCTCAGCTGGGGTCCCTATAATGAAAGGCAGATTGACAAGAGGAAAACAAATTTATTAATATGAATATCTCATCTGTACACTGGAAATACCCAAGGAATGAGTCACTTAAAGAGGAGGCTTAGAGCTTCTCCTCATACAGCATCTTTAACAAAGGACATTACATTAGCAGAGAAATGACAGGACAAAGGAATGTGGTTTTAGGCTTCTAAGACTGGGAAAGTGTAGGAAGGGAAATACATGGGAAACTGATGGAGTAAGGTTGGTTTGTGGATTCCTCTGGTGCCGTTAAGAATCTAGAGTCATTGCCTTCAGCTCAAAACCAATTTTCATGTCCAAGTGGCATATTTAAGGGTGACATACTGGGCTCCTTCAGTACGTGCTTCATTGGTCATTTTGAGAATTAAATGAGATACTGTATGTGCAGCACGACACATAGCATGTGGTTGATGCTGGTGTGGACGTTTTCTGTGTGACTCTTTTCTGTAAAAGCCTCCGTAGCACATAGAGCTTTGGGCATTGTGTATCTGCTCTGAATTCAAGCCCAGCACATAGCCAGCTTGTGTAACTTGTTTTGACAACCCCAGGTAACAATTTGTCATTAAGAGCTACAGTTGAAGTTTGACCCCCTTGGGGAAGTTTCCATGGTTTCTAAGACCTCATCACTAAACAGCCCTGAAGATACAGAAAGAACCTTCCTTCAAATTGCTGTTAAGGCCATACTTGTCACCCTGGGAAAAGCTAATGGACAGAAACATATTGATGTGTTAACAGTTTGAGACCTTTCCCCTAAGAAAACCTTTTAGTTAGCAAGGGTTCATTCACCTTAATTAAAAATTATCCGATGGATACATCTCTTTCCATCACTCTATGGACACACATGGTGTTGATTTTTTTTTTTAAAGGAATTAAATTTAAAACGGCATCCTTCTTCAAACAAATCCTTTGTTTGCTTTATTAAGCAGAAAAGCCTGCTGGCGATTAGTTGTCAATTAAATTTAGGTGTTAATTAAAATGGCCGTGTCCAAGCACTCCTGGAGATTAATCTGCCACTTGGGGCCCCGTTGTTGAAGATGGCCCTGAACTGCAGTACATTATCCGTGATATGACCACTCGGTACCACCCTGGGACACAGGAGAGCTGACTTAAGGATGAGTTTGTTGCATGCGTTTTAAACAGCTCTGATTCCCAACTAGTAAGCCACATACCTAGGGTGATTTAAATCACGAGTATGGCCAATGGTTGTTTTTGTATGGCTACTTGTTTTTATATGGCTCGTGAGCTAAGAATGGTTTCACATTTTCAAGTGGTTTGAAATAATCGAAAAAAAAATATATAATTATTTCATGGCATGTGAAAATTATGTGAAATTGAAATTTCAGTGCCTGTGAATAAAATTTTATTGGTACACATCCACAACCACGTGTTTGCTTATTGTCTAAAGGTCTGTGGCCGATCCCTGACTTAAATGATCCCTGTGACATCACTGCTCGACTTGAGGACACCTAGACACTTGCATGTGGACCCTTTCCCTTCTTCTTCTTCTTCCTCCTCCTCCTCCTCCTCCTCCTCCCTCTTCTTCTTCTTCTTCTTCTTTGTTTGTTTTTTGAGACATAGTCTCATTCTTTTGTCCAGTCTTGAGTGCAGTGGTCCAATCAAGGCTTACTGCAGCCTTGACCTTCCAGGCTAGATCAATCTTCTGGGTTTGATTGATCCTCCTGACTCAGCCTCCCGAGTAGCTGGGATTACAGGTGTGTGCCATCACCCCCAGCTAATTTTTCTATTTTTTCTTTTTTTTGTAGAGACAGGGTCTCACTCTGTTGCCCAGGCTAGCCTCAAACTCCTGGCTCAAGCGATCTTCCCGTCTCTGCCTCTCAGAGTGCTGGGATTATAGGCATGAGCCACTATGCCCAGCCCACTCTCTCCCTTCTAGCATCTCACCGATGGCGCTGCCTGGCCACCAGACATTCCATGGTGAGTTCAGCTGTGAGTGGCAAAGCAGCAGCTTCAATAATGGGAATGCATTTATCCTCTTCTAAGTGATCAGGCTGTGGTTTTGTGAGGAGTGCCTATTATATACTGAAGCTGATTCTTGAGGTGTGCTGGGAACCAAATCCTACCTTTCAGGGATATCTTAAATCCAATATCTTACCGCACGTCCGCTTCTTACAGGTGGAGAAAACCAGCATTGACTCTATATTGACAAGATAGTGCGGGCAAGGGGGAGCGAGATTGCGAGTTGTGGAGGGAGGAGAGTCGGCACCCTTCCTTGTTATTTTGTGAGAAAGGCCAGGCCTGGGGTAGATTTCTGAGCCTGCCTTCTTAAATGACTGCCCTGAGACCCAAGATAACCTTTGATTGCATCCTGTGTTCTGGGCATGTGTTCAAGAAAGCACTGCTCAGGAAGGATAAAACTCGACGGAGTACTGCAGCCTCTGAATCTTCGGGCCAATTCCGAGCACCGTAAAGAAGCAGTTGATGTATGTTTCTGCCAAACCTCCATCTGCCTGGACCTCACTCTTCCTGAGCATCCTGTTTCTTTTTCTTGCGCTTTCCTAGCTGATCTGAGCTTTCCTCTCCAGACAACGGAAGTCCAGGCTGTCCCCAGCGAACAAAACCTGATTGTCCTCACCCATCCATGGCCTCCTGTTACTCTTTAGCCACGTAGAATCTTTGCATTATAGTCTTGGTTCTTCTGTACATAGAGCACTCTCTTATAGGTTATCAATTTGGCATAACTATGTGCCTATAAATAACAGTGAAGAGCATGATATTGATTTGATACTTTTTAGTCGAAAAATAAATGTGGAAATCATTATGTGTGTTCTGGAATCAGCTACCTATTCAAATCAAATTCTACCTCAGTTATTTGCCAGCTGTGTGCCTTTGGGTAAGTTTGGTAACCTCTCTGAAACCTTAGTTGTCTCTCTCTCTCTCTTTTTTTTAAGACAGAGTCTTGCTCCTTCGCCAGGTGCCAGGCTGGAGTGCAGTGGCAAGATCTCAGCTTACTGCAAACTCCTCCTCCCATGTTCAAGCAATTCTCCTGCCTCAGCCTCCTGAGTAGCTGGGACTACAGGTGTGCACCACCACACCCAACTAATTTTTTGTATTTTTTTTTTTAGTAGAGATGGAGTTTCACCATGTTGTCCAGGATGGTCTTGATCTCTTGACCTCGTGATCTGCCCACCTTGGCCTCCCAAAGTTGTCTCTTCTGAAAAGTGAGATGATGAGTAACTTGAATTGTATTGAAGAGAAGTGATTTGTGCAAGTGCCAGCACAGCACCTGGCTCAGAATAAGTGGTCTATAAATGAGAGCTGATGATAATGTATCTTTATCGTGCCTTCAGGTAGCAAAGAGTTTATCTATCAATATGCCTTGGAGTATGCAACATTAGAAAGACTTAGACCGGGAAATATTACGGAAGCCAGTATGTGTAAACATGCACATATTGATCATTAATTTCAAAGACCTTCTCCTGAGCCCAGTGGATTGGAAATGGCAACTTTGTATTAGACTAATATCTCATCACAGCGTCACTGGAGGCCGATGCGGGCCCAGATGTTGTTTTCAGCTTTGTCCCTCTGATTACTTTATCCTCATGAAATCAATTAATCCTCCCACACTTCTATTTAACAAATATTTATGAATCACTCACTGTGTGTTAGTCATTGTCCTAGGACCTGTGAGCAAAACAAACACGGTGTGTTCTGTAGTACAGTTGGAAGCAGACAGACATTAATTAAATAATCGCACTTAGATTTACATTTTTAAAGACCCATCTGGCTGCAGTGAGGAGACTGGATGGGAGGCAATAATGGAAACAGACCCGTGAGAAGGCTAACATGGCTCCTCTGGAGGGAGATGGTGGTGGATTGGACAGGGGTAGTGTGGTCAGTGGAGAGAAGTGGGAATATCTGGGGATGATCAGAAGGAAAAATCAAGGAGACCAGATATAATAAAAGCTGGAAAGTCGAGGTTGAGATGATCAGGAGTGACCACTCTGGTTTCTGGATGGTGGTCACGGAGGGACGGAACTCTGGAAGAAGTCCAGGTTGTAGGCAGAAGGGCATGAGGGCAGTTTTGACATCCAGGTAGATGCCAGTCAGATGTTGGATATATAGGTCTCCAAGGAATCCTCTCTGCTATTTGGCACATGCAACTTGACCCTCTTCAGTGAAAAAAGGTATTGCCAAATCTCCTTCCTGCCCATGTATGTGCACACAAAAGGTTAAATACATCCTTTACATACTGTACACATCATTGAACAATCTATCATTTCCTGCTCTGCTGCAGCCCAGGTTGAGGCAATTGGCTATCATTAAGCAAAAGGCATGCAGTTTGCTCCAATGTAAGTGTTGGAACCATTTACTTCAATCTCTAACTTTAAAAAAGAGTAAAACCTAATTGGCCATCCTATATCAATACAATAGTCATTAAAAATATGTGTGTGGGCCGGATGGGGTGGCTTGTGCGTGTAATCCCAGCACTTTGGGAGGCCGAGGCGGGCAGATCACAAAGTCAGGAGTTTGAGACCTGCCTGGCCAATATGGTAAAATCCTGTCTCTACTAAAAATACAAAAATTAACCCGGTATGGTGGCATGTACCTGTAGTCCCAGTTACTCGGGAGGCTGAGGCAGAAGAATCACTTGAACCCGAGAGTGAGCTGAGATGGTGCCACCACACTCCAGCCTGGGCGACAGAGTCAGACTCCATCTCAAAAAAAAAAAAAAAAAAAAAAAAGAATGAGTATATATGTGTATGTGTGTAAACTGGATCCCTGCAAGATTAAAGAGATTTCTTGGAAGCTCTGAGGTGGCTTCCAAATCCCTGAAGTGATTCCTGGGTTCTTTCATGTGCTGTTTTTCCCCCAGTTACGCTAAATGCCCTTGAGTTTGCTGTCATCGTAGAATAAATCCATTTATCTCTGAGAACCACAGTGGTTTGTATAAGCTATTTCAAACTCACTGTAATTAGGTAACTCTAAGCTAATTGGATTGTGACTTTTTTGGTATAATTGTTTCATCAGTTTTATTGGGACATAATTTATGTAAAATAAATTCATCAGTTTTCAGTGTGCATTTTAATGAGTTTGGACAAATGTATGTAGTCTTGTAATCACTGCCACCAGTGTGAAATAGAACGTCCCATTACCCCGAGAGTGTTCACATGCCCCTTTACAGCACTTCCCACCACTCCTGACTACTGGCAACTCTGGACCTGCTTTCTGTCACTACAGTTTTATAAAATTGAAATCACTCAGCATGGAAGCTTTTGTGTCTAGCTCCTTACACTTAACATATTGCTTTTGATAGCCATTCATGTTGTTGCCTATATCAGGAGCTTGTTCCTTTTCATGGCTAAGTAATATTTCATTGTATGGGTATGCTACAATTCACAGGTGATGGACGTTTGGGCTCTTCCTAGTTTTAGGCAATGAATAAAATTACTACAAACATTCACATACAGGTCTTTGTAAGTGGACAGGAGCTTTTATTTCTCTTTAATAAATACCTTGGAGTGGGATTAGTGGCTTGCTCATATGGTAAATGTAACTTTATAAGAAACCATCAAACTGTTTTCCAGAGTAACTAACATTTTGCATTCTTTCTCAGCAATATATGAGAATTTCAGTTTTCCCTCGTTTCCCCCAATATTTTTAAAATCTGGCCATATCAAAAAATGTGAAATGATATCCCATAGTGGTTTTAATTTGCTTTTTTTCTAATGATGGTTGACGTTGAGCATCTTATCGGCCCTCATATTCTTATTTGCCGTCCTCTTAAATATACTTTGGTGAGATGTCTGTTCAAATCTTTTCCTCATTTTTATTGTATATTTTGATTTCATATAACTGAGTTTTAGGGGTTCTTCATACATTTTGGATGCAAATCTCTTATCAAATACATGTGTTGCAAGTATTTTATTTTGCTTTGGTTTATTTTAAGTTTGGGGGTGTATGTGCAGAATGTGCAGGTCTGTTACACAGGTAAACTCGTGCCATGGTGGTGTGCTGCATCACCTAGGTATTAAGGTGAACCCATCACCTAAGCATTAAGCCCAGCATGCATTAGCTATTTTTCCTGATGCTCTTCCTCCCCGTCATTACCCTCCACTGACAGGCCCCAGTGTGTGTTGTTCCCCTCCCTGTTTCCATGTGGTCTCATTGTTCAGTTCCCACTTATAAGAAAGGACATGTGGTGTTTGGTTCTTCTAATCTGTGGCTTGTCTTTTCATTTTCTTATCAGTATCTCAAATATTACAAGGTTTACATTTTGATAAAGTTCAATTTATCAGTGGTTTCTTTTGTATTTCATATTTGGTCTAAAGAACTTTAAGTTTTTAAATTCTAAAGATGCAAATAATATTTGCCTATTTAAGTAGACTTTCTGTACTCAAAGCATGAATATTTTCTCATGTTTTTTTCTAGAAGTTTTATAATTGGCTCTACATTTAGGTCTTTGATCCATTTTGAGTGAATTTTTGTATATAGTGTGAGGGAAGTGTCTAGATATGGATATCCAGTTGTTCTGAGATAATTTATTTCTCCATTGATTTTCTTGACATCTTTGTTGAAATTTTATTGACCACATATGCATGGGTCAATTTGTAGACACTGTCTTCTGTGTTGTTACGCAAATACTGCACAGTCTTGATAACTTCAGCTTTATAATATCTTGAAATCAAATAATTGTAAAATCTCCAACTTTGTTTTTCTTTTTCTTTTTTTTGAGACAGAGTCTTGCTCTGTCGCCCAGGCTGGAGTGCAGTTGTGCGATCTTGGCTCACTGCAACCTCTGTCTCCCGGATTCAAGCAATTCTCCTGCCTCAGCCTCCCATGTAGCTGGGATTACAGGGATGCGCCACCACGCAGAGCTAATTTTTGTACTTTTAGTAGAGACGGGGTTTCGCCATGTTGGCCAGGCTGGTCTCAAACTCCTGACCTCAGGTGATCCGCCTGCCTTGGCCTCCCAAAGTTCTGGGATTACCGGCATGAGCCACTGCACCTGGCAGTTTTTCTTTTTAAACATTGTTTTTGCTGTTCTAAGTCCTTTGTGTTTCTATTATCAGTTTGTGAATTTCTCAAAAACAGCTTGCTGGGAATTTGATTAGGGAGAATGGATGTCACCGTCATCATCAACATCATAGTGAATGTTCTAATCAACGAGCACTATATAGCTTTCAATTTATTTAGGTTGTCTTAAGTTTTCTCAGAAATGTTTTCCATGTATAGGTCTTACATTTAAAAAATTATCACAATTTTGATGGTATCATAAATGACATTTTTCATATTTAATTTTCAATTTTCCTTGCATATATATAGAAATACAAATTGTTGTATAGTAACCTTTTATCTTCTGACCTTGCTAAACTCACTTATTAGTTATTACTGTTTTGTAGATTCTTTAGAAATTTTCTACATAAATAAACATTTAGTCTACAATAAAAGCCAGTTTTAATTATTTCTTTTGAACTTCTTTGCATATTTATTTCCTTTTCTTGCCTTAGATTGCTGGCTAGATCTCTAGTACAATATCAAATAAAATGAAGCTGTGAACATCTTCACCTTGTTCCACTTCTTACAGGGGAAGCATTCAGTCTTTCCCACTAAGTATAGGGTTAGCCATAGGGTTTTAGATGTGTTTGATCAGATTGAGAAAGTTCCTTTCAATTCCTATTTTGCTGAGAGTTTTTTTTTTTTTTTTTTTTTTTACCAAGAGTGGCTGTTAAAATTTTGAAATTATTTTTACATCTATTATATTAAGACAGATGATTGTTCTGTTTTAGTCTGCTAATGTGGCAAATGACATGGATTCATTTTCAAATGTTAAGCCAGTATTACGATTTTCACATCAACACAGCTGGTCGTAGTATATTACTTTTTCAATATATTGCTGAATTTCTTTTGCTAAAATTTTGTGAAGTATTTTTGCATCTATATTTTTGAGAGGTATTGGTCTGTAGTTCTCTTTCCTTGTAATCTCTTGGTCTGGTTTTGGAATTAGGCTAATACTGAACTCATCAACTGAGTTGGGAAGTGGTCCCACTTGGGGCTATTTTTTTTTTCTTTTTTAATGTATGTTGGTATTATTGCATCTTTAAATGTTGGGTAAAATTCACCAGTGATTACTTAGGCCTGAAAATTTCTTTGTGGGAAGGTTTTTAGCTACGAATTTAGTTTTCTCAATAGATACAGGGCTATGCAATTTATCTGGCTTTTAGATAAGCTTTTAGCTTAGACCTTTCTTTTTTCTAAAATAAAAAATTTATATTGTAAGTTTCCCTGTAAGCATTACTTCAGCTCTACCTCACAAATTTGGGTACAATGTGATTTCATTTCTCACTTAATTAAAAATATTTTCTAATTTTATTGTTATTTCTTCTTTGACCCATGGTTGTTTAGAAATGTATTATTTAATTTCCAAATATTTGGGGATTTTCTAGATATCTTTCTGTTATTTTGTCATAGATTTTTAGTTCATTTCCATTGTGGTCAGAGATTTGTATGACTCCAATTCTTTAAATTTGTTAAAGGTTGTTTTATGATCCAGAATATGGTCTATCTTGGAAAATACTTCATGTACACTCTAAGGAATGCTTTTTTGCTATTGTTGGAAGGGGTGGTCTATATATGTTGCTTAGACCAAGTTCATTGATAATCTTGTTCATGTCTTCTATATCTTTACTGATGTTATCTGTATACTTGTTTTTATCAATTACCGAGAGAAGGATATTGAGGTCTCTGTAATTAGATATATCGAGTTCTTTTTTTAGTTATATTATTTGTTATTTCAAATGCTTTGATATTCTTTTATTAAGTCCATGCATATTTAGTATTTTTTTTTTATTCTCAATGAATGGATCCTTTTATCAGTATGAAGTATCCCTCTTTATCCCAGGTAGTATTCTCTGTTCTGAAATTTACTTTGTCTAAGATTCATACCATCATTCTAATTTTTTTGATTAGTGGCTGCATGCATTACCTTTTTCTAAAAAAGAAATACTTTATTTTTTAGGGCAGTTTTAAGTCTACAGCAAAAATGAGCAGAAGGTGCACAGATTTCCTATACCCCCCCTGCACCCACACGTGCATAACCTCCCTTAGTATCAACCTCTGCCACCAAAATGGGGGCTGTGTCTTTCACTATTTTTAAAAAAAATTTTCTATTTAATATTTAGAATGTTTTTTAAATAATTAGAATATAGATGGGGCTTGCTGTTTTATCTAGTCTGACAATCTATGTCTTTTAGTTGAGCACGTTTAGACCACTTCCATTTAGGGAAAGTACTGATATGGTTGTATTTAAATAGACTGTCTTGCTATTCATTTCTGGACATATCTGCTCTTCATTTGTTTTATCTTTTTATCTTATTGTGGATTAATTCAGTATTTTTTATGATTCTATTTTATCTTTTCTTTAGCTTATTAGCCATTCATCATTGTCCATATAAAAATAGTTATTCTGGGGTTTACAATATACATCTTAAACGTATCACAGTGTCCCTTCAAATAATATGATATTGTCAGAACCTTGTGGCACTATGCTTTCATTTCCTGCCTCCTATGCTTTATGCTACTGTTAGCCCTCATTTTATACTACATGTGGTCTAAACTCCACAATGCATTATAGTTATTTATGCTTTAAATAGCCAATTATCTCTTAAAATTATTTACAAAAGTGTGAAAACTGCCTTTCATATTTTCTTTTATATTTACTATTTCTGGTGCTCTTTTATTTCTCTACATTATCAACCTGGTCTTATTTTCTTTCTGGCTGAAGAGCTTCAGTCACTGTATCAACATAACGAGAAATAAATTCTGGTAATAAATTATCTCAGTATTTGCTTAGCTGAAAAAGACCCTTTCTCACCATTATTTAAAAAATATTTTTACCTCACTATAGAATATCTTTTGTATTTTAAAGAAATCATTCCACTGTCTTCTAGCTTACACAGTTTGTGATGAGAAGTTTGTTGATAATGTTATATTTGGTACATCTATTTTTTTTTTCTTCCTGTGGCTGCTTCTGTAATGTGATTATTTTGTGACTTGCATGTTTTTCTTCTTGTGTCTTTTGCTTGGGGTTTGTTGAACTACTTGAATCACAGGTTTGTAATTTTCATTAAAATTAGAAAATTTTTAGCCGTATTTATCTGAATATACCTTCCCTCATCCCTCTCTGGCTTTTCTGGGACTCCAGTTGCATGTATGTTGGGCCATTTGATACTGTCCCTCATCTCACTGATACTTAATTTTTTTCAGTCTCTTTTGTTCTGTATGCTTCATTTTGGAAAATTTCTATTGCCATATCTTCAAGTTCACTAATTTTTCTCTCCCTCTCTTTTTTTTATCTTCAGTGTCTAATCTGCTCTCAATTCTGTCTTACATTTTTTTTCCAGCTTGGATATTGTATTTTTCATCTCTAGAAGTTTGATTCCATTTCTTTATAGCTTCCATTTCTCTCCAGTGTTTCCCTCTGCCTTATGACATGTTGAGTATATTTATAATGACTATTAAAATGCCTTCATTTGTTAACTGTAATTTCTAAGTCTGTTTATACTGGAGCAACTAGGGCTGAATTGCCTTTATTGCTGTGACAATACCTGCCCCAGAATTCCTTTCAATACCACATGTTTATACACTGACTGGTGGAAAAATGAATTATTCCCAGTGCTGGGTAGGCAGAATGGGTCTTTCTGTGTACTGCTCTTTGCCCATTATTTCTGGTCTCTGGTATTTCCTCCTGTATGAGCACATATCAATGCTCAGCCAAAGACTAGAGGAATGGCCAGGCATGGAGGCTCACATCGGTAATCCCAGCACTTTGGGAGACTGAGGCACGTGGATCACGAGGTCAGGAGTTTGA
This sequence comes from Saimiri boliviensis, assembly GCF_048565385.1. Classification (NCBI taxonomy): domain Eukaryota; kingdom Metazoa; phylum Chordata; class Mammalia; order Primates; family Cebidae; genus Saimiri; species Saimiri boliviensis. The sequence continues at coordinate 12,915,831 of NC_133459.1, forward strand.
GACCAGCCTGGCCAACATGGTGAAACTCCATCTTTACTAAAAATGCACAAATTAGCCAGGTGTGGTGGCACACGCCTATAATCCCAGTTACTCAGGAGGCCGAGGCGGGAGAATTGCTTGAACCTGGGAAGCAGAAGTTTCAATGAGCAGAGATCGCATCACTATACTCCAGCCTGGGCGACAGAGCGAGACTCCATTGAAAAAAAAAAAAAGACTAGAAGAGCTCCCTCTGCAAATTTTTAGAACTCTTTACCTGTGCAGTTCCCTCCTTTTAGTATATTGTCATGCAAACCTCGGCCACTCTGGCCTTCTCAAACTCCAATCTCTTCTCTCCACTCAGTGGGACCACCAAGCTTGGTGTGTTTCCCTCCTACTGCATCCTGGTCTGAAAACTCTCCAAGCAGGGAGCTGAAGAAATAGATGAGCGCCTGTTGTTGCTTCTTTTCTTAGGAGTAAATCTCCTCTGGTGCTTGTTGTCTGATGTCTGGAAACTGTTGCTATAAGTGTTTGTGTGTGCAAATTCAGTTTTTCTAGCCTTTGGTAGAAAGGTAAATTTTGTCTTGATTGCTCCATCATGGTCAGAAGTAGAAGTCATGTCTATTAACCTTACTTGCATATATCTATATAGCTACAGGTGAAAGACATCAATTAATACATCTTACTGTAACATTTTAAAAATGTTAAAACATTCTGTGAATGTCAACATTTTGATAATGTCAAATTCGTAGCTATTTCTTTATTTCGATGATTTATAACTTTCAGGGGCTTATGGGTGTTAAATCTATGGACCCCCTCCTCTGAAAAATACACATGGTCATGGATAGCATGCAAATTAAGAGGTATAAAATAATTCCAGAGTCTTTCCCATAAACATTGGAAGAATATCTAGAATCCAGGTGAAAAATTCCTTCTCCAATTCGTGCTAACCTTGCTTGGTACTTTGGTGATCAGAAAATGTATACTTTTGCTTACCTCATAGGAAGACTGTGAAAGAGCACACTAACTACGTGACAATGCTTTAAAAGAGTTATGGAAACACACTGTATTTTTTGTAATAATTATTTCTGTTATCATCATTATCCTTTACAATAACGACTCTTAAGTGGTGCTTTAAATGTAATGGTTAATTCTTGCAATACTGAATTTTTTTCTTAACAATAAGAAATATACATAACTGTTATAATATATAACAGTAAGAAATGTATATATACACACACATATATTTTCACATGTATGTATGTAGGGGTATGTATGTACATATACTTACATACACACGTATACATATGTACATACACACATGCATATATATGTACGCACACATATATGTAGATACACATCTTACACATACACACACACACATACACTGGTACACACGTGGCTTACATTCGAAAAAGAATTTCAGGCAGTATAACCATCTGTTTGTGCTGAAAACATACCTTTATTTTGTCCTTTATTTTCTCTCCTTCTGTTTTTATCTCTTGGTTGAGTAATTGTCCAGCACCACAATTTTTTGCATCGATTTACAAGTAAGTGTTGAGAAATTCATTTTTCTGTGCTATTAAAATCAATGAAGATGCAATTTATGAAATAATTGTATGCAGGCGTCTCTGAACTAGTTACGTTCCGTGGTTCTGTATTGGCTATGCACGTTCTTAGTGCAAGAACTTGCCTGGGTCTCAGCCTTCTCCTGTGGTAGCTTCTCTTTTATTCTCATACTCTGTTATCAAGCCATGAGTCCCGATTGCATCTACCCCACCCCGTGCCAGATACATGTCCACCATGCTCCCCTGGCATGTGCCATCTGCCTCTGAGCCACCTCTGCATCTTCTCCTTCTTCACATGTCCCTGTGCCTCCACACCAGCCACTTCCCATCAAGAAATTAGTACCTCATTCTCTTCAAGTAACTAAATCCCTCCTTTGCAGTTTGGGACAAACCCCGTTTAGAAAAGCTTCATAGCTTCTTCTTTTTTTAAAACTTAAAAGTATATGGTATATTTGTGTATCAAGGTATTTTTCTTTTTTTTATAGCATTTTAGGTTTGGGGGTACATGTGAAGAACATGCAAGATTGTTGCATAGGTACACATGTGGCAGTGTGATTTGCTGCCTTCTTCCCCATCAACTATATCTGGCACTTCTCCCCATGCTATCTCTCCCCAACTCCCCACCCCATGCTGTCCCTCCCCGATTCCCCCCAATAGACCCCAGTGTGTGATGCTCCCCTCCCTGTGTTCATGTGTTCTCATTGTTCAACACCCACCTATGAGTGAGAACATGTGGTGTTTGATTTTCTGCTCTTGTGTCAGTTTGCTGAGAATGATGGTTTCCAGGTTCATCCGTGTCCCTACAAAGGACATGAACTCATCGTTTTTGATGGCTGCATAGTATTCCATGGTGTATACATGCCACATTTTCCCTGTCCAGTCTATCATCGATGGGCATTTGGGTTGGTTCCAGGTCTTTGCTATTGTAAACTGTGCTGCAATGAGCATTCGTGTGCATATGTCCTTATAGTAGAACAATTTATAATCCTCTGGATATATACCCAGTAATGGGATTGCTGGGTCAAATGGGATTTCTATAGCTTCTTAGAGTCATGACTGACTCTCTTTCCTTAGGAGTCCTGGACCTCCAACCCCTGTGCTATCTTACTCCATTTCACATGTCATCATTTAAATTTTGTTTGTGGGAGAATTTGGGAACTCTTCGAGGATAGACACTAGGCAGTCTCATCTTGGAGATCTCTCAGCGAAGTGCTTTTTAATAGGAGATGCTAAATAATTACTAAATTAAATTCATTTGAACTAATTCTTTCCCTCTCTGCCGGATATGACAGATAAGAAGATTTTTCTTACTTCACTTCCTGAGACTTGAGATTCACTGTCCAAGAAGAGCCCAGAGACAATTGGGATATTCTTGTAGGAGAGTTCAAACTTTCCTTCTGAGTATTTTTGAGTCTAACTCTGCTCGAAAACAAAACAAAACTGACAATAGACAGTTTAACGGAAGAAAAGCCGTAACAAATTTATTTGATCGTAGTTCTACATGACACAAGAGTCTTCGATTGAAGACCCAAAAGTAAACGGAAGGCCATCTGGCCTCGTGCTTAGGTTCAATGAAGAAGGTTCTGTAGTAGACCAGGTAGAAATGTGATTGCACAAAAACAAGGTCTGAGCTGATGGTATTAGACTCAGCAGGAAATCCTAGCAAGGCCTGTCTGTTCACATTCGTTCTGGCCTCTCTGTGGTAGCATTTCTTCTTCCCAGGTATGGGGTGGGACCCCACTGGAATGAGACTCTAAATTTCTTTATGGCCAGCTATAACACAGAAAGGTGTGGAATAATATTTTTGGATATTATGTGTGGCTTTGGGGAAAGGGGGTTTGGTTTCTCTGACTTGCTGTGGGAAAGAGGGATTCTAGCTTTCGTGGATTGCTTTGGAGGAGAAAAAGGAGTGAGACGGGAAGCCAGGAGAAGGTCCAAGGGATACTTTTCTTCTGATGCTGCTTCTGAGGCCTTTACTTTGGGGTATAGTTTTTTTTTTGAGCCCCAATATCCTCAAACACTGTTGATGAGAATGGAAATTAGTTCAGCGATTCTGGATGGCAATTTGGAAAGCTATATTGAGATGATAAATGTTCCCCCCAGCAGTTCCTCACCTGGATACCTATCCTAAAGAAATGCATTCTGGTAAAAATTCAAGGACAAAGTTTTTCACTAGTGTATTATTATTTGTGATTATAAAAGCCTAGGGAAAAAATGGCTAACTATTGATGAATACGTAAATGTTTAAATTACACAGTGTCCATGCAAGAGACAGCTGCTCAGCACTTTCAAAGAACTGAGTAGATCTTTATATCCTGACATGGACAGAAGATTTCCAAAATATATTGTAAATTTTAAAATTTTAGAAATAATGTGACTAGTTAATATCACTTAAATATTAAAATCAACCCCATAAAATCTCTATATTTTTTCATATCTGTATTTAAGGAATTTATTTCCTAGCAGTGGAAGTGAATACCCCATGGGAGAGAGGTTCTTTCTACACAAGTCAGTGAGCATAGTGACAGTTGGACACCGTCACAATTTATTTCTAAAATCCCTTAGAAAAGACGCACTTCAGGGTTGGACAGTCCATGTTTACTAGGTTGAATGCAGCTCTGTTTCCTGCTGTGTGGGAGCAGATTAATGTTTCTGCGGGCACCAGATGAAGATGGCAGCTTGCATTTGGGGGCCACAATGTTCAAATAAAAAGAAATGTGTATCTTTAGGATGCTCGCCCCATGCCAGTCCCTCTGAAGCTGAGACCAAACAGTGTTTCCCAACAGGGTGTCTAAGAATTTAGGGCAGGACAATTCCACGCTGGGCAACGCTGTGCAGCGTGAGCGTTTAGCATCCCTGCCTCTCTGGCCCTGCGTGGGTACCCTCCCCGTTCCCTCCAGTGCACCATGAAATAGTTTTCCGCTGGGCGCGGTGGCTCACGCCTGTAATCCCAGCACTTTGGGAGGCCAAGGCGGGTGGATCACGAGGTCGAGAGATCGAGACCATCCTGGTCAACATGGTGAAACCCCGTCTCTACTAAAAGTGCAAAAAATTAGCTGGGCATGGTGGCACGTGCCTGTAATCCCAGCTACTCAGGAGGCTGAGGCAGGAGAATTGCCTGACCCCAGGAGGCAGAGGTTGCGGTGAGCCGAGATCGCGCCATTGCACTCCAGCCTGGGTAACAAGGGCGAAACTCCGTCTCAAAAAAAAAAAAAAAAAAAAAAAGTTTTCCAAATAGTTCTGAATGTCCCTAGGGGGCAGTATTTCCCTTGGCTGAGAAGCACTGGGAGATCCACAGGTCCCATTTCATTCTCACTCTCACCTAGGCATACGCCATCAAGGGGAGTCACTTGGTCTAATTACTTAAATACATTTTCTCCTTATTTTATTCTTTCTTTCTGAGCCTGTATAGGCTGAATTCACATAAGTTTTATGATCAAAGGGTGTTACCCTACTATATCAGTTATCTGTTGTTTCATACCAAACCATCTACTACAAGGTGGCATGAAAAAACACCCATTTTATTGTGCTCACAGATTCTGCTGATCAAGAGCTCGGACAGGAAGTGGTGGATTTCTCTACTCCACCGTGACTGGGAATCCAGGTTGGAAGACATGAAAGGCTAAGGCTGACTCAAGTGGCAGGGGGCTGGAATCATTTGGAGGCTTCTTCACTCACATGTCTGTTTCCTGAGCTAGGAGAACTCAAAGGCCATATTCAGGTGGGACTGTCAACTGAGGCTACATGGCCTCTTCATGCGGCTTGGGATTCCTCACAAGATGGTAGCCTCAAACTTCTTACACAGTTGCTCAGGGATCCCAGGGGGAATGTTCCAGCAAACAAACAGAAGCTTCATGGTCTCTTATGACCTAGCCTTGAAAATCGTGTTACTTATGCTACTCTGCTGTCAAAGCAAGCATAAGACTACCTAGATTCAGAAGGATGGGACATCAATTCCATCTTGTAATGGCAGGAGTGTCAAATAATTACTCTCATACTTAAAAACCACCAAACCTACTGTGCATAGGAGAGAGTTCTGAAAGGTACATATCAATCTATGGAGTTGAGGAAATTGCTTCTGAGAGGCTACAAATGGTAGAATAGTGCCAATTTCATAGGGCTCAGTCTATTAATAATAATAGTGTTTATGTCTGGTAGAGAAGATTGGAATAGGAAGGCAATAATCAAGGGGTAATTTCACTTTATCTGTATTGTTTAAATATTTTTAGAATTATATATTCATGTATTATATAATTTTAAAAGATATAATTACTTACATTTTTAAAAAAGATGAAGTTGACTTCATCATTGACATGGTCCTATAAAAGTGGATTAGGAGAGAGGCAGGACATTTTGACCTGTAACCAGGGGTATAAAGGTAATAATTATTCGGATTCGCAACGAATGCGTCAGATCATACCACCTCCTTCAGCTAATGCTACAGCTACTCACTGAGTGCCTCCCGCAAGCTTAAGATCATGCCAGAGGCCCTGGAGGATACACTAATGTTTAAGAGAAGGTTCCTGCCTTCCAGGGCTTACCACCTGCTGACAAAACACAAACACGTTTAAGTTTCTTGGAGGCATGTTAGACAAGATGGGTTCTGCAGTCAGAGCATGAAGGGGAATGACGACAATATTACAAGTAATCAGAAGAATCGACGTTTATTGAGCATTTACTACATGCCAGGCACTGCTTGCTTTCTTTATTTCTCAGAACAACCCTGAGAATGTAGGAGAGGGCACTTAAGCTCTAGTTTATTGGGAAAGGCTTCAAGAAGGAGGCAGGGGTTAAGCTGAGACTTAGGAGCTGATGTTCTGTGACTCTGGAGACCATTGCCTGGGGAGTTTGTTCAAACCTTCAATGAATCCCGAGGCCTACGCCAACGCCTCTAAACGGTAACAGGGAGCATCTGTATTTAAATGGGGATGATGATGTGCATCAGAGTTGAACTACCTCTACCTTGAAGAATGTCTCTCAGACGCTCGCCCAGGGCTTTCAAAAACATGCATCCCAGGCTCTTCTCACGGAGATTCAGATTCAGCGGTTAAGGTGGAGCCTGGGAATCTGTGTCTTCACTGAAACTCCAGGTGACACTTTTGATCAGGCAAAATGCCATTGTAGAGGATAGTGAGAGTTTGACCTTTAGAGGTGTAGGGGAAGAGAGATCCTGCTAGGGGGCAAGTTTTATAAAGGTGGAAGCAGGAAAGGATAGGTTGACTTGAGTCTGTGTTGAGGGCTGTAGAGGCTAGGTTGGAGAAAGATGTAACAGGAAGGGAACCTAGTTTGGAGCCCATTGCCATGGTTCGTGGAACTTAGATAGAAAGCTATTGCCATAGTACAGGGAACCTACATGTAACACTATTGCAACAGTCCAGGTGAGAAGTCACACTGGCCTCATGCTCCCTGTAGCCTAAGGCATGTATCACAAAGTGAAAAGGCCATTGGAAAGACCTGCCTTTTCCCCACTCCCTGCTTGCCTGGAATGTTAGTGTGATGCCTGGAGCTACAGCAGCCACACTGGACCATACAGACCTTTAAAATGGATGGCAAAAATGAGAGACACACGGAAATTTGATTGCTCTGGTTCAAAGGATTTTTATCTATCTGAAAGGAATTGTACTGGTTGTCAGTAATGAAAGTAGATAACAGCCTGCAATTACAGAATAATGTATGTGAGTGGTGTGTGCATGTGTGTGTGTGTGTGTGTGTGTGTGTGTGAGCATGTGTGTGTATGTGTGTGGTGCTGGGAAGGGAACATTCCCCAAATGAATATCTGGTTCTTTAGCTCGTGAATTGAACCTGTTATAGAATACCTCACTGCCTCTCACATTCATTTAGTTAGCTAAATGTGGCTCTCAGATATGTTTATCTTGACTAGCTGTTTATATTCAGAAAAACTCAGTTAAGCTACTTGAAGCCATGAGTAAATTCAGGGAAAGAAGTTGAATCCGCTCCCCAGGTGAGTCCAGACCTCATCTTCCTTGTATTTTCTTGGACATAAAAGTGCTGTCTTAGGGAATATTAGTATGGGTTGATAGTGTCAGTGGTAACAGCAAAAACAAAAATAAATATGCTGAGCCATTTGGAGAATTGTCTCATTGAACCTTCACCACCACCTTGGAAGTAGGATTTTAAAAAATATCTCCATTTTATAGAAGAGGAAACTGAGGTTCAAAGGTGTCCAGTCACTTGTCTGGGTCCTCCCAGCCCGCAAAGGGCCGGAGCTCTTCCCCCTGCCTTGTGCTGCCTCAATCATCTGTGAAGCTCTTTCACTACCTTCCTCACCTTCTGACTCAAGTGTCTTTTTTTTTTTTTTTTTTTTTTTTTTTTTTTTTTTTTTTTTCTGAGACGGAGTTTCGCTCTTGTTACCCACGCCGAAGTGCAATAGCACGATCTCGTCTCACCACAACCTCTGCCACCTGGGTTCAGGCAATTCTTCTGTCTCAGCCTCCTGAGTAGGTAAGATTACAGGCACGTATCACCATGCCCAGCTAATTTTCTGTATTTTTAGTAGAAACGGTTTCACCATGTTGACCAGGATGGTCTCGATCTCTTGACCTTGTGATCCACCCGCCTCGGCCTCCCAAAGTGCTGAGATTACAGGTGTGAGCCACCGCCCCTAGCCCTCAAGTGTCTTTTATACTTGAGCATCTTAAATTCAGAGAACCCGTGTCCATGGATGCAGACCAATCCTGTAACTAGGAAGGTGGGGATGTGGTCAGCTTGAGGCCATCTGCCTCTGAAAACCTCTTCCAAACAAAGCAGGGTTTTTTTTTTTTTTTACCCTATGGTCAAGTTAAGTAGATGACTGAATGGGTTTTATTTTGCCAGTGGTGGATGAGGGTTGAATTAACCTATGCAGCTGTAGTCTGTTCCCTTATGCTGGGGCTCTGCAACAGAAGGCAAACAGCAAGTGACAATTGCAACATTATGTAAATGACAGCAAGAAAGGAGGTTGCTGTGGGCAACCAGGGTGTTTGAGGAATTGTCTCCATCCTTGCATTTCTGCCTCTGGCTCCCCTTCTCAATGCCCTCCAGCATCCGCCTGCCCAGACTGCATGACCCTTGATCTCTGCTTTTACCAGATTTCTTCCTTCATTCTTGCTGTAGGGTTGGGGCCATTTGGATGTCCCTGAGCAGCTCCGCTGGAGAACATGCCTTTAAGTTATTACAAACATCTCATGCATTCCAACCCTGTGAGGCTACCCTGGGACTCCTCAGCGTCTTCGTTACCCAAGGCATTCCTTTTGATTTACTGCAATTTCTAGTGTCTTGTATATATCTTCTGCTTCCACTATCCCTGGGGAAGAGATGCTGCCTGTGTTGGGACCCATTCACTTCTACCCATTAGCCCTTCCTGTTAGGGCTTTTTATCATCTTCTCATAGATCAGGGTTCAGGGTTTGGGGCCTGGGCTGAGGCTTGGTGGGAAAAAAGAGGGCAGCCTCCTGTGTTGATCCAGCAGCCCCACTCAGTTTGATTGGGTAGCCTCCCCTGGATAACTGTGCCAGGAAAAGTGGCATGAAATACCCCATGCGACATTTGACAAGTGGAGGGGAATAAGGAACCAGGGCCTTTCGCTAGGTAACTGGAGCTTGAATCTCAGGATGGCATGCAATTGTTAGCTTCTGGAAACATCTGTGCATTGACAGGGTGGGGGAAGAATCAAATTAAAGAAAGACCAATCTTCCCTCCTGTAACCCACACCCTCATTTTTCTAAGAGATTGCTTAATTATTATTTTTCTTTCTCTCTTCCTTTCTCATTCCCCTGGCTTCCTACTTCCTACTTAGCCCTCTAGAAATGCAAATTTAGCCTTGAACCCTGTTCCTTCACCAGACACTCCCTACAGGGCAAATTCATCTAACTCCTCAAGAGTTAACAGTCCATTTATAGACCAAGGCATGCCCGCTACAGAAGTCTCATCCATCAGGGGTTGCCTCAAGAGATAACAGCTGATTTCTGCAAGACTCTGCCAGGAAACTGCCTCAAGAGAAATGAAACTCCCTCTCACCTGGAGAGTTTTTGGCCTAGTCCTGCCCACAAAGGTGCCAGCAATCACCAGTTCAACTGCCCAGTAGATAAGGTGCCAAAGCTCACAGGCGGACGGACACTCCACCCCTGCTTGCTTCCTCCCCTGCCTTTTCAAAGTGCCCACTTTCTGCTCTAAAAGTGAAATGGTTCCTATAAAGGTGGTTGCCTGTGCTTCTTCCTCTAAGCTGGCTTTGGAAATAAATCACCTTCTTGATACCTCATCTGCTCATGTTAATGGGACAGTGCAAGCAATGAGTGGCTGACCTGCTTTGTGGTTATACTTCCTTCTCAGCTTTCTCCTTCCCTCCCTTCCGCTCTTCCTCCTCCTCTTCTCTGTCTCTCTCCTGAATGAATATTATTTGGAGATGGACCTGAAAGGCAATAAAGTACTGGAGAAATGGCCATGAAAGTTGCATCTACACCCAACACAATAATAGATAGGATTATCGTCACTGCTCCAAGCCCCTACCGTTCCACCAGTTGCTAACAGCCAGCCCCCGACTAGCCCAGGATATGGCACTGTTCCTTATCGGTTTCCTCAGACCCTGCCTACCCTTAATAAACAGCCCTTTGTGGAAGGCTTTAAAACCCCCACTTGAGGTGGCTATTTGAGTCCTGCCAGGAACCTGAGTGATACACAGAGTCAATGAATGTGGAGCTGGAATTGAAACCCAGCAGCTTGACCTCAGAGATATTCCCCTATGTTTGGAGGTTCCCAGGACTGCCCCTAGGTGCGGTAGTTCCCAGATAAACTCACAGGACCCAGCACACAGTGTACTCATGGCTATGGTTCATTGCAGCAAAAGGATCCGAAGTAAAATCAGCAAAGGGAAAAGGCACACAGCATGAAGTCTGGGGGAAACCAGGCTTGAGCTTCCAAGAGTCCCCTCACTGTGATGTCCTAGAGGGCATACTTCATTCTCTCAGCAATGAGCTATGACAACATGTGGAAAGTGCTGTCTACCGGGGAATCTCTCTACAGACTCAGTGCTCAGGGCTTTGTTGGGGGCTGGTCATACAGGCAACCTCTTGCCTGACACATACACAAATTCTAGATTCCCAGAAAGAAACAGGTGTTCAGCCTAAATCACATTGTTTGCGCAGTAGTTTAGGCACAGTGAGCCAGTATTATCAGTGTGATATGGTTTGGCTGTGTCCCCACAAAAATCTCATCTTGAATTCCCACATGTTGTGGGAGGGACCGGGTGAGAGGTAATTGAATCATGGGGGTGGGTCTTTCCCATGCTGTTTTCATGCTAGTGAATAAGTCTCATGAGATCTGATGGGTTTAAAAACAGGAGTTTCCCTATGCAAGCTCTCTCTTTGCCTGCCACCATCCACGTAAGATGTGATTTGCTCCCCCTTGCCTTCCATCATGATTGTAAGACTTCCCCAGCCATGAGGAACTGTGAGTTCTCCATTAAACCTCCTTCCTTTGTAAATTGCCTAGTCTCAGGTATGACTTTATCAGCATCATGAAAACAGACTAGTACGGTACATCGGTACCAGTAGAGTGGGGCATTGCTGAAAAAATACCTGAAAATGTGGAAGTGACTTTGGAACTGTGTAACAGGTGGGATTGGAACAGTTTAGAGGGCTCAGCAGAAAACAGAAAAATGTGGGAAAGTTTGGAACTTCCTAGAGACGAGTGGCTTTGACAAAAATGCTGATTATGATATGAACACACAGCTATTCATAGCTCACACAGGCTGATGTAGTCTCAGATGGAGATGAGGAACTTCTTGGGAGCTGGAGCAAAGGTGACCCTTGTTATCTTGTAGCAAAGAGACTGATGGCATTTTGCCCCTGCCCTAGAGATCTGTGGAACTTTGAACTTGAGAGAGATGATGTAGGCAGAAGAAATTTCTAAACAGCAAAGGACTCAAGAGGTGACTTGGGTGCTGTTAAAGGCATTCCGTTTTAAAAGAGAAGCAGAGCATAAAAGTTCAGAAAATGTGCAGCCTAACAATACAATAGAAAAGAAAATCCCATTTTCTGAGGAGAAATCCAAGCCAGTTGCAGAAAATTGCATAACTAATGAGAAGCCAAATGTTAATCACCAAGACAGTGGGAAAAATGTCTCCAGGGCATGTTGGAGACCTTTGCAGCAGCCCCTCCCATCACAGGCCTGGAGGTTTAGGAGCTAAAAATGGTTTCATGGGCTGGGCCCAGGGTTCCTCTGCTCTAGGAAGTCTAGCGGCTTGGTGTCCTGCATCCCAGCCACTCTAAGCATGACTAAAAGGGGCCAAGGTACAGTTCGGGCTGTTGCCTCAGAGGGTGGGATCCCCAAGCCTTGGCAGCTCCCATGTGATGTTGAGCCTATGGATGCACAGAAGTCAAGAATTGAGGTTTGGTGACCTCTGCCTAGATTTCAGAATGTGTATGGAGGTGCCTGGATGTCCAGGCAGAAGTTTGCTGCAGGGACAGGGCCCTGATGGAGAACCTCTGCTATGGCAGTGCAGAAGGAAAATGTGGGGTCAGAGCCCCCACACAGAGTCCCTACTGGGGCACTGCCTAATGGAACTGTGAGAAGAGGGCCACTATCCTTTAGACCCCATAATGGTAGCTCTAGTGACAGCTCCCACCATGCACCTGGAAAAGCAACAGACATTCAACGCCAGATGATGAAAGCAGCCAGGAGGGGGTCTATACCCTACAAAGCTATAGGGGCAGAGCTTCCTAATGCTGTGGGAAGCCACCTATTTTTTTTTTTTTTAAGACAAAGTCTCACTCTGTCACCCAGGGTGGAGTGCAGTGGTGTGATCTCAGCTCACTGGAACTTCCACCCACTGGGTTTAAGTGACTTTCCTGCCTCAGCCTCCCAAGTAGCTTGGATTACAGGCACACACCACCACACCTGGCTAATTTTTTTTTTTTTTGAGACAGAGTTTCGCTCTTGTTACCCAGGCTGGAGTGCAATGGCATGATCTCGGCTCACTGCAACCTCTGCCTCCTGGGTTCAAGCAATTCTTCTGCCTCAGCCTCCTGAGTAGCTGGAATTACAGGCACTTGCCACCATGCCCAGCTAATTTTTTGTATTTTTAGTAGAGACGGGGTTTCACCATGTTGACCAGGATGGTCTCCATCTCTAGACCTCGTGATCCACCCGCCTCAGCCTCCCAAAGTGCTAGGATTACAGGCTTGAGCCACTGCGCCTGGCTCTAATTTTTGCATTTTTAGTAGAGATGGGGTTTTACTGTATTGGCCAGGCTGGTCTCAAGCTCCTGACTCCAAGTGCTCTGCCCGCCTTAGCCTCCCACAGTGCTAGGTTACAGGCATGAGCCACTGCATCTGGGTGGAGCCCACCTCTTGCATCACTGTGACCTGGATGTGAGACATGGAGTCAAAGGAGATCCTTTTGGAGCTTTAAGATTTGACTCACCCACCAAATTTCAGTCTTGCATGAGGCCTGTGGCCCCTTTGTTTTGGCCAGTCTCTTCCATTTGGAATGGCTATATTTGCCCAATGCCTGTAACCCCATTGTATCTAGGAAGTAAATAAATTGCTTTTGTTTTTACAGGGTCCTAGGCAGAAGGGACATACCTTGTCTCAGATGAGACTTTGGACTGGACTTTTGAGTTGATTCTAAAATGAGTTATGACTTTGGGGGACCATTGGGAACGCAAAATTAGTTTTGAAATGTAAGGAACTGAGATTTGGGAGGGGTCGGGGTGGAATGATATGATTTGACTGTGTCCCCACCCAAATCTCATCTTGAATTCCCACGTGTTGTAGGAGGGACCTAGTGGGAGGTGATTGAATCATGGGATGGGTCTTTCCTTTACTATTCTTGTGATAGTGAGTAAATTTCATGAAATCCAGTTGGTTTAAAAATGTGAGTTCCCCGACACAAGCTCTCTCTTTGCCTGCTGCCATCCATGTAAGACATGACTTGCTCCTTCTTGCCTTCTGCCATGATTGTGAGGCTTCCCCAGCCACGTGGAACTGTAAGTTCTCCACTAAACCTGTTTTCTTTGTAAATTTCTCAGTCTCAGGTATGTCTTTATCAGCAGCATGAAAACAAAGGGTTCCTACCATGCACTGTTTATCCCACTTGATAATACCAAGACCTCACTCACAGAGGTTGGTAAAAATTAAGCTTCATCCTCTTTAAAGTTGTTTAAAAATATCCTAAAGCTCATTCTCTCTACAAGATTTGAGGTTTGCTGGAAGAGGGATCTTTGACTTGTGTGAAAACAGTGCACAGTGGGAACCCTCCCCAAATCTGAGTTCCTAGATGCCCACTAAAAGCCAGCCTTGCAAACAGGCCTTTCAAAGGATTGCGGTCAGCCCTGCCATGTTAGCTCTTTCTGCACAGCTCATAACCATGGCACCACCATTTATTATGTCATTATTATGTACATGGCACCATAATCAACCAAACTCACCATTTGGAAAGTAACAACATACCTCTCTTTGAATGAAGCTTCTAAGATAAATACTGTTTTTATCTCCTTTTTCAGATGAACAATTTGAGTTAGAATATCTTGCTCAAGGTGATAAAACAGCAAGAAAGTAGTGAAGGAGGGTTTGAATCCAGGTTTATCTAACTCCAAAGTGGTTTGAAGGCTGGTTGGGGATGGGGAAGGAAGTAGGGATCCAAGGGGAGGGCTGGAGAGATTGTGAATAGTGGTTACTTCTAAGTGAAGGTGTTATGAATCGTTCCTAGTTTGTACCTTTGGACACTGGCATTGTCTAAGTTTTCCCTAATGGGCGTACATTACTTAGTTGGAAAATTTGAGAATTAGTTTAATTTTTAATGAGTTTCCTTTAATATTTACATAAAACCAGTTATAAGGGCAGATTAGTTGTTTGGTGTGGAAATAAGCACAGTACTTGAGGTCAGTTTGTTCTCTTAAACTGGCTAAACCTCTTTCTTGTGATATTGTTTACACATTGTGTTTGCTTAACAAAACCTTTTTTTTTTCCCCAAATAGGGCAAATGTAAATGATAGCTTGGCCCCAGCTGAATTAGTTCAGACAGTAACACGCTTTGATAACTAATAATCATCTCAATTCAAAGATCCCTCTTCCAGCAAACCTCAAACCTGTTAGAATGAACTTCAGGATATTTTAAAACAACTTTAAAGAGGATGAAGCTTAATTTTTACCAACCTCTGTGAGTGAGGTCTTGTTTTATCAAGTGGGATATTATTTCTTGAGACTTAAAAAAAAAGTCTCTGACTTATTTAAAAACCCTGCTGGCTGGGTGCGGTGGCTCATGCCTGTAATCCTAGCACTTTGGGAGACCAAGGCGGGCAGATCATGAGGTCAGGAGTTCAAGATCAGCCTGACCAACATGGTGAAACCCCATCTCTACTAAAAATAAGAAAAATTAGCTTGGCGTGGTGGCACGTGCCTTTAATCCCAGCTACTCAGGAGGCTGAGGTAAGAGAATTGCTTGAACCCGGGAGGTGGAGGTTGCAGTGAGCAGAGATCACGCCACTGCACTCCAGCCTGGGTAACAAGAGCGAAACACTGTCTTAAAAAAAAACAAAAAACAAAAAATTGCTGCTGGCTTCCTCTGTCCAGCAGTCATGGTGTTGACTAATGTGGCCCCTCCTGGTGGTTTCTCACAGTCCCTTTATGCAACTCCATTTCTGTGTTTTGAGGGATCATCATCTGCTGTCCTGGTGCCTTCAGGGCTCTCTACGGTGAGCTCTGCACCCTGTGTATTAGCTCCTATGGCTGTGGTGCTGGGGCCGCCGTAACTGCACATCATGGACTGGCTGAAACAACAGTTGTTTTCTCATGGTCCTGGAGGCCAGACGTCTGAGATCAAGGTGTCAGCAGGGCTGATTTCTCCTGAGGCCTCATCTTATGATCTTCCCTCTGTACACGTCTGAGTCCTAATCTCTTTTTTTTTTTTTTTTTTTTTTTTTTGGAGATGGAGTCTTGCTCTGTCACTCAGGCTGGAATGCAATGGCATGATCTCAGCTCTCTGCAACTTCTGCCTCCTGGGTTCAAATGATTCTCATACCTCAGCCTCCCAGGTAAACGGGATTACGGGCGTGCATCATCACACTCAACTAGTTGCTTTTGCATTTTTAGTTGAAGTGGGCATCCTGCCATGTTGACCAAGCTGCTCTCGAACTCCTGGTCTCAGATGATCTGCCCGCCTCGGCTTCTCAAAGTGCTGGGATTACAGGTGTAAGCCACCGTGCCTGGTCTGCTCTTCTTGCAAGGACACCAGTCTTGTTGCATTGGGGCCCACCCTAGTGACATCTTACATGTCTCTTTCTTCTTGAGATACCTATCCCAAATACAGTCACATGTTGAGGCACTGGGGGTTAGGACTTCAATATATAAATTGGGGTAAATGGGAGAAAGAAGACACAATTCAGCCCATAACCGTTGTGGCAATGAATTACAAGTTTAGCAGCTTAAATAACACAAACTTATTACCTTACAGTTCTATAGGTCAGAAATCTGATACCAAGCCTCACTGGGTTGAATCGAGGTGTTGGCAGCTCCTTTCCATGGGCACTGGGTGGGGTCCATTTTCTTACCTTTTCCAGCCTCTAGTGGCGCCCACCCTCATCTTCAAAGCCAGCCCAGCCAGCGAGTCCTCACGTTGCGCGTCTCTCCAGCCTCCTCTGCAGACACATCTTCCTCTGATTCTCCTGTCTCCCTCTTGCATGTTAAAGGACTCTTGTGATTTTATTGTGCTCACTTGGATAATCCAGGATAATCTCCCTATTTTAAGGTCAAATGATTAGCAAAGTTAATTCCATCTGCAGCCTGAATTCCCTTTTGCCATGTAAGGTATCATATTCACAGGTTCGGGGGATTAATACAGAGACATCATTGGGGGTCGTTATTCTGCCTACCACACTCCCCAGACCTGTAGATCAACACAGATAGTTTCTCTGTGTTAAACTCTCCAAATGTAGGCAACATCTCTTTACTTTGCCGGCAGACAAATAGACACAAATCAACATTATTAATGTAGATTTTGCAAGGCTGCCTGTGGAGGGTGGTGGGGGTTACTGGAGAGAGCAAGGACTCTTTGCAACATGATGGCACCATGCCAAAGAAAGGTGGGTCCTCCTTGTCTACACCCAGAAAAGGTATAACCTACCAGAGCTGGGGACGAGGGAAGAGGGGACTGGAATGACACAGCTCGTAGTCCCATTACAGAGCTGATGCCAGAGGCGTCTCTCCTTCTTATGCCATGTGGCCCTGCTCCTTCCCCTCAAAGAGCCCCGGTCTCCTGGAACTGGAGGGGTTCTGTCCTCAGCTCCTGACTCAATATCCCCCATGCGTGCAGTACAAACAGCTGCTCTCCTCCTAAGGAGAACGACTCGCCTTAGCTAAGCCGTTATCCCCTTTGCCTCTGAAAACCTTGCTAAGGAGCATTTGTCACACAAGCGGATGTGTTGATTTTTAAAAAAATGTTTCCTGCCATTTTGTTTAGAAAAAGCATTGAGGGAGCACCCTATTGCTGAAAAGCAGAAGGGGGCCCGTCGCACCTTCCAAGGTAGAAAACCTCGGGATCGCCAAGGACACACCCGACGTTGGCTACTTTCTGGCCAACCAAGAACGTGAACTCTAGGTGTCTCAGCTGCAAATCTAGTGTTCTTTCCAACATGAGCTACCTCTACAACAGGTTCAGAAAAAGTTTACTATTAACCTCAGGGCTCTTCTGTTTAGCAGTTCCCATGAATCTGTATCCTTACCATTGTTCAGAGCAGGTAACTGATTTCTTTTTTTCTCCTGCAGGCAGGAGGCATTTGTTTTGTGTTTGCTGAATGCTTTTGTTTTATCCCGAATGCATTTCTACTGTTTGTCTACATCAATTTTTCTTTCGCCCTCATTCCTGAAGCTATTTATTTTGTATTTTTTTCCCCCAGCAGTTGTATGCTTTTTTTTTTTTTTTTTTTTTGGTCGAGTTCCCTTTGCTTCTTTGTGGTCTGAGATGGAGAATCACTAGATATATGCATTAAATATCTCCCTTATCTGTGGACGGTTGTCTTGCTGGAAATCTTATAGCACTGGAGCTCTGTGTCCCAAGGGATACACTATGCTCTACTTTGGTTTTTAGCATTAACTGTATGCGAGGTTCTAGGCTAAGCAGAAGACACAGATTCGCTATCCCGGAAGGTCAGCTCAGCAAGGGAGAAGGATATAATCCAAATACTCACGTGAATAAGTGCATAGTTATAGACCAAGAGAAGCACTTCAAAAGAAGGATCAGGATCTGTTGAGTGTTTATAACAAGCAGAACCAACCTGACCTGGGAGGTAAAGACTGGGGAGGAGCTGGGAAGGCTTCCACTTGGCCAAGGGTTGGAGTATGAGCCATGCTGGGTGGAGAGAGCCCATGCAATACAGAAAGAACAGCATGTGCAAAGGCCCTGGGGTGGAAGGGGCTTTGAGGATCTGCTTTACTCCTTCTGGCTGCTGGCTCCTGACCCAGACATTACCGAGCCTGCCTTGTCCTGGGAGCCCTGTGCTTCTGGATTCTGCCTGCATCTTAGTTGGATGTCATTCTCTAACCCATTGGTTTTAGAAGAATGGCTTCTCCATTTTTGGAACCATGGCCCAAAGTGACCAAATGGAACATAGCCAAGGATTCAAGCATCTACTTGGTTTTCCCACTCTGGTCCATGATCATCAACAATTCTCTGCATCTTCCAGTAAAGACAATTGCACGGATTTCCATGATCTAGTGCCTCGAGGAATCCCCACGAAGATCAAGCAAGTTAAGACCCTTGAGCTATGTGGGAGAGTCTCAGTTGCCACAGAGCCTTGCTAGCATTTGCTTTTGGTGGAAAGTACTCTTTGGAAGGTCAGAGGTAGCTACATCTCCCAAAGGAAGCTTGTGAGTAATTGACATCAGGTTGGGTTTGAGGTGATGGGAAGAATACTTTTAACCTAATAAAGGACCACTTTTCTTTACCCTCTACCAGCTCCTTACAGCAATCTGTGGCATAATAGTTTTGAAATTGTCTTAGCCACTATGACACAGCAACATAACATTTCCGAGAAATCAACAGCAACAACAACAACAACCGATTTGAAAACCAGGGGGAGAATAGTTCACATGGAATTCTCCATCCTGCGGTGAACAAGACCAGAAGGGGTAGCCTCAGGCAGAAAATACCTAAGCTCTCCACGTTTGGAAATCCAAGGTGGATCTGAGGATTCTCCGAAGCTCCAAACAGAACCCAACACAGTTCTGACTCAAGCTTCTGTTTCCTGGCAGAGCAAAAAAGGGATGTTGGCTGCACAATCCCCAGGTGGTCATAGAAAATGAATGTCACAGCTGTGGGGGGAGGCAGGACTCCGCCAAAACTTGTTATATATTTAGAACAGATGATCTCCGGGAAAGCTAACCTATGTGGCTGCTTAATATATTCCCTGCGGAACAGCCCACATCCCTCTTCTCAAACCCCCTCTGGCCAGCCTTGCCCCTTCCTGCCTTAGTGGCTCAAAGCCTCTCTCCCTGGGGGCTCTTCACAAAGAGCCTAGCCCCCAAGTGGCCTCTTCCTCTTCTGTCTCCTCCACATCCAGACTCCTGCTTTTCAGTGGGGTCAATCCTGAGAGGGAAACACCTATTTGAAATTGATCTTCTTGGAGGTCGTATGAGTGATGATCCCTGTTATTCTTGAAGAGGTGTTTTCCTTTTGGTTAAGTAGTAGATTAACCCAAGCAAGTTTCCATTCAGTGGCATCCCGGAAGATATGAGTGATGTATTTTGGGATAGTGAGTTTCCCCTGCAAACCCTAAAATAGGAACCCTGGCAACCTCTGATTTTAGGTATGTGTTTGGCGCGTTCTATTCACACTAGTTATATCAGTGCATGCAGATTAAATCATTTTTCACCAGGTTTCCAATGATACACTCAATTCCTCCCTCCCTCTCTCCCTTCCTTCCTTTTCTCTCTCCCCTCTTCTTTCCCTCCCTCACATTCTCAATACCTGTTCTTGGAAGTGCAGATTGCTAGGCTGGCTTGTCATCATCAGGGATTTTTCTCCCCAGGTTCATTCAGAGCCTAGGTGAGAGGGCTGACGTTTTCTGGATGTAAGAGCCTTTTTCCTGGCAGTGACCCACCCCGTCATCTGAATTCAGCCCCTGGATCCAGTACGGCACGAGACCAGTTAGGAGACAGCTCAAGCCAGCAATCTGTGTCACTGTTTTTCAGTCTTTCCCCATTAGCCCAAGGTGGTTTTTGTTAATTTTCCTTGCCTGCTTTGTTTTCTTACATCAAGATCCCTCTTTATTGCAGGAAGACCTAATTAAAGTAATTCCTCTTTCTGTCCTTTGCAACTCATACGGATGGGTAGGAAAGTGGCTGAGATGAACACATTTAAGGGACTGGGGAGGCCTCAAGGAAGAGTACCATATGTTGTGTGCCTCCGTGTTTCAGTGTGGCAGTTCTCAGATGGGTTTCCACGCGAGGCCACCTGGGTTGAGCTCTTCGGTCTTTGGGAGCGTAAGATGTAGGGATGAGTCTGCTTACAATGCTGCAGTGGAGCTCCCATGAGACAGTGTGGGTGGAAGCTCTGTTTTAACTGGATCATGTCGCATAAACGCGCGAGCTTTGTATGCTGGGCTGTGTGGCCCAGGGAAAGGATGCTTATTGGTGACTTTACCAAGTAGGAGAGGAGAACGTGGTGGCTGCTCATTTCTGCCAGTGCAGCCCTCTCACCTGGCTCTGGGAAACCTATCAGGCCGGCTTTGTCGTACTTCAGCTTTGTGTACTTGAACAGGTCATTTCTCTGTGACTGTGCCTTAGTTTTCTCATCTGTCAAGTGAGGGGGTTGTGCAAGATTTCCAAGATCCTCCCTCTGTTGAATTTCAGAATCTATCATTGACTAACTTCCAGTCTACCCTCCACACTGCTGCCAGAATATTTAGTCTGAAACATGTTTCAACAAGGCTCTCCCCCGCTTAAAACACATGCAGGCCTCCCTATCATCCTCAAGATCAAGTCCAAGTTTCTTCGCCAGATTTCCATGGCCCTTCAAGGCCTGGCCCCTGTGGCTTTATCTGCTGCCATTCCTTCCTGTCACCCTGCATTCTAGCCATTATTGGACCACGAGGTGCTCCGGAAGCTTGCTGTGGCCTGCAGGCGTCTGAGGATGCTCCTTTCCTACCAGAACTCTTCCAGCCCCACCGCTCTTTCTACTGGCTACATTTTATGCACGCTTCAGGTCTTTGCTTGAAAGTGATATTTTTCTAGCAAGGCTTCTCCCCATCTCTGCCAAGCCGCGGGGAGGCTCATCTCCAGCATGTCCGCGGCTCTCTCACAGCCCTTACTATTGAAGTGTATAGCTCCCTGTTTAGGGAAGAGTATGTCTCTGCTGAATCGTAAACTCCTTGAAGGATGGGGCTGTGTCCTGCTCTAATTGCGTCTCCAGTTCCTAACACAATGCTTGGCACGTAGCAGACGAGCAATCAATATTTGTTACTCGAACCATTTTTAAGAGGCTGTCTGCTGCTCAAAGCATGGCCTCCCGCCAGCCCAGATCTCCCTCCCAGGAGGCAGGTGGTGGGTCAAACTCGCAGCGCTCTCTGACGAATTGACTCTGTTTCTAAATGACGGTCATTCCACTCTCCAAGATACCCAACTATCTCCCAGGGGGTGGAATTGGACTCTATGCCTTGTCCGCTTACGTATCCCCAAAGTGACGCTTTATCTTTAGAACGAGCTGGGAACCATGTGGACTTACCCATTTGTTCCTTTTCTGAGGCATCATGTTAACACTTCACCAAGCACGCACATCCCGTTTTAGATGCATTCTGGCAAGTCGATTTCCTGTTCCCATTCAGTCAATCATCTTCCATCCTTGGCAGGAAGGAGAACACACACAGCTATGCCTGTGCCAACCCCAACATATTTCTAAATCCATCACGGCTGGGTCTGCGCTGCCTATGCCGTAGGATTTTAAGATGCTTTTAAAAAGATTGTGTGTATGAGTGTTTCACAGCCAGGACTCAAATGCACAGGCTGAGCTAGGACTGCAGTGTGGCCGAGCTCGCATCTGTGAATCTGTCACGGCCCATGACCTTTACTTAAGGACCAAAGTTCTGTGTCATAGTAGGAAAGAGGCCACCGAGAGGTGCCACCTGGGTACCAAAGATTGTTGCATCATGATTTAAGAATGAAACGGAGCCAAGGACAACATCTAGCCCAGAGTGAGGTCATGAGAGTCAGCCAGGTGGTCCAGGTCCATTCTTTGTAAGTTGCAGTAGGGGACAAAGAGTATTCACACAGGGATGGGCCAGTAGCCCTTAGTATTGGCAATGATCCATTTATCCATTTCAGACTCTTATGATGCTGTGAAAACTAACTCTCTTTCTGATGTTCCTTTGACCACAGGCAAGTATAGATCCACTTCTTGAGGTCTTTGATGTATATCTGAGGACTGTGTGTGTGCGCACGTGTGTTTAGACCTCCTTTGACTGCTGTGAGTTCCTGAGCTTATTTTGAAGTTTCAGTAGGTGCCTCCCTGGACTTACAACCTAACTCCTTTCTTGTCATTTATTCTCTGCTAAAATCTGTAATGTCCTCTCTGCTATGTCAAGCGTGATTTTGACCCTTACCCTTCTTCCTCCACGCTCTGATATGTTTCTTCCATTTCTTTTGGAACATAAATTTGATTTCCCATTTGCACGGCCCAGCATGAACCTGAGGGTAATTACTCTAATTTGCAGCTGCATTGAGAAGGCAAAGACTGGAGCCACCGTTCTATTCAGCTTAAACTCTCCTCCATCAGGCCCCTCTCCTCAAAATGCCATTCCTTGTCAAAACGATTTCAGTGTCAAGCAGTAGCTGCACTAAAAAATTTATTGAAGTTTTCTTTTACTTTTCTGATAGCTGTAAAAGTCTGTTCTAAAAGGATGGCGGCCTTTTTTTCCCCTTCCCGTTTCTCTGTAGCCTATGTTAATTTTGCTTTTTTCTTGCCACCCAATTTCATTCTCTTCAGTTCTGTTCTCAGCTGGATCCTGGTGTTTCACTCCACATATGGAACAAGCAAAGCAATAATACATTATGATTAATAAGTGGCTTGACAGGCAAGAAAAAAAAGCAAATCTTATTCATTGCATCAGTGGTGCTGTGCAAATGCACCATTTTTGAAAAATGGATTTAGTCAGCAGGGTGGTTTTTGTGAAGATGCTTGGCCCTTTACTGTCCGCTTCAGCTGGATGTTCTGTTTCCTTCACCTGCAAATTTCAGGCTTGCAGAGCATCGGCACGTGTTTCAAGGATGCTTAAAACCTTTCCAGCCGGGCACAGTGGCTCATGCCTGTAATCCCAGCACTTTGGGAGGCCAAGGCAGGCGGATGATGAGGTCAAGACATGGAGACTATCCTGACCAACATGGTGAAACCCCATCTGTACTAAAAATACAGAAAAAGATAAAAGAAGAAAGCTGGGCCTGGTGGCGCATGCCTGTAGTCCCATCAGGAGGCTGAGGCAGGAGAATTGCTTGAACCCGGGAGGCTGAGGTTGCAGTGAGCCGAGGTCGTGCCACTGCACTCCAGCCTGAGCGACAGAGCAAGACTCCGAGTCAAAAAAACCAAAAACGAAACTAAAACCAAAAAACTTTCTAAACCTTAGGAACTCATATTTGGAGGCCCAATTCCTCATCACATAAGATATATTAATACACATCCACATCACACTTTCAATGCAATTTTATATAACTCTCTAAGAATTTAGACTTAAGTTCCATTTGACCCGTCGATATAACCGCCACTGACCTCCTGTGCCACCGACCTTCTCCTGAGCCCGTGCGCGTGTGACACATACAACTTACAACAGTACTGTGATCTAGGTGCTCTTATTATCCAGATCGTTCTGTAGTTTTGTGACTTCTATTGCATGTCTGTTTCTCTTAGGAGGTTTTATTTGCACGATTTGGAATGATAAAAATTTCTTTTCAGATCTGAAGACATTTTTCTCCTTTGAAAAGCTCACAGGCTCTGGATCTGCCTTCTCTAACGTGGGAACCACAAGCCATCTGTGGCTATGAAACACTTGATATGTGGCTAGCCCAAGCTGTGCTTTGAGTGTAAAGTACACCCTAGATTTCAGGCTTAGGACCGGGAAAACAGGAATGTAAAATATCCCATGAATATCTTTTCATATTGACTACATTTTCAAATGATAATGATATGTTGGCTGTGCTAAATAAAATATATTATTAAAATTTATTTTAACCTTTGTGTGTGGGTTTTTTATTTTTACTTTTTAATGAGGCTACTAGAAACTTTTAAATTGCATGCACAATTTGCATTATATTTCTGCTGGACAGCTTTGCTCTAGATAGCATGGAAAAGAGTATGGGGGGTTGAAATGGCCCTGGATGGCTTCTACCCTCACTGGAAGTAAGCCAGTGTTCTCAGGGAGGTGGGGGGCTCATCAATATTCATCCACACAACAGACATCTTTTGAGGGTCTGTGTTATGGCAGGCATTAGGTAAAATGCTAGAGATAGTGGGAGAGCGGGATGAATAGTTTCCATCCAGGGCCTCTGCATCGGGGCACGTAGCCACAGCACACGCATAGGCTGCAGGCCAGGACATGCCTCT
Organism: Saimiri boliviensis; assembly: GCF_048565385.1. Lineage (NCBI taxonomy): Eukaryota > Metazoa > Chordata > Mammalia > Primates > Cebidae > Saimiri > Saimiri boliviensis. The sequence goes on from NC_133459.1 coordinate 12,939,952, forward strand.
CCACTAAGCTTGACATTGCATGGGGACCCCTGATGCTGAGGAAGGGGTGGGCAGGAAGGAAAGATCACCTCCTAGAGACAGATCTACACTGTGGAAATAAACAGTAAGACTTTGGGAGTTGTACACTGAAAAAGTGAAGAAGGGCTGTTGAGTTTTGTCGAAGGCCTTGTGGCATTGTTCACAATGGCAAAGACTTGGAACCAGCTCAAATGCCCATCAATGATAGACAGGATAAAGAAAATGTGGCACATACACACCATGGAATACTATGCAGCCATAAAAAAGGATGAGTTCATGTCCTTTGCAGAGACATGGGTGAAGCTGGAAACCATCTTCTCAGCAAGCTGACACAAGAACAGAAAACCAAACACTGTATGTTCTCACTCCTAAGTCAATGTTGAACAATGAGAATACACGGACATGGGGAGGGGAGCATCACACATTGGGGCCTGTCGGGGAATGGGTGGCTAGGGAAGGGATAGCAGGGGGTGGGAGGATTGGGGAGGGATAGCATTAGGAGAAATACCTAATGTAGATGACGGGGCAATGGATGCAGCAAACCACCATGGCACGTGTATGCCTATGCAACAAACCTGCATGTTCCGCACATGTACCCCAGAACATAAAGTATAATAAATTAAAGAAAAAGTGAAGAAGCTACTCATCTCTAAGTGCCCTGTGCCTGGCACGTAGAAAGCTGTTGGTAATTGTGCGCTGAGTCCTAATGTCAGGCCCAGCAGAGTCAAGGGACCGGGGCAGGGTTGCTGCACTTGAAGAAAAGGTTTCCTTTTTCTCATTCACACAAAAGGGCTGTCTCTCTCCCTGCCATGCTTTCTGGGGGTTGCATGTGCACCTTCAAAAAGAGCCTCTGTGATTCCTCACTAGCCCCGTCTATGCCCTTACAGAGCAGTGGCATCGGATGTCCTGGATACCTGGGTTGTCTCTGGACTTTGCAACTGGTGCCCTGACCCTTTGCCTAGATTCTAACCTCTGGCCTGGATTCCTGACACACTTGCCAACCCTCCAGGCTTAAGGGGTCTGCCTCAACTTTGCCATTTCTGACCACTGACTTCTGACGCAAGGCTGGGTCTTACCTTACCGACTAGCTGTCCACATCAGGCAAGCCACAGTGGTTTCTCCGGTCTTCCTGTCTGAAAGCCTCCCTTGTTGCTGTCTTCCTGACTCCCTCTGCTAGAAGGTGAGCTTCTGATCTGGTGTGTTCATTCGTGTATCTGCAGTGCAGAGCACGCTGCTAGCTCAGGCTGGCTGCTCTGTGACCATGTGGCAGTGAGGACTAGCCCATCACATTTACATGGGTGGAGATGCCTGCATACCTCCCCCTCCCCTTGGGCCACTGTGTGTTATCACCAGCCTTGATTCCAAGATGTCCTGGCTTTCAGGAGCAAGAACTTTGTTGGGAGGGTGGCAGACACTCTCCGCTTACCCCCAGGGGTCCCCACCCTTGTATGACCACTTCTCCTTTCAATGTAGGGGGAACCTTATTTATTATTTTCATCTGATAAGATGTCACTCCTGTGATTATGTTACCTTACGTGGAAAAAGGGAGAGGGATGGGGTGGGCCTGGTGTCATCACATGAGTTCTTTCAAAGCAGGGAGTTGTCTTGGCTGGTAACAGAAGTCGTCAGAGAGGTTGGAGGCATGAGCGAGGCATCCAGGCTTGGCACGGGGGCCTGGACTGGCTGTGCTCCTCCTTCCTGCCATGTCCCTTGCCTTGCTTTTGTCTCCTGACCTTTTCCAAGCTGCCATGCTCTTTACTGCATCCCAGCCTCTAGCCTGTGCCTGGCACATAGAAACTTCCAGATAACTGTTCACCGAGCACTGATGTCAGCCACAGCAGAGTTCAAAGTGCTGTGCAGAAGAAAGGCAGTCTTGCCTGTCACTAACTGCGTCCCTGGCTTTGATGGGCAAAGACTTTGCCCAAGGGTCGAAAGTGACACATCATTCCCCTGCTCATTAGGGATGAGGAGATTCCTTGCTTTTTCAATATGCACCCTCCAGAGTCTTCCTGTTTATTTCTACAGTGTAGATTTGTCTCTAGGATGTGCTCCTTCCTTCCTGCTCACCCTTCCTCAGCCCTGGGGATCACCATGCAGTTTCAAGGCTAGACAAGTCAGATGACAGTGGTAAAGTCACTCATTTCTTAGCTCTTTCTCTGGCATAAAAGCCATGCAATCCCTTTTAGGGAGATGGGGCTGGCAGAGAACAGAGATGTTCAGTGGCAAATACCCTGTCAACCCTGTGATGTGCAGCAGAAGGATGACTGGGCGGGAAGAGCCAGCGTCACGCCACATGTTCAGTGGAGCTTTCCAAATTCTGTCTTTACACAGGTAGTGACATATGAAGCACTTTCCCTGAAAAATGCAGGTGTATAATTCGCCTGGGCCTTGAGGTCTGACAGGGAAGGAAAGTGACTGGAGATGTCACTGATTATGTGCTTCCCACGTGCTCGGTATTTTTCCAAGAACTTCCGTGTTTGAGTTGATTATCCTGTTTTACAGAAAAGGAAACTGACACTTAGAGAGATTGAGTCACTTTCCCTGAATTGCACAGCTAAAAAATGAAAGAGCTGGACAAGCACCCAAGTGTTCTGGCTGCAGAGTATGAGCTCCTTCCTGACCACGGTGCTGGGGTGTCTGAGCTCTATCCAGGCTCCGTGACCTTGGAAAACCATTGAGCTTCCTGAACTTGGTTTCTTGTCCTGTTCTCTGAGGATTTGCATGAAGACTCAATGACATTATGCCAAGGGCTTTGCGTGGTGGAAATTCTTAAATAACAATAGTGCAAAGACGCCAACAGGGCATCCACCGGCCAGTGACCTGTGTGTGGTCTTCTGCATCTGAGGGGCGTTTGCCTGGAATCTGGCCCCTCATTTGGGAAGCAAGGGGAAAGCTCAGTGGTGGTTTTAGTGGAGGCCACAAAGCGACAGCAAATGTCCAGGGGAGGGCACTCTTCTCTCGCAGCTCAGTGAGTCCTCCAAGGCCTTGCAGTGCAGCTTTTAAGAGGTGCAGCCAGGCCGTGGCAGAGCTGCTTGGGCAGCACCCCGGGACCGATTCAGTGCCTGGTTCTTCAGGGCCACAGCAGCAGACGGCCCCATTATTTTCAGGCTACACAGACAGTGAGTGTGAGTGACCAAATGTGTCATGTTTCAGCTGCCGAGTGGGGCGCTGGCATTGTGGGGATCAGCACTCTTTTGAAGCAGGACTTTGATTCTTGCCATGGCTCTCTTTTAACCCCGGGGATCCCAGGATGTGGCTCTGACAGTTTCCAGAGTCAGGAAGGAAGTGGTTTGTATGTTTGAAGCCACTCTCTGCTCTCCAGCCTGGAGCTTTCTCAAGCCCCTCATTCCAGGCATCCGGATGGTGTCCTCTCTTTGCCCACCCCACCCTTGACGCCCCCCACATCCTCCATATCCAGACCGCCGCCCCACATATCACTCTGTATTTGAAAAGCCTTTCCTTCTTCCTCTCGTCCTTCTGATCGCCCCCATTCACCATTAGCCATGATAACGGCTTGAGAGACTTCTAATTTCACATATCAGGTTGGAAAACTGATTAGGTGGAAGCTTTCAATACCTTGAACTCTCAAAGTGATGACACAGTGTCATTCTAGACGCAGTGTCACTATATTTTGTAATCTAACATTCACTGCAAGCTTGCTGCACACTAGAAATGCTGAGCCCTCTAACTTCATCCTCACGATAGTTCCATAAGGCAGGTGCTGTTACCATTTCCATTTATAAATGACACAACTATCAACCACAGAGGGTACATTTCCCCGGAGAGGGTAAATCAGTTCACTTACTTAGCATTTGGAGGTACTAAGTCTCTGATCCAGGTCTATTGTGAAGAAACTGCTGCAAAAGAGCACTGATCCCCCCAACGCTGGCCCCCCATGCAGCAGCTGAAACATGACATATTCGGTCACCTACATGCACTGTCTGTGTAGCCTGAAAATAATGGGGCCATCTGCTGCTATGGCCCTGAAGAACCAGGCACTGAATCGGTCCAGGGGTGCTGCCCAAACCCCACGTCCTTAGCCGCTGTGTCTGTGCTGACTGTTGATGTCTGCCTTAGTCTGCTCAGGTTGCCATAACAAAGTCCCACAGGCTGAGTGGCTTAAACATTAGACATTGATCTTCCACAGTTCTGGAGGCTGGAAGTCCAAGAACAAGGTATCTGCAGAGTCACTTCCTGGTGAGAGCTCTCTTCCTGACTTGCAGACAGCTGCCTTCTTACTGTGTCCTACAATGTCTCTCACTTCTTATAAAGCCGCTAATCCATCATGAAGAACCTACCCTCATGGCCTCATCTAATCCTGATTACCTCCTGAGATGGTTTGACTATGTCCCCACCCAAATCTCATCTTGAACTCCCACATGTTGTGGGAGGGACTCAATATGAGATAATTGAATCATGGGGGCAGGTCTTTCTTGTGCTGTTCTCATGATAGTGAATAAGTCTTATGAGATCTAATGATTTTAAAAAGGGGACTTTCCCTGCACAAATGTCTTTTCTTTGCTATTATGTAAGATTGGAACTGACTAATTGGACTAAATTTTGGCAGTTCATATTGAACCACTAGACAAAGAATGGAGTTAATTTCAAGCATTTTCAGAACGTTGTAGGTACGGTGGTGGGGACTTCTCAGTTTTCGCTGTTTGCCTGAACTTATCTAAACACATTCCACAGAATAAGACTTATTTTACCACGTTGATTGTGAGACCTCCTTAGCCATGTGGAACTGTAAGTCCATTAAAACCTTTTTTGCTTTCCAGTCTCAGGCATGTCTTTATCAGCAGCATGAAAATGTATTAAATAGTAAATTAGTACCAATACAGTGGGGTGCTGGTGAAAAGATACCCCAAAATGTGGAAGCAACTTTGGAATTAGTAACAGGCAGGAGTTGGAACAATTTAGAGGGCTGAGAAGAAGACAGGAAAATGAGGGAAAGTTTGAACCTTCCTAGAGACTTGTTGAATTGCTTTGCCCAAAACGCTGGTAGCAATATGGACAATAAAGTCCAGGCCGATGTTGTCTCAGATGGAAATGAGGAACTTTTTGGGAACTGGAGCAAAGTTGATTCTTGTTATATTTTAGCAAAGGGTCTGGCAGCATTTTGCCCCTGCCCTAGAGATTTGCAGAACTTTGAACTTGAGAGAAATGATATAGGGTATCTGGCAGAAGAAATTTCTAAGCAACAAAGTATTCAAGAAGTGACTTGGGTGCTGTTAAAGGCATTCAGTTTTATAAGGGAAGCAGAGCATAAAAGTTTGGGAAATGTGCAGCCTGACAATGCAATAGAAAAAGAAATCCCATTTTCTGAGGAGAAATCCAAACCAGCTGAAGAAATTTGCATAATGAGGAACCAGATGTTAATCCCCAAGACAATGGGGAAAATGTCTCCAGGGCATGTCAGAGGTCTTCATGGCAGCCCCTCCCATCACAGGCCTAGAGACCTAGGAGGAAAAAGTGGTTTTGTGGCCCGGGCCCAGGGTCCCCATGTGGTGTGAGGCCTAGGGATCTGGTGTTCTCCATCTCAGCTACTCCAGCCATGGCTGAAAGGGGCCAATGTAGAGCTCAGATTGTGGCTTCAGAAGGTGCAAGCCTCAAGCCATGGCGGCTTCTGCATGGTATAGAGCCTGCCAGCACACAGAAGTCAAGAGTTGAGGTTTGGGAACCTCTGCCTAGATTTCAGAGGATGTCTGGAAACACTTGGATGTCCAAGCAGAAGTTTGCTGCAGAAGCGGGGTCCTCACAGAGAACCTCTGTTAGGGCAGTGCAGAAGGAAAATGTGGGGTCAGAGCCCCCACATGGAATCCCTTCTGGGACGCTGCCTAATGGAGCTATGAGAAGAGGATCAGTGTCCTCTAGACCTCAGAATGGTAGATCCACCAACAGATCCCACTGTATGCTTGGAAAAGCCACAGACACTCAAAGTCAGCTTGTGAAAGCAGACAGGAGGGAGGCTGTACACTACAAAGCCACAATGTCCAAGACCACAACAACCTATCTCTTTCATCAGTGTAACCTTGATGTGAGACATGGAGTCAAAGGAGATCATTTTGGAATTTTCAGATTTGACTGCCCTGCTGGATTTTGGACTTGTGTGGGGCCTAAAGCCCCTTTGTTTGGGTCATTTCCTCCTATTTTCAATGACTGTATATATGCCTGGATGGTATCTAGGAAGTAATTAACTAGCTTTTGATTGTACAAGCTCAAACACGCAAGGGACTTGCCTTGTCTTGGATGAGACTTTGGGCTGTGGATTTTGAGTTAATTCTTGAAATGAGTTTTAAGACATCGGGGAACTGCTGGGAAGGCATGATTGGTTTTGATATGTGAGGACATGAGATTTGGGAGGGGCCGGGGTGGAATAATATGGTTTGGCTGTGTCCCTAACCAAATCTCATCTTGAATTCTCATGTGTGTGGGAAGGACCCAGTGGGAGGTAATTGAATCATGGGGGCAGGTCTTTCCCATGCTCTTCCTGTTATAGTGAATAAGTCTAATGGGAACTGATGGTTTTTCCAAGGGGACTTTCCCTGTGGGAGCTTCTTCTCTTGTCTGCCACTGTGTAAGACATGCCTTTCACCTCCCGCCATGATTGTGAGGCCTCCCCAGCCACATAGAACTGTAAGTCCCTAAAAACCTGTTTTTCTTCCTGATCTCAAGTGTGTCTTTATCAGCAGCATGAAAATGAACTAATACACCACCCAAAGGCCCCACCTCCAAGTACCATCACACTGAGGTTGGCTCAGCAAGTCTGAAATCAAGGGGTGGATAGGTAAGAGGAAAGATGGGCCCCTTCTAAGGACAGGTATAACCCCAGGTCTGAATCTCAGATCTGCCAGTTAGTGATGGGGTGAGTCTGGCCAAGTCTCTTGGCCTCTCTAATCTTCAATGTCCTCCCCTAGCAAGCAAGACTGGTGACGATGATGGTGTGTGCCTCACACTGTAAGGGGTTCTTGGTGCAGGTAAATCACTGACCACTGCCTGGCTCATGGTGAGGACTGAAATCTTAGCTCATGAACTACCCAAATGAGAGGGCCCAGTCTGGTTTCACTGGTCAGTGGATGTTGCTAATGATTCACTGTTGACGAGCACCCTTTGCTATTTACAGAAAGGTTTCCTGCGTCGGAGCTCAGCTGCAGTCACACTGCTCACTATTCTACTGCCTCTAGAACCTAAACCCAGGGGCCAGGGGACTTCAGACCAGGACATTGCATGGGGCAGCTATATGGTGGGGTTACCATGGGAAAACCCAGCTTCGGAGGACAGCTCACAGGTGGTGACCACATTCTCCTTCACGGTTTCTCAAAAAATGGTGAAAAGGCAAGATTTAGTTTCAAATCCAACATGTATTCCTAAGTACCAAGTTCTGGATTCTGTGCTAAATACTTTATTCACACATAAAATGTTATTTAATCCTTTTAGAGAGAAACAAATCTATTAGTAGAGACCAAGGCTCTAGAGGGTTTTTAAAACAAAAATAGATCAAACCCTACAATCAAGCAGGAACACATTATCCATTCTTCCCCCATCCCCTTTTCATCATCAGGGATTTGATAGTTATTTTCAAGATAGGATGGTTTGAAGGCCTGGATGCCAGCCTGAATCCATCTCTTTTACTCCTTTCTTTGTCTTGCTCAGCGAGTCTCAAATTTTGGAGTGTATAAAATTTGATGTACAAGCCCGAATAAACAAAACCCAAGGCCAGGGCACTGTATAGGCAATGGAAACCATGTATTATGGCAATTTTTGCCTTCAGTGCTGACTTCCATTGCAAACCCTTTCCTTGAAATAGAACATTGTGAGAATATCCACCCAGGAGGAAATCTCAGAATTCATCTAGTTGAATCTTCCCATTTTACAGATGGGGAGACTGAGTGCCAGAGGATCAGTTGAATCACGGTGGATTGCCACATTAATTAGGGATAGAGCCAGGAATGTCTTAGTGGAATTGGGTTGTCTGCTGACCAAACATTTAAGCTGTGACTTGACTCAAGACTGCCAAAGGTTTTAAAAGAGCGCGACAGATTGGTTTTTTGGCTTCTCTCACCAGGTTGTCAGGAAAACAGTTTGTTCTAGATTTGCCAGAGTATCCCAAGAGGTAGCCCTGGCTGGGCAGCCTTAGAAAGCTTCATTGTCAAATTCCTTTGCTAAAGCTAGAATTCTGAAAGATTTTCAGAGACAAACACTAGGTAAGATGAGTCGCCAATGAAAAACATTCAGCTCCAACCCCCTTTTCAAAAGGTCTTCTTTCCTGCATGCTATTTGTGGGTTTTCATGATGAGAAGGCCATACAGCCCATGGGTGCATAGGGGAGCACGCAGATTTTTCCTTACTGGAGAGACAGAGAGCCCTTCTTTCCCATCCCTAGACTTTCATCAGGAGTCATAAGCTCAGCCCAGAAGCTCTGGGCAGATAAGAGCCTTCATTCAATTGTGTCAGGGCAATTATTTTTCCTGCTTAGACAATTCATTGTTGGATGCTAAGGGTCAGCAAGGGTTTGCAGCTGCTCGGGTGTGTCTGTGCTTTTTGTCTTCAGGGTTACCACCATTGGAGCAAAGGTTAGAACTCCTCTAGTGTCTCCAGGCCATTGACCTCAGGGATGAATCTTTTTCCATCTTCCACGTGGCTCATCTTAGACCACCATAAACTCAGCCTTCTTTTTATTAGCTAGGAGCAGACAAGGGCTAGAGCAATTTACTGATTAGATGGATGAACTCTTTAGCTAGGGAGAGTCCAACCCAGTGTGGAATGTGCTGAGAAGTCTGTCTACAAATGTTTCAATAGCTGACACTCAAGGAAAACATTCCTCTTGGGAAGATATAAAGGACTCTCAGGCCAAATAATGCTGCACACATCTGTCTCCTGTCACAAGGCTTAGTAGTATACTAAGTTGGTTACTGGTCCCTTGCTAATAATAACAAAGACAGTAATAATTGTTAACATTTAGCAAGTCTTTGCCATGTGCCAGGCACTGTTAAAAGGGCTTTATATGTATGATCCCAATTTAATCTTCACAGCAGCCCTGTTTGGTATGAAAAAAGTAGGATGCCCATTTCAGATATAAGGAAACTGAGGCACAGATGGGGTAAGTAACTTGTTCACACTCCTCCAGACTAGGAAGTACAGGAGACAGAGCATAAGGACCTGCTGTCTTCCTGTGCATATTGTATTAGTCCGTTCTTGCATTGCTATAAAAAATAGCTGACATTGGGTAATTTACATAAAAAAGAGGTTTAATTGACTCATGGTTCTGTAGGCTATACAGGAAGCATGATGCTGGCATCTACTTGGCTTCTGGGGAGGCCTCAGGAAACTTACAATCATGACAGAAGGTGAAGAGGCGCAGCATCTCACATGGGCAGAGAAGGAGCAAGGGAGAGCAGGGAGGAGCTGTGTACTTTTTTAAACAACGAGATCTCGTGAGAACTCATTCACTATCATGAGAACAGCACCAAGGGGATGGTGCTAAACCATTCATGAGAAACTGCCCCCATGAGCGTATCACCTCCCACTAGGCCCCATCTCCAACACTGGGTATTACAATGGAACATGATATTTGGGTGGGGACACAAATCGAAACCATATCACATATGGAGTTCTGTTACAAGGGTTTGGGTTTCATCTTACCTCAAGGTTATGTTTAACATCAGGAGATTGTAGATTTACCTGTCTTCCTTCACTGGGTCCAGAGGTCCCTGGTCCAAACAGAACTAACTTTGAATTCTTATGGAAGGATGCTTCACTGGATTGTGAAACCTAAAGGAGTTAAGGAGAGAAGAGTCTTTGGAGGGGATCGGCAGCGTTCTCACAACAGTGGACATGTTCTATCTCTGGCTTCTGGTACCCATGCATTGTTCTGTTGCTAACCGTGTCTGATCTTGCTTTCTCCAGCCCCCTGTCTGTGTGCCCTGGGAGGGACTTCACCTCTGACTTGGGGAGCATTTGATGTAAGTTTTAGCTGATCAGAGCATCATATTTTTAGACTACAGTGATTGAGTCAAGGATGGGCCTAGGAGCCAAGGAGAACAGAGCAAGAGCCCCAGATGGGCATTCCTGCAAAGGTACTCTGTGCTCTTCCACTAGACCAGAGCCTGTGATGATGTCTAGTCTGGAGCTGTAGCAGCCATCTTGTCACCATGAGGCAAGAGCTGACTGAGGATTTTGCCCAACCCAGAGGAAGCAGGATCAGGAGAGGGAGAGGGAGAATCCCTCAAGTCAAGCTGTGCCTATCATGGATATTTGAGTTGGCTTACCCATGTTGTTTCATCAAGGAATTTTAATTGATACAGCATGTCATATGTGAGTATAGATTTATTAGCAGGCATTTAGAAAACGGTTAACCAGGGAGAGGTGTGACATGCAGACCTTTCCTTAGAAACCTCTTCTAACTCATCACTATGGTGAATGAAGCTCCATATTCTGGTTTACCATATACCAACCTGAAATGCAAGGAACAATGATTCCACAGGAATTACTGCAATAGAAGGGGGGTTTCATTTTACAGGAAGAGAATCAGGCACAGAGAAATTATGTAAAGTATCCACAATTATAGTCAGGAATTGGAAGAATCAGATTCAAATGCAGGTAATCTGGATCACGAATCCAAGCTTTTGATCACTGTAGAGGTGAAGGGGAGGAAGGCAGTAAATCACGCTGCCATGTGTGTACCTATGCAACAATCTTGCATGTTCTTCACATGTACCCCCAAACCTAAAATGCAATAAATAAATTTTAAAAAAATCAAGAATATTTGTGGAGGACCTACTTTGGGTTCATTATGGAATACATCCACGAATAAGATGCCCAAAGATCCCTCCCTCATGATGTGAGCACTCAAATGCTTATGTATGTGTGTGAAAACATAGAAAATAAGGAGTAAAAATAACAAGTAATGTTGGAAAGTGATGAGTTCTGTGAAAAAGAACAAATACACAAATGAAGCGAGACCAGGGTTAGGGGTTTCCAGTTTTCAATAGCGGGGCCAAAATGAGCCTCTTTGAGAAGAGGACTTGGAAGAGGTGAGTGAGTTCCTTACAGGGATATCTGAGCAAAGAACATTTCAGATGCAGGAAATAGCCCGTGCAAGGCCCAGAAGCAGAAGGTGCCTGGTATGCTCAAGGAGCAGCAGGGGAGCCAGCAAGGTTGGAACCGAGTGTGCAGAACTCAGTGGAAGATGAGGCTAGAGAAGTAATTCCAGATCTCAGAAAAGACTGGCCCCTGCAGGATTCTGAGCAAAAGAGGGACGTGGTCTGGCCGAGGCTGAGAAAGAGCCAGCTGTCGATGGGTGTAGATGGGATATGTGGGCACAGGGAGACCCAGGTGAGACATGATGAAAGCTTGGTGCCAGCAGTGGAGGTGGCAAGAGGTGGTCAGATTCTGAATATGTTTTAAAGAAGAAATAAAAGAATTTATAATAATTTGAGATGTGCAGCAGAAAGTGAGGCATCAAAGGTAACCGTAAAGTGTTTGAGCAAAACTTGAGTAATTAAATAAAACCCAACTCTTCTTTGAACTTCACTCCTGTGGCCAAGGAATCAATAACCTCTTCTGTGCCTGGAGCTGCTTTTGATTCTGTTGTATCCGGAAGTGCCCCCTTGAATGAGAACGCTGCTTTTTGACAGAGAGTTCCTGTGTGAATCATTCCATTTCGTTCCCATCACAATCCTGTGAGATTCTACTCCCATGTGACAACTAGGGAAACTGAGGTTCGACGAGATAGTTGTTCACCTGACCCAGCTCACACAGTTGATGAGCTGATGTTATCTATTCTGTTACGGTAGAAGAATATCCTGTTATTATTAAGCCACAGTAGAAGCAATTTCCTCCTGGTTATAAAGGAGCTAATTGCACCCAGCAGATCATTTTTATCCTCCATGCAGTCTATTGCTTTTAAGCTGTGCGCATTGAAAGAGATTGTTCTTCTGAAGTCTTATCTGTAAATACATTATTTCCATTTGCTGTAGATTTCTACAACATCATGCCTTAAGATCTAAAATTTTTGTCCTTGCTTTTGCACAAAAATGTACCTATATTATGTTCTACTAGATTAAAACACCTAGCTTGGGGTTCGTTATCATTTGTTTTTTTTTGTGTGTGGCGACTGCTCTGTGACATACTGTTTTTTCCTACTTTGATTTAAATAACTTGATAAGCAAGATGTCATTCAATAGCAAAGCTGAGGAATGGGTGGTTGGCAGAGAGCATTTTAAAATCCAGAAACGATGTCAAAGTTACTTGGAAATGTATGTAACAGATCAAACCCGCTGTTGTCTGGAATTTCCACCGATATTTCGATGTCACTACTTGGGCAGCCAGAGCCTCTTTCTGCTGGAACAATTCCATAGTTGTGTTTTCATTGCCATTTCCCTGTGGAGGCTGGAGCTCCACTTTTCTGCATTCTACCTGCTGTTTGAATGGATAAGATGAAACGCACACACAGGCATGACTTTTTTTTTTTTTTTTTTTTTTTTAAGCCGCATTCATGCTGTGTCGGGGTCACAGATTTCAACCAAGTCAAGCAATGTGGATGTTGAGGCTTCAGGGAGATGGTTGTCTCCATCAGCTCTCAGCCTTGTTGATGTGTGTGCACCTTCTGCTGCCTCTTTCGTGGGACCGTTCCTTCCCAGTGTCTCTGTGACTCCAGTTTCCTCACTGGAAATGACTGTGTTGTTGTAGAGAAGAGAATCACCCAAGCGGGTGTGTAGTCAAATGAGTTTTTAAGCGAGGATTCCAGACACAGAGAAGTGGAGGGGCAGCAGGACAGGCACGGATGGAAAAGTGAAGGAGGTTTCTGCTTCTCCTTATGAAATAAATAGGCAATACCAATAGAGTAAACCATTTCATGCCTGGATGGCTGCAATCACCCGCAAATCGGACTGCAGCCTCCCTTCAAGCTCTCCTTCTTGCTGGCTATTCTATTTCTCTCAGATCAATCTTCCCAAATCACTTCTGAGGTGCCCTCCCTTACTAAAAAGCCCCCGGTGGGCCTGTATTATCTATGGGCCAAACACACACCTCTGGTCTTGGTAAGCAAGGACAGAAAGTGATGGAATCCAACCTAAACCCATCCACACCGGCACCCTCTCCTGGGCCCTTTTCTTCACCAGCTCCCAAGTGGCCCAGGCTTCTTCCTTCATCTCTCCGCGATGACCATTGCGTGGCTGGTCCTTTGGAGGCTCCTTCCCAATAGGACCCCCCCCCCCCACCGCCACCACCACTGCATCCATTCCGATCCAGTCAAGGCCAGGGTCTGCCTTTCTATGACAACTTCTTCCTCCCCATTTCCAAGATGCTTTCCACAGGTAACTGGTCCTTTCTTATATTATAAATCACCTGACGTAAGTGTTTCTGTAGTGAAAAATCACAATTTCAGACATTTGGTGCAATCTGTTTTGCTTTGCCTCACATTGTTTCCTTGGGGCAAGTCCGCTAACAGTGAAATGAACTTGTGAAGACTGAGCCAAACATGGGACACTTCATGAATTGGTGTGCCATTCTTACACGGGGTCTGTGTTAATCTTCTCTGTATCATTCTAATTTTAATATCTGCTGCCGAAGCAAGCCCCTGTGATGACGACTTCGCCACACCACCCATTCCTTCCTAGCTGCCTGCTCTCTCTAGCCTCACTCAGCCTGGCACCGAACCAGGCACTGTTTTATCCGGGTTGGTTCTCATCTTCTTAACCACAGTCCAGGGTTGTTAAAGTTGGGGATCTTGCTTTCAGCTTCGCTGTTAATATCACATCTGTTATCACCACCCTAGGCACAGAATAGACACTGGTGAAACCCACATTTTGAAACTCACCAGAAAAAGAAGGAAAGATTTTTTTTTTTTTTAATTTATCGCTTAAGCTCTCTGGCAAAGGACATCTTGGTATATTCACTGATAGTCTCTCTCAGTTCCTGAAGTCCCCTCAAACCCCTCAAGTGTGCTGGCAATGTTTGGTGTGGGCGGTGTCTCTGGGGCCCACCCTCTTGTGGGATAGTGATTTGTTCATTCATTCATTCTTCCAGTCAGAAAGTGCACACAGAGCATTTGCTCTGTTCTTGACGTGGAGATACAGTTCAGACAGAGACAAAATCCAGCTTTCACGTGGAGCTTGTAGTCAGTCTTCAGTGGTTGGTGGGGAGCGTTGGGGAGGGGAGAAAGGGAGACACAGCAAACAAGCTTCCCATTGAGATGCAGCTCTGAGGGAAATGAAACACAGGTTTCATTTCACAGCAGCGAGTGGATAGGGTGATGGGATGCCCGTGGTGAGGCCAAAATAACAAGATTGGGTCATCCAGGGGCATGTGAGGCTAGTCTCCTAGGAAGAGGGACCAGCAGGTGCCAAAGCTGGAAGGCAGGTCTTCTCTATCTCAGTGCTGTTGACATTTGGGACTGGATAACCCTCTCTTGTGGAGAGTCATCCTGTGCATCCTGTGTTTGGCAACATCTCTGGCCTCTATCCACTGGATGCCAGGAGCACCATCCTCCCTCTGCCCCCTCCAGATTGTGACTATGTCGTTTCTGATTTAGCAAAAATGTGTAACAATGGGGCTTGTAGGTCAATGGTGGCCCACAGAAAGATATGTCCGTGTCCTATCCAAGCATTCCCAGGAAGCTGTGACAGTGACCTCGATTGGAAAAGGGTCTTTGCAGAGGTAATTAAAATGAATCTCAAGGTGAAATCACTTTGAATTGTCCAGGTGGGCTTAAATCCAGTGATAAGTGGAGACTGAGTGGGCGAATACACAGATACAGAAGAGAGGGCAATGTGAAGACAGAGGCAGAGAGCTGGGGACTCTGCCACAGGGAAAGCCAAAGCCACCAGAAGCTGGGAGGGGCAAGGGACCATGGTTCCCTGGAGCCCTTGGGTGGAGCAAGGCCCTGCTGAAGCCTTACTTTTCAACTCCAGTCTTCAGAACTGGGAGATAGTAAATTTCTGTTAAGTCACCCAGTTTGGGGTGACTTCTTACAGCAGTCACAGAAAAGAAATGCAGGGACAAAGGCATCCATGGAAGAACCATAACCCACAGGCAATAAAGATCAGGGCAGGTTTGGAGAGCCATTACCTTCAGGCAACAAAGATCAGAGGAACCATGGAGGGTAGGTGTCACCGCAGCCTAGGTCAGTGGAGTGAGTGAGGTGTGGGGGTGCAGGGGTGGTGTGGGGGGTTGGGTGGGGTTTCAGGATTGGCAGGTCTTAACTGGCCTTAGAGGCCCTAGTAAGGAATTTAGGGGTTGTGGTAAGTGGGAGGTATATTAAGCATTGAGGGTTTCAGGCCAGTCAGTGGCATGACATGGCTTATATACGCAGCCGATTTTGCTCACTCTGTGGACTGTGTGTGCGGTGGAGCCAAGTGAAGCTGGGATTCCTTAGGATGCAGTCGCAGCCGGAAAGGGCAGGACTTTCAGTCATGTGAGGCATGAAGACCTTTCTCTCATTTTCCCTAGGTGAGGCAGCCAAAGATAGATGGCTCCTCCTCTAGAATTCCAACAAGAAAAGGCCTGGCACCTGGTATTCCATGCATCATAAAGGCAGAAGCCCTCTCCCTCCACCCCCTGCCTAGATGCTGAATTAATTGGCTACATTTTAAGATGAAGAAACTGGCACTTTGGGAAGCCGAGGTGGGCGGATCACGAGGTCAAGAGATGGAGACCATCCTGGCCAACATGGTGAAACTCCGTCTCGACCAAAAAAATACAAAAATTAGCTGGGCGTGGTGGCGCAGGCGCCTGTAGTCCCAGCTGCTCAGGAGGCTGAGGCAGGAGAATTGCTTGAACCCGGGAGGCGGAGGTTGCAGTGAGCTGAGATTGTGCCACTGCACTCCAGCCTGGTGCCTGGAGATCGAGCAAGACTCTGTCTCAAACAAAACAAACAAACAAACAAACAAACAAACAAACAACAAACAAACAGATGAAGAAACTGAAGCCTAAAAGGAGAAATTGACACCTCAGGTCCACAGACGCAGAAACGTTCACTGGCAGAGCGGGAATCTCAACCCAACTTCTAGCTGTTCTTTCCTGATATGCTTCCTTTACTTGCACAGAGTGGTGCATTTTAGCAAAGGCCTCATTTGAATTTTACAATGACCTAATGAGAGACGTGGCATAAATATCACTTTTATTTTACAAATGCAGAAATATAATAAAAATAAAAACACAATAAGGGAAATCAGAGAGGTGAAGTGGTTTTTCCAACGTCACACAGCTTCGAAGGGGTGGGGTTGTCAATCAACCTTGTGTCTTCTAACCCCTGGTCTGATGTTCCTCCCTGGACTGCTCATGCTGGATTTTGGGAGAAGGATGATGCAGCTATCTAAATCTTACAAGTCTCCCACCATCAGCCAGGCACGGTGGCTCACACCTGTAATCCCAGAATTTTAGGAGGCTGAGGTGAGCGGATCACGTGAGATCAGGCATTCAAGACAAGCCTGGCCAGCCTGGTGAAACCTCATCTCTAGTAAAAATACAAAAATTAGCCAGGTGTGGTGGTGGGCGTCTGTGATCTCAGTCACTCAGGAGGCTAAGACAGGAGAATCGCTTGAACACGGGCGGCAGAGGTTGCAGTGAGCCTAGATCTAACCACTGCACCCCAGCCTGGGCGACAGAGTGAGCCTCCATCTCAGAAAAAAACAAAAGTCTCCCACCATCTCTTTGCCTCCAGTGACCTCTTTCCAACTGAAAAGTTTTCAATTTATGATTATATGTTGTTCCTTGCCCTTTAGGCAAGTTCAATTTCATTGTCCAGACACAAAAACGATTTCACAGTGAAAGCTGCACATAAAAAAGAAGAATGAGGAAGCGGTTTAACATAGGACATGCCAGATCTGAAACCAATTTTACTGGTAATGGGGGTCCGTGAAGCCTGTGTATGTTTTCCAATAGCTGAGAAAAAGTATCCCCCTTTACCGTTTTTTTTTTTTTTTTTTTTTTTTTTTTTTTTTTTTTGTCTGAGTGTGTGTTCTGTACAACATAAAAATAAAGGTTCACGTTAACACCGGAGCCGTGGTAAAGCCAGGAGGCCAGGAAATCTGACGCTAATGGTGACAGGGTATTTCCCACTCACTCAGGGGAAATTAGCAGTGGCTGCTACCCCTTCATCCATATCCGTAAGCACTCAGAAGGGCTCCGGGGTCTTCTCACCTTCCCCCATCATCCTTGACAAGAGATTATGCTCTAGATAAATCTAAAATGCTTTCACTTGACTGAGGAGCCTTGCTCTGAAAGAATGCATGGGGTTAAGAGAGAAAGGCTGTTCTTTGTGTACGTATCCAGTCTGCGAATTTGATCACTAGACGTATATGAAGCCCACACGGTGTGCCAGGCTCTGAGTAGATGCTAGGGACACCCTGGCAGAGAGGAGACTTGGGCACTTGGCTTATGGGGTGGGCTACTACTTGTGTATCTTGGTAGCCTACTGTTCAGAGCAGAATCCAGCACGTAGGGACACACGTGGTACCGTATCTGTGGAGTTGACTTTGTTGAAGTTGCCTTCACGGTTGAACGGGTCTTTGTGCCTGAAAGCGAATGTTGAGTTGGAGGACAGATAATAGAGAAGCCGGACACATTTCTGGAGTCGTTCTGTCTGGAGTGAGGAGAGCTTTGAGGAAGTGTGTGAATGTTGTGAGCTCCCTGGGTCCACTCACGATGCTGGGAGGACCCAGTGCTCCTGGCAACATCGAATGGGGTTTGAGGGCAGGAGGGAGCCAGAGTCCGAGTTTGCAAGATGATGCCACGGGTCACATCTGAAGATCCCGGGAGGCTGAGTGGGACTGCAGTAGAGAAGTCTAAGGTGAGGCAGAGCTCAGTGAAGGGAGCCAGCAGGGCAGGGAGCTTGGAGCTGTCTGGGAGCAGCAGGGGGGCAGGAGCTCCCTTTGTGTGCTGAGGGGCAAAGCAGTTTCTCAGGGTATAAAGTGGTACTGCGCCATTTCGTGCTTTGGTACACAGTGCTGCCAAGGGGTGCTGGTGCCTGAGGCTGGCCGGAAGGTCTCTCTATGGTCAGCCAAGGGGGAAGATGTGCTCAATGAGTTCTCCGGCCTCTTGGCTTCAGGACAGGAGGCATGAGAAGAGGGAGTCATGCTGTGTTCGTTTGCTAGGACTGCTATAGTGATCCTACAGACTGGGGGGCTCCTTCCTTCCTCCCTTCCTTCCTTCCTTCCCTCCCTCCCTCGCTCCTCCCTCCCTCCCTCTCTTCCCTCCTTCCTTCCTTCCCTCCCTCCCTCCCTCCTCCCTCCCTCCCTTCTTCCTTCTTTCCTCTCGTTTTCTTTCTTTCTCTCCCTTCCCTTTCTTCTTTCTTTCCTTTCTTCCCTTCCTTCCCTCCTTTTCCCTCCCACCTTCCCTCCCTCCCTCCCTCCCTTCCTTCCTTCCTTCCTTCCTTCCGTATCCCTCTGTCACCCAGGCTGGAGTGCAGCAGCCCGGTCTCTGCTCACCGCAACCTCCACCTCCCAGGTTCAAGCAATTCTACTGCCTCAGCCTCCTGAGTAGCTGGGACTAGTGCCACCATGCCCGGCTAATTTTTTTGAATTTTTCGTAGAGGCAGAGTTTCACCATGTTGGCCAGGATGGTCTGGATCTCCTGACCTCATCTGCCTGCCTCAGCCTCCCAAGACTGGGCGGCTTAAACCATAACAATTTATTTTCTCCTGGTTCTGGAGGCTGGAAGTCCAAGCTCAAGGCACCGGCAGGGGAGCGGTTTCTCCTGTGGTCTCTGTCCTCAGCTTGTAGACGGCGGCCTTCCTGCTGCCTCTGTGTTCCCCTGTGGTTGTTTTGTATGAGGAATTTCCTCTTCTCATAAGTACACCAGTCATATTGGATTAGGGATCAGCTGAACAGCCTCATTTTTACCTTAATTTTCTCTTGAAAGCCCCTGTCTGCAAATCTAGTCATAGTCTGAGGTACCGGGGGTTAGGACTTGAACATATGAATTTGTGGGGTGAGGAGAGATGTATTCCAGCCCTTAAGAGTTCGCTTCAGGCCGGGCGCGGTGGCTCAAGCCTGTAATCCCAGCACTTTGGGAGGCCGAGGCAGGTGGATCACGAGGTCAAGAGATCGAGACCAGCCTGGTCAACATGGTGAAACCCCATCTCTACTAAAAATACAAAAAATTAGCTGGGCATGGTGGCACGTGCCTGTAATTCCAGCTACTTGGGAGGCTGAGGCAGGAGAATTGCCTGAACCCAGGAGGCGGAGGTTGCGGTGAGCGGAGATCGCGCCATTGCACTCCAGCCTGGGTAACAAGAGTGAAACTCCGTCTCAAAAAAAAAAAAAAAAAAAAGAGTTGTCTTCACTTTGTATTGTCTTTTTGTCTTTAGAGAGCCCCAGAATAGATGTGGCACGTTAATCATGGCATCAGGAAGTCTCAGTGTTCATCTTCAACTCTTCAACCCATCTGATCATTAATTTGATTCATAAAGCCCTGGTGCTAGAAGTATAATTTTGGAGAGACGTGAATTTCCGAAACAGAAGCCATTCTATCTTTAAGGGAATTTTAGCATACGCCTAGCAAGCCATAAAGAGGATGCATTTGTTCTCTAATTATTTATTTATGGACCCACTTCCCTTGCTCAACCAAGGCTTCCTAAAAGGCACCTGTTTTTCTTTGTTTATCTTGATAGCCTACTGCTCAGAACAGAGCCCAGCACACAGGGACACACGTGGTACCGTATCTGTGGAGTCGAATTTGTTGAAGGTGCCTTCACAGTAGAATGGGTCTTTGTACTGGAAAGGAAGGTATAAAAAGGGAATATTTAGTTGGAGGCCAGATAGCAGAGAAGCCGGACACACTTTTGGTCTTTGGACCCAGCTCTGTGTTCTTCCTTCCCTCGGACACTCGGTCCCCGGGCACCTATGGCATGAACACTGTGCCAAGCCTAAAAGTTCAGCCCAAATATGCCAGCTTTTTCTTGTCCATCAACCAAGTTCAGGGATATTTCTTCAAGCATCAGGCCTAATTACTTGGGACGTGAAAGGCCAAACTGTCGCGTGCCTCCTACCTCATTTCCACCCCGAATCCTCCACTTTCCAGTGGGAGAATTGGCAAGAGGGATGGGCTTCTGGTTGGCTGCCCATCTGTGGGGGCTTTGCAGAACTCAGATGCATCGGGGGGGAATCATCTTCTTGGGGCTCACCCAGTGCCACTCACCCATCTTCTCCATGTTCTTGTGATGAGTGTTACAGACTTGTCCGTTGTCCGTTTTCCCAGCAGCCCAGAGGAAAAGAGAGCCATTGCATGGAAAAACAGGGCAGGGTGGGGGGTGGGAGACAGAGGAGAGTGAGTGAGGGAGAGAGACAGGTGATATGCACGTTCCTATCCATTTGTGAGTTTGCTGAAACACTGGTCTTTGTGTAAAGGAAAACATTTCATGATTCTACCGCCTGACGGTTGAAACTCATCTGATCACAAAAGCAAATTAAAAGAAAAGCAGCCCTTGTCACATTTTATGTATGCAGATAATTGAGAGAAAGTGAACAAATACAGCTGGCAAACTGTATACATAATATATTAAGAGATAGAACATTTAAAAAAATGAACAAGACTCAGAAACTCTAATCAATTACATTTTGCAATAGTCAGTAAGTCTGTCTCTTACTGTCTTTCTGCTGACCATGGCTGAATTAGTGCTTTCTGATTAAAAGCTTCTTTCCTTGGGCCAAAAATGTTAAGGGCTATCTCCTCTCTCCTCTTTCTTTTTTTTCATTTACGTAGCTCTGAGCATGGTATGTATTATGGTCTCTCCTTCCAAATGGTGGGGTGGGGTGGGGGGGCGAAAGTGGCTGGGGACCCCTCCATCCAGCCATCAATGGGGATTTCACTCCCATCTGTAATATGTTCCTGCCAACCATGCCAGACAGCTCTTTCTGTATGCAAGATGGAACATCTCTCTTAAAAACAAGTGCCTCTTAGTATATTTTCACCATTAATAAGCTGATTTATTTATTATTAAAAAAATTCTGAGACCAGTTATTTCCTGCTGCCTTATTCATTTGGTTAATGCATGCTGTTTCAGAGAAAATAAATATTAATGTAGCATGCCTTGTGGGAGCAGGTCTTTGGGGATGGGAAGAGGAGATCTGTGAACCTGAGCATAACACATCAGAACCTTCTGCTATCAAGATAATAATTAGGCTTTCCCCGAGTAAAAGCAGTCATTATTTTAGTAACCAGAAAGCTGTGAATCCTCCTTGCTGCCTTTGGATTGACTGATTCCTCCTCAGTGAGAACATCTCTTTTTGGGGCTTGATATGAATGCTGTGTGTGCTGATTGTCTTGTTAACTCTCGGATACAGGTAGAGAATGTAGCATTTAAGCAATTCTGAAAAGCTTTGAGCAAGTATCAGCAATCCAAATTGCCAGAGAGTTGGGAGATAGCCAGGGAAGCAATGATTAATCAATGAAATGTGATTAGTTAATACTATGCAAGCAGTGTGTAGTAGTCCGTTTTTGCATTGGTACAAGACTAAGAAAAAAGGTTTAATTGGCTTCTGGTTCTGCAGGCTATACAGGTTTCTGCTTCTGGGGAGGCCTCAGGAAACTTATAATCATGACAGAAGGCAAAGAGGAAGAAAGCACACTTTCATATGGCCAGGAGGAGAGACAGAGAGTGAAGGGGGAGGAGCTGTACACTTTCAGACAACCAGATCTTGTGAGAACTCACTCACTGTCACAGGAGCAACAGGGGGGAAATCCTCTCCCATGACCTCCCACCAAGTCCCTCCCTCAACATTGGGGATTACAATTTAACATGAGATTTGGGTGGGGACACAGAGCCAAACCATATCAGAGTGTGATGAGTAAGACGAAAGCAGGAAACACTGTCACTCGTCACCTCTTAGAGAGCTGTTGAATCAACTTCTTCATTTTTATTAGTCAATCAGATACATTAAAGTTGAAATGGATTTTGGAATTTGTGTAGTTTTGCCTCCTAAGCCCCTGAAACAAACTTAGTGTAGAAGGAGAAACCTTCTCCATCACATCAGATAGATGTTTTTCATGTATTCTGCTTGGATATCTTCAATTCTGGGAAGCTCAATACTTTTCAAGGCAGCCTCATTGATAGCTAGGCAGTATTAATGGTTGGAAACTTATTTCTTTGTGGTTTTAGTTCAGAATGTTTTGGTTGAAAGTGGAGGGGAAAAAATCCCTCCACTTTCCATCTTTCCCTGTTAAAGTTAATTGAGCTAAAAGAGAAATGTACTGGGTCACATAATGTTCAAGATTCCAGGTTAAGTGGGGTTCAGGTGAGGCTTGATTCAGGGCTCAAAAGATATCACCAAGCGTCATCTCAGTGTGTTTCCTCCTAGTTGTCTTCATTCTCAGGATCTGCTTGGTGGTTTCTGGCAAATTCAGACTCATTTTTTCATGACACCACCCCAGTGGCCCTCTTCTAATTTGTGAGAGTTTTTGTTCTCTCGCTGGCCAAAACTGGATGACATATCAATTCCCAGTGACTTATTTTGGGTGCCACCTGCCACTCACCCACAGAGCCTGAGATTGAGATTTGAGCACAAGTAGTTAATGTAGAAGGTGAGCCCAGGGAAAGGCGGAAAGTCAAAAGATACAATAGAACTGGTTATGGCTGTGAACAAATGGGGTCCCTCAGAAATTGTGTAGAATGCCCCCCAGAAGGACAGGATGATGGTTCATTGACACCCCATCTCCTGTCTCCATTGGTTAAAAAATATTTTTGGAGGTATTTGCTTTCTTCCACTTCCCCACTTTGGGCTGAATTCAGATGGGATGTGCTGGGGTTGGGGAGTGGCTTTGGATAAGGGCCCAAGGCAGCAAAGCAGGGAGACACAGCAGGTGCTTGAGCTGTGGTGCTGCCAGGGTAACATCACAGGATCTCCTAATTGAAGAGATCCAAGCAGAACACAATAAAACATCTAACTGATGTGCTGGAGAAGGTTTCCCCTTCTACACTAAGTTTGTTTTAGGAGCTTAAGAGGCAACACGACACAAATTCCAAGAAACTGGGCACCCTGGCTCGGCAGAAACCACAGGTGGGCTGAGGGATACAGAAAGTGACTGCCACCAACAACCAGGGCCTGTGGCCTGGGCATGCATTGAACTGACTGGCTAAACCGCCATCACAGGCTACTTTCTTGAAGGTGGGTATGGAAGCCGTTCAAACTACGCACAATGAGAGTGGAGGAAATGTCTCCCAAGAACAAAATCAGGGCACCATTATCAGAAAAAGGAAGAATGCATGCTGGAGAGCAAAATGAACAAGCATTCACTATACCACCGTTGAACCAAAACCTGCCTTCCGCTAACTTCCATCCATTCGTTGGAATGTTACCTCTAAATAAAATATAGAATTAACAGTATGTTTCCCCCACACATGACAGCCCTTCAAATATTAGGAGGTAATTAGTCTGTCTCCCTTTGGACTTTTCTCTGATCCAGTATGGGATCAGAGGACTGCTGGACGACTTTTCGTGGTGGTCCTAGCCACCACTGTCTCTGACATCTCCATCATGATGGTCCTCTGTGGACCACCCTCTCAGTTAACTACTCTAGGAAAGATGGGATTATGTCCATCACAGTCAGGATAGATGTGCACAGGATAACCCTTGGTTTAAGAAATTGTGGGCATCATGGCCAGGCACGGCAGCTCCTGCCTGTAGTCCCAGCACTTTGGGAGGCCAAGGAGGGTGGATTGCCTGAGCTCAGGAGTTCAAGACCAGCCTGGGTAATACGATGAAACCCTGTCTCTACTAAAATACAAAAAAAAAAAATTAGCCAGGTGTAGCAGTGTGTGCCTGTAATCCCAGCTACTCAGGAATCTGAGGCAAGAGAATTGCTAGAACCCGGGAGGCGGAGGTTGCAGTAAGCCAAGATTGTACCACTGCACTCCAGCCTGGGTGACACAGCGAGACTCACTCTATTAAAAAAGAAAGAAAGAAATTGTGGGCATCTTGTGATGTGATCCTTGAAGTCTGTTTTACTACATTCTTGTGATTTGAAAATGAGAGATCCATGTGTAGCTCTCAGCCAGAAAATAATTTTCTCCTCTATTATCCAGTAACGGCTACTTCCTGACTGTTACTGAAGCTTTATTGCTATGTTGACCCATTTGGTATAATATTTGTCAGTGAATGAATGTTGACTTGGCTTGCCTGGTAACAGAATCTTGAATGACCACTGTGGAGGCAGGCCCACTTCTGTGCTCAGTGTGGGTGGGATGGACCGTGATGAAATACGTGATCTATTCATTACCAAGCAGAGAACCCACACCCTTCCCCACGGAGTTTGTTGATGGTGATTTGTGACCTGGTCTTGGCTAATTGTCATAATCCCATCAAGGATGGGCTCATGACCCCAAGGCAGGATCGAGCACAGAATGTCTCTTGAAATGTAGGTCTGGTGATGTTGGAGGCTTTTTCAGCCATGTGGAGACTGAGGATGAAGCCACGAGAGAAGCATGAGACCCTCAGAAACCAGGCATATTATATCATTTTGACCTCTGAGTCCTGCCTTTATGGAGCAGTCTAGAGTGGATGTTTCATCGTAGGGGACAATGCAGTTCCGATTCTGCTTTTGCCACAAAATGAATACTCATTAACACATCCATGACATTAAGACATTAAATAGATTGCATCAAATAGTCGGAGAAGAAGTGGAATTCAAATCAGAAGTCCTAGGATTTAGCTGGAGGCTACGTCTCTCCACTGGGAGACAGGGTCTGAACTGATTTTCTCGTCTATATGCTTGGAGTTTTGCTTTCCAGAAGAGTAAGCCTGGGTAATTGAAAATAAGATGAAGTGATGAGATGGACATATGGGTATTGTGGTCCATCTTTATTAAAATACACGGCCCAGGCGTGGTGGATCACGCCTGTAATCCCAGCACTTTGGGAGGCCATGAGGCAGGCGGATCATGAGGTCAGGAGATCGGGACCATCCTGGCCAACATGGTGAAACCCTGTCTCTACTAAAAATACAAAAAAAGTAACCACATGTGGTGGCACCTACCTGTAGTCACAGCTACTCAGGAGGCTGAGGCAGGAGAATTGCTTGAACCCGGGAGGTGGAGGTTGCAGTGAGCAGAGGTCACACCACTGCACTCCAGCCTGGGGGACAGAGTGAGACTCCATCTCAAAAAACAAAAAACTGCATGGTTAAAAAAATCATCTACTAGGCCACAGTGGTCCCATCAGTAGCTCCAAGAAGACATGGCTGAAAAGGATTCTCCCCAGATGTTGAGACAGCTGTGGACTTTTATAGAACATTTACTATATGCAATGTACAAGGTACTTTTTAGAGAGATCATCTCCTTTTATCTTGACAACTGTATGAACCAGGTACTACTATTATTCTCAAATCAAATATGAGAAATTGAAGCTCAAATGACCTGTGCAAGGTCATGTGGCCAGTACACGAGGGAGCTGGGTTTGCACCTAGACAGGCTGATTCCAGGGCAGGGAGGTAGCCATGGCTCGTATCCCCGGCCTTAGTAAGAGATCATTTTACTGGTAATAATAGAAACCTGTGTAGGCAAACACCATACAGCTACTGAATAAAGGCGCACAGTCATGAATTTGTTTTCCAAACAAAAGAGAGATATTAGCCGCGAATTCTTTTCTAAATGGTCCACCTCGGGATTTCCAGGTTCCAGGCCTATGAGTTCCTGGTACTCTCAGAGCGCACCGGCCTTCATCTCCTCCCGTTTTTCTCTGCTTGATTGTTATTAATCGTATAAACAACTTGACAGCAATATAAAAGGAAAATGGAAAGAGAGAAAAATTACCCATAGTTCTATTCATTCTTTAAATCTCAGATTAAGTGACATATTTTCAACAACTTGTCCTTGGAGTATACTGCTTCTCACAAGCAGGCATCCATAGGCACTGCACACACACACACACACACACACACGCACACACAAGTGCACATACACTCACGCATTCACACTTATTACATTGGTGCAAAAGTAATCGCACCTGATTCCATCTTGCCTGTTGTAATGAGCTGAGAGAGTGGTCCATGGAGGACCAGAATGATGGAGATGTTGGAGACAGCCATGACTAGGACACTACAAAAAGTCCTCCAACAGTTAAAGAACCCGTTACATGGCCATTACTTTCTTTTTTTTTAAATTGCATTTTAGGTTTTGGGGTACATGTGAAGAACATGCAAGATTGTTGCATAGGTACACACGTGGCAGTGTGGTTTGCTGCCTTCCTCCCCTTCACCTATATCTGGCATTTCTCCCCATGCTATCTCTCCCCAACTCCCCACCCCCTGTCCCTCCCCCATTTCCCCCCAACAGACCCCAGTGTGTGATGCTCCCCTCCCTGTGTCCATGTGTTCTCATTGTTCAACACCCGCCTATGAGTGAGAACATGCAGTGTTTGATTTTCTGCTCTTGTGCCATGACTTTCAATGACAAAACCTGATCGGTAGGACAGTATCTTCCTTCTTTCACTAGACTGTAGTGGCAGCAGCCAGGCCTGCTCATCTCTGCCTTCCTCACACCACCCTGCAAGGAGGCCTTGCCCACATCACCCGCTCAGTAATTATTTGTTGAATTACAAGCAGCGTATAGTAAAACTTTATGCTCCTCTCCAAGGGGCAGTGAGTAATGACACAGATTTAGTCAGCCGAAAGCTGGTATCTGGCTCTTAGTCTTGGCAAGGCTTGGGATCATTCTTAGAAGTTGACATTCTTCCTGGACTTGCAGTCTGATTGCATGAAGCTCTCCAGGGAATAAAAATTAGCCTGCTGTCTGAAATGTTTATGAAAACAGCTAAATTTAGATGATCAAAGATTTTGGGAATCCGGGGACCCTGGAGATTGAATACTGTGGTATCTTTTATAAGCATCTCCAACAGCAAAGACTTTTTCTTCAGAAATTCCCCTTCAGAGGCATTTAAAGTTCTAGTTGGAAGCCGTTTTAATTTCTCTTTAATTGGTGGGATGGGGCGAGGTCTCCTTTAAGTAAACCGCTTGAGCATTTTTTTCCCTCTGTTCGTTGGCTCCAAGCTAACTTTTGAAGAGAGTGTTGCTTTTGACCAAGCTGGAATCAATTCTAAAAGAGAAGGCCGCTCTGTCTCTCAAATTTAACATGTGGATTAATTTGCCATGTTGAATAAAAATGGAGGCTGCTCAGAAGATTCCAAAAGAGACTATCCTCTCTAATTTTGCTAAAAATGTAGAAAATGTGTTAAAGTCACAGAGATGAGAAACTTGCTGGAAGTCACGCTTTTCCCATCAGAAAGCCCCTGCTTTAAACTTGGTTCCTGTAACAATAGTTGGCATTCTTGTTACTGGCTCCCAAGTGGTGATTTGCTGTGGATGTCTTTGCAGGATAGGGGAGAGACAGGAGACCCTGAGGAAGAGGATGGTCTTTGTGTAACCCATTAAGGCCTCAGAGAGCAAAGCTAAAGGATTACATCGTGGTGGAGAAGTGAAATGGGCAGGACGGGGTCACTTCTGGGTGGCTATTTGGTTTGTACTGAATCTCCCTTGGACGGAGGCAGGGCTGCGGAGTTTGGGGGAGCCCCAGTCTCAGTACGGCACAAGGGAATATCCTCTGGCATACTCCATCTCCCCGTGACCTTGGGCAAATGAATTAGCCTAATCAGGCCTCAGATACCCACCTGTAAAGTGGGAAAGGTGATCGCCTTCACCTCACAAAGTGTCAGGGAACTGACCCAGGTACTGTGTGGAAAGCCTTATAAAGTCCTTAACCCAGAGCCTGGCACTTAAGTATTATTAAACGATTGCAAAGAGGCTGGTAGAAAATGCAAGTGGGACGCTTTGTTGAAATGCAGGGGACCACACGCAAATAAGACAGAATGCTGCAGAAAGGCACTCCATAAATACCAAAGGGCTCCCAACAGAAGTGACTTAGGGCTCAGGTGCACAGTGCTCTGGAAGGAAGAGTGGAAGATAACTAACCCAAGAAGTTAGTTAGTTAGAGGGAGAGGAAGGCCAGGGGATGGGAATGTGGCTTCTCCTCAGCTGCTGCCTCCTGGCCTGACTTTATGAGGTTTGTTTGTAAACAGAATGCTCCAAATTGCAACTCTTTGCCAATCCCCTACCCAACTGGGAGAGCCTCTAATGAGCCAAAGCCTTAGTAATTACTGCAGCAAGCTCTGGTGGGTGCATGAGGATTAGGACCAAGTGAGGAGGAGAGTTTGTCAGGCTCTCAGTGGGGCTGGCGGGTTGGGGTTGAAGTCGGCAGTCCCAAAAGGCCACCTGAGGCCAAGGGAGAGACAGACCCTGCCAGCCATGCTACTGCTTCCTTGAGGGTTGTGACGTTTCCTTTGAAGCTCAGGAAGGATGTGTCCTCTCTGTCTTCTGAGGCAGGAGCTAACATGTCCTGGATTTTCCCAACAAGTGAGGAAGGAAGGGACGCTGCTGAAAAGTGAAAGGGAAACACTTTTGTTAAAGAACCATCCCAGCCAAAGGTCCAGGAATGAAGTCCAGTCCAGCCCTTAGGAATACACTTGGGTGGGATCGTTCACACCAGAGATGATGGTCAGGCAGGTTCACTCCTAAGGCTTCCCTTCTGGTCTTCAAAGCAACACTACTGAAATCTAGAAGTAAGTTTCTGTAAGAGGTAAGGTGTTTCCAGTGCATGGGTCAGGTGGCCCTGAGCAGCTGCACTATACGGGCTTTTCCCAATGTGGATCATCCATCTACTGACCAGAACCAGAGATTTCAGGCTGGCTGGGACTCCCAGGGTTGACTCTGTGCCTTGAGGGTTCAACACGTGGGCTTTGGAGCCACACAGATTAGTTTCAAGTTCTATAGATATCACCTCTCAGCTGGGTGTTCTTGAGCAAGTTGTTTAACCTCTGTGGCTTGGTTTTCTCATCTGCAAAATAAGATTAATGATAATACTCATTTCATAGGATGACCGCGGAGATTGAATCTGTTCAAACACGTAAACTACTGGCAACATGTCTGGCAGTGAGTAAGCCTACAGCAAATATGAGGCTTTTTTAAAATTATTATTGAGATGGAGTTTCCACTCTTGTTGCCCAGACTGGAGTGCAATGGCGCGATCTTGGCTCACCGCAACCTCCGCCTCCTGGATTCAAGCAATTATCGTGCTTCAGCCTCCTGAGTAGCTGGGAATACAGGCGGCCACCACCACACCCGGGAAGCCCATTCTATCCTTGATTAGGCCTGTCAGTTAAGGAATTCTTCCAGGGGCTTGGGTGTGTATCTGAGCCACACCACATAATAATAAGTAGTTCTATGTAAAGCAGTTATTCTTTTAAAGCTTTGGTCTCCCATCTGAGAAATGGGGATAATAGTGTGGGTTTTGCAAGAATGTTGGAAAGATTAAATGTGGTGTACAATGCTGCATTAAATAAATGTTAGAATGTGTGCATGTGTATAAGCACATACATATACATAAATACATGCATACATATACTACATGTTAAAATGCCTTCAGTTGCAACTACTAGAAAATCTGCCCAAATCTGGCAAATAATACAGACATGTACTCCAGCACTTAATAGGACGTCCTGAGGGAGGGCAAGCTTCATAGGCTCAGTGATGTCATCGAGGACACAGGTTCTTTCTGTTTCTCTGCCCTGCCATTCTCAAGCCAGTGACCACAGGGCTTAAGCAGATCTAGGAGTCACATCCAGACTGGACCACATCCAGAAGGAAGAAAGACCCGTTCATTCTATGGTTCACTCTTAGGAGTTAGGAAAGTTCCCTGGAAGCATCCCAGCGGAACTTCTCTAACATCTCATTGGTCACATGTCTCTCCCACACCTGTACCAGAACCAATCACTGGAAGAGGAAACAGGATTCCCTGAGACCCATTCCCTCAGCCTCACCTAGAATTCCCATGAGGTCCTTCCTGGAAAGGGAAGGTGGACATATCCACATTGTTGGGATTCTGCTAGGAATGGAGAAGTGGGAGAAGGTGTTAGGCAGGCAATGACATTCATCGCAGAGCCCAGACTGATATCTCCATAGCACCCCCAGCACACCGTCTCCTTTCATGCCAGGTTTAATCCCATTTCCAATTTTGGAAGCGTGTGTTCATGCTTTATTTTCCAGGCATCTTTACTCCCACTGGTGGAATAAATGGGCAAGGCTGTGTGTTTCTAACGCTAACAGATGCTTCTGTGTTCCAAGGCAGGCATGGCCTTTCCAACATTAAGAATGGATCTAGTTTTACACATCACGTGCCTGGCTCAGGAAGATTTAGAATTATGCAGATTGTGCCACGGTTGATGGATTCCAAGAGGCATGGCCAGCACACGTGGATCAAGCTAATGTCTGGGCTGGCCTTCCCAGAAAAGTGGCAGCCATCTCTCCTTTGGCTCTTTCATTCTTCGTAGTAGTTGCCCGTAAAGAGCACATTCGAGAAGGCTCTAGAAAACATTTTAACCTCTTAGTGCATTCATTTCTACCACTTCCCACATACAACCCACTGAATTGTCCCACCTTAGTTTCTCCCCTGACCTGAACAGTAGCCACTCCTTTGCTCCTATGCAAATTTTCTTTGCCTTTAGCCCATTGCTGCAAGATACTGCAGGCAAGCTGATGCAATTCACCAAGTTCCTCGCTATGATAATGGCCAGTATGTCATCATTACAGAAAAACCTATTTGGTTATTCAAGTGTTTTCATTTGATTTGGTTAACCTGAAATCCATGTCTTAAGCCTCCACTGCCAATGTCCATCCCATCACATCACATGTACAGCTTACTAATTCTTCCAAGTCTAGTTCAGACACCGCCTCTTTCCTGAACACTTTGCTGGTTGCAAAGCTAGGCGATTGTTTTTCCCTCCTGGAGCTCCCAGCCCCATTACTCCATTTCACTTTCCCTCTCTGCAATGTGCTTGATCTGATATTTCAGTTATTTATAAACCTGTATTTTCTCTCCTCTGGACAATTAGCTTCTGGAGAGGTGGCCAATGGTCAGGACTGATTGATATTAACCTCCTACCCAGTGCCCAGCAGAGCATGGGCTGCAGAGGCATAGAGGAGAGAATGCTGTTCCAGAAAAAGAAATTCCAAATCCTTATTTGGCATCAGCCATGCTCTGGGCCTCAATTTTCTTCATCTACGAGATGAAAGGATCGAGTCAGATTTTCTCTAAAATTCTTTATGGTCAAATAGGCTTTTGATAAAGCATGCAGTAATTGATTTATTCAAGTGTGGGAGGAGGGAGAGGGGATTGGAGGCAAACGTGTCTGTGTGTGTCTGTGTGAGCACACACACACGCGCATGCACGCACATGTGGTGTGTGTGTGTGTGTGTGTGTGTGTGTGTGTGTGTGTTAAGTAGGAAGGAGGAAAGTGGTCAGCTTTCTTGTTGACACTATATAGGCATCCACGAAAGTCTTCAAAAATGAGTCTGGCTCTAGGAACTGGTAGAGAGGAAAGTGACAAACTCAACTCTCTTTCTTCTGAAAGAGGTGATTTACAGGGTAGTACTTAAAAGGAAGGGCATTATAATTAAACAGCGCCAGGTTTAAATCCTGGCTTCAGCAGTTAGAAAGTGTGATTTTGGACAAGCCATCTAATCTCTCTAAGCCTCAATTTCCTTATCTGTAAAATTGGGATAATAGAAGGATTTCATTCAATAATACACCTAAGACATATGGCTATGAGGATTAAATGAGATAATATATCTAAGGCACCCAGCACAGGGCCTGGCATACAGAAAGTGCTTCACAGGTGTTAATAATATTATTATTATTAATGAAGATCTTGATAATTATAAGATGAAAACGGTTAAATGTTAAGTCCGCAGAAAAACGCTTGCATGCTCTCTATTCTCTTCTGATAATTCAAAATACATTTAGAGTTCCAGTATAAGAGGGAGAGAGGCCTTCCCACCCCATGTTTTGCCATCCCATATTTTCTTTCCTCTTTTTCTTGACTTTTAAAAGAGCCCAATTCAGCTTTTTAGGTTTTGAACACACTTAGTTGTTTCCATAGAAGGTTTTAGACCTGTGTCGTCTGTGGTTCTTATACCAGCGTAACCCCCACACCCCAACAGAAGTTTCGGGCTTCTCTGGAAGGTTTCCGTGTTACTCTTCATTATAATGACTTTTAAAGACCAGCAGCCCCGGTCAGTAGCTGCCCAGGTGATGGGAGATTGGCTGGGAAGATGGCCTTATTCTCTGGGAAGAAAGACGTCCTGTCTAATCCTTGGCAGGCAGCAGAGGAGAGATGATATAGACGATGCTTTCCGCATCTCGCCTGCCAAGAATGAGTGGCATGTGAACCACGCTCTGCTCAGCAGTTCTGGGCAGGTGCCCGGGCCCAGCTAGGATGGTCCCTGTGGTCCTGGAGGAACCATGCCAAGAATCTGCATGCTGCCAAAAGCTGTCCTCTCTGGGTGCCATTCTGGCCGCTTAATCCTCCTGGTAAGCTGTTTCCAGATCATTCTTCTAAAACTTCCCCAGAAAAGCCCCAGAAAAGGAATGGGAAAACCTGGAAATTGTGAGGAAGCATTTGGATCTTCTCCACGATGCTGTTGAAGTGATTACCATTTACAAAACTAAAAATAACTGCTTGGAGAAAATGACATGCTGGCCCCAAGCGGTCACACGGGACCTGGCCACAGAAACCATTGCCTCTGTCATCCCTCCGGGGTGTGAGAGCGCAGAGCTTCCTGATGCCCACCTGTTGGCACAGGCCCTCTCCAAGGGTCAGACCCATAGGATTCCTTCAGGAGGTAAAACCCATCTCTTGCTGATGGAACCAGATGAAACAAAGGGCTCATTTACAATTATAAAAGACATTCCTTTGGTCGCCAAGGAGAACTGGTGGTTGTGGGACCTATTTGGCATGTAAATAACCCCTCGGGCCTCAAAGTATTGGGATTAGAGGAGAAACAGCATGAAAGCCAATTTGGTTTCAATAATTTGAGACCCTGGGGGGTCGGGTACCTGCCTGGGCGGTGAGTAGTTTTAGCCTAAGGCAAACTGAGTGAAAATAGGCAGAAAAATCAGCACATTTTGGCAGCATATGCAACTGAAAGCAATTCTTTTAAGGTCCTGGAGAAAAATCTCTGTGCTTGGAGGTTACATCTGTGCATGGATAATGGCGTGTTTTTGTTTGTTATTACTGTATGTTTCAATGTCTCGGCCATTACTGAAATTATGGGAAATGGCTGGATGCCGTTCAGTTTGAGGTTGTAAATGAAAATGTTAAGGCTGTGTGCTTGTGGGAATTGATATTTTTTTCCCCTCATTATTTGTTCTCATATTGCTATGAAGAGTACATTTTTTATGAGAAATCCGTGCAAGTTTATTTATCTGCCGTAGAAGCAAGGTCGTTCTCTTCGTTCCTGCCTTGCTATCTTTTCCTCCCTCCTTTTCTTTTCTGTTTTTTTTTTTTTTTTTTTTTGGATTGCCTCAAAACCAGATGGAGGCAGGTTTTCAGGCTGAACCTAAGACCCCAATGTGTCCTTGTCATAAAGCAGAATTCAGGAAAATTCTGCCTTCTACTGAGACGTCTAGCTGCGCCCGCTTGAAGTCTTTAAAACCTCCGTTTTCAAAACCTCCTGGTGCATGCAGTTAGAAGCATTTAAAATTCCAATAAAACACGTAGTCTAAAAATGTCTTAGCTCTTAGCTACCAGGTTGTTCTTAACAGCAAATGTAAACGGATGGAGAGGCTGCTTCTTAGCTTTTGGAAATATGTCAACGGGATTGCACCTACCTGGAAGAGCATTTTCTTTTTAAGAGCCACAAATGTGCTTCACAAGATGTACAACATACACACTTTACGTGCTATGTGGGATGGCAGCTACTCACAGGAGGAGGAGAACATGCCAGATTTGTACATTTCTCTTATCCCTGCCAAGACTCCTGAGTGAAGGAAGTACTTGAGCCCGAGAGCGCTGTAGCCTCCGGCATGGGCTGTTTGCTCTTTAGAGAGTAGAGGAGCTCTCTCAATGACATTTGTCTCACTTTGTTTTCATGGCCATGGTCACGTGAGGCAGCTAGGCCAGCTGCAGGTGGAGGGCCTCTCCTCCTGATTTAAAATGGTACAATCCCTTCTCCACCCCTCGCCCCCTCCACTCAATTTTCTCAGGGTGCTGAATCCCAGGAGTTACCTCTACAATTAAGATTTGAAAAGAAGCCACTCTGGCCGTGTTTTCATGCCGTTGGTGAGATGGGCTTAAATGTCTTCTCGAGTGTTAACTGGCTTTCTGCTGGATGGCCACCATGCCCTTATGCCCCTGAAAGAAAGGACCTGTCTAATTGAGGGCAGTGTGAGCCGAAGTTTGCAGTAATTATCTCGGAGTTGGAGCAGCTGGAGGAACATCACCTAATGAGGCCAGCGTGGGTTCCAAGACAGTCCTCAGCATGGCCCCACAGTGGCAGGAGGGACTGCCCCCAGGGCCAGGAAACTTTGTGTGGAACGATGGTTCCTAATTATGATGCATCCAGAAGAAAGCATTGTTGCTCAGGGCATCACACCCAGTGATTTGGAAATTTTTAACCTAGCTTTTGGTTTTATTTCAGTATACTTAGGCATTCTTTTTAAAAGCCAAGTAATTCCCTGAGGCTTGACTTGGAAAACACCAGCTTCCTATGAATCCCTGCTCCCCACTATTCCACTGCTCCCTGGGAAAACCTCTTTCGACTCTGAGCTGCTGTTTCAGGTATGCACCGCCATATTTCTAATGCTCTAGTTTTGTTATTTTCTGGTTTTCTGTATCAACTTTTGATGTCCTACTGTGAAAGGTAAGGGTTGAGATCTTGTATCCTTCCTGCTCCCCCATACGCGGGTACGCACTTCTCCCCCACTTACTTCCTCCAGTGTGATTATGTCAGAAATTTTGGGAAATAACTATGTGAAGTTATTTCTGTTGATAAGACAGTTTACATTTTACTAACAATTGAGTCACAATTTTGCTTCTTGTCTTGCACAAATTCCGTTTTCCCTGGACTTTGTAATTTTCCATCCTCCTCCTTCCCTGACCCCACCACCAAAGTTTGCTTTGCTTTGGTCTGTTTTTTTTTTTTTTTTTTTGAGACAGGGTCTTGCTCTGTTGCCCAGGCTAGAGTGCAGTGGTGTGATCTCAGCTCACTGCAGCCTTGACCTCCTAGGTTCAAGTAATTCTTCCACCTCAGCCTCTCAAGTAACTGGGAGCACAAGCCTGTGCCACCATGCCTGGCTATTGTTTAAGTTTTGTGCAGAGATGGGGTCTTACCATGTTGCCCAAGGTGGCATCAAACTCCTAAGTCAAGTGATCCTCCTGTCTCAGCCTCCCAAAGTGCTGGGATTATAGGTGTGAGTCGTCAAACTTGGCCAACTAGTTTTCTATTTATCTATCATCAATTCATTCCAAAGTTCTCATCTGTTATTATAAATCTGCTCCAGATTTGTTTGAGCACGTCAGGGAGTCTCTTGCTTTTACTTTCTCCTTAGATGCAGAACTCCTTCCTCCTCCTCCTCCTCCTCAACTTGGATGAGCAGCTCTCTATTTCTGCTCCTTAATCAGTCTCCAGGGGTTTTCCTTCAGTGTCATTCCAGGAATTCCTTCATCTTTTTTGCTCTCTGTTAGATCCCTTGTTTCCAGGAGAACATGTCTTCTTTCCTTGTCTTTGTTTATTCCCTGACTTTGGTGGACCACATCTTCCAGAACTTTCCTAAGGAAAGGTACCTAGGATGTAACTTCCATTTTGAGGTTCTGGATATAGGGATATAGCAGTTACATCATTTTAAGTTTCTCTCTTAGTTACTCTCTTAGTTTAGTTTATTATTTTTATATTTTGGTAGAGTTGGCATCTCAGCATGTTGCCCAGGCTGGTCTTGAACTCCTAGGTTCAAGTGATCCTCCTGCCTCAGCCTCCCAAAGTGCTGGGATTACAGGCCTGAGCTACTGCACTCAGCTTGTCTTAGTCTATTTTGTGTTGCTGTAACAGAATACATGAGACCAGGTAGTTTATAAAGAAGAGAGGTGACTTGGCTCATGATTCTGGTTGCTGAAAATTTCAAGATGGAGCCTCTGCATCTGATGAGGGCCTCCCCTGCTTTAACTCACAGCAGAAAGCAGAAGGAGAGCTCAGTGCAGAGATCACATGGTGCGAGAGGAAGCAAGCTGGGGGAGGAAGTTCCAGGCTCCTTTTACCAACCAGTGCTCTCGCAGGAACTAATGGAGTGAGAACACACTCACCTTTGAGGAAAGGCATCCACTCCTGAAGGATCCACTGGCGTGACCCATTGGCCTTCCACCAGGCCCTGCTTCTAACATTGCCACATTGGGGATCAAATTTCAACGTGAGGTTTGGAGGAAACAAACATCCAAACCACAGAAGTTACCTTCATGCAATGTCTTTATTTCATTGTTTAATCAATTTTCAGACCATGGCTCTTTTAGGGTAAGGTTCTTAGTACCTCTGCCCTCCTTCCCTTCATCACTTAACGTCTCCCCCAACTTCAATATTCCTTTCCCTTCCAATAGTCTTGGCTGGGTGCACTGGCTCACATCTGTAATCCCAGCACTTTGGGAGGCCAAGGTGGGAGGATCCCTTGAGCCCAGGAGCTTCTGATCAGCCTGGGCAACAGAGTGAGACCCCATCTTTACAAAATAAATTTAAAAATTAGCTGGGCACGGTGGCGTATTCCCGTGGTCCCAGCTTTCAGGAGCTGAGGTGGGAGGATCTCTTGAGCCAAGGAGTTCAAGGCTGCAGTGAGCTATGATTGTGCCACTGCACTCCAGCCTGGGTGATGGAAAAAGACCATGTCTCTAAAAACACACACACACACACGCACACACACACACACACACACACACTATTCTTTGACTTTATTTTTACTTTTCCCATAAAAAATATTTGTCTGTAAATGTAATTAACTTTGCTTAGTGTATAGCTTTATAAGACAGTATACCTTTTCATTTTTCTTTTTCTTTTTTTTTTTCGATCTGTCACCCAGGCTAGAGTGCAGTTGTGCGATCTCTGCTCATGGCAACCTCCACCTCCTGGGTTCAAGCAAGTCTCCTGCCTCAGCCTCCCAAGTAGCTGGAATTATAGGCGTGTGCCACCACACCTGGCTAATTTTTGTATTTTTAGTAGAGATGGAGTTTTACCATGTTAGCCAGGTTGGTCTCAACCTCCTGACCTCAGGTGATCCACCTGCCTCGGCCTCCCAGAGTGCTGGTGAGCCACCGTGTCGAGCCAAGACAGTATACATTTGATTAACAATGGAGTCATGATTATACTTCCTGTCTTGCACATTATGACAAAGTTCCCCTGATTTACATTTCCTTTTTTCATTATCTGAATTTACCTTATTCTGTTTTTTTTTTTTTTTTTTTTTTTTCTGTTTCTCACACTGTCATGTCCTTAGAATTGAGTGATAATTTGGCTGGGAATGGAATTCTAGGTCAAAACTTATTTTCTTCTCAAAACTTGGAAATTCTGACTCCAGCATTTTTCAACGTATGGAATACTGGGAGTGATGTGATGACAGTTCAATTTTGCTTCTTTTTTGGTCACCTTTCATATTTTTCTTTGGAACATTTTAGGGTATTTTTATTATCCTCAGTCACCTTCCATTTCAGAAGAGTTTGCCAACGTGAGGATGTTTTGGGAGGTAAAGTTGATCATTGAACAACACAGGTTGGAAATGTGGGGGTCTACGTCTTCCACTTCTGTCACCCCGAGACAGTGAGACCAGCCTCTCCCCTTCTTCCTCCATCTCAGCCTACTCACTATGAAGACAGCGAGGACAGAGACATTTCCACTTAATGAATGGCAAATCTCTTTTCTTTTCCTTATGATTTTCTTAATAACACTTTCTTTTCATCAGCTTACTTTGTTGTGAAGGATACAATACACAATATATGTAACACATAAAATATGTGTTAATAGATATTTATACTATCAGTAAAGCTTCTGGTCAACAGCGAGCTATCAGTAGTTAAGTTTTCATGTATTCAAAACAATTCAGATTTTCAACTTCATGGGGGTTTTGTGCCCCTAACCCTCATGTTGTTCAAGGGTCAACTGTAGAATGGTTAAGAATGCAGGCCATGGATCCTACCTGGCTGAGTTTAAACTCTAGCTGTCTCATTGACTAGCTTGGGTTAAGTGTTTTAACCAGTAACCGTGTCTTTATTTTCTCAGCTGTATTAATGACATTAATAAAACAGCGTTGATAATAGTAGCTACCTCTTAGATTTATTGGGAGGATTAAAAAGTCACTACATACAAATCTTTCTAAAGTGGTGCCTGGCACATAATAGCTTTTCAATAACTTTTAGCTATGACTACTATTATTGTTATTTATTACAATAGTCTCTTTCAACGTAAGTACCAGATGTGGTGGCTTATTTCTGTAATCCCAGCATTTTAGGAGGCTGAAGCAGGAGGATCACTTAAGCCCAGGAGTTTGAGACCGGCCTGGCCAACATAGTGAGACCCTGTCTCTACAAAATTAAAAAATTAGCTGGTTGTCGTGGTGTACACATGTGATCCCAGCTACTTGGGAGGCTGAGGGAGGAGGATCACTTGAGCCCAGAAGGTTGAGGCTGCAGTGAGCTGTCATCATGCCACGGCACTCCAGCCTGGGCAACAAAGCAAGACCCTGTCTCAAAACAAAACAAAACAAAAACTTAAGGTGTTACAACTTTTATTTCTAACATAGAAAGTCAATTATTCTTTATTTTCTTCCTCAGCTTTTCCTATCATCCCTGATCTCTTTTCTCTGTGACTTTTGGCATACTTTGTTGCTTATATTTATCTTCAACTTTTCCTGAACTTTTTGTTTTACTTGCTGGATGATTCTCTCAAATGTAATATCTAGCCTCAATATTACATTTTTATTTTGGTAATAGTGGATTTAATTTCCAAGTGTTTTCTCTTATTCTCTGACCCGTTGCTACAGTACCCCTTTCTTGTTTTATGGATAAAATATTGTCTGGAATCTCTGTTTTGTTTACATGTTTCCTGTTCCTAAAGTCATGGTCTTTCCAAAGCCATATTTGTTTTGTTTTGTTTTGTTTTATGTTTCTTTTATGTTTGAGACTTTCCTTCAATGTCAGGAAATCATTGGTGGTCTGTTTACACTCAAGAATCAGTCGGTGCTAAAGCAGATGGGGAATTATGTACATCTGGATGGCAGGCTTTGCTTGATGGCAAACAGGTAGCACCAACCACTATGCTTGACTCCCCCAAACGCCAGGATTTCTGCCTTTTTGCTCTAGGATGTCAGCATCCACACCAGGCGTCCTTATTTTCTTCGGAGAGTTCATGTTATCTGTTTGACAAAGAATAGTCTTCATTTTGTTTAATTGGGTTTTGGTTTGGCTTTTATATTTTGGTCTCGTCAGGTAAGGACTGGCTGTAGGGTATTCTGCAGTTGAATTCTGTAGTTGATGGTGAAGATGGGAGCCAGTGCTTTCACATACAGCCTTTCAATTCATCTTCTTTCGGATGCACACATCTGAGGAACACAGGGCTCTTGCTTGTGCTCCATTCCTCCCATCTCTTCTGGCCTCCATTGCCTGGGACTCTTCTCTGCCACACTTCCTGGGCATCTTCATCAGTCATCACTATGTCATCTGATTTATAGCTCACGGAAACTTGCTGGGATCCCTGAGCTGCTGACAGCCTCCTTGTCGCGACTATGGGTTTATGCTCGTTTTATTTCCCTACCATCATTTTAAAGGGGAGAGCAACAATATAAATAAATATGAGCCCATCCTCTTAATCAAATACCATGATTTTTTAAAGCCGAATTTAAAGGCTAGATTATATCAGGGAATGGAACTGTATTGTTTTACAAGATGCATATTTTTGTGCAATTTGCATATGGAACAACTCACAGACTCAACATAGGAAAAGTGATCTCTCCAGTGATGAAAATATTATATATTCTGAAAACTCCTGGCCTAAAAATTTCTCTGCAGATTCAGAAAATGATGATACCAACAATCATACTAGTTATAACAGTAACAGCAGAGAATTTTATGTTGCCCCAGACTTTATGGTTTCTCAAAGCACTTTCACAAGCATCATCTTACCCTACAGATGCTGTGTTTCCCATAAGTATTATTACCTCCATTTTCAGCTAAAGAAATAGATGTTCCCAGAGACTAAGGACTTGCCAGAGGTTGCACAACAAGGCCGTTGACTTTTTCTCTGGAGTAATGTCCATGTGATCACCACTCCACTTTGCTGTTGGTTAATGATTTGCACAGAATACACTACCATGAATGGCTTAGCTTAAATGGGTGCCAAATATCTGGTAACTTTATACAACCTGAAATCTTTGCTTCTCAGCTTAGTATGTCAGGAGCAATTTAACACCGCTTTATGGTAGAAGCGTTTCCAGAAACAGTAAGAGCTGTCTCTGTGCGAACCACATCTCTACCCTTTCACTTGGCCTGCAACAAAGAACCATATGCCCCTAGAACTTCCAACTTCATTGTACCATCAAAGCTGTGTGTTTATGGTTTCGTTCACGTTATCACCTGACAAGCAGTTCTTCCATCTTGCATGTGATATGAGAGGCATATCCATTTGTATGTTAATCAAACTCGGCCTGGGAAAAGATGGTATCGACTGTGAGGCATGCATGAACCTATTATTGGAATCCATGCCTGGAAAGAGACAATTTCACATTCCCATTGCTGATCCTCAAACCACCCAAATGCAATAAGAGGCTTTTGACCTCACTTGGAGATAACCAAGATATCACCAAATGGAGACATGCTTACACTCTTTCAAATAATTACTGGTATCAGTCATATTTTTAAATTTTAAATAATTATAATCTAATTGAATAGCTAATGTATATTTCAGTGTGGGAAATTTGGGAAATATAAAGAAAAAAGAAAATAAATTATAGATAATAACCTCAAATAGAGATAAACCGTGCTAACATTGTGATATACACACACGTATGTGTGTGTATTCTCAATTATATATGTGAATATACCTACATTATAAAACTATATGAACAGTGTAGTCTTCATTCAATTTGACTACTTACTGAGGTCACACTTTTAACAGTCTTATAATAGTTTCCCATGCTATACAGTCTTCATCTACAACTTCATATATAAGGCATCATAGAGTTTCATAGGATATTTACTAATTCTGTTTCCAGATTATAGAGAAAAAAGACAAAGACAGGAATATGAGTGATCAAGGTAATATAATTTTGATGGTCTCAACCGTACTCTTAAAAAGACACTAAGCTAGTAGTTTCAAACTAGGCTTTTTTTTTTTTCCAGAACACTATATAATTTAGTGCCCCAGAAAGGCCATTTCTTAGCTTTTTTCCTATTAAAATTCATTTTCTAAAAGCAAACAATATGTTTCACTGCTTAGAAGCAATGAAAATGATCAGTTTGATATTTTCATGACTGCCTGTCAGGAATTGGCTGTAATTCCCATATTGATGTTGTCATTAAGTTAAGGAATTAGTTGAACTACTATTTATTGAGTCTACAGCTTTTATGCTAGGCACTCTGGAAACTGATAAACAAGCAGGCACAACATGATTCATCTCATCATGGAATTTTTAGTCTAGTGAACAGATCAACGGTGATATCCAAGGACCAGTGTTCCCAAACTTAGCACCCAGAGAAAGTGGGCATATTTTTATAGCAGTTTGTGATAAATAGACAATGAGGTAACTTTCCTGGGCCTTTCTTTGGTCATCCCTTAGGTGTGAACCTGTAACCATTCCCATTATATCACCTGCTCCAATAGAGCAGTGGAAGAACTCCCCAGTAGTAAATTTTATTTTGGAGGGCAAGAAGGAATTATGGATATGGTAGGACATTGCATGATCACTTGGGGAAAGAAAAAAAAATGAAAGAATGATAAAATACTAAAGAAAGAGAATTTAATTCATTTATTTTCTTGTTTCATTTGTTTTAAGCTCTTTAATAAAGTTTTTGCCTTGAAGTACTTCAAAAAAATTTTAATTTTAATTTTTCTGGGTACATAGCAGGTAGACGTATTTATGGGGTATGTGAGATATTTTGATACAGGCATGCAATGCACAATTAACTCATTATCTCAAGCATTTATCCTTTGTGTTACAAACAATTC
The DNA here is from genome assembly GCF_048565385.1 of Saimiri boliviensis. Classification (NCBI taxonomy): domain Eukaryota; kingdom Metazoa; phylum Chordata; class Mammalia; order Primates; family Cebidae; genus Saimiri; species Saimiri boliviensis. The sequence goes on from NC_133459.1 coordinate 12,981,981, forward strand.
AATCATACTATCTGAGTTATTGCTAAATATACAATTAAATTGTATTTGACTATAGTCACCTGGTCGTGTTAGCAAATACTACATCTTATTCATTCGTTCAAAACACTTATTTTTTGGTAGTCATCAAGCATCCATACCTCCCCCTGACTCTCCAAGTACCCTTCTCAGCCTCTGGGAATCATCCTTCTACTCTACTCCATGAGTTCAATTCTTCTGAGTTTCAGATCCCACAAATAAGTGAGAACATGCAATGTTTGCCTTTCTGGGCCTGGCTTACTTCACTTAGCATAATGTCCAGTTCTATCCAAGTTCTTGCAAATGACGTGATCTCATTCTTTTTATGACTAACTGGGACTCCATTTTATATAAGTACCGAATTGTCTTTACCCACTCATCTGTTGACGGACACAGGTTGCTTCCAAATTTTGGCTATCGTGAACAGTACTGCAACAGACACAGGAGAGCAGACATCTCTTCAGTATACTGATTTCCTTTCTTTGGGTATGTACCTAGGAGTGGGATTGCTGGATTGTATAGCAGCTCTAATGTTAGTTTTGAAAGAAACCTCCCACGCTGCCATGTGTGCACCTATGCAACAATCTTGCATGTCCTTCACATGTACCCCAAAACCTGAAATGTAATAAAAGAGAAAGAAACCTCCAAACCGTTCCCCATTGTGGTTGTACTAGTTTGTATTCCCATCAATAGTGTGGAAGAGTTCCCTTTTCTTCACATCCTCACCAGCATTTGTTCTTACCTCACTTTTGGATAAAAGCCATTTTAACTGGAGTGAGATTATATCTCATTGTAGTTTTGATTTGCATTTCTCTTACGATCAAGAATGTTGAGCACCTTTTCATATACCTGTTTGCCATTGGCATGTCTTTTTTCATTTCTTAAAAAGAAACCTCTAGAGGAAAAAAAAATCTAATCTGATTTTTAAATGGGCAAAATGTCTATTCAGATCTTTTGTCCATTTAAAAATCAGGTTAGATTTTTTTTTTTTCGATAGAGTTATTTGAACTTCTTATAAAATCTAGTTTGTAATCTCTTGTCAGATGGGTAGTTTGCAAATATTGTCTCCTATTCTGTGGGTTTTCTCTTCACTTTGCCGATTGTTTCCTTTGTTGTGCAGAAGGTTTTTAATTTGATGTGTTTCCATATGTCCATATTTGCTTTGGCTGTCTATGCTTGTGGTGTATCACTCAATGAATTTTTGCCCAGATCTATGCTCTGGAGAGTTTAAACTAATGTTTTCTTTTAGTGGTTTCATAGTATGAGGTTTAGATTTAAGTCTTTAGTCAATTTTGATTCAATTTTTGTATCTGTTGAGAGACAGGGATCTAAGTTTCATTCTTCCGCATTTGGATATCCAACTTTCCTAGCATCATTTATGTCTTTTTATCAGTGTATGTTATTGTCAACTTTGTCAGAAATGAGTTTGCTGTACATCTGTGGATTTGTTTCTGGGTTATCTATTTTGTTTACTGGTCTACATGTCTGTTTTTATGCCAGGACCATACCATTTTAGTTACTACATCTCTGTAGTATAATTTGAAGTCAGGTAATGGTATTCCTCCAATTTTGTTCCCTTGCTTAGAATAGTTTTGGTCATTCTGGGTCTTTTGTGGTTCCATATCAATTTTAGGATAGTTTTTTTCTATTTACGTGAGGAATACCATTAATATTATGTTAGGGATTGCATTGACTTGTAGATTGCAGTGGGTAGCATGGGAATTTTAATAATATTGATTCTTCCAATCCATGAACATGAAATATCATTTCATTTTTTTATATCATCTTCAATTTCTTTCATTAGTATTCTGTAGTTTTTATTCTAGAGATCTTTCACTTTTTAAGTTATTTTCTAGGTATTTAATGTTATTTGTAGCTATTATAAATGGGGATTTAAAAATTTCTTTTTCAGATTTTTCACTCTTGGCATATAGAAATGCTACTGATTTTGTATGTTTATTTTGTATCCTGAAAGTTTACTGAATTTGTTTATCAGTTCTAATAGTTTTTTTGGTAGAGTCTTTAGGTTTTTCAAAATATAAGATCATATCATCTACAAACAAAGATAATTTGACTTCTTCGTTTCCCATTTGAATGCCCTTTATTTCTTTCTTGTCTGATTGCTCTAACTAGAATTTCCAGTACTATGTTGAATAACAGTGGCGAAAGTGGACCACCTTGTCATGCTTCAGATCTTAGAGGAAAGGCTTTCAGTTTTTCCCCATTATGTATGATACTAGCCATGAGTCTGTTGTATCTAGCTTTAATTATGTTGAGGTACGTTCCTTCTATCTGTAGTTCTTTGAAGGTTTTTATCATGAAAGAATGTTGAATTTTATCAAATGATTTTTCAGCATCCATTGAAATAATCATATGATTTTTGTCCTTAATTCAGTTTTTTTTGTCCTTCATTCAATTTGCATTTGTTGAACCATCCTTGCATCCCAAAGATATATTCCACTTGGTCATGATGAATGATCTTTTTAACATATTGTTGAATTTGGCTTGCCAGTATTTTGTTGAGGATTTTTGTGTCAGTATTCATTAGAAACTGGCTTGTCCGTCCATCCATCTGTCCTTCCTTCCTTTCTTCCTTCTTCTCTCTCTGTCAGTCTCTCTCTCTGTTAGTCTCTTTTTCTCTCTTGCTCACTCTTTCTTCCTTTCCTTTCCTTTCCTTTCTTTCTCTTTGCCTAGTTTTCAAATATCAGTGTAATACTGGCCTCAAATAATTTGTTTGGAAGTATTCCCTCTTCCTCTACTTTTTGGAATAGTTGAGTAGGGTTGCTATTAATTCTTTAAATGTTCGGTAGAATTCAGCAGTGAAGTCATCAGGTCTGGGCTTTTCTTTACTGGGAGACTTTTATTACTGCTTTGGTGTCATTACTTGTTATTGGTCTGCTCAGGTTTTAGATTTCTTCATGGTTCAATCTTAGTAGGTTGTCTGTATCCAGGAATTTGTCCATTTCTTCTAGATTTTCCAATTTATTGGCATATAGTTGCTGAAAGTAGTCACTAATGATTCATTGAATTTGGTGATATCGGTTGTAACATCTTTTTTTTTTTTTCTTTTTTTTTTTTTATTGCATTTTAGGTTTTGGGGTACATGTGATGAACATGCAAGATTGTTGCATAGGTACACACATGGCAGTGTGCTTTGCTGCCTTCCGTCCCCTCACCTGTATCTGTCATTTCTCCCCATGCTATCTCTTCCCACCTCCCCACCCCCCGCCCCTCCCCCATTTCCCCCCAACAGACCCCAGTGTGTAGTGCTCCCCTCCCTGTGTCCATGTGTTCTCATTGTTCAACACCCGCCTATGAGCGAGAATATACGGTGTTTGATTTTCTATCTTTTAAAAATTTATTCTCTCTCTTTTTTCTTAGTCTTGCTAACAATTTGTCAATTTTATCTTTTCAAAAACCAAACTTTTTGGTTTATTGATCTTTCACATTGTTCTCTTTATTTTAATTTTATTTATTTCTGTGCTGATCTTTATTATTTATTTTATTCTACTAATTTGGGGTTTGGTTTGCTCTTCCTTTTCCAGTTCTTTAAGATGCACTATTAGGTTTATTTATTTGGTGCTTTTCTTCTTCTTTTTTTTTGAAACAGGGTCTCACTCTGTCACCCAGGCTGGAGTACAACGGCACCATCTTGACTCATTACAACCTCTGCCTCCCAGATTCAAGTGATTCTCATGCCTCAGCCTCCTGAGGAGCTGGGATTAAAGATGTACACTGCCACGCACAGCTAATTTTTGTATTTTTAGTAGAGACGGGCTTTCACCATGTTGGCAAGGCTTGTCTCAAACTCTTGGCCTCCCAAAGTTCTGGGATTATAGGCAATGAACCATCATGCCCAAACATTTTTCTTCTTTTTCGATGTAGGCACTTACAGCTATAAACTTCCCTCTTCATGCTATTTTCACTGTGTCTTACAGGTTCTGGTCTGTTGTGTTTCCATTACCATTTGTTGCAAGAAATTTTTAAATTTTCTTCTGAGTTTCATTGACCCATTGGCCATTCAGGACTATATTGTTTAATTTCCGTGTATTTGTATAGTTCCCTAAATTCCTCTTATTACTGATTTCTAATTTTTTTCCATTGTGGTCAGAGAAGATATTTGATATTATTTCAATGTTTTGAATGTTTTAAGATTGTTTTGTGACCTAAAATATGTCCTATTCTTGAGAGTGACTCATGTGCTGAGGAAAAAAAATGTAAATTCTGCAGCCATTGCATGAAATGTTCTGTAAATATCCATTAGGTTCATTTGGTCTATAGTGGTGATGAAGTCCAAAGTTTCTTTGTTGATTTTCTGTCTGGAAAATGTTTCTAACACTGAAAGTGGAGTGGAGAAGTCTCTAGCTGTTATTGTATTAGAATCTATCTCTCTCTTTAGCTCTCATAATATTTGCTTTATATATCTGGGTCATCCAATGTCAGGTGCATATATTTAAAATTGTTATATCCCTTTGTTGAATTGACCCCTTTATCATTACATAGTGACCTTCTTTGACTCTTCTTATACTTTTTGTCTTGAAATCCGTTTTGTCTGATATACGTATAGGAACTCTTTTTTGTTTTCCACTGGCATGAAATATCTTTTTCCATTCATTTATTTTCATCCAATTTGTGTCTTTATCAGTGAAGCATGTATCTTGAAGGCAACAAATCACTAGGTCTTATTTTTTGTTTGTTTGTTTGTTTGTTTTTTGCTTTTTAATCCATTTAGCCACTCTATTTATTTTTATTGGAGAGTTTAGTCCATTTACATTCAATGCTATTATTGACAAGTAAGGATTTACTCCTGCTATTTTAAAATTTGTTTTCTGGTTATTTTGTGATCTTTTGTTTCTTCTTTTTTTCCTTATCTTTTTTTAGTGAAGGTGATTTTTCTTTGATGATATGATTTCTTTTCTTGCTTTTTATTTTTTAATGTGTCCTTGTAGGTTTTTTGATTTGAGGTTACCATGAGGCTTGTAAGTGTTGTCTTATACCTCATTATTTTAAGCTGATAACAGCTCCTTTTGCATAAACGAACAAGCAAAATTAAAATTAATAAGGACTACATGCCTTAACTTCATCCCTCCAGTTTTTAACTTTTTGTTGTTTCTATTTATATCTTTTTGTACTGTCTATGTCTTGAAAAGTTGTTATTATTATTATTTTTTATAGCTTTATCAGTCTTTCTAATTATGATAATAGTAATTTACATATCACAGTTATGGTGTTATAATACTCGGAATTTTTCTGGGTATTTACTATTAGCAGTGACTTTTGGACCTTAAGATGAAGCTGACCTACTTTCTGATTGAAGTACTCTCTTTAGCATTTCTTGTAGGACAGGTCTGGTGTTGATGAAATCCCTCTGCTTTTGTTTGTCTGAGAAAGTATTTCTCCTTCATGTTTGAAGAACATTTTTGCTGAATATACTACTCTAGTGTAAAAGTTTTTTCCTTCAGCACTTTAAATACATCATGCCACTCTCTCCTGACCTATAAAGTTTCCACTGAAAAGTCTGCTGCCAGACGTATTGCAGCCCCATTGTATGTTATTTATTTCTTTACTCTGGGTAATTTTAGAAGCCTTTCTTTATCCTTGACCTATTGGAGATTGATTATTAAATTTTTTTAGGTAATATATTAGTCTGTTTTCACACTGCTACAAAGAAACTACTCAAGACTAAGTAAGTTATAAACAAAAGAGGTTTAACTGACTTACAGTTCGGCATGGCTGGGGAGGCCTCAGGAAGCTTACAATCATGGAGGAAGGTGAAAGGGAAGCAAATCACATCTTACATAGCAGGAGGAAAGAGAGACGAGAAATCGAAGGGGAAATAGTCCTTACAAAACCATCAGAACTTATAAGAACTCACTATCATGAGAATAGCATGGGGAAAACCACTCTTATGATCCAATCACCTCCCACCAGGTCACTCCCTTGACACATGGGAATTACAATTTGAGATGAGATTTGGATGGGGACACAGAGCCAAACCATATCAGGTAGTCTTCTTCAGGTTAAATCTGTTTGGTATTCTATAACCTTCTTGTACTTGTACATTGATAACTTTCCGTAGGTTTTAGAAGTTCTCTGTTATTATCCCTTTACACTTTCTGCTCCTGTCTCTTTTTCTGCCTCCTCTTTAAGGCCAATAACTTAGATTTGCTCTTTTGGAGCTCTTTTCTAGATCTCATAGGTGTGCTTCATTGTTTCTTTATTCTTTTTTCTTTTGTTTCCTCTGACTGTGTATTTTCAAATAGTTTGTCTTAAAGCTCACTAATTCTTTTTTCTGCTTGATCAATTATGCTGTTAAAAGACTCTGATACATTTTTCACTATGCCAATTGCATTATTCAGCTCCAGAATTTCTGCCTGAGTTTTAAAAAATTATTTCAATCTCTTCGTTATATGTATTTGATAGTATTCTGAATTCCTTCTCTTTGCTACCTTGAATTTGTTTGAGTTTCCTCAACAAAGCTATTTTGAATTCTGTCTGAAAGGTCACGTATCTGTTTCTCCAGGATTGGTTTCTGGTGCCTTATTTAGTTCATTTGGTGAGACCATATTTTCCAGGATAGTGTTGTTGCTTACAGATGTTTTTCCATGGCTGGGCATTGAAGATTTAGGTATTTATACATTATTGTAGAACTCTCAGTCTGGCCTTGTTTTTACCAGTTTTTCTTGAGAAGGCTCTCCAGATATTCCAAATGACTTAGGTGTTATTATCTAAACTGTCTCTGCTTTATGGGTCACCCCTAACCTAGTAATGCTGTGGTTCTTATGGACTCATAGTGGTGCTGCCTTTAGGGTCTTAGATAAGATTTGAAAGAATTATTGAATTACCAGAGAGCCATTCTTGTTTTCTTCCCTTACTTTCTCCCCAGTGAATGGTGTCTGTTTCTCTGTTCTGAGCCACCTGGAGCTGGGGGTGGTGAGATACAAGTACCCCTGTGGACACCACCACTAAGACTGTGGTAGGTCAGACCTGAAGCCAGCAGAGCACTGGATCTCACCCAAGGCTTTCTGTAACCAGCACACCAAAATGCTTTCCATAGCCTGCGGCCACTGCTGCAGGGAGGAGGGTGAAATGCTGGAAGGAGGGGGCTTGGGAGAGGAGTGATGTCACCAACACTCTCTGGCTATGGCCTCTGTTTGCTCAACACCCTGGGGCTCTACAGTCTGCAGATGGCAAAGCCAACCAGGCATTGCCCTTACCTTCAAGTTGATGAGTTTCCCCAGGCTCCAGGCATGTCCAAAAGTGCTGTCTGGGAGCCAAGGATGACAGCCAAAACCCTTAGAGGTCTGTCTGGTGTTCTATTGTACTGTAGCTGATCTGGCACTTGAACCACAAGACACAGTCCTTCCCACTCCTTCCTCCTCTTTCCAAAGGCAGAAGAGGCTTACTCTGTGGCTGCTACCACCACAGGCCCACGCATAGTACTGCTAGATTGCTGCTGATGTTCCCCTAAGGCTCAAGGACTCTTTAATCAGCTTGTTGATTGGATGCTGCTTAGCCTGGGCCTCACCTTTCAGGGCAGTGAGTTCCCCTTTGGTCCACGGCAGGCCCAGAAATGCTGTCCGAAGCCATGTTTTGGAACTGAGACACCAAGAGCCTACTTGTTGCTCTAGCTTTCTGTGGCCAAGCGGGTACCTAAGGCACAAGACCAAGTCTACTTAGCTTTTTCCTCTGATTTTCTCAAGTGGAAGGAGTCTCGCCCCATAGCCACCACAGCTGGGAACATGTTGAGTCTCACCTGAAGCCAGCAAGTCTCAGAGTCTGACCCAAGACACTCGATGTAGCACTTGAGTATCACTGCTGGCTCTGCAAGGTTCAAGGGCTCTTCAGTTAGCAGGTGATTAAGCCTTCCAGGACTCCTTCTGGATAAGTCTTTATTTTCAGAATGTCAGGTTCTCTTCTGGCCCAGGGTGTGTCTGGAAATGTCATCCAGAAACTAGGGCCTGGAAAGGGGCCTTATAACTCTGCCTGGTACCCTATTCTGCTATGGCTGAGCTGGTACCAAGGTCAAGACAAAGTCCTCTTAACTCTTCCTTTTCGACTCTTCAAGGAGAGGGAAGGGGTCTGTTTTGGAGCCATGAGCTTTGCAGCCTGGGTTTAGGAAATGGGTGATGCCAACACTCTTTTAGCTGCCATGTAACCCCCCCACCCCCAAGTCCACTGTGTTTGGGCCCAGTTCAGCACTAGGACTTGCAGTCATTTTGGCCTAGACTGCCTTTCGGGTTTATTTAAGGCCCCATAGCACTTTAGCCTGTGATAGCAAGGCTTGCAGGAACCCGAGTTCAGACCACTGGGATAGGCAATTCCCTTCTGGCTACAGCTGGCTGTAATGTTCCCTCAGTGGGCGGACATCAGCTGAGTTTAGCCTGGCTTTGTTTTCTGTTACAAAAGGGCAGCACTGAGTCCAGTGCCTCACAAATCCCGCCATCTCCCTCTCCCCAGCACACCAAAATGCTTTCCATACCTTGCTGCCACTGCTGCAGGGAGGCGGGTGAAATGCTGGAAGGTTGGGGCTTGGGAGAGGAGTGATGTCAACAATTCAAGGCTGTTTTTCCTACGTGTTCCGCACCTTTTCAGCAATATGAAGTGAAAAGCAGGTACTGTGAGTGCTCACCTGATTTTTGGCTCTGATGAAGGTGGATTTTTGGGTATGGATAGTTGTCAACTTGGTGTCCTTATGATGGGGACAGCAATCAGTGGAGCCTTCCATTGCACAGTCTTGTTCTGCCCCCTGCCTTGCAGTTCTTGCTGAGCTAGAAATAAGTGAATTTGGGGTTCATTAAACAGCTCCCATTTATTTTATCTCGCTGTTCCTGTGTACCATGTATGCCTATATTATCCTTGGTAGGTGGGTGACCATTCAACTGCTACCATTTTTCGAAGCTGTGTTTTATTCTGCATGAGGTTTTTAGAAGATTGCATCTGATGACAAGGAAAAGGTTACATCTTTCTTCAGTTCTATCAGTGGAAATAAGTTCTTGCTGGTAAGTGGACTTATCTTTGTGGTTTGATGGACTCTTAATGGTGCTGTTATGACTTGTCCTTCGAGTACGCAAGTGCTGAAACTATTTCCCTGATGGGTGGAACCGTCTTTCTTTGCTTTGGAAGAAGACCAAGCAAGCACAGACAGAATGAAATGTATCTTAAACACAAGTTTTAGGAATACAGTTGCATAGAAGATGGAGTCTTGTCAGGTTATTGGAGCAAAGTCAAAACCGCAGACTGTAGCAGAATTCAGATCTTCACCATATTAGCTATCTATTGCTGTATAAGAAATGACATCCAAACAGCAGTTTAAAACAATAACAGCTCTTTATCTCACAATGTCTATGGAGCAGGAATTGTGGAGCGGCCACCTAGTTGGTTCTGGCTCCCTGTCTGTCATGGAGATACAGTCACAGTGTTGCCTGGCTTGGCTGGAATCATTGGGAGGCTTGACTGCCACCGAACATTCTCTTTCCAAGATGGCGCATTCACATGGCTGGCAGGGTTTGTGCTACTATTGAGTAAGATACTTCAATGCCTTACCATGTGGACCTTTCTACAAAGCTGCTGAAGTCCTCACAACTTCAGTTGATTTCCCCCAGAGTGAGTGATTGGAGAGAGTGCAAGTTGAGAGCCACAGGGTCTTTTATGACCTATTGTAGATGTCAAATGAACATTTCCCGTAAGCCCTATCTAGGGTAGGAGAGGACTATCCAAGGATGTGAATACCAGGAGGTGAGAATCACTGCGTTCTATTTTGGAATCTGGCTGTAATTCTCCATTTTCTTCCCTTAATGATTCACATGTAAAATATCCTCCTTCCATCCCCTAAGCCCCCAAAATCTCATCCCATTATCACCAACTCAAAGTCTGGAATCTCGTCATGTAAATCAGATCCAGGTGTAATGCCTTAAATACCGTTTTGTGAGTACTGTTCCTCTCAATCTAAAGACCTGTGATCTAAAGACAGAAGTTACCTCCTTCCCACATGAACAGTGGTGAGACAAGCATAACTGCTATAGTCACACTTGTTGATAAATGGAAAAATGCAAACCACACAGAAATTGCTGGACCATAGAGGTTCTAAAACACCTCAGGCATGGGTCCACAGTTCCTTAATTAGGACTCAAGGAGCAGGAATAGTTCCTCATGGTTTTTGATCCACTCTTTGAGCTCTTGGTTATAGTCTTTGAGTCACTGTTTCTTTTATATAAAAGGTAGCTCATGTTTGTAGCTGCAAAGTTTTCTTAATCTGTTTTTAGCTAGCGGAACTCTGGGGATCCACAGACCAATTTGTTTTCTGTCCCTTTTAGTCCAGCTGATAGCATATCTGTCAATATAGCTGTCTTAAAAACATAGTGAGTATACTGTAAATACTTTTGGAGAGTGTACTCCATTAGACAAAATCTAATGAGATTTTGAGATAATCTCTCTGAGATAATCCCCCCCACCTTTTTTTTTTTCCTTAGACAGAGTCTCACTCTGTTGCCCAGGCTGCAGTGCAGTGGTCCAATCTCAATTCGCTGCAACCTCTGCCGCCCGGATTCAAGCGATTCTTTGGCTTCAGCCTCCAGAGTAGCTGGGATTACAGGCACATGCCACCACACCCGGCTAATTTTTGTATTTTTAGTAGAGACAGGGTTTTACCATGTTGGCTAGGATGGTCTCAATCTCTTGATCTCATGATTTGCCCACCTTGGCCTCCCAAAGTGCTAGGATTATAGGCATGAGTGAACACGCCCGGCCAAGATAATCCTCTTTCTACCCTGAGTTTTTGCTGAAACTACTAAGGGACAGCCTTAATCTTCTTAGAAACCCCAATTTTACTAAATTGTTCTTTGAGATGACACCTTAAATATTTCTAAGTCCATAACAAAAGATTTTGTAGCTACACTCTTGGCTTCATCTTTTATACAGTGCTTTTCCAAGAAAGCTCCGAAGCTGCTTTTCGCCTAGGAACCATTTCCTAATTTTAGCCCTGTTCACCATCTGCAGAGAATAAATTTTTAAAACCAGTAAATCTTGGCTTCTTTTCTTTTTTAGTGGTCCTTCCTCTAGCTTATCTCTTTTCTCTTCCATTTCATTATGAGTAGCAAGGAGAAACCAGGTGGCATCTTCCACATTCTGCCTGCAAATCTTCTTATCCAGATCTGCTAGCAGCAGCGAATCCGTATGGGTCTGCAGCAACTCGATTCTTCCCTCTTCAGAGGAAAGCATTTGGCTGAGGGGCATAAGGCAGAGTGAGAGATCAAGGCAAACTTTAGAGCAGGAGTGAAAGTTTATTAAAAAGTTTTAGAGTGGCAGTGAAAGGAACTAATGCACACTTGGAAGAGGGCCAAGCCGGTGACTTGAAAGAGCCAAGTGCTCCATCTGACCTTTGACTTCAGATTTCTATACATTGGCGTGGTTCTGAGGTTTGTGTTTCTTCCCTCTTGACTTTTTTCCCGGGGTGAGCTGTCTGCATGCACAGCGGCCTGCAAGCACTTGGAAGAAGCTGCATATGTGGTGTGTTTACTGATACTGTGCGCGTTTTTCCCTTACCCATCAAGGAAAAACACTTCCTAGAGGAAGGTCATATACCAGTTAAATGCCACCGTTTTGCCTCCCGGTGTGCATGCTTGAGCCTACTTGCCCAGTCCCTGAGATTTCATCTGAAAGCTACTGATCACCAACTTCAGGTGTTTTCTATGTATTAGGAGACGCCAAACTCTCATGCCAGCTGCGAACAATTAATTATAGCGAGACAGTTTTAACAACCACCTCACCACCACCTGATGGTTGCCTGACATTCCCGGGTGGAGATCCTCTCCCGCCCCGCACGTGTCTTGCCTCCTTTAACAGATCATCCAGCTCCTTTGATATATTTTCTACTTTCTGCAATGCCACAGGCAATAGTATCGTTACATTCTGCTGTTACATAGCAAAGACTTCCTGCCCTCCACTTGGCAATCATATTCTCCTCGGTTTTCCTTATGCCCTCACCAACAGCCTCCGTGAGGGCCAACAGGATTCGGCTGGCCATCTTTTGAGGGTACTTTAGGGTTTCACTGAAACTCTTCTCCAATGCCCTGCAGCTTCTGCCCACTGCTCGGTTGAAAAGCCACCCAAATTTTTAGTGTTTTTTGTTATGGCAGAACTTTATTTCCAGGTATGGAAATCTGTATTAGTTATCTATTACTGACTCATAAATTACCCCCGATTGCCTATGGGTTAAAACAGCAATAACTTTTATTATCTTATAGTTTCTGTGAGTTTGGAAATTAAGAGTGGCCTGGCCAAATCATGCAACCTTAGGGTTTCTCAGGTGAGTATAGTCACGTTGTCACCATGGGCACATTCATCTGAGGGCACATTCATCTGTGGCTAGAAGATATGCTTTTAGATGGCACATTCACATGGCTGGTAGGTTCGTGCTGACTGTTGGCACAAGATCACAGTTCTTCATATGCTTGAATATCCTCATGATATGGTGGCCAACTTCCCTCTGAGTGAGCATTTCAAGAGAGAAAACACTATGGCTATGTGTGTGTGTGTGTGTGTGTGTGTGTGTGTGTGTGTGTTTAAATCTAGCCTCAAAAGTGATACTCCATGTCTGCAATGTGAATTTCCTCTTAAAGGAGGTAGACTCGTTGTTGGGAGTTATGTCACCTCTAAGTGTATTCGTTTTAATTTGGGGGAGAAGTAGCTCTGGGTAAAACAGAATACTGACATGGAAAGCTGTGGATCCTTTTTATTGGGATGTTTGCCTTTCTATGAGACAATTCAATTGCAGCATTTATTATATGTTAAATTATAGCAAAAGGATCATCATTTTTCCTCTTTTAAATTTTCTGTGTTGACAGCTGTGCAATTTTTAATTTGTCACAGAACAAATAGGACCAGAATTGTGTGTCATGTGTACATAGCTAGTTTTATGTATTTCTGACAGTCCTAAAATGCGTGCTGTGGTTTTCAACTTTCTGCCTCTCTGGGACATCGGGAGGCTTGTATTTCTCATTGGGCCCTCATCCCTGTGTCATGCCGTCATAGGTCAGATATGGGGCAGCAGGCTGGTCCTTCCCACAGAGAGCCCGGTTTCCCATTCACTGCGTTTCTACTCCACTCCCTGCCACAGCCCCGGGTCTTCCTGTTAAAAGCAGGAATTGCAAGGATCTATTTAAAATGCAGCGTCCTTCTCCAGGTTTGGGGTCTTCACCTCGGCACGAACTGCTGGCAGTGAGCCTCCTGTCCGTGGCTCACCCAGGTCCCTGAGAGTTTCTAATTCTCATCTGCATGCAGATTGTGTCCCTGAGCTCCACAAGGCTGCATCTGGTCTTGCATAATAAAATGTCAACAGCCCATTGACACCAGGTGTTGAAGTTTTGCTGCCTCCCAAAGCACAGGAAGCTGTTCAGGGTGGGCTCTCCTTAGGTGCTTTCTGAGAAGAAAAGGACAGTCTGGCGTCATCAGCGCCCTCAGAGTTGGAGCGGTTATCCTTGTCCTCCTTCTCACCCCTGAACAAGAACTGCTCCTTTGGCAGCTGCTTCAAATCTTCGGCTCTGACTACAGCTGGTGCTTGACTTACGACCACGATTGGTTCCGACAGACCGGTTGTAACACGATTTGGTCGTAAGTTGAGTAGGCTACATGTACAGTACTGTGAAATGATGTTATAAAAATCTTTAAGTCATATTTTATCATAATTTTCTTTCATTATTGTTATATATCATCATTTTCTTTGTTCATTTTATGCCATTTGTATCATCTCTACACCATTTTCTGATTTTTACATTCGTCAGGTTTAAGTAAAACACTGCCTTACCAGTACAACTGGTTTAATATTTGCAAAACATACAAAACTGCAAAATACAGGTGCATACAAAAATACAAAATAGAGGTGTAAAAAATACCATAGGAAACATTTTCCCAATTGCAAAACATATCAAAATATATAAACATGTATGAAACATTTTATTGGCCATTCCTCTTGGTAGACATCTTGGGAGGGGTTTGATGAAAAATATCCAAGGCACAAAACACAAATTGCTGTACCGAGTCTGGGATAACAGTTGAAATGGTGCACGCGGAGATGGTAGTGCTGCCAGAAGCTGGTCCGCACTGTCGTACGCCCAGCTGGGCAATGTTTGCCCTGCCAGATGCGGAGCAGTCGTGGCTAGCGATTGTGGTTGTAAAGTCGAATGGTTGTAAGTTGCATAGGTCGTAAGTGGATCAATACCTGTACAATGTTCACTACCTTCATGTCTTGGGGCAAACTGTTTGACAGAGGCGCTGTGTGTAGGTCAGGCAAACAGTTGGTGCTACGGAGAGTCCAGTCCTGTGACGGCCACACAAGGGCTTCATGGGTGGTAACTGTCTTGTTTTAGGGTACTGAGTGCTTTCCAGCAGATTCTCTCACAGTCATATAAAGAGCTGGCAGCAGTATGGAATATGCGCAAGGCCAGAAAGGGGCCACGTAGCACCTCAAAAGTAAATTTAAAAGATTAACATGAGGTCAGTGGTGATTTCATGTGGTCAAGGGCCCTAGCTGGGCAGAACTGGGTTTGAACGCCGGGTCTGCCATTGATTGCCTGTGTGACCTTGGGCCCGTCACGTCTCTGTCCTCAAGTTCCTCATCTGTGAAATGCGGGCGATCAGATCACCATCCCTGGACTGTTTTTATAAGGACCATTACATTACACAAAATAAGCACAGATCCTGGAACACAGCAAATGTTCTATAAACAAGAGCTGTTTTGCTGCTTTTGTTATGAATTTGGTACTACTGTAAGTGTTGCTATGAGTAAATAAAAGTTGTTGATATAAGGGTTTTGGTAAATAAATTTGTACTATATTTATATTGCAACAAATATCGACGTTTTAAACATGCTTGGGCGTTTCAGTTATACTTAAGTACAGTGGACATACTAATTGTAAATATTATCTAATATGAAAAGCAGGTCCTCTGGTTTTATTCACTTACATTTGATTATTTCTGCTTTTACATACTTGGAAACATACTCACTTTTCAAATTTCATTCATGTAGGTTTTTAAAAATTCAGACTACTCATTCTTCTCTAGGTCAATGAGTGAGGTTTGAGCTTTTACAGACTCAGTAAGGAAGTGAAGAAAGTTGCAAATATCCCCTAACTCTGTATGTAGAGCTGAAGGGTGACAGTCTGCTGTAAGGGTGACAGTCTGCTGAGATAGCCAAGATATTCTAGGGGGGATCAAGGTTCAAATCTCAAGCTGTGCCATCAAAAGACAGCTAATGGAAAGGAAGGGGAATTGGACCCATCTAGTCAAGGTCAGGGGACAGAGCAGGAATCTTCTTTGAAAATGTGCATTTAATCTTAAAATTTCATGAGCATTTTGCATTCCATCCCATATTTCATTGTGGTTTGTTTCATCCTAGAGAGAATGGCTTCCCCTCAACATCCTGAGCCTCTGAAGGTCACTGGAGGAGAGCATAGGCATCTCTATCCGGCGTGGGTTACCAGTAGTCTAATTTAAAAATCAAGGCTGAGCCCTGTGCACTAAGTACAAGGAGGGAGGCCGGGTGCTGGGGCTCACACCTGTAATCCCAGCACTTTAGGAGGCTGAGGCAGGTGGATCACCTGAGGTCAGGAGCTCAAGACCAGCCTGGCCAACGTGGGAAAACCCTGTCTCTACTAAAAATACAAAATTTAGCCAGGCATGGTGGCGGGTGCCTATAATCCCAGCTGCTTGAGAGGCTGAGGCAGGAGAATTGCTTGAACCCTGAGGGTGGAGGTTGCAGTGAGCTAGGATCGCACCACTTCACTCCAGCCTGAGTGAAAGAGCAAAACTCGGTCTCAAAAAAGAAAAAAAAAAAATACAAGGATGGAATCTGAGAATACCTGGAAAATGGAATTTAGAGAAGTTAGGAACGGCAGGGAGCAAGGAAGTGAAAGGCCTTGGGGTGGAGATAAAGTCCAGAAAACACTGTGGGCCAAACGACCCAGCCACCGGATGCCTCTCAGGTCTGAACGGCACTCAACCACCAAACGCCATGGCCTCTCAGCCTTTCTGGAAATTAATTTATTCCAGGAGTCAAGTTAGTCTCCTTCCAATGGCAAGCACGTCCCATCAGGGCCGCAGTTACACGATTCGATCTTCCATCACCGCAAGGTTGACACGTCCCTGGCGCTGCTTCGTCTTCCTCCAGCCAAAACCCATCCCCTTGTTTCCCTTTTGCAGTCTTTACCAGACAACAACATTCAAATGTAAATTCGTGTATTATGCCCAGGCAAGTGGCTGGCTGCATGATTTTGTCAGAATCCACTTCTCACGGGGTGACTTTATTGTAATGTATTTTCTTGCAGCTTCTGTTGGGTCACAGTGGCGTTGGCCTTGGTAATGCTGGGAACCTGCAAATAAAGAAAAGCGAAGGCACTTGGAATGCTCATGGAACAAGGCGTGGTTAGATCCCGTCTAGGCAGGAATGCAGAGTGGTGCGGAGTTCTTTATGGAGTTCTGGGATGCGCAGAGGGAGATGCTGAAAGTCAGAGTGTTTATTATCTCTGGGTAAATGGACACTTCTCTGCTTTTCAGTTGCAGGATAGTGCTCAGGGCTGTGTTCCATTAGTGGTGGCCTTTTTTGCTGACTTAGAAGGAGGTGGCGGGATTGACAAGCAGCCAGCTTCCTCTTGGCAATGGTGGGTGGAGATGAAGCTACCTGTCACAGGACTGTGTGACTTGAGTACAAAACTGTGGGCATCTTAGGTTCAGCGAATTAGTATAGCCATCAATGCATCATCATATTCTTCGGCCCAGTTAGAAGCATCTGTTCAGTTGCAGCAGGGACAATTGGAGGGCCATGGAGCCCTTCACAGCTACGAGGCTGCGTGGCTGTGGCTAAGTTCCTGAACCCACTGAGACTCTGTTTCCTCAACGGATGGACAGAGCCAGTAGTACCTCAACCTGGGTTGTGTGACAAGGAAATGCAGTGATGTGTGCAGGGCATTCTGCATGGTGCTTGGTACTCGGTACTCAGTAAGTGCTTAATAAATAGCAGCTGCCATTAGTGGCGGTGGTGTTGATGTGGTTACCATCACCTCCCTCTGAGCAAGTTCATCTGTAGTCTGGGAGTCTTGAGAAATAGAAGGTGTTTGTCATAAGCAGTAGAAAGAACATCAGCTGTGGGAGTTGTATTAAGTACGGGTTACTTGGTATAGGTAACAGAAACCAAATGAAGCTGGCTTAAGGAGAAAAAAGGGAATTTATCACAAGGGGTCATGGCAGGAGACAGCTGAGTCTCAGGGTGGGTGGAAACCAAGGACGAGAAAGAAAGAGGCTCTGTCTCGGCTCCGTGTTTTGCTCTCCGGGTCCTTACCACGTCATTCTCTCTCTCCTCTCTCCTCCTCTCCTCTCTCCCCTCTGGTCCCCTTCCTTCCCTTCTCTTCTCTCGTGTCTCCAGCTGTCTTTCCCACATCCAGACTGCTCACTAGGAAGTGGTGGTCCCTTCTGGCAGAATTTCCATGTAATATGTCCAGCTGATTAACCTCACTGGGTGCCTCGGCTTCTATTTCCTGCCTCTGAATAGTTTGGTGGTGCCCAATCAACTGGAGTGAAGAGGGTGCTGTGTTCTCACACACAGGGCTGTGAGAAAAGGTAGTGACTGATTCCCAGTGAGTCACCAACGCTACCTAGGGTGTCGATCCCCGAGAGCTGTCCCCTGCAGCCAAATCACCCTGGCGGCTGTATCACAGTGAGGCCTGCTGGAGGCTCATGGGAATTAGGCAACGACCGTATCATCGGCATGATGATACCTGGGTATCATCACTGAGTACCTCTGGGCCAGGCACTGTTCTAAGTACTTTGGTTACATTACGTAGGTTAGTACTCATTACTATCAAGTAAATATAGCTTTGAATCCATGTGACAGAGAGAAAAGTGATCTTGGGTAAGAAGATGAAGTCACTTCCCAAGTTGCCACAGCTAGCAGCAGATGGAGGAAGGGTTTGAACTCGGGAAATCTGACTCCAAAGCCCGTGCCCTTAGCCACATATCTTAAAACGGCACGCTACACTCTCTTCCACAGACTGTGGCAGGCTGGACCTCCCCCAAGCTTCTTTCTGAACATGGACTTGGCTTTCTGAATACAGAGACGCACTGATCCTCCAAGGTGTGGGTCTGAACCACACGCCCTCCTTGTGACTCGCTCTGGCTCCTCCTGGCTTTGCAGTTCATCAGCTCTCAAACTCCACAGGCTCAGTGAGAACCCAATTCAGGCACCACCCGGCTGGGACTTACAGCTACACATGGCGGCTTCATTCCCAGTGTAACTCTAGTTCTTTTGTAAATCTGTCAGTTTAAAAGGGTGATAAATTGATTTTGAATCCACGGTTCTAAGGGTTTGTTTCGTTACCTGCCTTTAAACCTGACTAGTCTTGTAAGTTATGACTTTTTCACTGGGCCAAGGTGAAACAAACAAACAAACAAACAAACAAACTGGGTCTGGCTCTGCGCAGGTCCCACCAGAAGTCAAATTCCAGTTATGAGGTGAGCAGTGCTGTCCTTACATGCCGGAGACCACTCCAGTGTCTGACTCTGGGCGGGTGTTTCAGAACCAACTTAAAAAAAATTGCAGTAAAATGCGCATAGCATGAAATTTACCATTTTAACTACTTTCAAGTGTATAATTCAGTGGTATTTAGTACCTTCATAATGTTGTATAACCATTACCACTATCTAATTCTGGAACCTTTTTATCTCCACAAAAGGAAACTCTGTACTGATTAAGCAGTCAATCCTATGTTCTGCTTCTATTTTGCTTTTGCTTCTATGGATTGGCCTATTCTGTATGTTTTTTTTTTTTTTTTTTTTTTTTTTTTGAGACAGAGTCTCACTCTGTAACCCAGGCTGGAGTGCAATGGTGCAATCTCAGCTCACTGCAACCTTCGCCTCCTGGGTTCAAGTGATTCTTCTGCCTCAGCCTCCTGAGTAGCTGGGTTTACAGGCACTCACCACCACGTCCAGCTAATTTTTCTATTTTCAGTAGAGATTGGGTTTCAGCATGTTGGCCAGGCTAGTCTTGAACTCCTGACCTCATGATCTGCCTGCCTCAGCCTCCCAAAGTGCTGGGATTATAGGTGTGAGCCACTGTGCCTGGCCCTCCATAAGGTTCTTAAAACTGGAATTGCAATGTGTGGCCTTTTGTGTCTGGCTTTCAGTTAGCATCATGTTTTCTAGGTTCATCTGCGTTCGCGCACATATCAGCACTTCATGCCTATTGTGTAGCTGAATGTGATTCCATTGTATGGATATACCACATTTTGTTTGTCCATCTATCAGTTTATGGACATTGGGGTTGTTTCCACCTTGGGCTGCTATGAATAACGCTGTTGGGAATACTCATGAGAGAGTGTTTGCTAGGACACTTGTTTTCAATTCTTTTGCTTATATGCCTAGGAGTAAATTCCTGGCTCATAAGGACACTCTGTATTCAACTTTTTGAGGAACTGCCAAGCTGTTTTCCACAGTGGCGGCACTATTTTATATTCCCACCAGCAACCTGTAAGGGTTCCCATTTCTCCACATCCTTGCCTCCAGCATCAACTTTTGACTTATAGGATGAGTTTTATTATAACAACGGGGGGAAAATCTGAATTATTTAGGCTTCATTTATTTAATGAGACCATATTAAAGCAAGAACTGGAAACTTGTGAGCATTTTAATGCAAAATACATCATAGAATTTGAGATCCACGAAAGCAAAGGTTGTTTAACATGCAGAGATAAATTTGATCATTAGTTCATATCTATGGACCATATAAATGACAAGATCATAAAATCCATGGAGCTTCCTGTGGCAAGGCTGTGCCCCATGATATGATTCATCTGGTATATTTTTCTATAAAAACATGTAATAGCCCATCTCAGTGACATCTGGACTCGTCTGCATAAAATGAGAGTTTAGGGTCATATTATTATTACTTCATGTTCTGTACTTCATCCAATCCATAAAACAGAAGCAAAGTATGGTAAGCTGTTATTTCTCTTCTGAAAACATTAAGAAATTTTATGTGTACCTTCTATGTTTGCTAATGACACAAAATGTCGAAACATGTCATTATTTTCCTCTGCCAACTCATGAATGTGCCATTCCTATCTGTAACCTAAATAAATACTCATTAATGTACAGTGAAATTGAAATGAGCACTTATATAAATAAGCCTACTACAGAAATACATGTTTCTTTAAATTTGTAGACCAAAATAACCTGAAATAAATTGAACATCATTTTACATTCAAAACAACCAACCAAATAAACTGGTTTTTATGACTCGATTTCTTCAACTCAGGTAGGTAAGAAAACATATATATGGTTCTTCATTTTGTAATCCATCATACATTTTAAAAACAGCACTATTTAGTTTAAATGTGTGTAGGCCGAATGGAGAAGAATGTGCATACCACCTGATTCCAGGACGACGGGGCAGGGGGAGAGGATACAGTGGAGTAGAATTGGCTTTTTCCTTCACTTCTTTATTGATTGGTTGGTGTTTTTACCCTTTTGGACAAATATTTATTTATTCAAGCACTATTATGTACCAGGTCCTATGCTTAAATCCGAGGATATAATGATTAACTGAAAAAATAATGTTGGCGACCTCATGGAATTTAAAAAGTCTGTTGCATGAGGGTGATAACAGTTATCTCTTCTGTTATCTATTGCTGTGTAACAAACCACCCCAAAACTAAGCAATGCAAATCAATATCTTATTATGCTCTCAGATTTGTGGGCCAGGAATTTGGGTGTTGCATGGGGAGGAGCTCAGCTGTGCTCCACAGCAGCTGTGGCCTCATCTGGGATGACGGGAACCACTGAGATGGCTGGTGACACGGTGAGGGTCTTGGTGATGGCAGATGGTTGGATTCCTTGGCCCTTCTTTCTATGCACCTCTGGGACTGGAAATATCCAAGATGGCTTTTTCACACATGTATCTGTCACCTGGGCTGGTTAGTTAGAAAGCTGAGGATGGCTGGGCATCTCCTTCTCCATGCTGTGTGTGAGCGTGGGCTTCCTCCAAGTATGGCGGTCTCGGGTTCCTCAGACTTCTTATATGGCAGCTTGTCCCAGAAGGAGCATTCCAAGAATCATGGGTAGAAGCTGCAAGGCCTCTTACGACCTAGCCTTAGAAATCCCAGAGCACCACTTCTGCCACTTACCGTGGGACAACCTTGTCAGTAAGGCCAGCCAGATTCATGAGGAGGGAATTTCAACCCTAATTCTCAAAGGGAGGAGTAGCAAAAAATTCACAATTGTCTTTAATGTATCACATAGGAAGGCAGACATTCAAGAAATAACCACAGCAATAACTATTGCAGTGAAGAAAATGTACAGGCATCTTTGTCGTAATCAGGACATCCTGACTGCAGATGATAGAAACCTAACTCAGACAGGCTAAAGAAAAGGGCATTTACTGACCTACTTAACTGAGACGTCTGTGGCTCAATCCTGGGCTGCAATGATGTCTTCAAGGACCACTTCCCCAATCTCTCAGCTCCACTTACCTCCACTTACTCAACTGGTTTTATTCTCAGGCAGGAGTTCCTCAAGTGATGACTGTAAGGCCTACCAGCTGCTTCACAGTTCTGCCAGTTTACCAATCCCAATTGAAAAAGAGGCCACACAGCCAAGCAGATTGAACCCCAGGACTATTTGCTGGAACTATCGAGAGAGAGATAGCCAGCCTTTCTTTTTCAGTTGGAGTTGGTAAACTGTTATAAATGCAGAGAGCTGGTGGGCTTTATAGTTTCCACTTGAGGAGTCTGTCTCTTTCTCAATTGTTCTGTCAAATAGTCCCGAGATTAAATCTGTTTGCCTGCATTTGGTTCACATGTCCTGTGCTGAACCAACCACGGTTGCCAAATAGATGAAACGCTTGGATTGGCCAAGCGACTTGGGAGTGGAATCAACCCCAAATAAACTACACATGGGAAGAGTGTTTCTACAAAATGAGACGAGAGCTTCTTTTATTAGAAGAGGGAAATAGATACTAACCGGACGAAAACATAAAATATCCATTACACAAGCCTAACACAGGGTGATCAGCCTTAAAGGTTTGGTCTATACATAGAAACAAGTGGGAAAGGGCATTCCTCTTCGATATCATTACTTCCACACATTCAACATGCGTGAATTATGTTTTTGCTGAGTATGAAGCACTGGACAAGTTGTAACTGGGGTTACACATGGAATAGAAAAATGGGTGGGATGGGGATGTCACAGGATTTCGGGCTGGCGAAAAGGTGCTGATAGCACACACGAGCTTTATCGGGGAATGCTTTGACAGGTTTGTAAAAAGGGAAGTTTCTCACAGTGGGAGACTGTCTAGGGGTTCAGGGAGTCCAGACGCAGAAGGGAAGGAGGGCAGGGCAACCCCAGGGAGATGGGGACTAGAGAGGGAACTTATGTGTCCAGGCGATGTTGCTCAGTAGCACACTGAGAGCATCCAGGACAGGAAGCAATGAAGGGCAGAGCTTGGGGTCTCTATGGCTCAGGGCTAAGCCTAGCTATGGCTAACAGGTGTTGGGAGCTGTTTTGCAGATTATACAAGGCAGACAGGCTCTAAATGGCTAAACATCTGCCTACTTGAGCGATGTGTAAAGCAATTAGATGTGTAAAAATTTGAGTTTGTTTCTAGTGAGCTTGTGAGCTAGCAGGGCTGAGCCTTCGAAGAAGAAATAAATAACCAAGGGGCCAATATACAGAGACCATCTTTGGCTCTTTTATATAACTAGGAGTTAAAAATTAACCTCTTTATAACAGAACAATTGGTTAATATCAGCATGTTAAAGATTTGAGGTACAAACTGGAATGATAATCATAATACTTAACTTTTTTTATGTGCTTGTATGGTAGGCACTGTGGTATGTGCTTTATACAATCTGTCTCTAATTCTTAGTGCAACTCTGCACAGGTGGGAAAAATGAGGGGTAAGTAGGGGCCACGTGATGGCTCTTACAGATTCAGCTCAAACACGATCTAGCTCGTGCCTGCTCTCGTTTAAGTAGCCAAAACAAGTCATACAGCAAAGCCTAACATCAGTGAAGGCAGGAAGAATGTTTCTCCCGCAGGAGGGTCGCTAGGGAGGACTCTGTAGGCACTGGTTCAGAGAGGGGCAGTTTTTGAACCAATAATTCAATCTACCACGGATGGATTCTTAAGCAACTACAATAGAATGTGGTAAGTTCTCTGACAGAACTTCTCTGTTCTTTGAGCAGAGGAGGAGGTGCTTAACCCTTTCAATTTGTCTTTTGTGTTTAGAATAAAGTGAAACTTAGGGCATGTTTTGGCGATTAAGCTTCTATTTTCTGGAACAAGGTTAGAACAAGTTATATTGTGTGTGAGCACCGTATACCAGAAAAGAAGATGTAATAAATACATTTGGAGTACCCCAAATCCACTAGCCTACTTAGACTGAAAAGGAAGGACAGTAACTCCTCTCTCCTGAGAGCTGGCATAAGGGGTTTCGTTAACAGTAATGTCTGTGCATATATAAGCAAAGGACTTGGGAACAGGGGCACTCTCAGAATGATGTGGGAAGAAGGCTTGTTCTTAAGAACATTGAGTCTGTGTATTGGGAGTTTGGGGAAGGGAAAGGCAGGATGGTGGAGAAAAATGAGGCGTAAATTGAGCAAAGGTTGGTCGTAGACCCTGGGTAGGTTATTTGGATGCCCTTGCCAGCTCTTCCCCTCACGGCTCAGCATGTCCTAACCTTCCTGTTTGCAGTTAACATGCAGAAGATATACAGAGAAGTGTAAAATGTATAGTCACAATGTTAAAAAGCCAGGTGGCGTTGTTGTTGACTCTGTATGATGGAACTCAATTTAGATCTGGAGCACGTATTTCCACTTAGGGTAACTCAGTAACCTTTGGTTGAAAAGTGTGTATCTTCTGAGTAAATATCAAATAAATTCAAATTGCTTCCCTTACCCTGTCTGTTTCTCTTCTCTTTGGGTTCTTAGGGGGCTTATATATTGTCTTGTCTTGGAATGTGTATCTTGTCCATGAATCTCTCTCTGTCCGTTTCTGGACCAGGTTGAGATATCATCAACCCCAGTCGCTCAACAGTGAGCAAGACTGGAGGTGGAGTGGTGAGAGCATAGGGCCGTAGAGCTGTCTCAGATTCTCTCTAACTTAGAATGCTGTGGGGTAACCAATTCTACCCCAATACTGGCTGTCCTGGCTGCCCAGGGCAGGGTATGAGACATTAGGGCACTTCTGTTTTCAGATCCCCAAATCTGTCTCGGTGTTTCTAACCATCTCCAGGGAAGAATGGGAATTCAGGGTAGCAAGAATCAGGCCACATTCTTTCTAGTCTCTCCTTCTCTGTTTTAGCCAAGCTCCCCTCTAGCCCAGGAAAGGATTGTAGCAGAGCTGACGCAACAAGGCACTGCTGTGATGTCGTATCCTATATTCTCCCTGCTGTATGTCCTGTAGTTGCCACTCTATGCTCAACCCTTCAAGTTTGATTCTCCATGATTCAGAACTCATCTTCTATTTATTATTTACTGTTTAATGTTTTTAGGGATTGAGGATTTGCAATATCCCTCTTTAACAGAATCTACTTTCAAATAACATTATACCACACTATGTGTAAGGGCTAAACCTTAGGCCAGGCATGGTGGCTCACATCACTTTGGGAGGTCGAGGTGGGTGGATCACGAGGTCAGGAGTTTGAGACCAGATTGGCCAATATGGCAAAACCCTGTCTCTACTAAAAATACAAAAATTAGCTGGATATGGTGGTGCAGGCCTGTAGTCCCAGCTACTTGGGAGGCTGAGGCAGAAGATCGCTCGAACCTGGGAGGCAGAGGTTTCAGTAAGTCAAGATCATGCCACTGCACTCAAGCCTGGGTGACAGAGCAAGACTCTATCTCAAAACAAAACAAAACAAAACTGAACCTTACAGCAATATGCTTCCATTGGCACCTGCTTATTCTTTGTGCTGTTGTTGTCATGTGTTTTACTCTATGTATGTTATCAACCTTGCAGGATATCGTTGGATATTATTATGGTTTTTCTTTAAACCGTCAATTATCTTTTAAATGAATTAAAAGATGACAAAGAAAACATGTTTATGCTACTCACACATTTCCCTTTGCAAGTATTCGTTTATCATTTTTGTAAATAGAAGTTTCTACCTAATGTTATTTTCTTTCTGCCTCAAGAAATTTCTTTAACATTTCATTTAGTGCAAATCTGCTGGGGATGAGTTTTCTCAGCTTTTGTTTATCTAAAAAAGTCACCTTCATTTTTGAAAGATATTGTTGGTTATAGAACTGTATGTTGGCAATTTCGTTTGGCAAGATTTTGCTTTCAATACTTTTGAAATGTCATTTTTTAATCTCCTGGTTTGTATAGATTCTGATGAGAAGTCTGACATCAGTTTTTGGTGTCTAAATGTAACATGTCTTTTTTCTCTGGGTGATTTGTAAATTTTCTCATTTTTACTGTGTGTGTGTGTGTGTGTGCGTGTGTGTGTGTGTGTTTAGTAATTTGATTATAATATGCCTCGTTGCAGCCTTCTTTGTGTTCTTCCTGCTTAGTTTATTGAAATTCTTGTAGGTTTATAGCTTTTCTCAAATATGGAAACAAATGTTCATTTTTGATACGGTTTGGCTGTGTCCCCACCCAAATCTCATCTTGAATTGTAGTTCCCATAATCCCCATGTGTCGTTGGAGGGACCCTGTGGTGATAATTTAATCATGGGGGTGGTTACCTCCAGGCTATTCTCATGATAATGAGTGAATCTCAGAAGATCTGATGGTCTTATAAGCACCTGGCATTTCCCCTGCTGGCACTCACTGTCTCTCCTGCCACCCTGTGAAGAGGTGCCTTTGACCATTATTTTAAGTTTCCTGAGGCCTCCCCAGCTATGCAGAACTATAAGTCAATTAAACCTCTTTCCTTTATAAATTACCCAGTCTCCGGTATTTCTTCACGGCAGCATGAGGAAAGACTAATGTAATTTAGTTTTTCAGACACTATTTCTGTTTCCCTATCCTCCCCAGTTGGAGAGTCTCTGCCAATGAGACTCCAATTAGATACATGTTAGCTTTATAGCCTTACATTGTCACTAATTTATTTTGGATAGTTTTATTGCTATGATTTCAGGTTCACTGATCTTTTCTTCTGCATTGTCTAATCTGCTATTAATTTCATCCAACGAGAATTCCATTTCACATATTGCATTTTTCATCCCTGGAAGTTCTATTTGGTTCTGCTTTAAATGTTCTACTTTGCTCTTTATTATATTCATGTTTTATTTTACAACCTTGAACAAGCAAAGCATATTTTTAGTAGCTGTCTGAATAGCCATGTTTGCTAATACTATCCCTTCTGTTATTTCTGGGTTTGTTTCTGTATACTGATTTTTCTCCAAGCTATTAGTCACATTTTCTTGCTTTTTTGTATGTCTGGTAATTTTTTATGGAATACTAAGCATTATGAATTTTACATTTTGGGGCACTAGATTTTGTTACACTTCTGTAAAAAATGCTAATTTTTTGGCAGGTATTTTAGTTACTTGCAGATCAGTTCAACTCTTCCAAGGCTTACTTTTAAGCTCTTTTTGGATGGGCCTGAAATAACCTTTATTCTAGGAATCATTTTGCTTAATTTCTAAAGCCTGGCCCTTCTGGAGTCTCTAATGAATGTGTCCTGTACTCCACCCAAATTCCTCCTCTTTGGCTGGTGAGCACGTCAACAATTATGGACATGTGAGCTCTTGGAATTATTTGGCCTATAGCTCCCCTGTAACTGTTCTCTCCTGCAAGTTTTTCTTGCCTAGTCATGTAGAGTTTTATCTTGCCCAGACACAGGATTGATATTCAGCCCACAACTCAAAGGCAATCCATTTGCAGATCTTTGGAGATCTAGGTGTAACCCCCGCTGCTCTCTTAGTACTCTGTCCTGGAAATCCTAGCTAACATGCTCTTCCTGGTCTCCAGCTACTTAATTCAGTGACATCGTGGGGCTCTCTTTGGATTTCTCTTTTCTATGCTGGAGTCTGGAAATTCTCTCCTTGCAGAATGCATGATGTTAGGACGCAACTTGCTTTTTCCTATTTTCTCAAGATCACGATCCCTTGTTATTCAATGTCTAAACATAGTTGTTTCTAAAATAGTGCTCAGTTTTATAGTTATTTATAGCAAGAGGATAATCTGGACCCTCTCACTCCCTTGTGGCCAAAGCCCCAAATCTTCAAAGTCACTCTATTGTATTCATAATTTCATAATTACATTTCTTTTTGTAATTGTGGTGAATGCAGTGGCTTTATGGAGAATACCTAGAATTTACTTATTTGGGGGTTTGAAAGGATAGATTTACCTGAAAATGATTGAAATTCTATAAGGAAAGAAATACTAATTCACAGAGATATAAGGAATTAATTCAACAATATTTATTAAGCTATTTGCTAGGTACTGTTCTAGTTTTGGGGGATACAACAGTAAGCAAAGATATTAAAAGAAGCCTCTCCGCTCTGATCAAGTCCATTGTAGAGAAAATAGAGAAAGAGACAACATGCCTAATAAATAAGTAAAATCTTAAAATCTATAACATGTCAGATGGCAAGTGCTATGGGAATTATAGAGAAATAATAATCCTTTCAGCGCACATGTGGCACTGATTGGAAAACATGGCCACTGTCCCTTCATAAACTTTAATGACAGAGACCATCTGCTTAGAGGTACAATAGCCAACTATATTACCATAAATGTAAATCTATTCTAGGGCTGTCCCCTCATGCCCTGTTAATCTCTGCAGTTTATAAATACTTACCACAAAGTTGTATTCATATATCTACTTGCCACCTAGATTTTTTTTAAGCTTCCCCAAAAGGACTAGATGCTCCATGTGGGTAGGTACCATGTCTGGTTTTGCTCCCAAGCATGCTATATAGGCTTGGCATTTGAATGGTTTTCAATAAGTGTTTGTTAGTTGCTGAACACGTTTGTGGATGAAATTTATAGATGTGTCGGGTTCTTGATAGCTCTCTGGCTTATACCTTGTATGTACACCCTTACATTTCCCTTCAAAATTGCTAGTCAATTTCTCTTTGCAAGTTACCAGTTGTGACTCTATTTTTCCTTCTTTCTTTCCACAGCTGTGCAATCATTGCACACCCTTAATGATCAGATTTCCCATTTTATTGTCACCAAGTCGAAGGCCCTGGAGGAGGACAAAGACCCTTTTCTACCCACTGAGAAGGAGACTCTGAAGAGTTCCATGATCCTGATGAGGCACCTCTTAATGGATGCTCAGGTACAAAGATCAGTAAATAAATTCTCTGTGGAGAAGGTGAAATCTTTTCTTTTTGGCATAAGCTGTCCAAAAATCTTCAACTATCACACCTATTGAAACCTGTTCATGTTTCTGATATTATAGACATTGGATATGTTGTGTATTGGATTTCTGATTAGATCTTGGGATTTAGTATTAAAATTGCTTTTTAAAAAGTCAAAGTTATACAGCTTAAGAACAGTATATTTGTTGTTCTGAACATTTAACGGATCTCCCATTAGCCTTGGAAAAGTGAAAATCCTTTTACATATAAACTTGGCAGGCATCAAAGCCGGCAAAGACTTTGGAGCAGAGCAAATACTTATCCCAAACAGCATCACTGGGTAACTAATGAATATTTTGGTGCATTTGCTGTACCCCTCAGTAAGTGCATCAGCACTGGTTTTGCTAGCACTGAATTTATTACAGAAGATTATTTAGCTCACTGTATGCTATTGTTGAGATGTGATTTTTCAAGATTTCTCCTTGTGTACTATTTTATCGAAATATTTAGGAGTCATCTATCTACTCCTTCTGGCTTGGTTGGTGGGTCTTTTCAGACGTGTTGATAGACAAACACCAGGTGCTTTAAGAGAATTGGTAGTTTTCTGTGTTAGGGAAGCTAAACGAAACTAGATCTAATTGTCGTTCCTGCGTCTTCAGTGTCGGGAAACGTTTCAGGAAATGTTCTGTGGGTTTGGTGATACTTGTGTTCATTTGCCCTGGAGCTTTCTTCCTGAGCTTGTTTTCTGTTCAGCAGTGGTGAGGTCAGAATGGTTGGCGGTTTCTTGCATTCTGCACTGTAGCAGAGATTTTGAACTGTGGTTTCTTTGCTTTTGTTTCTAACCCTGGTGGTGGTTTATGTTTTATTTTTAAAATCAATCCCAAAGCCTGGGTCTTGTACCAATAAGGCTTTAACTGGCCGTGGCTTTGTGCCTGTCTTACCTGTCACTGTCTGAAGCTGCCCCATGGGATTTTTGAGGCCCTCTGTTGAGATGGCCCGAATTATGCAAAGCCTTTCATTCCTATTCACTGTTCTCCTGCTCCCCTTCATTATAAATGGCCCATTCAGCTTCTCCTCTCTCCCCCAGCCTGTCTGGTGGTAAAAGGAAGGATTCTGAAGCTCCGACAGGCAATTTTGAAACTCAGAAAAAAGGGAAATTTAGAACAATTTACTGAATAAAAGAGAGCAAATTGTTCTTGAAAGGATTAGCTTTCCTCTAAATGCCTGCTCCCAATCCTGTAAGCCAGCACCCCCAGCCTAAATGAATCCCTGAAGGCATTATGTAAACTCCAGTTTGCAAAATCTAAGGTACTAAAAAACCATTTATATTTTTCCTCTTCACATCTGAGCTTACTATTGCCTAGAACTGGATTTTAAAAATGTTTCATATTACTTCCAGAAATGTTTTCTCCCACCAAATGCATAATTCATTAGAAACCCTTCATCCTTAGTGGTGTTAACAATGATTTTTCCCTTTTTTATTTAATGAGATTAAAATATCCCCTATCATGTGATCGCTGCGTAGGAATACTTTCTTACTATATTCTCTCCTGATCCCAAATTGATGACAGCTAGAATGTTCTCCCTTAAATGGCCAGATAAAATGGAATGGAGTATGGTGGCTATTTTCCTAAGTCATATGCTAAAAGAAATGTGAGTTAGGGCTGGGCGCGGTGGCTCATGCCTGTAATCCCAGCACTCTGGGAGGCCGAGACGGGTGGATCACAAGGTGAAGAGATCGAGACCATCCTGGTCAACATGGTGAAACCCCGTTTCTACTAAAAATACAAAACATTAGCTGGGCATGGTGGCGCGTGCCTGTAGTCCCAGCTACTCAGGAGGCTGAGGCAGGAGAATTGCCTGAACCCAGGAGGCAGAGGTTGCGGTGAGCCGAGATCGCGCCATTGCACTCCAGCCTGGGTAGCAAGAGTGAAACTCCATCTCAAAAAAAAAAAAAAAAAAAAGAAATGTGAGTTAGGTCTTCTTCCTCTTTCCTGAAGGTGGGTATCTGCTTAAGTCAGGTAGGAACGTCACGTGGAAACCTGATTGTTTTTTACTTCCTAACATTCCAAGATTCCTTGCTTCTGTCTTTTAAACTAACAAAGGTTGAAGTGGGTTGTGATTAGTTTAGTACACCACTCTGATGGCTTTTCTTCCAAAACTGCTAACTTTTTGAAACACCGTTTTGGTTATGATCCTACGCTCCTTGCTGAAGTCAATCAGGATCACATCACCTGATACCCCCAGTCCCCCATCCTACTGCTGTGTCAGATGAATATTGTCAAGCTTATAATGCCATGGGATTTCAACCTTTTGGGGATGGCCAGGGATGATATGTGATTTTGAGTTTGGAAGTAGACATCTAAAAATATGTCATTTTTTTCAAAAAAAAGAATCTTTACTGGGCATTTTGGGGGCAAATTCACTTACTTTCTAGCCATGTTTTAACACTCCTTCTTATCCCGATTCCAAAGAAAAATGAATGTACTTATCTTCATACACTAAGTTCATCAACAGTGGGGGAGCTGATAGAATGTAGCTATAACTTATCTGATATTCCTTTCGTTCAGCCTGCATTTTCTGATATTAATAGACATCTCTTAGGTTTCTGTGTTGTAGGATGTAGGCCTTTCAAGGGTAGTAACCACATCCTTGAACTTGTTTAGTATAATAGCCCTCTCAGTTCCATACCCACAGGGCCCTTCATGGTATTAGATTATGATGAAACACTCTGACATCAGCTTACAAGTTGAATGAAGTCAGGCAAAAAGTGTTCCGCAGAACCCGGAGGCTGCTTGGGACTGACTGCTTAAAAGGCATAATCGATTCAAGTCACATCTGTCTTGGAAGCAATAAATCCTACCTAGGAGAATGTCAAAGGCAAAAGCATTGCTGGACTATGAAATTCCACCTCTGAGGATTATAAAACAAGGAGCACAGAGCAAACACATCTCCCAAGTATAATGGGAAAGCCAGAGATGATTGGCAGGCCTGGCACTCCATCCTGGAGAATGGACTCGGGAAGAGAGCACCTCACATGGGCAGCCCAGAAAGACCGCAATGACTTATTTATCCCCTAAACGTTTCCAGCACGGAGGTGTCTGAAGAGGCATAGCACCTCTTTTTGCATTCCGTGTCCTTTTTAGTTTGCAGGCCTCCAAATTCAATGGAGTTTGCCACTCAGGTCGCATTTGAAACCCGATCTTGTGGCTTTTATTCCTTAGAGCTCTGTCTAAACTCAAAATGCCGACTCAGCCTCCTAAGTGATTAGATTCATAGCACTGAAGAGGCAATTCTTTCTGGTAGAGATTAATTCTTTTACCTGTACTCTGTGACTCTGAATGCTAAGAGGGGTTGATTGCAGCAAATTAAATTTCCCATTGGCACTTCTCTCCCTTTTCCCCCCAAAGGCCTAATATCATTATTTATTAAGGGGAGACAAATGCTTGGAAAAACAGTAAGATCGCTTTTTTTGGCAGGAAGGTCCCCCTCTTGAAGGCTGAGTGCTAAAGGGCAGAGAACTTTCTGTGCACCTAGGGACTTCCTTCTGCTGGTCAGTTCGCTTTGTATGAACTGAGAGGGTGGCTGAGGGACAGACAGCCTGTGTTCTGCTGACCTAGGACTGCGGCCTGGATCTGGACAGGAAGCGGGCGGCTTCTTTGCCTAAAACGTGGCCCGTGCTAGAATTAAAGGAAGAGTTTGTTTTAAGGGAGGCTGAATCATTGGTGTTCCTTACTCATGTTTTAAGGGAGGCTGAATCGTTGCTATACCCACCTCAGAGGTCCATCTCTAGGAAGGAAAGTAAACCCTTCCAAATAAAAACAAACCACACAACTGTCATCTCTAAGCAAATCTCGAACAAAGTCGATTGTTAGGTGGAAAAGACATGAAATTTGCTTTACTCTTCAAACTCTCCTTTTTTTTTTTTTTTTGAGACGGAGTTTCGCTCTTGTTGCCCAGGCTGGAGTGCAATGGCGCGATCTCAGCTCACCGCAACCTCCGCCTCCTGGGTTCAGGCAATTCTCCTGCCTCAGCCTCCTGAGTAGCTGGGATTACAGGCACGCGCCACCATGCCCAGCTACTTTTTTTGTATTTTTAGTAGAGACGGGGTTTCACCATGTTGACCAGGATGGTCTCGATCTCTTGACCTCGTGATCCACCTGCCTCAGCCTCCCAACAAACTCTCCTTTCTTCTTCCCGCCCTTTTCTCCTCTTCCCTTTTCTCATTTCTTTTCTTTGTCTTTTCTCTCCTCCCTTTTTCTTCCCACCCCACCTGGTCTCTCTCTTCCTCCTCTATTTTCTCCTTCTTTCAACTCTATTCTCCTCCTCCCTCCTTCACCTTCCCTTCTTTTGGTTGGCAAAATAAATCTTAGCTGAGATGTGGAATCACCTTCTGGCTTTTTCACTTTCTTCTTTCCCTTTCCTTTTCTTTCCTTGTCTGTCTTCTCTCCATTATTTGTGTTCAGGGAACTAGAACGCGTATTTGCCAAAAGCCTGTATTCTCCTTTGCCAAGCAAAAGCGGAAGCAGCAGCAGGAGGGAAACCTGGCATTCAGGAGGCAGATCCGGGAGCCCTGCCAGGATCAGACACCGCATAAGATTTGGGTGGCTTCGATTTTTTTCCCTCTCTTTTTAAAAGAGTGGTCTAGCAAACCCTTCTGGATGATTGTGCTTTCCAACTGGTTTCTGGCAAAACTGGGCCGAGTGAACATGGCTAGATCAGCTATTTCAGCTGTCTGGATACTCCCTGGCCTCAGATGAGGAAGTGCAGTGTGGACCAGAGGAACCTTGGCTCAGGTTCCTGGCAGATAGGGAGGGCTAGTGCCCCAAAGTGGACATCACCTTGCACTGGGAAGGACGCCTTGGGAACCGAGCGTTTCACACCTATTACAGAGGTACACTTTAATTTGATTCTCCTGTTACCAGCACTTTCCATCCCTCCAGATTCTTTCTGAAGTTGATTCTGTGGTCAGGGTAGGCTTCTCTGGTTCTCACTGGTGCAGCTATTTGGAGTTTTCTAGCTATAGCTGGCTACAGGGTTATGCCCATGCATGTGACCTTGTTATTCCTAGAGGATATCTTGTCCTTATTTTGTACAAACTGAGACATCAGAAGGATCCTGGCCTTAAGAAGGTCACAGATGCTGGCCGCAGCTGTGAGTGGTAGCACACATGGGGGTTTATTTATTTATTTATTTATTTGTTTATTTTTATCCTCTGGGATGTAACACTGTGATGGAGGATGAACTAGATCCTCTCCCTAGGGTCTCTCCCTAGCAAGGGGGAAAAAAAAACTGACATTAGAACGAGGGAAAACAGGCAAAGCTTTCATCCTAGTTACCCTGGGATTTTTTTAAGTCTACTCATCTCATCAGCTTCCTACCTCTTAAAGCTCATAGGAGAAAAAAAATACTTAAATGGATGCTAAAGAATTTAGTTCCCTTCACTCAGGAGCTACAATGATAAGCTGATTATTCAAAGGAGTCTTAGCACATCCCCTCAAATAGTCCATGTGCTCCATTACACGTTCT
Source organism: Saimiri boliviensis (assembly GCF_048565385.1). Taxonomy (NCBI): domain Eukaryota; kingdom Metazoa; phylum Chordata; class Mammalia; order Primates; family Cebidae; genus Saimiri; species Saimiri boliviensis. The sequence goes on from NC_133459.1 coordinate 13,015,823, forward strand.
TTCCCTGTGTGTTTGCAAAAGCAATGCTTGTTTTCCATTCTGAGTTGCACAGCTATCAAATCACCAAGTCCAAAGCTTGTAGTTTTTTACATAACTATTACAAGCCTACTTTCCATTTGCCATGGTAGTTTTGATCTTTAAAAGGTTTTTGGTGGTTTTTTTTTTTTGTTGTTTGTTTGTTTTAGATACATAAACTTTAACCCACATGCTTTGGCTGGCTTAGATGCAATCCTATCACTTACAGAACTTCTGTAATCACTTTTCCTGTGTAGAAGAAATGGAGCGTGAGACATGACATTGTAATACTGTTCTGTTAAGCTTGTGTCTGGAGTTTTTTAAGTTGATAAAGTTAGACTCTCCTGAGACCTCTGTCACCTTTGTGAAATCCATAAGGCAGGATATTAACAGAAGGCAAAGTTGCTTTCAGTGTTTGGTGTGCCAAGACACAGGTAGTGTTGGAAATGAGACTCAGAAAAAAGATTGATTTCTGTTAATTGTATTCTGAAAGAAAGGGGCACCTCTTACTTGGCGTGAGTGATGCTTGAGGAGAATAGTCTCCATCAAACTGGTACAGCTTCCATAGATCTGTGTAGTGCCAAAGGAGAAGTTAAGAATTTATTAAGTTGGTGCAAAACTGCAATTACTTTTGTGCCAACTGAATATATTATACATCATAGAGCTTTTATGTTACATTTTTAGATATTGAGTTGTTCGTTTAATAACATTTAAAATGATAATAGACTAGAATTTATACTGGCCTAATAAGCGATGGTTCTTGTTGCAGTGAGCAGGATATGAAACGGTAACAAAACCATGGAAGGAAGGTTGGAGTGAGGATTCAGTTAGGATTCCTTGGTTGTTAGCAACAGAGACCAGCTCTGATACACATTAACAGGGAAACTTAATAGAAACATACGGGATAGCTCATAGAAAAAGATAAAGAATTCCATCTCCAGAAAAGATAGGAGAGAGGGTGGCTGTGGAGATTTAGGTGTCAAAAATTTAACAGCAATTGTTTCTGAGTACTGTGGTTGGGACAACTTGGCTTCAACCATTTTCTTCCTTTGTGTCACTTTGATCAAGATTCAAACGCTCGGAAGAGTATGAATGATCTGTCTTAGGTTACTGGGTCCTCCTCCTCCTTGGCCATGAGCAGGTAGGCTTGGTTTTTGTTGTTTGCTTGTTTTCTGAGATGGATTTTGCGCTTGTTGCCCAGGCTGGAGTGCAGTGGCACGATCTCAGCCCACTGCAACCTCTGCCTCCCAGGTTCAAGAGATTCTCCTGCCTCAGCCTCCCGAGTAGCTGAGATTACAGGTGCCTGCCACCACACCCAGCTGATTTTTGTGTTTAAGAAGATCACAGATGCTGGCTGCAGCTATGAGTGGTACCACACATGTGGGTTTTCCTTATCCTCTGGGATGTAACACCGTGATGGAGAATGAACTAGAGCTCTCTCCCTAGGGTCTCTTCCTAGCAAGGAGGGAAGAAACTGACATTAGAACCAGGGAAAACAGGCAAAGCTTTCATCATAAGAAAATTACCCTGGGATATTTTTAAGTCTACTCATCTCATCAGCTTTCTACCTCTTAAAGGTCATAGGAGAAAAAAAAAAATACTTAAATGGATGCTAAAGAATCTAGTTCCCTTCACTCAAGAGCTACAATGATAAGCTGATTATTCAAAGGAGTCTTAGCACATCCCCTGGACTTGGACTTCAAGCTTGGGTCTCAGTACACAGCTTGGCTCTGCCCTGAGTTCTAGGGACAGAAAGTGACAGGACTTTGCTCCTACCTTCCCTCCCCCACCAGAGGGGCTCAGGATTGGATGGATACCTGGATGTTGAAATTCTCCATGAGAAATACTGATGACAGCATACATGGAGACTGTGGAATCTCAGCGAAGGACCTAGCTGATATTTGCAGATCAATTTACTGTTTACAAAGTACTTTTGCCAGCATTTTCTCATCTTCTCAACCATGAGAGAGACAGGAGGTTGGGTATTATTATCTCTATTTTGAAAACTAGGTATTAAGCTTTGATAAAATAGCCTTTTTTACATTGTTCTATCCAGCCCATCGCAAAGAAAGAGCAATTGATTTCCTACTTGGAGATGGTGACTTGGAGTATTAGCTTCCTGAGGGGTTATTAAATAGATAGAAAGGGGGTGTATAATTTTGAGAAAGAAGAATATTAAAACCTGGCTTCAGACATAGAATACCACGCATAACTAAAAACATTTTGACAATTTTAATATGCCGATACATTCTTAAAGCTACACACTACCCTCTCAGACTCCTACAAAGGTTTGTGTTCCAAGAATATAGTTTACAAAAATATTTAAAAGAATATGAAAGATATTATAGCCTTCTGCCTCAAATATCCCAGTTTCTTCATGATATCTATTGTGATGTTGCCAAATATTTGGCTACCAAAATAATACCCAATCCCATCATCACCCTTTCAATGTGTGGCTCTCAGCTGAGAAGGAAGCTGAGCAGTTTTACTTCCCTCTCACACCAGGGGATATTTAGCAATGTCTAGCGATATTTCCAGTTGTGACTGGCAGGGGGTGAGTGTGCTCCTAGCATCCAGTGGATGGAGACCAAGGATGTTACTAAACTTTGTACAGTGCGCAGGAGAGTCGCTCACTGCAAAGCATTATCCAGCTTCTCGTGTTAGTAATGACAAGATTGAGAAACCCTGCTTTAGGTCCCAGACTAACTTTTTAATTATTTATGGAACTCTTTTGGTTTCAGAATCTTTCATTTGAAACCCTACAATTCATCTTAATTGATTCTCCAGATACAGCTTCATTACCCATTCCCTCACCTTCTCCTTTTTCCATTGAGCATCTGTTATATTCCAGGGATGTAATAGCCTGTGGGGGAAATATCACTGAAAATGATGTTTTCCTTGAGTAATCCTTGCCCTCAAGGATTTTGGATTTTACTGGGGCAACTGACTATAAATAGGGGAGTAAATTGATAATAGTTTTAACATTTGTCTTAAAGAAACACTGTACCAGGACCCCATTTAGATAAGGGTTCAAAGACATTCTCTTCGAACATGACATTTAAGCTTAGATCTGGGGATGGAGAGAGGGAGAGAGTGTGCTTGTGTGTGTGTGTGTGTGTGTGTGTGAGAGAGAGAGAGAGAGAGAGAGAGAGAGAGAGAGAGAGAAAGAGAAGCCTTAGCTCATGCTGTATTGCATATATTTGTATGTTAATTTAGTTGTGTATATTAAGTACTAACCCATGAGGTAATTGGTGGTGGATCCCCTGAGATGTTGCAAAAAGATCTATGAAAATTATGTATTTCAGAAATTTACATTTAATTTAGGGAATATAAAAATTCCAACTGGTCCCTTGGGAACAGAGGGTCTTTCATCCTTTGCCTATTGGTGTCCACAGAACCAGGATCACAGGCTTTTCTGGCTAGACGCTGGGCACGTAGAGACACATGCAGAAGAAGGCTAGCGTAAGAGTTGTTTGAACTGCATGAGACGTAGGAGTGGGATAGATGAAGGGAAAATGAGGACGGTATAGAGTTGTTCTGAATAAGAATATGAAGAAGCGACGGCTGCAGTCACCTGAAACGTGGCCTCATAGAATCTAGCCAATAGTCAATTCTCAATTATGTGCCTGTGGATTATCCATGGGCAAAGCATTTCTTGCCTGATGGCGTGCACTCAGGAAATGTAAACCAACGTTACTCTAAATGAGACAAAATTAGAAAAGTAATTTCATTGCCAGTATTTTTTTTCCACCGTAATGGAATTCAGCATCAGACTTTTTTTCATATCTGTTATTTGGTATCTTTTTAATGTCGTGGCTTCCAGCCGTTAGTCAGATAATAGAGAGCTGAATGGATGCCATATAATTATAATCTTAAAATAACTCACATTTAGAACAGGAATTCTTATACGCATTCATATTAAACTCAAACAGTCCCCCAAGAGTAGCCAGGTAAATTAAGGCATGGCGTTGCTAAGTGTCATCATTTAATCTGATCTTGAACCTGGGAATACAGCCAGCAAGACTCTTTGGTGCCAACTCGAGCCAATAATCCATGTTCTTTCATTCCTTGTCTCTGAGTAAATCACACTTAAAAGCAGTTTAATAATGAGATGGTGACCTGACTATTTTAACTACTCACTTATTCCTGTGAGACTTGAACCAAAGTCGTTTGCTTTGGCCAGCTTAGCAGCCCAGACTTGCTTTCAGATTGGATGTTCTTGGATTGGATTACTGAGTTAAATCCCACTTTTATTTTTCTCCTCCAAAAGTACAAAATAAAGAGGAACTCACAATATAATTGATACTGAGAATCATGGCATAGATTTGTATCCATCACTGTTGCCTAAAAAAACCATCCCAAAACAGTGGCTTTAAGCAACAGCTTCTGATTTACTTCCTGTAAGTCTACGGATTGCCTGGGCGATTCTGCTAATATGGACAGGCTTGGATCCTCTTGACTGGTATCCCTCCTACATTGTATACTGGGGCCTGGCTGATCTTCGGTGTCCTCAGCTGCAATGACTCGCCTCTCTTACCCTCCTTACCAGGCTAACTCCAGAATATTTCCATAGTTGTGACAGGGGTCCATAAAAAGAAAACATTGACAAAGCAATCACTTTCCAGCCTCTGCTTGTATCAAGTTTGCTACTATTTCACTGGCCAAAGCAAGTCACATCACCAAGCCTAGAATGAGTGTGAGAAGACATCACCACGAGGTATAAAATAAGGGCCATTAATACAATCAACCTATCACATTTCTTTTCTTTAATTAATACATGTTTTATTGTACTTTAGGTTCTGGGGTGCATGTGCAGATCATGCAGGATTGTTGCATAGGTACATATATGGCAATGTGGTTTGCCGTCTCCATCCCTCCGTCACTCATAACTGGCATTTCTCTCTGTTATCCCTCCCCAACCTCCCTACCCTCCGCTGTCCCTCTCCTAGTCCCCTGCAACAGACCCCAGTCTGTGATGCTCCCCTCCATGTGTCCATGTGTTCTCATTGTTCAACACCCACCTATGAGTGAGAACATGTCCTGTTTGATTTTCTCTTCTTGTGTCAGTTTGCTGAAAATGATGGTTTCCAGATTTATCCATGTTCCAACAAAGGACACAATTTCATCGTTTCTTTATGGCTGCATAGTATTCCATGGTGTATATGTGCCACATTTTTCTTGTTCAGTCTGTCATCAATGGGCATTTGCGTTGGTTCCAGGTCTTTGCTATTGTAGACAGTGCTGCAATGAACATACATGTGCATGTATCTTTATAATAGAATGATTTATAATCCTTTGGGTATATACCCAGTAATGGGATTGCTGGGTCAAATGGAATTTCTATTTCTAGGTCCTTGAGGAACCGCCAAACTGTTTTCCACAATAGTTGAACTAATTTACACACCGATCAACAGTGTACAAGTGTTCCTATTTCTCTACATCCTCTCCAGCATTTATTGTCTCCAGATTTTTTAATGATCATCATTCTAACTGGTGTGAGATGGCATCTCAGTGTGGTTTTGATTTGTATTTCTCTAATGACCAGTGATGATGAACATGTTTTCCTATGTTTGTGGGCCTCATATGTCATCTTTTGAAAAGTGTCTGTTCATGTCCTTCACCCACCTTTGAATGGGTTTGTTTGTTTGTTTGTTTTCTTGTAAATCTGTTTTAGTTCTTTGTCAATTCTGGATATTAGCCCTTTGTCAGATGGGTAGACTGCAAAAATTTTTTCCCATTCTGTTGGTTGCTGGTTCACTCTAATGACTGTTTCTTTAGCTGTACAGAAGCTGTGGAGTTTAATTAGATCCCATTTGTCTATTTTGGCTTTTTTTTGCCAATGCTTTTGGTGTTTAGTCATGAAGTCCTTGCCTATGCCTATGTCCTGAATGGTTTTGCCTAGATTTTCTTCTAGAGTTTTTACGGTGTTAATGCTTATGTTTAAGTCATTAATCCATCTGGAGTTAATTTTAGTGTAAGGTGTCAGGAAGGGGTCCAGTTTCTGCTTTCTGCACATGGCTAGCCAGTTTTCCCAAAATCATGTATTAAACAGGGAATCCTTTCCACATTGCTTGTTTTTGTCAGGTTTGCCAAAGATCAGATGGTTGTAGATGTGTGGCATTGCCTCTGAGGACTCTGTTCTGTTCCATTGGTCTATATCTTTGTTTTTGTACCAGTACCATACTGTTTTGAATTCTGTAGCCTTTTAGTATAGTTTGAAGTCAGGTAGTGTGATGTCTCCAGCTATGTTCTTTTTGCTTAGAATTGTCTGGCTATGCAGGCTCTTTTGATTCCATATGAAGTTTAAGGTGGTTTTTTCCAGTTCTGTGAAGAGGGTTTAGGTAGCTTGATGGGGATGGCATTAAATCTATAAATTACTTTGGGCAGTATGGCCATTTTCACAATAGTGATTCTTCCTAACCATGAGCATGGAATGTTTGTCAATCTGTTTGCGTCCTCTCTTATTTCCTTGAGTGGTGGTTCATAGTTCTCCTTGAAGAGGTCCTTTACGTCCTTTGTTAGGATATTCCTAGATATTTTATTCCTAGATATTTTATTCTCTTTGTAGCAATTGTGAATGGGAGTTTGCTCGTGATTTGGCTCTCTTTAAGTCTGTTATTGGTGTATAGGAATGCTTGTGATTTCTGCACATTGATTTTGTATCCTGAGACTTTGCTGAAGTTGCTTATCCGTTTCAGGAGAGTTTGGGCTGAGACGATGGAGTCTTCTAAGTATACAATCATGTCATCTGCAAGCAGAGACAATTTGACTTCTTCCTTTCCCAATTGAATACTCTTTATTTCTTTTTCTTGCCTGATTGCTCTGGCTAGAACTTCCAGTACTATATTGAATAGGAGTGGTGAGGGAGGACGTCCTTGTCTAGTGCCAGATTTCAAAGGGAATGCTTCCAGTTTTTGCCCATTCAGTATGATATTGGCTGTGGGTTTGTCATAAATAGCTTTTATTATTTTGAGATACATTCCATCGATACCTAGTTTATTGAGAGTTTTTAGCATAAAGGGCTGTTGAATTTTGTCAAAGGCCTTCTCTGCATCTATTGAGAAAATCATGTGGTTTTTACCTTTGGTTCTGTTTATGTGGTGGATTATGTTTATAGACTTGCGTATGTTGAAGCAGCCTTGCATCCCCGGGATGAAGCCTACTTCATCGTGATGGATAAGCTTTTTGATATACTGTTGCAATTGGTTTGCCAGTATTTTATTCAAGATTTTTGCATCTATGTTCATCATGGATATTGGCTGGAAGTTTTCTTTTTTTATTGAGTTTCTGCCGGGTTTTGGTATCAGAATGAAGTTGGTTTCATAAAATGATTTGGGAAGGATTTCCTCTTTCTGGATTGTTTGGAATAGTTTCAGGAGTGGTACCAGCTCCTCTTTGTATGTCTGCTAGAATTCGACTGTGAACCCATCTGGACCTGGATTGTTTTTTGTTGTTAGGCTATTAATTGCTACCTCAACTTCAGCCTTTGTTATTTTCTAGTCGGGGTTTCAACTTCTTCCTGGTTTAGGCTTGGGAGGGTGCAAGTGTCCAGGAATTTGTCCATTTCTTCCAGGTTTACTGGTTTGTGTGCATAGAGTTGTTTGTAGTAATTTCTGATGGTAGTATGTATTTATGTGGAATCTGTGGTGATATCCCCTTTATCGTTTTTTATTGCATCTATTTGATTTTTCTCTTTTCTTTTTTATTAATCTGGCTAGCATTCTGTCTATTTTGTTGATTTTTTCAAAAATGAGCTCCTGGATTTACTGATTTTTTTGAAGGGTTTTTGTGTCTCTATCTCCTTCTGTCTGCTCTGATCTTAGTTATTTCTTGTCTTTTGCTACTTTCTAAGTTTTTTTTTTTTATCTTGCTCCTCTAGCTCTTTCAATTTTTGATAGGGTGTTGATTTTAGATCTTTCCTTGCTTCTCATGTGGGCATTTATTGCTATAAATTTCCCTCTAGACACCAGTTTAAATGTGTCCCAGACATTCTGGTACATTGTATATTCGTTCTTGTTGGTTTCAAAGAACATCTTTATTTCTGCCTTCATTTCATTGTTTATCCAATCAACATTCAAGAGCCAGTTGTTCAGTTTCCATGAAGTTATGCAGTTCTGAGTTAGTTTCTTAATCCTGACTTCTAATTTGACTGCTGTGGTCTGAGAGACTGTTATGATTTCCATTCTCTTGCATTTGCTGAGTAGTGATTTATTTCCAATTACGTGGTCAATTTTAGTGTAAGTGTGATGTGGTGCTGAGAAGAATGTATATTCTGTGGATTTGGGAATGGAGAGTTCTGTAAATGTCTATTAGGTTTGCTTGGTCCAGATCTGAGTTCAAGTCCTGGATATCCTTGTTAATTTTCTGTCACGTTGATCTGTCTAATATTGACAGTGGAGTGTTAAAGTCTCCCACTATTATTGTGTGGGAGTCTAAATCTCTTTATAGGTCATTAAGAACTTGCTTTATCTACCTGGGTGTTCCTGTATTGGGTGTATATATATTCTTGATGCATTGATCCTTTTACCGTTATGTAGTGCCCTTCTTTGTCTCCTTTGATCTTTGTTGGTTTAAAGTCTATTTTATCAGAGACTAGGATTGCAACAACTGCCTTTTTTTTTCCCTCTCCATTTGCTTGGTAAATCTTCCTCCATCCATTTATTTTGAGCCTATGTGTGTCCTTGCATGTGAGATGGGTTTCTTGAATACAGCACACTGATGGGTTTTGACTTTTTATCTAATTTGCCAGTCTGTGTCTTTTGATTGGGGCATTTAGCCCATTTACATTTAAGGTTAATATTGTTATGTGTGAATTTTATCCTTCCATTTTGCTGCTAGCTGGTTGTTTTGCCCATTAGTTAACACAGTTGCTTCACTGTGTCGATGATCTTTACCATTTGGTACGTTTTTGGAGTGGCTGGTACTGGTTGTTCCTTTCTATGTTTAGTGCTTCTTCCAGGAGCTCTTGTAAGGCAGGCCTGGTGGTGATGAAATCTCTCAGCAATTGCTTGTTTGTAAAGGATTTTCTCCTTCACTTATGAAGCTTAGTTCAGCTGGATATGAAATTCTAGGTTGAAAGTTCTTTAAGGATGTTGAATATTGGCCACCACTCTCTTCTGGCTTGTAGAGTTTCTGCCAAGAGATCCACTGTGAGTCTGATGGGTTTCCCTTTGTGGGTAACCTGACCTTTCTCTCTGGCTGCCCTTAGCAATTTTTCCTTCATTTCAACCTTGATGAATCTGATGATTATGCACCTTGGGGTTGCTCTTCTTGAGGAATATCTTTGTGGTATTCTCTGTATTTCCTGGACTTGAATATTGGCCTGCCTTGCTAGGTTGAGGAGTTCTCCTGAATCATATCCTGAAGAATGTTTTCCAGCTTGGATTCATTCTCTCCATCACATTCAGGTACACCTAGCAAATGTAGATTAGGTCTTTTCACATAATCCCATATTTCTTGGAGGCTTCGTTCATTTCTTTTCACTCTTTTGTCTCCAATCTTGCCTTCTCCTTTTATTTCATTGAGTTGATCTTCAGTCTCTGATATCCTTTCTTCCACTTGGTCAATTCAGCTATTAAAACTTGTGTATGCTTTGAGAAGTTCTTGTGTTGTGTTTTTCAGCTCCATCAAGTCATTTATACTCTTCTCTAAGCTGTTTATTCTCATTAGCATTTCATCAAACCTTTTATCAGTGTTCTTAGTTTCGTTGCATTGGGTTAGAACATTTTCTTTTAGCTCAGAGAAGTTTGTTATTACCCACCTTCTAAAGCCTGTTTCTGTCAATTCATGAGACTCATTCTCCATCCAGCTTTGTTCCTTTGCTTGTGAGGAGCTGTGATGTCTTGGAGGAGGAGAGACATTCTGGTTTTTGGTGTCTTAATCCTTTTTGTGCTGGTTTCTTCCCATCTTTGTGGATTTATCTACCTGTGGTCTTTGTAGTTGGTGACTTTTGGATGGGGTCTCTGAGTGGACATCCTTTTTGTTGATGTTGAAGTTATTTCTTTCTGTCTTTTAGTTTTCCTTCTACGAGTCAGAGTCCTCGGCTGTAGTACTGCTGGAGGTCCCCTCCAGACCTTGCTTGCCTGGGAATCACCTGTGGTGGTTGCAGAACACTAAGGGTTGCTGCCAGTTTCTTCTTCTGTTATCATCATCTCAGAAGTGTACTGGCCAGATGTCAGCTTGAGGTCTCATTTATGAAGTGTCTCTTTGGATATATGGGGTTTTGGGAGCTGCTTGAGGAGACAGTCTGTTTCTTATAGGAGCTCAAGTGCTGAGCTGGGAGCTTCATTGTTCTGTTCAAAGCTACTGGGCAGGTACATTTAAGTCTGCTGCAGCAGAACTCATATCTGCCTTTTTTCCCAGGTGTTCTGTCCTGGGAAGGTGGGGCTTTATTTACAAGTTCCTGACATGCTGCTGCCTTTTTTCAGAGCTGCCCTGCCCAGCAAGGAGGTAGTCTAGTCACAGTCTGCCAACAGAGGTGTTACTGAGCTGCTGCAGGCTCTGCCCAGCTGCTGTGTGAACTTCCTTGCAGTTTTGTTTACAGAGGTGCATTAGAACTGCCTCAATAATGGCAGTCCGCCTCAGTAATGGTGGACTGCTCAGTAATGGTGGACTGCCTGAGGAGTGGTGGACTGCCTTGGTAATGGCTGATGCCCTTCTCCCAGTGAGCTTGACAGTCCTGGGTCCAGCTTTACCTGCTGCAAAACTCTCAATCCAGAGTGTTTCAGATTGTTGGTCTTTGGCATGGTGGGACCTGCAGAGCCACATTACCTTGCTCTCTGTTTCAGCTCCCTTTTTTTCAATTGAATGGGTGGCTCTGTATACCAGGCGTTCCAGGCACCAGTTGAAATGGCCACCCAGATTTGTGTGAGTTTTTATTCAGAGACCCACTGTGCCAGCTGAAACAGCCATGCTGGAAACTACTGGCACTTTTCAGCCTGGGAATTTCCTGGCCTGTTGGCAGTAAAAACTTGTTTGAAAATGTGATGATTACTCACCCTCTGTGTTGTTCTTGCTGGGAACTGCGCTCCAGAGCTGTTCCTATTTGGCCATCTTCAATCTATCACATTTCTTAGGATAACTCTTGGCAATTTTGTATCTGTTGGAAATGGAAGTTTAAAGTACCCTAAATTAAGTTTTATGCACCTTTTCCTTTGGAAAGACTGATTTAGTTGGTTTATTTAGAGGGCGTGAACTGTGTTCTTATTGCTCCTATATGTGCACAGACGATAGATTGTCTGAACAGCTGGAAGATGTAATTTAAGAGACATCTATATCAAGCTTGGGCAGGAGGACTTCAAATGGGCTGGTGATGAACTGTGAGAAGTGTGGGCTTGTGAAAGAGCTAGAAACATGATAATGCCATTAAAAGTACATCAATTTACCAGGTCATTACAGCAGGTTCATGGTTAATTTGTTCAACAAATACTTGCTGAGCTTATACCAACAACCTGAAAGTCACAGTGATACACATTGCAGAGAGATGTGAAATATGAAGGTAGTAAAAGATCATTGAGTACTTACTAGATGCCAAACACTCTGCTAGGGATTTTGCCTCAATTATGCCATTTAATACCCCCAGTGACTTTGTGAGTCATGTGGGATTTTCCCTGTTTTACAGATGAGGAAACTGAGACCCAAAGAGGAAACTTATTTAAAGTCACATAGCTAGTGAATACCTGTGCTAGTTTGATTGCAAAAATGGCCATCATTCTTCACTTTCTTTCTTTGCAATGTGGCTTTGCAGCCTTTCTCAATAAGAGGCCTGTACTTGCCTTTTTAATCTGAACTGACCTATACTTTTCTTTGGCTAAAATAATGCAGTAAAAAAGGTGGGTGGATTTGGAGACTAGACACTAAGATACCTTGCGTATTTCTTCTCTTTCTTGAAACTCTGTCTACTGTGGGAATAAGCCTGAGCTAGCTTCCTGGAGTATGGCAGGTCACATGGAGCCCAGATGAGTCATTCTGCTGAGTCCATCCTAGACCAGCCAGCTCCAGGCAAACATACTGAAGTGACAACGTAAGAGAAAGCCCTGCAGATTTCAGCTGGGCTCAGCCCAGAACAGCAGAACCACTAATCTGCACAGTTATAAGAAATAATAAAGTTCTGACGTGTTTTGTTACATGGCAAAAACTAGCTGATACAATTGCAGATCCAATATTTGAAATCAGATCTGACTTAACAAGCCCTATAACCAAAAGGGGAGCTGGAAAGTCGTCTATTCATGTTCTCAGGAGAAAGAGGAAAATAGATTTGATGATGCTTTAGCCAGTCTCTGCAACATGTGCTTCCTGGTTTTATACCATTTCATTCAGCTTGAGAACCACAGTAATGGTGATGGATTTAATGCATTTAAGCCAAAGGATGCATTTAATGCATTTAAGCAAAGGGATGTTATGGTTATATTTGACTATTTGAAAGATTACTCTCGAGGAAGAATGAAAAATGGATTGGCTGAAATGATACTAAGAATAGGAGGCAGTTTGTTTTGGCAATGAACTATAATGTGGGGCAGTGAGATTAAAGAGGAAAAAATATATTCAGGGAATGTTTAGCAAGTAGCAATTTCATTAATTGAAATTTGGAGGTGAAAGTGAGAGAGGGATCTAGGATGAGTCTCAGATTATGGTTTAGGTAGTACCTCATAACAGAAACAGAAGGAACAGCAGGTTTGAATGGGGAAGTTAGGAGCTTGGTTTGGGGATTGAAAATAGAGGGACCCATGGGACATCTAGATGTGGTTGTCTAAGACACAATCCTTTATCTGTTCAGCTTCAGAGAGAGTTCTGGTCTCAAGGAACAAGTCTGGGAGTCATCGGTGTCTCTGCTGATAATTGGAATCATGCTGTATCAATCAGTTTTTAAACTGCAGACATCAGCATACCCTCTAACTAACCTAACTTAAAAAAAGAAACGACTTTTTAAAAGAGATTTTGGTTGCCAACAGAATCTCTAAGAGGTCTTGAAGCTGGATTTAGAGACCACATAGCCCAAAATAACCATAGCAAGGAGAAATCAGCCATAAGACTGTTAGTGGAAACTGCACAGCAGTGGCCTCAAACAGCCAGGTGGTGGGTAGCATCCATAACACCAAGGACAGAATGCTAGGATCCACTATAGAGCTATCCTAGAGAATCAAAGTATTTCTGCCTCCAGTTTGCTAGAGACGCCAGTCTCCTTTCTCACCGCAGCTGTCTCATTGGCCACCTGCACCTTACTCCTAGGTACAGAACCTAAGGCCACCTTGGGAAATGTAGCTGCAAGGGAATTTTTAGCTTTCCATTTTCTGTAGTTCAGGGAGGTGGGTTAGAGTGGTGGAATGTGTGTGGCCTGAGCCAATTCATGGTACCCCAAACACAGACGTAGAGAAAACTACACAGGAAAATTAATATGGTGATGAACAACAACAATAACAATAACAACAGCAAAAAACACTCGTAGAGTAGGCAACAAAATCCCCTTTTCACTTAAACTAGATTGACTGGACTTCTGTCACTTGCAATCTGAGGAAGTTTGAATGATCAGGTACCCGATCCTTACAGGAAATGTCATCCTTTGTATACAATACTGTCCCATCCATATTCCATACTTGGTTCTCCACAGGACAGGGTGGGAGCTCTCCCCAAGCAGAGGTGAATGGTCACTTGGAATTACGCTCCAGGGACCCACTCACTTCTACACTTGTGCAGTCAAGCACAGAGCTTGAATTCAAAGACCGGATATAAAGCTACAATCATTTAAAACCATAACCTACTAAGAAGAAACTTGAATATAGATATGGAGGTGGCATAAGTAGTTTTATTCCTGGTCTGGAAAAAAAAAACAACTTGTTCTGGAAGCACAAGCTGTACACTGGTGTTCATAAGTGACGTGTACCACTGTTGAGTGTATGTGATGACTTTTAAATATATCTTCAAATAAAATTTGAATCAGTGTTTTCAGAACCTTTGAAATACCCTCTACACAACACAGTTATGTAAAGCACAATTTGGAAATGGATGCCCTACACTGCATGTTTTCCAGCTGCATCAAAAAGAAATAATTCCTTTGTTATGAGTTGAACTGCATCTTCAAGAATAGCTGTGTTGAAGTCCTAAGTCCTGGAATCTAAGATGTGACGGTAGACATTGGGTCTCTACAGAGGTAATCACTTTTAGACCATTAGAATGGGCGCTAATCCACTGTAACTGGTGTGATATGGTTAGGCTTTGTGTCCTCACCCAAATCTGCATAATTCCCATGTGTCAAAAGAGAGACCAGATGAAGGTGATTGGATCATGGGGGTGGTTCCTCATGCTTTTTCTCATGATAATGAGTGAGTTCTCAAAAGATCTGATGATTTTATAAGGGGCTCTTCCCCCTGTTACTTCTCCTTCCTGCTGCCTTGTGAAGAAGGTCCCTTGCTTCCCCTTCACCTTCCACCATGATCGTAAGTTTCTTGAGGCCTCCCCAGCCATGCTGAACTGTGAGTCAATTAAACATCTTTCTTTTACACGCTACCCAGTCTCGGGCAGTTCTTTATAGCAATATGAAAACAGACTAATACACTAGTGTCTTTATGAAAAGGGAAAATCTGGAGACAGAGACAAACACACATAGGTGAGACAATGTGAAGACATGTCTAGGAGAGCACCATATGAAGATGAGGGATTGGAGTGATGCATGGAGATATGCATGGGGCTACCAGTAGATCGGAGAGCAGCTTGGAGCAGAGTATCCCTTACAGCCTTTGAAAGGAACCTACCCTGCTACCTTCTTGATTTTGAACTTCCAGCCTCCAGAACTGTAAGATGGTAAATTGCTGTTGCATCAGCCACCCAGTCTGTGGTACTTTCTTGTGGCAGCCACAGGAATCGAATACACCTCTGCTGATGAGAAGATCACAAACTAAGAAAGACTAACGTGTTTTTATACCAGGTATAATGCGATTCCATAGTAGTGTATTTCTTTTTTTCTTAGTTTAATGAAATAAAAATGACTGCTCTCGGAGGCCAACCTGTGTGTTTCCTTGACCTCCACAGAGTGAGAGCCTTGAATGCTGGACCTAGAGGTTTATGTTTTATCAATGATAAGCCAAGGGGTCCTCTCAGAGCGCAAGCTTGGCATAACAGGTGGCTGTGTTTTATCAGCATTTGTTGTAGGTGGTATCGCTGTTATTTATGCTGCTGATGCCAACGTCACACATAATTTGTTGATTCCCTATTACTGGTTTCTCTGGGTGATGGGAAGTTTTCACCTGGTTTATGGCTTTCTTTTCATCATCATTACTGCCTTTAGTCTGTCATCTTTCCAACTCTAAATCAAAGGGAAACATGTCTTCTCCCATCTGGGAAGCATTCCAGATGCATATTATTAGAATGGAGGAGCACTTGACATTTCAGATGATCGTTAGGGCTTCTTAATCAGTTTCGACCGAACCTTGGTACTTTCGAGGCTGCATGGGGGCAAACAGGCAAGTGGATTGGAGATGGAGCAAGGCTTACCAGCAGCTGTGGCTTGTGGACAGAGTCATGCTGCTGCCCTAGGTGACAAGCTGAGCCTCTCCTCATATCCAGCATTTGGCTCAATGTGGCAAACCTGGCTGTCATCTTCTGATTTTCTGACATCTTCACCGTCTTCTGCCTTTGGAGGAATTGTGGAGCGGATTAAATTCCTCTCCCAGGACTTTTCCAGTCCTCTGACCTCCTCTTCTGCATGAGGCTTCTCTCTCGCTGATCCAGCTTCCTGGATGTGCCCCCATTAGTCAGACTTGCCCTTTCCACAGCATTGTCTGTGTCCCCAGACCCATCCTTTCCCACCAGTCCTTGGGGAGGCAGTTCGTACAGTAGCTATTTGCATTTGGAAGGAGGAAAGGCTCCGGGAAAGTGCAGTGTTTTTCATGAAGGCTTCACTGAGTGCTATGTGCCAGACAGTGCAGTTGCCCTTTCTTTTTAACTCTGCAGAGCAGCATGAAAGTATTTTGGGAGAGAGGGGCATGGGGCCTTGAGGGAATGTAGCCAGCCTAAATCAGAGCAGCTGAAGGAAGGGGAGGGAGACATCGGCCACCACTTTCTAGAGGAGCGAATCTGGAGTAGTTTGTGTAATTTTGAAGTCTGGCAAGGATGGAAAAACTTCAACCTGTTACCTGACTGACTACTTAGTCTACCTGTGGGACAACCCTGTTTATCTTGTTCCAACCTCTCTCCAGATTTGGTTGGAGTATTCAAGAGTACTTCCTGTTTTCACGGGGGTGCAAATAAGCTGCTTGCATAGTTGCCTGGAGACTGTGTTTCAGCCACCAGTCAACCCTTTGAGGAAAGACCAATAAATTCTTATAGAAATTTTCCATAGATACAGCAACTTATTATGGAAGAAAAAAATATATATATACATTTTAATTCTATAAGCACATCTTAATTTTTCTCTTCATTAACGAAATGTTTCTAATTCATCAATAAGGCTGTTTCTTCTTAAGTAATATGGACAGGTTTAATCTTCCAGAGCCCAGGAATTGGCAGTATTTTGTGTCACTTGTCCCTCCACCTGTCCTTCTTTGTCTTCTGGGACCTCCCATACCTCCTCTTCATTCTGTGTTACTGATAGCTTTTACTCTATGTCTAAGTGTTTGTTAGGATTCAGTCCCAGAAGCCCAGAGAGAAGATGGCAGAGGGACATGTGAGCTTGTCCAGAGCGGACCACCTAAACAAAACCAGAAAGTCCTCCATCAGGGATTCCAATTACAAAAACAATGCTCAAAAAAAAAAAAAGAAAAGAAAAAAATCACTAAACGTTTGGAAACTACTGACAAAATGAGGCAGAAATGACAAAATACAGACCCAATAAACTGGAAAACTTACGTCTGAGAAAATAGTTAGCAGATAAATTGGAACAGGATTTTTAAATAAGTATAATTAACATCCTCAGAGAAATAAGAAAATATTGCCTCTGAGAAATCAGAACACAGGCCCTTCATTCATTCATTTGTTAATTCCACCCCTACTGATTGAGTTCCTGCTGTAGGCTAGGCATTGTTAAAGAACTAGGAAATTGAAAGTAAGTGAGGCAAAGTCCCAGTCTTTCCAAAGCTTAAAGCCTAGGTGGGAGAGAGAAAAACATAACTAGTGAAACAAATAAATATATATGTCAGGTGATGTAGTGTAGAAGGAAATAAGGGAAGGTCAGAGGTTTAAGAGTGCAGGAATTGGAGTAGGAGTGTTCAATCTATGCAGGGTGGTCTAAAAAGGCCTTAAAAAAACTAAGACAGTGGATAAACCAAGTGGATGTCAAGGGAGAAAACATTTCAGAGACGAGGAACAGCAGATGTCAAGGTCCTGAGTCAGGAGGATGTCTCAACTCTTTGAGGAACAACCGGGACACAACAGAGGTTGGAATAGGGTGAGCAAGAGGGAGAGTCCCAGACGATAAATCAGAGTCAGGCTTGGAGCAAGGTAGACTCTTTATAGCTTTGGAGGAGTCTGGCTTTCAGGCTTCACAAAAGGGGAAGCCTATGGGGAATTTCGAACAAAGAAATGATACAATTCGACTAAACATTCCAAAGGCGTGACCTGGGCTAGAGGGCATAGGAATGTAAACTAGGTGACCTATTAGAAGACAGTAACCCAGACACGAAGCAATGTTATTTGGACCATTCCTTCTCCAGGGTGGTGAGAAATGGACAGATTCTGGAATTCCTTTTAGGTGATGCCAGAAAACTTTGTTGATGTATAGGATGGGAGGTGAGAGAGAAAGGGAAGGCAACCATGAGTATTTTGGCTTGAGCATTGGAAGAATCGAGAAGCCTGAGGGGGAAGGGAAGGAGAGTGAGAAGCTGAAGAGAAGGTGACCAAAGGCAGAATCGAGAGTTCAGGTTGGGATATATGTTGAAGAAGCTGGAGGACCTTCAAGTAGAGATGTTAAGTGAGAAGCCTGGGGTTCAGGGAAAGAATCAGATTGGAAATAAAAAGTTACGGGATGCGGCAAGTTCATCTAGGGAGCTGGTGTAAATGAGGAGAGGAGAAGTCTCAGGACTGAGCCCTAGGAAAGACCAAAGGCTGGGAAGGCGAGGAGGAACCAGCACAAAGACTGAGACGGAGCAGCCGGTGAAGGTGAAGGAGGTTCCAAAGAGAGTGCTCCCACCATAGCAAGCTGAAGAAAGCATTAGAAGAAGCTGAAAATGATCCTGTGTGAACCATTCTGCTGGTAGATGGGCTAGGAGGAGGAAGTCCGTTGATTGCTGGAGGCAGCAATGTGGAGGACATGGGTCACTGTGATACAGGAAAGTTAGGAGGATTCTGGGGGCATGAGCCCAGCTGGAATGAGTTCAAGAAAGAATGCAGAGGGGTGTAGAAACGACTTCTCAGTGGAGTTTTACCAAGGGGCAGATCATGGGTGTAGTAGTTAGAGAAGAATATAGAGTTAAGAGAAACAGGGATTTTTTTTTTTTGTCTTGTTTTTAAATGGAGCATATCATGTGTTGTTGAAAATGAGAAAAAGATTGTTGATGCAGGAGAGTGGGACAGGGCCTGCCATAACGCCCTTGCCTATGTTATCAAGGTGGAAGGAATTTAAGAAAGAACCAGTTAAAGATCTTGTAAATAAAAAAAGTAAATGTTGAAAAAACAACAGGCCAGGCAAAGTGGTGCATGTCTGTAATCCCAGCACATTGGGAGGCCAACGCAGTCGAATCACCTGAGGTCAGGAGTTCGAGACCAGCTTGGCCAAGATGGTGAAACCTGTCTTCACTGAAAATACAAAAATTAGCCAGGCGTGGTGGCACATGCATAATCCCAGCTACTTGGGAGGCTGAGACAGGAGAATTGTTTAAACCTGGAAGGCGGAGGTTGCAGTGAGCCACTGCACTCCAGCCTGTGTGACAAAGTGAGGTTCCATCACAAAAGAAAAAAGAAAAAAGAAAATACCCCACCGCTACGAGCACCTTATTTTCTAAGTAGACTAGAAGAATGAACAAATAAGGAGAGTGAGCAGGAAGGTCAGGCTGAGAGATACCCCCAGAGAAAGCAGAAAGGAATAAACAAGAGCATTGTTAAAGAAAAGTTGATATGCGGAGTTGAGGAGCCAGGAGAACCAGGAGAAAAACAGGGAGAATGAAGTGGGGGCAACATTTGATGTCATCATGGCTGGAGGTTTTGTAAAGCTGAAGAAAGACATGTGTCCTCAGATTGAATGGGACCAGGGGGTTCCACCCAGGGTTGAAAAATGATAGTAACAGTCACGGTAGTAGTAGTAGTTTTCGTAGTCATAGTCGTAGTAAAAACTTACACATTGAAATATCATATTTTATCATTATTATATCATATCATATCATTATTCCATCTTCATCACGATCCTCTAAGGTGAGGTTGTCTACAGTCTCCATTTGACAGACAAGAAAAGGGATGCCCAGAGAGGTTAAGTAAGTTACCGGAGATCACCCAGCCAGTAGGTGGCAGAGCTAAGCTTTGAACCTGGGTAGTCGGGCTTCAGAGCCCAGGCTTTAATCAATGCAAGTTAGGGCATTTAGAGTTATCAAGTATAAAGACAAAAACTGAAAAGCTGCCAGAAACAGGCTGGTATAAGTTAGGTCACAAATGGGCTCTGAGATCAAGGAAAAGAATTTTATTCCAAGAGCAGTGGAAGCAACTAGAGGGTCGTAAACAGAGAGAAGGATGGTGACAAAGATCTGACTTTCTACAGATGTTTCTAGCTACTGAGGGAGAGTAGATGATGGCAAAAAAGACGTGATGGGGTGGGGCACGGTGGCCCACGCCTGTAATCCCAGAACTTTGGGAGGCTGACGTAGGAGAATCACTTAAGGCCAGGAGTTTGAGCCCAGCCTGGCCAACATGCCAAAACCCCATCTCTACTAACAATACAAAAATGAGCTGGGCATGGCGGTGCACGCCTCTAATCTCAGCTACTCAGGATGCTGAGGCACAAGAATCACTTGAATTGGGGAGGCGGAGGTTGCAGTGAGCTGAGATTGTGCCATTGCACTCCAGCCTGGGTGACAGAGCGAGACTCTACCTCCCCAAAAATAATAATAAATGGTTGGGGCAATTGTGGAAGCAGGGAGAGCAGGTAAGAGGCAATCAGATTTGTGCCATCAGGAGGTGAATGTTATAACTATTAATATGAAAGCGAGTATTTATTGAGACCTTAAGTGTCCAGCACTAGTAAAAACACTGTACATACGTCCATTTATTCCATCTTCATCACGATCCTCTAAGGTAAGTTTGCCTACAATCTCCATTTGACAGACGAGAAAAGGGATGCCCAGAGAGGTTAAGTAAGTTACCGGAGATCACCCAGCCAGTAGGTGGCAGAGCTAAGCTTTAAACCTGGGTAGTCGGGCTTCAGAGCTCAGGCTTTAATCAATATAAGTTAGGGCTTTGCGCTAGAGCATTAATAATAAAGAATGGAGGAGTGGATGGGTTTGAGAGATAGTTTGGAGGAAGACAGGTCGATGATGTGGGAATAAGGTTAAGAAATGCATAAAAAATGATTCCTGTATTTTGACTTGGGCAATTTGTGAGATTCCTTACTGACATCCTTTCAAGTCCCTGCTTAAATGCAGTGTTCCACACCGCATTTAGAATAAATCCACACTCTCCTCCAGGACTTTTAAGTCCTTCTGCTAATAGTCCTGCTAACAGAGTGACCAACCATCCAGTTTGCTCAGGACTGCTGCTCTCCCACCCTCGCCTCCTTTTCCTGCCTAGCTACACAGACCTTCATTCAGGCGGGTGGGACTCTCGGATCTACCGCCTTTGAACATATGTTTCTGTGAGTAGACGGCTCTCTGTCCACACTTTACACAGATGGCTTTCCATCCGTCCTCAGGTCTCACCTCTCCCAGGGCCCTTCCTGACCACCCTGTTTCATGTAGCCCACCACCAGCCATTCTCTGTCTTAGTCATTCTCTGCCCCTCAAAACTGATCACAGGCTCAGGACTATGTGGAATGAGCGGATGACTCCTCTGCTGGTTGCAGCCTCCTTGAGTGAAGAGCCCAGGTGTGTCTTGC
Source organism: Saimiri boliviensis (assembly GCF_048565385.1). Lineage (NCBI taxonomy): Eukaryota > Metazoa > Chordata > Mammalia > Primates > Cebidae > Saimiri > Saimiri boliviensis. Next base: position 13,036,842 of record NC_133459.1, read on the forward strand.
TCACCTGCCTGAAGCAGGCACCTGGCATGCAGTTGTTCAAAGAAGGGTTCTGAGGGTGAAGTAAGAAAAATTGACAATAGGTGCAGCAAGAAACATTTTACCAGCATATCAAGAAAGACTTCCTCACTGGAAGCTGCTAGAAAAGGTCACCAAGAGAGCTTACAGCAAAGGCATCTTCAGAAATTAAGGCTGCTAATGATATTCTTAGCATTTCTTCCCTCTGCTTCTGCACCTCTGCCTTGCTTTAATCACAGTTAAGGAGTTAGCTGAGACCCACGGGGACCTTGGGCTTGGTGATAGGACAGATTATAAATTCTGCAGACCGTTTTCTACCTGACACCTTCCTTCTGCTTAGCCTTACTATTAGAAACAGCGCTACTGAAATTTAAGGAAGCCACAGCTTTGATGTTGTCAAATGACTGCTTCACTTCGTTCATATCACAGATAAAAGTGGTTAATATTTATCCACTGTTTAACTTTTCTTTGATGCGTGCATATCCTATGTAGTCTTGTGTTTATTCTGTTTTAAACCTTATCTCTTGCTCACAATAGTGAAAAATTGGAAACCAAATAAAAATCCAATAATATTTGATTGGGTAAATGAATTTGAGCTCATCCCTAGAGTGAAATACACTAGAACCATTAAATGCAATTAGGTAGATCTATGTTTATTGACATGAAAACATGTCCATAATAAATTGGTAAATTTTTAAAAAGCTTAGAAGAAAGTACACAGAAATATGAACAGAGGTGATCTCTGAAGAGTGAGATGATAGTTTTTGTCACTTCTTTTATTTGAATTTCTATAGTAAGCATGTGTAATTTTCATAACTAGTAGGGGAAAGCACTTCCCCACATGGAAAAAAAAATTTAAAAAACAAGTTTAAGAGAAATACATGTCTTACTAACACTTATTATTCTATGGAACCACCCCTAGTCACCTAAAAAGACAGCAAATTTGGATTGAGCCTCTTTCGTCTCTGCATATACATATATTATTTGTAATATATTGGTAACATATAGGCAATTGCAGAAAGCCTGTGGTTAGAATATGTAATATGGCATGTGCTTTGTGAGGCAAGTGTGTGTCTATATACATTTTGTATGCATATATCTTGTCCTGTATTCAGTATATTGTTTTTACTGAATTTCTTTTTCTAAGCAAAATACTTAATGCACAGCCTATTGAGATAACCGATTCATATTCTAATCCTCTCTGTCACACCTGTGCTGGAAGTGAACACCCACCAATGATCTGGGTTGCTTTTTTTTTTTTTTTTTTTTAAACTTAATGAGACTTTTTTTGAAAGATAAAGCACCCAGCTGGCTGGCTCCGCAGAGGACGATAGAGCTGCTGACTGCATCATTAGTATTTGTTACTCAAACACAAACTTTCCTCAAGAGTTCCTGACACACCTGCGCTTCTTTCCTTTGATTGGCGCCTGGCCTCTCCTGGCCCAATTTATCTTGGGGAGAGTGGCATGCCTGTTGGGTTAGATAATGAATGATAAGCAAAGACAGCCTTCAGAGATCTGGTTTTGCATCTCGACTGATAATGGTTCTCGGCTCTCTCTACCTGTAACAGATGTTTCTTCTGAACCATTTTTAACGTTCATCCTTTTTTTCTTTAGCTAGAACTTCTGGTCTTTCGTCTTTCCCTCACTTCTTTTCCTCTACCTCTCTCCAACTCCATCTCGAAATTTCTCTCTCTCTGTCTCTCTCATAAGAAAGCAGATAATAGTAGTTGAGATCTGCAGTGAGCGGCTAATGCACCCAGCGCTCTAATGCCAGGCATTGGACAGTCCTCATGTCTCCAATGACATTGCTGACTGGCCCTGGGCCCTGGCTGCCCCGGAGCAGCTGGTGGAGCCTGGCAGAGCCTGGCGGCTGCTCCCCAGAGCACACCATCTACCCCCACTTTTATTCCTGCCTTGGTCAGCCTGTCCTGCTCCTTAAAGCAACTTCTGTGTGTGGACTCCGCAGACAACTCCCCAGCATCAATGTAGCTCATCATTCATTCCTTTGGACTCCAACTCACTCAATCTAAGAAAGCCAAGTGAGATCCCTTGCCTTGGTATGTTGTTTGTTTATTATTATTATTTTTTCCTGAGATGGAGTCTTGCTCTGTCACCCAGGCTGTGGTGCTGTGGCCAGTCTCAGCTCACTGCAGTCTCTACCTCCTGGGTTCAAGCGATTCTCCTGCCTCAGCCTCCCAAGCAGCTGGGATTACAGGCAGGCACCACCACGCCCAGCTAATTTTTGTATTTTTAGTAGAGACGGGCTTTTAGGATGTTGGCCAGGCTGGTCTCCAATTCCTGACTTTGTAATCCACCCACCTCAGCCTCCCAAAGTGTTGGGATTACAGGCATGAGCCACCGCACCCAGCCTATTTTCTTATTATATTTTCACAAACATGGAGTGCTTCTTACATGCCAGATACTGTGTAATCACTTTATCAAATCCTCTTAACCCAGTGAGGTGAGTATCAGCATCATTCCCATGTTTCAGTTGGAAACTAGAGCAAGAGGGAGGTCAGTAATCAACCCAAGACAACCACACCTAGTGAATCCTGGAGGCAGGATTAGAACCACGGCTGCCCCAGGAGCTCCTGCATTCAAGCTGCACACCGCGTCCCTGGCTCCTCCTTGTCTGGGGTGGAACTGTAGGAGACACACGTGCTTTCTGCTGCAGTTCAGGCTGCTTAGGAACAGCCATCAAAAACTTCATCAGTTCCTTTTCTGAAGTTCTTAGGGAAGGCATTCTAAATGTGTGACTAGCTGACACAGCGTTTCCAACCTGGTTTTGCCTGGTGTGGGAATCACAGGTAAGCAGGCTTGTTCAGAAGGGAGCTTCTCCTATATTGGAGGAGGGCTTTGGGATACCCCAGGTGCTGGAGGGATGGTGTGGGGAGAGCAAACTCTGGATCCAGTGCAACTACTCACTTGCTAGGTGATGTTCTGAAATGTCTTTTAACTTCCGTGGAGAGTGTTTGGGTCTACAAAATGAGGACATTATTATTTTAGCTAGTGGCCTTGGGAGTATCAGAAAGGAGGCAGCTAGCATTCCAAAGGGCATATGTTACAGGTAAGTCACTATGCTAGGTATCTTCACAGTTGCCTGTTGAAGCGGTAACCATGGAAGGATAAAAATCATGATCATAGACAGAAAAGGGTTCTATAAAATTAGGTGCTTTGTAAGTAAAAGGAATTATTATGATAAAAAAAAACATGCTGCATTATACTAGATAATAAAATAAATAGTAAGAAACCTATCATGGTGTATTTTAAGCGGTTATGGACTGTATCCTCAAACTGAGATATATAGTGAAAAATGAATTCTATGTAAGGCATCAAATAGATCTTGGGAGAGTGGCGTGCAAGAGAAACTATCCAGTGTCTGCATACAGTAGGAGATCCATAAATATTCCATTAGCAGTGGACAATAGAGAATGGCTTCAGGGCACAGCCATGAAACTAAGTCGTAAGCCCTTTTTCTCTCCCATGAGTGAATATTTAGGTCTGAAGGCTACACTAAATTACCCCACAGTTACCGGCCTACACTCCTTAATCCTTTTTTTATAAAAAAAATTTGTCTTTGGGAAGCAGAGGCAGGCAGATCATGAAGTCGGGAGTTTGAGACCAGCCTGGCCAATATGATGAAACCCTGTTTCTACTAAAAACACAAAAATTAGCCAGGCGTGATGGCACACATCTGTAGTCCCAGCTACTTGGGAGGCTGAGGCAGAAGAATTGCTTGAACCCGGGAGGTGGAGGTTGCAGGGAGCCGAGATTATGCCATTGCACTCCAGCCTGGGTGACAGAGCGAGACTCTGTCTCAAAAAAATAATTTTATTAATTACTCACTTCTGGAATGTGTCATGTGCTTCAGTCTTGGTTCTAGATGTAAGAATATGTTGGAAAGTTTAAGAAATGATGGTATTTCAATCAGAAGAAAGAGAAAGGGACTTCAGGTTGAAACAGAGATTTGCAGCCCTCGATTTGACAAAGTAATAATTGACTTAAGAGTCCAGGGCCTTCTGAAAAGGTGGCCTTCACTAAAAACAAAATGTTATCCCATAACTCAATAAACTCAGGTACAACTCAATATGCGCTAAAGTAATTTCAGAAACCATCATTTCATTTCAGCAGTAAATGCAGCTCAAAGTGGTATGAATTTCCCATTAAGATGATGTGGTGGCGAGAGTGAAAGAATCTTTTGGTACAATCAATTTATTTTAGTATCCCAAATGTCCACAGCAACAGGAGCAAATGTGGTTGCAGCTGCCATTGTGGTCGGCCTCCTGTCACCGTGGGAAATGAATGGCTTCTCCTTAGCCACCAACCTGAGCTGCTTCCACAACAGAGGATTCATCAGTTTTCTCCAGAGAGTGGAATAGAAGCCACATTTGGGTGTGTTGCAAATTAAACTTGTTTAAAAAAAATTGTGCTTTAGGTTCTGGGGTACACGTGCAGATCTTGCAGGGTTGTTGCATATGTTCATACATAACCAGGTGGTTTGCTGCCTCCCTTCCCTCTTCATCTATATCCAGCATTTCTCCCCATGTTATCTGTCCCTCCCCTCCACACCCTCTGCTGTCCCTCCCCTAGCGCCCACTCAACTGACCGCGGTGTGTGATGCTCCTCTCCCTGAGTCCACATGTTCTCATTGTTCAACGGTCGCCTATGAGTGAGAACATGCAGTGTTTGGTTTTCTGTTCTTGTGTCAGTTTGCTGAGAATGATGGTTTCCAGATTCATCCAAGTGCCTACAAAGGACATGAAATCATCATTTTTTATGGCTGTGTAGTATTCTATGGTGTATATGTGCCACATTTTCTCTGCCCAGTCTATCATTGATGGGCATTTGGGTCAGTTCCAGGTCTTTGCTATTGTAAACAGTGCCATGAACATGCATGTGCATGGGTCATTATAACAGAATGATTTATAATCCTTTGGATATATACCCAGTAATGGGATTGCTGGGTCAAGTGGAATTTCTATTTCTAGATCCTTGAGGAATCACCACAGTGTCTTCCACAATGGTTGAACTAATTTCCACTACCACCAACTGTGTAAGAATGTTCTTATTTCTCCACATCCTCTCCAGTATCTGTTGTCTCCAGATTTTTCAATGATCACCATTCTAACTGGCATAAGATGATATCTCAATGTGGTTTTGACTTGCATTTCTCTAATGACCAGTGATGATGAGCATTTTTTCATATGTTTGTTGGCGTCACGTATGTCTTCTCTTAAAAATCAAAGAAAGAGGCTTTGCCCATTTATTTTATAGATTATTGCTTTTGAAGAAGGAAAAAAGATTGGAAGTAGGATAGTGCAGGTAGACCGGTTGGGCCATTCTTTGAAAATCTTCCTTTTGGAATATTTGCATGCTTTTTTTTTTTTTTTTTTTTTTTTTTTTTTTTAGACAAAATCTCACTCTGTTGCCCAAGCTGGAGTGTACAGTGGTGCAATCTCGGCTCACCGCAAGCTCCACTTTGTAGCTTCAAGTGATTCTCCTGCCTCAGCCTCTCGAGTACCTGGGACAGCAGGCACGTGCCACCAAACTTGGCTAATTTTTGTATTTTTAGCAGAGACAGGGTTTTACTATGTTGACCAGGCTGGTCTTGAATTCCTGACCTCGTGATCCGCTTGCCTCAGCCTCCCAAAGCGCTGGTATTACCAGGTGTGAGCCACTGTGTCTGGTCTGCCTGCTTTCTTAAACTTGGAGTTTCTTTTCCATTTCACTCTGGTTTTCTCATTATTTTCCAAGTAATCACCAGAACTTACTTCTTCACGATTATTCTTTCTCCTCACAAACACATAGAATGCTTCTGAGCCATACTTTGTGTGGGACATGCTAGGATTCATTTGTTATTTCTGTCCTCTGAAAAACAAATCACAGAGTAGAGGAAACCTAGTGCAGACAACCTTTTCTTCAAAGGAGAACGATCCGATTATATGGCTCTTAAGCTGCTAATAGCTTTACTTTAAAATCGTAAATAAAACTGACATCAAGTTATGACAGATTAAAAATTAGGCACAATAATTTGATCTTTATTTCTTATTCTACAAGGAGAAACAGAAATTTGTTTTTATTTAATCTTCCCTTTTCTCTGGCTATCCTATTTTTGTAAATGAAAAAAAGAGCAAGGAAGTATCACGTTTAGTCACATGGCCTCAGAATTATTAAAAGGTGTAAATGTAAAGAACAGTTCAACTTCTGGGATTAAAAAAAAGTGTTATTTATATCTGTGGAATTCCATAACCACAGAATTAACAAGGCATGGACTAATTTCTGCCCAGGCATATAGAGTCACAAAGTTATGGCATATTTGAGCTGGCATTACTCAGGTGATAAAGTGACACCTAATTAGAAAAGATAGTATTGGAACTCAGTTCTGTTAGCCTCTCAAAGACTTGTAAGAATGAAGAAGAGGGAAGTATATTAGGCCATGCTAACTGCTGTCACAGAGAAACTGAAATCTCAGCAACTTACTAATAGAATTGAGTTCTTGACAATATGGAGTTCTAAAAAGGTGTTCCTGATTTCTTAGAAGTCCAAATCATTGTGTGACCCTCCATGCAGCTGGTCACTCAGGGATCCAGGCTTCTTCTGTCTCTGATTCTTCACTCAGCAAGCAGATGAGGAAGAAGCTGAAAGTTGCATGTAGTAGGTTAATCAGGGCCATGACTGAGCAGCCATCACTTACACCTGCATGTAATTGGCTGGTACTTGAAGTCTCATGACTGTAGTAAGCGCAGAGAAGGCTGGAGAATGTAGTTTCAGCTGTGTTCTTAAGAGAGAGCGGAAATGGGTTTGGTGGTCAGCTCGCCTAGTCTCTGGCACAGGGAACAAAGTCCTTGAGTGGCAGGAATGATAAAGTAGAACCTGAAGGAAGACTCGGGAGTTGGGCCAAGCTACAGTGGAAGAGGAACTTGTCAAGAGGAAATGAAAATGTTCACCACTGTCATGAATGAATGTATGGCAGTTCCCATTGTTGTGCCCTAACCAGCATCATTTGGTAGAAAGTTCCAATTTAATTTATTGGAAAGATTTTTTTAATGGAATTGATACACTGTAGTAGTGAAAACAGGATTTTCTGTATAGCCAACATGGCCAAAACACATTATCCTATTGGTAAACACATACATCTAATTAAAATGCCACCCAAAGACAGGTAAACTTTCTGCATGGGCAAGGTCTATTCCTCCCTGAAAGTAATGAGTTATCGAGGGAATGGTTACAGAATCCCATTTCCCACTTCCATTTTTAACTTTTTAGTAATATAACTATATAAGAGAAAAATATTTTCTTCAATCTGTGTTCTAGTCCAGAGTCAACTCACTTTTTTTTCTTTTCTGATTTTTTAAAAAAGAAATAGAAATGCATGCAGAAAAGAAACAGAATAGTTGTACTTACATTTCACCCACAGTTTTGAATTTTGGTCAATAGTAATTGGAAAAGTTATAAGTCTTCCTGCTCAGTATTCATTGCAATGGCCTCACCACACCGGTAAAAAGAAAGAAAATCTTGGGTAAAATTGTCCTATTCTCAAAGTGAACTGTTTGGGGATTTCTTGTAGCCTCCCTCTCTCTGAATGTAATGGTAACAGCTTTAGAGTCTATAGTAACTAGACATCATCATCCCCTTCATCTTAACAAAAGGAAGTATAGTTAAAAACAAGTTTTTTTTAAAAAAAAATTTAGTTTTAATAACACTTTTAAACGAAATTAAAATTCCTTTGTATATATACCCGGTACCATCCTTTTCTTTTGAGACTGAGTCTCACTCTGCGCCCAGGCTGGAGTGCAGTGACACAATCTCAGCTCACTGCAACCTCCACCTCCCGGGTTCAAGTGATTCTCCTGCCTCAGCCTCCTGAGTAGTTGGGATTATAGGCATCTGCTGCCACGCCTGGCCAGTTTTTTGTATTTTTAGTAGAGATGGGGTTTCACCATGTTAGCCAGGATGGTCTTGATCTCCTGACCTTGTGATCCAACCACCTCAGCCTCCCAAAGTGCTTGGATTACAGGCATGAGCCACCACGCCCAGCCCCTACCATCTTGTTTTAACCTAACATAGCTGCAGGAGCATTTTCTTTTTAATTCTTTTTCAAGTTCCCGATTCTGAGAAGTACTCATAAGCATTTTCCCATGCCATTAAGCATTCTTCAAATTGAGTTGTTTATAGCTGCATAATATGCCATCATGTGGCTATGCCTGTGTTGAGTCAGCCATTCCCCTATAACTGAGCACTGAGGTTGCTTCCAGGCTTTTCTTTGTCTCATGTCCAAGTAAATGACTCTGTGTGCCTTTCTCTGTCCTTTCTTACCGTAAATCGCTAGTGGTGATGTGAGAAGGTGAAAGGAAAAGAGTACTTCTCAAGGGTTTTGTTGCTTAGTGTCAACTTCCTGACCTTTAGTGTGTTGGATTTTTTGTTTTACTGAAAGAAAAGAAACAGAAACTTTAGCTGTCGTGATGCTGAATGTCCCCTCCCAACCCGAGCATCATGTGATGACGAAGTATCGAAAGTTAAAATGAAGGCAGGCTATAACCCATAACCCTACTCTTACACAGTATGACCTCACTCCCTCCCTCACTCACCTATTTCGTCTTTATTTCAAATGTTGATATTTTGTATCTTGTGAACTTTTTTTGCATTAATCTTTATTTAAAAATCTGTTTTGTTTTAAGCTATTATCTCGATTATTGAGTTTCTTGGCACCCCTTTAAATTTGGGGGCTGGGTGAACAACCCTGACTTCATCTGTGTCCTGGACATTCTAGAATTCTGGTGAGTTGGAATATTCTAGAATGCCCAGGGACATGCTCATATCTGAGAAAAAGAATCTCAGGACTTAGATTACTAAGTTTATGAAGGATAAAAGATAATCAAGAGCTAGAAGGCCACACGAGACCTGCCGTGGGTCGGTTCATGAATGGCTGAAAATGGACAGGCCAAGGAGGGCCCATGCTGGCTGATGGCAGATAATGGAGGTGTCAGAACTTGCTTTGAAGCTTTAGCAACAAGATGTTTGATTCTTCTGATGCACACACTTCACAAAGATTCCCCCTGAGCCTGCCATTCCCCTCCCATTTGTAAAAAATATCATTGACCGGAGCCATGCACCCTATTACTTTTGGCTTTGATCTTTTTGAGTCTGATCACAGACTACGAGTGTCCATGCTGTTTGGGCTGATTTAACACCAAAGCAAAGGAGGATTATCTCCTGTTACTCATAATGATACTTCTTCATTCCCTGGGACGGAGGAGACAAAGGCTAATGGTTCAAGGAAGGATGGTAACCGGGCGTAATGTACAGCTATCTGTGTTTAGAAATCAAGTTCTCATTTTAATTCTGGAAGTATTTCTCATGTAAACATATACACGGCTGTCAATAGTAAGGGTTCTATAAAAAATAGGTCTTTAAAATCAACAAGGTAGTTTGCACAGTGCTGAATATTAACTCCCATTCATTGACTCGTTTATTCATTCATTGAGTAATTCATTTATTTACTGAGCATTTATTATGTGCCAGGTACAGTGGGTAGCCTCTGAGTAGAAAGAGTGAAAAAAAAAAACAGCTGGTAATTTCTACTCTCATAGAGTTGATCATTCAGTGGGAGAGACAGATGATAAATAAAACAGTCGCTTTGTAATTACAAACAGTAATGCGTATAAGAAAAGAGCAAAGTGCCCTGGATATCTTCTTAATGTCCCGTGCTTTGCCAACCTGAGCTTTCATTGTCTTTTCATCTTGAGAATAATGCTGCAACACGGATAAAATTTTCTGCATTTAACTGATGGTAAAATAAGGGAAGTCTCAGCCAGCAACACGCTGAGGGTCTCCTAGGGATAGGTAGAAGTAGAGGTGGGTTTATAACTTGAGGGTTTGAGTCATGCCCTATTGTCTTACCTCTCCATGAGCTGCTTTCTTCAGTCATTTGCTAACCAAACTCCACTCTCATGCCCCTCAACCCCCTTGAGATTCTAAGAGGTTTGTAGACATTCCCACCTTCTTACTTTGGGTTAGGAACCATGATGAGAATTGAACGTAGGAGCCTCACAGGACATCACAGTGTCTGTTTTGGAGAACATGGCTTGCTATGCAACAGAATGCTTGTATATTTTCTCAGCTCCCCCGCTCCCCCACCACTACCCCACTCTAGAACAGCTTGGAGCAGGTCAAGTGAAGCAAGAAGGATCTCGGCTGTTAACGCTGAGTGGCCATAGTTACCCAGATTCCTACCTCATGCTGACCTATCACAGCAAAGGAGGAAAGGAGAACCCATCAGAAGTACCTCGAGATTTTTCTATCAATACATCAGCTCCATTCCATCGAGAAACCAGAACCAGAAACCACACTGGCTGTCACCCACCATTAGGTGAATTACCTGCTACTCCTCGGTGTGGCATGGGAGAGACTGGCCCAAGAGGCCTGGAGTTCCCTCCATGTGGAAATATAAGAACCAGGGGAGGTGTTTTGTCCAGCATACCCCATCTCCATTTCAGTAAGTAGAACCCTATGCCTTCTGGGCAGCTATAACCTTTCAAAAAATCAGCCTGCCCTTCACAAATACTTTTAAAATTTATGTGCATTTTCTTTTGTAGAGATAAGAATTATAATAATAAATGAAGGCATAAAAACATCAGTTTAAATAATTGAGTACTGTAGATAACTGTAGTGCAAATATGACCCCAATAAATTTACTACTAACAATTTATTATCTACAGACCCAAGTTCCAATTTTGTAGACATGAATGCCAGCATAGCAGTTCATGTATTTAGAACCTGTAATTGTAATTGTGTATATAGGCAGTTCAATACTGACTGTAATATGCACCTGGCTATGTATACCTATGCAAAGGTGGCCTACCTAGAGACACTGTGGCCCCAGTGATGACAATCTGGACATCAGCGTACAGCCAGGACTCATATTAGTACCCACTGAAGGTTGCCCTTCTAGGTGAGCTGCTACTGTTTGCGAGGTCTGGAATTGGGAATGATGCTTAGCTTTTGTGTCTCCCTCTGATGTGGCTTCATCCTGTTCCTGCCCAGATTTATTCCTTCAGCAAGCATTCACATGCCTGTTTGGGGGCCAGCAGCAGTGCTGGCTTCTAAAGCATGATGAGAGAGGAAGATACTTGATAGGGTTTCACTGTATTCCCACCCAAATCTCATCTTGAATTGTAGCTGCCATAATCCCCATGTGTCATGGGAGGGACATGATGGGAGGTAATTGAATCATGGAGGTGGGTTTTTCTGTGCTATTCTCATGATAGTGAATAAGTCTCATGAGATCTGATGGTTTTATAAAGGGGAGTTCTCTGCACACACTTTCTTGCCTGCCACCATGTAAGATGTGCCTTTGCTTCTCCTTGGCCTTCCACCATGATTGTGAGGCCTCCCCAGCCATGGGGAGCTGTGAGTCCATTCAACCTCTTTCCTTTATAAATGACCCAGTCTTGGGTAAGTCTTTATGAGCAGTGTGAGAATGGATTAATACAACACTTATATAATCATCTTGAAGTTGGATGTCTGCTGCACTGGAGGTGAAACAGATTGTGGACACTGGGATCTAAATCTTCTCTTTAATCAATATATTAATTAGAAATGCATCTGGGCAAGCAAACTCTCAAACTTTTTGGTTAGAACTAACCCAATTGCCCTCTTTTTTTTTTTTTTTTTTTTTTTTTTTTGGAGACAGAGTCTTGCTCCATCACCAGGCTGGAGTGCAGTGGTGCAATCTCGGCTTACTGCCACCTCTGCCTCCAAGCAATTCTCCTGCCTCAGCCTCCCCAGTAGCTGCAACTACAGGTGCACGCCACCATGCCCAGCTAATTTTTTGTATTTTTAGTAGAGATGGGGTTTCACCATGTTGGCCAGGATGGTCTTGATCTCTTGACCTCATGATCAACCCGCCTCAATCTCCTAAAGTGCTGGGATTACAGGCTTGAGCCACCGCGCCCAGCCAACCCAATTGCACTCTTAAAAATTACTAAGGACTCCTAAGGGTTTTTGTCTATGTGGGTTAAATCTATCAATATTTACCATATGGCAATTAAAACTGAAGCATTTTTGAACTGTTTATTAATTCATTTTAAAACAATAATAAACCAACTTTATGTTAACATAAATAGCATACTTACGAAAATTATATCATACGAAACAAAATATTGAGAAGAATGTCCTTATGTTTCTTCAAATCTCTTTCATGTGAGGCTTCATAGTTGACAGGTAGAATTTTACCTCTGCTCCTACAATTAATCTGTTGTACTATCACACTGTTCATATGTCATGTAGCCTCTGAAAAACTCCATTGTATACTCACTGGAGAATGAGAGTTAAAAAGACAAATAATATCTTAGAATTATAAATTACTATAATTATTATAAAAATAGTCTTCACCTCCTAGATGGAAGATTTGGGAGATGCACAGGAGTTCCCATATAACCTTTTGAGAACCGCTGTTTTATGGCATTCTGTTGTAAGTGTGCCCTCACTGAAGGCACTCATATACCCAAATCACAGAAAAATTCTTTGGAATTGAATCACAGTGTTCAACAATTTGTCCACAATTCAGACCTATCCTTTTTTTAATTCATAATTTTTATTTCAAGAATAGGGAAGATAAAACTGGGAAATACATTGGTGGCAGAGAACCAGGGTCGGTGGTCCTCTGGAGATGTATGGGCTTGAGAGAGCTGATTATTGATTGTTCCAGGATTTATCCGGTTGTTAAACTATTAATAGCTTAAAATTGGCCATGATGTGAGTATTTACACCATGGAAATAAGCAAAGACTTCAAATCAGGACTTCCTCCTCCCTTAAACTTTTCAAATTTATCAGCTTACCCTTTGTTATAGTTCTTAAATCCAAGCTTTTTTTTCCTCTTGGATTTGTTTTGGTTTCATTATTTTAAACTGAGTGCATTTACGTAGGCAAGCTCCATTGGTACCATATCCCCTTCACCCAGTTAATTTTGTCCTACCCCCCAGCCTCGTTCCCACATTTATGCGGATGCCCCTGCCACAAGCCCAGCCCTCTTAGGAATGTGTGTTGATCTCAGTGGTTTCTGGTTTTCTCCTGTGTGTTAGGGGTGGAACACCTCTTCTGAATGGTCCGTGGCTTTCACTCCTGCCATTGATAATGTTTGCTGCTAATATTTTGGTGAAATGTTTCAAGAACCATGGCCATCCCCCTTCTTTTAAAGACAAAGCAGCACCAGTGCCTGGCATGGGTTATGCAGACTGTTGGCATCATCCCCGACTAGGATTTACTATTATTTGGAAATTAATGATGGCTTCGTCTTTTCAGGAGTGGGGAGGGGAGCTGTGATTGACGAACCTCTCTCTGACCATCTGTTCCCTTGCTTCAAGGCACTGCTTTTCACAGCCTTAGAATTGGAGAGAAATGATGCTAAGTGATCACAAATTTTCTTTAAAGTTTTGCTTCAAAGGAAAACAAAAGAAAACTTTTTAAAAAGACGACTAGCTCTTTTTCTGGAGGTCAATATACCACAGATTACAAACCAGAAAAAAAGGGTGAAATGAGATTTTTGCCTGGATTTGTTTTTAATTAAGACCTAAATCATGATTCTCTTAGAATGGAATAGAAAGTGACGGTAGCTCTGAGACCTACTTGATCAATTTTGCAATATCCCAGCTGCCAGCAGAGAAATGAGAGCCAGTAGGTATATCCAGAAGAATTCCTTTATATCCAGTTGACAGCCACCAGCACCAGCACAAATCAGGACATCTTACTGTTTCTAACCTCCCATCTCCAGAAACAAAGCTGATTATATTTGTCTGTTCCTTCCAGTAGGAAATTTTATAAATCCTGTCCTCAAATGCTTTCTGAAAACCCACCTCTCCTCCTAGCCATTTCCAAGACTTAAATGCCTTGATTTTATGTGATGCAAATACATGAACATACAGTTTTATCCACGAAGTTAAAGAAGATACTGATGATTCACTTTACGCTAGGATTCTTACAGGATTTTCTAAGTAATAAATTCCTATAATGAATTCAAAATGACATCTGTTGTTCAGGAATTAAATGTACACTCCACTTTTCAGGAACATGTTTATTTTACCAAGCAGGATACATACATGCATTTAGCAACCTCTACTTGGGAAGATTTTCTTACGTACCAATTTTCTGTATTTATTTAAAGGCCATTTTAGCAGATTATTTCTTAAGTAGACATGGGAAATCATTTATCTTTTTTCAGCACTTGTATCCTTTTACTTCTGAGAACATCAGGTATGCAGGGTTGATTTCATCATGCCCCTTGGTTGCTGGCTCCCTGTTCGCACTGGGCCATGCGGGGTCCCTCTCTCATGCTACTAAAACCCTCTTCTCCTCCCATCTCCTTCTACCTAAAGTAGAATTGCAAGTTTACATAGGATGGCCTATTTCTGACACAGACCTGAAGGAGGTGAAGGAGCGATTCATGGAGATGCTTGGGGGAGGAGTATCCAAGACAAAGGAGAGCCAGTGCAAAGGTCTTAAGGTTGGAAGGCACCTGCTGCATGTGCAGAGTGGCACAGAAGCCAGTGTGGTTGAAACGGAGCAAGTAGAGGTGAGTTGGCTAGAAAAGTCAGAAAGGTAACTTGCCAGCTCTGATAAGGGCTTTGGCTTTTACTCTCAAGAGACCAGTAGAGGGTGTGAAGCCAAAGAGTTACATGATTTGACTTACTTTTAAAAGGAAGATTCTGACTCCGTTGCGGGAGACTAGGCTATGTGGGAGCCAGGAAGATTAGAAGCAGGGGGTCTAGTTACGAGGCTACCTGTGGTGGCCCAGAGGACAGCTGGCGGTGGCTCAGATTAGCACAGTAGCAATAGAAGCATCAGGAGCCTAGGCGTATTTTTAAGAAGCAACAGGATTTATGGATGCATCATATGTGGGACATGAAAGTGTGAAGAGCAAATGGGACGATGGAGGTGGCCATTTACCGAGAGGGAAGACTGTGGTCTGAGCAGATTTGGCGTGGGCTTAAGGAGTTGGGGTTTGGAAATGCCAAGTTTGAGATGCCTATTAGACAGGCAAGGGGAGACATTAGAATAGGAGAATGGATATGTAAGTCTGGATTTTAATTTGGGGAATCATCTATGTGTAACTGATTTTTAAAATCATGAGATTGGATGAGATCATCAAAGTTGTGAATATATGTAGATGCAGAAATGATCCAAGGACCTGGTCTTACCTCACCTCACTCTGGCTTTCTTTCTTTCTTTGGGGTGTTATGTCATTATCTGACATGATCGCATACACGAATTTGCTTATTGGTTTGATGTCTTTCTTCCTAAACTCAAGGAAAGGTCATACTAGTGGGGACGGCACTGGTCTTGTGCACTGCTTTACCCAGCCCCACAACCATGTCTGAAATATGGTGTAGTCAATAAATAGTTTTTACATTAATGAACTTTAAAATCTTCAGATAACCCCCAAACTCAGCTTAATTGACAATCTGAAACTTCTCCCTCTACAGCTTCCAACAAATGCTTTTGGGACTTGAAAAATTAGTAGCAAAATACATGATTTTTAGTTTACTTTCGCAGTCCTTTCCCAGAAGGACATGAAAATAGTAGAATTGTCTAAACACAGGAAAAGGGAGAAAGAGGAGGAGGTGCTAAAGACATATTTTCAAGAACCAACAAGAGTTACTGATGGATTGTATGTGGGATGTAAAAGAGCATGAAGAACAAATAGAAGAATAGAAGTGGCCACTTACCAAGAGAATGAAGACCGTGGTACAAGGAGATTTGGATAATGGAGCTGGGGAGTAGAATCAATTTAGTCTGTGAGCACAACTGCAAGTATATTGTGCCCGAGGCCATGTGCTGGGCACAAGGAATGCAGAGTAGAATAAGATGGCCCCTATCCTCAAGAACTTATGGTTGGGAAGAAATGACAGAAAATGCAGGTAAGGTGACAAATTGTGCTGAGTTTGGAACAGCTCAGTAAATCAAACGGAAAATTAAAAATATCTTTAGGCTAGGCAACATTTAGATATGCAGAAAGAGGTGCCTGCATTTCTTGCATAAAGCTTTTTTGCAATCTCATGTTTCTGACTTAAGTGTTCTTGGAGTAATGTGTACATTAAGCATTTATCAAGAAAGCCATTTCTCACATGGAGAGCTATGAATTGACAAAGTTTGGATGTGAAGTGACAAAGCCTTTCAGGAAATTATTCTAATACTTTTCTGTGTTTGACATCAATTCATTAGATGAGTATGATGTAGAAGGAATGAGAGCTTTGTGATTGTCATTGCTGGTTGTTCATTTTTTAGGCTGTGTCAGGAGAGTCCCCAGAGTATGGTTTGTAGGAGTTATCTAACCAAATGATTATATCATTGGCCACCAAATTCCTTCCTGATGAACAGGCTCAGAAGGAATGTGGGAAGGGCCTACTCATCTAGGCCTTAGTTCTACCAATGCTTACATATTCCCATTTATCCTAACAAGTAGGTATTCGAATGTCTACCGATATTCTGAGGTCAAAGCGTAACCTCAGAATTAGAGGGAATTTTGATATTTCATTTAAGTTGCAATGGAATGGCCTTAACGTGCTGTACAAGGATTGGTTCTTTTTGGTGAAATTTTGCTCTCGAAATGAAGAAAACTGCTATAGGTCCGGTGCTTTGGCTTTAAACACTACTATTGTCTTTGCTTTTCTAATGAAGAAACTGAAGCCTACAGAAAACCTTATTGAAGGCCACAAAAATGACAATTGGTGAGAACCCAGATCTGATAAGCTCTAATGTATGTATACCACGTTATTCTTGCTCTTTCAAAGCTTGTGCTATGGAATCCCAGAACTAGAGATGAACTGAGAGGTCAGGTAGGCTAAGTTTCTCATTAAAGAAATGTTCATCCAACTTCTACAGAAATAATGTCATTAATGATTACATCTTTTTTTTTTTCTTTTTTTTTTTTTTTTGAGACGGAGTTTCGCTCTTGTTACCCAGGCTGGAGTGCAATGGCGCGATCTCGGCTCACCGCAACCTCCGCCTCCTGGGTTCAGGCAATTCTCCTGCCTCAGCCTCCTGAGTAGCTGGGATTACAGGCACGCGCCACCATGCCCAGCTAATTTTTGTATTTTTAGTAGAGACGGGGTTTCACCATGCTGACTAGGATGGTCTCGATCTCGACCTCGTGATCCACCTGCCTCGGCCTCCCAAAGTGCTGGGATTACAGGCGTGAGCCACTGCGCCCGGCCTACATCTTTTTTTTTCCCCAACTAAAACATACTATATTTCAATTTTTCTTACTATATCGATAGCATACCAAAGTGATAAATATCTTTTTAAGATATTCATGTCTTTCCAAGATCTTAGAAAGATATTTATCACTTTGGTATGCTATCGATATAGTAATAAGATATAGAACAACGAGATGGCAACACCAGAACACATGGAAGTCATTAACAAATTAAATTGACAAAAATATGATTTGGCAGAGACAAACCGTTAATAGCAACAAGGGCCCACATGATATCAGCCATAGTTTAGCAGGAGGAAGCTGGGGGGAAAACAAAGCAGTTGACGTGACTGAGGATCCCTAAATGTCAATGGAAAGTAGCCCAAACTAGGAGAGATTCCGTGTACTCCACTAGCAGGTGAATAAAACGAGTTCACAGTAAGATCTAAAGGAATGGTCTGGATTTCTTGAACACTTGAAATTTCCTTCCAGGGTAGTCACTCACTGAGGACCAGCTGCTGAGAGCAGGACCCAAATGGAGCAGTATAAAGACAGGAAAGGGAAGGTTATGATAAAAATGGAAGAAGTGCCTAGAGGGAAGAGATCCCAGAGGACAAACTGCATATGTTTTGAAAACCAGATGAGAGCAAAAGGAGAAGGTGCTTTAAAGCCTAAAGTTAGACACGTTAGCAAAGATCCTGAACTGTATCCTGACTGAAAGTTTAAAAGAGGCTGGGTGCATTGGCTCATGCCTGTAATCCCAGTGCTTTGGGAGGCCGAGGCAGGTGGATCACTTGAGGTCAGGGGTTTGAGAACAGCCTGGCCAACATGGTGAAACCCCGTCTATACTAAAAACACAAAAATAAGCCGGCGGTGGTGACGGGAGCCTGTAATCCCAGCTACTCAGAAGGCTGAGGCTGGAGAATCGCTTGAACCCAGGAGGTGGAGTTTTCAGTGGGCTGAGATCACACCATTACACTACAGCCTAGGTGACAAGAGCAAAACTCCATCTCAAAAAAAAAAAAAAAAGTTTAAAAGAACAAATTTTACATAGAAATGAGCAACAAGAAAAAAGTCACAGTTGCTATGGTTTGCGTATTTGTCACTTCCAAAATTCATGTTAAAACTTAATTGTCATTATAAAAATATTAAGTAGTAGGACCTTTAAGAAATGATTCATTTAAGGGAGACTATGCTCTTATAAAAGGGAAAGTT
Organism: Saimiri boliviensis; assembly: GCF_048565385.1. NCBI lineage: Eukaryota > Metazoa > Chordata > Mammalia > Primates > Cebidae > Saimiri > Saimiri boliviensis. Next base: position 13,055,266 of record NC_133459.1, read on the forward strand.
CAGTCCCCTTTTCCTCTCTTTTTGCCCTTCTGCCATGTGAAGATGCAGCAAGAAACCTTTTGCCAGATGCTCACACCTTGATATTGGACTTCCCACCCTTTAGAACTGTGAGCCCATACATTTTTCTTCATTATAAATTATCCAGTCTGTGGTATTCTGTAACAGCATCACAAAATGTACTAAGACATAGGCATGATCTTATATAAAGTTATTATTTTAAAAAGAATAAAGAGTCAAATAGCTTCACACAAAAAATAAAAGAATGCTACAAACACAGGCCCACTCCCTTTCAGATAAAAACTATAATTCACTATTTCTAACAAGCTAAAAAATAAAAACTAAGACAATGTGACATGATGGAAAAAAATACATAAATCCAAATTAGGAGGATTTATAAATGAAGTTATTCAGAAAGGAGAAAAAATAAAAGAGAAATTTTTCTTTTTTAGGGATTTGGGAGAAAGTGACAAATTTAGAAGGCAGTCAAAGAATATCCAACATACATATAATAAGGACTCCAAAGACAATCAAAATGAGGGAACAAAAAAAAATGCCCAAAACTATAATTTAAAATGTTTCCCAAGACAATTTTTTAAATTGCATATTGAAAGGGCACACAACATAACTAAGGAAACTGACCCAAAATAAGCAACACTGAGAGAAAGTTAATAAAACTTATTAGACTTTGAAGAAAAACCAAAATTTAGGCATCTAGGCAAAAAGATCAAATCGCTTATTCAGAGACAATATCAGACTTTCAGTAGGCATTCCTGCAACACTGCTTTATGCCATAAGGAAACAGAATAATATATTTAGGATAATTAAGGAAAGAAGTGTGAGTTAAAACTTTTATATCCAACTTAATTGACATTCACATGAAAGACTCAGGCAAACTCAATGACTTGGAGCATATTTTTGCCATGAGCTTTTCCTTAGGAATTTACTAGAGAGTAAATTCTAATAAACCAAAATAACTAGGGAGTTATTAACATGTGGATTGACAGTAAGGGCTATATGTTTACTTATGGTAGAAGAATAGCTAATGTTAACTGAGCCTGCTTCATATATAATGAAATAAATCACATGGGCAATTATGTGATATTCTAATTCTTGAATCCCTTGCGTTCTCCAGAATCAGTATTCTGGTTTAAGAAAGTAAATATAAATGCCAGGTAGAAAAGGTTAAGTAAAAATCCTGTGATACTGAATTTGAATTGGAAGTATCATACCTCATGAGTTTTACTCATGTGTATTAAAAATGCTTGGAGAAAGCAACCCAACAGAAATGACCTCTCTAGGACCCAGATGATTTTCAAATACTGTTTTCCACTGAAAGAAAACAGAGATTATTGGGAAAATAGAGGATTCCAGATCTGGGCAGATTTTGTACAAGATGAGCCTAGGGCACTGGGTCATACAAATACCTTGTCAGCAAGGAAGCTAGAAAACTGTTAGGAACGTGTCAAAATGATATTCCCACCGGACAAAGATCAGACAATAAATATTCAGTAAAGATAATATTTCACTGAGCTGAAGCTCAATAAATATGTTTAAGTTCATGAATTTATAAGGATAGAAAATAATTTGTCATTTTTGAAAATAATAAAGAACCACTTAGTTTTAAAACTGGCAAATAATGAGGGCAAAAATCACCTGTTATGTCTTTTCTATATGAGTTACATCCCTGATAACCAAGTAGCAGATGAGTAAATTTTCTCTTTGTAGAAATATTTCAACTAATAACTAAAGGAAGAATGATTAAATTAGAATATTACTATTTTGCAACTCAGATAAATTAATAGATCTAGGCATTGTACATCATTTGCTGCTATCATAAGTAAAGACCCAATCATACATCCCATGGCTGTGATAGAGGAACACAGTACTGTTAATATCTCTTAGTTGTCTTGCCAAAAATTAAACCCAATGATCAATCCAGTAGATCCACAGAGATGCAATCAGCAAAATCCAATAGTAAGAAACTCTGAAGGACACACTTGTTTTCTTCAACAAATAAATTTAATGAAATATAAATGTGGAGAGCCAGAAGGGAAACCTATAGACTAATAGAGACACATAAAAATAACAGGGAAAATGAAATATAGGAATGTATAATAAGGTGATAAAGCTGTAAAGGAAAGCTCAGAAGCAACTGCTATAAAAATGAGAACAGAGATTACTTTTGAGGGAGTAGGGAAAGGAATTGTGGTTAGAATGATTATATAGAGGGCTTATGAGGTGTTGGGCAAATTTCTATGTCTTGATTCGGGTCATGGTTACAAAGTGATGACCTTATCATAGTTTATTAAACTAAGCATTTATGTAATGCCATTTTCTGTATCTGTAATATTTTATAACTAATAAGCTTTTTTAAAAAATTAATATAATGTACCTTTTAATTAATTTCTCCAATACATTTCATGCAATATAAAAGCCACACCACACTGGACAGGCAGACCTGTAAACGAGTAGGTCTTCATCAATTCATTCTACAGATATTTCAACCAACTCTTTTGGTAGGCATTGGGGGAGTGCTGCATCTAAAATAAGGCAATCATAGTACAAAGCAAAATATGATAGGTACTATATGGACAAAGTATTCTGATAGCATAGAGAAATGGAAATTTATTCTGATTGAGAGATTAGTAAAAACTTATCAGGGCAATAACATTTCAGTTGAAGCTTATAAGATGTGTAATATGTGCTCTTTAAAAAACATCAGTTCACATTAAAGGAATATTTAGAACCCACAGCCTCAATACCTATTCACCCTTAATCCATATGTTCTAGTTCGCATCACCCAACACGACTGAAACCCACTATCTGAAAGGTAATTGATCATCTCTTAGTGACATTTCATCAGTCCATGTCCCCATAAACTCTACCCAGTTCATCACTGCTGAATATTGCCTTCTAGAAATTCTTTTCTTCTTTTTCTTCTGAACCACCAGGATGCGCTGACCTCCCTCCTGCCTTCCAGCTGTCCCTTTGGTGCCTTTCAGCTGCTCTTTTCACCATTCTGGTGGTACTTTCTGTGCTCTCTCTCTGTGTTCTGCTGCCTTGGCATTACCTGAAGTCACATGCAATTAACATGGAAATCTCTATGAGACTCTTGCTCTGTAGGAGCTCCAGACATGCATTTCTGACTCTGCTTATCATTTCTTTCTGTATGTCCATCTGTCACCACAAAATTGATATGCCCAAAATTGGACCCATTTTCTTCTTCTAACCAAATCCTCATGACCTTGCCAACACAATTAATGGCACCTCCGCTTCCTGGTCTTCACTTAGAATCTTTGAGTCATCCCTAACTACCCTGTGGATATGTTTGTTGTCTTAAACTTGGATAGCTTCTATTTCTCTGTGTCGAGAGGACTCATGTGCTCCTTGGAACTTTTCCTGTGTGCAAGGCTTTGAATGAACTTCATCCAAACCCAGTGATAGCTTAATTGGCGAGGGTCTACCCTCATTCTTTGGTGGAACACACCATGTCTGGATCTGATTTGGTGATAGCACGCTCAGGTTCCAGACCAGTACCAGGCACTTTATACCGCTAGCTTAAGTTATAAATATTAGAATTGATGCAGCCCTCCATACTGTCTTACTAGCGTAACACGAACAAAGTACAAAGGCTTCTCCTGTGGAGGGAGGAGCTCTCAAGCATACTTAGTCCCACGTTTATCCTCCAGGGGTTCTATTCCCAACCATAGTTACACTTGTCAGGTTATTTTTTTCTGCTGAGGAAATGGCCTTAATTTACATTGATTTTTAAGGGGAAAAAAAAAAAAAGATTACAGGCACAGCATCTGCTGTTTGTGCCTAGAGATAAAGGTTTAGGTTGAAGCAGCTTCTTCTATTTATCCATCTATTGTTCATCCCAGAAGCATTACCGAAAGCTGACTTTGGCACGGGATGCTGGCTAATCAGGTGGGTGGTGTAGTTCCTGCCACCAAGGAGTTCACTGTCTAGGTCAGAGTTATAGTAACTCTGTCATCTTGCTTAGTGTTTATTAGCCCTGAGGATGTCATCATTCATTCATTCGCTTTCTTTTAATCTCTTCCTCTTTCCTATCTTTAGTGACCATCCCCTTTGTGGGTGATTTTCGATATGTTTTAGACTTAATGTTTTGACCTTCACAACTATATTCAAAAGGTAAGAATTAAATTATAAGTATGATATAAGCACTGTGCTAGAGGTTTAGAATACACTAAGAAATCAACAGAATGGTTCCCGCCCCTGGAGTCTTCTGCAAACATTATATAGGTTTCCATACTATCCTCACCCTCTAGAATTTTTTTTTTCTTTAAAAGTAATTTATTTGACTCTGATCACAAAACACAGGTGAGGAGCATGGGCATTGCCTGTAACCCTTGAGTTGCCCATCTTCCCAGTCTATGCTTCTATAAAAACCCCTTGTACAACAGCGAGCTCATGCTGTTCCCAAGCACGTGCACATTCTAACAGCTGCAGAGTATAGTGCATGACCAGGTGAAAGTTAGACGCCCCGCTCACAGCTAAGGCCCCTTCAATTAGTCTTCCGGATCCTTTTGCTAATAGTAACTGGTTGCTGTTCCTATTGGTCATAGATAAATGATACCTGCACTGTTCCGAGTGCTTTCAAGTAACCTCGGCAGGCAGTGACTGGACCTTTCCTTGCTCCGAGCTTCTGATGTTCCAGGTTGCCTGTGGCACCCGGATTGCTGCTGCCCCTGGGTCCCGCACATTCCAGGGTGACGATGGAGGAAGGCAGGCCAGGCCAAGCATGAGGAATTAACAGTCTTTACTGGGCTCAGACCAGGAGTCCATGGATCTTGAGGACCTCTGTGTATTTATCAGTTTTCTTCTCTACGTTCTTCTCGGCTTGTTTCCGTAGCCTCATGAGCTGTTTCTTCTTCCAGTAGTGGATCTTGGCTTTCTCCTTCCTCTTCTCCTCCAGGGTGGCTGCCACTGCCTGGTACTTCCAGCCAACCTCGTGAGCCAGGCGCCGCAGATAGGCAAACTTCCTTGCAGGCTTCAGACGCACCACCTTGAGGGCCGCAGGAACCACCATCCGCTTTTTCTTGTCACAGGGCGGTGGGATGCCATCAAACACCTGGAAGCGGTCCAAGGCAGCCTGGCCTCTGGCCTCGCTTGGTCTTGTGGGGCAGCATACCTCGCACGGTCCCCCAGAAGACGTGGCTGGGGCCCAGCAGTGGGAGGGCCCTCAGGAAGGGTTGGTGTTCATCGGCTTGCAGAGGAGAGCCAGGTACTTCAACTTGTTTCTGTAGACAACACCAGAAATGTTGATGCCCTGGCAGGGAATGACCACCACCTTCTGGCCAGAGCCAAGTTCATGTTTAAATGAAAAGCTAGCCTAATGCAAAATCACAACGTTTGCAATCATGATCCATCGACATTGTTTTCCTTGTCTTTTTCTTTCTACATGGACAAGTTGCCCCCGAGAAGGTGAATGATAAGTTGCATTAAAACTCCTTAAAAAGAGGAGCTTGAGGTATGATTTCCATAGGAAAATTGCTGTAGAGCTTGCCAGCTAGAATTATTTTCTGGCTTATTATAATCTTGTTACGAGTCAGCGTCATTGCACCGATTTTGTAAACAATACAGCAACACCAACAAGGCTATAATCAACCACCCCTGAATGCCATTTCATTTCTTTACCTTTAAAGATCTGCAGGAAAAGGGGATGGGGTGGGAAGAAGACAAGAATTTTTTTAAGTGATATGGATAATCAAGAATGCCTTTTAAAAATACCTTTTATGTACATGCCCATGTCCCCTTAAATCTGTGATGGTGAAACATCTCATTTTAGTTGATGGATGACGAGAAAGCAATCACTGTTAATCAAAATGACACATTTTTCATTTACTCGATGAAAGGAAGGTAGATGAAGGTCATGAATAAGAAAACAAAGCAGCCTGTGATTCGTGATGTTTGGGGTTTCTTTTGAAATTAGTTTCCTTAGGAAGTTTGCAAGCCGGTTGCTTTCTTTTCTTGGCATCGTTCATCCAAATTGCCAGAAGTCCTTGTCAGTGAAGATGGAAATGTTTCATCTTCTCTTCAGAGTAGAGAAGTAGGTTAATTTGCTTTGGATTCTTTGACAAAGTTGGGTCTTAAAGGTGTAAAATCTCAGAAGTTCTAGCTCCAGAGAGCTCTTTAAAAGTTTCCAATTCCATTCCCTGGGTGATAAGGTTATTCCTGGGAGATTAACCATCTAGCTGGTCATGACCATGCTCATAGGGAACTGGCGGGGGTTGGGGAAGGGCCAGAGCCTTAGTACTTTATTAGAAACAGAAATCAAGAGCCTCTTTCCACTCTCCCCTCTCTGTATTTTAGGACACTTAACCATTACATGTTGGTAATAACTAAGTGCTGGTTAAAGCTTTGCTTTTCTTGGATATCACCTTTTATAAAGGAGTGTATGTTCCTGATGTTGTTCTGTGGTTGGAGCAGAGAAGGGGCTGTCATTCATGGTACAAACCTAGCTTTGAGACCATTAGATCTGACTTTATGCCTAAGCATTTTTAGAACCTTCCAGAAGTCCCTATGAGACTCCGTTGCACTGTGCAGTATTATCAGTGGGCTGTTATAATCTCCATCCCAACACTTAAAACATAATTTGTGAAATACAGAGGAAATTTTGGCATTTGGGGATTCAACACAGATCTCTCAAGAAGGATGAATATAAGGCTATTTATTCCAAAATCCAAGAATGACATTCTTCCACTGCCAGACGTAGTGCTTGAATCTACAAAGGTCAAGATGTCCTCGTATTTTCAGTCTGCACATACCACGATGAACAGGTATCACAGGATAATTTTAAAACTTAGTGTTGGGCCAGGCGTGGTGGCTTACGCCTGTAATCCCAGCACTTTGGGAGGCCGAGGAGGGTGGATCACGAGGTCAAGAGATCGAGACCAACCTGGTCAACATGGTGAAACCCCGTCTCTACTAAAAATATAAAAAATTAGCTGGGCATGGTGGTGTGTGCCTGTAATTCCAGCTACTCAGGAGGCTGAGGCAGGAGAATTGCCTGAACCCAGGAGGCAGAGGTTGCGGTGAGCCAAGATCACGCCATTGCACCCCAGCCTGAGTAACAAGAGCGAAGCTCCATCTCAAAAAAAAAAAGTTTACCTGCTCAAAGCCTTTTGTAACTATCCTTATTATTATTGTCATTATCAACATCTCCATCATCATCATTTTAACTGGAGAAGTTAAAATAAGCAATTATCAAGCTGTAGTGGGAGACAATAAGATATACTGAGAACTCTAAAGAATACTCCAGGGCTAAGGGAGCTTAAGGAAGGACAGACATGGAAGACAGGCCCCTCTTCAGGGCTTCGGTTCAGATTTTTTTGAAGCCAGTGTGGCTGCAGCTGCTGGATGGTGAAGGAGCTTTCTGGATTTCCCAGGGAAGAAATGGTCCACAGTCACAGGACAAGCACGAAACACGCTTTGGCGCACAGAACACCTGTTACCTTGTTATCTGGCAGAAACAAAGATGGCAGCCTAAAATGGTCGTTAGCAGCAAGTTCTTTTAAAAATGCTTCTTTTCCTAAACTTTGCAGAAATCCAACTATAGCAGGCTTTTTCCTGGCACAGGCTGTGATCCCGGTGCCAATGCCTAAGGAACTTATGTGCTGTCTATTTGGGGTGTGTGTAAAGCCAAACTTTACAAACCCTGTCATCAGCAAGCCACTTAAGAGACACCCCACTTGGGGCCATTTTATACTGGCTCACCCACAATGTGTATTTCCTGCCCATGCTGCTTTTGATGTGACAGAACTCCATAATCTATCATTATAAGTTTATTTTTGTGTCGTCTTCTTCCTTATGTTCTTTAGTCAGTGTTTTTTATATAAGAAAAAAAAAACTAAAATTTGCAAGTTCTCCCAAATTTCTATACTTTTTCCAAATATTAGGCCAAATTTGACAAGAAATCCTGCATAAATTACTGTTAAATTTCTTTAAACTTTCGGATGATATAAGACTCTCAATGATCAAACTGATCCTGAAAGAAAAACTCAGGATTAATTAAGAGTGTTTGCACATGAGGGAAGCCTCATCCATTTGGCTTGATTGTCCACCCTGGGTCCGATCTGCTATGGTCAGAGGGGCAGAGTCATATTTGTTAAAGACAAAGCAGTTGGGAGTCCATGTTGATGGCCCAAGGAGGTGATAAGTGAAGGCTAGAAAGATACCCTCAAAAGTATCTTCAACAAACACCAAGGGAGAGTCATGCAGCATTGAGAGTTCACAATGATCAGAGCACAGGGCACTAACATCCTAAAATAAGACCTACAGTCTTTTTAATTTTTAGCAAGGTGAACTTTTCAAAAATATACTTTCAAGGAGAGAAAAATTTTAAAGACTCCAGAGGTGAACAGCTGCCAAAAAGGAATGTGTGGTATCCAGCTGTCAATGATTTTGGTGTGAAAGTCGAAAGTTATCCTGGTATAATGACCAGGATACATGTGACAAGCTCAGGTCTCATAAAGGCCAAAGGAGCAGGGTCTAGTCAAGGGCAAACTAAAGCCTGGAACCAGTGAGAAGGAGGACCAACCAAAGCAAAGCATAAAGAGTAGAATGTGTCAGGAGCAACCAACGAGAAATACTATTTGGGTTTTAAAGGTTGTGCCAAAGCTGACAACGAACAGTAGAACATACTACGATAAACTAAAAGAACTGTTATTTGGCTTTTAATGATTATATCGAGAGCAAGAAGACGAAAAAGGAAGAGGACACCACCTCTGGGATCTGGGTGATGCCAACAGATGCTGGAGAAAACAGTATTGCTTAATCTCTTTGGGCTTCCATTTTCTCTTTCAAGGAGAAAGCAAAGCCCATAGAGGTTAATACTAAACTGGATGACCTAGACAAGACTTCTTAGTTTGAAAGAAGCTACCAGCTAATAAATGACATAGTAGGGGATGGATATAGGGATGCCTTAAGAATTTCAGACAGCCAGGATAATCAGAAAGATGTTAACAAAATAATTGTCCTCCCCAGGTCTTAGGGAAAAAATGCCTAGCTTGGTGGTTTTGGCATGTTGAACTCAACTCTTCCTTTTTATAATAAATATTTTACAACATCCCTTTGATCCCTTAAAATAAACTTCATAGATAATACAACCTACTTAAACACTTAATTTCAAAGTAAAATGAATACATTGTCCAAACTGAAATATAAAGGAGGCTTACAGAGAAAGTAATTTGTCTAAAATAGAAAGTAAACTGTAGCTTAATGAATAAATGTTCAAAGACAAGGATGCTCACTCTCACTACTCCTATTCAATGTGGTACTGGAAGTTCTGCCCAGAGCAATCAGGCAAGAGAAAAAATTAAATACAGCCAAATAGAGGAAAATGCAAACTATCTCTGTTTGCAGACAATATAATTCTATACCTAGAAAACCCCAGTCTTGGCTAAAAAGCTCCTGGATCTGATAAACAACTTCAGCAAAGTTTCAGGATACAAAATCAATGTACAAAACTGAGTCACATTTCTCTACACCAACAACATCCAAGCTGACAGTCGAATCAGGACCACAATCCCATTCAGAATAACCACAAAAAGAATAAAATACCTAGGAATTCAGCTAACCAGGGAGGTGAAAGATCCTTACAGTGAAAATTACAAAACACAGCTAAAAGAAATCAGAGATGACACAAACAAATGGAAAAACATTCTATGCTTGTGGATAGAAAGAATCAATATAATTTAAATGGCCATACTGCCCAAAGCAATTTTTAGATTCAGTGCTATCCCTATCAAACTATCAGTGACACTTTTCACCAAATTAGGAAAAAAATCCTAAAATTCATTGGAAACAAAAAATGAGCCTTAATAGCCAAAGCAAGTCTAAGCAAAAACAATAAAGCTGGAGGCATCATACTACCTTACTTCAAACTATATTACAAAGGTATAGTAACTAAAACAGTGTGATCCTGGTACAAAAACAGACACATAGGCCAATGGAACAGAAGTAAAGCTATATTCCTAAAGCATGTAATCTTTGATAAAGCCAGCAATAACAAGCAATGGAGAAAGGATTGCCTATTCAATAAATGGTGCTGGAATAATTGGTTAGCCATATGCAGCCAATTGAAACTGGACCCCTGCATTTCACCATATACAAAATATAACTCAAGATGAATTAAAGACTTAAACGTGAAACTTAAAACTATAAAAACCCTAGAAAACCACCCAGGAAATACCATTCTAGACATAGGCCTTGGCAAAGACTTCATGATGAAGACTCTAAAAGTAATAACAACAAAAACAAAAATTGACCATAGAACCCAATCAAACTAAAGAGCTTCTGCACAGCAAAACAACCAACCACCACCACCAACAAAATAAAACAAGAGCCACCCACACTATCAACAGAATAAACAGACACACTACAGGATGGGAGAAAATATTTGCAAACTATGCATCTGACAGAGATCTAATATCCAGAATTTATAAGAAACTTAAGCAAATTAACATGCAAAAACTAAACAGTCCCATTAAAAAACGGGCAAAGGACATGAACAGGCACTTCTCAAAAGAAGACATACATGTGGTCAAAAAGGATATGAAAAAATTCTCAGTATCACCAATTAGAGAAATGCAAATCAAAACCACAACGAGATACAATCTCATACCAGTCAAATGGCTATTACTAAATTGTTTTAAAAAAAAAGTGGTAATAATAAAAACCAGATTCTGGTATGGTTGCAGAGAAATGAGAACACTTTACACACTGTTGGTGGGAATGTAAATTAGTTCATCCACAGTGGAAAGCAGTTTAAAGGTTTCTCAAAGAACTTAAAATAGAACTACCATTCAACCCAACAATCCTATTGCTGGGTATATAGCCAAAGGAATAGAAATCATTCTACCATAAAGACACACACATGCCAATGTTCATCACATCACTATTCAGAACAACAAAGACATGGAATCAACCTAGATGCCCATCAACAGTGGACTGGGTAAAGAGAATGTGGTACATACACACTATGCAATACTACATAGCCATAAAAAAGAATGAGATCATGTCTTTTGTGAGAACATGGATGGAGCTGGAGGCCATCATCCTAAATAAATTAACGCAGGAACAGAAAAACAAATACCACATGTTCTCACTTATAAGGGAGAGTTTAACACTGTGTATGCACAGACACAAGAAAGGAAACAATAGATATCTAACAGGGGTCTACTTGAGGGTGGACGGTGGGAGGGATGTGAGGATTGAAAACCCATCTGTTGGGTACTATGCTGATAACCTGGGTGACAAAATTATCTGTATATCAAACCCCCACAACACAAAATTTGCTCATGTAACAAACCTGCACATTTACCCCTTGAACCTAAAAGTTGGAAAGAAAAATAGATAAATAAATCTTTAGACAGAAGAAGAAATGATGAAGTAGCCATGAATTTATTTGCACCTACATGTGGAAGCTTTGTGAATCTGATGACTTCAGGATTATAAATCGTTCTGTTTTAAGGACACGTGCACACGAGTGTTCATAGTGGCACTGTTTACAATAGCAAATACTTGGAACCAACCCAAATGCCCATCGATGACAGACTGGACAGGGAAAATGTGGCACATAAACAACATGGAATACTATGCAGCCATAAAAAACAATGAGTTCGTGTCCTTTGTAGGGACATGGATGAACCTGGAAACCATCATTCTCAGTAAACTGACACAAGAACAGAAAATCAAATGCCCCATGTTCTAACTCATAGGCAGGTGTTGAACAATGAGAACACATGGACACAGGGAGGGGAGCATCACACACTGGGGTCTGTGGGTGGGGGGATCTAAGGGAGGGACAGCAGGGAGTGGGGAGTTAGAGAGGGATAACATGGGGAGAAATGTGAGATATAAGTGATGGAGAGGAAGGCAGCAAACCACACTGCCATGTGTGTACCTATGCAGCAATCTTGCATGTTCTTCACGTGTACCTCAAAACCTAAAACACAATAAAATATATATATATATTTTTAAAAGATTATATATATATATTTTATATATATATATATATTTTTAAAAGATTGATAAAGTCATATTGTACTAGCAATCTGATTTTTCAAAGTGGTGGGTCTTTCCGTTATTTCTTGCTGCATCACAAACTAGACCTTAGCGCCCTCAAATCATCATTTTATGATGCTTTTGGATCCTATGGGTCAATAATTCAGAAAGACCATGGCAAGAATGGCTCTTCCTCTGCTCTATGACGTCTGGGGCCTCTCCTGGAATAGGTCCAATGCCAGGCCCTGGAAGAGTTGAAGCTGGAGGAATCACTTCCCGGATGGCTCTACTTCACTCCTTGGCTCCTTGACTGGAAGGTTGCAGACAGGACTGCCTGTAAGTGGCCCTCCAGCCTGGCCATCTCAGGGTGCTCAGATTTCCTACAAGGTAGGCAGAGCTCTAAGGATGAGAGTCCCAGCGGAAGCTGCATGATCATTCATGACAGCCTCAGAAGTCACCAGCATCACTTCTGACATACCCTCAGTCAAAGCAGTCACATGGGCTTGGAGGCAGAGAGGATGTGAGTGTATAGAGCCCACCTCTTGAGGCAGGGAGTGTCAGAGAAGTTGTAGTCATGTTTGAAATCACCACGGTGACTGGCTCTCAGCAAATTTCCAATGAAACAGTGGTCTCTTTATGAATTACACAGCAGCTACCTTCCTGAAAAATTCAGTATGTATTTAAACTTTGTAAATAGTATATTATATATGTATATAGTATGGAAGCTTAGGCTTTATACACACTGAGCAGCATCTTTGAAAATTGTGTAAGGCTCAGGGCACTTCTTCATTGTTTATTACACTCCTGAACACTGCAGGATGCTTAGCAACCTTGGTCCATGCCCATCCCGGTTATTTCTCTCTCGCCTGTAGACTGACCTCCTCTGAGTACTTGGTGCATTGCCTATAGATCAAAACGGCACCCTCAGCCCTCACGCTACACATTCAGCTCACTCTCCCACTCAAATGAGTTCTCACAATACGGTAATGATGATGATAATGTCAATATTGGTAATGGTGACTATAATGATGATGGCAAGGACAGCAGCAGTGACCGTTACCAATTGCTTCCATTTTGCCGGGGACTCCATTACGTTATACACCATCTTACTCCATGCCGACAACAACCCTATGGCAAATATGATTGTCCTTGCTTTTTAGATGAGGAAACTGAGACTTAGAAAGCTTAAATAATCTGTATAGGATGACAAACTTAGAAACTGGGGAACCAAAAAGTTGCATTTTTCTCCTAGCGCTCTGGATAGCTTCGAATGACATTGTGACTTCACCTAACTGTCTTTGGCTGAGGGGATAGAAGTAGTGTTCTGTATATCACTGGGAGCCGTTCTCTCAGAGAAGGACCATGGGCAGGTGGGTGCAATGATAACCATCTCTGGCACAATGGCGAGGAGGAAATTGACGTTCAAAACAGATGTGAAAATGGTAAAAGAACACGAACCTGCTCTTCCAGACCTCCCAGACTCTGGGAGAAGATGGCTGAATCTTCTGAATCTCATCTTCTTCGGGAAGCCTGGAGAATAAAGGCAAAGACAGTTCTAATGTTGAACAAAAGGAAGAAGGTGGAGCCTCTAAACACGAGCTCAATGCAAAATTCTAGATCATGTATTAAAAAGGACGTCGGTGCTGGCCTATTCATTGTTAGCCAGCCAAAGAGGTATCCACATTGTCATCTCCATGCTCTCAGGTGGCCCAGGTCTCCTGGCCTGGTCTGCCATCCTCTTGGCTTGCCTTCTCTGGTCTGTATTCCCAGAACCATACTACTCAGTATGATACCACGTGGCTCACAGAACCACACAGCAGCATGCTAATGGGAGAGCTTGGAAGATCTGTGATTCAACTGCAGAAAGTCCAAAACCTTAGAAGTGTTTTATGCTCCTGTGTACCTACTAATGAGGTGCCTTCATTTAGCAAGAAAATAGATTATAAGCTCTATTTTTATGATCTTTAAAAATGGGGAAAATAAAATTGCACCATGAACTGCAAAAAAGACAAGGAAGAAAAATAGCGTGTGGTTTCTTAATTCAATTGCAGCCAACTGGGTTCCTCTCTCCTGAGCTTTCTTAAAAAAAAAAAAAAAAAACAAATTTATAATATAAATGCTGTTTTGGCACATAATATATTCTACTTTAACTTTGCCTATCTGTATTACAAAAGTGTGTTTATAAAAGCCTTTGAGAGCTTCTTGGAAATATAATAACATTTTTAGAATAAAAAGTATTATTGAGGTGTTATTCTCTAAATTAAAAAAAAGTCTGGCTATGAATATTTTATGTCTATGTGACATAATTTATATAAAAAGATGATCATATTGGTGAGGAGATATGCAAAAGATGAACAGATGTAAAGAAAATTCATATTCCTGTTTCCTTTAGAACCATTAATTCTATGGCAAACAACATCTCTAATGTTTTATGTTTTCCTTGAATAGTATTTTCACAGCAAATGTGAAAATCTTATTCATATAAGGGCCCTCTAATGGTGTCCTTAACCTAATATCAGTCATCATTTGGACACTTTCAGGGCCCAAGCCCTGGAGAGGAATCCACACTTATTGTGAGGGATGCCAACCTTAGTTTCTTAGATTTCTTGCCATGAGAAACCCGCTGTCATTATTCAAGAAATGCCTACAGGAAGATGTTCTCAAAAATTGAGTCTCTCTCCTTCTGCTCCTGGATGCAGAAGGACCCTGTGGCTCAGTTGGTCTAGCAACCTGCCTCCAGCAGAGACATATGCAAACCGCCCTCTGCAGTGAATATGTTCCCTGTATTATTTCTGGCTCTATTCTTCCTCCAGACCTACGTTCTCTGACAGAAACTTCCCCAGTGATAGAAATAGTCTACAGCTGTGCTGTCCCATATAGCAGCCACTAACATCATCTGGGTATTGAGCACAAGAAATGTGGCTCGCGTGACTAAGGAGCTGACTTTTTAATTTTAATTAATTTAAATGTAAATAGCCTCATGTGACTAGTGGCTATCTTATTACCTGAGCACTTCTAGAGCCTCCAGAGATTTTGCGCAAAACAAAACAAAACAAAAAACAAAACACAAGACAAAGGTGAACACAATCAGAGTTTGGTCTGAGTTAAATAAAATTCCATGGTGACTTGGAAAGTTGTTTCTTACAAAAAACTAGTAACACTTGAAATAAACCCTTGCCATGTATTGGCACCACCTAAGAGCCAGGCAAAGTCTGCAGGAAGTGCCTGAACAGTCTTATTTTATTGTTGTATTTAACTCATAAGATCCTTATGAAGTATCATCTCCCCAACTCCTTTTTTTTCATTTGGAAATGGAAAAAAAACCTATGGTTTAGAAAGATTAAGGATCACAGCTTGTTCTTGGCAGAGGGAGGCTTTGAACTTGGGTCTGAGGCCAATTCCTATGGTAGTGCTTCACATTCTTCCTCCATGTCTTGTTGGAATTTACGCTACCTTCTAACTAGAGACTAGAAAGACCTTCTTAATGGGATAGAACAAGTTCCTCAGTGCAAAGTTCTATTTCCACATGTGACTCCCCTGTAAGATTGTAAGTGGCCATGGAAGGTGACTCTGTGACACTGAACTTGTGTCTGAATTGTCCATTCTCCCTCTTGGTGGCCCTATTTGTTCAGTAAGAAGACTATAAGAAATGATTTATGACCTCTTGGGGTGGTAGAAAACATTGCACTGGCATTTGTATGTAGTCACGAGACAGTTAGGTTTAGTGTTAAGATAGTAAATCATGGTCTCAAGGAAGCCTAAGGTCTCCCACCGGCATTTTGCATCTTCAGACAGGTCACTCCATCCTAGAAACTTCTGCTTTGTCATCCTTAAAATGGGGTAATAATAGTTCCTACTTCATGAGTTCCTTGCTGTGAATCAGTGAATGATTGTATTTGAAGTATTAGCATGGTGCCTACCATGCAGTAAGTGCTCAATAAAAATGAGAGGTTATTGGTTCTATTATTACTCTACAGCCACTTCAGCTCATGCCCATAAGGTTTATTATTAGTTTCTTATTTGATTCTTCTTAGGAGGGAAAAGAGATGTTGATCACAGAAGACACATGCATGAAAGCCAATGGGATGACTGCTGTCAAGTGACTTTCTCTCTCTCTCCTGAGATATAAATGCAATCAAATGAGCTCCCCAGTTGCTGGTTTGTACATAACAGAAAAAAAAAAAAAACAAGAATATGCTCTCTTTCCCTCCCCTTGTAATTGATAACGTCTAGCCAAAACGGGGAGGCTCTATCTCACTCTTTTTCTAGCATGGCCCAGATTCTTGACTATCCAATACTCACCTTGGGGTTACAATGGCCCATGCTGCCATCATGGATAATATAGAAAGGGAGGTCAGATGGTGTGTTAGAAAGAGCCAGTGACAGAATCAAAAATCCTGGATCTGAGTCCTGATTTTGTGGTGGCTTACTCTGTGGCTCATACACATCACTGAAGCCTTCAGCAGATCCGTCTGTGAGATGAAGAATTTAAACTCCAGGAATTCTCCAGCACTACCTGGCACTAACTGGGTATCGGTATCCAGTGTACTCAGAAGCTACTTTATCAACAGCCATTTATTAGACCCGGATGTGTTAGGGTCATGCTAGCTACGACTATAGATAATTCTCCAAATCTCACTGGCATAGTACAGCAAGTATTTATTTCTTGCTTATGTAAAGTCTAATCAGATGCTCCTGATCAGCCAGATAGCTTTCCTTTAAGATACAACTCAGAGGTCAAGAGATTGAGACCATCCTGGTCAAAATTAGCTGGGCATGGTGGCGTGTGCCTGTAATCCCAGCTACTCAGGAGGCTGAGGCAGGAGAATTGCTTGAACCCAGGAGGTGGAGGTTGCGGTGAGCCAAGATCGTGCCATTGCACTCCAGCCTGGGTAACAAGAGTGAAACTCCGTCTCAAAAAAAAAAAAAAAAAAAAAAAAAAGAAAGAAACAACTCAGAGATCCAGGCTTCTTTCCTGTAGTCTTCAGTACAGGTTCCAAGTTTGTCAGCTTAGGGGAAGGGTCTGGGGGATGGCTTGGGAGGGGTTTCTATGGGCCAGATCTGGGAGGAACACACATCACTTCCATTCTCATTCCACTGGAACTCAAGCTCACAAGCACACCCAACTGCAAATGGGGGCTGGAAAATCTAGTCTGGCTGGGTGACCAGAAGGAAGAGGAAATGGGTGTAGTGAACATCTATGCCTTTACCCAGCCTCTCAGCAGTATCAGATGATTGCCGCTGTCACACCAAGTGACTCTTACGATAGTCAAAAGCAAAGAAACCAAGTTTTAGGTAATTTGGTGGCTGCGTGTGTGTGCATGTATGTGTCTATTGCAGGGGTGGGGGGATGCGGTGCAGGCCGTAGGGATATAACACTTCCGTTAAACTTTTCAAATACTGAAAGAAGTTGATAAATTCTCTTCTCATTCCTTAGGTTTTAGCCTCTTGCCAAAGCATGTAGAGGTTCCAGCCCTTATTGCCTAGCCCTTATTCCAAGGACAGGAAGACCCTACTCCACTTTCTAATTGATTCTTGGGGATCTGGAGAGGAAGTCTTGAGCTCCCCCTAGGGGCCAACAAGGTCCTCTTCATCTTTTTTTTTTTAATTGCAGTTTAGGTTTTGGGGTACATCTGAAGAACATGCACGATTGTTGCATAGGTACACACATGGCAGTGTGGTTTGCTGCCTTCCTCCCCCTCACCTGTATCTGTCATTTCTTCCCATGCTATCTCTTCATCTTTATATTCTGACTGCCTTCTCTTTGAGTTGGCTTCTGCACAGCACCTTATCCCAGCTGACATAGGGCTGAGATACAATGATTTCTTCTCCACGCTTCGTAGAATGTTGTATGCTGTTCCAGCTCTCCTGTGTATGTCTGCTAGATTTTCTTCATTGCCACTTCGCCTTTTCAGTCTTATACTTAGTTTTATTAATCTTCCTTCACAGTACATCTAATTTTCATAAAACAATGGGCATTTTAAAATAAAGAAAAAACGAATATACGCATTTCTTAAGATAGCTCAAGAATCAATTGCAAAGAAAAACATCAGTTAACCAGACGATAATATCACCTACAAATTTGACCACCTTTTTTAGGGTAAAGAACTTTTAGAAAGATAACATAAGAGGATAAAATAATGAAGCTTCTGTCACATTTAAAATATTTTATTTTTCTATAATTTTCACAACATCATTTGTAAGCATCTTTGAATAGTGAAATGAGATCCAGGTTTGGGGTCACACCTGAGTTCTGCAAGGCTATGCCTCTGCTTCTCAGTATTCTTACGTATAAAATAACAGTAGAGGCGCTTAGTTGCTAAATTTTCTCTTTCTTTTTTTGTTTTTTTGAGACAGGATCCCACTCTGTCACTCAAGCTGGAGTGCAGTGGCATGTGATCACGGCTCACTGCAGCCTCAACTTCCTGGGCTCAAGTGATCCTCCCGCCTCAGCCTTCCAAATACCTGGGACTAAAGGCATATGCCACCACACGCAGCTACTTTTTTTTTTAATTTTTATTTTTGTAGAGACAGAGTTTCACTGTGTTGCTCAGGCTGGTCTTCAACTCCCAAGCTCGAGCATTCCTACTGCTGTGGCCTCCCAAAGTGCTGAGATTACAGTTGTGAATCACTGCACCCAGCTTAGCTGTTAAAGTCTACACTGATTGCTTCGAAGACTGAATGAGGTAAATTATAAAGCACACAGCAAAAGTGGCAAGCACCTGGTGGGTGCCTCATACAGGGTCACTTCCTCATGTAAGAATGATCTTCTGAAATATCAAAGCCAAAATCAGCTGGCTCTCAGCCTTGAAAAGTTCTGCAGTCCCCATAAAGCACCAAGGAGGTAGGAGCCTCATTCCTGTCAAAGAGCTTTCTTAATAATGCAAATGCAGGGACACTGACCCTATGTAAGTACTTTTTACTTTTTATTTCTATTTATTTATTTATTATCCTTTAAATTCTAGGGCATATGTGTAGATCGTGCAGGTGTGTTACATAGGCATACACGTGATTTGGTGGTGGTTTGCTGCATCCATCACCCTGTCATCTACATTAGATATTTCTCCTAATGCTATCCATCCCAAAACCTACACCACCTGCTATTCCTCCCCTAGCCCCCACCCCCCCGGGCCCCAGTATATGACGTTCCCCTCCCTGTGTCCATGTGTTCTCATCGTTCAACACCCATTTATGAGTAAGAACATGTGGTGTTTAGTTTTCTCTTCTTGTGTCAGTTTGCTGAGAATGATGGTTTCCAGTTTCATCCATGTCCCTGCAAAGGACATGAACTCCCTTTTTTATGGCTGCATAGGATTCTATGGTGTATATGTGCCACATTTTCTTTATC
This sequence comes from Saimiri boliviensis, assembly GCF_048565385.1. Lineage (NCBI taxonomy): Eukaryota > Metazoa > Chordata > Mammalia > Primates > Cebidae > Saimiri > Saimiri boliviensis. The sequence goes on from NC_133459.1 coordinate 13,074,641, forward strand.
CAGTCTATCACTGATGGGCATTTGGGTTGGTTCCAAGTTTGCTATTGTGAACAGTGCCACAATAAACATACTAGTGCGTGTGTCTTTATAACAGAACAATTTATAATCCTTTGGGTATATACCCAGTAATGGGATTGCTGGGTCAAATGGAATTTCCATTTCTAGATCCTTGAGGAATCCCCACACTGTCTTCCACAGTGGTTGAATTAATTTATACTTCCACTAACAGTGTAAAAACAACCCTATTTTTTCCACATCCACTCCAGCATCTGTTGTCTCCTGATTTTTTAATTGATTGTCATTCTAACTGGCATGACTAGAAAGCCTCCACAGTGTGTCTTTTATATACAGAGCCCTTCCTACTGCCTCTGCCAAGAGAACATAAATTAAAGATGTAGTACCTGACCTTAAGGATCTTAAAAAGCACACATAGGTGAAGACTGAGAACATTCCAAACAAATTTTCCAGTTGAATATAAAGATCTGTGCAAGGTGTGGGGGCGGGGGTGGAGGGGATGGTAGATGTGACTGGAGCATGCATAGCAGATCAATGACAAGTTAGGATAAACCTTCCTGGACTAAATTTGTGCCAAATCTGGAAGGTGACGAATGTGAGTCAATGAAACCAAAGGAGAGCTTTTCATAAAATTGCCTACACAATCTTTTGGCGAAGCAGGTTGGCATATGTATCAGGAAGTTTTAAGATGTGCATATTCGGATTCTAGAATTCCACTGCTGCAATTCTACCAGGTGGAAGGAATTCTCAAAATGGAGAAAACTTCACTGCTGGAGGGATTACAAAATGATGCAGCCACTTTGGAAAGTAGTTTGGCAGCTCCTCAAAATGTTAAATAGTTACTGTATGACCGAGCAGTTCCACCCGGAGATATATACTCCAAAGAATTGCACCCCAAAGAATTGCTGTATATATTCATGTGAACACTTCTGCACAGATGTTCACAGCAGCATTATTTATAACAGCCAACAAGTGGAAACACAAATGACATCAGTTGATGATTGAATACACAAAATGTGGTGTAACCACACAATCAAATATTCTACATCCGTAAAAAAGAATGAACTACTGTAACATGGGTGAAGCTTGACAACATTGCACAAAGGAAAAGAAGCCAGTCATAGATGGCCATGTATTGTATGATTTCTTTTATGTGAATTGTCCAGGATAGATAAATTCATGGTCAGAAAGTATAGTGGTTTTCAGGGGAAGGGGAGTGTAGGGAGTGCTTACTATTGGGGAAGGGGTTTCTTAGGGGGTTAGCAAAACAAAACACAAACACTTCTAACATGGGATAGTGCTGGTGGCTGCACAACTCTGTGAATATACTAAAAATGTCCGATTTGTCACTTTAAAAGGATGAATTTTATGGTACGTGGATTATATCTCAATAAAGCAGTTGTAAAAAATAGAAAAAAGTTTTATGCATAAAGATGACACAGTGATATTTTTTCTAAGACTGAAAAATTGGAAACGATCTAGACGTCAGTCACAGTAAAGTCAGAAAATGCTATGGCCCCTGGATGGACTCTTAGGCATCCATTTAAATCATTGTTGATGTGAAAAGACAGGAGTCCTGTCTGGCTTTACTGCTGGAAGCAGCACCCTTTTTAGCAATCCAGTCTCTCTTTGAGCAATTCTGCATGGTCTTGAACAGGCACAGGGACAGGTTTTTGGGTTCTGTTTGTTTTGTTTTGTTTCATGCAGGTTTCTCACCCCGACCCCATGTTGCCCTGACAGCTCTTCCATGAGCAAAGCTCTGACATCATCGCTCCTCACTTCTTGGGGGAGAAGACGCCTTATCTAATGTCGTCCTAAAGAACAACATAGAACCTTCCCCTTAATTTCCAGAGTGCAAGAAAAGATAAACATCCTACTTTTATGATCTTATCTTACGATTGAGGGAAAATGGGAAGAAAGTCCTATACAGATGCTAATTTGCCTCTCCCACCCTGGTCCAGTCCACCCTACATGTTTTTAGTCTCCAGCTCCTGACTGACTTCTATTTTGCCTTCATCAGGTTTTATCTGGCAGAGAAAGGTGTGAAGGACCTTTCAGGGTTGGGACTAAAGGCTCCGCTGACACCCAGACCCTGAGGTAGAAGGGAGAGTTTCTCTCCTCTTCCTAGTCCCACATCTGCCGCGCGCAGGTCTCCCTCTTATACAGCAGGATTGACTTCTTTTGAAGGTAACTCGGGGGAGAAAAATCCATTCTCTTCCTCTCAGGGGACCACAGAGGCCTGGCTGGGCCTGCCCTCGGGATGTTTCTCAGATGCAGGGGACTTAATGCACTGAACAGGAAGAGACCAGAGAAAAGCTGTGTTCCGCTTCATCCAGTCCCTTTCAGGTACCTTCCCTCAAGGATGACTTGAAGCTAATTGAATCCACTGTCATATTGCATAAAAAGTATCAGCCAGGCAAGGTGGCGCATGCCTGTAATGACAGCACTTTGGGAGGGGGAGGTAAGTAGATTGCTTGAGCCCAGGAGTTTGAGACCAGCCTGGGCAGCATGGCAAAACCTGGTCTCTATTTAAAAAAAAAAAATACAAAAAATTAGCCAGGTCTAGTAGTGGTGTGCACCTGCAGTCCCAGCTACACAGGAGGCTGAGATGGCGGGATTGATTGAGCCCAGGAGGTCAAGGCTGCCATGAGCCATGATCACACCACTGCACTCCAGCCTGGGTGACAGAGCTGTCCCCCAAAAGTATTAATACAAAGAAGTATTACTGAGATAACATGAAAGAAACACAATCAACCATCACATATAAACAATGAAAATAAACGTACAGGGGGATATGCCCGCATTCAATACACCAAAAGATTATCAGAAAATACTTTTTTCTGTTTTACAACATTATCCTCGGTAGGTAAGTACTAAGTGTGACCCTTTTCAGGTTCATCTTTAGGGGAGGAGGAGCAGAGAGCGTGAACACCTTTCAGTATCTCACTCTCTGATCTTCAGCGGTTGATTGCTCTTAGTCTTAACGTGAAAACTGCACTCAGTAGATAAGAAACACAGACAAAGAAGATGTTCCTGAATCTCGGGGGTGTTCTGGACTGAAGGGCCAGTGTATTTTCCCATTAACATGATTTTTAATAGCCGAGGAGTGAGCCCCTGAGTCCCCATTGTGCCGGAAAGCAGTTGCAAAGAGCTCTGACCTTGGCTTTCAATCATCGCCTTGTCAGATGAAATCATTTCATGCGTTCACCGGTCTTTGGCCTCTATCATTTCCAAACTCATCTGGAGAGTTTCAGTATGCAGATACTTTTCTTTGAGTATCTTTGATTTAGTCACAACTTCTCCCTGGCAATGAGAGAGAATGCCCTGTTATAATGTAGCATAAATCACCTGGGAACATGCTAGAGAACATCATTACATAATAGGTTGGTGTAATCAGTATAATCAAATAATTGAAGCAGGTGATTGACTCAGCAAACATTTATTAAGGACCTACTGAGTACAAAGGCCATAGAGATATAAAGATGAATGTTACATCCTGGGCTTCCTGGTAGCTCATAATGGGTTGAATGAGAGTCCTGGCAGGTCACAGACTGTATCATGACAGTAAGAACAGAAACGACGAAGTCAAAGAAACCCACCTGGGAATTCAGTGATGCCACATGCAGGCTGTGTGTCCCTGGCTACAGGAATACATTCTACCCCAGAAAGTTCCTCTAATTTACAAAATCAGATACTAAGCTCATTAACTTTCAGCCTTTCTTCTTTTCTAATACGCAAAGTTAAGGCTATACATTTCTCTCTAGCTGCCTCCAGTTTTTTAAAATGACATTTTTAACAGCTTTATTAAGATAAAATTCACATACCATACAATTCAGTCATTTGAAGGGTACAATGCATGGTGTTGAGTATATTCACAGAGTTAATGCTGCCATCACCACAGTCGATGCAGTATCTGCCTTGTAAGGTGATTTTTGAGGATTAAATGAGATGACCTAGGTAAGCACTAGACCCAACGCCAGACACTTAGTAGGTTTTCTGCTGGTTTTTATTCTTGCTGCTGCAGTCGGTGCTGGGGCTGGCATCATGGAAGGCTGGAAGGAGTAGGTGATGGGGCCAAATGAGAAGGTAAAGAGGCATGTGCAACCCGCTGCCTGGGCATCCTCTCCAGATGGGAGTGACAGACTGTCATCATTAGCTGCTAGTAGATTCTTTTCCAGCCCTCATATGGAGCCAACTGAATTCAGTTAACAGGAGTCATTTGGGACTGGCTTGGGTGGGTTAAATTCAGAACTGATTATCATCAGGCCTGGCGGTTACACACCAACATGTTAACAAACAAACAACAACACGCTTCTCAGCTGAACAATAGCGATGCTAAATTTAGCTCCTCTTGGCCATCAGGGCTGGAGCCCGTGAGAGGCCAGACATTTCTCTGGATGCTTCTTATTTGCTAAAGCACTACAGCTGGCCCTCAGAGGGTACTCGGCCAAGCCAAGGGAGCGGCTCTGGAGGGGTATCGCAATCCTGATGGGGAAAGCATGGGGGATCTGGACTTTCCCAGTATCGGCAGAGCCACAGCATCACACAGAGAATCGACGTGTGTGTGCGTCACCAGCACAAACACCACTCTTTCATTTGTTAGCCTCATTTTAATTCGTTTTTGCTTTTCTGTTATCACCCTGAAGGTCTTTTAGGAGGCTGGTTTATGTGGCGTCATTTTCTCTGGGTTACTGCTGTCAACTCACGGAGCTCTCTAAGTTTGCGGACCTGAAATCTAACTGAACGAAAGAGTTTGAGCTGACTTTTGTTGTCCTCGGCAGCACATTATACACATAAGTTGGGCTTCTTTAGATCATTCATGTTTAGGCCGACTGAGTGTGAGCTTGCCTGCTTGGAACATGTTTGGTTGTCACAAGCAAATAATAATGGGTGAGGAGAGATGGTGCTGCTGGCATTTGATGGGTAGAGGCACCCCCGGGTGTTGCTAAGTCACAATGCCCAGGATGGCAGCTCTCCCCTACCTCAACAAAGGTGTCCCCAGCCGCAAATATTTGTAGTGCTGAGCTTTCAACTGAGCTGTACATGAGACTAGCGGATGCCTATGGAGATTTGGGGCAAAGGCCTTGCCTGTCTATTCGCTATCCAATGGCGATTAGGTGGCTGCCCCATTCATTGGTTTAAAGGGCACTGGAAGGTCTGACTTCCCCAGACAAGAGAGTCCCCTTTCTCTTTCTCTCTCTCTCCGACTTGCCCTGAGAAGCTCATATTGTGTCTTTTGGATTAAGGCACTGAAGTCAAATCTTTTTTATTTTTTTTGAGATGGAGTCTTGCTCTGTCACCAGGAGTGCAGTTATGCCATCTCAGCTCACTACAACCTCTGCCTCCAGGGTTCAAGTGATTCTCCTGCCTCAGCCTCCCAAATAGCTGGGATTACAGGCGTGCACCACTGTGCCTAGCTAGTTTTTGTATTTTTAATAGAGATGAGATTTCACCATGTTGGCCAGGATGGTCTCAGTCTCTTAACCTCCTGATCTGCCCGCTTCGGCCTCCCAAAGTGCTAAGATTACAGGTGTCACCCCCTCACCCCCCAACCCCCCCGCACCTGGGCTACTGAACACAAACCTATCTTAAAGGCAGAAACAGATTTATAATAACAATAGTTGTTAATGAAAGGACTTAGCATTCATTTCCTCACTATTTCTGGCACACCTACTGTGAGCCAGCCATGGTGTTATTCCCTACCCATGTTTTGGCTTACTGACTCCTTCCTGTCCTTGGTGGGTGGTGGGGGTTGCCATTCTTTCCATTTCACAGATGAGAAAAGAGAGGCTCAAAGAGGGACTTAATCAAGACCCTAGTAAGGAGGGGAGATGCTGTATTGAGGAGGACTCAACTGGCCTCTGAAAGAAACTTTGAATTCCTGACATATGTCAGAAAATAGAAGAAGTTGCTTTTCATAATATCTATTTCTAAAAAAAAAAAAAGTCCAACTTTTTGAGAGCAGAGTTTGATGTTTGTTTTCTATTATTCTTTTCCCTGTACCCCACCCCCAAAATTGCCAAACCTCCTTACTTGCAGAAGACAATTTTGGATTCTTACAAAAAAGCAGCTGCACAGATGCCATGGTTTTTTTTTTTTTTTTTTTTTTTTTTTTTTCACAAAGCATTTGCCTGGTTAGACCCTGTTCTATTTTCTGACCTGTTGCTCTGTGAAGAAAGATGCTCTCCAGAAAGCTTGGCCTGAGCCTACATTTTCCCTTGGGCAAAAGACTCAGCTTCTCTCAGGATATGTTATACTCCTATACTTAAAATTTATTTTAAATAGTGGAGAAAGAAATTAATCTGAAGACTGTAAACTGAGCAAGATAAGAATGACACAGATAAGCAGATAATACATCAGTTCCTAAATACCAGTTATGAAAGATTATAATGAACAGAAAACATTTAATCCACCGTGTGAAGCAAGAGGGTGACCTCGGAGAGGTTGTCTGAGGTTTCCTTGGGGGGAAGCCCAGCCAGTGTTAAAAATGACGTCTGTGAGAATGACAGACCTTCCAGCCAATGTAATCACCACTTCTTAAGGAGAAAGAGAAAAATCTCTGAAAAATATTACGTATGTATTTGAACAAAAAAAAAATATGGAATATCTACTGTGTACCAGCTAGGACTAAGGCAATAAATAGACAAAGTCCCTGCAGTTGAGGACTTATATTTGGGTGGGGGGATAAGGCAAAGAAACACTAAAGAATAAAGCGTACTATTGCAGGGGATGACTTTGCTAAGAAGGAAAATGAACTATCAGCCCATAGGCTTGTGTCCAATGCGATGCCACCATGTGACAAAGGAGGCACAAAGCTAGCTTGAACTTTGACCCATTGCTAGTCCACATTTTCCCCAGCCCCCACTGTCTCAGAAGCTCTGTTTCCTAGAACCAGTGTTCTCTGGCAATTCAGCATCGTTACAAGCTCTTTTGTATCTGAACCACCCAGTGCACAACCCGGGCCCTTGTCCTTGATCTCTCAAAACAAATACAACAAAAACCCAATTGCAGGAATGAGCAAGTGAAACAAAACATAAGAACAGGTCATACAAGGATACATTTGGATGTATCAGTCTTCTCTGATGATTACCAATGACAATGAAGATTAAGTGACAGCAGCACGTGACCAAGGACCCCAAATGGGACATCAGACAGTTAAAAGCCCTTCAGTCACATCTCCCTTGGGCCACCCACTGCATCGCTCAAGAAACGTCCCTCCTTGCCCCGCCACCATGCCCCCATATACACACATACTGTCTTTCTCTGTTTTCTGTTTTGTTCCTCATTATTCCTTCTCTTGGGCTCTCTCCAGAAACCCGGCATCTTTCTCTTTTCTTTGAGAGCAAATTCGCCCTCTTTCCTGTCAAAGCCACCTGCACATACCTGGAGGATCAGGCTCTCTGTTGACTAGCAGGTTTCTAGTTGGGCCCTACCCTTTACTGCAGGCAGAAGGTAAATTTTCCTTTATTTTCTCTCCACCAGTCTCTGGGAGGTGCGGAAGGAGGGGAGAAGAACAGAGTGATTTATTGTAACATTGACATATAAATTATGCCACTTCATTTAGAACAGAAACATGGCGATGGTCAGTTTTGGTTTAACGTAGCTGTTCAAAATAGCTCCTCTCTTCATTCACACGAGTATCTGGGTAAAGGTAGGTGAGCAGGAAGCAGTCAAGGCTAGGTTAAGAATTTGCATATGGCTGACAATACTGTACCGTGTATTTGTTAAGATGACCCAGCTCACGTTAAGTGTTCTTACCACAATAAAAACACAAATAATGAAAGAATTTGCCTGCTCTATGAAACAGTTGGCAGGCTGTTGCTAGGGGCAACCTTATTTATCTCTATGTAAATTTAGGATGGGGTCTGCACTGGAACCAGAGGGGAAAGGAGTTTCTAATCTCACTCTGGGGAGAATGGGGAAAACATGTACTTAATGCATGCTTCAGACTAAATGGGATGCAGAGTCCTAATGTCCTCACCTTCCAGAGGGCCAGCGTAGTTTACCCATCCTCACAACCCACAGAGCTACCCTCGGGGGCCAAGGAAAACCGGGATTTCCTGACCCTGGACTCAGTTCAAGAGGGACATGCAGAACTGAGCATCCCAATTTTGCATGCTCGATCCATCTTCGTAGATAAAGTAATAGAAACAACAATTGAACAGAGAAAAATTATTAAAATGTATCGTTACATTTTTTAAAAAGCAACCTCTTGAGATATATTCTCCTTTCAGTTCCTTGAACGCTTTTGGATACCCCCTGCCTCTAGACACCTGTGTTTTCTGTTCCCTCCACCTGGAACATTTTTGCTCTGAGTCCTTGAGTCTAAGAGTGCTCCTTCTCATTGAGATACTCCTCAAATGCCACCTTGGAGAGAATCCACCTCTGGCTACTTTCTCTACAGAAGTAACCTGCCTGCGTGGCCTCATACAAACTAACTGTCTAACCCATTATTATGTTCCCTTAGTTTAAATTTATTCATTTGATTGATGTTTCCCAAGTGCTGTGCTAGGTTCTGGGGAAACAGCAGGGAGCAAAATCCACAGCACTCTCTGGCCTCACGGAGCTGAGGTTCTAATGCGCCATGCTAGACGATGAACAGAGTAAATGGGTCCTATGGACTACTTGGAGGACGGTAATTTTATTTCTCCCTGCAGTTTGGGAGACATAAAAGCTGCAGGGAGGTAGGGAGTGCTGGTATGGAGTGGCCGAGGAAGGTGGTTTGGGGAATCTTGGGGGAGGAAGAGCATTTCAGACAGAGCAGCAAGTGCAAAGGCCCTGAGGCAGCGGCATGTGTCGGGAGGTGAGAATCCACAGTGAACGGGAAAGCTAGAGTGGCTGGTTAGGTGGGGAGGGGGCATTGTCAGAGAAAGGACATGCAGATGATGTAGGGCCTTGTTAACCAGTGCAGACAGAGGATTTTCTTCTGAGTGAGTTGAGGCAATTGTAGCATTTTGAGCAGAAGAGCAGCATGTTCCAGCCTGTATTTTAGTTTTTCTGTTTTTGTTGTTGTTGTTGTTTTGTTTTGCTTTTTGGATTTTTTTTTTTTTTTTTTTTTTTTTTTTTTTGAGATGGAGTCTTGCTCTATCACCCAGGCTGGAGTGCAGTGGTGAGATCTCAGCTCACTCTGCCTCCACCTCCCAGGTTCAAGTGATTCTCCTGCCTCAGCCTCCTAGATACCTGGAATTACAGATGTGTGTTGCCACACTCAGCTAATTTTTGTATTTTTTTTTTTTTAGTAGAGCCGGGGTTTCACCATGTTGGCCAGGCTGGTCTTGAACTCTGGACCTCAAGTGATCCACCTGCATCAGCTTCAGAAGAATGTGTCAGAGGCTGTGGCTTTTCCCTAGGCAGGAGAGGGAACAGGCAGGCATCAGGTTGGGAGTGTGCACGCGTGCACACACACACACACACACGCACATTTATGCAAAAGAATGCATTTGTGTCCATGTATTCTGCTTGATTATTGCTCTCCTGACTTGACAATGTGTCACCTGCATCTTTCCATATCAACAAATGTGGAACTATGTCATAATTTTAGTGTGTTCATATTATTCCCTTGTGTGGATATACCATAATTTATCTAGCCAGTCCTGAATCAAACACCTTCACAGTTTCACATTTTTCACCATGGTACAAAATTCTGCAGTGACCATTCTTGAACATATATCCCTGAGCACTAGCTTGTCCAAGTATTTCTTTGAGGCAGATTCCTAGAAATAGAGTTGTTAGGTCACAGTCTATATGTGGTGGAAGGATTCTGATGCATTATGACAAATTGCCTGGGGGAAAATGTGTACCAAGAACATCCCAGCAGTTGTGCTCCTGTTTCCTCATCTCATTTTAAGTATAATCACTGTTTTTATTCACTGCTAAGTTGATAGATTAAAACAATACGGTATTTCTTGCATTTGACCAGCAATCCCATTGCTGGGTATAAAAGAATTTAAATCGTTCTATTATAAAGATACCTGCATGCATTTGTTCATGGCAGCACTATTCACACTCACAAAGACATGGAATCAACTCAAATGTCCATCAATGATAGACTGAATTTTAAATATGTGGTACATATGCACCACAGAGCATGATGTAGCCATTAAAAGGAACAGGATCGTATTCTTTACAGGGACGTGGATGAAGCTGGAAGCCATTATCCTCCACAAACTAATGCGGGAACAGAAAACCCAAACACCACATGTTCTCACTTGTAAGAGAGAGCTAAATAATGAGAGCATGTGGACACAGGGAGGGGAACAGCACACACTGGGGCCTGTTGGGGGAGAAATGGGGGAAAGGAGAGAGCATCGGGAAAAATAGCTAATGCATGCCACGCTTAATACCTGGGTGATGGGTTGATGGGTACAGCAGACCACCATGGCACACGTTTACCTATGTAGCAAACCTGTACATCCTGTATGTGTGCCCCAGAACTTAAAATACATATTATGGTATTATATATATGTGGTGTATATATATATATAATATATATATAATATATATATTATATATATTATATATATGTAAATATATGTGTATGTGATATAGATTATATTATATATAATAAAATACCATATATATAAAATAGCCATATATAATATATAAAAATATAGAACATATATAAATATATATATGGTATTTCTTGTTATTTATTGCCATTTCATGGCTTTACCCATATTTTATCTGGGCTATCGGCCTTTTATTAATATTTCAGAGCACTTAATACATTAAAAAATATATTACCATAAATGTTGCAAAATTTTAAGGATTTTTTTCTTATAATTTTTTTTGTTTTGTTTTGGGAAGCTATGAAATAGATGCATATAAAAATATATGGCCGGGCACGGTGGCTCAAGCCTGTAATCCCAGCACTTTGGGAGGCCGAGACGGGTGGATCACGAGGTCAAGAAATCGAGACCATCCTGGTCAACATGGTGAAACACCGTCTCTACTAAAAATACAAAAAAAATTAGCTGGGCATGGTGGCGCGTGCCTGTAATCCCAGCTACTCAGGAGGCTGAGGCAGGAGAATTACCTGAACCCAGGAGGCGGAGGTTGCGGTGAGCCGAGATTGCGCCATTGCACTCCAGCCTGGGTAACAAGAGCGAAACTCCGTCTCAAAAAAAAAAAAAAAAAAAAAAAAAAAATATATATATATATATATATATATATATATATATATGATGCACTTACAAAAGATACAAAAAATAAAATACACACTGTATACTCCTGATCCAGCTCAAAGAATGGAACATTCCCAACGCCCCAGGTACATTCTCTTTTCCCCCCGCCAAACCAATCACTTGGGGGTGATGGTTCCCTCCCTGCTCTTTATAGTTGTGTCTAATGTGTAAATCTTCATAAACAGCATAGTTTTCATTGTGCAAGGTTTCGAGCTTTATGAAAATAAAATCACACTTTATGTATCTGTCCATGTTCTGCCTTTTTTTTTTTTTTTTCAAACAATATGCGTGTGAGCTTCCTCTAGGTTGAAGCCTGCCTGCAGGTCCCCATCTCTCCCAGTGTAGCTGTGTAAAAATGCCTCTAGAAGTGTGATTTCTGAGTCCCCAGAAATGCGTATCTTAAAATAACCCAGCTTATGCCAAATTATTTTCCAAAGTGGTTTTTACCAGTTTATAGTTTGTTCCGTACTATATGAAGCTTCCAATTTTGATCATATCCTTGCCAAAGCATGTTATTGTCTGACTTTTAATTACTTTCCTAATCTAGTGTGCACAAACACTAGATTATATGGGAGTAGATAAGGAACATTCTTTTAGTATTAAAAAAAGGCAAGGTCTTGAAGCGGTTAGATTTTTAAAAACAGCAATTTAAAAAAATATTTGTTTTATTGTTCCTAGAATACTAGGAAGGCAAACTAACACTTTTCTTTCATCAGGCTGAAAGTGAACAGAACTTTAGTTAAAAGTCGAGGTAATTTTAAGGTCAGATAACCAAGCTATCTGGGGGACAATTTTCAGGAAGAGATGGTTACATTATTAAAAACCAAATCATCTCCTCTTTGAGGTTGTGGATAAGATCAGTGTTAGATTTCTAATCCTTTGGATATATACCCAGCAATGGGATTGCTGGGTCAAATGGGATTTCTATTTTTAGGTCATTGAGGAATCGCCACACTGTCTTCCACGATGGTTGAACTAATTTACACTCCCACCAACAGTGTAAAAGTGTTCCTGTTTCTCCACATCCTCTCCAGCATCTGTTGTCTCCAGGTTTTTAAATGATCGCCATTCTAACTGGCGTGATATGGTATCTCAATGTAGTTTTGATTTGCATTTCTCTGATGACCAGTGATGATGAGCATGTTTTCATATGTTTGTTGGCCTCCTGTATGTCTTCTTTTGTAAAGTGTCTGTTCATATCCTTTGCCCACTTTTGAATGGGCTTGTTTATTTTTTTCTTGTAGATCTGTTTTAGTTCTTTGTGAATTCTGGATTATCAGCCCCTTGTCAGATGGGTAGACTGCAAAAATTTTTTCCCATTCTGTTGGTTGCCGATTCACTCTAATGACTGTTTCTTTTGCCGTGCAGAAGCTATATCCAAAAGATTATAAATCATTCTACTATAAGGACACATGCACATTAATGTTCATTGCAGCCCTACTGTTTACAATAGCAAAGACCTGGAACCAACCCAAATGCCCATCGATGATAGACTGGACAGGGAAAATGTGTTACATGTACACCATGGAATATTATGCAGCCATCAAAAATGATGAGTTCATGTCCTTTGTAGGGACATGGATGAACCTGGAAACCAGCATTCTCAGCAAACTGATGCAAGAGCAGAAAATCAAACACTGCATGTTCTCACTCATAGGCAGTTGTTGAACAATGAGAACACATGGACACGAGGAGGGGAGCTTCACACACTGGGGTCTGTTGTGGGGAAATGGGGGAGGAATAGGGGGTGGGGAAGTGGGGAGAGATAGCATGGGGAGAAATAACAGATATAGGTGAGGGGGAGGAAGGCAGCAAATCACACTGCCATGTGTGTACCTATGCAACAATCTTGCATGTTCTTCACATGTACCCCAAAACCTAAAATGCAATAAAAAAATTTTAAAAAAAAGATCAGTGTTAGAATTCACTATCAAAAAAGTGAAAAGAATTCCTGAACTAATTTCTTCTGAACCAACATTTGAAACATTCCATCTGCTCTCAATGTTCAACTCCCACTTATAAGTAAGAACATGTGGTGTTTGGTTTTCTGTTCCTGCGTTAGCTTGCTGAGGATGATGGCTTCCAGCTTCATCCTTCAGCGCAGAAAGAAAATGGATGGATCAACAGGTAAAGACCTGTGTTTTCTCACATTCCAGGATGTGCTTGGTGATTGATACACGTCAAGTGAGACCATTCAAGTCGCACACATAGTCTAGACTGAGTTTAGATTCTTTACATGTAGATTTCTTTGATGGTGCCATTTTACTTTACTTCTGTGACAGGTTCATGAAAAGTGAGAAATGTTCCAAGCATCGCAGAACAAGCGTTCATCCTTTCCTCTCTGCTTTTTTGTGGCGATAATCTTCACGCACACTGGCAGGCCAAACATCTGGCTCTTGTGTGTGGGAAGCAAGTTGCGTTTGTACATTTAAGCTGAGAAGTACCGAGCCTGCTGACAAAATGCATAACCTAATTAGGCGTGAACTCTAACGCATTCAGTGCTTGTTTCTGCAGATGTAAAATGCCACTCTCAATCTATTGTGTTTTCTTCCCAGGTCTAAACGCATCACAAATTAGTAGGTTTGGAAAGCCAGGGATTTCACAGGCAAAAGCTGATTGCACAGATGCTCCTGGGTTCATTAACACCAAACACAAGTCTTTCTGAGAGCCACCACGGGCTTGTATTTGAAACAATATGGTGTTGTAGTCAGAATAACATGGGAATTCCAGACGGGAGGAATGGATTCTAAACTCCTATAAATGAGTTCTGTGACTTTTAAACCCTTCCCTTTCTAGGCTGGTGTTTTCTCATTTGCGGAGTGCGGGAGTTGGACATTTTCACTAAATATATATTTGTTAGCGTTTACCATATACCAGGAGCCAAAGTAAAAATTATAAAGCGTGGTCTCTGTTCCTTAGGATGTCCACAATTGGGAGGGGAGTGACAAAGAAGAGTTGGACAGCTCCAATATGGCGAGACAATGCCACAGAGCAAAGCTGCTCCTGGCCCAGGTTAGAAACCGAGGAACGCTTCTCAGGGAGGCGAAACTGCGACAGGGCTGTGGAGGGTGGAGAGGGACTAGTTAGGAAGATTGGGAAGGGGAGAACGTTGTAGGACAGAAGTTACGCAAAGGTGAGAAGAAGATGTGAGAAAAAAGTGCTGCATGTGTCATATCTGAGGTCCTATGGTACTTTTTTTTTATTTTTTAAATTTTTAAATATAGTTTATTGCATTTTAGGTTTGGGGGTACATGTGAAGAACATGCAAGATTGTTGCATAGGTACACACATGGCAGTGTGATTTGCTGCCTTCCTCCCCATCACCTATATCTGGCATTTCTCCCCATGCTATCTCTCCCCAACTCCCCACCCGCCGCTGTTCCTCCCCTATTCCCCCGGCCCACAGACCGCAGTGTGTGATGCTCCCCTCCCTGTGTCCATGTGTTCTCATTGTTCAATACCCGCCTATGAGTGAGAACGTGCGGTGTTTGATTTTCTGTTCTTGTGTCAGTTTGCTGAGAATGATGTTTTCCAGGTTCATCCGTGTCCCTACAAAGGACATGGACTCATCGTTTTTTATTACTGCATAGTATTCCATGGTGTATATGTGCCACATTTTCCCTGTCCAATCTATCATCGATGGGCATTTGGGTGGGTTCCAGGTCTTTGCTATTGTAAACAGTGCTGCAATGAGCATTCGTGTGTATATGTCCTTATAATAGAACTATTTATAATCCTTTGTATATATATCCTGTAATGGGATTGCTGGATCAAATGGAATTTCTATTTCTCGGTCCTTGAGGAATCGCCACACTGTCTTCACAATGGTTGAACTAATTTACACTCCCACCAACAGTGTAAAAGTGTTCCTATTTCTCCACAGGTCCTGTGGTACTTTTAAAATATGGCCCCAAATTCTTTGACACTCTTTCCATAAACAGGTGGGAGTCCATGTTCCCCACCTCAAATCAAGGCAGTGTTGTAAATAGGGTGAAAGTGATACTATGTGAGACTAGGTCATGAAAGGTCTGGCAGCTTCTATGTTGTTCATGGGGACATTCACACGTAGAAGCCAAGCAGCCATGTAGGAAATCCAGCTATCTCTAGTCTGCCATACTGGGAGGAAGCCCAAGCCAGCCACATGCAGAGGCCATGGGTAGTTTCTCTGTTTGGAAATCTCAGCTGACTCCAGCCTTCGTATTGAGCTTGCTCAGGCACCAGATATATGAGTAAAGAGACTCTTCATTATTTCAATGGCAAATGATTTACATCCCATATGCTAAAGCCCCTGATATCAAGAAGCAGGGACAAATCATCCCCACTCTGCTGTTTCTAAATTCCTGACCCACAGGATTCATGAGCACCATGTAATGGTTGTAGTTTTATACCATTAAACTTAGAAGTGGTTTGCTAGGCAGCAATGAAGGACGGGATGGGTCCGTTTCAGCTCTAAAAGTTGATTATTCTGGGGCCGGGCGCAGTGGCTCACACCTGTAATCCCAGCACTTTGGGCGGCCGAGGCGGGTGGATCACGACGTCAGTCAAGAGATCGAGACCATCCTGGTCAACATGGTGAAACCCCATCTCTACTAAAAATACAAAAAATTAGCTGGGCATGGTGGCACGTGCCTGTAATCCCAGCTACTCAGGAGGCTGAGGCAGGAGAATTGCCTGAACCCAGAAGGTGGAGGTTGCGGTGAGCCAAGATCGCGCCATTGCACTCCAGCCTGGGTAACAAGAGCGAAACTCCGTCTCAAAAAAGAAAAAAAAAAGTTAATTATTCTGTAAAACCCCAAATCCCATTCCTAGTCTTCAAAAAGAAAGCTTTGATTACATGAACTTTTGGATGAAAGAAAAACAGTTGCAGAAAGATCAAGACAAGCACTGAATGCTTCAGAGAAATGATAGTCAACAAACGGAAACTGATGGAAATTACAAAATGCATTTATTGATCTGCAAAATCAGGGAGTTGCAGGTGTGAATCTAATACTACAGGATCCAGGCATTCAGCAGATGATGGGAATCTGCTTCTCTCCAGTTCTTCATTCTGCGTTGCTCCTTGCCATCTGCATTGTCAGGCAGGCATTCCCTGAGGGGAAGCAAGATGGCCAGAGCAGCACCCACTGAGCCGCGGAAGGAAGGGAGTGTCTCTTTACAAGCATCTGAGCACATGTCCCAGGCCCATCTGCTGTGCCCTGACCCTGACTGGACAGGCTTGGATTCCATACCTGTGGCTGTGCCTATGGGAAAACGGGTCCCTGATTGGCCAGAGGGGACACATTTCTATCCATTGAGCCAGATGACCGTGTCTATGAATCCTGAATATGGAAAGAAATGAGGTTCTCACTCTTGTGTTATCAGAAACAGAAATGAATACTAACTAAAGAAAACAGATACCCCTTATGCAGAAACTTCTTGTTCTGCCCACCGCTGTCCATTTGGCATTGTCTGATACCACTCGGGCTTCATAGAACTGTCCCTTTTACAGGCTTAATTAACCCCAAAGCAGCAAGAAAGCAGTTATGCCCCCAGTACAGGTTCGTGAAAGATATTCCTTAGACTTACGGAGTTTGCGGGTTCCTAATAGTTAACCATCCCTTATTTTCTTCTTTTTTGCTGTTTAGAAATATTTCTGAATTTTACTGATCAGTTCCTTAATACACACGTTTATTCAGTATTAAAAGTTGAAATAGCATGCCCTAATTACCTTCAAAATAAGTCAATTGTTAAAAAGCAGGAAATATTTTGTTTCATGGATCTTCTGCAAATCATTGTGTTTTACTCAAATAACATATTGTGAAGCCCCCAAGCTCTATAAATACATTCATTTTCCACATGTGCTTTTGCTTCAGAGTCTTCATGTTGAATTTCACCATCAAGTTTGGGATTCTAAAACTCACATATATGAGATCTGGGATTTTTTTTTTTTCTTGGGGTCAGTCAATAAAATGGAGCAAAAAGAGAGCCAGAATCAGCAGGACATTCAAAATATACTTTGTACATGACGAATAAAAGACGGGACAGAAACAGAGATCTAAGGAAGGGAAAAGATAACTAACATCACAGAAACAATATCGAGAGTTAAAAAAAGAAGTTGATGGTGAGATTCGACAGTAAGACTCTGAAGCAAAAGAACATGTGGACAATGAATGTATTTCTAGAGCTTGGGGGCTTTACGTTGTATTTGAGTAAAACATAATGATTGGCACAAGATCCATGAAACTAAATATTCCCTGCTTTTTAACAGCTGACTTATTTTGAAGCTAATTAGGGCATGCTATTTCAACTTTTATTACCAAATAAATGTATGTATAAAGGAGCTAATCAGTAAAATTCAGAAATGTCTATTAACAGCGAAAAAGAAGAAAATAAGGGATGGTTAGATATTAGGAATCTCCAGACTCTATAAGTCTAGGAAATATTTTTCATGAACCTGCACTAGAGGCATAATCAAAACAAACAACAAAAAACATGCTTCCCCTTCCAGAGTGCCCCCTAGAGAATCTACAATTACAGCAGGAAAGAAAGGGCCTAACCCTGGAATTGAATCTATGTGATCTATGCTTGTGTGATGCCTCAGCCTAATTCTGGGGTCTTCCTCATTGCAGGGTTCTCAGGGTTCCATCCTCAGAATGGGGAACATTGGCATTGCCAATGACATCGAACGGGTCATCTGTTAACCCGTTGTGACCCCCATCACTTCTATTATATGAGGAAGAGGCTCTTGCTCTCTTTAAAGCTGATAAGATTGATTGAGATAAAAGTTGCTCAGTCTTAGAAAGCTCTCAACCCTTCCCTTCCCCGCCATAGCCTTGTCCTGGCACCACCTCCAGGAAGGCGATGCCTCTCGCGTTCTTACTGGGTTGCCTTTTCTCTCTTGTGTTGTTAGATCCACCATCCTTTGGGCAGAGAAGAGGGATAGGGTCAAAAGTTGCTGTCATCTTGCTCAGACTCCGTGTTACACATTCTGGGAGGGAGGAAAGAAAGGCGTCTGTGCTGTGTTGGAGATTTCCTTCAGCTGCCACCTGGGATGACTCAGAAGATCAAGTTGATCTCTGGGATAGGTCCAGAGAAAATCCAGGCACATTGAAAAGTTCTCCTCAGAATTAATTATGTATTAATTTATTTTGGACACAGTCTTACTCTGTCACCAAGCTAAGTGCAGTGTCATGATCATGGCTCACTGCAGCCTTGACTTCTTGGGCTCAAGCAATCTTTTGCCTCAACTTCCTGAGTAGCTGGGACTACAGATGCATGCAGCCATGCCCAACTAATTTTTGTATTTTTGGTAGAAATTGGGTCTCACTGTGTTGCCCAGGCTGGTCTTGAACTCCTGAGCTCACAAAGCTCAGGCCTCATAAAGTACTGGGATTACAGGTGTGAGCCACTGTGCCCGACCCTCCCTGGATCTTGCGGGCAGCTTGCGAACATGAAGTTCCAGATTCTCTAAATGTTAGACGGTGGCCAGGAAAGGGGGACAGTGCAGACTTGCCAGAGGAGCCCAGATTCAACAAGGGCTCAGCAGTGAGAGGAAATCAATTAGCCCCTTCTTCTTACGTATGTTATGCATTTGTCTCTGTGCCGCCATTGTAGCATGCTTTTATCTATAAACGTGTTTTCCAAGCTAGAAATTATGGAGATCCAGATGTTCCTGAGGAGTCTGTTTTGGTCACAAGAATAAACGTTTTATATTCAGATCCATTTCCTTGCTAGTCATAAGCTAATGGATAAATTGCAGTTCACACTGCCCAGAATGACTTGTCTATGACAGCAATCTATTACCATGGCTTTAATTGTAGACCAGCATTTGTGTGGTGGTGAATTTTCCCCATATCTTATTCCAGGAGATACCTTAATGATATCACTGCCCCATGAATCGCTCTGGCTTCCTGTCTGCTGTCAATTGTGCCAGGGCCTTTCCTCCACCAGGGCCTTTCCTCATGCTGTTCCCTCTGCCTGGAACACTTCTCTCCAGCAACTCAGGCGACTTACCCTTGTCCTTCAAATATCAGTTCAGGGGCTGCCTCCTGGGTTTGCTCTGTTGGTATAAATTTCCTACTCCATTCTATTCCACATAGCTCTTAGGAGGATTCAAATGCTTAAACGAATCTTTAGACACACACCTGATGGATAGTAGCTATAATAATGTTAATGACATTGTTAGTTAGGATAAGTGATGTTAGTTTCTTCAAGAAACAAACCTTCACGTCTCAAGCACTAACACAGTAAGTTTATTCTGCCCTCATCTTTCCATCCAGTATTGGCCAATGTGGGGTCTGTGCTCTGGGCAGACATCAGGGCTCCAGGTCCCTTCTACCGTGTGGTTCTATCATCTTCCAGGGCCTCAGTGTGTACCATCAAGTTGTTTGTTTCAGCTGGCAGTTGAGAGAAAGGGTAGAAAATTCTGCAAGAAGTTTCACAGGCCAGCCTGGAAGTAGAGGGTGGCCTGTCTTTCCTCTGGAGAAAGGTTAGCAGTTTGTTATAAAAATAAATAAAGACTTACTATGTTACAAGGCAATCCCACTCCTGGCTGCGTACTCCAGAAAAATAAAGAAATTTTAAAAACCCAGCCCCACCTGGTTACCTGGGATAGGGTTCTATAGTCTCGCTGTGTATCCAGGCAGAAGAGGAAGACCATGGTTGCTGGTGAAGCACTAAGATTTTCTGCCATATTATTATAATTTTGATAGTAATTCCCAAGTCTCGTATACATCTGAACAAAAAGTACCCTACCCTAAAAAGTACCTTACCCTCACAGATTTCCTACTTGCTCATCAAGCTTATTGGCCTGAGATCATATTTTTTCACAAATTTGCATCATAAGCACAGTGAAGCGTTCATCACATAAGATCATAGCTATTTCTTCTTCAGTCATTTTATCTGAGTTCGTGGCTGGGAATGGGTTAATATAGAATTGTCCATAGGACTATCTGCGTTTTGAAATAAGACTCACGAAGAAAAGAGAAACTGAGTTAGAGGGAGGAGATAGTCAGGCTTTTGGCAGGTGGTAGCCTTGTTCTTGGAGGTAAAATCCAAGAAGAGAACCTGGTGGCGGTTTGCTCTTCTTTCCTTTCCAGGTGTAACGGTGACTTCTGGGTAGGGAAGGCCGCCTCTTTGCCTCCATGAAGTGGGACTTTTACTGCCCACACTGTAGCGTCTTTTATTCTCCCCTCTGCAGGCTGCCAAGAGAGAGCTCTCTGGCATACAAAGCAGGGCTCGGACCTCCTTATCAGGATGCCTTCTTTCATTTCACAGAGCCCTCCCCAACCAGATATTCACGTCGCAGATGTATGAGCTCCCACAGTCGCTATCAATCACTGAATGCTTAACAAACATTTAATGAATGGTTTCTGTGAGCAAGGGAGACATCACATTATGTAATGGTGGGGGAGGGGGGTGCATGTATATTTGGTTTAGTTTATTTCATTTTTGGAGTTTATGAAATGTCTTAACTGTTAAGTCACAGAAAAGACTTCCCATGTAAAAAAAAAAATGTAAAAGTCTGTTCTATCCGATCTGCCTTTATGCATTTTTCTAAGCCCCTGGTTTTCTAATTAGAGGGAGAGAAGAGGTTGTTTTATTCCCATGCCCATTGTAGCATGTGACCGTGTTTCAATTATGTTTTTCTTTTGGCTGGATAAGGGTAATGAATAGATCTTTATCAAATAATTTGATAGACATTGTTATATCCGGCAACTTTTGCTAATATGACGCACTTGGAATCTCATCTGTGTTTGAAGTTTGCGCCGACATCTGCAGAAACTCAGAGAGAGGCTCCCCAGGGATCATCTCTGGTGTTTATGACCTGTATCTCCACGTTGTTTTGCAGAAGTTAAAGCTGCACTTGACCATTTTTTGTTGTTGTTGTTGGCACCTTAAGCCAACAGCCCCTAATGGCTGATTGGATGAAGGAGAAATAGCATCCTCAATACAGTGGGGTGAGGTTCTGAAATCAAGGACTGATGTAAAGTGGCAAATGGTCTAAATACGGTCCCTTTTGCTCATGCAATAAATTATGATTGCCCCCTAGAATTGGAACAGATAATTCTTTCATGGATACGCACCATATAAAATAGTAGGGGGACTTGTGGGCTAGGCCATCTTGCATTGCTATAAATAAATAGCTGAGACTGGGTAATTAATTTTTTAAAAAAAGAGGTTTAATTGGCTTATGGTTCCGCAGGCTCCACAAGTATGACACAAACATCTACTCAGCTTCTGGGGAGGCCTCAGGAAGCTTACAAGCCTGGCAGAAGCTGAAAGGAGAAGCCAGTGTCTCACATAGTGAGTAGGTAGAGTTGGGCTGCAGGGTGCTGCACTTTTAAACAACCAGATCTCATGAAAGCTCACTCATTATTGCGAGGACAGCATCAAGCCACGAGGGATCCGCCCCTATGACCCAAACACCTCCACTAGACCTCACCTCACACCTTGGGGATTATAATTCAACACGAGATTTGGCAGGGACATATATTCAAACTAATCAAATGTGTTTTGTGATCTTTTTATTTATATATATTTGTATTGTATAGTCAAATGCAGTCAGCCCCGCGAGATGGAGGCTCACAGAAACAAGAGTTTCATAAAGGAATGGCATCTCCAGTTCTGTTGTCCAGCACTGGGTCTTTGTGCATTGAGTGAAATGATGGGAAGAATGACTTGCATCAGTCAGAATGTTCCATCCATCTGCTGGTCTATGTCATACTTACACGGCTGAAGTCACCCAAAGTAAATGATGCATGGTGTGACTTCCATGATGGTCATAGGAGGAGTACTTACAATGTGTCTGAGACTGGGCTAACCCCTTTACAAACGTGATATCATTTTTTTTTTTTTTTTGAGATGGAGTCTCACTCTGTCACCCAGGCTGGAGTGCGGTGGCGTGATCTCAGCTCACTGCAACTTCTGCCTTCCAGGTTCAAGCGATTTTACTGCCTCAGCCTCCTGAGTAGCTGGGCCTACAGGTGCGTGCCACCATGCCTGGCTAACTTTCTGTATGTTTAGTAGAGACGGGGTTTCACTGTATTAGTCAGGATGGTCTTAATCTCTTGACCTCATGATTTGCCTGCCTCGGCCTCCCAAAGTGCTGGGATTACAGGTGTGAACCACTGCGCCCGGCTGTAATATTACTTTTTCTTCTAAAGAATCCAGTGCGGTAGTATCATTATGGACATTTTATTTTATTCATTTGTTTTTGAGACAGAGTTTCGCTCTTGTTACCCAGGCAGGAGTACAATGGCACGATCTCGGCTCACCGCAACGTCTGCCTCCTGGGTTCAGGCAATTCTCCTGCCTCAGCCTCCTGAGTAGCTGGGATTACAGGCATGTGCCACCATGCCCAGCTAATTGTGTGTGTGTGTGTGTGTGTGTGTGTGTGTGTGTGTGTGTGTGTGTGTTTAGTAGAGACGGGGTTTCACCATGTTGACCAGGATGGTCTCGATCTCTTGACCTCGTGATCCACCCGCCTCGGCCTCCCAAAGTGCTGGGATTACAGGCGTGAACCACCGCGCCCGGCCCCATTATGTCCATTTTATAAATGAGTATTTTAAATCACTGCGAGGTAAATAATGTGCTCAGGTAAGTGGTGAGCAAAATAACAATTTGAACCATGAACTGGCTGCCTCCAAAGTGTGTTAGGTACCCCCCAAATTTACTTTTCCCCAGTAGAACACTGCTGTGTTATACTGCCTGGTGGGTCATCCCTGGTAACCCACTCTAGGAAAGAAAATGGTTAGAACTGAGCTAAACCCAAAAAGGAAGTTTGATTTTCCTTTTCTTTTGTAAATTGAAGTCTCCCTGTTGCAGCTTCCTTCTCTCCTAAGTGTCCGTTTCAATAGATCCTAAGTAAAATGCTTATTACTCTTCAGATTTAGTTTCCAGAGCTGCTTCTCCCCTAATATCAAAACCTATTACTTAGTTCTCTTCCTCAGCCTTCTCTGCTGTTAACTTAGGGAGGGAGGATGAGTTCTCTCACCCTGTATTTCCTGGGGGTTGGAGTTGCTGAGATTCTTGCAAATGATCCTGCAACTCATCCCGGTGCTTTCTTCTATCCTCAAACATGAGCCAAGTGGCTCTGGCCACACGATATTTAATAAGCTGACTGTTATCAGAAAACAGACACCCCATCTTACCCGCTCCCACGACTTCTACACAGTGGAGGACTGGTCTTACTGAAATTCAAAGCGGGAAGGAGAGAGGGCAGGGAAGGAAAGAAGGAAGGGAGAATGGGAGGCAGAGGGAAGGGAAGTGGGAAGGAGAAAAGGGAAGGGAGGGAGGGAGACAGAGAGGAAGGGAGGGAAGCAGGAGAGTTCCACGTTACCCGCCTGTCCCCTGACGTCTTTATTCAGAACATGCTAGAATATGGCAGAGGGCAGAGGAAATTGGGTCTTCCAGCTGGGCCTTCTCAGAGCCCATCCCTTCTCGCCTGTGTGATTGAGGTAACTCACGGAGGTTTCCCGAGTCTCAGCTCTGTCATATGTAGGCGGTAAAAATAACAGCATTTTACCCTAAAGAATTGTCAGGAGGATTAAATGGGGTGACATATTTAATAGATATGGCACAGGATAGGTACCCCCCAAATGTACTTTCCCTCTGAAGGGCTCTGGGTCTTTCCTACGCATGCCTATTGTGAATTCCTCCTTCAGGTGCAAGATCTGAAAAAGCATAGATGACGCCTTCTATTTCTTTACGAAGTGTTCCTCTCCCACTCCTGCCCCAAATGTTTCACTCAGAGTCCTTGCTGCATTCCTGCAATATGACAGAATCGGCATGTTTGACTGACTGATCTGTTCAGAGGCCGTGACAATGTTTAATTACCCTTTTCATCAAAAAGTTCATTCTTATCGCTTAGGTCTCCTCTGCTATAATTTATTCCTATTTTCACTTGTTCAGCCCTGGACATAGTATATGTCCTTAGTTTTAAAGGCATCGTTGAAAAGAAAAGAATTAGACAATTTGATAGAAGCCTGGGCATTTGCAAGAAGAGCCAGAGACTGAAATGATGAAAAGAAAGAGGAGAGCCTGAGGCTCTTCATCACAGGAGATCGCAATGTACCCTCCACCGGCCTAAAATTGTATTTTGAGAAACATTTCAAGACTCTTACCTTTTGAAAACCACAGAGTTCAACTCTAATTCTGGAAGAAAAACTTCTTTTGCTATTTGTTTAATCTAGAATCTACGCCAGGAACAGCCAAATGCATTGGCGAGTTAAGCCGCTTTGCTTCAGAATATTAAATTCATTTCTCAAATGTTGGACTTCATGGCAGTGGGTGAGTTTGTCATCAGACCAGACTGGGTTTAAGTCCTGGCTCTGCCTGCTACTTTTCTGTCAGGCCTCCGTGCAAGCTGCTTTTGTTCTTAGAATCTCACCTGGAACGCGGGTGGCGACAGCCCCACAGGACTATGCAGAGATTAGATGATTTAATAGATGTGAGAGAAGCTAACCTTGCTGTCTCCAGGGTAAATGTTCAACACATGTTTATTATAGTGGCATTTTGATTTCGCAAAGTCGAAGCAGAAGCAACAAGCAGAGGAGCTCCAAATTTGGAGGGATGGAAAGAGGAGAGGGTAATCATAGGGGTGGGTGTTAGGTAGAGAGACCCAGAGGTCTCCCGGGTTATTGACATGCCAGATGAATGACAGAACAGATAAACATGGCACACCTTCAAGTCAGAGTTGAAGTCACAAAGGCTGATGGTTTCTGCTTGGAGGGGAATGCAAGGTGGCTCACGTGGCTAGCCAGCATGCATCCTGAGCCGTCCCCTTATTTCTGTTTATTTTCTGAGTTGGCCGTTATCACTGTTTCTGATTTCTGCACTCCTGAGGTCGATCTTCCTTGTGTCTTGACAAAAAGTTTCACGACGTCTTCCCCCTTTCGTTGTTTCTTCTATTTATGTATTCACTGAACAAATGTTTACTGAGGTCCTGTCGGATCCAGAGAGTATCCTGGAAGCACGTGTACCGCTCCGCCGGGACAGTTTGTTCCAGATGTGCACAGCTGCGAGCCTCTGAGGGCCGAGGGCCAGGGCTTTCTGTGGGAGGTATATTGTGTTCCTCTCCCTTCCCCACTGGAGCTGACGGAGCCTTGCACAGGCTCCTGCTGTGCTGAGCTGGGACGGCAGCCACGACCCAGAGACAGGCACGTGGTGTTCCCAGGCGCTCCAAACATCAGCACCAAGACCTCCTTTTTAATGGTCCAACCCTCTGTGGCACGCCTTTGCCTTTCAGACTTAGGAACATGCCAGCCCCACTCCCCAGGTGGCCTGGCAAGACCTACGTCCATCACATTGGCCTGGCTGCGGTTCAGGAACCATCTGGAAGAAGCACATTCATTGTGTTAGGCTGAGGTTCATCACCATTTCCAGAGGAGATGCTGGTAACCTCAGACACGAGACAAACCGCTTCCTTTGATGCATCCTCTTCTCTGATTAGGAAATGGCAGAGGTAGGAATCTTTGCTACAAGGCGAGATGCACAGCAGCTGCAGGGCCTTCTTAAGGCTTTGGAGAAACTAGAAGGTCCTCTCAATGACTTCATCCCACTTTACTTTGCGACAGTGACTCTGGGTGACCTTGAGCCTTTCGACCAGATCCAGGAAATAACCAGAGCTGCAGAGATGTTGATCACTCTCCCCTTGAGCACATAAATGCGCTGTTACCAAAGCGTGAGGTTTTATTCAAGCACAACACAGGCGGGTTTTGCTTTTGAAAGTGGAATGGGCTTGCGGACTCTTATTTCCGTTTGTCTTCTGAGCTGGCTGTTAACCACCGTTTCTGATTTCTGCACTCCTGAAGTCCATCTTCCTCGAGTCTTGACAAAAGTTTCACAACATTTCCCCTTTCATTATTTCTTCTATTTATTCACTCAACAAATGTTTACTGAGGTCCTGTGATGTGCCAGGCACTTTTCTAGATACCAAGGAGACAGCAGGGAGCAGAACAGACAGATATCCCTGCTCTCGTGGAACTGATACTCTAGAGCAGGAGGCACATAATAAACAGAGCAAGTAAAACATGCGGAATGTCAGAGGGGGTAAGTGCTTGGAGAGCAGGAAGGCTTATAAGGGAGGGAAGATGGTCCAGACATTTGAACAGAGGTTTGAAGGAGTAAAGTAGCCACCCAGAGAGCACTGCTGATGGAGAGAACAGCAGGTGCACAGGCCTGGGACAGAGCATTTAGATGGCCAGCATGACCAGAGAGGGTCAGCTCATGGGGACAATGAGAAGTCAGAGAGGGTGGTGTAGAATTCGGTCCAAGGTTACAGCCGGATGGAGACATCATTAACTGTGATCCACTCGAAAGATGGCCTGAGCCTGGAAACAGCTCCAATCTTTGTAAGCAATGCCACAAAGTAGTGAGTAAAGGACATAGACCCGGCTGGCAGGCGAGAGGCCGCTCGGCTATGCACCTTCCCACAGCAACCTCTGGAGCAATTCCTATTTGCCAGGCACTGTTTCTGCGCTAGCTGCCCCATTTTCCAGATGAGGCTCAAAGAGGTGAAGTCACTGTCACAGGTTTTACAGCTGGTCAAGTGAGGAGCTGGAATTGAAATGAGGCAGATGGTCTCCAGGGTGCAGCTCCCACTGATGAAGCCACACCTGCCTCCCTTGCTAACGTGACCATGAGACTTGCAGTAATACATAGTCTTTACATGTGAACACACACAGTTGGCATGCTGTTACGTGTCGTATGGGCTCTGATTTTAATACATGCCTTGGGAAGATGGACGTTAAGACAGTAATTATTTGCAAGAAGTTATGGAGCCATTCAAGGGATCAGTTCTAAAGCTGTTTAAAAAGGTAGGGTGGGGAGTTTGGACCTCTTGGGTTCAAATCCTGGCTCAGCCGCTTACTACTGTGAGACCTTGGACAAGGGAACTTGCCAGTGTGAGACTCGGTTACTGCAGCTGTAAAACAGAGATAGACAAGTAGGTATTTCATGAGGATGTGTTAAGGATAAATGAAATCATGTATTTCAGAGTCTTGGCCCAGATGAATAAATCAGGAAATCTCAGCTCTGACCATCATTGCCAACATATCATTATTCTTGTTGTAATCTGAAGTCTCCAGGACTTGGGTTAAGACACACTGGGTCCTCAGGATGGAGCCGGATGGTCCTTAGGGGCCGGATCACATTTGCGATCATGAGTCTGTTTGCCTAGCTATTGATTTTCCACGTGGCCTTTCATCAAGTTGCTGCTTCACCTGCCTTTGTGCTCATTCTCCACCAGTGAGGCACTTAAACCTTCCAGAAGGATGTGAGGAGGCAGAATAACCATTTGTAAAATCATGCTGACATTTGGGGGTGGAAGGTGCCGAGTAACTGTGAGGCAAAGGGTTTTCCTTCCAATCACCCTCCTGGCCCTATTGGTACTCGTCTTCGAAAGGTCACTCTCTTGGCTTAAGAGTTTCCCGTGACTCTCGAGCTGCAGCTTAAACGAATTGTTGCTGAAATCTGTCTTGTGCTACTCATCACCTCTGTCTTCCTCCTTGCTTCTGGAATTCGGCAGGGAAATTGCAAGGGCTCCATTTCAACTCCTGCTGTTAAGCTGAAGAAGCTCATCTGAGACCCACTTTACCTAAGTGCCATGGTCCCCAAATGGCGGTGGACAGATGACCAGTGGCACACATCATGCTCTTAGGGGACACGTGGAAGAACACTGAGATTTTTATCTTTCTGAGATGGAGTTTCGCTCTTGTTGCCCAGGCTGGAGTGCAGCACTGCCATCTAGGCTCACAGCAACCTCCGCCTCCCGGGTTCGAGCGATTCTCCTGCCTCTCCTCCTCCATAGCTGGGATTACAGGCATGTACCCCCACACTCGGTTAATTTTGTATTTTAAGTAGAGACGGGGTTTCTCCACGTTGGTCAGGCTGGTCTCGAACTCCCGACCTCAGGTGATCTGCCCACGTCAGCCTCCCAAAGTGCTGGGATTACAGTTGTCAGCCACTGTGCCCAGCAGAACACTGGATTTTAATGGTCATGTATGTATTTAATCTATATTGGAGAAATATAACATATCAAACCAATGATGCAGACTTTTAGAGTTAAATTTGTATATGAAAAATAAAACTGAGTTGCTTTTAAAGATTGTTAGGGAATCTGGGTATGGTGACTCACCACTGTAATCCCAGCATGTTGGGAAGCTGAGACTGGAAGATCGCTTGAGCCCAGGAGTTTGAGACCAGCCCTGGCAATATAACAAGACTTTGTATCTATTAAAAATAAAAATGTAAAAAGAATATTAAGTAAACCATGTCAATGGTATATAGCTAGGGCAGAAACACCCCATTGTGACTCTTAGATGACTAAAATAGTTAAAAGCACATTCTGTAGATAACCCATGTGGAAACTTTTAAAAGCCATAATTGCCAAAGCTGTTAAAAGTTCATAACTTTCTACATGTCGATAGTCACGTTAGCCACTTCACCTCTACTCACTTTGCTGACTAAATTCTACACTAGAGCTTTGTTACAGCCCTCTCACTCCACACTGTGGAATTTAGTAGCTTAAGATGGGTCACCTGCCTTGAACACTGTCCAATGTCATTTAATCCTGGAAGGACCCCCATGATAAAACCACTTTAAATCTCTGTTCAAAAACCTCGTTAAGCCCTCTGTTCAAATTTATTGTTTCCAACGGTTCTGTAGTAAGAAATACAGGCTTTTCTGAGAGCCGTTTCTCCAGCTATCTCTTGCAAGGCAGTTTGTACAAGTTGTAAATCATCCGGTCGTCGTTACGAGAAGCCATAATGAAATCTCTGGAAACACCAGGCTTGTAGCTAGAACTGAGAATAGCTGTTAAGAGAGGGGTGTTTCATTCTCCTTTGAAATCAGAGTGGAAATTTACTGCCTCCTCCACAACCTCGGTATAACACTCTGTAACTGATAAAATCCCTACCGTGTGATCCATGAGTTTTATTTCTAAGTTAAATCATGTGGCATGCATGCACGTGTATCCGTTTTCTACTCTGAGCTGATTCAAACACTGTTGATGGCTATTTATGACTTTTACTATTTTATTCTGAGATTTTAGGAGGAACTCAAACCAAATGTCTCTATGCATTTTACCAAGTTCTTTGAAGATGCCTAGAGCTCAGCTTTACTTCCCAGGCTTTCTTTAAGCCATGTTAAAAGCCATAGACCATAAACCATAGACCCCTAAGTCTATTGTATGTTGAGCAGAGAAGATAAACTGATGTAATACAAATGACAGCTAATTACAAAAATCAGTTCTTGTAACAACTCGAAAGCGGACCTGGGTTTAAATGAGGTAAACAAGCGGGGTTGTGTGTTTCTCATTTTTAGATGGCAAACTGAAATGTCACAGGGTGTGCTCTCAGCTGTCAGCCTCTAATCTAATTAGACAGGATAATTGGGGAGGCTGAGCTTGCCGACGGTTGACAAACATATTAGTCTAATTTCATTCGCTCTAATATGACTCTGGCAACCCCGAGCTTCTCTTGTCACCGTGTCAGCCAGGAAGGATTCCGAATGCAAAGACAAAACTCTGGTTTGGCTTCACTGATGGCTTCTGGGTATAGAGATTATTGCTAAAGGGGACTGGGAAAATGGGGCCGGGGGAGCAGGGTGGGACTGGGGTGCCATCCAAGCTGTAAAAGCAAACTAACTGAAAAGATGGTTTGGGATTTGTATGAGGTAGAAATGTAAACTGAATCTCTAAACAGTTATCAAAGAATATCCCTTTTGGTATGTTTAAGGACACGCAATGAACAGAGCTCAAGCTGACAGCATGCTGCCTCTTAAAGACCTGTTGGCATAAATTGCAAAGAATGATTTATCACCGTCTTTGAAGTTACTCATCTGCTAGGCTGATAGGCAGCCAGGATGCCCTGCATTGGCCTTCTGGCCATCTGACTGGTGGGTCACCAGCTTTTGGGCTATCTCGGCTATTAAATATTTTTAATAGCTCCCTGTTGCATTCATTTTTATTTTTAGTTTGCTGCTAGAAACTACCACAAATTAATTGGCTTAAAACAGCACACACTTATTATCTTACTGAAATCAGGGGACAGTGTGACTCAGCTGGGTCCTCCCATGGAGTCTCACATACACACAACTAAAGTAGCAGCAGTCCGTGTTTCTTTCTGCAGGTTCCAGCCCTGAGTCTGCTTCTGAGCTCATTCAGGTTGTTGGTCAAATTCAGTTCCTTGTAACTGTGGGACTGAAGTCTCCGTTTCCTTGATGGCTGTCAGCCAGGGGTGGGTGTTTGCTCCTAGAAGCCACTCACGTTCCTTCTCATGCGTGTCACACACTTCTCTTCCAGTCACATCAGCTGCTATTATTTTAATGTGTCCCCTGAAGTTTGTGCTTGAAACTGAATCCTCAGTGCAACACTGTTGGAAGGTGGGACCTTGAAGAGGTAATGATCTTATGAAGCTTCTGCCCTCACAAACAGATTAATGCTGTTATTCCAGGAGTGGGTTAGTTATCAAAGGAGTGGGTTCTCAATGAAAGGATGAGTTCTACCTCCTTCTTGTCTCTCTTCCACCCTCACCCTCTCTTGCCCTTCTACCATCTGGCATAGTATGATACAGCAAGAAGGTCCTTACCAGATGCTGATACCTTGTTACTGGACTGTGAGAAGTAAATTTGTTTTATTTATAAATTGCCCAACTGTAGCAGTCTGTTACAACAATGCAAACAGACCAAGACAGTGGGTCAAGTACCTTTTATGCTTCAAATCCATTTCCTCTTCTACCACATCTCTTTGACTCCAGACAAATAAAGTTCTCTGCCTTTAATGGTTCATGTAATTAGGTTGGGACAGTTTGGGTAATCCAGGAAAATCTCTATATTTTAAGGTCTGTAACCTTAGTTACATCTGCAAAATCTCTTATTCATGAGGGATTAGGGTGTGGACAACTTTGGGGAAAAGAGGAATAAATTGAGTGACTTCCAGTTGGTTTATACACACATGAAGGTATTTTATCTTCATATAGTTTGAATATTCCCCCCTAAGTCTTATTTATATCAATAATTTTTGTTTAGCAAGTGTTTTCTTTTCCATAAATAGCACAAAGTTGAATTTTGGCCCACTCAGTATCCCAACCACCATTCATTATTCCAAATTAGTAGGTTTCTAACTAATGACATTCTACAAAGTGAAGGAGAGGGTCTAATATTATTGTGGCTGAAGAGATCTGTCAGGCCTCTTTGTAGCCTCTCAGTCTTGTGGGCTCAGAGATGCTCATACTTCAGAGCCCTGGGCATTGTGGTTTAACTAATCAAACATGATAGTTTGGTTCTATGGAAAAGGCACCAAGATTGTTATACCACCTACACATTATCACAACTGCAGTAAGTACAGAGTGGGACCCCGCAAACTTGAGGGTAAGGGAGCATTTCCAGGTTGCTGGCTGCATGGTGGAACATGCAGCAATAATAAAAATGGGAAAAGCACTGGCCTTGAGCAGGGACTTCAGGGAATAGTCAAGTGACCACACGTGTCATCTGGCATGGTCAGCAGAATGTTTCCTTACAGCGATGCTTAACCGCAGCAGATTGTAGAGGCAAACTGTTTCATCCCAGTCCTTGCCAAGGAATCAGAAATCGAATCCTCAGTGTGGAAATTGTATTTCACCTGCCCCACAGCATTCTTGGGACTCAGGAAGGAACAGATGCAGAGAGTGATTAAGTAATTCATCAAAGACGACACCACGGCAAAAACAGGACCAGAACTCAGGACTCCTATTTGCAGATAGTGGAGGATGCTCTCTCGGGAGAGTTACCAGCAGGTGGTGATTTGCCCTTTCCCTTAATTTCCATTTCCTACTCTCAGTGAACTAATTGGAGAGTAATTAACCTTATATGATTCTGCAAAAAGAACAACTGCCAGGTGTTTCAGAATGGAATTTACCTAGATGGTCCTCTCCCTGGGGTGTTGTTTCTTTTAAACTGAAGATAAGTCTGAATCATGCCCTCCCATCTGAGGTAAACAGGTTTTTCTCATTGCCTGATGTCTTGTACTATGGATGGGTGGGTGAATGCATGGATGAATGGATTGGTGGATAGGTGGATGGGTAGAGGAATAGGTGGATGTATAGATGGATATAATAAATAGTTATAACTCGATGTGTCTTTACCTGTGTCTGGCTGGGATGTTCAACTTAACCTTGCAGCCAGAATGTAATCCCATCACTACTGGCATCGTGATTGCACTGTAAAGACACAGGTAAAAAGATAGCACTTATAAAGAAGAAATATAACCAAATGCAGTTGACTTTCTGTATCTTTCTAAGTTTCACATCCTCATATTAGCCACCTGCAGATCAACAATATGCTAAAGTCCTCACTAAACATCGGTGATGTATATGGAAACTAATTTTACCATAGGCGAATTGATATAAACCAGGGTTAAATGGCTACGGCATATTTGTGCTCACAAAAACATTACCAAACTTCTAAATGAAGACCCTGAAATGCTTTTAAAATCAAATTGAAATAAATGTGAGTTCCACACACCCTTAAGAAAGAATAATAAAAACATGCAAGATAATAATTTACCCACTTATTCCAGTTCAGGGTCAACTGTAGTCATAGCCAACTCAGCAGGCATGAGGTGGGGCCCAGTCCTAAATGGGACACCATTCCATCGCAAGGCACCCCAGCACCCATCCACACTCACACTGGGATGTAGACATGCCAATTCATCTAACATGCACATCTTTGGGATGTGGGAGGACACCAGAGGATGTGGAGAAACCCGAGTGGACATTGGAAGAATATGCAAATTTCACACAGGCAGTGGCCCTGGTGGGAATCAATTATTTTTTCATCAATATTATGACTAAACAACATTGAATGAAACAACATTATTCGAGGATCTGCTATGTTTGAAAATAAAAAAAAAAATACATATTTCAAAAATACAGTATAACAACTACATGGAATTTACCTTTATTAGGTATTATAAGTAATATAGAGATGATTTAAAGGAGGGGTATCTAATCTTTTGGCTTTCATGTGCCACATTGGAAAAGGAAGAATTGTCTTGGGCCACACATAAAATACACTAACAATAGCTGATAAGCTAAAAAAAAATCACAAAAATATCTTGTGTTTTAAGAAAGTTTACAAATTTGTGTTGGGCCATATTCAAAGCCATCCTGGGCTGCATGCAGCCCATGGACCAAGGATTGGACAAACTTGACTTAAAGTATACAGGACGATGTTTCTAGATTATATACAAATACTACACCATTTCTTACAAAAGAATTGAGCATCCTTGGATTTTAGTATCCAAGGGAGGTCCAGGAACCAATCCCCCAGGGATACAAAGGGAAAACTATCATACGACACATATGTAACCATGACTAAAAGAACAAAAGAATCTATACCCAGAAAAGCTATCATGGGGGCCCGGCACTCACGGCTGTAATCCCAGAACTTTGAGAGCCCAGGCGGGTGGATCACTTGATGTCAGGACCAGCCTGGCCAACGTGGAGAAACCCTGTCTCCACTAAAAATACAAAAATTAGCCAGGTGTGGTGGCGCGCACCTGTAATCCCAGCTACTTGGGAGGCAAAGGCAGGAGAATCACTTGAACCCAGGAGGATGAGGTTGTGGTAAGCTGAGATCAAGCCACTGCACTCTGGTGTGGGCTACAGAGAAAGACTCTGTCTAAAAAAAAAAAAAAAAAAAAAAATCTGTTATGTACATATTGCCTTAATTGTTATAGGCAGATAAACCATTTTTGTGTTCTTTGAACAAGTTACTCTTCCCTTGGAACCAGAATCCAGAAAGGGCTACGCCATTAGATGCTGTTCATCAGAATACTGCCGGGGATAATTAAGAGTCATTATTTTGCTCCACCTTCTTTGCCACCACATACAAACATGCATGCCTACCCTCAGCATGATGAGAAATGGGCTGTCTCTTATTCATGACATTTTGCTTTGTGTCTATTTTGGATGTCAAGTAACTATTGACAGGGCTCTGGTGAAGGGTAGAAAGAAGATGACTTTTAATTTGGAAAGGTTGATTTTTGTTTTGAGATGGAGTCTCGCTCTGTCACCAGGCTGGAGTGCAGTGGTGCAGTCTCGGCTCACTGCAACCTCCGCCTCTCAAGTGCAAACAATTCTCTGCCTTAGCCTCCCGATCAGCTGGGACTACAGGCACGTGCCACCACACCCAGCTAATTTTTGTATTTTTAGTAGAGATGGGGTTTCACCATCTTGGCCAGGCTGATCTCGAACTCCTGACTTCATGATCCACCCACCTCAGCCTCTCAAAGTGCTGGGATTAGGGGTGTGAGCCACCGCGCCTGGCCAGAATGGATGATTTTTGACTTTCCTGGTTAGGAATCAGAATGCATTTTCCTGCCCTGGGTATTTCTCCTCACCATTTTCTTTCCAATGGTGCATTACTCTTTCACAACTGCTCCTTCAAAGGACTTCTCCTCTGACTCATGCCTTGCTGATTCAGAGATGCCAGTGGGCCTATAAGAAGCTGGCAAGAGTGAGGGACACAGTTCAAGGGTCCTTGCTCAGGAGCAATAATGGCATCTGGGCCAGGGCCACATTGAGGTTGCTATTCATGCCAACGATGGGTCTGGCCCTTTGCAAAAGTACTGCAATTATTACTTCTTATCATTACAACAACCTTCTCAAGCAGAAGTTACCAACCCCATTTTTCAGATTTGATACCCAAGACCAAGATTACAAGTAAGTAGGGTACCAACTCTGATGCCATGTGCTTGCTGAAACCTTCTGATTCCCCAGTGGAGTCGCTTGTGCGTGTCTTGGTGATGTCCCAATACTTTGTGCACCTCTCTGTGAGAGCACTGGAATTGTTGATTGACATCTGATACCCCTGCTTAAGTTATTCTTTTTGTCTGTGCATAAGGGACGTGGTGCTTTGCACATATTAGTTACATGGTAAACATTTGCTGAACAAATAGGGCTCAGAAAGACCATGAGCCTATATTTGAAGCGTTTCTCCCCCATTGGAGACGTAGGAAGAAAAAATTCTTCCCAAGAGAAGAAAAATTTAAATCTCTGCCCTTTTTCTCCCAGACACCCAACTCATATTTTTCTTATCAATTTTCTTAAAAATAATATTTCTGTTTTATGTTGATATGATTTTCTTACCCATAAATGCCCTTCAAAGATGGTGGGAAGTTAAAAAGTATTCTAGATTAATTTTCTGCCATGATCAAAATAAAATTTAAAATAGCATTTTGGCATTTCTAGTCGCCTGCCATCTACTCCCATCTGGAATATTCAACTCAAATTCTTCTGTCCTGAGCCAAGGGACAGAGAATTATGTGCCCTAATTCTCAGTGTGTCCACATTACAAGTCATCCTCATTCCTTCCTCCACTCAATAATTACATACTGTGCATCTGTGTTGCTAGGTTATGGGGTATGACGGTGGGCAAAAAAAGATCTAGCAGCTGGCCACGGTGGCTCATGCCTGTAATCCCAGCACTTTGGGAGGCCGAGGTGGGTGAATCACTTGAGGTCAGGAGTTCAAGACCAGCCTGGCCAACATGGTGAAATTCCGTCTCTACTAAAAATACAAAAATTAGCCAGGCGTGGTTGTGGGCACCTGTAATCCCAGCTATTTGGGAAGATGAAACAGGAGAATCACTTGAGGCCAGGAAGTGGAGGTTGCAGTGAGCTGAGATCACACCACTGCACTCCAGCCTGGGCAACAAGAGCAAGACTCCATCTCAAAAAAACAATAGATTTAGAATCTGCCCTTACAGAGTTTACCATCCAGTAGAGGCAGGACTGCATATATAATTTGTGAATGTCAGGACAAAATGAAAATAAAGAGTCTTGTTATTAAGACTTTCAGGATGGTGGCCATAGAGTATTACGCCACACAGGGCACCTTGCACCGCTGCACAGGCCGCCATCCACGAAGCCAGCCCTGCGTGGAGGAGACAGATATTGACATGTACACAAATCTGTAATCATGGTCATGATTAGCATGGGTGCTAGGAGAAATTACATATAAGCTCCTGAGTCCCCTATTATGCCAACACTGAGTCTTGCCCAGAGTAGATGCTTAAAAAATATTTAATTAATTCAAGTGTCCCAACATTACAGAAAGGATTTCCATGGAAAAAGCATGGTGAATTATTAAACTAATAATACCTAAACTATATTGACTGTGCAATCAGTGCCAGACACTGCATTAAACCCTTCTTATGTTGGTGTCATTGAATCACCACATGGTCCCATTTGTTATGAATGATACTATTCTTTTCAGATGAAGGAACAGGTTTTAAGATACTGGGAAACTTGCCTAAGGCTCACTCACCTAATAAAGGGTGAAAGCTGGAAGCCAACCGTTATCTAAGCCTCACACCTAACTCTGTGCTTTTAAGTACACTGCTGCATGGCTCCTCAAGGTCAAAGGCAAATATTTAACCTCTCTCCATCACACCCGACCATGCCTCACTTCGTGAGAAGTTCTCAAGTCTATTTTGATTCTGCTAAACTGAATTGGCCAACGTTAATTGAGCCCAGCCTCTGGCTCAATACCTCTGTGTGAGGTACTGCAAACCTTTCAGCTACCTGCAATCAAGCTAAGCCAGTGCAGCCAGTTCCAGTGCATAGTAAACACCTGCAGGTTAGACGCTAGGTCTGATCCATCACAGAAGGTTGCAAGGCTTAAGGAAGTTAATATATGTGAGGATATTTGCATAGTGCGTGGCACATAGTACTCTGTAAGAGCTAACTGTGGTACTGACATCATTTTCATATATTCCAAGGCCCACTGTAGTGCCTACCGTATAGGGACCACTCATATTCTCAGATGAGTAGATTGAAGTTAACAAGGTGAAAGAGAGCCTCAGAAGCTATATAATCCAGTTTGAAAACAAGAAGAGGTTTGTATAGAATGAGAAGTTTTGTATAGAAAGAGAGCCTCAGAAGCTATATAATCCAGTTTGAAAATGAGAAGAGTTTTGTATAGAATGCAATATACTAATGGATTTGACATTGTGTTTAAAAAAAAAGGAAAAAGAAACTCAGCAGCACAGGTTGACAGCAAGGGGTTAACCAAGCGAGAGGCAGGATGGAGGGGAAGAAGAAAACCTTCCACTGTGCTCTCACCTCTGTGCTCAGTGATGACGCATTACCTGTGGGTGATTATTCCCCTCTCCGGTTGGCTTTCAACTTGAAGTTTAATAGGATGATGATATATATGTATATATGCGACCGTGAAACCGGAATTTGACCTGCTAGGTTAATAAACACTAGCAGTTATTGTAACTCACAAATTACAGGTCCCAATTTTCACGGCCGGGTTGCAGGCATTAATTAAAACTGGTGTTGCAAATCACGGCATTTTGGAATGCCTGCGATGTTTCAATTATCAATGGTGTTGCCACCTTAATTTTAAAAAGCAACTTTCATCATTTTTCAAAGAGGAGTAGAGTAAGCCAGGATAAGTCTATCTCTCACACTTGCAGTCATTAATGTGCTAGGAGCAAATGAAAATTTTTAATGTCTCTCAATGTTTTTGAGCACAAATGACCAGATTGGCTACTGGAGCTAACTCTGCCCATTAGAAAATACAGAATAATTAAGGAGATGTTACTGTGAGTAAGGCTTTGATTTGGCTGGGTTCTCTCTCTCTCTCTCTCTCTTTTACAGGCATTCTCAACAGGGATGCTATTGCCCCCAAGGGGGTGAAAATTGCTTCTTGGGAGAGGGGATTTAGATATTACAATTTCATGGTTCTCCAAAGGGCCACGGTATATAAACAGATATACAGGATATTTGCGGTATTAAAATTTCATGGGATGGGTGGTGAACAGGAAAAAGTGCCTGAAGGACTCCTTTGGGGTTGATAATGATAAAAAAAAGTTTGAGAAACTGTCCTAATAGGATGGCTTCTGAACACTTGACTTTGAACCATTTACCCAATTTGTAATAAAGAATATATTTTAATATTTTTCAAAGAAAATGGGAAACTGGACTTGGTAGGGGAAAGAAGAGAAATATGAGGCATCCACCAGCCAGTAAACGGGTGACACACTGATGGGTAACTGGGAAAAGGTTAGGCTGGGAAAAAAGAATGACAGAAAGAAAAAAAAAGCCTAGAATTGGAAGACAGTGGTAAAAAACATGCGGGCTGGGTGGGAGAAAGAAAGTTACAAAGTAAGGGGAAATACAGTGGAAACGTCAGAGCAGAGTTGTGGACAATCCCTGTGGTTGTAATATCGAAACTGAAGGAAACGTAACTTCAGAGTGGGCCGTAGAGAGTTAGATGTTAATGAAACAAAGGAAAGACCGTGTGGGCAGGGTTACCCGAGGGGAGGCTTGTGAGGGGCATTTATACATGTGTGCTTTAGGGAGATTAGAACAGGTAATGGGAGACCCATCAGCTCTGAAATCTCTTTAATTTATCCAGTGTTCATAATATCCTCTATCTGAGTCTGGTTTGCACTGGTGTAACAATACCTGAGACCAGGTAGTTCCTAAAGAAATAGAGGTTTACTTAGTTCACAGTTCTATAGGCTGGGAAGTTCAGGATGCATGGTGCCTGTGTCCGTTTGGCTTCTGATGAGTGCCACTCGAAACATGGTGGAAAAGATCAAAGAGGAAGCAAACACCTGTGGAAAGGCAAAACCGAGGGGCTTCCTGGTGTTATAACAACCCACTGTAGCCGGGCGCGGTGGCTCAAGCCTGTCATCCCAGCACTTTGGGAGGCCGAGGTGGGTGGATCACGAGGTCAAGAGATCGAGACCATCCTGGTCAACATGGTGAAACCCCGTCTCTACTGAAAATACAAAAAATTAGCTGGGCATGGTGGCGCGTGCCTGTAATCCCAGCTACTCAGGAGGCTGAGGCAGGAGAATTGCCTGAACCCAGGAGGCGGAGGTTGCGGTGAGCCGAGATCGCGCCATTGCACTGCAGCCTGGGTAACAAGAGTGAAACTCCGTCTCAAAACAACAACAACAACAACAACAACCCACTGTCTTGGGAACACATTCAGTCTCCCCAGAGTGAGAACTCACTTACCCCTGCCAGAAGACACAAGCTATTTGTGAGAGATCCATCCCCATGACGCAAACACCTCCCCGAGGCCCAACTCCTACCACCACCACACCGGGGGTCAAATGTCAACATGAGTTTTGTTGGAGGCGAACCATATCCAAACTAGAGCAACCTCTCATTGGACCGGCTTGAAGCATGTGCTCATGCCTGATTAATGACTTTGGCCAGAGGTGTGGAATCTCCAGCCCTGGATCTACAGCCCTGGGACCAGCCTCACTAAAACCAGCCGCGAGGAAATGGAGGACAGGGCACCTCCAAGGGAAAGTAGGATGTATTATGATCAAAAGAGCAGATGGTGGATATCGGGAGGTAGAACCATTCATTGATGTTGCCTCTGATGTCACACAGAGCTGTGTTCGCATCTTAGACACCTTGGGCAACATATTTCACATCTCTGAGGTTTAGTTTTACCCATTACATGCATTAAATATGAATGATAACAGAATCTACTGCAATGGACTATTGTGAGGATTGAATGTCTTAATGAAGGTGGCATCCTGGCACATAGTCAGTACTCAGTAAAGATGGCTCCTCTTCCTCCTTACTGAGGGGGTCTGTCCTACCATAGAAGGAAGCATAGTTTATGTTAATTAATATGAGTTCACAATAAGCAATTGAATGATGAGAATCCGTGATGAAATTCATAATTCATTAATTGTATGCTTTCAATGAGCTTATTAACTCACTCATTCTCTACAGGGTTCTTTTTTTCTCCCTTCTCTCAATAACCCTCTTTTTTCTGGACCTCATAAGACACTAATATACTTCCATCTTCCCTTCAGTGCTTTTGTTTACTTTCTCTGATTTTGATTTTTTTTTTTTTTTTTTTTTTTGAGATGGAGTTTCGCTCTTGTTACCCAGGCTGGAGTGCAATGGCGCGATCTCGGCTCACCGCAACCTCCGCCTCCTGGGTTCAGGCAATTCTCCTGCCTCAGCCTCCTGAGTAGCTGGGATTATAGGCATGCACCACCATGCCCAGCTAATTTTTTGTATTTTTAGTAGAGACGGGGTTTCACCATGTTGACCAGGTTGGTCTCGATCTCTCAACCTCATGATCCACCCGCCTCGGCCTCCCAAAGTGCTGGGATTACAGGCTTGAGCCACTGCGCCCGGCCTGATTTTGATTTTTTACCCTCCCATCCTCACTTGAATAGTGCCTGGTAATGACACAGTTTCCCCAGAAATGGGGTGCAGCCTTTGAGAAGCAAAGCACCCTGATGGTGCATGGGGAAAGGGTTTGCAATATGTTCATTTGCTCAAGCTGCCATGGCGAAGTAGCTCCGGGTGGGAAGCTTCAGCAACAGAAATTTATTTTCTCACAGCCTGCAGGCTGGAAGTCCAGCAGGCTGGCTTCTCCCGAGGCTCTCTCCTTGCTTTGCAAATAGCATCTCTTCCCTTTGTCCTCACAGGGTCTTCCCTTTCTGTTTGTCTGTGTCCTATCTTCCTTTCATAAGGACACAGATCATACTGGATTAGGGCCCACCCTCATGACCTCATTTTACCTTGATTACCTCTTTGAAGACTATCTCCAAATATAGTTGTGTTCTGAAGTTCCTGGAGGGTAGAGCTTCCGCATATAAATTTTGGTGGCAGATAAGGGGAGAAATCTTCAGACTGTATCAGTCACTTATGAGCTGTGAGCCTGTGAAGAAGGCTCTTAGCTACTCAGTTGTGATTACTGAAATCCATCTAAGCTAGCACAAGTAAGAGTTTACTAAAAAGATGCAAGGTATAATCTGAGGCAGGAACAGAAATCGAGCCATCCAACTGGAAATCAAAATCCCCATTTCTCAGGACTATAACTATAGCTGTCGTCTTGCTTTATTGTACCTTCTATTTCCTCTCTCTCTCTTATCCTTTTATTCACTTACACATGGTCCAACAAAGCAACTAATCCCTAGTCAATACGATCTTTCATCTCTAAATAGTTTTTGTCTCTAAATCTTAATTCTAATTCTTAAGATAGAAAATCTGCCTGGGTAACAAGAGCAAAACTCCATCTCAAAAAAAAAAAAAAAAGAAAGAAAAGAAAAAGAAAAGAAAATCTGATTGATCGTTGAGTGTCCCTGATTGGTGGATCTTGAATCAAGTGCCCATCACTGGTCTAATCAGCTACGTCCAAGCCATAGGAGAGCAGAGCTGTGTATTACAGAAGAGGTTTCCCAGGCAAGTTCATTCAGCGAGTACTAAGGCAGAGGAATTCCCGTGTAGGGGCTATAGCATGAAGACACATCGCAAAATATGTCTACAACTCAGTATAAGCCTCAGCGTGCTCATGTGTAAAGTAGACATCATGATTTGCACATCACAGAGTCATTGTAAAGAATCAATGAGATAATGTGTTGCAGAATTCTTTGGTGACATGAAGCACCTAAGATGTTTTATAGAGTGGAACAAGAGCTTACTAATTACATTGCTATGTCCCTGCATCAGTTAGCTTTTGACACAAAGTGCTGTGTAACAAATTACCCCCAAATTCACACTCATTTGTTCTCATGAATCTGGATTATCTGATACTGGCTGAGATGTCTCTCACCTTCTCCTGGGACCTGTGGACTAGCCAGGATGAAACAGAAGCAGCTAGGCCTCTTACTGTCTAGGAAACTGTGTTTAGTGTTTTCTCTTTAAATGTTATATCCTTCGAGGAGTAGGCTACATGAGTCACAACTTTATAAATTTATATGTGTAGCAAATCAATCATACTTTCATGGGCAAAGCTAAAATATATTCAGCATTCGTGTTTTGAATCCATGTTAGCGCATGACTTTCATATGGGTTCCTTGCTTCAAAAAGCAAGGCACGTAAAACTCAACATTCTTGTGAATTAAATCGAATTCAGAGAGATTCCAAAAGAAGTTA
This sequence comes from Saimiri boliviensis, assembly GCF_048565385.1. NCBI lineage: Eukaryota > Metazoa > Chordata > Mammalia > Primates > Cebidae > Saimiri > Saimiri boliviensis. Next base: position 13,116,731 of record NC_133459.1, read on the forward strand.
GAGCTGTGAGATATGAAAGAGATCACTAACAGTTCTCTTCCATTTCACAAGTAGAGAAGACGGAAGCTTAGAGAAATGAAATGACTTGCCCAAGGCCTCAAAACAGGTTCCAAATACATTTATTGTTGGGCTGACTGAAACATGGGTCAGACTGAATCTGGAAATGTTGACACTGATAGGGAATTGCAGGTTAACTTTAACGTCTGTATGAGGGTTTGCTGGTGTATTTGTTTTGTCGTTGTCAGATCAGAACTAACTTGATTTAGCCTAAAGATGTTGTTTATTGCTTCCTGGACCCTATCTGAAAATCTAGAAATAAAATAGAAAGGTATGAGTTGTCAAGCAGGAGAGAAACATAGAGAAGATGCAGTTGCAATTGCCAAGTTGGGAAGATGGTTCACTACTTAATTTTCAACTTTTTTTCTGGTCTCCTGGCCCTAAAATTCCTGATGAAATAAGTCTTAATGATGTATGTATATGAACCTCTAGTTTTTAAATTGCTTATTTGTGCTTCTTTATTATTGGAATTTGATTATGAACCGTAACATAATTACTAGCAGAGGAATCAGAGGTTGATAAAATGTTAGAAATTATACAGTTAAAAAACATGATACAGTTTATATTCAAAGCTTAGCCCAGAATTAATAGCAAGAAAAATGCTAACAAATACACAGAAAGGCAAAAATAATTTCCAGTGTTCCCTGCCTCAAAAAGCATCCACAAAAGAGCCTTCTTAAACCACATAGAAGATGCCAGGCCATCTCTCCTTCTTTGAGACATCTCAATAGTTATATCCTACCCTTCATCTCCTCTTGGTTATGACCTTTCTAATGGCCAAGACTGTCTTTCTCAAAACAAGACCTTTCTCAAATTCTGAAAGCTGGAGGCAGTACTTTTTTTTTTTTATCATTATTATTCTCTCAGGCTTTGATGAAAGGGATTTTCTAAGTAAAAGCGCTTGGGTGAAAGTAACAGATTCAAAATATGCAAATTACCAAACACTCATTCTGTAGTCACAGAAGAAGCCAAATTCCTACTGCTATCAAATGAAGTTTTCCCATCTGGGAGGGCTGGAGGTTCGCTTCTCCTATTTATGTGTTTCTTTCCAGGGTACCCGTGCTAGGACACACAAAAGCTGCAGCACCCACTACAGCTCCTGTGTCTTTGCTGTCTGCCTTTGAACATTGAGCAAGGACATGGGTTGCAAGCTATAAATGTTGCCTCGGGTTAATATTCTTGTACATGAAAAATGTGATGAAATGGACGTTTGCACATCTCTGATTATTACAAGCCTTTTAAGGAGAAGCACTTTGTTGTATGAAATGGGATAAGCAGCTCCCTTGCTGACATCACCACTGCCTTAATGTTTTGTATCTGTAGTTTTCTGGCTTCTCTTGCTGAGTGTAATTCACCAAACACACCACCATCTATCTCTCCTGATTCTAACCCCACCCCCTCATGTCTACACATTTTTGGGGAGGTGGGAAGAGATAGCATGGGGAGAAATGACAGATACAGGTGAGGGGACGGAAGGCAGCAAACCACACTGCCAGGTGTGTACCTATGCAACAATCTTGCATGTTCATCACATGTACCCCAAAACCTAAAATGCAATTAAAAAAAAAAAAAAAGGTACTGCATGCCTGGTATGCAAAGTCAAGCTGCTCAATGATCTCATGAGCTCTGTTGTTCCCCATGATATGGCAAAACGTGGTCCTGATTGTGACTTTATTTACACCTTAGCATCATCCAAGGAGCTTAATAAAATGCAGATGCCAAGGCCCACCTGTATGACGTCTAATAGAACACGCTGGCTTGAGGCCTGGGAATCTGACTTATAAAACACCTGGTACAATTTTGGCACAGGTGATCTGTGGATAAGACTCTGAAACACTGGTTTGGTGACTGAAAGTTGACTTAGCCATCCACTCTGGGTTCGACTTCTAGCTCCATCACATATTAATGGTAACGTGGGGAGCAGGTCACTCTTCACTTTATTCTTCAGTTTCTTCCAATCTACAAAACAGGGTGATAAGACATACTTCACAGCCTGGGATGAGTTTATGGATGGTATCTAGAGGGAGCACCATAAATATTTCTTCTTTTTCTTTTTTTGGGTCTGTATTTAATATTTCTTCAGCCTGACCCAGTGGTCCATAAGTCATTTCTTATTCAAGGATATGATTTAGCAGAGAAAAGTTAGCTTGAAATGCAAGGGTTGTATGGGACCGTTTTTGGTTTGATTTTGTTAAATTTAAAAATTATGGAATAGATTATACTTACACAAATGTGACTTTATGCATATATATGTTTTAAAGAATGATTTTTAAAAGACCACCATCACCCAGTTTAATAAATAGGACATTACCAATATCTTGAAGTCTCTCTCATGATCCTCCCTGACCACATCTCTCTCTCCCCACCAGGGAAGCAACTACCAGTATTTGGTGTGTATTATTTCCATGCAGTGCCTTATAGAAACAGTCCTCGCAATATGGTCTCTGGACCAGCAACATCAGTATCACCTGGAAATTTATTAGAAATACCGATTATTTGGCCCCATTACCAGACCTATTGAGTCAGAAACTCTGAGGGAGAGACCCAGGAATCTGGGTTATAAAAAGCCTGTCAGGTAATTTTAATGCATGCTGAAAACTGCAGGCCTGTGGTAAATACTCTGTGTGTGTGTGTGTGTGTGTGTGTGTGTGTGTGTGTGTGTGTGTGTCTAAACAATACATTATTTAGTTTTAACTGATTTTGACCTTCTTATCAATGAAATACTACTTTGTGTATTCTTTTGTTACTTGATATTTTTTTCTACATTATGTTTGTGTGATTCATCCATATTCATATGTGTATTCATAAGGCCATTCATTTAAAGCTATTTACTATCTGTTGCTGAATATACCACAATTTATTTATACATTTTAGAGCCAATAGACATTTGGTTTTTTTCTAATGTTTTGCTATTTTGAGCAATGCTACCATGAACATTCTTGAATATTTAACGGATGCACCTGTGCAAGAGAGTGTCTCTAGAAAAGTGTTTTCCAGCCTTTTTTACGGCACAGTAAACATGGGAAATGATATTTGTAAACAGGGGTAAGTAAGCAGGCTTCTCAGGGCATAGAGTGGATTCGTAGGCTTGGTTCTCCGAACTCCTGGTCAAACACCGTCCTATGTAAAAAGGTTGGGAGTCTTTTTAAACATTTCCAGACTGCTTTGTGGCTGGGTTTCTCGAGGCAAATGAGATTTTGCCAATTAGATGCACAAACAAAAGATGGGGACCCATAGGGCCAAGGCTGTCCTCCCAGCTGCTCCTGTCATTGCTGCTAACGAGCTCCCTGCAGCAGCCTTTTGGGGCCCACGTTCATAGGGCATAGTGTCCTCTATAAGGATGTGTGTGTGTGTGTGTGTGTGTGTGTGGTGTGGTGTGTGTGTGTGTGTCCCTGTCCTTTATCAAGTTAACAAAATTCCCTTCCCTTCCTAGTTTGCTAAAGGTTACTTCCTCCTCCTCCTCCTCCTCATCATCATCCTTAGTAACTGAATTTTATGGGTTGCTTTTGTTTTTCTTTACTAAGATGGTGAATTATACTGTGTTAGTTTTCAGAGACTGCCTTAATAAAGTATCAAAAACTAGGGAGCACAGGGGGCTTATATGACAACAATTTGTTGCCTTGCAGTTCTAGAGGCTGGAAGTCTGAAACCAAGGTATCAGTAGGGTTGGTTCCTCTGAGGACTAGGAAGAAGACTCTGTCCCATGCCTCTCTCTCACCTCCTGGCAGTCTCAGGCATTCCAAATCCTATAGATGGTCCTCTTCCTGTGTCTTCACACCTTCTTTCCTCTGTGTGTGTCGGTCTCTGCTTTTAAATCTCCTCTTTCTATAAAAACACGAATGATACTGGATTAAAGCCCACCTTAATGACCTCATCTTAACTTGGTCCCCTGCAAAGACCTTATTTCTAAATAAGCTCACATTCACAGGTACTAGGGGTTACAACTTCATCACCTTTTGGAAGGACACAAGCCACCCTATAACATACATTAATGATTTTCTAATGCTGAACCAATCTTGCATTTGTCACTCTGAAGTTTTTAAATACATTGTTGAATGTAGTTTTCTAATATTTTATTTAGATTTGACTTAGGACTTCTGCCTATACATTCATCAGTAAGATTGGCCTGTAATTTTTCTTATATAAGGGTCCTTTGTCTGGCTTGAATATCAAAGTTGTCGTTAACTTCATAAAATAAGTTTTAGAAAGTAAAACTTTTATTTTTTTTACAATCTTTTTCTTGGGAAAATTTCAAACACGCAAAAGTAGAGAAAATAATATAAAGAACTCCCCTGTGCCCATTATGTAGCTTCAAAAATTAACAATATATGGCAAATTGTATTTTGTCTATTACACACCCAACCCTGAATTATTTCAGAGCAACCCCACACATCATATCATTTTATCCACAAATATATCTGTATGTATCTCTAAAAGGTAGGGTATCTTTTTAAAACCACAGCCACAATGCCATTAGTAAAACCTAAATTATTTTTAAACCTATAGGAAGTTAGAACAGTAACATGGACTTCCACATGCCCATTTCTTGGTTTTGATATTTATTAACTCATCGTCAATTTTCTTCCATGTTCCCTTACACTCACGGCTCCCTCCAAATTACTTTGGAGCAATTCCCAGGTATTGCATCATTCTAATTTAAAATGTTTCAATCTATAGGCATTCACCCACTGCATTAGGGGCAGAGAGATGATGGGGTATTTCTAAGCTAATGTTCTTTCACAGGAAAACAGAAACTCCCAGGAAAAGATGTTCCTACCCTGTCCACCCTCACATTTATTTACATTCTTAGGCAGTTGCTTCCAAACCTAACTGATCTCATCAGAGTCATGTGGAGACTTAAAAAAAACACACACACACAAAAAAAACAAAAAAACAAAAACAGAGATGCCAGGAAATTCTCTGAGATTCATGTCTAAATGATAAGGATTCTTTAACAACATAATAGTATCTTTACCACACCTGAAAATTAACCTAGATTGCTTTTTTTTTTTTTTCTTTTTTTCTTTTTTTGAGATAGAGTCTCACTCTGTTGCTCAGGCTTGAGTGCAGTAATGCGACCTCTGCTCATTGCAACCTCCGCCTCCTGGACTCAAGATATTCTCCTGCCTCAGCCCCACAAGAAGCTCGATTATAGGCGCCTACTACCACACCCAGCTAATTTTTATATTTTTAGTAGAAACAGTGTTTCACCACGTTGGCCAGGCTGGTCTTGAACTCCTGACCTCAGGTAATCCACCCGGCTTGACCTCTCAAAGTGCTGGGATCACAGGCTTGAACCACCGCGCCCGGCCTCAATTCCTTAATCTGATTAAATATCTAGTCACTGCTCAAGTTTCCCATATTGTATCATCATTTTTTAATCTGTTGATTGATCTGAACGAGGATGTAAACCAAGTTCACACACTGCATTTGGTTGATCTGTCTCTTGAGACTTTTTACCTCTATCGCTTTTACATTTATTGTACATTTGCCATTTATTTATTGGAGGAACGGAATCATTTACGGTATGACTGTCCCACATTCTGGATTTTTTTTTAGTCTGTGCATGTTGTCGGTTGACATTTTCTTCCCTCCCATGTATTTTCTGTAAATTGGTGATAGTTAGATCCAGATGCCTCATCAAATTCAGCTTCATTTTTTTTTTCTTTTTTTTTTGGCAAGACCATTTCCAACATGCTACTGGTACTGCATAGTGCGTCAATCAAGAGGTAGATAACGTCTGTTTTGTAAAGTTACAAACTATCTCACAGACTTTTTTAAGTGACCATCAAATCTGTATTTATCATAGGCATAAGGCGTTTCAAATGACGTAATTTTTGGCATATTGTAAAGTTCACATAAAATTGTCATGTGACTTATTTAAATGTATCTAAATACTAAAGACTTTTTATTGCCTGACAGAGGAGCAGACAGGCTGGGAAAAGAAGAAGGAACAGCTAAAAAATCTCAAGAGACAGATCAACCGAATGCAGTGTGTGAACTTGGTTTACATCCTCGTTCAGATCAATCAACAGATTAAAAAATGATGATACAATATGGGAAACTTGAGCAGTGACTAGATATTTAATCAGATTAAGGAATTGAGGCCGGGCGCAGTGGTTGAAGCCTGTGATCCCAGCACTTTGAGAGGTCAAGCCGGGTGGATTACCTGAGGTCAGGAGTTCAAGACCAGCCTGGCCAATGTGGTGAAACACTGTCTCTACTAAAAATATAAAAATTAGCTGGGTGTGGTACTGGGTGCCTGTAATCCAGCTTCTTGTGGGGCCGAGGCAGGAGAACGTCTTGAGTCCAGGAGGCGGAGGTTGCAATGAGCAGAGGTCGCATCATGCCCAATCCTTTATCCCAAATTCACCAATCAGATAAGACACCAAACTGGGGTTGGAGAGCGGCGAGAGTATTAAACCAATGTTTCCTTTGCAGGAAAATGTGGAATCACATGCAAAGAGCTTTTTGCCTCTCCGACCTCATGGGCACATCCTAGGTAGTTATTCCCAGACTTAATTGGTCTCATCAGAGTCACATGAAGGCATTTTTAAACAATAGACATGCCTGGAGATGGACGGAGGGGCCTTGAAATCTGTTAAGCAGACATTTCTTGTTGGTGCAGTACTGTCGGGTCTGGAGTGTTCTAGAAAACCCACAGCCATACAGGTGGTACCTTGGTCCAAAGCTGTAGCCCTGAATATAAACAAATCAATTTCTTTGTCAAAGAACAAATATAAGGATGCCCATCTCCTAGACTTGTTTGAGGAGTAAATGAGATGGCACATGCATTCACTCATTCAATACTTATGAAATTGGGTGGGGTGTGGTGGCTCATGCCTGTAATCCCGGCACTTTGGGAAGCCGAGTCAGGTGGATCACCTGAGGTCAGGAGTTCAAGACCAGCCTGACCAACATGGTGAAACCTCCTCTCTACTAAAAATACAAAAATTAGCCAGGCATGGTGGTGGGTGCCTGTAATCCCAGCTACTGGGGAGGCCAAGGCAGGAGAATTGCTTGAAATGCCTGCTATGTGCAAGGCAGGGTCCTGGACATGGGGACAGGCAGAAAAAGCCACAGAGAAGGTTGCCTTCACTGAGCACGATGAGCCTCAAAGCAGCAGTGACAAGAACACAGGATGAGGGTCACAGAAGAACGGCATAGGAGCTTTTCTGGAAACTACTATAGGGGCCCACTAGTCAACCCAACACCCCCTCACTACAGGCCAAAAGCCCCACCAGTTTACAAGGCGAGTCGCTGTGATAGGTTGGGAATTGTACCCTCTACAAAAATCCAGATGTCAAAGTCCTAACCTCCAGTGTCTCAGAACGTGACCCTACTTGGACCTAGGGTCATCGGCAGATGGACTCAGCTACAGTGAGGTTGCACTGGAGTCAGGTGGACCCAATCCGGTGTGACTGGTGTCCTTATCAAAACAGGAACTGTGGACTCAGACAGGCACACAAGGGTAACGCCAGGTGAAGGTGAAGGCACAGATCAGGGGGATGCATCTTCAAGCCAAGGAGCACCAAAGATTGCCAGGCAACTACCAGAAGCGAGGGGCCAGACACAGGACATGTTCTCTCTCACGGCCTCAGGAAGGAAACAACTTGTATGATACCTTCATCTTGGCCTTCTAAGCCTCCAGAGCTGTGGGGTGATACATTTCTCTCTTGTTTCAGCCACCCAGCCTATGGCACCTTATGAAAGCAACCCTGGGAAACTATTACTAATACATCCGATACACAGACCTTCATTTGGTGAAATGACAATCCACATTTATAAGCAGCTACATATGTGCCAGGCATTTTTGTAGGTACAGTCCAGCTTCATCATGCTGATGCCTCATAATGACTCTAGAAGGTAGGTATGCTTATGATTCCTGTTTTGCAGAGGATGAAACTGACATATGGAGGTTAAGCGATCTGTCCAAGGTCACACGGGCAGTACATGGCCAGGATTCAAACCCAGCACGTCTGGAGTCTGTCGAGCCCACACTCTCAACCTGCTGGATCCCACTTGAGCTTGGAACACCGAATGTTTGTTTAAGGAGGCTTGGAACCAGTTTCATTGGATATTTCTGAAAGGATTTCTAATGTTCTTAACTGGCACTATGCCATGTCAAGAGGTCTCCTGTCTTGCTTGGTTTCCTTTGATCTAGTTGGTCAAAACAAAAACCCAACAGCCACTCCAGTTGGGTTTCCTGGAAGAGCTATGTTTGCTTCCACAGGGGTAAATCTCCCAACCCTGTTCATTCTTCACCAGGTTGGAGGGGCAAAGACAGTTGAGGTGCGTGTATATATTTTTTTTATCAGCAACAACTTCAGTAATTACTTCTGCACACAATAAAGCAAGTCCGCTGGAATACAAACTGCAGCCATCTGACTTTAAAGAAACTCAGTGCCACTGAGCAAAACAAGAATCCCAAGACTGTCACTGCAAGGTCAAGGGTGCCAGAGGCAGATACACCTGCATCATCACTCTAGCTCCCACACCAAGCTCAGTGTTCTAGCTGTGAATCCTGTCTCATGGGTGTCTCGAAGTAATACCCATGAAGCATCCTACCTGGGAACAGAACGTTCTAGAAGGCTGACAGGCACCCTTCCTCCTCCCACCTTATCTGCCTGGCATTTCTTCTATGTTGGTGATACTACTATGTTCTGGAATCCTATGTCATTTCAATTCAAGGACATTTTATCAAGTACCTTCTGGAAGAAAAGCACAGAAATTGGCACAGGAAATAAAGAAATGAACAACAGAGACCCTGCTTCCTACTGTCACGTTGCTTCCTGGAGCCCCAAAGGCTCCCGTGGGAAGCCACAGGAGACTGGTCCGATGAGCAAGTTTCCATGAGGGCGACACACTGTCCTAATTTGCCTGGGACTGAGAAGGTTCCTGGGGTGTAGGACTTTTGGGTAAAGTGCTGGGCAAACCAGGAAGAACTGGTGGCCCTAGTTCCCATATCCCAGCTCCCCAGCTCCCCATATCTACAGTTTAAGTTATCTCTGGAGCAGCTTAATTCTGTTTTTAATCTCTCTTTTTTTTTTCTTCTTTTGAGACGGAGTTTCGCTCTTGTTACCCAGGCTGGAGTGCAATGGCGCGATCTCGGCTCACCGCAACCTCCGCCTCCTGGGTTCAGGCAATTCTCCTGCCTCAGCCTCCCACGTAGCTGGGATTACAGGCACGTACCACCATGCCCAGCTATGTTTTTATCTCTTACATATAGTATAGTGAATTTCCAAGGGAGATTTTGCCTGAAAAAAAAATTGTTACCTGAAAAATAAAAAGTGAAACTACTTGACACCTTTCCCTTCTGTCTTCTACGGGCTGTTTCTTTTACAGATGTTTTGCCCATACCATGTACCAGATATGACTCAATCACTGGGCAGGACAGGCACAGAATTTCTGCAGTCCACGAATAGAGGCGTTCATGCTTGCTTGGGACAGCTTACAATGAACCACACTTGAAAATTACCAGTGTCATTGCAACTCCAACTTGAAAGACATTGTCTTAGGCCAGAAAGTCCTCTTACCTAGGTACTGGGACAAATCATTAATTCTTATTCCTGAGAATACAGAAGCCACTGTCTACCTTCTAGACCCTTTGTGCCCAAGTGTATTCAAGCATCTTGCTCTGCAAGGGTGTTAACATGTATCTCTCTCATTCTGGGGATTTGGGCCAATGATTCTCATTAAGGAATGCTAATTCCTTCCAAGACATTGATCCCCCATTAGCCAACACATAGAAGCCCTCAGGCTCTGAATAGTCTTGCCTGCTTGGAGACTGATCCTCTTACCCAGGAAACAGGAGCTCAGCATGGTGTACCTCCAGCTCCAGGGACTTGTTTCCCTGCAGAAGTCAATTCGGCGTGTAGCCACCCCCAAATCTTCCTGCCAGGTTTCTTTTCTGCCTGTTCCAGGAGCTCAGGATGCCTTCACAGTTGGTGAGGTTGCCTTGACACTGGCAATCACCTAGGGATGCCGAGTGCCCTTTAGGGAAGAATTCAGCCAGGAAGATAATAGATGCTAATGTCAGAAGGGGAGCCCTGGAGGGAAAGAAACAGGAGAGAATCACCTTGCAAGGAGTGGAGTGCTGTTTCTGTAATTTCCCTGTGGAATTTCGATCTGCCCTTGTCGAGAATGAGGTCAGACAAATGAGTTTATTTATTCTCCAGGGTGACTCACAGAATGGAAGCATTTGTAGAGCAAAGAAGGAGTCGGGAGCAAACCACAGTTAGCATTATTACCAGAACCTGGTACTTCCAAGGAAGATCGTTCCTCCCTCCCTCCTTCCCTCCCTCCCTCCCTCCCTCCCTTCCTTCCTTCTTCCTTCCTTCCTTGCTTTCATTTTTTTTTTTTCGCTTTCACAGACTATTAATTGGGCTGCAGCTTTTTCAGACAAAACAATTCCCTGAAGTCTGAATCTTTCCTTCTGGATTTGCAGACTCTATCAAGGCATTTTGTCAAGTCCCCAGATTTCAAATTATTTTTTGAGGCTGAACCCTCACGTGTCATGGCAGAAACAAATGTGTTCTTAATTCTAAGAGGAAAACTCCCATTTTCTAGGGTTACCGTAAAAGAGGACATTGATAGCAGAGGCTGCTGACTCGAAGAGGAAACAGCTCCACCCAATCACAAAATGGGGAAAGGATCTGAATAGACATCTCTTAAAAAAAAAAAAAAGTAAAAGAGCCAATAAATGTATAAAAAGATGCTCAACATCATCAACTATCAGGGAAATAAAAATCAAAACCAAAATGAGATATCATTTCACACTCACTGGGAGAGTTATGATTTAAAAATTAGGTAATAACAAGTGTTGTTGAAGATGTGGGAAAATGGGCATCCTTATACGTTGCTGGTGGGAATGCAAAATGGTGCGATCCCTTTGGGAACAATCTGCCCGTCCCTCGAAAGGTTAAACATACTGTTACCATATGGCCCAGAAATTCCACTCCTAGATATGTACCCAAGAGAATTGAAGACGTATGTCCACGTGAAACCCTGCACAGTAATGTTTATAGCAGCATTGTTCATAGTAGCCAGCAAGTGGAAGTAACCCCAAGTCCATCAACTGACAAGCAGATAAATAAAGTGTCTATCAATATAATGAAATAGTGTTTGGCCCTAAAAAGGAAGGAGTATGGATACACCCTACAACGTGGACGAGCCTTGAAAACATTACGCTAAGTGAAATAAGCCAGATACAAAAGACCACACATTGTTTGATGCCACTTACACAAAATGTCCGGAATTGGAAAACCATAGATGTAGAAAATAGATCAGTGACTGCCCCTGGTGGGGATGGGAGATCGGGGTGAGCGAGCAGAATGAAGGGGGAAATAGGGAGTGATTTTTAATGCATAAGAGGTTTCTTTTGGAGTGATAAGAATGTTCTAACACGATTGTGGCTGCACAGTCTGTAAATATACAAAAAAAAAATACCATATTGCATACTTTAAGCAGGTGAGTCGGATGAGGTTTGAATTACGTCTCAATAAAATTGTTATTACAGAGGAAAGTGAAATGGAAGGAAGTGACGCATGAGCTGGCCGCTAAGGACTAAGTGGCAGTCAGCAAAGCAGAGGAAAGGAGCTACCCGGGCAGCCTTGACAGCCTGTGCAGCGTCCCTGTGTCAGGAGAGAGTGTGGTGAGCCCAGGGTTGCAAAAGGTAACTCATGGGGCTGAAATCCAGAAAGGGATGGAGAGCAAGGAGTGAGAGGATGATGGGCAGCAAGTAGGGGCAAGATTCTGTTGGCCGTTGCAGCTGGGAAAAGGAGTGTTGTCTGTATTCTCAGAGCAGGGGAAACTGTTGCAGGAGATGACTGTCAGATTTACTTTATGAAAAGGTGGGCTTCACTGCTGCATGGAGAATGGATTGGACAGAAGGTAGAGTGGACAGGAAGGGACCGTTGAGAGACCGTAGAGCAGTCCAGGTGAGAGTGACAAATGCCATCTGGGAGTTTAGGATCACCCCAGGTACCTTGAGAAGTAAGCATGTTAGCAAATGTCATCTTCAATCACTGCATCGAGAAATTAAGTGGCTTCATCTGAGGCCACTGGGCAAGTTAGTATCAGAGATGGGTCTCTCTGTTTTACTCTTGCAAATCTTTCCTATACCCTCCCTCCCTCAAAACACTGGGTCTTTCCTCTGGGCTCTTGGCAAGTACCAAGTTAGCATTTGTTTCGACCCCTACTCTCCAGAGCACATGGATGTAGTTTTCCTCCCCCTGGGTTGCTGAAAGTGAAAAATGCAGCACCACCAAATACTCAGGCATGCGCTCTGGAGACACAGGTCTCCACTTGTGGCCTGAGGTCTAATCTCTCTCTGTCTCAAGTGCCCAGTTGATAAGGTGTTGTGTAGAGTAGTACCAAGTTTAGAGGATTGTTGGGAGAAGTCAGTAAAAACAATGTCACGAAGAGCTTAGGACAAGCCTGGTGTATATTAAATACTCAATGAATATTGGCCACTATTATCGTTTACATAATTATTATTACTTTGAACAAAGAGCAAACAGACAACAGCAGGCATTGTCCTCACATCTCTGGTGGCTTCGGCATTTTATTGGTGCCTCTCTGAGCAAAACTCTCTTCCTAACATCTCCTGTGCACAATGGCCCAACATCTGTCCCTGAGAACTAACCAAGACTGAGGCTTAGGAGCCTGGTGCTCTAGGGCGAGGTAGCATGTGGATCCAGTGTCCCTAACCCAGCACATGCAGTGTTTGTCTAATTTGTATCCTTGTGTATTTCCTGCGAAATTCAAAGACTGTCTCTCAAAGCCTACTCGTCACTTCGTCCATACACAAACACGGGATCAGCCTGGCTTCTTGGATGTGACCTGTTCAGTTGCACAGGGTCCTGTGCCTAGAAGGCTCTTGCACTTCATTCATTGCTCTGATCTCAGCATTTGGAAATTCTTAATAGTTCTTGATCCCCAGGTACCTGCATTTTCCTTTTGCACTGGGCCCTGCAGATGGTATAGCAAATCCTGCAATGTGGCCCCTTCAACTGCAGCAAACAAAGGGCATGGTGGTATGGGAGATCATCCAAGAGCTGACTTATAGTCAGCAATGAGAGCCTGGCATTGGCTGTGGCCATGGGCATGTCTGTGGGCTTCTAAGCAATTGTGGGAGATAGACAGTTAAGATTAAAGAATCCGTAAAAAGAACGCACAGGGGATCAGGAAGTAGACCCTTGTTCCCTGTCTTATGCTGCTCAATGCTCTAGTTTCTCTTCAGGCTAAGAACAAGGACCATGTCTATATTAGTTTGCTGGGACTGCCATTGAAAGTACCACACATTATATGGCTTGAACAACAGAAGTCGGTTGTCTCACAGTTCTGATGGCTGGAAGTCCAAGATCAAGGTGTTGGCAGGGTTGGTTTCTTCTGGACTCTTTTTGGCTTGTAGATGGCTCCCTTCTCCCTGTGCCTACACACTTCTTCTGTGTGTTTCTGCATTCTTATCTTCTCATCTTCCAAGGACACCAATCCTATCAGATCAGGATCCACCCTAGTGACCTCATATTAAATTAATTCGCTCTTTAAAGACCATATCTCCAAATACAGTTACATTCTGAGTTAGCCGGGGTCAGGACTTCAAGTGGCACTAAGGACGAGCCAGGCAAGAGGTCAGGCTCTGCAGTCCCAGGTCTAAATTTTTGCATCTGTAAAGTGGAGATACTTTCTAGGACTACTTTAAGGACTGAATTAGACAATCCATGTTCTGCATTTAGCACAGTAGCACTTAATAAATATTAGCCATCATTACACACTATCTACAACTCCCACCTCATACTGCTAGTCCCATTCATTCAGTCTTAGAATTAGGTGTGCATAATTCCTCTGCAGCTATGCAGCTTCCAGAAAAAAGTTTTAAGCCCACTTTGTAGACATACTCACATTTCCTAGATTAATATTCCTGGATAGCCCAAATTCTTGATGTAACACAAGATTCTCCTGACTTTCTTGGTGGGGAGCTTAGAACTGTAACAACATCATTTGAATTTTCTGCACACGAGTCTTAATTTTTAGTCTTCAAATTTGCAGGCCTGTGGCTATTTTCATAATCTTGGCTCCACATATTTATGTAAACCATGCTAATAAAATTCAACTACTTGATAGTGTGTGTGGGGAGAGGAACCTACTCCTCCTAAGAAGCCATATATGAATTGAGGGAAAATTTAATTTGATGAGAGCAATTGGAATTACAATTGAGTTTTGTATATGCTAATATTTTTATTAGTGCTTGTAAAACCAGCTAATGACTTGGAAAGTGAGTGAAATTTCATGCTCTCCAGGTAAGCCTATCTAACAGAAGCCACAGCTTGGGGAAATCTACTGATCTCCGGGACTTTTAGAGACATTTGGTTCCATTACCTTGACACCGTTTTACTTTTTATTTCTTTCTTTTTTTTGAGACGGAGTTTCACTCTTGTTACCCAGGCTGGAGTGCAATGGCACGATCTTGGCTCACCGCAACCTCCGCCTCCTGGGTTCAGGCAATTCTCCTGCCTCAGCCTCCTGAGTAGCTGGGATTACAGGCATGCGCCACCATGCCCAGCTAATTTTTTGTATTTTTTGTAGAGACAGGGTTTCACCATGTTGACCAGGATGGTCTCGATCTCTCGACCTTGTGATCTACCCACCTCGGCCTCCCAAAGTGCTGGGATTACAGGCGTGAGCCACTGCACCCAGCTGTTTTACATTTTATGACAGATACCATAGGCTCCTTTGTCCAGCATCCACTGCCGTTTCTGATGCCCTCCCCACTAGTTTTTCTCTGTACTCATCTATTTTCTCATTCTACCTCTAGCTAGAGGTAGTCATGTGACACTATTCTGGTCAATGAGGCCACAGCAGAAACGTGGACGTGATGAACCTAGGAACATTTTCATTTCTGAATAAAAAGAAACCAAAGATTCTGGCACCACAAGTCCCCCTGATTCACTCTTACCTGTTGTCCCTGAACACATATTGTATCTGGAGCTGCAGCAGTCTTGGACCTATAAGCCAACAGAATACAATGCTAAAGATGACAGAGTGGGAAGACTGAAGAGGTTGAGTCCTTGGGCAGCTGAGCCAACAGGAGCAAATGTTTAGCTCTGAATTCCCTGTCATTTGAGAAACACAGGTTCTAATCTATTTAAGCCACCATTGGTGAGTTTTCTGAAACTTGCAGTCACAGGCATTCCTGAGGGACATACAGTTCTGTGGACATCCTCAGGGCCTCAGGAGCACTTTCGAGGAAAGTTTTAAAAATAGATCCCAGAGAAACCCTTGAACTAGCGTTTGGTGGCTTCAAGGGGAATGGCTGGGGCAGATAATTAAGTGGACCCAGCCTCAACAGAAACAGGCAAACTTCCATGGTGAGAAAGCAACAGGAAAAAGCTGGGGCTGGGGTTGGAGACGGGGCCGAGTAGGATGTGGAGTCCAGGAGGATGGTTACCAACTGGGACACCTAATGGAATGAATCCTCTCTGACTCTGTATACAGCACATCCTCACTTAATGTCCCTTGGAAACTATGACTTTTAAGTGATACGATTTATAATGAAACCAATTTTGTTTTTCTTATCAGCATTATATCAAAACCACATTGAATGAAATTATGTTACTCTAGGACACTGATACAGTTAGCTATGTCCCCACCCAAATCTTACCTTGAATGGGAGTTCTCATAATCCCCATGCGTTGTAAGAAGAACCTGGTGGGAGGTAATTAAATCGTGGGGGTGGTTACCTCCATGCTGCTCTTCGCATGATAGTGAGTTCTAACGTAATCTAATGGTTTTATAAGGGGCTTTTTCCCTTTTGCTTGGCACTTCTCTGTCCTGCTGCCATTTGAAGAAGGATGTGTTGCTTCCCCTTCTGCCATGATTGTAAGTTTCCTGAGGCCTCCTCAGCCATGCAGAACTGTGAGTCAATTAAACCTCTTTCCTTTATGAACTACCCAGTCTTGGGTATTTCTTCATAAGAGCTTGAGAACAGACTAATACAGACCCTCTGTACTGTTTTTACTTAAAGTGACAGTTTCTGAGAGCCTAGGGGCAACGTTAATTGATGACTTACAGAATGTTGTATGTGTGTATGTTGTATGTGCATATAGTTTCATCTGCTGACATTGCTCTGTGCTGTCATGTCACAGAAACAATAAAAAGTCAACAATATATGCGCTTCACCCTACAGTTTACACATCTTTTGTCTTCTGATCAGCCCAGCTGTTTTGTGTTCTAGCAGTATTCAGGGTAGAGGACACAGGAAGGAAGGAATGAGAGGCTCTGTGGTTCCCTGAGGAAGGGCCTCTGGAAAAATTGCCCAAGTGGCAGAGGCATCCTCTGCTTAGGGATCCTTCCAAGGCTTTGGTTCAGTAATCATGCAGACTGGGAGGAGGGAGGAGGAGCTGCGAGATGAAGGGGTAGACGGAATCCTTGGGGTGGCAGATGGGGCTGGCAGAGAATGATCAATGTCCAGGGAGTGAAGGCAGGTGCAGTGATGATGCCCCACCCACTGCGGGCATCTGACTTGCCTGAAGCTGCCCCCACGGCCGGCTCTACCTCACCTCCACTGCAGCGGTGCAGCGGCAAGGCCCAGCTGGCAGGCTCTGGGTGATAAATGGGCTGCTGCCTCCCCACCTTTCCTTTTTCCTCTGCATGTCTGTGCATGGAAGGGGGGCGCATCGTTTCTCGTGTTGGCGCAGGCTCACACATCTGATGGATGAGCTGGAGAACTGCTTCCTTCTGGGTGCACCTGTTTCCTCCCACCCGCTGAAGCTGACACTGCAGCCTTAGCTTTTGCTCTTATAAATGGACAGATTCTTGGTAGAACTGCCGGCAGCTTAGCCAGGCCCGACACAGGTGTGTGCAGTTCAGTATCATAAGGCGGACTTCAGAGATCCTGGTGGCCACTGACCATGCTGGTGACATGGGCGTGGAGAGGTGAAGCCTGAACTAATATGCACGAGGACCAAGTGTGAGCCAGGCCCTGTGCAAATGGGTTATCTTCTTTAAGCCTCGTGAAAATGTGGCAGCCTCATTTCCATTTTGCAAACAAGGAAACAGTCAAAAACCTTTGTCATGTATTGGAGATCACGTAACTACTAAGTGCAAGAGCCAAAATTTGCTCCCGAATTTCTCCAACCCCAAAGAAAACCAATAATTAAATTAAATATTCATGACATTCCCCTTCAAATCTGAGAAGAGTCTCAGATTTGTTCTAGGCTCACCATGAATGATGCAAATTACTTAAACTATAAATGACATGTATGCATCTGGCATTTTACCTCCGCACCAATAGCTATGCCTTTAGTTTCTATGCTTTCTTCCTCTGCCTCTTATTCATTATCTCTCCGTCCTCCTTCTTTCTTTAAGAAAATTCACGTTCTAATCTAACAAGTTTGAATCCCTACCTGGCATTGTGGAGTGGAGTGTTGCCAGGTCTGCACAGGATCACAACCCATGTGGAAGATACAGACATTACATGCTCCTTTCCTTCTTTGTGAGGTCACTCTGAGCCCCTGGTATTGGTCCTTTGTTTATACCAGTCTCTTTTGTCTCTCTTTCAATTTTCATGAGCGCGTTAGATGTGTCCAGAAAACATCATAGGTGCACCGAAAAAAAAAAGGGCCTAAATTAAACCATTGATTAACCTTGTTGGTGTCTCCAAGATTATGGGATAATATCTTCTCTCAACCCCTGCAACAGCTGATGTCAGTATACCTTCTTTCTGAATACGTCATCTAACTCCTCCATATGCAGCCTCAATTTCCCCAAGGTGGTTAGCCTTTGGGTAGGCTCCAAGGGGTTGAAGGTCATAAGTCCATTGTCCACCTCTGATTTCCCAAGCAGTGACTCTCTTCCAACAGACCCATCAAATTACAGTAGAAATTAACTCCATGTATACTCATGCTGCCTGGTAGGGTTCTCAGCACACTACCTGAATTATCTTTTCTCCTCTTCACCATAAATAAGGGAGTTTCTTATCGGTTTTATCCCCATTTACAGATGAGAAAACCAAAGCTCAGCGAGATGAGTGAACCTGGCCATGATCACACAGGTAGCAGATGACAGAGCAGGACAAATCCATGCATTCTTAGCTCAGAGCCTACTTCCCTAACCATCATGCAAATTTGCCTCATGCCTTGTGTGCCATTGAAGCGTCTCCAAAACAGAAGTGACAACTCCGGCAATTTCCTTTGCGTTGCAAAGCTGTACAATTGATCTGCAATTGATCTGCCTTTCCACCTCACCACACAAAGGTCTTTGGGATGAGGGTTCTCTAAGGAGTGGAGACACACTTACCTACTGCAGTTGCAGAAACAGTAATCGCGTCTGCCATGGTAGGTGCCTGCCAAGTGCCAGGCGTAGCATCAGGCCCTCCAGATAAAGCTCATGGCATCCTTGCAAGCTACTGTTCTCCCATGTTTCAGATGAGCCCACTGAGGATTAGAGAGGTTTTGTGACTTAACGAACATCAGACAGCCAGTAAAAAAAAAAAAAGGGACCTGAAATTTACACCATTCCGTCTGACTCCATCTACTAGCTGGCAGTTCTTCTTTCCAGAAGTATAAAACCTGGGCCTGGGCAGTTTCCCTGGCAGGATTTTTGCTAGGGAAACTGGCAACCAACCATGGCAGATGTGATTACTGTTTCTGTGACTGCAGTAGGTCTAAGTGTGTCTCCACTCCTTAGAGAACCCTCATCCCAAAGACCTTTGTGTGGCAAGGTGGGAAAGGCAGATCAATTGCAGATCAATTGTACAAGATTTTTTGCCAGGGAAACTGCCCAGACCTAGGTTTTATACTTCTGGAAAATCAGGCCAAGTAGATTCTAGTACCACCAATATAAAAAGACAAAAACCCCATGAATTCTGTGTATTTCATTCATGAGTGCCTTATGGGGCAGCTATCTGTGAGCATTTACCAACTCTGGAATGCCTAGATCATAGAGAACCCTCAGGAATCATAACTCCTTGGCCGAACTCGTTCAGATCTTTTTTAGCAGCTGGAGTACAAAGGTTCCCAGTAAGTATGGCTGTGTTTGATGTGATAGAAAGAGAGGAAGCTCTGGAGTCAGATCTGTGCTTAGAGGTTTGATCACCTTCTTGCTGCATGTCCTTAGGCGTGTTTAATCTCTATGAGTCTGTTTCCTCATCTGTCAAATGAGGATGATGATATTTAACTCACAGTGTGGTTGAGAAGGTAGAGAAATATTTATCAGATGGCTTTCCTTTGCTCTTAAGCCAATTCCCCAAACCTTACTCTCACCAAAAAGTCACGGCTGTCAGGTTCTGCTGACATTTGTATCTCATCTCCAGCCATATTTGCTTCTGGGCTCAAACCACATGGCCTTCGGTAACATTTTTTTTTTTTTGAAATGGGGTCTCACTCTCTCGCCAGGCTAGAGTGAAGTGGCATGATCTTGGCTCACTGCAACCTCCAACTCCCTGGTTCAAGCGATTCTCCTGCCTCAGCCTCCCGAGTAGCTAAGATTGTAAGTGTGTGCCACTATGCCCAGCTAATTTTTTTATTTTTAGTAGAGATGGGGTTTCGCCGTGTTTGTCAGGATGGTCTCAATCTCCTGACCCTGTGATCCACTCGGCTCGGCCTCCCGAAGTTCTGGGATGATAGGCGTGAGCCACCACGCCCAGCCAGGCTTCAGTCACTCTTATTCGATGACTCAGATGTCAAGTTGTCTTTCCTTCTCCAAGATCTTTGCATATTCTGCCTCTCCTTCCCATGAGCTGCCAGAAACATGGACACTCCCAGCTTCTCCCTCTCATGCACACGTACACAGGAGACACAGACACAAAGAGAGACAAAGACGCACCCCTCCCAAAGAGAGCCAGAGATAAAAAGCCACGCATATGGAAAGTGGGAGACTCAGTCGTACACACCAAAGAAACACACAGAGACATGGACTCACGTGGACATGCAGAGAGACCCCGGGAAAGACACACACACATAGACACAGACATACGCACACCAAAAAGTCACACAACAACATAGACACACACAGACAGGAAGATACCCAGGGAAAGACACATACATATAGACACACAAACTCATGCATACACACACATGGGCAGTTACACTGAAACCTGGATAATTCCCAGACATTTTTGAGATCTCAGCTCACGTTCTCAGACTCCTTCCTGTGGTCAGATTTCTTGGCTAAACAATTGCAGATGGCCCCATTTCTTTCCTTCATGGTGCTTATTTTGGTTTGCAATTAGGCCCTCCTTAGCTGGATAGTGAGTTCGACAGATACTCCATGGATAGGCACTATGTTGGCATCACCCACCACCGTGGATTGCCCAGTTTGGCATCCTGACCTCACTTGTTTCTGTCTGTGTGACCTAGGGCAAGTTCACTTCTCTGTGCCTCAGTTTTCCCTATGTAAAATGTAAAAGCATAGTTTAAAATTTTATAAGCAACCTTATAGGATTTCTGTAAGGATTAAATGATGTCATATAGGGACAGCACTTAAAGTAGTGCCAAGCTTAAAGGAAATACCATGTAAGTATAAGCTCTCATTAATGAATAAATGAATGAATGTCTAGCCTAAAGAAGACATGATCAACGGTAGCTCCTACTACAATTATTATTACCATCACTACATGGAGGTCAGCTTTTCAGTCAAATGCTGCGGTGGTAAGTTAGTGACTTGCTTACTATGACAGACATGACAATGTGGCTATTTCAGCTCCTCGGTAGAAAGGCATACTCCCCAGTGTGTAAGAGATTAGGCTTCTGCATCAACCTGTCTGCACCTAAACCCCACGTGCACACTTTCTAGCCTTGTGGCAAGTGATTTAATCTCTGCCAGCCTCAATATATTTCTCATAGGCTTGTGAATTCTGAGTGAGTTAATACCCACACTGTGACCAGCTGAGTTCCTGCCTAGTGCTTAGCTCAAGGCCCACATTCAGGTAGCATGAGTCCCCATTGCTGTTCATGACCAGGGGCTGTGACACTTATTCTGACCACACATTTGAAAACTACACTACTTTGGCATAAAGTAGGGCTGAGTTTTGGCATTTAATTCTTTTTTCTTTCAGCATTTAATTCTTTTTTCTTTCTTTTCTTTTTTTTTGAAAATAAGTCTGTCGCCCAGGCTGGAGTGCAGTGGCACCATCTCAGCTCACTGCAACCTTCGCCTCCAAGGTTCAAGCAATTCTCCTGCCTCAGCCTCCTGAGTAGCTTGGACTACAGGCACAGCCCCTACGCTGGCTAATTTTTTTTTTGTATTTTTAGTAGAGATGGGATTTTACCATGTTGGCTAGGCTAGTCTCAAGCTCCTGATCCAACCACGTTGGCTTTCCAAAGTGCTGGGATTACACGTGTGTTGCATTTCATTCTTAAAAGATGACTTGTGTCATCATTATGCACAAAGAACAGCATAGTTCTCTGTGTATATTTGTGTGCATGTGTGTGTGTGTGTGTATGTGTGTGGCCTGTCATGATGCTTTGGTATTATCCAGAGGCCAAGGCCCTCTGGCTGAGTCCATGTATCAGTTAGCGATGCATTTAGCTGCAAGGAACAGAAAACTGGGCTTACATACAGGGGCTTGCTTTTCTTCCCCAACAAGAAGCTAGAGGTGGGCAGTTGCGAGCTGTGGTCAGTGGCACACCTATGTCAGGGCCAGTGTCCCTACAGTTCTCTGAATCTTCCCCTAGATCACTGCTTTGGTTAAAAGATAAGCGCTGTGTTTTGATGCCAGACACCATGTTTGAGGCAAGCCAGAAAAAAAGCAAAAGGGAGGCATGAATGGGTCCATCCTCTTTTACCAGGAAAGCAGAAACTGATTTTCGTTAGGGTTATTGGCCAAAACTGTATCACTTGGTCACTCCCTGGCTCTAAGCAAGACTTGGGACACTCACCTTTTTATTTTGCAGCCTCTGCAGTTGAGAACAGCAAAGGGGAAGAGGGTCGAGAGTGATTTGGGAGAGCCAGCTGCAGGGCTCCTGGGCTGAGATCAGCTCCCTCACCCACCACTCCCCACTGCAAGGTCCTTTACATTTTCCCTGCTGGGACTCTGCTGCCAGGGGGACTGTCCTTGCCACCATCCACACTAGGGGTTGCAGCTGTCAGTGTGTCACTGCCCCATCCCCAGCGTTAGCTACAACCCCATCTCCTCTTCTCACTCTTACTCATTAGAAAGCAAGAAATAGCCTTGAATTTGCTCACATTTACATTAAATTTGAGCAAATCATAGTGTAAGCCTTGAACAAACTTAAGACCTTATGATGAGTAACAAATTATTTGTGATGACTCCATGGGTTGGGACATCAAGATTAGGAGTTTCTGCCCTGTGTGGCAGATTCAGATGCTAGGAACCAGTAGAAAATCAGTTAAATTGAATCCGGGTTCAGTGGATCATGCCTGTAATCCCAGCACTTTGGGAGGTCAAGACGGCCGGATTGCTAAGCTCAGGAGTTTAACACCAGTCTGGGCAATGTGGTGAAACCCCATCTCTACAAAAAATACAAAAATTAGCCGGGTGCGATGGCACATGCCTCTAGTCCCAACTACTTGGGGGGCTGAGGCCAGAGGATTGCTTGAACCCAGGAGGTCGAGGCTGCAGTGAGCCGCGTTCACACCACTGTGCTCCAGCCTGGGTGGCGGAGCCAGACCCGGTCTCTTAAAGAAAACTGATTAAATTGGCTCTGTCTTAAGGGAGGCTGTTTTAAATGGGCTTCCCTCCAAATTGTCCAAAAATCAGCCCAAATATGATAGCCCATGGCATTCCTGAAATCACCCGTGTTCCTCCCTGTCTTCCTTCACGATGAAATTCAAGATGGCTTGTGTATAAAAACTCATTAGACTGTGTTGGAGAAAGAAGATATTCATTTGACTTATGTTTAACACAATGCAGTTCTTTTTCTTTATGAGTTGAGATTTGTAAACTGTTTCTCCTACCTCCCCCCATGCACGCATATGATTTTAATGCTCTTTTGATATATATTTCTGCATGTTCTCCATTTCTCTTAGTTTTCATTTAATTATTTCATGTATTATTTTTAGTTTGCAGACTAAAAGTTTGGAAGGAATGAAAGTACACCTGGCACACGAAGCCAGTTATTAGCTTGCGGTTATTTCTCTGTGCATAACTCGAAATCTTGGGAATGTGGGAGAGTCAATTTCCCCGTTACTTTATTAAGCTTGAATGGCAGTTCTCAGACATGGTAGGAGGTGCCGTGCATAGAATTGGTTAACAATTGAGTATACAAATGATTTACTCTTTTCTTTTTAATAAACTGGAGTGAATTCAACATTTTTCGTATAACAACTCCACTCTTACTCACTGGCACTTCAGCTTGTTTTACTTAGAGGGAGGGCAGGGTGGTGGTCTGGTCTATGAGCAGGACATTGAGCATACATAAACGTGTCTTACCTGTGCCATGAGGAGATGGTGTGGCTATTGTTAACACAACCAGAATAGTTCAGTGGTTACAGAGTATCTACCCATTCAATGGCTGTTTATTGAGCTACGACTGTGTGCCAAGCACCATCCTCAGTTCTGGGATGCAGCAGGGAAAATGCAAACATGATTCCCACTCTCATGGAATTTACAAGCTGGTGGGGAAAACAGATAAGAAATGAGACAAATAAAGAAAATCATTAGGCTGGGCACGGTGGCTCATGCCTGTAATCCCAGCCCTTTGGGAGGCCGAGGTGGGTAGATCATCTGAGGTCATGAGTTCAAGACCAACCTGGGCAACATGGTGAAACCCCGTCTCTACTAAAAACACAACAAATAGCCAGGCCTGTTGGCAGGCACCTATAATCACAGCTACTTGGGAGGCTGAGGCAGAGAATCGTTTGAACCTGGGAGGCGGAGGTTGCAGTGAGCTGAGATCACGCCACTGCACTCCAGACTGGGTGACAGAACAAGCAAGACTCTGTCTCAAAAAAAAAAAAAAAAAAAAAAAAAAAAGAAAGAAAGAAAAAGAAAACGGCTAAACTGTGATAAAGCACTGAGCGCTGTATTTAATGAGTCTTTACTGGAATAATGCTGCATACAAACCACTCTAAAAGCCCAGGAGCTTGCAACACCAAGTGTTTACTTCTCACCAGTGGTTCTGCTGGGATCACACTCACTCTGTACCTCTCCTCCTCCTTAGCTGGCGGCACCCAGGTAATATTCTTCTCAAGGGGAATAGCAGGAGTTCAAGAAGGCAAACCCAGTCGTCATTTAAAGCTTTTGCTCACATCACATTTGCTAAAGTTGATTAGCTAAAGCAAGTCGCATGGCCAAGCCCAAAGTCAGAAGGACAGGGAGTGTACAGGGAGAGAAAAGACTCACCCAACGAAAATCACATCTGTCACAGCATTCAGGCAATTACAGTGGTGGGCGGGGTGGGGGTGGGCTTTGTCATGCAACATGGTTAGTTAGGAAAGGCCTTTTGTGTGGGTAGGAGGGAGGGATATTGGAGATGACAAGAAATCGGTCCTGAGAAGAGAATGATGTACTTGGAAGAGTCTCACATACGCAAAGGTGCTGTGGCACGAAAGTGTTTGCGGTCACTGTGGAAGTGTAGCGGGTATGCTTGGAGTGTGGTGAGGAAGGAGAGCAGGATATGGGAGAGGTCGGGAAGCAGCCTAGGACAGGATCTTGCAGGGCCTCAGGACCTCCAGGCCTCGTTAGCATTTGGGGCTTTGTTCTAAGTTCAATGGGCAGCCATGGAAGAATTTATTTTTTTTAAGACAGAGTCTTGCATAATCATGGCTCACTGCAGCCTCGGCCTCCTGGGCTCAAGTGATCCTCATACCTCGGCCTCCCAAGGAACTGGGACCACAGGTGCTCACCGCCACAACCTGCTAATTTTTGAATTTTCCATAGAGATAGGGTCTCCTTACGTTGCCCAGGCTGGTCTCAAACTCTTGGGCTCAAGGGCTCCTCCTGCCTCAGCCTCCCAAAGTGCTGAGATCACAGGCGTGAACCACCGTGCCTGGCCAGATTTTAGGCAGTAGAGCAACGTGATCTGAAACATACTTTCGAAAGGTCCCTCTAGCTGCACAGAGGAAAATCAATTAGACGGGTGCAAAAATGGAAACAGACAGGTTGGGAAGCACTCTGCACGTGAGAGACAGTGCCCTGACTGAGACGGTGGCCGAGTTAACAGAGAAAAGCAGACTGGTTAGGTTTGTACGCAGGTGGTTCCACCACCAGATCTGGCAACACCTTTTTCAAGGAACCCAAAGGGATTTCTTCCCTACAAATTTGTTAGGCATCTCATCCAACTCCGAGTGTGTCCTTAGGGCACATCCCACCTGCGAATACCATCTGTCCTGCCAACGAAGAGGTAGGGCTGGTAGGGGAGAGTTTTGTAACCTGGCTGCGGAGGTGTGTGCCCTGCTAGGGACCTCACCTGAATTCTGCAAGCTTGTGGCTCTCAGAGCCCTGGGAAAGAAACCCCGCTTATGCCTATGTCAGACTCAGCCTTGGAAAGTCCACCGTGTGGATTTCACCATGTGGACAATGAAGCCTGAGCCAAGAGAACCCAGGAATAACGAGTATGGAAAGCTTAGCCTCACGGCCCAGTGAACCCAGGGAGTCACATACCCAGACCACAGGGAATTCACAAAGCTGGGCTTAGCATTCTACCCAGGAGGTTGACAGCAGCCAAGAGCACGCTTCTTGGCATTCACGAACCCGATTGCATTTGCTCTATGTGATGACAGTGGCATCTGCGAGTCAGACACGGTAGAGGAGAGCTTGATCCTGACTGTTCTCTGGCCCAAAGGCTCTGTACAACTGTGGCTGTCCCTCCGTCAAACCTGCTGATTTCCTGCCTCTAACTCCCCAGCCCCATCAGCTTGGAAAAAGCATCTATATGTTTTCGTGACGGGATTGACTTCGGCTGCTCTCAAAGGCAAGCCACCAGGGTCGCGTAGACACACCCCTTCTGCGTGTACCCAAGTCTGCCCCTGCAGGGACCTGTCCCATTCCATGATTCATGTCAGGCACTGGCACCCGCCTTACTCTTTGACAGGGCGGCTCTGCCTGTCGGGAAATTTGGCTTGATGCTTCACAGGCCTGTCAACAGATGAGGGAAGACATATGCCAGCAGCAGGAAGCATGCATTAAACACAGAAAACTCTTCTGATCACGACTGCCCCAGCCTGTTCTATATAGAAGACGTTTGGCAGGCATTCATGGGAGGGAGGTTCTAGCTGCGGAGGATTTGTCAAGTACAAGGTATTCCTTTCTTTCCTGACCGGCCCTTTCTCATCTTCTGGGTCTTGGGTTCAAAAGTCACCTCCTCCAAGAAGCCTTCCTTGGCAACTCTACCAAATTCAGGACCCCTGCATTGCTTCCTTCCTATCACATCACCTCATCTTTCCTTTGTAGCATCTACAGTAATTTCACTTATTTTTATACTTATTTAATATCTACCTCTCCCAACCGGACTCTGAGCTCTGTGAGAACTGAGGTTTTCCTCATCGCTATTTCCACCGACCTAGCACAAGATCTGGCACTTGGACACATGATGGGTACCTGGATAAATGAGTGGGAAAAGAAGGAAGATGTATAGGGAAAAACAAGGACCACTTTTTATTGATAACATCTTTCTCAGTTTCAGAACTGACAGCTTCCTCTGAAACCTTTCCAACTAAATGCTATGGTTGTAACGAATAACAAGTGTGGGAGCTGCAGTCCCTTGAGTCATAGCGAAGAGTTGGGGAGAACAGTCAGGTCTATACTGAAGATGTCACTGTCTCAAATCAGTGCAGACCGTAGTGTGGATGCAGATACAGCATCTCCCACCTTGCACAGCAAGACCTGAAAAAGTGAGCCCCGGTGAACAGGCAAGGACGTGTCTCAAGTGGAGGTTTATGAGCATTTTCTCAGAAGACAATACACATGGCATCTCAAAGATGAGTCAAGATGTATATCAGTAACACTGAAACAGACATATCCCACCCAGAAGTTGAGTGGACGAAATTAACATTCAGGAAACTCTAAGAATGAAGGTGAGATTCCAGGTCTAACAAGAACGTCTTTGCTGATCATTTTCACTGGACTCCATGAAATTACATGGCAAATGATGTGTACAAGTTTCCATATATAATTAACTAGGAAGAGGGATCAGAGGTTTTATCAGATTCCCAAAAGACTCTATGAACTCCTAAAAAGCTCAAAGATGACTGCTCAGAGCTGCTTTTGGGGGGAAGGTCGTATAGGTCACAGATCTATGGAAACCAAAGGTGAAATTGTATCTTACTTCTTGATCACCATGAGCCACCTCTCCCCTTGCCTTGTTTTGTTTAAGGTTGAGCAACATGAGCTGTAAGGAGGATGGTTTGATGGGGTTCAGTGTTAGACTGGAACTGGTTGGGGTTACCTGGGTGGAGGCTGCAGCGAGGTGGGAACAAGATTGAGTGTGACATTAGCTCGCTGCATTTTTGTTATGTCTTTGCCTGTGTATCCTGGCTTTTCACATCCCATCTTGCTTTAGGTCTTGAAAGCACATTTCACTCTGGGTTATAGACTCAACCTTCTTAGGACCCTACCCCTAAAGAAGCCAAGAGGAAGTAGATGTCAGTGTTTTACAAAGTGTGGTCCACGGACTAGCTGTGTCAAAATCATCTGGCTTGCTTTTTAGAAATGCAGATCTCTGAGCCCAAGCTTTGACCCATGAAATCAGAGTCTTAAAATCTACACTTTTAAGAGGCTGTCTAGGTCATCATTCTGACACACAACGTATCTGAACCTTGACCCTCCTATGAGCTCTCAAACGTCTTCCAAGTTGGTCCCAGAATGAACAAGGTCCATCTTTCTTCTTCCTTCCTATTTATGCCATCCTTCACAATTACCTTATCTCTCATGGCATATAAGAAGTCTTTTTTTTTTTTTTTTGAGACAGAGTCTCAAAAAGAGTGCCATGCTGCAGTGCCATGGCGTGATCTCGGCTCACTGCAACCTCTGCCTCCCAGGTTCAAGTAAGTCTCCTGCCTCAGCCTTCTGAATACCTGGGACTATAGGTGCCCACCACCATGCCCAGCTAATTTTTGTATTTTTAGTAGAGACGGGATTTCACCACATTGGCCAGGATGGTCTCGATCTCTTGACCTCCTGATCCGCCCACCTCAGCCTCCAGAAATGCTGGGATTATAGGCGTGAGCCACAGAGCCCGGTCATAAGGAATCTTTTTTAGGCATCTCCAGTTTTAATTTGCTTTCTTTTTTATGAATCCAGCATCCAGAAGTCTTGCATTATTCTCTTTTCCATTTATGAGACTCTGGTCTCTTCAATTCAAATATAAGCAATAAACTCCTAGAAGCCTCACTCTCTCCAGTGCCTCATTTATCTCAAGAGACAAGGAGAATGTTCAATAAACAACCCTTCCTCCAGAGGACGCCTGACTCTCAAAATGTTAGCTAGCTTGCTTTAGACCCTGCTAAATAGCTCTCACCTTACCAACTTCAAGTATTGATGGTAGGGCTATCTTGCCATTTGGAAATCACAGCTTCCTCCTGATACTTCTGTTTTCCCAAGGCTTCCTTTCCTCTGGACGTTTCCTTTGGGAGTGGTAGAAGATGGGCTCAGAAGAATCTGAACTACATTCTTCAGTTCAGAGTTCGTGCAGAGAGCTGTCTGGCCACCAGAGTTTGCAAAATGCTCAAAGAGTTTCACTCACTGATGTTCAGCTTTCATCCAACATCTCCAAAGGACACTTTTCTTTGAGGTTCAAAACCTTAAAGGGAGAGGTTTTAAGCTCAGCATGTTCCTGAGGACCTGGTCAGTACCTTGAGAAAATGACTGACTCCAGCTTAGACCAAAATATGCACAGGATGGCTGTGCATCTGTGTGTCGTTCAGCCTTGGTTTCCCTCCCACGAGGTCTGGCTATCTTCAAGAAGCTTCAATGAGCATCTGGAATTTTGGAAGCTTGCTAAAATCACATTCCATTCTGAGAAAGTTTGATCTATTTCTCGGCCGTATGTCACACATTTCTATATTTTTCTTTCAGGAGTCATCCATAAAGACATGGACCATGAATTCATTTCAATGCATTTTCAATGATTCAGCAGGCTCCTGAAAGCAGTGAGCTTTAAATGCATTCCCAGGGGTACATCTGAGTTTCATATAACCACTCGAAATCTCTTTTCTAGTACATATGGCATTACCACACCACAGTCTTAAGGCATGACATAATTTACTTTTGCATTTTCCCTTCACTCTTGAACAGTTCACGGAGCTCCTGAAACTCATAACAGAGATGTCAACTGTGGAAGCTGATGAAGCCCTAGGACCATGTCGTCTTTCATCAGAGCATTCTTTTAGAAGCCTTAGGAAGCACGATTGTTCTGCAGCCAAAGCGTGTTCTTTTTAAGTAAGAAGATAGATCTATGAGCCTTTGAAAAAAAAGCTTCACATTTTAAAAAATTAATAATCTGTACAACTTGTCTGCTCTGCTTTTCTACAAACTCATACGTCCTTACATTTTAGAAAGGATATGTCTGCTGCATTTTCATTCCTCGGCATCAGCTAAGGTTTTGTAACCTGGGTTGAATTGAGCATTCCTAGCTAGAAAATAGTCAGCTGAGGAAAAGACTGCCATCTTCTCTCCCACCTTGTCCAACTCAATTAAACCCATGTCGACAGCAGAATCTGCTTTCACTATTCGAGGAGTAAAATACAAGGCATGATATCAACATTACAGAAGCAGTTTCTATCTTGGAATCGAAGGATATTTTAGAAGGTCTGACAACTTCCTAAAATTGAATCCAAGCATTTGAACGTGTGCACTTACATTTTTAGGGAATGAAGATCCATAGTGCTCACCAGATTTGCAAAGAGGTCTGTGACCCCAGAAAAGGTTGGAAAAAAAAAAAAAAAACAAAAAAACAAAAAAACAAAAAAACAAGGAAATACAATGTTGCAGTCAAGATCAAACATTCCCATTTGCAGAACCTAAATACAGGATGCATCAGCTGCGAGACAATATGAATTCTGTAGACAAGAAAAGGAAAAACATCTGAACTCAAGGTTACCCTGGCTAATCCAGGGCAGATGGCTATTTGAATTCCGGAGAACAATGTCGGGGAAGTCTGCTCTCCTATTTTATTTTTTTAATTCATGAAACTTTCACTGATCATTTGGATAGCAGAGTGTCTGTTAAGAACCAGGATTATAAAGATGAACAGGCCTCAGTTCTGTTTTTAACAGGCTCGTAATCTCTGCTAAGAGGCAAGGCGTTTAATCTCCTTTGCTTCTACAATTGTGGTTCACATATCTTTGCTCTGCTCTCAGAAAAATGCAATAGAAACACCTTGGGTTCGGCAGGTAGGGGCTTCGATGTTAACAGGATTTTGGGGTAGAGAAGCTCTCAATGCTTCTGGAAACCCCATGAGAGTTTAGAAAATTCAAGCCTCGTCCCTCCCACTGGAAAGCACATTCATCTTGCCTGTCTGATCACTGAGTCTCCTCCCCAGTCCAGGGAGGAAACAATTTTTATTTCAAGGCATTAAATTGCTTGGCTGGCTGTTGTGGCCCTGAGTGGGATCAAGGCAGACGTGGTTAATGGAATATGTTGCTGCATTTTTTTTGGTGGATTGTTTTGAAAAGTATTTCACTGGAGAACATTAGCACAGCTTGGGCAAACGTGCTTTGTGGGAAAATTAAATTCCCATATTTCTCAACCGCTTTCGGCAACTGCTTCACGAATGTGCTCTCTGAAAGGGTATTTGGTGAAGGCCAATGTATTGGAGCTGACTTTGAAGGTCCGTGGACCACACATGAGCTCAGATGCAATTGGCTATTGCTTTGTGATTCTCACCACTCAGGGCCATTTTGACAGACTCACAGCCTCTCCAGCAGGCCACCTAGAAACGATTGAGAGGGATGATTCAGTAGAAGGAACAGGAACTCAGGGTGAAGTGGGCTTTCCCTCCCTTTGCCCCTTCCTGATTCTAACCTATTTGGGTCTGGATAGCCATAAGACTCTGCTACGAAAAACCACCCAGTCCTTGCTGTGAAAGTCAGCAGTCCTGGGCTACTTACTGAAACGGAGTGCCTTCTTCTCTGCCATTATGTGAACCAGGCCCCAATCCCTGACCACAGGTGACAGGACATAGAGCAGGGTACTCAGAATAATGAGCAGCCAATCACTGACCATGAGATGATGGGTTAGCTCATAGGATTAGCTCTGCCTACAAGTTGCCTACCAATTGTCAAATTTAGCTCCAAATCAGCAGCATCTCGAAGTTCCTGGGCGTTACCTACAGAGACATCTTCACAATCAAAGTTCATTCTTTAAGAGACAAGATAAGATTGGCTCTTCAGGCATTTGGCCCTTATCAGAGGCTTAGGTGTCTAAGATAAAAAAATTTGATCTTCCTGTCCCCAACCTTTCCATTTTATTTGATGTCTTGAGTGACATCCAGTTCTACCTGTGGTTCCCATTAATTTGTTCTCTGGGAATCTGCTCTTCTCACTTATATTCAGTCAACCTCAAAAGCACCCAGCAGAAAGCAGAGTACACAGAGGGGGATTTAATAGTCATGTTGACCCTGGGTGGTCCCACAAGTTCATATGTCACTTCCTCCTCGTGAAGTCCTGCCTGATCACCCGCTGAAATGAATCACTTCTTTCCAACACCTGACACCCTCTGCACCAAAGATAGCAGTTCACACTGCCTCAGGCATGACTTATTCACCCATATGCTTCCCCACCATTTTTCTTTCTTTTCTTTTTTTTTTTTTTTTGAGACGGAGTTTCGCTCTTATTACCCAGGCTGGAGTGCAATGGTGCGATCTTGGCTCACCACAACCTCCGCTCCTGGATTCAGGCAATTCTCCTGCCTCAACCTCCTCCCCACCATTTTTCACACCCTCCCAGTGGCATGCTAGATGCTCGACAACTGGCATGAACTTATTGGCTAGTTATAAAGTCTTTCCAGCCCTGATATTTTGGGATGCTTCTCCCTTTCACGTTAATCACACAGCTATGGTGGACACTTCCATGGTCCAGTCACTGTCTACCTTAAGTCATGTCTACACGTATGCTACAACTCTGTGGAGGGAGATACTATGATTATCCTCCCTTACAGATGTGGAAACTGAAACTCAAAGAGGTTAAGTGACTTCCTCCAAGACCATTACCTATGCCAGTACCAGAACTTGAACTCTAGCCTATGTAGTAACCCTGTTGGTCTTTACGGTACACTTCTGTTTATAGCTGCCCAAGACAGAGCCTCCATCTGAACAATCCTTCTCACCTTTCAGTTGGAAAACAAGCCCTCATATACAAAAAGGCAGTAACATGTAGTGCTTCACAACCAGTGGATGCTGAAAGCAAGGACTGAGTGTTTGATGAGAAGCAGAGTGGACACAGAGTTCCAAAGAATATCCCTACAAATTATGTATTGACTACAAGTGAAGAAATAGTTACTTTGCATCAGAAAAAACTGTCAAATACAATCTCAACCAAATGATCAAAGCCAACATCATCAATAGTGGGACGAAAGACCATCTCATGGCTCAAGTGTGATGTGCTGAGGATACAACATCATTCTAGTCTTCCTGCCAAAAATACGTAACTTGAACATAATCGTGAGAAAACATTTAAGAATGTGCTACAGAAAACTGGCCTGTGTTCTTTAAAAATTAGCAAGTTCAGGAAACACGAAGAAAGAACAAAGGAATTGTTCCAGATTAAAAGAGACTAAAGACTCCAAATTAAAGACAATTCAGTGCGATGTGTACTTTCAGGTTGCATCCTGAACCAGGGAAAATAATAGCTATATAAAACATTACCAGGACAATTGATGAAATTTGAATATGGACTGTGAGTTAGATAGTATTGTTATGAAAATGATAACTCTATTGAGATTATATAGGAGAATAGCCTTAGGAAATGCATACTGCAATATTTAGAGTTATATGGGCACAATATCTCTAACTTATTGGGTCAGGAAATAAAATATGCAAATCTATGTAAAATATATAGAAAGAATAATAGAGCAAGGTAAAAGCAGGTGGATCTGGGTAAAAGTTATATAGAAGTTTCATGAACAATTCTTATATCTTTTCTAGAATTTCAAAATTATGTCAACATTAAAAACTGCAAAATGTTAGAGTGGTGGTTGTCAGTATGGGTACTGAAATTGTCCCGCCTGGTAAAATCCTGGATCTGCCAAGTCCTGGCTGTGTGACCTTGGGCAACATACCCAACCTCTCTGTGCCTCTGTTTTCTTGCCTGCAAAATGGAGATAATAGAGTACATACCTCTTAGGAGTTTCTGAGACCTACAGAACTAATTGCACATAGACTGGAACCTGGGGCCTCATGAGGATTCACTAAGTGTTAGCTAAGATGATCAGTATTTGCGAAGGTCAGTGGTTAGTAATTTCTTTGCTATTTTCCTGTTTGCCTGTTGTGTACCGTTTCCTGGTCTGTCAGATTATCTCCAGGGTGCAGCTCTAAAGAAGAGCAAATTGTTATTAGATTTGGAAGCCAGTTCATCAAATACATGCAGTCCTCGAAGGGCACGAATGTGTTTAACAAGAATTAATGAAAAATTGGCAGCCTGATATTTTTGGCCCATTCAAAATGTGTGGCGTCTTACTGCTAATTAAGCCTCCCCATTTTTCCTAGAGCAAAGCCACCTGTAGGTTTTCCTAATTTGGGCATTTATTTTTCCAAATGGCAGCTGCCTGAAAGCTTCAGGAATCTCAGAACAATAACCAGAATTTAGGCTAAAAGAAGAAATGGAATATCCCAAAATGGCAACAGGATAATCAGCCCTTTTAAAAAAACAAAATAGATGGTGGCTGTGTACGGTAGCTTCTGTCTGTAATCCTAGCACTTTGAGAGGCTGACACAGGATCACGAAGTGAGGAGTTTGAGACCAGCCTGACCAAGATAGTGAAACCCTGTATCTACTAAAAATACAAAAATTAGCCTGGCATGGTGGCATGTGCCTGTAATCCCAGCTACTCAGGAGGCTGAAGCAGAGAATTGCTTAAACCTGGGAGGCAGAGTTTGCACTTAGCTGAGATCCTGTCACTGTACTCCAGCCTGGGCAACAGAGAGAGAATCCATCTCAAAAAAAAAAAAAAAAAAAAAAAAGATGGTTAGATTTTTGTGAGATGCCACCCATTTATCTAAAACTTCAATTTTATGTCAGAGAGTTATCAATTAATAAAAATTAATTTATATTTACTAGGTAGACTGCACCACACAGGACACTGTCAGGGACTTTTAGGTAATCAAGATATGGATATTTTTTCAGTTACTACAGCAGAGGACCTCAGTGTCCAGAGTGAAATGACCAGAGACAGAGTGAAGCAGGAGGAGGTCAAAGCAGTGGTCAGGACCAGATTACAGGGGCCTTGGAGGCCACAGGGAGGAATTTGGATTTGATTCTAATGCTACAGGAATCCACTAAAGGTTGTGAACTACCGGAATGCCATTAGTTGATTTCTCTTTTTAATTGAGACCAGGTCGCACTCTGTGGCCCAGATGGAGCACCAGTGGTGTGATCATGACTCACTGTGGCCTCCACCTCCCAGGCTCAGGTAATCCTCCCACCTCAGCCTCCTAAGTAGCAGGAACCACAGGCATGCACAACCAGGCTCATGCCCAGTTAACTTTTTTTAAAAAACTGTATAGAGATGGTTTTTTTTCCATGTTCCCCGGGCTGGTCTTGAACTCCTAGGCTCAAGGGATCCTCCCACCTTGGCCTCCCAAAGTGCTAGATTACAGGCATGAGCCACTGTACCTGGCCTGCTTTATATTTAAAAAAAAAAAATGCTGCAGTTACAGGAGTCAAGTTCAAAGCAGGAAGTCCAGAGAGAAAGCAGGTGTTCTTCGGGCAGAGACAGTGTTCCTAGTCAAGGGAGGAAGCGGCAGGAAGAGAGAGTCATGTTTCGGAGGTACGGCCGTCAGGACTTGCCAATGCAGTTGGATGGGATTGGAGCAAAGGGTGGCAAGGGAAAGGCAGGAGCCAGGGATGACTCCTCATTGTGAAAGAAAGGTTGGCTTTGAACATGTGAAAGGGGGAAGAAGGATATTACAGGCAACGTGTGAGCAGAAACATGAGGTGAGAAAATGGAGCCCATGTCCAGGGAAATAGGAGTCACTGGAATCTTTCTGGAGAATGAGGTGCAAAAAAGAAAGGTGTGGGAGATACGGTTGGAGCCAGAATGGGAAGTGCCAGACCAGAGAAAATGAATTTCTTCCCGCAGGCAGTATGGAAGCACCACAGGTTTCTAAACAGATTAGAAAACTCCCAGAGGGCCCTGGATGGTTAAAACGAGTCCGCTACCTTCCTAATGACCCATTCTGGTACTCAATGACTTAAAGAGTATTTTGCATCTAGCATAAATCTCTCTATTGGTTCCATGGAAAACACACACACCCACACATTGCCTACCTCACTGATTTTTAAAACGATCTCAATCCCTTTTGAAGGCTGCTGGTGGGCTGACATATTTACCAGACTATTGGCAATTTCACACATTCAAATTGCAATCTCCAACTTCTGCAAATAAAAGAGCTTTATGTTCCCCAGTTGTGAAGTTTACTTGCAATTTCTATGCAGAGCGTTTCGTCTGTGCTCGCATTCAGAGACCGTGCGAACACATCTGCTCGCTGCCACATTCGAGAATTCCCAGGAAAAAGAAGGTTCTGTTGTGAAAGGCCTGGCAGCCCCGTCTCTTTCCAAAGGATGCATCACAAATGCTATGTTGGAGTGAAATGGTCACAACAGAGACACCCAACCCTGGCAGTGAGGGCCCCTATTTTGAGAAGTCCAGCACCAGAGACAGACAGCCCACAACAATGAGCTCTGTTGGTTTGGACACAAGGGACTGTGTTTCAGACATTCCATTGAGATCCATCGGTGTTATCCTGTAGCTGAGATGACCTGTCTGGAGCGTCTGTGAACCATTCTGCTGCTCAGTACATATTTGAAGTGAATATGAAAGTCCTTTGTAACTGTGGAGAGAAATTCAAGATGACATGCTGCTGTCATCCTTTTTTTTTTTTTTAATTTGAGGGGGTCTCAAAATATTATTTTGTTCCTCTTTCTGATTCAGTAGATCTCAACCCCTGGTAGCACATCAGAATCACATTTAAATTTTTTTAAATTATACTCTAAGTTCTGAGGTACATGTGCAGAACGTGCAGGTTTGTTACATAGGTATACATGTGCCATGGTTGTTTGCTGTGTATCCATCAACCCATCATCTACATTAGATATTTCTCCTGAAGTGATCCCTCCCCTATCCCCCACCCCTCTGCTGTCCCTCCCATAGCTCCCCATCCCCCAACAGGCCCCAGTGTATGATGTTCCCTGCAATGATAGACTAGATAAAGAAAATGTGGAACATATACACCATGGAATACTATACAGCCATAAAAAGGATGAGTTCATGTCCTTTTCAGGGACATGGATGAAGCTGGAAACCATCATTCTCAGCAAACTGACATGAGAACAGAAAACCAAACACCACATGTTCTCACTGATAACTGGGTGTTGAATCATGGACACAGGGAGGGGAACATCATAGATCGGGGCTGTCATCCTTGATTGAATTGCAGGTCCAGCCTTCTCTGCTTTACCACAAGAAGGAGAGAAGAGGAATATAATGGGGGTTTCAGAGCAAGCAAAGTTTTGCATTCAAATGGATGTGGATCTGAGTCTAGCCTCTCCCACTTCTTAGCTATGAGACACTGAACCTGACCTCTCTAAGTCTTGGTTTCCTTACCTGCACAATGGCATAATAAAAATTACTTTGTGGAGTCATTAGGATCATTCAATAAGAGGACGATATAAAGCTATATCTTATAATAAGTTCCCAATAAGACACTTAAAAATCCCCTTATAACCCTGATGAAGGCAATTTTCTCCATTAAGACAATGGACCTCACAGGGCTGTAGAGATTTAGAGAAGATGCATGTATTGGGAGCCGGTGTGGAATAATCAGGAAGGCATCATGGAGACCAGAATCCAGCCACAGGAAGTGTGTCAACAGGGCTTTGTGCTTCTCTCCTGTAGAGTTTGACACCATGTCTTCTAACTGAGATATGACTGACTCTGAAAGAGGCCTTCCTGACTCTTTTTTGTAGTGGTTCTGTTAATAGTACTTAGCATAGTAGATTAATAAATATTGGATGGATGGATGGATGGATGGATAGATGGATGGGTGGTTCGATGAATAGAAAGATACAGGGAATAACATCATAGTGAAGAGAAAAAGTAGTGCAAATGTATGGAGGTGGGGATCAGATGAGGCATGACCATGTGGCTAATTGACTTACGATGCTTGCGTCAGGGGATGTGCACTAGGGAACTTCAGGAAAGTAAATGCCTAGATATTAAGAGTAAATACTGATACGTTTAACTTTTCCTGTCTATGAAAGGGTAGTGTTTATGCTTTTTACAAGCCATTTAAAGTAATTAAACTACCTTAAAATGATCCTTTAATAATGTCATTGCTGCCCTAAATTCACTAGAAGATCTTGGGTAAGTCACTTCACTTTTCTGGGCCAAAGTTTCTTGTGCACAAAATTAGGTGGTTTGACCTACTTTTGAGTTCCATCTGTGAAATCTTAAACTTGTGAACGAAAGTTATCATTTAGATCATCATCACCTCACGTTATCTCCCCTTTACTCTGGCATGTTGATTTTTCAAAATCTAATTTAATTTTAACACTTCCTAAAGACATATAAAATCTACCACATGGGATAGTGGGATATTATGAAATAAATAATAAATAGAATGTGAATTCCAAAAAGGTTGGGAATCATAGGTCTGGGAAAAAAAAAAAAAAAAGATGGCTTAGGTTTTTCAAGTGGAAAATGAGGCTAATAAAGATAAATTACAATGATAATTACCTAGTTATAATCAGTGGCAAATTATGGGTTAGTGGATAGCTGGGAAGTTAGTCCCAGAAAAAGTCATTTGCACTGTGATATTAGATACAGATATGAAAATGTAACCTATGAAAATAAAAACACTTTCGCTCCCATGGGCTATTTCTGTCCACATCTGTACATGTAAATACTTTCTGTTGGTTATGTGGAGTTTGCACAGCTCTGTGTATGCCTGTACCTATGCCAAAAAGAGATTGCCGTACCTGTAGAAGAGGGGAGTGGGCTCTCAGGGTATCCACTTGGACCTGATCTTGCAATACCTATTGCGGTATTCTTGCAGTAGGATTTGCCAGAAATTTCCATGATAACTTTCTACTGAAAGCTGTTCAAAGTTAAAACCGTAAGATTTCCACTCCTTCCACATTACCCAGACTCATCACTCTGATGTACTTGATCTTGCCTTGTCTTTGTTAACCTCATTGTCTACCATCTTTGGCTCCATTCCCTGTGCCCTGGTGACGTGAGATTCTTCTTGGCTTTTAGGTTTGGACTCTTTAAGTTTAAACAAAACACTTTTAAGCTCTAGTCCTTTTGGCACAGGATGGGCCTTTTCTCAAAGCTCCCCTTTCGAGAGGCTTCTTACCACCCTACCCAGCTCTTCTCAATCACTGAATCCTCATTCTTGTAATGACAGGGCATCATTCTTCCATTCTTCTGTTTGTTTGTTTAAAAGTAAATTTTTATTACAATATAATCCACCTGTAAAATTCACTCTTTCAAGGCATACATGCTCAATGGTTTCTAGTATATTCATGTGATTGTGCAATCACCATCATTATTTAATTCCAGAATATTTTTATTACCCCCCAAAAAGTTCAGTACCCATTAGCAGTCTTCCCTTCTCCTAAGTCCCTGGAAACCACTTACCTACTTTGTGTATCTATGAATCTGTCAATTATGGGTATTTTATATAAGTGGAATCATGTGCTATGTGGCCTTTTGCATCTGGCTTTTTTGCTCAGCATAATATTTTCAAGGTTCATCAATGCTGTATCTGAATTTTATTCCTTTATATAGCTGAATAAATGCCATTCTATGGGTATACGATATTCTGTTCATCCGTTCATCAGTTGATGGGCAACTGTTTTCATTTTTTCCCCACTTTTGGGCTATTATGAACAATGCTGCTATAAACATTCATATTCAAGTTTTGTATGACATTCCCTTCTTTTATTTTATTCACTTGTTCTTTACTTGTCTTCAGAATCACAGAAGAAATGTTCCTAAGGGCAAGTTCCTTGTCTCATTCACCTGTGTTTTATCCAAAGCCCAGGCACAGTGCCTGGCAACCTAACGTTTTATAAACGAACACATGCAGAACTAAACAGTGAAGCAGATAGTGTTATAGAACATATTCCTAAAATCAACTTCACTCTTTCAAAAATGTTACATATAATACATCTAATACTTAACACAACAAAACATACACAGTTTAATCATACAATTTGATGAATTTTGACAAATTTAGATGCCTGTATAACCACCACTAGAATAAGGATATAAAACATTAATATCACCTTAATATATTTCCTCATGCCCTTCCTGGTTTATATCCAGCCTTCCATCCCAGCCCAGGAAAACCCTGACCTGCTTTCTACCACTATAGACTAAATTTGTCTTTGATAGAATTGCATATAAATGGGATCCTGTAGTATGTTCTCTTTTGTGTTTGGAGTCTTTCTCTTGCATATTTTTTAAGACTTATCCCTATTGTTGCCTGTATCAACAGTGTGTTCCTTTTTACTATTGAATGGTGTTCCCTTGAAAGTGAATACCATCATTTGTTTACTGTTCACCTGGTAATGGATATTAGAGTTGTTTCCAGTTCATGGCTTCTATGGGTAAGACTGCTGTGAATATGTACAAGTCATTGTGTGGACATATGTCTTTTATATTTTCGGGGTATATACTGCAAGTGGAATTGCTATGTCTAATGGCAAATGCTATTTAACTTTCTGCAAGCTGCCCAACTTCTGCCCAGGTAGTTATACCATTTCACATTCCCACCAGCAATGTATTAACTTTCCAGTAGCTCCACAACTGCATCAGAATTTATATTACCAGTCTTTAAACTTTAGTCATCTGCATGGATACGTGTTGGCATCCGTTTGTGGTTTTCATCTGAAACTGTTGATGGCTTGATGATATTTGGCATCTTTTAATGCACTTTCTGGACAGGTAAAATGTCTGTTTCTTCTCTGGTGAAGTAGCTGTTCAAATCTTTTGCCCATTCTGTTTTCAGTCGTAAGAGTTCTTTATGTTACTTTTCTTGTACTTACTTTGTTTATTTGTGTTTTTCAAATAATTTGCCTATTTCACTTATATTGTTAAATTTCTTGATAAGAAGTGGTTCCTGATATTTCCCTAATATCCCTTTAATGTCTGCAGGGTCTCTAGTGATGTCTCAAATTTCATTCATAATATTGGTAATTTGTATCTTCTTTTGTTACTTGATAAATCTAGTTAATGGTTTATTAACTTTATTTTTTAAAGTTTGATGTAATTGATTTTTCTCTATTGCTTGTCCATTTTCTATTTTATTGATGTCTGCTGTTATCTTTAATTTCCTTCTATGCATTTTGGGTTTAATTTGCTCTTATTTATTTAGATTCTTAGGAAAATACTTAGATCATTGATTTTAAGCCTTTTGTTTTTCTGTTTATAGCATTCAAAGCCATAAATCCTTACATTTTAGGTTGTTATGTTTATGATTTTTATTTAATTCAAAATATTTCTCTAATTTCACACATGATTTTTTTTTTTTTGCCCATGGATTATTTAGAAGTATATTGCTTAATTTCTAGTTACCTGAGAATTTTCCAGATATTTTTCTGTGATTGGTTTCTAATTTAATTCCATGGTGATGAACAAACATAGTCTGTATGATTTTAAATTTTTTCAACTATTGAAAGCCTTGTTTGGGGGGCCCAGAATATGGTTATCTTGGTGGATATTACATATGGACATGAGGTTAAAGTTTGCTTCATTACTGGGTCTGTTGAAGTAGTCTATAAATGTTACTTAGGTCAGATTGGTTAAGAATATTGTTCACATTTGCTATATA
Source organism: Saimiri boliviensis (assembly GCF_048565385.1). NCBI lineage: Eukaryota > Metazoa > Chordata > Mammalia > Primates > Cebidae > Saimiri > Saimiri boliviensis. The sequence goes on from NC_133459.1 coordinate 13,157,743, forward strand.
TTTACTGATTTTCTGTCCACTTCGTCTGTTGATTGTTGAGAGAAGAGTGCAACAGTTGCTCACCACTTGTGGACATGTGACCCTCTGCTTTCAGTTCTGTCAGTTTTTGTTTCATAAAGATTGATTTTGAAGCTCTGTTATTTAGGGTTTTTATGGCTTCTTGATGAATTGACCCCTATATCATTGAGAAAATTTCTCTTTATCCCTGTTAATATTCCTTTTTCAGAATCCTGTTTTGTTAATGTCAACATAGCTACTGCAGCTTTCCTATGATTTATTGCTTACATGGCATAATTTTTACCTGCCTTTGACATTTAATCTATTTTTGTTTTCACATCTAAAGTAGGTTTCTTGTACATAACGCATAATTGGAGATTGCTTTCTTAAAACATGTAGCTTAACAGTCTCTGCCATTTAAATGTAATGTTTGGATCACTTACATTTGATGTATTTATTACATGCGTGTGCTGAAGTCTACCATTTTTCTCTGTGTTTTCTGTTTGCTCCATCTGTTTTTCTTCCCTTTTTCTCCCTTCTTTCAGATTATTTGAGTATTTTTGAGGGTTATGTCTTTTTCACCATTTTCATTATTGATCTATTAGCTGTACAGTGAGTCCTCTCTTAATGTCATTGATGAGTTCTTGGAAACTGCAATTTTAAGTGAACTGACACACAGCAGATCCTTGAATAACATTGTTTCATTATAGCACTAATGAGGAAAAAACAATTGGTTTTGCTATATACCATTTCACTTAAAGTCACAGTCTCCAAGAACCTGTCAGTGACATAACATGAGGATTTATTGCACTTTATTTTTTAGGGGACTTCTCTGTGGTTTACATTATTTATCTCTGGGTTATCACAGCCCAACTTTAAATTATGCATTATCACTTAATATACCAATATTAGAATGTTCTAACAAAATTCTTTCTTCCCCTTTTCCATCTTTTGTGCTACTGTTATCATGGATTTTATTTCTGCATATATTATCAACCTCCTGATACCTTTTAAATGGGTAATTATCTTTTAAATAAACTTAAAATGAGAAACAATTTATTTTATATTTACTCATTTATTTTCTGTGTTCCTCATTTATTGACATGGATTCTTACAATGAAGAATTTCCTTTAACATATATTGTAGTATAAGCCTTTCAGTGACAAATTCTCTCAAGTTTTGTATGTCTAGAAAAGTATTTTGCCTTCATTTTTGAAATGCTTTTGCTGGCTCTGGAATTCTATGTTAACTGTTTTTCTTTCTGCTCTTTAAAAATATTACTTCATATTCTTCTGTGTTGCATAGTTTTTGACAAGGAGATTCTTGTCATTTATATCTTTGTTCCCTTGAATTTAATGTGTGGGTTTTTTCTCTTCTGCTTTTAAGATTTTTTTCCCTTTGATATTGGTTTTCTGTGATTTAATTAGTGTACCTTGGTATGGTTTTCTTTGTGTTTTTGCTGCGTGGGATTCCTTGAGTTTTTTAGACTGTGATGAATAGTATCATCAAATTTGGAGGATTTTTAGCTCTATTTCTTTAAATATTTTTTCCTCTTCCTTTTTTCCAAACTTTCACAACATGTACATGCGATCACTCGATATTGTCATGCAATTCAATCAGATTCTGCTCCTGTCTCCTTCTGTGCTTCATTTGGATAGTTTCTGTGGGCATATCTTGAAGTTCTCTAACTTTTTACTCTTCAGTATTTAATTTGCTGGATTTAGTCCCATCCAGTTAAGTTTTAATTTCAGATATTATACTTTGCATGTCTAGAAACTTCATTGGTTCTTCTTATAGCTCCAACATCTTTTATCATTATGTTCAGATTTTTCCTTTGGTTATTTGGAAATAGTTAAAAACATCTTTTAAAATTTTTGCTAATTGCTTTATTTCTATACTATCTGGGCTTTTTTTTTTTTTTTTTTTTTTTCCTGGTTGTGGGTCCTGTTTTCCTACTTTTTGGCTCTCTGTCAGGTAATTTTTGTTAAATGTTGGCAGTTGTTAATTTTACATTTGGGGTTTAAATTTTGTTTTCCTTTAGAGAGTGTTTGGCTCTGTTCTGGAGGGTGGCAGTTAACTTACTTGCATGCCACTTTCTTAAGGTGGTTCCAGAGGAGCCTTTACCCTACTCAAATTCTGCTAGGTGTGGCCTTTGTAGGGTTTCTAGTGAATGAGTTGTGTGATTATTGGATCCCTAGGAATAAATCTGGCTGGATTCAAACAATTCCCAAGCTATGTGAGTTCTGGGAACCATTCAGCTCACTGCTCACAGGTAGAATTTTGCCTGCCTCATGGAGATTCATTCTACACATAGATGTCTTTGTGTTCAGCAAAGACCCAAGGAGGGCTCTATGCCGATTCTGGGTCTCTTTTTCTGCAGAGCCCCATCCTCTCCCGAACTCAGCCCTTGGATTCTCTGAACTCACATACTTCTGTCTTTTCAACTCAGCAAATTCCCTGAACTCCACTTGGGATCTCCTCCCTGCTCCACAGCCTGCAATAAGTTCTGGGCAGAACATCAGGGCAGTCATAAGTCTTGCCTTGTTCGTTTTGCTTCTCTCAGGGATCGCAGATCTGATCCAATGTCTGAAAACTGTTGTTTTATATAGTTTGTCCAATTTTATAGTTATGAAGGCAGGAGGATAAATCTGCTCTCTGGGTTTCTATTACAATTTGAAGCAGAAGGTCTTTATTGAACACGTTTTTAAACAGAGTCAAATCTGATTATTTTGTCCATAACCCTGACTGATTCATAATTTATTTCAACTGTAACTTATGTGTAGATTTGGTCAGAATATTTTGTTATGATTGTTGTTGTTATTATTAAGGTCATAAAAGAATAACAGTGCTCGATGATCAGATGTTTATTATTTATTGGTTGTGGTGGTAAACTTTTTACAACTGTTCTTGTATTATCTCTATTATAAAGTTGGGAAAATTGAGGCTATAGGATAGTAAGGACGGAGTCAGGATTCAAATCTAAATACTGTTCATTTGTAACCCAAACCCATGTGTCTTAAACATCCCAAACCTTTGGTAGAATGAGGAGACAGAGAAGCATATTACGTGATTACTGCAGACTGAAGCGCTTCACCAGTGTTTTCCAAATTGGGACAGGATGAAAGAGATACAGGTTCCTCAAAACGTCTGAGTCCTAATTCCTGAGGGCTTCTATTTAGAATCTGTATTTTATTTAGGTTCTCAAGGGATTCTTACACACAAACAGATTTGAGAATCACAACTCTGACTAAACTGGGGATTTAATATATTTTCTCATGTTAGGCTTATCTCTAACTGCTCCCAAATGATCACAGGAATTGTATTTCTCTACTCTCTACACCTGCAACCCCCTACTGCTCCATCATTCCAGCATCCACCCTGTGAATCCTGACACCTCCTACATCCTCCATCCTACCAAATCAAAAAGTAGAGAAGGACTTACAGCCATAAAATCTGTTCCACAATGAATAACAAAAGCGGCCATGACTCAATATTTCCGGGCAGTTGCTTATACCTGTCCTCTGTATTGGCATTTAAATACAGTGACTTTTTTTTTTTTTTTTTTTTTAAGGAAAACCACAGCAGTCCATGGACTTTCCTTTAGCCATTGGTAAAATCTACCTGAAATCCTGACGCTTTCAGCTACCAAGTCACGCTGATAGCAAAACATCATGTTTCAAACTTTGGGTTGAGTCACTCAGCTCTATAGGCCTCCATGACCATGGGTTTCAAACTCATGAGTTAGACATCTATAGTCTCTTCCAGCTCTAACATTTTATTGTTTAAGATATCCGTTTTTTAGTTAACAAGAAAGTTGTCTGTTTTTGTTTTTATATATTTATTTATTTTTGCTTTAAGGTATTTTTGAAAGGGTTGATTTTAAAAATCCTATTCTCTGGAATTAACACTAAAAGTCACAAAAGTGTATGGTAACATTTCCTGGCAGCCCCAAGTTGCAGAAATGTACCACGAAGCACCATTTCCACTTCTGAAATGCTCATCCAGGCTCTTTGAAGTGTGTATCATGGCTTACAAAATTTGGTTTGCCAAGGTGAAGAAGATTTATTGATTGAGGTGTAGGCAAACAATCAAAGGAAATGCTGAGTATTTGTCTTTTTAAAAACTCTGTCTCAAAGTCAGAGCCAATAAGAACATTTCCTATAGAGAATGGACGAGCAAGGGGAAAAGAGATTGTTATCTGTGCTAAGAAGTCACTTTGCCCAGTCTCCTTTATATCCAAATGGGAGTCTTTGGGTTATAAAATATTGATAACTGTTGAATAGCTCTTACTTAAAGTATAGCATGGAGGGTATTTAATTACAGAAGGGCATGCAGCATTTTTAAGCCTAAGTCTGAATTTAATTACCACGGAAGTGAAAGACAGTAATAGAATTTGCTGTTTATAATTTTATCCCTGGCTCACTAAGGCAGCCCTAGCCAGCTGTGCAGTTATTTGCATTTGTTTGATCAGAAAATGATCATTGTGTACTATAAAAGCATCATTCATTTCCTATTACCATTGATCCCCGGAGAGTTTCACTCAGAACCTGCCAGGAATTTCAAATGGCAGGTGGAGAGGCTATATGTTTCTATGATTAATCATATAGTCTGAATTCAGTGATTACAACCTATTAAAGAGAGCATATTTCCTACTAATAAATACTTAGTGCCAGAATTCAATACTCAGAAGTTACAGAAGCCTTAGAGAGAAGGTGGACACCGAATTCCAAAAGAAAAGATTTCACCATGGGCTTCCCCAGGGAAATGAACCTTTACTGGGCTCTCTTTTGCTTATATTAGAATATAACCTATCAAGGACTAGTTTGCTTCAACAGTACACATTTCACATTCTATTCACTCTAAGGGCGTTATAGCTAAATATGATTGTGAAGACTCAAGACTTAATTTTTGAAGCTCAACTTATCTACTATTTGCTTAATCCTAACAAAGTTCATAGAGGTTGTCTGAAAAACTTGGTCTAAAAGCCAATTATAGGACATGGTGACACGTGCCTGTACTCCCAACTACTCAGGAGATTGAGACAGGGGCATGGCTTGAGCCTAGGAGTTTGTGTCCAGCCTGGGCAATATGGCAAGACCCTTTCTGTAATAAATGAATGAATAAATAAATAAATAGAAATAAATAAATAAATAGACGTCAATAAATAAAACCAAGTATGGAAGGAACAATGTCATGGCTTTCTCTAACCAGTTGCATTTGCCCACAGAAAATGATATGGTGTCCCAACAGAAGTCGTATTCACACTTGAATACTATCATGCTTGAATCCTAAGTTTCCATTCCTATAACCTGAGTCTCTTTGTCCTTCTTTGCTCCTTTGACAGTCCCTAAACTATCTCCTGGAGTGGGTTTGATCGTCTTCTAATCCATTCTATAGGCAGCCTCTTGATTGCAAGTTTGATAGAAATGTGACATCCAAAATCAGATGTTCCCAGTGTCCTACCTAAAGGAAAGGCTTCCAGGAACAGAAAGGACTATGTTATGCTGCGAGCATAAATGGTCCCCAAATCTGGTGACTTATAAAAACAAAGATTTATTTCTCATTCACCCTCTCTGTCAGTTTTGGGCCATGGCAGGGAGAGGGGAGTTGATGCCTTTTCAACTTCTTACTCAGGAATCAAGACAAGTCGTCACTATCTTGTCCGGCAACCAATGAGTGCGGTGGTGGCAGAAACATAGCAAATAGCAAAATCTCATGTGTATTTATTGGTTTTTCGTATACTGTAAAAAGCTGCCCAAGACTGGGTGATTTATCAAGGAAAGAAATTTAATTCAACATGGCTGGGGAGACCTCAGAAACTTACAATCATGGCAGAAGGCAAAGAGGAAGCAGAGTACCTTCTTCACAGGGCAGCAGGAAGGAGAAGGGCTAAGCAAGGGGGAGGAGCCCTCATATAATAAAACCATCAGGTCTCGTGAGAACTTACATTACAAGAACTGCATGAAGAAAATGGCCTCCATGATTCAATTACCTCTACCTGGTCTCTCCCTTGACACACAGGGATTACAGGGATTACAATTTGAGATGGGATTTGGGTGGGGACCCAAAACCTAACCATATAACCACACTATCTCTTAATGGCTTCAGCTAAGAAGTACTTCTACTTGCATTTTTGCATGGCCAAATCAAGCTACATGGCTGTGCCTGGTGTATGAGCAGGGTTCTGGTCACCTAATCATTTGCCTTCTTTCTTACACAAAATACCCTCTCCCCTTAGGAAAGTTTCACCGAAGGCATGACACTAAGCTCCAAGACCAAGATCTCTGGGGTAATCTGTATCTCAGATCTGGATTCAGAACTAGACCATTCCAGCCCATCCTTTGTGCCAAGAGCCACATCCACTGTTCATTTCAAGATAAAATCTGCCCATTTGCTCTGTTTCTCTGCTTTCTCACTGCCTCCCTTTATTCTCCACTTAATCTACTGCATCTTGAACCAATCAAGTGTTAGTGGGAGAATCACATTCTTATTTTCTTTTCCCTGAGATATTTGGCCCAGTTGACAGGATTTGCTGGACCACATACTGACGGGATCTTTATTAGAGATTCTTTAATCCATTCAAAGGTTTTTAGCAAAGGAGATGATGGCTATACCTTTCATTTGACCCTTGCCCCCCGATTGAGCTTTAATTGAGTTTTATTGCTCTATGTCTTTATGGACTCTTACTTAGTATTTAGAGTTGAGAAGCAGATGCTTCTTCTAACCTTTCAAGTACTTGGATTCATGAGACACTCTATTTCTTTCCTTTTCTATTTGCAAACTGGCCAACTCTTTTCTGAGTTTATCTCATACTTATGATACCTTGCCAAATGCAGCCCACAGCAACCTGTGCACCCTAATTGCATTCTGTTTTCCAACCTGTTTGCCTAAATGTGTACGTTCATTAGGGATGTGATGTGCCTCCCACTGTAACCACAGGCAGCGATTTGCCAAATGTTTACTGCTCTGTGACATAGATCACTGTCTCCCCAGCCCCTGACTACAATTTCCTGGATGCTCACTGCTGTTTGTGGAATTAGTGCCACATATTGCAGACTTGGGTTATGGTAGCACCGAATTGAGGTTCTAATTTCTGTATTAGTGAGGATGGGCTACATGTGCTACAGTAACAAGTGTCCCTAAAATCCCAGTGTCTTAAAACTGCAAATACTTATGTCCTGCTTATACCACATGCCTGTTTCTGGTCAGCGGAAATCTCTGCCCCACAAAGCCCTTACTCAGGGAATCTTGCTCATGAAGACTCCATCATCTGAAATAGCTCCAGTACTCACGCAAAGGAAGGCAAGGTGATACATGTTACCTTGCCTGTCAAAGGCTTCCTTCTAGAGAGGCCCATGTGTCACTTCTAATCACATTTCTTCAGTCAAAATAAGACATAATGACCTTATCTGGCTTTAAGGGTGTGTGGAGTATCATTCTACCAGGTTTCTGAAAAGGAGGGAAGGACTTGAATCATTTATCTCGGCCCATACTACTGTTATTACTTCCTAATCCTCTCTTAGGGACTTCATGTTTTAAACAATTTTTACCAGCAAAACCACATTTATTATGTAATAATTTGTCCACTGAAAATGTTCTAAGACTTACAGCTACAAATACAGATGTTCTGTACATGATAACTTGAGACCAAATATCAAAACTAGGTAACCTTATAGAAAATCAATGTACAATTTCTACTAGGCTGTGTACATGTATGGAACTAGCACAGGAACCGACATAATTCCTTTTGTGACCCTAAAGATACAGATGCCATGGGAAGGCAGTCATTATTTGGTCTTCATCACGTAACTTCTGTGCACAGAAGTTTCTCAGAAGAGGGAAATTAGCTGAAAGGGGAGGAAACAGGACTTGCAAAGCCATCTTAATGGGCTTTATCATTTTGGTGGGCCCAGTTTATGACCCCCACTGCCTCCACTGGCTCACATGGACATGTTCTTCTGTGTGTTTGTCTTCTCTCTTTCTCTCTCTCTCACCTCAGATATTCTTACATGGAGATTAAAAACAGCAGCCACCATCACTCTGAGCATTAAAGCCAGATGGACTCCACGGAAGCAGAGTAGAGTTGCATTCATCTAAACGACTTTGTATTTGACGCTAACTTGAACATGCTGCCACCTGAGTACCGTATGTCTGCTTCCACACATTTCCAAATTTGCTTTATTCCATGTTTAGACTATTTCTGAGAAAATACCAAGATCAGCGACTCAGATAGTGTTCATCTGACATGACCTCTGAACGTCACTGAACACAGCTAATCTATTATAAGGCACCATAAAGCATACCAACATGTGCATGGTAGAAATTACAGAATAATAGGAGAGAGAGAGCAAGAGGAAAAAAGAGTCAAAAGAATATTCAAAAAATGGTCAAAGCTTTCCATATTTGGTAAAATATTAATCTACATATTTAAGAATCTCAAGGAATTTCTTAACATCAATACCATGAGGACTGCAATGAAAGATCTAAGTAGGTAGAAGAAAGAATCAGCAAACTCGAAGTGGGTCTCCTATTTGAGAATCCACGAGAAATAAGAATAAGGAAAAAAGAGCAAAGCCTAAAAAAAAAATTCTAAGACACCATCAAGCATAACAACTTTTGAAACACTTTCATCATGTGGCTTGAGACAACACCCTGTCTTAAATCTCCTCTGACCACCCCATCTACTACTTCTCCATCTCCTTTGCTGATTTCTCTGAATCCCCCTCTCCTCTTAGCGGTGGGATCTCTGGGGTTCCAGTCCAGAGGACTCTGGCCAATCTATACCCACTCCACAGGTAAATGCACCTGTCTGTCCTGGCTTGAGAAAGCATCTCCACACTGAGGACTCCTGCATCTCCGTCTCAAGCCCAGACTTCTCCTGTGAACTCCAGATGCCATCAAATTGCTGGCACGTCCCCTTGAGGGTCTCATGGTTGTCTCAGACTTAACAAAGTCAATACTGAAATTCTGGTTTCATCTCTCATATCCATCCCCCACCACCGAGTTACCACCACCAACACATCTAAGGAAAAGAGAACTCTATCCTTCTCGGAACTCAGGCTATACACAAGAAAGCCATTCTTGTTCTGTCTCTTCCTTTCCTGTGCCACATGTAACCCATCTGGAAATTTTATTAGCTCTGTCTTCTTCAAAATGTTAATATATCCAGAATCCAAACTCCTTATTACCTCTGCCTCCACAACCTGACCAAGCCACCATCTCTCACTTGGGTGATCGCACTGGCTTCCTAATAGGTCTCCCGTCCCCATCCTTGCCCTTGACCTTCCATTCTAACAATACAATAGCCAGGATGGCCCTTTGAAAGTGAATTTGGATCAAGTCACGTCTCTGTCCAAAACCCTCCAATAGTTCCCCATTCCACTCAAGAGAAAATTCTAAATTCCCTCCCCTGGCCCACACACCTCTGTATGCTCATGTTTCCCTGCTACCTCTCTCACCTCTCCTCTTTCCACTCCCTGCCTCCTTCCCTGTGCTTGGATTACACCAGACCCCTGAATGTCCTTCAACCTTGCTAATCACTCTGCCACCTCAGGACTTCGCACTTACCATTCCAATTTCTGCACAGCTCCCCTCTTTGCTTCTCTTAGGTTTCTGCTCATCCATAAGCTTGTGACCTTCTCAGTGTGATTTTTTTCTGATGATCCCACCTGCAACAGTAATCACCTCTTCCGCCACACGGGTCCCTGTCCCACCCTCCATCCTGCTTTATTGCCTCTGGAGCACTCATAGTGCATAGTTATTGTTGATTTTTTGTCATGGATCTTCTCCTATCCAGTGTCAGCTTCATGAGAGCAAGCTCTTTGACTGTTTGGTTCAATATCCCCAGCTCCTAGAACGGTGCCAGAGTTAGTGCTTGGTAAACACTTATGCAATGGTTGGAGAAGTGTGTCGGCTCAAGTTAATAGGTGTGCCTCAGGGAATTATTTTAAAAGATTAAATATTAATGTTTCCAAAGGGTGATCTTTTCCTAAGTTAGACTCGCTTTCAGGTTATACATAATACAGTGTCACTGTCCCTGACTTGTATTTCAGTGTGTTCTCTCTAACAATAGAGAAAGGTAGAATTACAGTCAGCAGGTTGGAACCCCTGACCACTCACCTCCTGAGCTCCGGCCACCCTGGACCCTGCTTATCAGTCCCCTACACGCTGTCCCTTCCCAACGTTTCTGAAGCCCCTACCTGGAATGCGCAACCCACCTCATTTGCTCTGGTGAATTCCCTCTCATTCCCCTAGCTGTCCTCAGTCTCTCCCTTGTCTGTTCTCCCTGGGAGATGAGTTTCTGTCTCTACTCTTCCATTAGACTCATAATGTGTGAGCTTGCCTTTCTCAATGCCTGGAGTCTAATTCTTTAAGATTTGTGTTTTATTCATGCTTTATTCTCCAAAGCCTCTTTTTTAAAAAATACATTTTTTATTGTACTTTAGGTTCTGGGGTACATATGCAGATCATGCAGGATTGTTGCATAGGCACATACATGGCAATGTCGTTTGCTGCCTCCATCCCCCCAACACCTATATCTGGCATTTCTCCCCATTTTATCTCTCCCCAACCTCCCTAACCCATGCTGCCCCTCCCCTAGTCCCCCCAACAGACCCCAGTGTGTGATGCTCCCCTCCCTGTGTCCACGTGTTCTCGTTGTTCAACAGCTGCCTATGAGTGAGAACATGTGGTGTTTGATTTTCTGCTCTTGTGTCAGTTTGCTGAGAATGATGGTTTCCAGGTTCATCCATGTCCCTGCAAAGGACACGAACTCATCATTTTTTTAAGGCTGCATAGTATTCATTGTGTATATGTGCCACGTTTTTCCTGTCCAGTCTATCATCGATGGGCATTTGGGTTGGTTCCAGGTCTTTGCTATTGTAAACAGTGCCGCAATGAACATTCGTGTGTATGTGTCTTTATAACAGAATGATGTATAATCCTTTGGATATATGCCCCGTAATGGGATTGCTGGGTCAAATGGAATTTCTGTTTCTAGGTCCTTGAGGAATCGCCACACTGTCTTCCACAACGGTTGAACTAATTTACACTCCCACCAACAGTGTAAAAGTGTTCCTGTTTCTCCACATCCTCTCCAGCATCTGTTGTCTCCAGATTTTTTTTCTTGAACACAAGTGCCCATCAGTTAAGGTTTGGTGAATTAAAAACCCGGAAAGTTGTGGTAGACTGACTCCTCATTTTTGCTATTGATGACCCTTTCCTGAGACCACTATTTAGTCAAAGAGAATGGGCTATGATCAGCCACCCGGTGTCCTTTGTACAAACACTGATCACACATTCTTGATACCAAATTCATGGATGGCTGAGGGAAAGAATCCCTTCTCACAGACCACGGAAAGATAATTGTGCCTACATGAGAATGCTTCAAGAAGGAGGAAGTTAAGTAAGATGGTCTTGCTAAGCTATCTGGAAGTGAATCTTTCCGCATAAAATTACATTAGCATTCAGCAATTCTAATATCTCAGCTTATAGATCACTTGTTTTTTCCCTTGTGAATAATTTTTGTGTGTTTAATGAACAAAAATGTCTGTGGCTCATGTAATAGAAATAACATTTGATACTTTTCACCCAGTATAGATAGACTGGGTGGAAAAAAATCACCTGTTTCCCCCACCATGGAGTAATAATTTCAGCCTCCAGCAAAGTCCATACTGCCCCTAGTCTCTTCCGGTTCTTTTCTGTCCGTATCAGAAAGTTCCTTCTCCTACCAATCTCTGTTTCTTTAGCTACAATAGATGAAAGTGACATGCATATGTGAATTTAAGAAGAGCTATATTGCTATATTTACCATGCTTTTCCATTTTCTTCTGCATATCTTCTCTGTTCTTAATTCCCCTCCCTTCTAAAACTCTTACTTTATGAAGTCTCTTGCATGTGTGTGTTATACACATGCCTTCCTGACTTAAGAAGCTCTAAGAATATTTAAGAAAACATCCCTAACTGAAACAAAAACCCTCCAGATTCTATGTACATGTGGGTGAATCAAAGGGTTGTGCCTTTATCAAGATATTCCTATATGACCGTATCTCCTTAGACAGCACATTGTGCAAAATCTGTTGGGAGGGTGACATGTTTAAGAGAAACATTAGCAAAATAATGACTCATAGGAAAATAAGTACTCAGGATGTAAAAGGATATAGAACTCATACTTGGTACTTTTACGGATGCAAGAAAAGATACAACTTAAACTACCTTAACCAAAAGAAAAATTTTAATGATTCAGATCAGGCGTCCCCAAACTTTTTACACAGGGGGCCAGTTCACTGTCCCTCAGACTGTTGGAGGGCCGCCACATACTGTGCTCCTCTCACTGACCACCAATGAAAGAAGTGCCTCTTCCTGAAGTGCGGCGGGGGGGGGGGGGGGGGGGCGGATAAATGGCCTCAGGGGGCCGCATGCGGCCCACAGGCCGAAGTCTGGGGATGCCTGATTCAGATGAACAAGCGATTTAAGTGTATTACCAGTTTCAGGTGGAGTTAGAGCAGGTGCTAGAACAATATTGTCAGAAATCTCTCTCTCCTATTCTCTTTGCTCTGCTGTCTCCTTTACTGGTGTCAAATTTAGGAATGTTTCTCCCACAAGACAATGAGATGGCCACTAACAACCCTGAGCCTGTAACCTACGAGATTAGCGGCTCCAACAGAAGAGATCATCCAGGAAAATGTTCCATTGGCTTAGCTTAGGGGCTGTTTGCATCACTGTGACCAGGGGAAGGGGCTGATGTCAGCACCACCTACACCACACAAACAGAGTGTGTGGGAGGAGATGGTCCCCAAAAGGAAATTCAGAGTGTTCTAACCAGAAGAGGGAATGAATGTTATCAGACAACAATGAGAAATATCTGCTATACCATTTCATAAGAAGAAACATTGAATACATTGGAGAAGACTTGGTAGGGACGTGATTCTCAGATCTAAAATGTGGATGTACAATTGGATGATCTGGGAAGAGGATGGCAGAACTGGGATCAGTGGGCGAGCGAGATCTCCCACTCCAAAGACCGTGTTGGTCCCTCTACACCTTGTCAAGCTACATAACCAGACAGTAAACACTATAACCAGACAGACCTAAGGTTGAAGCCCAACCCTGCCTCTCAGTCACTCTGCCCACTTATTTAACTTTCTTGGATGTCAGCTTCTCCACAAGTCAAAGATACCTTCCTTTCATTGGAAGGAAAAAGATAAGCCTGTGTTGGGTTACAGCCAGCTCGGTGCTCAACAAGCATTGGTCCCCCTACTTCTTTCCTTCCTTTCGAGGATGTTTTATAATTTAGTTTTGGGATTGTCTTCTAGGATGGAAGAGTCTGATTTCATAAAACAGGCAATTAAAGAATTCCTAACACTTTCTAAAGCTTTCAAATCATATGCACTAATGAGGATAGGGTATTGCCAATTCAGAACACCTGGAAGCTGCTCGGGGCACACTCAGCTTTAGGCAGCTGTGTGGGTTCTCTCTGAATCTGTTAGAGTAGCACTTCTGCATATGGAAGCAAAGGAAGCGCCACAGTAAGTGGAAAGAATCATGTTAGATGGGCACTGGGAAGCAAAGGGAACACAACTGCAGAACTGGAATTGTCGTCGTTGTTGTTTTTACCTGTTCTTATTAAACACATACAGAATTAATCCATCTTACTGTGGAAGGTGAGTATCTGCAATCAAAGAAGCTACTGTCCGTTCCCCCAATGCTCTTATCCCTTTCCTTTTCTCACTTTAGGATTCCCCAACCTACTACTGGCTGATCAGAAAAGTGAGGCTCCCACAATCCCAGCTCTGCCAGTGGGGAGAAGCAGCATTTTATTAAAATGGCTCCTCCCTCTCAGACCACACTCTCTCCTATTAATCCCTTGGAAATTTGAAGGGATTTGTCAGAAGAAATATGAAGACCATTTATTTGACCTGCACTGATGTGCAATAACACCAATTCAGGACTTTGCCTTGGAAAGCCTGATTTGCCATCAGGGACTGTATCTCTCTGTTTTGCAACAACATAAATACATGTATGTGGCCATCATAGTCTTTCAGAAGGTGCCAGGCAATTGGAAAAAAAGAAAAAACCTAAGTACTGATGAGTGGGGGGATGGTTATATAGATTGTGCTAGACACATACATAGGAACACTATGGAACCATTACAAAGAATAAAACAAAACTGTATGTGTGACATATCGCTACCTAACAAGTTCAATCTACATAATAGTAATAGTTTATTTAGGGTATATATAGTTTCATAAAGAAAAGTGCATGCACATATATTGATATGTTGGTGTATGTACACAAAGGAATAGTAGAATCCCCCAATGTTAGCTGGGTCCATGGCTTCCTTGAATAAAGACTACAATTCCCAGAACCCCTTGCAGCTAAGATTTGCCCAATGGTGTAAGAGATGTGCAACTTCTGGACCTTGTTTTTAAATGGAATAGGAATGTCCTGGTGTCCCCTTTTGTCTCTGCTGTAGAAGTGGTGACGGACCCTTGCATAGCATGCAAAGAAAAGAGATTGTACTGGGAAACAGTGAGCAAGAAGGGGCCTGAATCTCCAAGTGAGAGGCATCCATTATTGCCTGGAGAGCCCACCCTCAGGCTGTGATATGGGAGAGAAATCATCTCCTGTCTTATGCATGCACCTGTGTTGTGGAACTCTCTTTGTTAGCGCAGTTGGCTCTATCCTCATACGAGCGGGGTAGTCCCCAAAGAATGGACAGTCGTTTTTGAGATATTGACAGTGGTTTCTGAGATATGGCATTAGAAGTGAAAAGAGAGGGATTCTTACTAATTTTACTTTTATATCTTACTGCTGCTATCTGTAAATGTTACAATAATACGTTTTACTTGTTAATTTTCTTGGACCTCAGGTGTCAAAATTGGGTTAATAATAGATAAGCTGTGGTTTGTAATACACTTTTATCATTGGTCCATAAAGGGGCCTCTTTTATTTAGTTAACTCATTTTTGTTCTCTTCTTTAAAAAATAATCAGCACCGTCTATCTGCCACAATAACAAAAATTAGGACCTTCATCTAACCATATGTTGCTATCCACCCCACCCCAGCCCCCTCACTTCCCCCTACTTGGAGTAAATAACCATTTTGAATTCAAATTCCATCATTCCCTAGCATTTCTCCTTGTATATATTTTATTGCATTTATATGCATGCTTTAAGTGCCTATTTTAAAATGTTAGCTGGCTTTATATTTATAAAGAGAATATCATGCCATATATTAAATTTTTACAAGTTTTTTTACTTAATATTATATTTCTAAGATACGTCCATGTATTTTGCAAATTGATGTAGTTCTGGAGTTGACAGTTTCTGCAAAGGACCAGAAAGGAAAAATTTTAGGCTCTGCAGACTAAATGCAGTCTCTATCACATGTTCTTCTTTTTTTATCTTATAACCTTCAAAAAAATGTAAACGCCATTCTTAGCCTGCAGACCCCACCGAAATAGGGCCAGGCAGTTTGCCGACCCTGGCTCTGGTTCGTCGGTTTTGATTGCTGTATCACATTAGCTAGACCATGCTTTATTAATCCATTCTTCCATTAGGGATGCTTGGTCTATTTTTAGGCTTTTGCTGTTGGGCAGCGTGTATTCGCAGTATCTTCTGGTACATGTGAGCCAAAGTGTCTTTGAGAAGGTCTCCAGTAGGTGTGGACTTGCTGAGTTGTGGGAGATGGAATGTCCATCTTTGGGGATGATGCTGAAGACTGAGGGCAGCGTTTCAGGGACAGCAAATGCCCATCAATGCGCACTATGCCGTGCCAAGCACACTGTGACCTCAGAGGCTCTGATGGTCGACATTTGCTGCCTCTGAAGACTTCCCTGACTGTGCTCCATGTGGTTCTTTTGCTGCTCACCATTCTCATCTAGCTCTTTTGTGGAGTTGTTTTATTTTTTTGTGCCCTTGTGCCCCAGCCTGGACATAATTCCTTCCCAGTTACGTTCAGTAGCAGCACCTTAATTGCACCTCCTACGGAACAGTGAGTGTGGATGTGGCCTCCCACACTAGACTGGGACTCCAGCGCCTGGGCTCTGCCAGTTTCTAGCTGTTTGGCCTTGGGCAAGTCACTTCACAGCTTTGACCTTGAGTTTCTACACCTGAGGGAGCTGCGAGAATTCCCGTGCCTTTGTTCATTATATGGCGTCAAAGAAGAGAACGTCACTCGTAGGTGTTCAGCAAAACTGAAATTAAAAGGAAGGGTTTCTTTTGCTTGTTTATTTTTTCTTTTTAAGTTCTGGGGTACATGTGCAGGATGTGCAGGTTTGTTACACAGGTAAATGTGTGACATGGTGGCTTGCTGCAGCTATCAGCCCATCATGCACATATTAAGTCCAGAACACATTAGCTGTTTTCCCTTATGCTCTCCCTACCCCTATCCCACTCCCTGACAGACCCCGGTGTGTGTTGCCCCCTCCCTGTATCCATGTGTTCTCATTGTTCAGCTCACACTTGTAAGTGAGAACATACGGTGTTTGGTTTCCTGTTCCTGCATTAGTTTGCTGAGGATAATGGCTTCCAGCTTCATCCATGTCCCTGCAAAAGGACGTGATCTCATTCCTTTTTATAGCTGCACAGTATTCCATGGTGTATATGGTACCACAGTTTCTCTATCCAGTCTATCATTGATAGGCTTTTGGGTGGATTCCATGTCTTTACTATTGCGAATAGTGCTGCAATGAACATACATGTATGTCCATTGTAATAGGATGATTTATATGCAAAAGGAAGTTTAAATAAGAACTGGAGACATGACAGCTGCTCCAGCATGATGGACAGCACTTCAGGGCCCTGGTGCCAGACTCTGTGCCACTCTACTTCTGATGTGTCATCAAGAAACCTTTGAGCACCTACTATTTGCCACACTATTCTAAGTACCTGGAATGTGGCAGGGAATTAAACAGAGATCCCTGCCCTGGAGGGGCTGATACTCCAGTGTGGAGAAAGAAAACAGAATCAATGAGCAGAATAAATGAGGACAGTAAAGGATTTGTGGTAATGAGTCCTTAGAAAAGAGAAAGAGTGTGGACGTGGATTAGGGCTGCTGAGAGAGGCTGGGGGTGTTGCCTGTTAAATAAGGTGGATAGAGAGGGCTTCAGTAAGGTGGAGGGATTTGGAGGGATTTGAAGAGGTGAGGTGTGGGTGTCTGAGGGAGGTGTTCCAGCAAAAAGAGAAGTGGACAAAGACCACAGAAACATGGCTTCCCCTGCACACCTCCTAAAGCCCCGTGAGTAAGGGAGAGGGAAGGACTGAGGCCATCATAAAGCCAGGTCACAAAGGAGGCGTGGCCATCATAAGCACTTTCATTTTCACCCTACGGGAAATGAAAAGTCAGCCGGCCTGGAGCGGTGGCTCATGCCTGTAATCCCAGCACTTTGGGAGGCCGAGGTGGGCAGATCACCTGAGGTCAGGAGCTCTAGACCAGCCTGACCAACATGGTGAGACTCCGTCTCAACTAAAAATACAAAATGAGCCAATCCAGGCATGGTGACGCATGTCTGTAATCCCAACTACTCCGGAGGCTGAGGCAGGAGAATCGCTTAAACCTATGAAGCGGAGGTTGCAGTGAGCCGAGATCACGCCACTGCACTCCAGCCTGGGCAACAGAGCAAGATTCCGTCTAAAAAAAAAAAAAAGGAAGTGGGAAGGCAGCATAAAGGCATGGCCATCGTAAGGACTTTTACTTTCCCCCTTCAGGAAAAGGGAAGTCAGGCAGGATCAGGAGCAAAAGAGCCAAGTGATGAGGTGCAGCCAGCTGAAGGTTGGGCTGGGATCAGGAAATCTGCTTTCAAGTTCACTCAGGGGACTATTGGCAGAAGGTGAAGTTCCTTGACACATGGACCCCTTTGTGGGTTTATGCATGACATGGCAGCTGATTTTCCCCGGGGAAACAGAGGCAGAGAGACAGACAGACAGACAAATGCAGAGGGAGACAGAGACACGGACAGATGCAGAGAGAGAGAGAGAGAGAGAGAGAGAGAGAGAGAGAGAGACAGAGAGAGAGAGAGAGAAATAGAGAGGAAGGCACAGAAAGAGACAAAGAGAGACACAGAGACCGGCAGTGAGAGAGCGACACAGACAGACATAGGCAGGCACTGATGTGGCTTGGGTGTTTGTCCCTCTGAGTCTCATGTGGAAACGTGATCCCCAGTGTTGGAGGTGGGGCCTGCTGAGACGCGTTGGTTGGCCATGTGGCAGATCTCTCATGAATGGCTCAGTGCCCTCCCCATGGTGATGAGTGAGTTCTTGCTCTGTGAGTTCACAAAATAACTGGTTGTTTAAAGGAGGTTGGCACGTCCTCCTCTTTTTTTGGAGACAGAGTCTCACTCTGTCTCCCAGGCTGGAGTATAGTGGCACGATCTCTGCTCACTGCAACCTCCACCTCCTGAGTTGGAGCAATTCTCTTGCCTCAGCCTCTCAAGTAGCTGAGACTGCAGGCAGGTGCCACCACACCCAGCTAATTTTTGTATTTTTAGTAGAGACGGGATTTCACCACGTTGGCCAGGCTGGTCTCAAACTCCTGACCTCAGGTGATCCACCTGTCTCAGCCTCCCAAAGTGCTGGGCTCACGGGAGTGAGCCACCGTGCCTGGTCCCTCCTCTTTCCCTCTCTCTGGCTGTGTGATACGCCGGCTCCTCCTTCATCTCCTGCCATGATTTTAAGCTTCCTGAGGTCCTCACAGAAGCCAAGCAGATGCTGGCACTGTGCTTGTATGGTCTGCAAAACTGTGAGCCAAATAAACCTCTTTTCTTTATAAATTACCCAGCCTCGGGTATTTCTTATAGTAAAGCAAAACAGACTAATGCAGACACCTACCATACGAAGAGAGAAAGAGACAGAGACAAAGAGGCAGAGATTCAGAGACAGAGATCAAAGGACAGAAAGTCAAAGAGTTAGATGGACAGGGAGGCTCTCACTTCTGCTTTATTCTGTCAGTTGGAGCAAGCCACTAAGTCCAGCCTACCTGCAGCAGGAGGGAAGGGACAGCACACTGGAAAGAATACCAGAGCTGGGGACCACTGGAAGCAATCCAGGGCAAAGAGGACAAGGGTAAAAACCAGAGATATTGGTCAGAAGGCTTCTGCAGCAATTGCCTCTCACCACGGAAGCGGCAGCAGAGGAGAGAAGTGCTGGGTATATTTGGGGTGGGTTCTTACTCACAGGATTTCCTGACTTGTTAGATGGGAAGTATGTGAGTAGGTAATGGGGTAGGGTTTGCTCCAAGGCTTTTGGCCTGAGTAACCGATGAATGGAGACTACTAACCTGTCTCTATGGATTTCCTATTCTAGATATTTCATACAATATGTGGCTTTGATGTCTGGCTTCTCCTACTTGGTGTATTTTCAGGGTGCATTCGTGTTGCAGCATGTATTAGTACTTCTTTCTTGTTTATGGCTGAATAATATTCCATCGTATAAATATATCACTTAGTCTTTCTCTGTTCTTTAGTTGATGAACATTGGGTTGTTTCCAGTTTGGGGCTAAAACACAGGATGATGCTATGAATATCTATGTATACAAATTTGATAGTTTTCACTTCTTTTGAGTATATACCCGGGAGTCGAATGGCTGTGTCATATGCTAATTCTGTGGTCAACTTTTTAAGAAGTCACCAACTCCTTTTCACAGCAGCTGCACCATTTTACATTCCTACCAGCAATGTACAAAAGTTCCAATTTCTCTACCTCCTCGTCAACACTTGCTATTGTCTTTTTTACTTTAGCCATTCTCGTGATTGTAAAGTAGTATCTCACCGTGGTTTTGATTTGCATATCTCTCATGACGAATGATGCCACACATCTTTTATGTGCTTTTTGCCCATTTATATATTTTTGAAGAAATGTCTATACAAGTCCTTTGCCCATACATAAAATTTCTTCTTTGTCTCTTTGTTGAATTGTAAGTTTTTTATATAACCCGATACTACATTCCTATCAGACGTAGGACTTGCAAGTGTTTTCCCTCATTCTGTAAGTTATCTTTTCTCTATCTCGATAGTGTCCTTTGGCGTGCAAAGTTTTTTAATTTTTATGAAGTCCCATTTATTTACTTTTTTATTGCTTATCTGGACAGACTATAAATACTTCTCCAAGTAAAAACGCGATAGCATTATCAGAAGGAAGTGAGAATAGATTCCCAGTGGGAAAAATAACAAACGGCCACGGCAATTAGCAACTTCACAGGTTATTAGACAATTTAAATGAGATTGCGATACCAAGCACTTAGCACAGAGCGAATGCCCCGTCATTGTTAGTGCTTATCATTTGAAGCTAGCACGAGGGTTTGGTGTGTGATTTTGAACAGACTAAATATGGCGCAGGCAGATGCCACAGTCTTTCCTCTTGGTCTCTGTCCAGAGTAACCCTGGATCATCTGTGGAGGGAAGGCTGAAAGAAAATTGGTGTTGAAAGCATCCGTACTGGAAAAGAGTGTGAATGGTTTTAACTGTTCCTCCTTTCCTTGACATGGCAATAGTTTAAAAGTTTAGTCTTTAAGGAGGAAAATACGTTTAGGATCCGGAATTTACAAATACTATTTTCTTCAATAGTTCTTCTACTGTTAACACTTGAAGCTGAGTTTTAGATGCATGTAAAGAGAATCTGAAACCCCCAAAATTGTCCTCCATTGTTTCTGTTTTAATTCTGGGGCAAGTAGCTATTGGTTCACTTTTAAGAGAAGCATTTTTAAGAGAAGCCTCCTTGGCCGGGTGTGGTGGCTCACACCGGTCATCGCAGCACTGGGAGGCCAAGGTGGACAGATCATCTGAGGTGAGGAGTTCGAGATCAGCCTGGCCAACGTGTTGAAATGCCACCTCTACTAAAAATGCAAAAATTAGCTGGGCATGGTGGCACATACCTATAATACTACCTACTCGGGAGGTTGAGGCAGGAGAATTGGCTGAATCTGGGAGGCGGAGGTTACAGTGAGCTGAGATAGATTGCATCACTGCACTCCATCCTGGGTGACAGAGCAAGACTTTGTCTCGAAAAGAAGAAAAGGGAAAAAAGAAGTCTCCTCTGTCTGAGTTGATGCTAATACCGTCTGCTGCCATCACTCTTGGGTTTCTCCCCGGTGTTCATTGGCCTACCTTCTTTGCTTATCGAAGGTGATTTTATCCACATTTCCTTGAGTAACCAAATCATTCTGGTGAGTACGGGACCCCCCGCAACCCTCCAGAGAAAGAATCTCAATCTGCCAAAGCCAGTCAAAGAGGCTAGTCTCTCTTCTGACCCAGTGATGGTTTAGGAATGATACTGACCCTCTTCTAGTTAAAAACATGTAAACAGGCTAGGCATAGTGACTCATGCCTATAATCCCGACACTTTGGGAAGCCAAGGTGGGTGGATCACTTGAGGTCAAGAGTTTGAGACCACCCTGGCCAACACAATGAAACACCGTCTCTACTAAAAAAAAAAAAATCCAAAAAAATTAGCGAGGCATGGCAGTGCACACCTATAGTGCCAGCTACTCAGGAGGCTGAGGCGGGAGAATCGGTAGAACCTGGGAGGCAGAGGTTGCAGTTAGCCAAGATTGCACCATCGTGCTTCAGCCTGGGCAACAGAGCAAGACTCCATCTTGAAAAAAAAAAAAAAAAAAAAAGAAAAAGAGAAAAGAAAACATGTGAACAAAAGCCTGCTATATGTCTTCTAGGAAAGGTGTCCTCAGAAATAAAACAGAAGCAATGGAAGGAAATGCTCCTTTTCTTTCTGTATGCTGTCACCTCTATGGGCAAAGCCTGAAACTGCTGTAGCCAACTTGGTGATCCCAAGAGGAGTCCATTGTGTTCAATCTGGCAGTGCGGGGAGCACCTGGGTCTTCTGTTGGTGTCGTTGAGCAAATTACCCCATCAGGGATTTATCCCATCTTCAGACTTCTCAGTGCATTAGTGAGGAAAAATGTCGTTTCTGCTGAGCACACTTTTAATTGAGTTTTATGTTGCTTGTAGCTAAAAGTACCCTGAAGGATGCATCTTTCGGAAGGGACCCACATAGGAGAGCCATGGTGGAAGGGGACACCCACCTACTTGGGCATATTGCTGAATCAATCCTTGGGACCAATGTGATGAAGATGGGACAAGTAGCTATTAGTTCATTTTTAAGAGACACCTCCTTGGCCGGCTCACACTGGGAGGCCAAGGTGGGTGGATCACAGTTTGATTGCCCAGAGACTCTGAAAAAGAAAAACAAAATCAACAAAACTCTCATCATTTTCGTGGGGTTTCATAGACAAACAAGATCAGACATGAAAAAGAGAGAGAGTGAAAGAAAGGAGACCGGATTCTTTATAAAATAAGAAAAGAAATAACACAGAAAGAAAAACCATAAAAGCAGACATTCAAAGCTCCCAAATGCTATCATCCCTCAGGAAACACTCCCGTTCTCATTATTTGAATGCGGAAGAGAAAAAAAGCAGCCAAAAAATAAATTCTTGAACCACTATAGACCCTGAGCGCATTAATTCTCTAATAAATCTGAATTAAATCTCTTCTATGTAGTAGGCGTAGGAGAGGAGAGAAAGTCAAATGGGTGGAACAGAGCATTAGTCAGAGCTCTCTAGAGAAACAGAACCAGTAGGATGTGTAGATGCATCAAAAGAGGCTTATTACTGTAAGGAACTGGCTCATATGATGACAGGGGTGACAAGTCCCAGGATCTGCAGTCAGCAAGCTAGAAAGGAGGGAGAGCCGATGTTTCTGTTCAAACCCTAATGCAGGAAAAAAACTGATGTCTCACCTCAAGGCAGTAGGAATTCCCTCATTTAGGGGTTTGGGGAAGTCAGCCTTTTGTTTTATTGAAGTATTTAACTGATTGAATGAGCCCCATCCACATTAAGGAGGGCAATCTGCTTTATTTAATTTAGCAATTTAAATGTTAATTTTATCCAAAAACACCCTTACAGCAATAACTAGAATAATGTTTGACCAGATATCTGGGCACCCCATGAGCTAGTCCAGTTGACAAGTGAAATTAACTATCACAGGTAACAACAGGTTTTTTTTTCTGAAAATACAGCCTTTCCTTCCTTCCTGTGAGTTACCCTTAAACCCTAAACTTCGTATCATATTAACAAAATACCACCCAATTTGCTACCTGTCTTTCTTATCTTACTGCTTCAAGCAGCTCTGCCACCATGCTTCACCTTGAAATTTCCCAGGTCTGGTTTTCTGTGGAATTTAGCATTACAGTGAACCCATTTACATATCTGGGTGTTTCCGATTTTTTTGTTACGGAATACGTAGCTTATAAAATCACAGACACGGAAAGTGGAGTGAAGAGTCTTCCATCAGTACACTGGGTTAATATGCTTTGTGTGTTCTGAGTATCCGCACTGGGTGAGGGTTGTTTCTTGCATCATTAAATTACTGGCTTATTGGAAGCTATTTCTTATTTATCTTTGGGTCCCCTGTGCCCTATTTCTGTGCTTTGCACAGAGCAGACATTCAGGAACTATTTGCTGATTTTGGATATTAAGCTATGTGTTTCTTTTGAGAAGATCACTTTATATGACCAAGTTATATTGCCCTCCAGAGCTCTGAAAATATTTTAGTAAGTCTCTGTTTTAGTAAGTCACTGGATGTCAGCCTGGTAAAGTTGAGAAGCTGAGGGCACAGGCTTGGAAATTGCAACCATTTGGGTGTAAGCCCTGGTTTTTACAGTTACTGAGTTAACTCAGCCGTGTTTCTTAACCTCTTTAAGCCTGAGATTATTTTTCTTCTGTAAGGAAAAAATGTGTGTTTCAGTGCCGAGCTATGCATTGTCTCAGAGACACCTCTGCAAGTTATCTGATTCTAATCTTGTGTAAGTTGTAGATAACTGATAACAAGGCACAATGCTTGCTGTCTGTAGACATGCAAATTCTGTTCTGCTCCGTGGAAGTCCGCGGAAGGAGCCAGTTTTGCATCCATCTGTCATTTATTCCAGCATCCCCGATATATACATGTATCTGTTTTTTGAATTCTCCTTTAAACCATTATAACGTTTACTTGGTTTCTTGATTATGAGTAAAATAAAAACATTTATCAGATGTTCATCTTATATCTGTATAAGGGTCATGATTTTCCTTATTTTTTAAAAAAGATCAGTCTTTACAGCACTCCTCTGTAACATGGGGAAATAATGGTGATGAATTTGAGTGTGAGTGATCAGATGCGATTGGACACTCCTTGCCCCATTCTCTAGAATGCAGACAGAGCGATCCTGTTGAATCCTAAGTCAGATCCTAGACTCAGGGTGCTATGGCAGCTCCCAGTGTACACAGTCCTGACGCACCCGCTGGGATCTCACAGCACCGTCTTTGTGTCCCACTTACCCTTCCTTCACTTCTCTCTGGCCACACAGGCCTCTCGGCTGCTCTGCAAACACACTGGATTGCTCCTGCCTCAGGACCTTGGCACACGCTGATCCTTCCACCTAGGTTCCTGTTCCCTCACTCATCCACGTGGCTGATCCCTCACTTCAGCTCTTTACTCAGATGTCACCTCTGCAGGGGGGCCCTCATAGCATCCGTATAGAATTCCAGTGTAGCCACTTCCCAGCCAACACCTCCTCTTCCCACGTTCTGCCCCAGTCTCCTTAATACTTACTACTTCCTGGCAATCTAGTTTTGTAGTGGTTGTTTCCTTTAAGCCTGTTTTGAAAATTATTTTTAATTTAACTTTTGTGTTCAGAGGTACATGTGGATTTTTGCTACATAGGTAAACTTGTGACATGAGAGTTTGTTGTACAGATTATTTTGTCACCCAGGTATTAAGCCTAGTACCCATTAGTTGTTTCTGCTGATCGCCCCCACCCTTCAATAGGCCCCAGTGTATATTGTCCCCAATATACACTGTGTGTTCTCATCATTTAGCTCCCACTTACAAATGAGAACATGTGGCATTTGGTTTTCTAGTCCTGTTATTAGTTTGCTAAGGATAATGGCTTCTAGCTCCATCCATGTCCCTGCAAAGGACATGATCTCATTCTTTTTTATGGCTGCATAGTATTCCATGGTGTATAGGTTCCACATTCTCTTTATCCAGTCTACCATTGATGAGCATTTAGGTTGATTCCATGTCTGTGCTATTGTAAATAGTGCTGCAATGAACATACCTGTGCATGTGCCTTTATTTTAGAAAGATTTCTATTCCTTTGGGTGTATACCCAGTAATGGGATTGCTGGGTTGAGTGGTATTTCTATTTTTAGGTCTTTGAAGAATTGCCACACTGTCTTGACAATCTATATCCTACTAATCTATAGCATGTATTCTTGCTTTCTCACTAGCATGTGTGAGGGCAGGGATTTTACTGTTGTGCCCTCTGCCATATTCTCAGTGCCTAGAACAATGTCTTGCACGGAGTAGGCCTTCAGTAAACGAACGCTATGAGGTCATTTGCATCCAGTGCTGAACCCAGTGCTTAGCAAACGGAAAGGGCCCCCAAAATGCCGAAGAAGGTGAGGAGGAAGGAAGATTGGGAGAGCATGTGGATCCCTTAAGAGATGATGAGGCAGGAAGCAAGTCAGCACATTCAGAAACACCTCCTGGGAAACATCAGAGGGAAGATTCCGGGGGAGCTAAAACCTGTCCTTCTCAGATGACGTTTTTCATTCGATGTCCATGAAACCCTTGTAGGTACCTGGCACATTCCACATCCCACCTAGTGCTGTTTTCCGTTGGAAGTCAAAATCGTCTATTTGGGAGAGCACTGAGAGTTGAGGGTGGGATAGGGGAGAATATTGGGGGAAAAGGATCAGAAAGAAGATTTGAGTCCACTTCGCACGTTTCCCTGCCACCCTCGAGCAATTTAGCAAATTTAGCAAAAATTTTATTGGCACAAATAAATGGAGATTACTTTCCACTGAAATGCTTGATTGTAGAAGTGAAAGATAATTTTTCCTTGGTCGAGAGCTCTGCAGGGCAAGGTCAGCCAAGGCAGCTGTAGATGATGGAGCTCCGTGATGCTCTTCCAGTTGTGCGGACTCCGGCTCCGGGCTTCCCTGCCTCCCTGTGGCACCATGTGCCATGCTTTTAAAAACCTCAGGCCATTAACCAGCTGCCCTCAGAGAGGGTCATCATCTTGGCCCTGACAACTCTACTTTTGAAAACCATGTTTGATTTTTATTGATTTAGATAAGAAACCTGAAATCAATACGAAACTGAATTTTGTGCCTAAAATGGTTTGCAAACAAGTCAAATTTTTAAAATCTCCCTTTCAATTAATTCCTCTGCTAATTAGTTTTAGCTTTAATTGATTTTGAGACTCATTTTGAGGCACTTAACAGGAGAAAGCAGCCTTTCTCCTTTCATATCCTTCAGCAAATTCATCCAATTAAAAACACATTACGACAATTTCATGTAAAGAATTGGGTCGCCATTTTGTTTTTTAAAAGTGCTAACACTTAACCACTGTGGCTACATTATACTAGAACTGGTTTTTGAGTTTGTATTAACTCAGTGGTTCTTTCTCTTGCTGGGCAATAGATCCAGAAGACGAGCCCCATCCTTCCGGCTTCATCTATCAAAACTTTCCTTCTCCCCTTGATGCCAATGGGCTATGCTCCAAGTTTTTGCCCTGCCTGTTATGGCCCTTCCAACCTCCAGAGAAGGAGTATTGATTCACTTATTCACTCATGTATTCTATTTTTTTTGTTTTTAGCAAATCTTTACTGAAGGACACTAGGTTACTAAGCATTGTCTAGGCGGGTACGTTCTAAGACAGTCACCATCAGCCACAGATAGCTACTAAACCCTAGAAATGGGGCTTGTCCACACTGAGATGCGTTGAAATTATAAAATACACATCTGAGGCCTGGCGCTGCGGCTCGTGCCTGTAATCCCAGCACTATAGGAGGCTGAGGCGGGTGGATCATCTGCGGTCTGGAGTTCAAGACCACCCTGGCCGACACTGTGAAACCCCATCTCTACTAAAACTACAAAAAGCTAGCTGGGTGTGGTGGTACACACCCGTAATCCCAGCTACTTGCGAGGCTGAAGCAGGAGAATCACTTGAACCCGGGGGCAGGCTGCAGTGAGCTGAGATCATGTCATTGTACTCCAGCCTACAGAACAAGAGCAAAACTCCGTCTCAAAAAAAAATAACCCACACGTTTGATTTTAAAGATATAGTGTGAGAAAAAGTGCAACATATATCAATGATTACAAGTGGATATAAATTCATTTTTATTATATTATGCTAAATAAAATATGGCAATTCCATCTGTTTCTTTTTTCCTTTTTGATGGGGCTACTGGAAATTTTTAAATAATATTTTGATCCACCAGTGCTGGTTTAGGTGTCGGGGACACAGCAGATGACAAAACAAACAAAAACTCCTGTTTTTATGCAACTTCTGTTCTAATAGAAAACAGACCTCAAAAAAAGCAGTCAAGTGTATAGTATGTCAGATTGTGATAAATGTTATGGAAAAACAGTAAGGTAGAAAGGGAGGCTGGAGACTAAGAGGGGAAGAGACATTCCATTAAATAGGGAGGTCAGGAAGAACTCATCAGAATTAGACAGTTGTGGGAGAAGAGGGTGATTCAGGGAAAGACACATTATCAGTAGGGTCTGCTAGTCAGGACTTCTAAGCTGATAAAACTCCTACTAGGTTAAGGCAAAAAGGTTTTCTTTTCAGCTCATGTAAATGGGGAGTCTATGGGTGGATACAGCTTCAGGGACTTCACACAAACTTTTTTTTTTTTTTTTTCTCCCTGAGATGGAGTCTTGTTCTGTCACCCAGGCTGGAATGCAGTGGTGTGATCTTGGCTCGCTGCAAACTCCACCTCCAGGGTTCAAGTGATTCTCCTGTCTCAGCCTTCCGAGTATTACAGACTCCCGCCATCACACCTGGCTAATTTTTGTATTTTTAGTAGAGATGGGGTTTCACCATGTTGGCCAGGCTAGTTTCGAACTTCTGACCCCAGGTGATTTGACTGCCTCAGCCTCCCAAAGTGCTGGGATTGCAGGCGTGAGCCACCGCACCTGGTCCATCCCCTCTTCTAAGTCCTTATTATCTGCAGAGAAGTAAAATGGTTATCGGACTTTAGCAGCATCAGCATTACCTGGTGGGCTTGCTCACACCGGGATGGGCAGACCCCCCGGCCCCGGAGTTTCTGATTCAGAAGGTCAGAGAGACCTAAACATCTGCATTTCTGCTGGATGGAAATGCCATTTAAAAATTTCCAGTAACCACATCAAAAAGTACAAAATAAACAGATGGGATTAATTTCGATAGCATACTTTCTTTCTCATAATATAATAAAAATAGAAACACATCAACTCATAATCATTGAGATATGTTACATTCCTTTCCTTTCACACACTGTCTTTAAAATCGGATGTGTATTTTATAATTCCAGCACGCCTCTGTGTGGACCAGCCCCATTTCAAGGGCTCAGAAGTCATCTGTGGCTGAGGCTGTCTAGGAACGTGCCAGCCTAGACAATGCTTAGATTATGGAGTCCTTTAGTTAATATTTATTTAAAAAACAAAAGAAAGGCCAGGCACAGTGGCTCACGCCTATAATCCCAGCACTTTGGGAGGCCGAGACGGGTGGATCACGAGGTCAAGAGATCGAGACCATCCTGGTCAACATGGTGAAACCCCGTCTCTGTTAAAAATACAAAAATTAGCTGGGCATGGTGGCACACGCCTGTAGTCCCAGCTACTCGGGAGGCTGAGGCAGGAGAATTCCTTGAACCCAGGAGGCGGAGGTTGCGGTGAGCTGAGATCGCGCCATTGCACTCCAGCCTGGGTAACAAGAGCGAAACTCCATCTCAAAAAATAAATAAAAATAAATAAATAAATAAAAACAAAAGAATACATGAGTAAGTAAGTGGATCAGTAATCACCAGGTGAAGCTGACACAGCCAGTCCAGGGACCACCCTCTGAAAACCACTGTGCTGGATAACACCTAAATTTTTAAAATCAACAAATGGAGGGACAAGTGTACTATTTGAAAACATGGGGATAACATGAGTTAAAAGAGCAAAGGGAAGTTGTCTCAGGGAAGTTAGGTTCAGTTGTGAGAGGAGGGGGCAGGAGACCGTGGTGTTTGTTATAAGCCTTACAGTATGAATAGTTGTGTATCCTTTCAATAAAAATAAAAGATGGACTTCCAGAAAGAAAATGAATTGGCCACCAGAAGGTTTCTGCTGTGCATTTCTGAGAAATGGCCATACATCCGCCATTCCTCCTCTGAGCCGACTCTGGCCCCACCGTGACATGAGCTGGGCTGAGTTCCTGGTACTTCCTGTGTGGCTTGTAACTTACTACACACATGAAAATGCACAGGCTTTCTTCCCACCACTGACCTCAGTCTCTGCCCCAGGAAGAAAAAGAAAAGCTTTGGCTCGAAAAGGCTCTTCAAGGATACAAGGGGTTCACCAAATTACAGGGTGCAGCTTTCAGGAGATGACTAAAGGAATGATGAGTAATAGCCAGGGATGGAAGCCAGTCCCTCTTGCTGACCTGTACCCTCTTCCTCAGCGCTGTTCTTTCTCAGCCCTCCTGGGGTGAGGGTGTGACTATCCCTTGGGAAGGCATGGTAGGATGAGGGTAAGATCATGAAAGAGATAGAGAGACAGTGGTTTGTAGTCAATACTCAGTGGTTTGGGCAGGCTTCTCTCCTCCTTGGGTTGAAGTTTCTATACTTCCCCTCTCTATCAGCAAGATATGACTTCTAGGGCTCAGATCAGAGCAGTGTACTTAGCTATTAGGATGATTGCGTTTGCCCAGGATTGAGGTGGTGCCTAGGACACAGGATCTTCAGAAAGCCCCATGCAAACAGCACAAGTTGGTCACCCTGTTAGATATAATCAGGCGTATGCACTAAGATTACCTGTGAGGTATCTATGGTGGCACTATATAATACCAGACAATTAGAAAACAATTAAATTACCAAACACTTATGGGTCATTACTCTGTGCCAGGGACCATCCTACATGCTTAGGACAGAGCTATGAACAACACAGACAACACTATGTCTAATTATACTAAATAAAGTATGATATAACCACATCACAGAGTATTATGCAACCTACAAAAAACTGCCGTGGGGAAGGAAATAATACATTACATCAAGGATGACCATGAGACGAAGTTCAGGGAAATAGATGTAGAAGGCATCTTTTGTTTTTGCCTGCCTAGCATGTATTCAGACACCTGTGCTTTGGGGAATTTCCCCGCTCCTATTCCAGCACTCGGAAAGGGCTATTATTCAGGGTGTGTGTGGTGTGTGTGTGTGTGTGTGTGTGTGTGTGTGTGTGTGTAAGGACCATCATGTAGATTGCTCTGGCTGGGCACTGCACAATCCTAGACTACTAGGAGCATGCTCCCAAGGCTTACACAGTACATAATGTGGACAACGATACCAGCAGCCCAGGCACGTGACCCAGCCACTCCAATCAGATCACTCTCACCCAGCTACTCCAATCAGACCTCTCTCTCCCAGCTACTCCAATCAGATCACTCTCTCCCAGCTACTCCAATCAGACCTCTCTCTCTCCCAGCTACTCCAATCAGATCACTCTCTCCCAGCTACTCCAATCAGATCATTCTCTCCCAGCTACTCCAATCAGACCTCTCTCTCCCAGCTACTCCAATCAGATCACTCTCTCCCAGCTACTCCAATCAGACCTCTCTCTCCCAGCTACTCCAATCAGACCTCTCTCTCTCAAGTTCAGATCTCGAGTGGACTGCCGCCCTGCCAGAAAACAGTATGAACTGAGTCTTCCCAATGAAGACACCCTGAAGAGTCTGACCCACCACCTAGATTCCAAGATCCACCCTGGTCTCCAGCCTCCTGAAGGCTGGATTTCTTAAATTGATATTTGACTCTTTAAGCCATCTCAGTATCCTGCTAATAACTTTCTTTTGTTAGATTAGGCAGAACTGCTTTCTGTGACTTACAATCACAGAGCTCCGGCTGCTTCTGCAGTTGTCAAAAGAGTGTGTATAAAATGATTTCATTTGTATGAATTGTTATGTGTGTGAATATATATTATATGTTATCAACATTCCGTATGCCTAATATGTTGTATATTATAATGATACCTATACTATGTAAGGGGGGTGTTTGTGAGCGTATGAAAGCTGTGAAAGGAGTTGTTCTCTAGATAGTCAAATTACAGATTATTTTTATGTTCTCTTTGAAAGTTTCTACAATGGGCATATTCTACTTTTTTTTTTTCTTCCAGTTTTTTGAGTCAGCGTGTCCCTGTGTCACCTCAGGCTGGAGTGCAGAGTCATGATCTCAACTCATTGCCACCTCTGCCTCCTGGGCTCAAGTGATCCTCCCACCTCAGCCTCCTGAGAGCTGGGACTGCAGGTGTGTGCCACCACTCCTGGCTAATTTTTGCTTTTTGTTTTGCTTTGTTTGGCTTTGTTTGAGATGAAGGCTCGCTCTGTCGTCCAGGCTGGAATGCAGTGGCACGATCTCAGCTCATGGCAACCTCTGCCTCCTGAATTCAAGTGATGCTCCTGCCTCAGTCTCCCGCGTTGCTGGAGGCACATGCCATCATGCCCAGCTAATTTCTGTATTTTTAGTAGAGATGGGGTTTCACCGTGTTGGCCAGGCTGGTCTCAGACTCCTGAGTTCAAACCATCCACCCTCCTCAGCCTCCCCAAAGGCTGGAATTACAGGTGTGAGCCACTGCGCCTAGCCTGTTTACTGCTTCTTAACAAGAAAAGAAAAATTGGAAACTAAAATATGCACATGGCTCACACCTAGTTAAGAGCACAGGGATTTTGAGCCAAACCCCTATTTGTCATAACATTTGCATTCACCTGGAGGGTTTTATGTGTGGTGGATTCTCCAAATGGCTGTTCACAGTTCCTCAAGGATTTGGACGTTGGAATGTTGGCCACCTCCCTGAATCTGAGGTATGATAAACAATCATCTCAGCTATAGACGACTCTGAAATCTATCACTTCAGTTAGAAAAGAATGCAAAGAGGGGAATAATTCATATGTTTCCTTTTTCCAGATTGGGAAACTGAAAGGAAGCAGTGAAATGGTGTGTGTACAAAGATTTCGTTTCTGAGCAAAAACCAGAGCCGTGTAATTCAGGGTACATGGTCTTTTACGATTTTCTCAAAATATTTAGAGCTTTTGGCCTAGAGCAAGCGTCCCCAAACCACAGCCCGCGGGCCGCATGCAGCCCCTGAGGCCATTTATCCAGGCCCCCGCTGCGCTTCAGGAAGGGGCACCTCTTTCACTGGTGGTCAGTGAGAGGAGCACAGTATGTGGTGGCCCTCCAGTGGTCTGAGGGACAGTGAACTGGCCCCCTGTGTAAAAAGTTTGGGGACGCCTGGACTAGAGGAAACAGTGGCTACAGAGTGATTGAATGAAGGA
Source organism: Saimiri boliviensis (assembly GCF_048565385.1). Taxonomy (NCBI): domain Eukaryota; kingdom Metazoa; phylum Chordata; class Mammalia; order Primates; family Cebidae; genus Saimiri; species Saimiri boliviensis. The sequence goes on from NC_133459.1 coordinate 13,190,085, forward strand.
CTTTAAGTTTATGGAAGGTTCTACCTGATGCGTTTAGATCCAGCACAGTCTGTGAAGGACTAACAAGAGGAGGTAGGTTTAGAGTCCATCACAAGAGATCAGGGCTGGTTATGAGGAATGGCTCTTATTTCAGTTGAACAGAGAGAGTGTTACTGAGTGTGTTGTGTGCTGAGCTTTTGGCTGTACTGTAATGAATTCAAAAGAAAACTAAAAGCATGATTCTACCCCTGGAGGCAACGCTCATTGTTCTTGGGGAGACAGGATGAAAGAACTTGTGAAGTGAAGACAAATCCATGCACAGAATCAAGGGCCAAGGTGTGTAGTACAAGTGATAAGGCTACTTGTACTGGAAAGGAGTCAGGAATGGCCCGGGAAGGATGCGTGCCAGGGAGCCTGAGCCCGACCCCTGCTTTGGAGGATCAGGACTCAGATGAATGCAGAAAAGTCTTCAAAGAAAGATTAGGGCAGGGGGTTTAAAGCAAGGCCCAACTTCAGCCCAGAGCCAGGCCATGGGTGGTTTTTTTGAACTTGAAGAACCTACCGAAATTTAAAAATTGATAAGTCACACATATGATTCCACATTCCACATTTTATTTCTTAAAATAATAAAAAATCCAGCAATACTAGTACAGGGCAAGATGGAGAAGCAGCTGCCCTGTCTCAATGGAGCAGGTGCTGTATTGAGGCCACAGTCCCCACCGTTCCCAAGGTCTCTCCAAATGAGGCTGAAAGATCCATTGCCATTTATCATCTTGCACTGAGCTCGCTTTGTTTGTTAATTTACCCTCTAGGCCCCTGTAGACATTTGAGTTTGAGAGCCTGAATGAAAGAAATAGCCCTACAATGAAAATTAGCAAGGTACCTTCAGGGTGAGAGAGGAAATAGGCCTAACATTATAACGTAGCTGATCAGGGGATGTGAGGCAGGGATAGCCTGGCCTGCCAGCCTGAAGAGTATGGATGCGGTAGAGCAGACAGAGAGGAGCCATTATGCTTTGTTAAATAGTGACAAGAACAAGCCTTGGAATAACCCCAAGTCTCCAGGATGTGGCTTCTGTTCCCCTCTGGATCTATCTGACTGCTGAATCCACTTTGGAGTCAAACAGAGGGGGGCGTCAAGCTGTGGCCACTGATGACCCATGGCCTTGAGAAAGCCGTTTAAATTCTCTGAGTTTTATAAACAGTGATGAAAAGAGTGTCTATGACTGTGACCATGAGGATTACACAGAATGAGGTATGGTGAGTGCACGACACAGAGCCCGGTTCCTCATCATGCTTACCTCCATTGTTGCTGTCACCATCACTAATAACCTTGCACAGCAGCCTAGGACAGGAGTTACCACGGAGGGGAGTTTGCTGCCTGGGAATATTTGGCAACGCCTGGAGATCTTTTTGGTTGTCATATGGTGACATGGGAGGGGACAGGAAGGGTGCTACTGGCATCTGGCAAGAAGAGTCCAGGAATGCTGCTGAATGTGCAACAGTGCACTGGACAGTGCCCACCACAAAGAATGATCCATCGAAGTGTCCGCAGTGTGGAAGTAGCAGAGACCTGGTCTAGTGCAGTGGTTACCAAGGACCAACTTTACAGAACCACCCAACAGCAGTGCTGAGAATGTACATCCCCAGCCCAGCCCCTAAAGATGGGCCCATTGGGAAGCTTTGGCCCAGCAATCCACACATATTCTAGAAAATTTCCCCAGAGTTCTAACCCTCAGCCAGTCTTGACAGTCACCTGTTTCGAGGTTAGTGAGTTCTCATGCACGTTTGATGTCTCCTGAGTGGCAGGCATCTGTTGCACATTGAAACATGCCTCCCAAGCAGGGGTGTGTGTGGTCAGTTGTCAAGGCCAGCTTTGGGCAGTCTGGTGTGATTTGGTAGATCCATAAGACCTGCTTGTAAAAGAGAAGAGAACAAGCCAACCAGGACCTGGCTCTAGTCCCTCTCTGCAGAGTAGGCTCCAGGTCCTGAATCCTCATTCTGAGCAGCCTTCTCTCTTCCTGGCAGGTGTTTCTGTTCTCATTGAATCTCTGGCTTGTGAAGCTCAACATGTTCATCATTTCACCAGCAGCCAGAAGGCACTAGAAAGAGGTGAAACCGCTTTTCTCCCTTAGAGAAACTTAGGATATTTTAATTTTAAAATAACAATCATGCTGGGCACGGTGGCTCACACCTGTAATCCCAACACTTTGGGAGGCCGTGGTGGGAGGATCCAGAGGTCAGGAGATCAAGACCATCCTGGCCAACATGATGAAACCCTGTCTCTATTAAATCAAAATACAAAAATCAGCTGGGCATGGTGGCATATACCTGTAATCCCAGCTACTTAGGAGGCTGAGGCAGGAGAATCACTTGAACCCAGGAGGCAGCGGTTGCAGTGAGCTGAGACAGCACCACTGCACTCCAGCCTGGTGACAGAGCTAGACTCCATCTCAAAAAAAAAAAAAAATTATAAACAAAGACTTAATCATTATAAACAAAAGTCAGGGCCTTAATCTGTGCCTGGAAATAAGCTGAGGGATGCTGCAAGCTAGTCCTTCCCAACAAAGAACAGCCCTTTGAAGACCTTTCTTTGTAGGCTCAAGGGAAGTACTCTGACTTCTGAGCCCTACCTCACACCAAACACTTGGGCCAGCAGCTAGGCCCCATATCAAATATACTTGTTGATCTGTGTACATCTTGTAAGAATTTTTATACGTTTTAAAGCTTTTTAAATTAGTTGGCTCATTTAGTTTAAGGTTGCTTCGGATCTCTTAGAGAATCATATATACCCAGGAATTCTTCCAAGGTGAAAACAGAAAATCAAACTAAACCTGTAAATTATTTTTAAATGGAACAAAAATTTCACATGCCAAATTTAACTATTAGTGAAATTGAAGTAATGTAGCATTTTACAGACACTTATATGTTATTATTTCTCTGCTGCAGTTATCTCTTTATATGTTGAAGCTGCAACACATTTTCAGGTATCAAACATTTGTATAGTGTTATACATTATACAAGTATGAACATTGTGTTATGCTTGTAACATCCTGAACATGAAAAATATTTTTTCACATCTATATACATACATGGTTATGTACAATTAGGCACAGAATTGGATCAGCAGCATTTTTTTTTTCACTGTGGGAAGAAAGAGTCATGAACATTTGTACGAGTAAATATTAAAGTCCTGAACTTCTCTTGGCTCTAGAGAACTGACAGAACATTAAAAGAGCCCTTAGGTAGAGGAAATAATATAATGTGGTCTTCATTGAGTCCAGCCAGGGAAACTCGCCTGATTCTGAATTCATTTTCTACAGTAAAATTGATTACTTTGCTTCATACTCTGAACCCTATAAAAAGCACCAAGGTAGTCCTAATTCTTCTACTACCAATAAACCCATTCTTGGGTATGCTTTATGCTTTAATGCTTATAAGGCACTTTCACATATTATGACCAGAATTAATTTGCTCATATATTCTTTCATCTAGTAATTTCTTCAACAACCTATTATTACATCCTTAGTCATGTGAGAGAAAAAAAGGCGAGCACAAGAGATGTAATTGCAGGTCTCATGAAGCTTACAAATACCTTTTAATCAAATAGATAGACAAGTAAATGAAAAACTGCATCCAAACAAGGACATTACAAGATAAGAAAATTACATACCAGCATATTAAAAATGACATGAGTGGCTGGAGTTTATCCCAGGAATGCAAGGTTCATTCAGCAAATGAAAATCATTTAATGAAATTTATGATATTAACAGATTAAAAGAAAAATAGAATTTGATCATCTTACTAGATGAAGAAAAGGCATTTGCCAAAAATTTACACAAATTCATGATTTTTTTAATCCACACAACTAGAGATAGGAGAAGATTCTCGCAATCTGTTAAAGAGCATCTACAATAATCATGACTCATTGCTGAAATATTGAGCACTCCTTTTCTTAAGTTGGAGACGAGGTAAGGGATGTCTGCTTGCATCATTAGCCAAAGTCCTCGCCAGTGCAAAAAGACAGGAAAATGAAACAAAATCATAAAAACTAGGAAGGAAGAAATAAAGCTGTCACTACAGGTGACATCATTTTCTATGTAGAAAACTGTAAAGGATCTACCAAAACTCTAATAGATCTAGTAAGCGAATGTACTAATGTCACCTACCACAAGGTTAACATAAGAAACATAATTTAATACTATCAGCAAGAAATGATTGGAAAGCAAAATAAAAATATTATTTAAAATAGCGTTCAAAACTACAAAATTTGGGGGGTAAGTTTTTTAAAGATGTCAAGGTCTTTCCACTGAAAATTATGAAATATTGACGATAGAAATGAAAGAACTAAGTATAAAGAGATGCCATGTTCTGCATTGGAAGGCTCAGTATTACTAAGACATCAATTCTCCCTAAGTTGGTCTGTAAATTCTACCTATCCTAATCAAAATTTTAGCTGGCTTTTTTTCTGGGAAATAAATAAGCTGATTCTAAAATGTACATGGAAATGCAAATGACATAGAATTTCTAAAACAATATTTAACATTTAATAAAACAAAGTTAGAGGACATTCTCTGACTTAAAAACTAACTATAAAGTTATGGTAATCACAACAGCGTGGCATTGTAGAAAGATTAAGGAGTCCAGAAATAGATAGATACACACATAGATGGTTGACAAGACTGTCATGGCAATTCAATGGGGAATTGAAAGCCTTTTCAAAAAATAGTGCTAGAACAACTGGATATTTATACTGGGTGGGAAAACAAACCTTCATGGCTACCTCATGTCATATACAAATATGCATTTAAAATGGATAATACATTATTAAAAACTTTAAGCTTTTATATTTTACTTTTAGAAGAAAACACAGGGAAATATATTCACAACCTAAGATTAGGCAAAGATTCCTTAGACAGGACAGAAGAACAAAATGAAAGAAAGAAAGAAAGAAAGAAATTGACAAATTGAACTTAAAACCTTTTGCTCATCAAAAGATACCATTAAGAAAATGAAAAGACAGCCAGGAGCTAAGAGAAAATTTTTACAATACCTACATCCAACAAAGAATTTGTATTAAGAGTATGTAAAAGAAAAAATGCTTAATTTGTATTGGGTTTGTTTTCTTTTAATTATTGAATTTTTATTTAGTAATTAAAAGAAAACAAACCCATTACAAATTACCAAAATACTTGAATAGTTAGTAGATAGTTCATAAAATATTTATAAATGATAGAGAAGAACATAATAATGTGCTCAACATCAGTAGTCATTATGAAAATTCCAAATTAAAACCCAAATGAGTTACCACTGCACAACTGCTGGAATCTAAATTTTAAAAAAATCCTGACAACGTCAAATGTTGGCAAGGACCTGGATCAACTGGAACCCCCATATATGGTTGGTGGGGGTATAAAATGATCCCATCAGTTTTGAAAAGTAGCATTTTCCTAAAATGTTATATATACAGCTATCCTTTGACAGAGTAATTCCTAAATATTTACCAAAGAGTAATGAAAATATATGTCTGAAAAATTATTATACAAGAATATTCATAGTAACTTTGTTCATAATAGCCCCAAATTGTTAAAAACATAGATCCTCAATAGGAGAATGGATAAACTGGCCTGTTAATACAATGGGATATTACTGAGCAATTTAATTAAATAAACTGTTGATACCTGTAACAAGGATGAGTCTCAGAAACATGCTAATGAAAGAAGCCAGACACCAAAGAGCACAAACTATATGATTCCACTTATATGAAATTCCAGAACCAACATAATTAATTATAGTGTTAGAAATCAAGACAATGGTTGCTTTGGGTCAAGGAGGTCTTGACTAGGTGGGAACAAGAAGGAACTTTCTGGTGTGATATGTTTATTGCATTTATCAAAATTGGTCTTTTGTCAGAATAGCTCAAACTATGTGCTTAAGATCTATGCATTTTACTCTATGCAATTATAACTGAATAACATAGTAATCACACAAATAAATACAAAATTACAATAGTGATTACTGTTTTTTGTTGTTGAACAATCCACCCTTTTTAAAAATATATATAAGTTCTGGGATACATGTGCAGAATGTGCAGGTTTGTTACATAGGTATACACACACCATGATGGTTTGCTGCACCCATCAACCCGTCATCTACATTAGGTATTTCTCTTAATGTATTCCTGCCTAACCCCCACCCCCAAACAAGCCCCAGTGTGTGTTGTTCCCTTCCCTGTGTCCATGTGTTCTCATTGTTCAACTCCCACTTATGAGTGAGAGCATGTGGTATTTGGTTTTCTGTTCTTGTGTTAGTTTGCTGAGAATGATGGTTTCCAGCTTCATCCATGTCCCTGCAAAAGACATGAACTCATCCTTTTTTATGGCTGCATAGGATTCTATGGTGTATATGTGCCACATTTTTAAAAAATTGTACTTTAGATTCTGGGGTACATGTGCAGATCATGCAAGATTGTTGCATAGGTACATTCATGGCAAGGTGGTTTACTGCCACCATCCCCCCATCACCTATACCTGACATTTCTCCCCCCATTATCCCTCTCCACCCTCCCTCCCACTATCCCCCCCCAACCTCCAACAACGGACCCCAGTGTGTGATGCTCCCCTCTCTGTGTCCGTATGTTCTCATTGTTCAATATCCATCCATGAGTGAGAACATGTGTGTTTGATTTTCTGTTCTTGTGTCAGTTTTCTGAGAATGATGGTTTCCAGGTTAATCCATGTCCCTACAAAGGACACAAACTCATCATTTTTTATGGCTGCATAGTATTCCAAGGTGTATATATATATATATATATATATATATATATGCCACATTTCCTTTATCCAGTCTATCATTGATGGACATTTGGGTTGATTCCAGGCCTTTGCTATTGTAAACAGTGCCATGATGAACATGTGTGTGCATATGTCTTTATAACAGAATGATTTATAGTCCTTTGGGTATATACCCAGTAATGGGATTGCTGGGTCAAATGGAATTTCTAATTCTAGATCCTTGAGGAATCACCACACTGTCTTCCGCAATGGTTGAACTAATTTACATTCCCACCAACAGTGTAAAAGTGTTCCTATTTCTCCACATCCTCTCTAGCATCTGTCGTCTCCAGATTTTTTAATGATTGCCATTTTAACTGGCGTGAGATGGTATCTCAATGTAGTTTTGATTTGCATTTCTCTAATGACCAGTGATGATGAGCTATTTTTCATATGTTTGTTGGCCGCATAAATGTCTTCTTTTGAGAAGTGTCTGTTCATGTACTTTGCCCACTTTTGAATGGGTTAGTTTGTTTTTATCTTGTAAATCTGAGTTCTTTGTAGATTCTGGATACTAGCCCTTTGTCAGATGGATAGATTGCAGATTTTTTTTCCCATTCTGTAGGTTGCCTGTTCACTCTGATGATAGTTTCTTTTGCTGTGCAGAAGCTCTTTAGTTTAATTAGATCCCATTTGTTAATTTTGGCTTTTGTTACTATTGCTTTTGGTGTTTTAGTCATGAAGTCTTTGCCTATGCCTATGTTCTGAATGGTATTGCCTAGGCTTTCTTCTAGGGTTTTCATGGTTTTCACTCTTCCATTTAAGCCTTGAATCCATCTTGAGTTAATTTTTGTATAAGATGTAAGGAAGGGGTCCAGTTTCAGTTTTCTGCATATGGCTAGCCAGTTTTCCCAACACCATTTATTAAATAGGGAACCCTTTCCCCATTGCTTGTTTTTGTCAGGTTTGTCAAAGGTCAGATGGTTGTAGATTTGTGGTGCTATTTCTGAGGCTTCTGTTCTGTTCCATTGATCTATATCTCTGTTTTGGTACTAGTACCATGTTGTTTTGGTTACTGTAGCCTTGTAGTATAGTTTGAAGTCAGGTAGCATGATGCCTTAAGCATTGTTCTTTTTGCTTAGGATTGTCTTGGGCTCTTTTTTGGTTCCATATGAAATTTAAGGTAGTTTTTTCTAATTCTGTAAAGAAAATCAATGGTATCTTGATGGGGATAGCATTGAATCTATAAATTACTTTGGGCAGTATGGCCATTTTCATGGCCATATTGATTATTCCTATCAATGAGCATCGAATCTTTTTTGTCATTTGTTTGCGTCCTCTCTTATTTCCTTGAGCAGTGGTTTGTAGTTCTCCTTGAAGAGGTTCTCACATCCCTTGTAACTTGTATTCCTAGGTTTTTATTCTCTTTGTAGCAGTTGTGGATGGGAGTTCACTCATGATTTGGCTCTCTGTCTGTTACTGGTGTATAGGAATGCTTGTGATTGTTGCACATTTCTTTTGTATCCTGAGACTTTGGTGAAGTTGCTTATCAGCTTAAGGAGATTTTGGACTGAGACTATGGGGTTTTTTAAATATACAATCATGTCATATGCAAACAGAGACAATTTGACTTCCTGTCTTCCTATTTGAATACCCTTTATTTCTTTCTCTTCCTGATTGCCCTGGCCAGAAATTTCAATACTCTGTTGAATAGGAGTGATGAGAGAGGGCATCCTTGTCTTATGCCAGTTTTCAAAGGGAATGCTTCTGGCTTTTGCCCATTTAGTATGATATTGGCTGTGAGTTTGTCATAAATAGCTCATATTATTTTGATCTACGTTCCATCAATATCTAGTTTGAGAGTTTTTAGCATGAAGGGGTGTTGAGTTTTCTCAAAGGCCTTCTCTGCATCTATTGAGAGAATCATGTGGTTTTTGTCATTGGTTCTGTTTATGTGATGGATTACGTTTATTGATTTGCATCTGTTGAACCAGCCTTGTATCCCAGGGATGAAGGCTGACTTGATTGTGGTGGTTAAGCTTTTTGATGTGCAGCTGGATTCAGTTTGCCAGTATTTTATTGAGGTTTTTTACATCAATCTTCAAAAGGGATAATTGGCCTGAAATTTTCCTTTTTTGTTGTGTCTCTGCCAGGTTTTGGTATCAGGATAATGCTGACCTCATAAAATGAGTTAGGGAGGAGTCTCTCTTTTTCTATTGTTTGATATAGTTTCAGAAGGAATGGTACCAGCTCCTCTTTGTACCTCTGATAGAATTTGGCTGTGAATCCATCTGGTCCTGGGCTGTGTGTGTGTGTGTGGTTGGTAGGCTTTTAATTACTGTCTCTATTTCAGAACTTGTTATTGTTCTAGTCAGGGATTCAACTTCTTCCTGGTTTAGTCTTGGGAGAGTGTGTGGGTCCAGGAATTTATCCATTTCTTCTAGATTTTCTGGTTTATTTGCCTAGAGGTATTTATAGTATTCTCTGATGCTAGTTTGTATTTCTGTGGGATCAACGGTGATATCCCCTTTATCATTTTTTATTTTGTCTATTTGATTTTTCTCTCTTTTCTTCTTTATTAGTCTGTCCAGCAGTCTATCTATTTTGTTAATCTTTTCAAAAAACCAGCTCCAGGATTCATTGAGTTTTTGAAGGGTTTTTTTGTATCTCTATTGCCTTCATTTCTGTTCTGATTTTAGTCATTTCTTGTCTTCTGCTAGCTTCTGAATTTGTTTGCTCTTGCTTCTCTAGTTCTTTTAATTGTGATGTTAGGGTGTTCATTTAGATCTTTCACGCTTTCTCCTGTGGGCATTTAGTGCTATAAATTTCCCTCTAAACACTGCTTTAGCTGTGTCCCAGAGATTCCGGTATGCTGTGTCTTTTTCTCATTGGTTTCGAAGAACTTATTTATTTCTGCCTTAATTATGTTATTTACCCAGTAGTCATTCATAAGCAGGTTGTTCAGTTTCCAGGTAGTTGTGCAGTTTTGAATGTGTTTCATAATCTTGAGTACTAATTTGATTACACCATGATCTGAGAGACCGTTTGTTATAATTTCTGTTCCTTGGCATATGCTGAGGAGTTTTACTTCAATTATGTGGTCAAGTTTAGAATAAATGTGATGTGGTGCTGAGAAGAATGCATATCCAATTGATTTGGGGTAGAAAGCTCTATATATGTCTATTAGGTGCACTCGGTCTAGAGCTGAGTTCAAGTCCTGAATATCCGTGTTAATTTTCTGTCTCATTGATCTGTTTAATATTGACAGGGGGGTGTTAAAGTCTCCCACTATTATTTTATGGGTGGCTAAGTCTCTTTGTAGGTCTCTAGGAACTTGCTTTATGAATCTGGGTGCTCCTGTATTGGGTACATAAATATTTAGGATAGTTAGTGCTTCTTGTTGCATTAATCACTTTACCATTACATAATGCTCCTTTTTGTCTTTTTAATCCTCCTTGGTTTAAAGTTTGTTTTATAAGAGACTAAGATTGCAATCCCTGCTTCTTTTTTGCTTTCCATTTGCTTGGTAAATATTCCTCCATCCTTTTATTTTGAGTCTATGTGTGTCATTGTACATGAGATGGGTCTCCTGAATACAGCACATGATGGGTCTTGGCTCTTTATCCAATTTGCCAGTCTGTGTCTTTTAATTGGGATATTCAGCGCCTTTACATTTAAGGTTAATGTTGTTATATGTGAATTTGATCCTGTCATTATGATGCTGGCTGGTTATTTTGGCCATTAGCTGATGCAGTTTCTTCATAGTGTCAATGGCCCTTACAATTTGGTATGTTTTTGCAGTGGCTGGTACCAGTTTTTCTTTTCCATACTTAGTGCTTCCTTCAGGAGCTCTTGTAAGGCAGACCTGGTGGTGACAAAATCTCTCAACATTTGCTTGTCTGTAAAGGATTTTATTTCTCCTTCACTTATGAAGCTTAGTTTGATGGTATAAGAAATTCTGAATTGAAAATTCTTTCATTTAAGAATGTTGAATATTGGCTCCCACTCTCTTTTGGCTTGCAGAGTTACTGCAGCAAGATCTGCTATTAGTCTGATGGGCTTCCCTTTGTGGGTAACCTGACCTTTCTCTCTGGCTACTCTTAAAATTTTCTCCCTCCTTTCAATATTGGTGAATCTGATGATTACGTGTCTTGGGGGTGCTCTTCTTGAGGATTATCTTTGTGATGTTCTCTGCATTTCCTGAATTTGAATGTTGGCCTGCCTTGCTAGGTTGGGGAAGTTCTCCCGGATAACATCCTGAAGAGTAGAGTTTTCCAACTTGGCTCCATTCTCCCCATCACTTTTAGGTATACCAATCAAACGTAGGTTTGGTCTTTTCACATAGTCCCATATTTGTTGGAGGCTTTGTTTGTTCCTTTTTATTCTTTTTTCTCTAATCTTGTCTTCACACTTTATTTCATTTAGTTGATCTTCAATCTCTGGTACACTTTCTTCTACTTGATTGCTTTGGCTATTGATACTTGTGTATGCTTCACAAAGTTCTGGTGCTGTGTTTTTCAGCTCCATCAGCTCATGTATGTTCTTCTCTAAACTGGTTATTTTAGTTAGCAATTCCTCTACCCTTTTTTCAAGGTTTTTAAACTTTGGTGCATTGGGTTAGAACATGCTCCTTTAGCTTGGAGGAGTTTGTTATTACCCACCTTCTGAAGCCTACTATGTCAATTCATCAAACTCATTCTCTGTCCAGTTTGGTTCCCTTGCTGGTGAGGAGTTGTGATCCTTTGGAGGAGAAGAGACATTCTGGTGTTTGGAATTTTCAACGTTTTTGCACTGATTTTTTCTCATCTTCATGGATTTATCTTCTTTTGGTCTTTGATGGAGGTGACCTTCAATGGGGTTTTGTGTAGATATCCTTTTTGTTGATGTTGATGCTATTCCTGTTTGTTAGTTTTCCTTCTAACAGTCAGGCCCCTCTGCTGCAGGTCTGCTGGAGTTTGTTGGAGGTCCACTCCAGATCCTATTTGCCTGGATACCACCAGTGGAGACTACAGAACAGCAAAGATTGCTGCCTGTTCCTTCCCTGAAAAGTTTTGTCCCAGAGGGGCACCTGCCAGACGCCAGCCAGAGCTCTCCTGTATGAGGTGTCTGTCAACCGCTGCTGGGAGGTATCTCCCAGTCAGGAGGCATGAGGGTTAGGGACCCACTTGGGAGGCAGTCTGTCCCTTAGCAGAGCTCGAGCTCTGGAGATCTGCTGCTCTCTTCAGAGCTGGCAGGCAGGAACATTTAAGTCTGCTGTAGCTGCGTCCACAGTCGCCTCTTCCCCCAGGCACTCTGTCCCAGAGAGATGGGAATTTTGTCTATAAGCCCCTGAGTGGGGCTGCTGCCTTTCTTTCAGAGATTCCCTGCCCAGAGAGGAGGACTCTAGAGAGGCAGTCTGCTATAATGGCTTTGCCAAGCTGCAGTGGGCTCTGCCCAGTCCGAACTTCCTTTTGGCTTTGTTTACACTGTGAGAGGAAAACCACCTACTCAAGCCTCAGTAAAGGCAGATGCCCCTACCCCCAGCAAGTTCTAGCTTCCCAGGTCAATTTGAGACTGCTGTGCTGGCAGCAACAATTTCAAGCCAGTGGATCTCAGCTTGCTGGGCTTCATGGTGTTGGGACCTGCTGAGCAAGACTCCTTGGCTCCCTGGCTTCAGCACCATTTCCAGGGGAGTAAATGGTTCTGTCTCACTGGTGTTCCAGGCACCGCTGGGGCATGAACAAAACTCCTGCAGCTAGCTCAGTGTCTCCCCAAATGGCCATCCACTTCTGTGCTTGAAACCCAGGGCCCTGGTGGTGTAGGAACCTGAGGGAATCTCCTGGTCTCCAGCTTGCAAAGACAATGGGAAAAGCATAGTATCTGGGCTGCAATGCACCATCCCTCGTGGCACAGTCCCTCATGGCTTCCCTTGCTTAGGGAAGGGAGTTCTCCAACCCCTTGTACTTCCCAGGTGCGGTGATGCCCCACCCTGCTTCTGCTCACCCTGTGTGGGCTGCACCCACGGTCTAGCCAGTCCCAATGAGATGAGCCAGGTACCTCAGTTGGAAACTCAGAAATCACCTGCCTTCTGCATTGATCTCTCTGGGAGCGGCCGACAAAAGCTGTTCCTATTCTGGCATCTTGAGTCATCCCATGATTACTGTTTTCAGTGAAGAAGACCCAGTGCCGTAAGAGCACCTCATAGGTGAAAAAAGGGCTTTTTTGAGGAAGAGACTATTGGTCTGAGATCCTTATAATGAGAAGGAAAAGTAAAGGCAAATATAAGAGCAAGGAAAGGCCCTGTAGCCAGGGGTTCGATGGCACATTTCAGAAACTGCCCAAAGGCCAGTGTGTTAGTTAGCTATTGCCGTATGACCGTATCACTGCAAACTTACTGGCATAAAACAACTCACATTTATTATTTCACAGTCTCTGTGGCTCTGCTGTCCATACTCTGCAAGGCTGCATTCAAGATGTCAACCTGGGCTGGGGTCTCATCTGAAGGCTTGATTGGGAAAGGACTCACTTCCAAGTTCGCATGGTTGTTAGCATTCAGTTTCTTGCATGTTCTTGGACGAAGGGCCTCAGTTGCTGGCTGCTGACTAGAGGCTGTCCTCAGTTTCTGTGATGTGGCCTTCTTCATAAGCAGCTCACCATGTGGTAACTTGCTTTTGCAAAGCCAGTAAGAGAGAGACTCTAAGCCTGACAGACATTGCGATCTTATGCGACATAATCATGGAAGTGGCATTTCAACAGCTTTGCTATACTTTGTTAGAAGCAAGCCACAGGTCCTGCCTCTGCTCAAGGGTAGGGGATCACACATGGGTGTGAATGCCAAGAGGTGGGTATTACGGGGCTGCTTAAGAGCCTGTCTCACTGCCAGTGCAGCTGGAGGGCTAAGATATTCTGCCCCTACTACACACAGGCGCTGCTCCAGGCTCTTTACAAAGGCTGTGTAGCTTAATTCCCCCATCAACACTTTATAAGGTCAGAATTATTATTGTCATTTCTTATGTGAGGAAACCAAGCTTCTAAGAGGCTAAATCATATTTGCCAAAGTTTCCACAGCAAGAAAATAGCAAATCTAAGTTTCAAACTCAGACTTATTTGACTCCAATGGGCATATTCTTTCCCTTTTACCATGCTGCCACTGCTAATATATTTATTTGTCTCTATTTCCTCCTTAGGAGTGACTTTACATGTAGAGAAACTGAGGCAGGAAGGGGGCTCAGCCTCCATGAGGTCGCCCAGTGGCATGATGGTAGAGGCAGCACAGAACTTTGGGTCCTGTCTCCTGGCCCTTGCTGTATCTCAGCTCACTTCTCCTCCTATGAATAAGCCACTGCCTTAAATATACACCTTCAAGAACTGGCACCCTGGCTCTAGTAGGCTCCAGAGCCTCACTGCAGGGAGCCATGGTTGCATTTTTAAAGGAAATCCAATTCAGTGCCCATAAAAGTCCTCATTATCTTGCTAAGGTTGGCAGTTGGGGACTCTGAAATAGCTGAAATCTCTATAAACTACTCCTGGCAGGCATCCACCTTAGCCTGGTAGACGGAGAGAAAATCATCTGCAAAATGTCAAGATGATGTTTAAACATCTCCGTCTCCCACCTCACAGTCAGAAGGATGTTCTAAGGGTCTGAGTAGGTGCAGCCAGCCCAGACGAAGTGTAGCGAGGCCCACACCCACCCACCCACCAGCCATGACTCACTTTCCCTCTAATCAAGGAAACACAACCCAAAACAATGTGCTGCTCAGACTTGATAAGTTTCTCATTTGTTGCATGGGAGGAACATTGAAGTAATGAACAGAATTTTGGTGTTCTGTTCCTGGATTTCTGAAACAGGTTTTCTCAGCACTGTCTTAGTGAAAAATAATACATCAAAAGTTAGCTTCCATTCATGTTCCCAACTCTGTCCCTCTAGAGGGGTCAGAAAACTGTAGTCTATAGGCCAAATCCAGCCAGCAGCTGGGTTTTTTATGATCTTAAAGCAAAAGATGGCTTTAACATTTTTCAAGCGTTGTAAAAAGAAAAACAAAGAACAAGAGACAGTGACCATATGTGTCCTGCAAAACCAAAAATACTTCCTGGTCCTTTACAAGTTCATTACCCCTGCTCTAGATTTTAGTAGTGTCCTACAAAAAGGTTTCTATGGTCAAATAACTTGGGGAACCATGGATTAAACACAATAAACAGGGCTGTGTATTTTGCTTGTGTGCGTGTATGTATTTTTTAACAAATGCATGCCTTATCAGAGCCTTTACTCACATTTTTTTTTAATCTGGAAGACAGAGATGTGGTAGGCAATGTTTGCTACTTTTCTTCGGCCTCAGTGCCCTTTCCGTGTGGGATGTGGTTTTAGGAACTGCCTTGTGTTAACTGAGGACAGCCTCTAGTCAACAGCCAGCAACTGAGGACCTTTGTCTAAGAACATGCAAGAAACTAAATGCTGCTACCGCCCTTTTCATGTGTGGTTGACATCATGGAGGTCATGCTCCTGGCACTAACTGGTTGCACACACCTTTTGGGTCCTTCTGCCGCTGATGCATCAGAGCTGGAGGGCACGCAGTTAAGAGTAAGGGCTCAGGAGCCATACTCGCTGGGTTAAAACTCCCTCTACCCGCCACTTGTGGAAGGGGAATACACGTCACTAATCTGTGCCTCTGCATCCTCCACTGCAAAATGGAGTTAATTAGAGCAGTTGCATCCTAGAGCCACCACAACAGTCGAATGAGATAATGTGAGCGCTGGCATACACGATACACTTCTGAACAAATGTTCACTACTGTTATTATCCGTCTCTAAAATGGGAATAAGATGCTGGCCTCATAGAGTTATTTAGTATCACAGTATATGGGAAAGGGATTCATAACAAGGAAACAGCAAATTTTCCTTGAAAAACGTGACTACCTTCATTCTAAGAAAAAGAAAGTTTTACTTGCCTAAGGGATATATATTCATTTCCTGGGGGCTGCTCTAACAAAGTACCGCAAACTGGGTGGCTTAACACAATATTCGTTCTCTCTCAGTTCTGGAGGTCAGAAGTTGAAAGTCAAGTTGTTGTCGGGGCTGTGCTTCCTCTGAAGCTTCTAGGGAAGAATCGCTCCTTGCCTCTGCCTGGTGTTCCTTGGCTTGTGGCCGCATCACAGCCTCTCTCTTTGCATGGCATTCTCCCTGTGTGTCTGTCTTCACTTGTCCTCCCTCTGTTCGTTCTTTAGTTTAGTTTGTTGTGTTTGTTTGTTTCAGAGACAGGGTCTCATTATGTTACCTTGGATGGTCTTGAACTCTTGGCCTTAAGTGATCCTCCCACCTTGGCTTCCCAAAGTGCTGGGATTGCAGGCATGAGCCACCATGCCTAACCCCCCTCTCTCTTCTTATAAGGACACCAGCCATGTGGGATTAAGGAACCACCATACTCCAGCATGACCTCATCTTAACGAATTACATCTGCAGTGATTCTATTTCAAAATTACGTCATACGCTGAGACCCTAGGGGTTAAACCGTCAACATTATCTTTTTGGGTAATGCAATTCAATTCATAACCGTAAGGTTTGCAACCTCGGCAGAATAGTTCCTTGTGGTGGGGACTTCCCTGTACATTGCAGGACATTCAGCAGCGTCCCTGGCCTCCACTCGGCGGACGCCAAGAGCACCCTTCCCCAGTCATAACAATCGCAGACGTCTTCAGACATTACCAAATATCCCTCAGGAGCAAAATTGCCTCAGTTAAGAACCACTGGGTTAAAAAATAATACTTTCTAGACTAACTCAAAACAAAAGACTTCCTCCAGTGGGACTGCAGAAGTGGCTAGTATAGCAGTAATAATAATGACTGAAAATTTTGCCTTGCCTAGCAGATCTTTTTGCTGAGATAAATTTCCTTACCTGGAGGCCACATAAGCGATTCATAGCCTAAAATGTAAATTGCTTGGAAATATGGCAAAGTTGGTGACATAATAATGAAAAGGAAAATCGATTTCTCCAGAAATACACATCTGTTCATTAAAGCTGTCTGCTAGTCCGTTGCAGCTGTTCCCATTTAAAAACTAAAGATCTAAACATAATCCTTTACAGTGGAAAGTTAGGAGAGAAGATATTCATAAAAGTCTGTCGAAATGGTTTGGCAGTTAAGTGTGGTTTATTTTCGTCTATGGCTCTTCTGGAACCCTCTGAACATACAAATGAAAACTAAAATGTCGTAGCTACATCCTCCTTGAAGCTGTTGGCCATCAGGAGTGACCCGTTCAAATCTTGCTGGGACAGTGCAAGGGGTGACAAGTTTCCCAGGCAATTAAATGATCAGTCTTTCTCTGTATATAGGAAACTTGGAAGATTTTCAAGAAAAATATCATAGCTGTGAAGCAGGATATCTTCCCTAACCCCTTCTCAGGCAGGAACCGGAGCGCAGGCACTGGAGCTAGCCAGCCGCTTCTGCTCCAGGGGGGCAAACTCCATTCACTCACACCTGCTGCACTCAACCCCTCGTGGGAGGGAGCACACAAGTGAGTGGGTGCAGGAGCCAGAGGCGAGCGCTTTTGGGTGCCAGCAGGAACAAACTCTGTACCAGCCTGGCAGCAGCATTTAGTGGGGTGCCCACCACCTCTGAAGCCCCAGGGGACATGTGTTACAGTGCTCTTTCAGCTCTGCCATTCATGGACGGCTTAAGTTGTTAGTAGCTCAGTGGGCCCTCTGCCTTTTCACATGAAGTGACTGCCTGCCACCAGCAAGGGCAGATGGTCAGTGTAACAGCCTTTGCATCTGCACCCATTGACACCCAAGCTCTTGTTCGGCATCCAGGAAAAATTAGGTCTCACAAATGAATTGAAGGGCAGTGAATGCAGAGGATTTTATTGCCGATGAAAATGGCTCACTGGGTGCGGTGGTTCATGCCTGGAATCCCAGCATTTTGGGAGGCCAAGGTGGGCGGATTACCTGAGGTCAGCAGTTCAAGACCAGCCTGGCCAACATGGTGAAACCCTGTCTCTATTAAAATACAAAAATTAGCCAGGCATGGTGGTATGCACCTGTAATCCCAGCTACTTGGGAGGCTGAAGCAGGAGAATTGCTTGAATCCAGGAGATGGAGGTTGCAGTGAGCAAAGATCGTATCCCTGCACTCTAGTCTGGGTGACAGAGCCAAGACTCTGTCTCCCCCCCAGCCCCAAAAAGTGGCTCTCAGTGGGAAGGGGAGCTGGAAAGGAGATGGTGCAAGAAGGTATTCTTCCCCTGAAGTCCAACTGTCTCCAGCCAGACTCTTCTCTGAGGTCACACTGTCAAGCTGTCCCTCTGAAGGCAAGCTGCTTCTCTCTGACATCCAACTGTAGTCTCTGACATCCATCTGCTTCTCCTCTTCTCCCTGATGGAGCCTGGGGTTTTATGGACAGGCTGGGAAGCAGGCTGGGTCATGGGTGGTTTTAGAAAAGGCAACATTTGACCAGGAGAACAGAGATGTCAGTTCTCACTTTGGACCGTGGTCTCAGACTTCAGGGTGGGGTCCTCACCTCCAGCCTACTGGTCACCCATGTCATCTCTCTCTGGGCATCGGAACTGTAGAGCCTGGGCTGAATCAGTAATCATGTCAATATCACCCCACCCCTGCTCTTCTTGGCTGCCAGGCATACCAATCAAAAGCTGAGCCCTAGGCTAGCTTAGTGCAAAGATAATGCTGTCCAGCGGTGTTGTGTGATTTGATGGCAGGAGGCCAGCAGGGGAGCCCCAGGGGGATTCCTGCCCCCTAAACATGCATGCTCACCTGTACTTCCATTTTCAATGTAGTAAGTGCTGCCTTCTCTAAGTTCCTTGGAGACTCTTCAGTTTCACTGTATCTGAACCTTGACCCCTTTATATCTTTCAGAATGAACCAGGCTACATGAAAGTGTAAGAAGCCCGAAAGGAGAAAGTGGGGTAGTGAGAGTTTGAAGTCTAAGTTCAGGTCTTGGTTTCATTCCCAAGCTAGGGTCTCCTCACTTGCAAAAGTGGGGTTTGCCATCCAGGTCTACTGTGAAGACCAGCCTAATGGAGTTTCTCTCTATCTGTACATGCAGATATAACATATAACAATATCTAGGGGCATTCAATGTGTGTTTGTTGGCTGCTATGAGGGTATGCAGTACAAAGAAAGAAAACAGGAGCAAGGACACACTTGGCTTCTGAACCACCATGTGGCATGTGTGTGTGGCTCCATAAAGCAGCGTTGTCTTTGGAAGGCAGCAGTGACCCCGGTGTTTACCGATGGGATGCATCCCTGAGAGCTGGATTTGAGCCCTGCACATCATTCAGATGGAAGCAGCTGTTTACCCAGAAGTGCACATTCACTTCGTGTTTGTTGTCAGAGTCATTATCAGTGATCCATCCATTAGGCATTCCCATGATGTGGTCATCCACAAAGCTTCCTGGTTTCTGACCATTTTGCCAAGCATACAATCAGCTTTCACAATGTATACGTAATTAAAGCCTGATAACAACCCATGGGATCTGGGGAAACAGCTTTCTCGATAGCTCAGATGCATGATGTGGGGATCTGGGTAATTTACACAGATGAGTACCACCTATGGTGCCTCCTCTCTCCTAAGCCTCTGGCCAATCCTCTGGTTCCTTGGAGTTTTTTGCCTGGACTCTGACCATGCAACCAAACAGAAGAGAGAAGGCTTTGCTTCCACTTTCAACAATCGATTTTTACAGTGTCTAAAGCAACCCATTACATTTATAACTCCTTTGCTTGTTAAAGAATTCATCATAAAAGAGGATTAAGAGATGGCCAGGTAAAGAGGTACTGGCTCTTCTTTTTTTCTCCAAGTTCATTAACAGTGCCTGTGTTAGGTAGTTCTCTCCAAGTATATTAATAGTACTTGTGTTAGGCAGGACCATTTCTGGTCCTGATCTTACCCAGGTCACCTTTCTTTGGTCCACATTTCAAACAGTGGCTAATAGGGAACGCTGGGCTTCCCAGGACTTGAATGAACGGTATTGACTTTCATTAGCTTACGAGCAACTGCTAGAGGTGGAAGGTGTCTTACGCTAAGACGCCTTTCTGCAGCATAGCCTCAGGAAAGAGTGAGACACAGACATATTTCTACATGCAAAAGAAGAGATCCTCAATCTGAACATTTCTCTGAGGAGAAATGTTCTCTATTTTGTGTGTGTGATAGCAAAGCTGCCACCGCTGTCTGGGTGGCAGAAGTGTCACAAATGTATTGTTGGCTCTTTAATTTCCTCTCTCAACACCAGGTCATTAACTTTAACACTATCCAAGTGCTTGTGTGATCGTATTTACCTTAAAGGATGTGCACGAGTCTATTGTTTAAAATGCAGGCTCCGCGATGGGAGAAATCTGTGTAGCTGAAGCTATTCTGCTTCAAAGAAAGAACCTTGAAATGTACTAGCCAAGATTTGTGAAGTGGCTTCTCCATATGGAGAACGGTAGAAAGGAAGAGGGGCATTTAAAAGGAAGAAGGGAAAAATGAGGAGAGGGCAGACTGGACCGGACCTTGCCCTCTGTAAGGCCATGATGGGTTCTGAATGATGAATTGCCCTTTAAGAGCAGCCTTGTTTAACAAAGACACAGCACATCTCTTGAGAAAGGTATTTAGCAAAGAAGCAAAACTGAGCAAGGAACCAAAGGGAATACACCTGACCATGGCCCTGTTGCCAGTTATGCAAAGTAAGTCCGACATCTCCATGTGGCAGGAGGAGAATCTGGGACTGCTTTCAGGTATGCATTCCACTAAAAACATGTAAATCTCAGAGAAGCAAGCCATTGTTATGGTAATTTGTGTTTTCATGACGGTGCTTTGTCTAAGTCACTATCAATGTCATAGCTAAATAAGTTATTCCAGAAACAACTGGTTCTGTCACGGTGTGCTGGGGTTATATGCAAGTATAAATCTCTGTGCTGTGGGTGCATTCCACCTCCGTACACGTGCATGGGAGGCTTTTTGGCCCCTGTCCATCCCACGCTATCAGCCATGAATCTTTGCACCAGACACAAAGAGAATTAAACAAAAACAACCAACCCAAATGCTAGATGGGAAGGGTCAGTGGTTTCCATGGAGGGTGAGTGTTTTCCCACCCCCAGGATCTAGAGAAGACCTAGGCTTGAGGGTGAGCGGGGCTGGGAGGTGTGCAGGCAAGTGGGCCATCCTGGCTAGTGAAGGAGAGGAAGGAGTGGAGAGGACTGGTCCGGGGCAGGGTGGAGAGTGGACAAGGACCGTCCTTTAGGAGGCCCAGGCACCGCATGGGACACATGAAGACTGCCAAGCTGCTGTCCAGTGAGCGTGGCCACCCCCAGGCAGCAAGCTGCTCAGGCCCTGAGACTCATTCAGGGATCTGGGCTGGGGCTTAATTCTCCTTTCCCTCCCTCCGCATAAGGTCCCTCTGCCATGAGAGACCAAGAGGGTAGTTTGGGGAGGGGACAGCTATCTTGTGCAGAGCATGCTATGAAAGCCTTGCTCCTGGTAGGCACAGACGGGATTACTTTTCCCTCTGAGTGGTGGACCGGTTGCCTCTTTCATGTATGTGTCCACCTACCTACTGGCTGAAAAAGCTGGAACTGCCAGGAAACTCTGAGGTTTCTTTGGAGAGTCACGAAGTTAACTTGTATCTTCTCTTTTTGTGTTGTTTTGTTTTTCTAAGTTTGAGACAGGGTCTCACTTTGTCACCCAGGCTAGAGTTGAGATCACGGCTCACTGCAGCCTTGACCGCCTGGACTTAGGTGATCCTCCTACAGCCTCCTGAGTAGCTGGGACTACAGGCATGGGCCACCATGCCTAGCTAATTTTTGTGATTTTAGTAGAGATGGAGTTTTGTTGTGTTGCCCATGCTGATTTCAAACTCTTGGGCTCAAGCAATCCACCCACCTTGGCCTTCCAAAGTGCCAAGATTATGGGCACCCCCAAGATGCCAAGATTATGTGAACCACCTAACCCAGCCCCCAACTTGAATCTTCTGTAAGATATAATGAGCACTATAGCACCAGGGGCAGGTGATGAGCTCAACACTCATAAAGAAGCTTGAGCCTTTAGCACAGTCGCCAAAGTTAGCATGCATCAGAATCACTTGGAGGGCTTATTGAAATTCGGTTGGCTGGGCCCCATCTCAGAGCTCCAGGTTCGGTTGGTCTGGGGATGGGGCCAGGCAAGCTGCATTTGGGACAAGTCCCTGGGGATGCTGATGCTGCAGGTCAGAGGACCACATTTTGAGAGCTATTGCTTTTCGTGCCTCTTGCGGGGTGGCAAATGAAAACCTTTCATCCCTGAGTGCTTCACTGTTATATTCAGACATTAACTGCATGCGTAATCCCCTCTTGCAAAAGTATTTCACGCAATAGAGAGCATGCTTTTAGGGACCAAGGCTAAGCCCACCCCCTGCAACTGAGAGAGTCTGAAAATGGTGTGCACATGGGAATTATGCCTGTGGAACATTTGGCAGGAGATTAGCAAGGGCTTCGTAGAAAAAGGGTGGTCCCAGGGACCACCAGAAGCATCTCCGTCCCTGGGAGAGGCTGAGTGTATGATGAAAAGAGTTTCTTGGTGCCCTCTTTGCAGACGCTGATAAAAAAAAAAATTCCATGAAGCATGTGACAAGGGAGTGAGAACGTGCCTCTCTGGTTCTGTTCACCTCATCAGCATCAATAAATATTTATTGACATCCTGAAATGTCTGGGATGCCAGGAAGCAGAACCAAACATTGAAGAGACACGGATCTTGCCCTCCAAAGAAACCACAATCTAAAGAGAAAACCAAGAAACAGGAGAATTATCTTTGAGAGGCAAAGCAGGGATGTACTCCTCATGAAAGATGTAGTTAGCTTTTCACAACGGCAGTGGGCCTGAAATGTGCACATAAATTAATGCTTTTGTAAACCGAGTTAGATTTTAAATGCATGAGAGGAGCCAACTGTTTAAAAGAAACTGGCAGGGAATCCTTCTGCAACAAGAAGAATCACTTAGTCAAGTGAATAATCGTCACCTCATTTTTGGACCTTATTAGCTTCGATTTTTCATTTTGGTGGATCCGAACAGACTGAAAACAGGTTCATAACAAGTAAGAGGAATTTTTCTGTATCCTTACTTTGGGAAAAGCAAATGACAAGTTTGTTTACTGTGTATTTAAGTGGGTCAATTCAGCCAATCCCTAAGATTGCATATAGCTGCAGTGTTGTTGAATAATGATGATAGATCATCAGCCTGAGGTCATTTCAAACATTTAAATATCTGTGTATTTAAGTGGGTCAATTCAGCCAATCCCTAAGATTGCATATGGCTGCAGTGTTGTTGAATAATGATGGATAGATCATCAGCCTGAGGTCATTTCAAACATTTAAATATCTCTGTGATTGCCAAAGAATGCTGACTGGTGTTGAGTATATTTTCTTGGACTTTGAGGCGTCGGAAGTTGGTAATTGAAACATGGTAAATATGATTACTCTCAGATGGGATTTCTCAACCTTGGTGCTACTGGCAGGCATTTGCGGCCAGACGATTCTTTGATGTGGGGGGGTTTCCTGTATGTTGTAGGATGTCCAGCAGCATCCCTGGCTTCTAATCCCTGGATGTTAGTAACACCAACCCAGGTGCAACAATTGAAAATGTCCCCGCACGTTAGCACGCATCCCATGGGATGTGTAATGACCTCATCAAAGACTATTGCTCTAAAATAAAGTGAATGTTCACAGCCAGCATCTCCTCTTCTCAGACGATTCTGTACTGAGTTTTCTCAAAGCAAAGCTCACTTCCTCACAAGTAGAGTCACACTCCGTGGTTCATTGTTGAGTGTGTCTCAAGTGGCAAGAAAACCATGTGTTCATTTATTCAACTCACAAGACATGTGTTCAGTGCCTACTTTGTGCCCAGCAGTGGTGGCGAGCAAAATGAGGAAGGTCCTTGCTCTCAAGGAGATTGTAGTCTAGTGGGAATGTCAGGTGGTCAACAAATGAACAACTTAATAATTAATTCTAAGATATAATTCACATGACAGAAACAGGGTGTGAGAGATGGGAAAGTTCTTCTTCAAAGTTTGTATAAGTACATTATAAGGAGTTACAATCTCTTGCTCTATGGCCATTATCCGCTATTAGCATAAACATATACCCACATATATAAACATATACCCACATATAAGCATGGATTGTGTGATCCTGTTCTGGGCAATGGAAACTTGACGCAGCAGTAGGACAATTGCGTGAGGTTATGGAAGTTATAAATGTCCCTGTCTCAGCTGGGTTCGGTGGCTCACACCTGTAATCCCAGCACTTTGGGAGGCTGAGGTGGGTGGATCACGAGGTCAAGAGATTGAGACCATCCTGGCCAACATGGTGAAATCCCATCTCTACTAAAAATACAACATTGAGCCAGGCATGGTGGCTCACACCTGTATTCCCAGCTACTCAAGAGGCTGAGGTGGAAGAATAGCTTGAACCCGGGAGGCAGAAGTTGCAGTGGGTCGAGATTGCGCCACTGCATTCCTACCTGGCGACAGAGCGAGACTCCATCTCAAAACAAAACAAAAACTCCCTGTCTCCTTGGCAAGACTGCTGGTGAGTTACACCCTTTCTGCAGAAAGCAAACTAGCCTTGCTGAGAGATCTATTGTTTCAAAGCAGGTTGGAACTAATTGACCACCTACTACCTACTGGGTGTGGATTCTTCCTGATGTTATAAACTCCTTTCCGACACAGGGAGTAGAGATAGAAACTAATACAAAAACAGCCTATGCAGACAGAGTAATCCTACAAGGGCTCCCTGAGGAGGTGACATTTCAGCTACATCCTATAGGATGAGTAGGAGGTTGCCATGTGGCTGGCTGAATGATCTGCAGTTCATGAAAAGAAGGCTGGAGACAGGCAGTCCCGAACAAGGACTGTAAGAGGTAGCTTTCTAGGAACTGGATAGAGTCTCATTGCTCCAGTATTAGTTAGCGTTCTCCTGAAAAACTGAGCCAACAGGAGATATAGATATATAAATGTACACATATAATTTATTAAAAAGAATTGACAAAGGAGGTCATGGAGACCAAGAATTCCCACAATCTGCTGTCTGCAATCTGGAGACCCATGAGAGCTGTTGATATAAATCCCAGTCTTAAGTCCAAAGACCTGAGAACCAGGGGTGCTGATGTCATAAGTCCCAGTCTAAGAGCAAGAGAAGATGGATGTGCCAACTCAACAGAGTCCAATCAAGTTAACTGTTTAACTCGATGCAAATGCTAATCTCTTCCAGAAACACCCTCACAGCCAAATGCAGACATAATGTTTAACCAGATGTCCCGGCACCCCATGGCCCAGTCAAGTTGACACATACAATGAACAATGTCAGCCAAAGCAAAGGTTTGTCTTTTTTCTCTAGGGAAAGGGATGCATTCCGTAGAGTTCTGGAATCCTGGGAGACAGGCCTGGAGTGGTGTGTTCCTTCTCTTACCCCAAGGCAATATGTAAGATGAAAAGGTGGCTTCAGACTTCATGGGGAATTAAGGCTTATTTTAAAGATGAAAGCTGTGCGTCTTCACTAAGTAAGATGTAATTTGCTAGGGATTTGGTTGCCCAGGTTGTTACTTAAATGGATCTTATATAACGTGGAAACAGCTATCCCTCCCTTTGGTGCAAAAGGTAATACTTTTGCCAGGTAGTGTAAACTAACATAAGCTAATTTGACCATGCACACATACTCAGTTCTTTTTGGTGGTTACTGACATCCACCAGTAGTTGGAAGGGGTTGAGAATTAGCTACCCTCCTGCAACTTTGCTACTAGGTTATAGTAAAAGCATGTCTCAGTCCAAACCCTGTGCCCTGTGCAGACATTGATTAGTAAGCAGACACTAGGTTATAAAACTTGATGTTTAAGATGAGCAATTGTTGTTGGTGTCCTGACCACACCTCACATGGACCACTCACCCCAGGCAGTTAGGACAGCACTCAAGATGCAGGAGAGAGCTAATCTCAAAATGATCATCAGGCAACCCAAATACTCCAAACTATCAGCTGGAGGAAGGACTGTTTGGGGGTTCAAGTCTCAAGTTCTATCCCTGTGGGAGAAGGGGGCAGTGTCTGCAAGCTGTTCAGATCCCCTCAGGTAAGGATGAGGAGCTTTGGGAAAATATCTTAGCCAAACCTCTCATCTTGAATACCACTTACTCAACAGTGAGAACTCACTTATTATATATCCATTATGCTAAATAACGAGCCCTTTTCTTCACCAATGAAAACCCATTTGGAACCTTCTTTGAGCTCATTAGCAAAGTCTCTAGTGTTGCTCAAAGTTCAGTGGTAAAGAAAGATGAAGAAGCCCTTTTGAGAACAGCCTCAGGAGTGTGGCTTTTCTGATTCAATGCTGGAGTCCACTCTCAGCCTCTAGATCCCTGGTCAGGACCACAGACTGCCCCTCAAGTGCCTCTTAAGCCAACTGACATATACATATCATCATGCTCTCTGTACTGCAGGGTTTTAAAGTAAATTGCATGTATAAACAGGCAAGCATAGCCTCAATCTGTCCTGGAAATGAGTATGGGAGAGGAGGCCAGTAAATTTAACAATCTGAATAACCAAAAGCGATCACATGAGCTTGTCCATTTTCAAATGATTAAAGTCCAATTAACTGTACTTTACCCAAACTCTAGAGCATCTCAGCCTTTTAGGGGCAGAGGCCAACACAGACTTTCAGCTTGACGTGGAACTCTGTCGCAGCTGCAGCTCCAGGTTTATAATTTCCAGCCTTTTTCACAAAGATGACTCTTAATTTAATGACCTCTATTGAAGGTCAGTTGCATTTTAGTGTCCATTAACTTAGAAAAAACATTTAAAAAAAATGGTTATGAATTTAGCATCTGTCTTTTATTAGTCACAATAGCATCATACACAATTTAGAAAGAGTACAGGGGGTTAGATTCAAAAATAAGGCAAAATCACAGAAAGGCAAACCACCAGGAAGACCCCAGGTATGCTGGACACCTAGGCACTGTCTCTCCATAAGTCAATCCAACACAAACAGCCTTCCCCCAGCACTAAAGCAGATGGATTGCTTCTCACCCAAGCCCTAGATAAAATAGGTGGCTTGTATTTAGAGCCATGCCATATGAATACTGTATACCTTAAACACTTGGATCACATGCTGCCTGTGGCAAGATTCACATATGAAGAGGCCCTGAAAACCAAGCCCACTAAGACTAAACCGATCCACATTTCTCACCTTATGCTCACCATACGGTGTAAGGTCACTGCATGAAATAACATGTGGAGAGGAATACTCATATGTAGACAATAAACTCATCACAAAGACCATCATTGGAGTATGCATGGAGCCAAGGCCCCCCTGCAAATACTCCAGGGGACCCTGGCCAAGCATGACTTTGGGCCATGAGTTAACACACAGTTAAGTCTGATGCAAGCAATAGAAAAGAGGAGTGTTCATGGACCTAGCACCTGAACACCGTGAGGGAGAATACCGAGTGGTTTCCTGTTTCTTGTGGGAATTTTACCATCTCAATCATCATCAAAAGTATGCATTTTGCACGCAGATGTGTATGGCCCTAGACATGCATCATACCCAGAAAGAATACAGAACCATCATCAGTGATATGGCTTGAAGATGTCCCCCAGAGTTTGTGTGTCGGAAGCTAATCCCCAGTGCAACAGAGTTGAGAGATGAGACCATTAGGAGGTTACAAGGTTATGAGGGGTCTTCCCTCATAGATGGATTAATGGCCTTATATCGGGAGTGGGTTAGCTATTGTGGGGGAGGGTTCCTGATAGAAAGGATGACTTTGACCTTTCTCTGTCAATCTCAGTCTCTCTTGCCCTTCCACCATGAAATGACATAGCACAAAGGCCCTCACCAGATGCCAGCACCATGTTCTTGAACTTCCCAACCTCCAGAACTATAAGCCAAATAAATTTCTATCTATTATAAATTACCTAGTTTGTGGTATTATTTTGTAACAATAAAAAATGGAATAAAATGATGAGCAATAAATTCTAAAGCAATATGTATCAGCATCACTCAGAGCCATGTCCTAACTATTGAACCTTGGGCAAATCACATGACCGACCCCTGTGTGCTGTATGTTATGGCTAAATGACATAATCAAGATGAAATATATAGTAAATGTTCAATAAAAGGAGGCAAGCAGATTAGTCATTATAGTCGGGGTGTAAAATAATTACATCAAGGCAGCAACAACAAACTAAAAACTATAATGTACAATAAAATTGTTTTTGCTACATACATTTTTGTTTACAGAGCAAATACTTCTATAATGTATTAGTTGCTGGTGCTGAGTACCAAATAGGATTTGTTTAATATCAAGATCTTTCCTATCAGCCAGACCCATGCAAAGAAACAGAGATATGTGACCTTTCAGAGAATTCAAAAGTGCTGTCTTGACTTGCATCTAGAGTGCCAGCTCAGCCGTAATACAGCACCAGTAAGAGTCATGAGGCCCCATGTCCAGGCCCTAGCTCCCGAGCGTTTCTAGACACAGGATCAGCTGGCTTGAAAGGAAGGATGCAATCCTTGCAGGACCCATCACCTGCTGACGAAAGAGTCCTTGGGCCCTGAACAACCGGCAGCAATAACCAAGCAGTACACCATGGTTCTTGAGTGAGACCCTGAGGCTTGCTGGCTTCAGGTGAGACTCAGCACATTCTCAGCTACTATGGCTACAGGGAGAGACTCCTTCTGCTTGAGGGAAAGTAAACAGGACTTCATCTTTCACCTTAGGTACCTGCTCAGCCACAGAGAGGTAAAGCACCAAACAGTCTCTAGGAGTCCCCGATTTCAGGCCTTGGCTGTTGAACAACATCTATGTACCTTCCCCAGGGCAGAGGGGAGACCACTGCCCTGAAGGGTGAGTCCTAGGCCTGCCGGCATTCACCATAAGCTGACTTAAGAGGCCTTGGGCCTTGAGGGCATATTGATGGTGGCCTGGCAATGCTCCTCATAGGCCTGTGGGGGTGGTGGCCATGAGATGAGGCTCCTCTGCCTGTGGAAAGGGGAGGGAAGAATGGGAAGGACTGTCTCTCATAGTCTGAGTGCCAGCTCAGCCACAGTACAATAGAACACCAGGTAGATTTCTAAGATTTTTGACTCTAGTCCCTGAGTCCTGGACAGCACCTTTAGACTGACCCAGGGCCTGAAGGAACTTACTGCCCTGAATGGAAGGGGACAAGCTGGCTGCCTTCACCACCTGCTGATTATGGAGCCCCAGGGCCTTGAGCAAACATAGACGGTAGCAGTGGTTATAGTGGGCCTTAGGTGAGACCAAGCGCTATGCTGGCTTCAGGCCTAACCCAGCACAGTCTCAGTGGTGGTGGACACAGAGGTGTGTATATCACCCACCCCAAGCTCCAGGCAGCTCAGAACAGAGAGACTCCATTTGTTTGAGAGAACATAAAGAAAAAGAACACGAGTTTCTGCCTGGTAATCCAGAGAATTCTTGTGACACTTATTCAAGACCACAAAGGCAGTACCTTTGTAAGACTGCAAGAACTACATCATTACTGGGTTTGGGGTGCCCCCTAATGCAGATATGGCTTAGATCACAACACTCAAGTCATTTTGAAAACCTGGAAAGCCTTTCCAAGAAGGATGGGTACAAACAAGCTCAGATAGAGAAGACTACAATAAATATTTAACTCTTCAATACCCGGACACAAATGGACATTTAGAAGCATCAACACCATCCAAGAAAACATGACCTCAACAAAAGATCTAAGTAAGACACATTTGAAGGGACATTTGAAGCAACAGAGATATGTGACCCTTCAGGGAATTCAAAAGTGCTGTGTTGAGGAAACTTAAAGATATTCAAGATAATACAGAGAAGAAAACCAGAATTCTATCAGATAAATTTAACAAAGAGATTGAAATAATTGAAAAGAATCAAGCAGAAATTCTAGAGCTGAAAAATGTAATTAATGTACTAAAAATACATCCGAGTTTTTAAATAGCAGAATTGAGCAAGCAGCAGAAAAAATGAATGAGCTTGAAGACGGGCTATTTGAAAATACAGTCAATGAGACTCCACAAAAAACTATTAGAACTGATCAACATATTCAGTAAAGTTGCAGGATACCAAATCAAAATACAAAAATCAGTAGCACTTATATATGCCAACTGTGAATAAGCTGAAAAAGAAATAAAGAAAGTAATCCCATTTACAATAGCTACATGTAGAATAAAATACCTAGGAATTAACCAAAGAAGGGAAAGATCTCTACAATGAAAACTATAAAACACTGATGCAAGAAATTGAAGAAGACACCAAAAAATAAAAGATATTCCATTTTCAAGGACTGGAATAATCAACATTGTTAAAATGTTTATACTACCCAATGCAATCTACAGATTAATGCAATCCCTAGCAAAATAACAGTATCAAAGTACCATTCTTCACAGAAATAGAAGAAACAACCCTAAAATTTTTACGGAACCATGAAAGACCCAGAATAGCCAAGCCTATCCTAAGCAAAAAGAACAAAACTGGAGGAATCACAATATCCGACTTTAAATTATACCGCATAGTTAGAGTAACCAAAACAGTATAGTACTGCCATAAAAACAGACACATAGATCAGTGGAACAGAGAACCCAGAGATATATAGATTCATCTACAGTGAATTCATTTTTTACAAACATTCCAAGAGCTTACACTGGGAAAAAAGTATCTTCAATAAATGATGCAGGGAAAACTGAACACCCATATGCAGAAGAATGAAACTAGACCCCTATCTTGAAACATATACAAAAATCAAATCAAGGATTAAAAACTTAAATACAAGACCTAAAACTATGAAACTACTAAAAGAAAACACTGGGGAAACTCTGCAGGACGTTGGACGGGGCAAAGGTTTGTTGAGCAAAGACATCCAAAGCAAAAAGGGACAAATGAGATCACATTAAATTAAAAGGCTTCTGCACAGCAAAGGAAACAATCAATGAAGTGAATAGAAAACTCATAGAATGAGATAAAATATTTGCAAACTACCCATTTCACAAGGGATTAATAACCATATTATACAAGGTGCTCAAACAGCTCTACAGAAAAAAATTCTAATAATTTTATTTAAAATGGGCAAAAGATCTGAATAGACAGTTCTCAAAAGAAGACATACAAATGGCAAGCAGGTATATGAAAAGGTGCTCAACATTGTTGATCATCAGAGAAATGCAAATCAAAACTACAATGAGAAATCATCTCACCTCTATCCAAAAGTCAGGCAATAATCAATGCCAGTGAGGATTTTGAGAAAAGGGAATCCTCATGTATTTTAGATGGGAACATAAATTAGCATAATCACAATGGAGAATAGTTTGAAGGTTCCTCAAAAAAACAAAAATAGAGCTGCTATATGACCCAGCAATCCCACTCCTAGGTATATACCCCAAAGGACGGAAATCAGTATATCAAAGTGATATCTGTGCTCCCATGTTTGTTGCAGATCTATTCACAATAGTCAAGGTTTGGAGGCAACATATGTTTATCAACAGATGAATGGATAAAGAAAATGTGTTACATATACACAATGGAGTACTATGCAACCATAAAAAGAACAAGAGCTTGTCATTTGCAACAACATAAATAAAACTGGAGACCATTATGTTAAGTGAAATAAGCCAGGCACAGAAAGTCATACTTCACATGTTCTCACTTATTTATGGGAGCTAAAAATTAAAACAATTGAACTCATGGAGATAGAGAGTAGACGGATGGTTACCAGAGGCTGGGAAAGGTAGTCAGGGGGAGAGGTGGAAAGGTAGGGAGTGGGGATGGTTAAAGGGTACCAAAAAAATAGAAAGAGTGAATAAGAGCTAGTATTTGCTAGCACAACAGCGTGACTATAGTAAAAGATAATTGTACATTTAAAAAGAACTGAAAAAGTGTAATTGAATTGTTTGTAACACAAAGGATAAATGCTTGAGGTGATGATTACCTCATTTACCCTGCTGTGATTATTATGCATTGCATGCCTATATCAAATATCTCATGGACCCCATAAATATACACACCTACTATGTATGCACAAAAATTAAAAATTAAAAAAAGTAAATGGATCAAAGCCAGAGAAGTACATGGGCATATTTTAGAATGTCAGAAATAAATAAACAAACTTCACTGACTTTTTTCCACTTGCAAAAACAAAATCTGCTGCATGTAAATAAAAACAAATTAAATTATAGCAAATTTTGATTGAGATTAATCATCTACAGTGCCTCTAATATGTGCTAAACATTGATCTAGCTCTGGAGTTGAAGCAGTGAGTAAAACACACACACAAAAAAACAGGCTCTTGTACATCTGGAACTTATAGTCTAGTAGAAAAACAGAAAATAAGATAAATAAGAAAAATGTATAGTATGATTTATAATGTAAACTTCCAAGAAAATATAAGTACCTCCTTGGAAAGTGAGAAATCATGAGAGTTAAATGAGAGTTAAAACGTTACATAAGGAAGCTAGGGAGGCCTCACCAAGGGGTGCTACTGGAATAAAGATCTGAAGGAGGTGAGGGAGAAATCTGTGCAAATGTTTAGGGGATGAGCATTTCATGCAGGCAGAACAGCATATGCAAAGGCCCTGAGGGAGGACCATGTTTTGTGCTGCTGGACCCAGTAAACACCAGAGTAGTTGGAGGTAAATTCAGAGAGGTGGTGTTTTAGTCCACCTGAGCTGCTGTAACAGAATACTTGAGACTGTAATTTTTAATAAACACACTTATTGGCTCACAGTTCTGAAACCTGGAAAGTCCAAGCTTAAGGTGTTGGTATCTGGCAAGGGCCTTCTTGCTGCATCATCCCATGAAGGAATGCAGAAGGGTAAAGAGGCAAAAGAAGGCCAAACTTGCTCTTTTGTAACAGCATTAATCCTACCCCTGAGGGCAGAGCCCATGGCCCTATCACCTCGTAAAAGTTCCATCTCCTAACACCACCACATTGCCAGGCAAATTTCAGCATAAGTTTTGAAGAGGACAAACATTTAAACCATAGCAGTTGGCTAAGGGCCAAGCCATTGTTAAGATACTGGCTTTGACTCAGAGTGAGATGAAAGCCCTTGAAGATTCTCAGCAGATGGGCAGGAATTGGCTTGGGTGTTAACAGGGCTACCCTGGCTGATGGGATGAACATCAGCTAGGGCAGGAGATACAAGCCAGAGGCCAGTTAGGAGGCAATTATAATAGCCAGAAATGAGGCCCCAGTGCCTTGGACTCCAGGGGAGCTCGAAGTCTTGAGAAGCAGCTGTGCCACACGCCCTGGGCTGTCTTTCCTCATTCCGCTGCTCCTGGGGCACTTTTAAGGGATCTTTTTCAGGCTGTGACTCCAAATCTTGAGGTATCCAGATTCAGTCCTTGGTCTCTTCTTATGCTGAAGACACATTCCTTGGTGATCTCATCCAATCTTTGTATCTTCAGCTAGACTTTCCCCAGGGTCACGTACACGACTGCCTGCTCGACCTCACCACTTGGATGTCTTAACCTTAACTTGCTCAAGGTAACTTATTCCTGGGAACCCACCATCAGCTGCTCCCGCTTCTCAGCCAGTGCACACTTCACTCTTCTGGCTACTTGTTCCTTCTTTCATGACGACCTCTGATCTGTCAGTACATCCTGTTGGCACCACCTTAAATATGCAACCAGAAATCCATGAGAAAAGAAAATTTTCCAGAAATCCCACTCCGGTTAGTTCACAGTTAACGGCTGGTACAAACTGCCCCTCAATAAACTTTGTATAGGTAATTATTGATACAAATGGGCTAAGGAGACACACGAAGGGCCCCTGACTTCTCAGTAGGATTCGTGCCTTTGGTTATTTTCTTTGTGCTGGGGACAGGGTATTCCATTCCTGAGGAGTTATTTTTTTCGGTTTTAAAAAAAGCGTTCTTATTCCTAGAGGTGCAAACCTGAGTGTTTTGATTCCTCTTTTTGATTCCTCACAATGTCAACCCTGGACACACACTGGTAGATACAGGATGACCGTACTTGCACTCATAATTCTCTGTCTCATCTCTTCAAATCAAGTCTCTTCAATGACTTGAACCAAATCATTACTGGATAGCTGTGGACCCCGGCATCCAGGAGTATGACTTGTCTTTGGGAGCTGCCACCGATTCTAGCAGGAACAATAGGTTCTTTTAATTTCATGGGAGGTGTGAAGAGTGTAGCCAAGCTGTGAACACCAAAGGTCATAGCCATTAAACACAGTTCAGGCCTCTTTATCTCCTGAGCCAATGGCTTCAGAGAGAGGCTTCCCGAGAAGACAACAAAATCATGAAGAGGAAAATCCTTATGTCTAGTCAAAAGTTGTAGAAAGAGAGGGTAAGCGTATATGGGTGGATATGTACATATGTACTATAGCATATTCAGTAATGACTGTCAGCTTTCTTCAGTCTGTACGATGACTGTGTAATAGGGAATGACTGAGCAGAGCCTTCCCTTCATTGTTAGAAGTGGTGCCGTCTTCCCTCCTGTAGCTGGATTCAGTTCCTAGTTGGCTGTACAGTCTTCAGATGTTCAAGGCAGGACAATTTCACACCAGACCCTGTGGAGGGTGCCGGATATACAGCATCCAAGAAGCCTGGCAGGGTCTCTGCCCTTCCCAAGCTTCCATCTGGCCCATGGTTGCTGAGTCATGCCATCATGATTTGGGGCCATATAATTCTTTGTTGTGGGATCGTCCTGTGCATTGTAAAAGGATTTGCAGCACCCCTGACCTCTACCCACTAGATGCCAGTAGCACACCTCTGTCGTGACAATGGAAAAAAAAGTCTGCAGACATTGCCATGTGTCCCCTGGGTTGGGGGTGTGGGGGCAAAATTGCACTGGCTAATAATTGCCGGTTTAACCCAGTGGAATCAGAAACCTTTTTTTTTGTAATTCTCATAGTGACTCTAATGGGGATCAGGCCAGACATCATTGCTCCCATCCACTAAATAAGTGTATACATTTTCTAGCTGGGATCTTCTGGTGGGTGTGGAGGGTATTGTTTGCCTTTGGCTTTCTTTCTGCTCTAGGGATTTCTTTCCACAGTGCATTGATCGATAAATGTGAGGTCAAGAGCAAGGAAAAGAGCATTCTGCAGCCCCTCCTTCCAGACTGTTCTCTGCTGGCTCATTTGTGCAAACTTAAATATTGTTTGTTTTTAAGGTTCCACCATCTCTCTGAGTTATTTTCTTGAAGGCATTCATCCTTACCAAATTGAATGGCCAAAGTTCACATTCATGCCACGGGACTTGTCAGAGCCCCAAAGAGGCACTTTCCCAACGTTTTTGCCCAAGGAAGCATCTCGTGTATCACCTCTTATTGATCTATTTCACAAGTTTGAGAACCCTGAAGTCACTTCTGCAAAGAACAGAGTAAATGCCCACCAAATAATAGATGTTGCTGTTTTATTATTGTCATCATAATTGTCACTATTTAGCAAAAAAGCTTATTAATAAAAAATATTTAGGTCATGAACTCTTACAGACACCATTCCGTTTTAGAGAAGTCATTTGATACTGGGAATCCTCTGTGTGCCTTTGAGGTCATGGAAATCTGCCGTATTACTTCAAATATCAAGGAAATACAGGCTTCGTAGAATAATAGCTCATAGTAGCCTCACAAAGAATTTGCCATAGCTGCTTATTCCAGGAGACACATTTGCAGGGTGACACGTGGCACCCTCCGCAGTCTCTGATGAGTAATATTTGTGCTCGGGTGTTTTTTTAGAAGGACCTCAGGATTCTATTGCTAGCACAAAGCACTTAAATGAGGGGGAATTGCTATTTATAAAAGTCACGGAGGGAGGCCGAAGTGGGAGGATCCCTTGATCCCAGGATGCAGAGATTGCAGTAAGCCAAGATCACGCCACTGCACTCCGCACTCCAGCCTTAGTGACAGTCAGACCCAGTCTAAAAAAGAAAAAAAAAAAAAAGTCGTGAAAACTTTTACCTGCAAATTCCCCAGATAGAAGAGATGTTTTTTTAAGGTAGTTAGAAAGCCCTTTAAACTCGTTTTAATGGTACCGGGAGAATTAGAGCTTTGCTGTTAAGGATTTGATGATCAAAGGCAAGCAGCCTTGACTGGCATTTATCTTTTGCTGTGCAGCTGCTTCTGGCTTTTTGATGTCCTCCTGCCACCAAATGGGCGGGATGGAAGAAAAGTGCATTTCTTATGGTGAGGACCTCCCCACACACACGCCAGCAGGACAAGGGTGGGCTTGGTAAGTGCATTAATGCAATGATACTGACTTTCCTATTCGCTTTACTGTTCAAAAGATGCAAGAGCTCATAGGGCCATTAAAAATGGCACGTGATCTTGTGTCAAGGGGAAGGACAGTAGCCTGGGACCCTGGGACTCTCTTGCCCATCACTGCCATTTCAGCAGGCAAATTGATTTCCAATATTCTTCTGGCCAGACGATTTCAAGGTTCCCAATAAATAAATAATGAAGGAACCTAGGACGAGGGTAGAAAGAGTCACCTGCCCAGTGATTGAAGGAAACAATTGAAAAACTTGCTTAAATATAAATCAACATTATGTAATAATAAATGCTGATGTTTGGTTGACACTTTCATCATTTTTATCATCTAGAGCCTTATATACGTTATCACATATGATTGTCCTAACACCGCTGGGAAAATAGAGATAGGATCGAAGGTAGTTTATATTAACCCCATTTAAACCCAGAGGTTAAGTAACTGCTTAACGATCTTAACACTCTTCGCCACTAAGTGATATTGTCATTGCTTCCCTCCACTAAAGAAGGGAGCTAGCTCCTACTGTTTCTCTGTCCTTATTATTTGCTGGGCGGGTGTTAGTACTTTGCACATACTCCCTTGTTGAATGCAGTAAGAACTCTGTGAGATAGGTGGGAAGTTTCCCTGTCCCATAGATATGGGAATAGTAGTGGGGGAGTTAGATGGATATGATCAAGGTCACCCAGCTAGTGAGTGACGGACAAGGGTATGACCCAGTGCTGCAGACTCAGGAGCTTCTATTCAGTCCAGTCTGCTTTGCACTGCTGTGATGGGTATGTCCTAGGCTGTGATCTCTTTGAAGGCAAAGACTGCCTAACTCACCTCTGCTTCCCCAGTGCCTAGCAGAGGCCCTGATACAGGATAGGTCCTACTGGGGCTGAAGGATGGAGGAAGGGAGAGAGAGAGAGAATAAGAGAGAGAAGGAAAAAGGGAGGAGAGGGAATGAGATGGAGGCCTAAAGAAGGTAAAAAAGAGGAGTAGAAGAGAAGGAAGAGGTAGGGAGAGAGGAGGAAGGGAAGGCAGGTGGGGTGGTTTAGCTGTTTCTACTTATCACCTAAAATGAAACAAGAAAGAAGTCTGTGTTGATGTTCTCACTGTTCATTGTTATTTTTTCTAATGTAATAGCTATAACACTGTGTTCTTCACCTCTACCACTTTTTTTTAAGTGCTTGGAATAGGTCCTGGTAGGGAGAGATGGATTTAGGGTCTACTTACAAAGGTGTAGGTGCATTCTGGGCTTGGTCAGGGCTCTTATCACCTCCCAGGCAGAAGGTAGGAGTGGAGTAGTGGCTTCTGGAGTCACAGAGGGAGCTGTGGCTGTGGCTGGTGGGAGCTGCAGCCCCTGTAGAGGAACATAGCTATGAACTAACTGCTGCAAAAGGCAGCCAGGGGACTCCTTTACTTACCCCAACACCTCTGCTCTGTTTTTCAGTCCCCTGCTGGTGCCCTTCAGTGGTCAAACCCAACAGGAAGCTGGAAGACAAGGGTGTCCTTGATCCAGCAATGTCAGCCTCCCGGGGAAAGATGGGGCAGAGACTTGGAGGGGCAACAAGACTCCCTGGAACTGAGATAGAAGAGGGATACTGGGGAAGATATTTAATGTGAACAGCAGGGGGGACCAAACAGGAGTGGCACTAACCAATCAGAGCAGTGCCAGCCATAACAACCTCATGGTTCTTGTACCTTTGTAAGACTTAAGTTTTATACTGGTCTGTACTGAATGTGGGCCCTTATGGAAGATATCTACAAGCAAAATGTATCTGTGTCTCCAGGGGGATCCGCAGGAGGGTACACACAGTTTCTCTATTAGCCACACCAGCCATGGCTCAGCTGGGGCAAACCCATGTGCCTGCCAGCGAAAGATTATGACCCGTGGCTTAGACATAAATGGCTCCAAAAAATGATGAGGAAATGCCCTTTACCAAAGGTCAATATCTAATTCCTTTTCTAAATTTTGAACATTCTGGAGCGTTGGTGAGGCCCACCCGTCAGACTCACTCCCCTAACACGTGAGAATTTTCCAAACTATTTTGACAGATGAAATTGCAGATAATTAGCTTGGCTCTGCCAACTTGAAATTACTGGGGATGATTTCTGTGGCTGTGTAGTTGAGTTTCTGGAAGATAATCTAAAACTGAGAAGCAGGCCAGTGTTATCCTCATCTTACCTCTCTGTCACACCATTAAAAGCGTAGAGGAAAACTTTGGGCTGGTCATAAACATCTATGATAAATGCAGGGGAATAAGTCACTCAGTTAAAGCCACGCAGCCTGAATCTGTTTTTTAGCTGTGAGATTGAAAAAGTGCTGTCACTTAAATGCCTTTTCTCTAACGTCAGCCATCTTTTTTGACAGATTCCATTTTCTCAGCTCTAATTGGCATCTGAAAAATAAAATAAGATATATAGAAAGTTTATGTCTCCATCTCTATTCCTACCTGCTACTCTTTCAGTGATTTCCATGACATTGGATTTTGAAGGTTTATTTCTCTTCTTTTTCTAGAGGCTACGGTCAATGTACCTTTGTAAGACTGAAGTAGATTGATTGCAGTAATGGTCCCTACTTCCTCTCTCTGTAGCTATAGTCTTTATCATGTGACTTTGGAGTTCCTCCTATAAAGATGATGTATATTTTCCCTCCCTATGTGTCTTCATCATTTCAGGCTGCCAGAATAAAATACTACAACTGGGTGGCTTAAACAATGGAAGTTTCTCGCAGTTCTGGAGATTGAAAGTCCAAGATCAGGGCACCAACATAGTCAAATTCTGGTAAAGTTCCTCTTCCTGGCTTGTAGACCGCCTCCTTCTCATTGCGTCCTCATAGAGTGGAGAGAGAGAGAATTTTGTCTCTTACTTTTCATAGAAGGACACTATTACCACCATGGGAATTTCATCTTCATGACTTCATTTAAACCTAATTATCCCCCAGAGTCCTCACTTCCAAATAACATGACATTGAGTGTTAGGGATTCAACATATATGTTTTTGTTCTTTTCTTTTCTTTTCTTTTTTTTTTTTTTTTGAGACGGAGTTTTGCTCTTGTTACCCAGGCTGGAGTGCAATGGCATGATCTCGGCTCACTGCAACCTCCACCTCCTGGGTTCAGGCAATTCTCCTGCCTCAGCCTCCTGAGTAGCTGGGATTATAGGCACGCACCACCATGCCCAGCTAATGTTTTGTATTTTTAGTAGAGACGGGGTTTCACCTTGTTGACCAGGATGATCTCGATCTCTTGACCTTGTGATCCACCCACCTCGGCCTCCCAAAGTGCTGGGATTATAGGCTTGAGCCACCGCACCCAGCCCAACATATATGTTTTGAGGGACACAAATAGTTCATAACAACTCGCAACTCACTCTGGCCAGTAGAATAAGGCAGAACCAGGGATGTGCCAGTTCTGAGATAAGGCTTGGAGAGTCCTTGCCTGATTCCTCCTGCCTTGCAGGAGGAGGAGAAGAGACATATGGAGCTGAACTACCGCAGTTAAAGCAGCCTAGCCCTTTGCAGAATAAAGTTCCCAGTTGATCCACAGATGCACAAGGGAGTCTAGCCAAGATCAGTCAAGCACAGCCTATATCAGCTCACCCCTGGCCTACTAAAATGCATGAGTTATAGTAATATGTAAAACTAACATAGTAATGAATTAAATGATTCTGGTTTCACGCTGCTGAGTTTGAGGTAGTTTGTTATGCAACAATAGCTAACGGGTACAGTACAGTTACTGAATAGTCATTATTATTTATACTCTTTTCCTGCAAAGGAAGTTAGATGTACTGATGAAAAGTGTGGAGTAGATCAGGTCTTCTTGAATTTGAATCCTGGCACTGCCACTTAGTATTTGCAGTTTTGGGCAAGGCACCACAATTTCCTTATCTGTATAAATGAATGTAACAACAGGATCACATAGGGAAATTGTAAGTATCAAATGGATTAATCCATATAACGTACCTGAAACAGTGCCTGGTTCAGAGCAAGCGCTGGGGAGTGTTTGCTGTTATCCCTTTGAAAGGGCTCTAGGCCGGGCACGGTGGCTCAAGCCTGTAATCCCAGCACTTTGGGAGGTTGAGGCGGGTGGATCACAAGGTCAAGAGATAGAGACCATCCTGGTCAACATGGTGAAACCCCGTCTCTACTAAAAAAATACAAAAAATTAGCTGGGCATGGTGGCGCACGCCTGTAGTCCCAGCTACTCAGGAGGCTGAGGCAGCAGAATTGCTTGAACCCAGGAGGCAGAGGTTGCGGTGAGCCGAGATCACGCCATTGCACTCCAGCCTGGGTAACAAGAGTGAAACTCCATCTCAAAATAAAGAAAGAAGAAGGAAGGAAGGAATGAAGGAAGGAAGGGAGGGAGGGCAGGCTCTAGACGGTGAGAGCAGGCTGCAGGTGAGGGTGGTTGATGCCCAGGTAGCATCAGCACCACTGCTTAATGAAAGGTTCTGAGCTGGTGTCTTAAGCACGAGATGAGCTCACGTTTCCCAGAATAGGAAATGTAATCAAGATTGCTTCAGAATTCTCTGAGATGCCTCTTTCATATCTTCTCTGAGAAATAAGCATTAGCGTGTTAAGGGCATCATGCTTTCCCCCCACACAGAACTGATGGGAGAGAGAGCAGCTATCAACAACCCAGAAGACTTCAGACCGCATGGTCGAGCCCTCTGAAGGGCGCAGACCCCTCTGCGTTTTCTCCTTTTCCTCCCTGCATCCAGGCACTCACGTTCTCATGCTGTGACTTTCAGATTACTCAGGAGTTTTGTCTTTCCAGAAGCGCTGGGCTGCCACAACTGCCATCAATCCTCTGAACCTCCCCATCCCCCTCTCCACCCAAGGCACTTGTCATACCTGGATAAAGAGGTTCTGTGGGTTGGGGGGATTTTATTTGTTTGAGACAGAGTCTTGCTCTGTTACCCAGGCTAGAGTGCAGTGGTGTAATCATACCTCACTGCAGCCTCCATCTCCTGAGCTGAAGCAATCCTCCTACCTCAGTCTCCTGCCATGCAAGGCTAATTTTTTTTTTTTAAGTGAAGGTGAGGTATCACTATGTTGTGCAGGCTGGTCTCGAACTCATGAGCTCAAGTGACCCTCCCCTCATCAGCCTCCCAGAGTGCTGGGATTACAGGCATAGGGTACTGCACTCAGTCCAAGGATGTTCTGATAACAGCTATTTTATTTTATTTTATTTTATTTTATTTTATTTTATTCTTTATTACACTTTTTAAGTTCTGGGGTACATGTGCAGATCATGCAGGATTGTTACATAGGTATGCACGTACAGTGGTGGTTTGCTGCGTCCATCCCCTGGTCATCTACATTAAGTATTTCTCCTAATGTTATCCCTCTCCAATCCCCCACCCCGTACTATCCCTCCCCTAGCTCCCCACCCCTCAACGGGCCCCACTGTGTGATGTTCCCCTCCCCATGTCCGTGCGTTCTCATTGTTCACCACCCACTTATGAGTGAGAGCATGTGGTGTTTGGTTTTCTGTTC
Organism: Saimiri boliviensis; assembly: GCF_048565385.1. Taxonomy (NCBI): domain Eukaryota; kingdom Metazoa; phylum Chordata; class Mammalia; order Primates; family Cebidae; genus Saimiri; species Saimiri boliviensis. The sequence goes on from NC_133459.1 coordinate 13,231,516, forward strand.
TTGTGTCAGTTTGCTGAGAATGATGGTTTCTAGCTTTATCCATGTCCCTGCAAAGGACATGAACTCATCCTTTTTTATGGCTGCACAGTATTCCATGGTGTATATGTGCCACATTTTCTTTATCCAGTCTATCATTGATGGGCATTTGGGTTGGTTCCAAGTTTTTGCTATTGTGAACCGTTCTGCAATAAATACATGTGTGCATGTGTCTTTATAACAGAATGATTTATGATCCCTTGGATATATAACCAGTAATGGGATTGCTGGGTCAAATGATATTTCTGTTTCTGGATCCTTAAGGAATTGCCACACTGTCTTCCACAGTGGTTGAACTAATTGACACACCCATCAGCAGTGTAAAAGCATTCCTGTTTCTCCACATCCTCTCCAGCATCTGTTGTCTCCAGATTTTTTAATGATCACCATTCTAACTGGCGTGAGATGGTATCTCAATGTAGTTTTGATTTCCATTTCTCTAATGGCCCGTGATGATGAGCATTTTTTCATGTTTGTTGGCTGCGTAAATGTCTTATTTTGAAAAGTGTCTGTTAATATCCTTTGCCCACTTTTTGATGGGGGCTGGTTTTTTTTTCTTATAAATTTGTTTATGTGTTTTGTAGATTCTGGATATTAGCCCTTTGTCAGATGGGTAGATGGCAAAAATTTTTTCCCATTCTGTTGGTTGCCAGTTCACTCTAATGATAGTTTCTTTTACTGTGCAGAAGCTCTTAAGTTTAATCAGATCCCATTTGTCTATTTTGGCTTTTGTTGCCATTGCTTTTGGTGTTTTAGTCATGAAGTCCTTGCCTGTGCCTATGTCCTGAATGGTTTTGCCTAGGTTTTCTTCTAGGGTTTTTAATAGTGTTAGGTCTTATGTTTAAATCTTTAGTCCATCTGGAGTTAATTTTTGTATAAGGTGTAAGGAAGGGATCCAGTGATCTAGTTTCAGCTTTCTGCATATAGCTAGCCAGTTTTCTCAACAACATTTATTAAACAAGGAATCCTTTCCCCATTGCTTGTTTTTGTCAGATTTGTCAAAGATTAGATGGTTGCAGAATGTGTGGCATTGCTTCCGAGGCCTCTTTTCTGTTCCATTGGTCTATATCTCTGTTTTGGTACCAGTACCAAGCTGTTTTGATTACTACAGGCTTGTAGTATAGTTTGAAGTCAGGGTAGCATAATACTTCCAGCTTTGTTTTTTTTTTGTTGTTGTTGTTGTTGTTTTTTGTTTTGTTTTTGTTTGTTTGTTTGTTTTTTGCTTAGGATTGTCTTGGTTATGTGGGGTCTTTTTTGGTTCCATATGAAGTTTAAGGTGTTCTTTTCCAGGTCTGTAAAGAAGGTCAATGATAGCTTGATGGGGATAGCATTGAATCTATAAATTACTTTAGGCAGTATGGCCATTTTCATGATACTGATCTTCCTATCCATGAGCATGGAATTTTTTTCATTTGTTTGTGTCCTCTCTTATTTCCTTGAGCAGTGGTTTGTAGTCCTCTTTGAAGAGGTCCTTCACGGCCCTTGTTAGTTGTATTCCTAGGTATTTTATTCTCTTTGTAGCAATTGTGAATGGGAGTTTGCTTCTGATTTGGCTCTCTGTTTGTCTGTTACTGGTGTATAGGAATGCTTGTGATTTTTGCACATTGATTTTGTATCCTGAGATTGCTGAAGTGCTTATCATCTTAGAGCATCTTCTAAATATACAATCTTGTCTTCTGCAAACAGAGACAATTTGACTTCCTCTTTTCCTAATTGAATATCCTTTATTTCTTTTTCTTGCCTGATTATTGTGGCCAGAACTTCCAATACTCTGTTGAATAGGAGTGATGAGAGAGGGTACCCTTGTCTTGTGCCAGTTTTCAAAGGGAATGCTTCCAGTTTTTGCCCATACAGTATGATATTGGTTGCGGGTTTGTCATAAATAGCTCTTATTATTTTGAGATACATTCTATTGATACCTAGTTTATTGAGAGTTTTCAACATAAAGGGCTATTGAATTTTGTCAAAGGCCTTCTGTGTATCTATTGAGATAATCATGTGGTTTTTGTCTTTGGTTCTGTTTATGTGATGAATTACACTTATAGCTGATTTCTTAATAAATTACTGCTCCTAAATAACCTACTTGCTGCTTACCGACTACATTTCTTAGATAGCGTTCTATCAAGAAAAAAAGTGAATTTAATGGTGGAAAAATCTGAATACTTTGATGGTCATTGGTAAAGGTAATTGAAGGGCAAAAAGACATCCAGGGCTCTCTCAATCACAGCCAGCCAGCCAGCCATTAGGACCAATCCCAAGCTTTGAGATGAGCTCATGAGTCACCCAGGGGGGTGTACCGGGTTCAGTCACCTGACCATCTCAAAACTGTCTGTCCTGGGTCACAGCTGGAGACATCCACATTGCTAAGGGGTGGTGACCTGTATGCCCTCTTTTTTGCACTTTGGACTCTTCCCACATGCTGCTCTTCTCTGCAATCAAAACCCCTGCCTGTGCTTCAAAGCCATCCTGCTCAATGCCATCTCTCAGGAAGGCTTCCCAAGGCTCTGCTCATCAGTTACCTCTTTCTCCTCTTCCCTCCCCATACCCTTCTGCTAGTGACTCTCTCCTGTCTCCAACTGGATGGTGAGCTCCTTCATCATCTCCCACATGACTTAGCAGAGTGACTTTTGTGTGTCAAGCTCTCAGTAAATAATTGGCGAGTTAAAAAAAAAAAAGAAGGGATGATTTCACAGTCATTTTATCCAGTCAGGGTAAATACCCACACTCCTACCCAAGTGTGTAACGATCCCCCAGCCCAGTTATCTTGTAAGCTCAGGTGACTACTAGACATACTGAACCACTTCTGCTGTCCTCCAGGGATACCTGGGACAGGGACAGAAGTTTAAGGGAGCTCCATTGGGTCACATGTCTTTCTCTGATGCCGGCTCAGGTGGTATTTGTCCTGAGAGAATCACAAAGGAAGAAATCGCCACATCTCTAAGAGCAATGTGAGAACAACCGGCCAGGAGAAATGCTGTCGTCATGAGTTTAAAGCTTTAAGACACTTCAGCTCCCATAAATCATAGCATTGCAGGGCTAGACAGACACTTGGAAATCATCCTGTCCAGTCTGCCCATGAAAAAAAATGCATTCCTTGGGGGGGTGCTTTCTCCCACAGCACATTCATTCTGCGGATGTGTGGTCCAAGGTCACAGAAATGGTAGCAGTTCTCGGATCAGAACCCAGCACTCCAGCCCCTACCCAGCATCCACTCAGCAGCTCACGCTGAGCTGAGATGGCCGAGAAAGAATGAGTTACTGTCTCCAGGCTATCCCATGGACTGCAACAGGTGCTATAATTACTTGCCTTCAGAGTAATAAGCCTCTGTAATAAGTATGTAACGTGGAAGTGTTATTCGGCCCATTAACCCTCAGTAAACATTGTCTAGCTGTACTCTCCCAGGCCCAGCCCCTGCTGCACTGCCCATCACTTGGGAGCCTAAGTAACAGCACTTCTTACAGAAAGACAAGGGCCTGCCAGATGTGACTAGATCACAAGAATTATCACTGAACGCTGGTTAAATATAAAAGTAGTTTTTCATGACATTCCCATCTGCTGTGTGTGTGTGTGTGCACGCACGTGTGTGTTTGAAATGTGAAGAATGACAGCAATAATGTTATATAGATAGTCATATGACAATTGTGTGCTGAACATCTACTCCGAGGAGGGCATTGTGAGAGGAATTTTGCTCCAGAAACAATGAAGCCTAAATGCTGCAAGAAAGCATAGTGTGAACACAGTGGTCTGAGACTGCCAGGGAGAGAGCACAGTGAGGTTTCAAAGGGGATAAGGAGTGGGCAGAAGAAGAATCAAATAAGCCTTCAGGAAATTGATGATATTTGAGTGGTTTTTAATTCTCAGACACCTGAGAATTTTTAAAATCAGAAATGGAGAGAATATTTCAAGTAGAAAACATAGCTTGAACCCAGATGTTGAGTTTTAGAAAAGCTTAGAAAATAGCAGACAATAGCTGTCTTATACATATAATTTAGAAGAAGCACAAAAGAGAGGAGAAGGCCAATTTTAGGAAACTGTTAACGTAAGGATATATCATTACAGGCCAATCTCATGTGTTGAACACAGATAAAAAAAATTATAAATAAGAGCAATTTAATTCAGAAGGATATTGAAATAACTACATTGTCACTAATGAGCCTTACCTAAGGAATGCAAGGATGGTATGAAGCTTTAAAATCTGTCATTATAGGTCTAGCACAGTGGCCCATGCCTATAATCTCAGCACTCTGGGAGGCCAAGACAGGTGGATCTTGAGCCTAGGAGTTCAAGACTAGCCTGGGCAACATGGTGAAACCCCATCTTTACCAAAAATACCAAAATTAGACAGTCTTACAACATGGCCTCAAAGTAAATAAACAAATCAAAATTTAAAAACAAATATATGAATATAATTTAACACAGGGATTATAGGAAAAATAACAATATGATTAGTTCAGTAGGTACAGAATCAGTGATTAATAAGCTTCCACATTTATTTATAATTTAAAAAATAAAGCCAAAAGCCTCTTATTGAGCTAGAAATGGGGGGAAAATGCTGCTGAAACCTAAAAAAAATATCATATTGAGAGTGAAATAGGGAAGTCTTTCCAGTAAAGTTCTAAAAGAGGTAGGAATGCTTGCTATCACATTATTATCCAACATTTATATTTGATTTTTTTTGTTAGTTAATACAAGAAAAAGAAAAAATAGACATAAGAATCAAAAAAACAAACAAAAATTTTAGTATTTTCAAAAGTTATGACAATCTATGTAAAAAAAAAAATCCAAGGAGAGGAACATATAAATTTTTGGAACTAAAAAAAACGCATTCAGAGTTCAATGGCTTTTAGTTCTAAAACTTTTAAACACAAAATCCACATTCTCAATACAAAATCCACATTTTAAAAAATCTGTAAGTTTCTATAAGCCAAAAAAATCTTACAAGATGTTATAGGAAAAACATTTGTTGCTCGTTCCTAACAGCAACAAATTTATGAAAGAATATTAATAATTGCTTACACTCATTGAGCTCTTACCATTGTTCCAATATTTGCATTTTCTACCTTGTTTAATTCTCATGGCAAGTTCATAATCTACGCTATCTAAAAATAAACATAACAAAAGCTTTGTAAGAATTTTACAAACAAAATTATAAAGTGTTATTAAAGTGCATAAAGGACTCAGGCAAATGGAAATATAAGTCATATAGTTCGATGAGAAAACTGAACATCTAAATGTCATAAACATAAAACATCCCCAAATTAATTTGTAGATTTATATTTATTTATTTATTATTATACTTTAAGTTCTGGGCTATATGTGCAGGTTGTGCTGGTTTGTTTAGATATATGTGCCATGGTGGTGGTTTGCTGCATCTATCTCCCCATCATCTACATTAAGTATTTCTCCTAATGCTACTCCTCCCCAATCCTCCCACCCACTGCTATTCCTCCCCTAGACCCCATCCCCCAGGTCCCAGTGTATGATGTTCCCTTTCCTGGGTCCATGTGTTCTCATTGTTCAACACCCACTTATGAGTGAGGACATGTGGTGTTTGGTTTTCTGTTCTTGTGTCAGTTTGCTGAGAATGATGGTTTCCAGTTTGATCCATGTCCCTGCAAAGGACATGAACTCATCTTTTTTATGGCTGCGTAGTATTCCAAAGTGTGTATGTGCCACATTTTCTTTATCCAGTCTAATATTGATGGGCATTTGGGTTGCTTCCAAGTCTTTGCTGTTGTGAACAGTACCACAGTAAACATACATGTGCATGCGTCTTTATGTATGTTCTAATCAAAGTCCTGACAAACTATTTAAATGAAACTAGACAAACTGATTCTGAAAATCCCACAAAAGAGTAAACATCTAAGAGTTGCTAAATGAGTTGTGAAAAAAAAAAAGAAGAATCTGTTCTATCAGTTACCAAGACAAACCCTATCATAATGAAAACTATAATGTTAGTACAGAAATAGATTAATAGATCAATAGAGAATAAAGATCTCATAGATAGGCCCAAATGGATATAGAAACTTTTTTTTTGAGACAGAGTTGCCCAGGCTGGAGTGGAATGGTGCAATCTTGGCTCACTGCAACCTCTGCCTCTTGGGTTCAAGTGATTCTCATGACTCAAACACCCAAGTAGTTGAAATTACAGGTGCATGCCACCACATCTGGCTAATTTTTAGATTTTTAGTAGAGACAGGGTTTCACTATGTTGGCCATGCTGGTCTTGAACTCCTGGCCTCAAGTGATCTGCCCACTTTGGCCTCCCAAAGTGCTAGGATTACAGGTGGTAGCCACTATGCCCAGCCTGCATATAGAAACTTAATCCATGATAGAGGTGGCATTGCAAATAAACAGAAAAATATAAACCGTTAAACACCTTTACAAATGGTGCTGAAGTAAGGATATAATTTCATTTTTTTCATATATACAAAGCTAATTGTAATATACTATATATACTATGTATATATATACTATGTATATATACCATATATGCTATATATTGTAGTATATGTTGTATAAGTATATATTGTAATATACTTTATATACTAAGTATATATACTATATATACATAATATATATAGTATGTATATATAGTATGTGTATATATATAGTATGTATATATACACATACTATGTATATATATATAGTATATGTATATATATAGTATGTATATATACACATACTATGTATACTTAGTATTCATAGTGTATACATATATGTATACACACAAAGCTAATTGTAATATACTATATATACTAAGTGTATATACTGTATCTATATATAGTATATATATACTAAGTACATATAGTATATATGTATGTACAAGTATATATATTATATATATAATATATATATTTTTTCTTATATATATTTTTTCTGTTGTCTATGTTGCATTAAGGCAGCTATATATACTATGTATTTATAGTATATTACAATTAGCTTTGTATATACTACATATACTATGTGTATATACTACGTATATATACTATGTGTATATACTACGTATATATACTATGTGTATATACTATGCATGGATACTATGTATATACTATACAATTAGCTTTGCATATAAGAATAAAATGAAACTATATCCTCACTTCACACCTTACCCAAAAATAAAACAGATGGAGCAAAACCTAGATGCAAAAAGAAAACTTTAAATCTATTAGAAGAAAATGTCTTTGAAGCTTCAGGCTCAGGCAAGAGTTCTTAGTAAAGATCCCTCTGCTCCCCAAACTAAAAAAATTCAGCAAATGAAACATTAATGTTTGCTTAATTTCACTTTTATAAGCCTTTTGTGAACAAAATTAAAAGGCAAAACCATAGACTGGAAGTAGCTATTTGCAGCATACAACTGAGTTTGTGTCTAAAATACATAAAGAATTTTCAACATCAATAAGAAAAGGACAAAGAGCCAACAACAAAAGAACCATATGAACAAAATAGAGAAATGACAGAAAAGAAATAAGAAATGACCAGTCTGGTGCACATGGGAGGAGAGCCTCAACCTCACTCACAGTCTGGAATTGCAACTAGTAACCACGAGATGTCATTTCAGAGCATCTGTGGAGGAAAGTTTAAAATCTGATAATACCAAGTGTTGGTGAAGGGTGCATACGCTACTGCTGGAAAAGTATTGAAGTGGCATCATTTGTCTGGGGTAATACCCAACATTCGTTGCCTCATACCAAGGAAATCAATCACACAGACACATCAGTGTGAGGTTAAGAACAGAAGTTTAGCAGGTGGAAGAGAAGAGCTGTCTGTCCAGAGAGAAGTCCTGGAGAAAATGGGTTGCTGCTTCTGCAGTGAAATGCAGGTTTTATAGATGGTGGTATCTGATTTACATAAGAGGCATGAAAGGTTGGTTGGACCAGGTGCGCCTCTTGCATAGCACTCAGAAGAACTGGTTATGACTAGGTGTGACATTTGCATAGCATGGGAAGAAGTTGCTGGCCCTGCCGTAATCTTTTATTATGCTGATGGGTTATCTATCTAGTTGATGCCATATTGCCTGCTTTTTTACTGTACACGTGGTGACAAAGAAAAGGGAAGATGGAGCCTCCATGTTGAACATGCCTGGCTCTCAGGTAGCCACCTTCTATTGACATAGCTGCTGGCATTCACCTGTGCAAGTTTCCAACTTGCTTATCTATATCTGTGCCTCGATTTTTCTGGCTGCTCTTTGTTAGAAAAGAAATGATTTGAGGGCTGTTTTTAGTTAAAAGGGAAATCCCACGAGGACTCTGTTACCCTTACTGTCTGCCTAAATAATTCCTATCTCCCGTATCAGTATGCTGTAACTACAAGCTACCTGGCAGTGCCTTATTAACCAACAACAACAAAAAAATGCATGCACTAGAATCCAGCAATCCCATTACCTGAAACAAGTTCTCCCCCATGTGCCTAAGGAGATGTGCATGAAGATGTTCATTGCGGCATTGTTTACTCTGGGAAAGAAAATGAAAACTTAGAATTGATTAAAATGTCTATAAATAGGAGAAAAGAGCAATGGGCTATATTCATAAGATGCATCACTTAACCCAGTTAAGAGAATGAAGTACTGAAAATTCTCAAAAACCTAATAGTGAATGATAGCAACAACAGAAAGAAATTGTAGAATGAAACGTATATATGCAAACAAAGGCATATATTGTCATTGACATGCATGTATGCAAAAGAATTTTAAAAGTCCACTTGAAGGATACTCAGTAAATTCCTTAAGAAGGAGTGCTGCCTGACACCTGGCATTCTGACACATTATTGTAAAGATGAGTGTGGAGGAAGAGCAAATGTTCGCCCTCCCTGCTGGGAGAGCTCCTCCTGGAATTATACGGCTTTGTGCATTCTTTCTGTAGTCTACATTGCATTAGGGCAGCTAAGAAACATCTCATCTTTGTGTGTGGTGGGGGTTGGGTGATAGCCGTGTGTGTGAATAGACCCACCTCCTGAATACATATACTAAATGCTTTCAACTCGGAACTTTGCATACTGCTCAGAGCAGACCCAGGCTATGTGTTGTCATAACAACACACTCAACAATTTGAAATGCAGATTCTCCCTCTTTTGCTCTGATGGAAACTGGTGAGGAATGCAAGATACTTTGTATGGGGCATGAGCCTGTTTGAGTTCAAATGTGGTATTAGAATTCGTTGTATGCCCAGTGGAGAAGAAAATGTGTGATTTATAAAGCATCTAAACCAAGCAATCACATAGATTTTCAGAAAGTCCTGTCCATTCAGATTATAAAGTTTTGACAATTAAAATCCACTTTAAGTCTTGGCAGCCCTGTAAGAGTAGTTTTGTGTTGTGTTGGAGAAGAAATGGGAGAGGCAGTGGGATAAACACTCTGGCTCTAGAGTCCAAAAGACCTGCTTCACCACTTCCTAGCTGTGTATCATTTGGGCAAGTTACTTACCGTATTAGTCAGCACCTTCCAGAAAAACAGAACCAATAAAATGTGTGCACATATCTGTGTGTTTATACAAAGACAGAGAGGGAGAGATTTATTATAAGGAATTGGCACTCACAATATTATAGAGGCTTACAAGTTCCAAAGATCTTCAGGGTGAGTTGACAAGCTGGAGACCCCAGAGAGCCCATGGTGTAATTCCAGTTCAAAGACCAGCCAGCTCAAGACCCAGGAAGAGCTGATGTTTCAGTGTGAAAGCAGACAGGAGGCATTTTCTCTTATTTGGGGGAGGGTCAATATTTTTGTTCTATCCAGACCTCCAAGGAATTGGTTGAAGCCCACCCACATTAGCGAGGCCAGTCTGTTATCCACAGTCTACTGATTTCAGTGTCAATCTCGGATGGTTAATGTGTACGCAAAATGAGAAGGAATGATTAAGGCCTATTCCACAGTACACAACAGGGTGACTATAGTCAATAATAACTTCATTGTATACTTGAAATAACTTAAAGGATGTAATTGGATTGTTTGTAACTCAAAGTATAAATGCTTAATGGGATGGACACCCCATTCTCCACAATGGGCCTTTTTCATATTACATGCCTGTCTCAAAATATCTCATGTATTCCATAAGTACATACACCTACTGTGTACCCACAAAATTGTTTTCAAGAATTTTTTAAAAATAAAAATAAAAATTACATTTAGAATACCATCAATCAACAAGTGGATAAAGAAACTGTGAGAGATATATATATATACACACATACACACACACACACACACATATACACACACACACACACACACGATGTTATAATACTCAGTTATAAAAAGGAATGAGTTAATGGCATTGGCAGCAACCTAGATGGGATTGAAGACTATTATTCTAAGTGAAGTAACTCAGGAATGGAAAACCAAATATCACATGTTCTCACTCATAAGTGGGAGCTAATCTATGAGGACGCAAAGGCATAAGAATGACACAATGGACTCTGGGGACTCGGGGGAAAGGGTGGGAAGGGTGTGAGGGCTAAAAGATTACAAATTGGGTTCAGTGTATACTGTCTGGGTGATGGGTACACCGAAGTCTCACAAATCACCACTAAAAAACTTATGTAACCAAATACCACCTGTTCCCCCAAAACTTATGGAAATTAACAAATTTAAATGAATGAATGTAAATCCCATCCTAAAGCACCCTCTCAGAAATAGCCAGAATAATGTTGGACCAAATAGCTGGATGCCCTGTGGCCCAGTCAACTTGTTGTGTTGGCGCATAAAATGAGCCATCACACTCACGCTCTCTGTGTCTTGGTTTTCTCAATTGTAAAAGACAGCTAATAATAGTAGATGGCTTATAGGCCTGAAGTGAGAAATAAATAAGCTACTACACATAAAGTGTGAACAGAAGAGCTGAGACTTAGCAGGCACTCAATAGCTGTGTACCAAATGAATTTCTAGTTTTTCGAGTCATCTATGAGTACCCCCAAAATAGATCGCTTAGTTTGCTTGCTTTTATGCTTTATAAAAATGGTAGCTTCAGAGACTTGCTTTTGTTCACTCAAAATTATACAAGCAACATTTGTATTCAGATACTACTGAGACTATTCATCCCGTTGATGGACATTTGGGTCATTCCTCATTTTTCCATTTTCAGCAAGGTTCCTGTGATTTTTTCTCTTGTCCATTGCAGCAAAGACTCACCTCTGGGATTTTCTCTAGGACCTGGGAGAGGAATTGCTGGGTCATAGGATAGACAAGTATTTAATTTTACAAGGTCAAACTCAATTATGTCCCAAAGTACTCAGTTTGTTGAATGAGACAATAGTGATCAGATATTCTTCTGCTGGTCATTAAAAGAAGTTCTTATAAAGACTATCCAACAGGCAAAAGAATCTTGTCATGTTAAATGGGGGGGAAAGTGGGCATGTAAAGTTAAGTGTGATTGTAGCTCCATAGAAAAGAAGGGGGGAGGCAAAGCTATATAATATCAGAGTTGCAAGAGAAAGCATGGACAGGGTGTGAAATCAGACAGATCTGGGGTCAAGCCTCCACCTGTCCACCTGTGAGACCTTCAGCCAGTTTCCTGACTCCTCTACACTCATGTGATGTTATTTTTAAGTGAGAATCATCACACCTAACTTAGATTGTTGCATAAATCGTTACCATGAATATAGCAAATTCTCAACATGTACCCCAGAACCTAAAGAACAATTAAAACAAAAAGATAATGAGATAAAAAGGAGGAAAAAGGGCTACCAAATATTAAATGAAATTTGAAATCTAATGATTACACGCAATGTTGGCATTGTTTTGTATCCGAATTTTACAAAATTCGGGTGAAAAGACATTTTTCTTTTTTTCTGACAATGCACTCATTTGACTGTGGATTGGGATTAGATACCCCAAAATGTACTGTTAATTTCATTCATAATTATATTTATGTAAGAAGATAACCATAGGTTCCAGAGATGAATATTAAAGTATCTAGGATCAAAATGATACGAAGTTCGAGAGCTGATTTACAATGTTTTAGCAAATATAAAAGAAGGCAGGTAAATACAGCATGTCTAGTTAAACTATGACAGGTTTCTAATGCTAACGATAAGTATGTGGGAATTCATAATGCTGATCTCTCTGTGTGTAAGAAAATATTATTGAAAAAATCCAAGTTTAAATACATAGTTTTCTTTAAAGCCCATTTTTCATGCATCACCTTTCAAAACTCACAGCCATTCTTTATGCATACTTTGACCACCACGGTTTTGTGTAAAGTCATGTGTATCAAAGGTTGTATAATTTCCAGTCCCTAAGCCACTGTCACTTACCTAATGGGTGCAAAGAGCTGTAGAGAATAATAAATGAATTAGAAACTCTGAAAAAAACACATATGTGCATCTGAATGATTACTGAGGCTTGTGGTAGGTCTTCAGTTATGAGTGGTTCGGTTTTTCTACTTTTAGAGCTCCTGGAAAGTGATTATATTGCTTTCAAAATGGGAAAATCAATTTGTTTTTTAGACATTTCATTATTTGTTACTTTATGTGGGTTCCTTATGCTACTTTTATTTACTCACACACTTCTCAATTCAATTTATCACATCTGTGGGGAGCTGGGTGAAGTGATTGGCTTTAGTTAAAGCAGGCAGCAGGTACCTGATTCACCAGAGGGCTGCCTCTCAGGCCAGATTTTGCACAAGGTGAGACTGATCCCCAGTTAGGACCTATTCAGGTAAGAAATCTCTTGATTTGGTCATAACTAAAAGTCCTCTCTGTAAATGTTTAAGTTTTCCCATTTTTGTTGGGGTCTGGATTTTCTGAATATTAGAGTTTATGCATGAGAAGGAGGAAAGGATTTAGGCCCATGAGCCAAGAGGGAGGTATCTTTCAGGTTTTGAAAACATCACAGCCTAATTGCAAATCTGTTCTGGGCATAGAGGGAGTCTCTCGAGCATCTGCAGCTTTGGTGTGCTCCTTCATCCTTCTGGTAAATACTCACTATCCAGCACTGTAGATGCCACAGTTACAGAGGAGGGAAGGCCAGATGTGTTCATCAGCTTGGACTGCTATAACTAAAACCAGAGGCTGTGTGGTTTAAACCACAGACGTGTATTTTCTGACTGTTCTCAAAGCTGGAAGTCTGAGACCAGAGTATGGGCCTGGTCAGGTTCTGGTGAGGGCCCATTGTCTCTCTGTGTCCTCATACAACAGAGAAAGAGAACAAGTCCTCTGATTTACCTTCTTTTAGAATACTAATCCTATCAGATCAGGGCCTCACCTGTATGACCTTAATTACTTCCGTAGAGGCCAAATATGATTGTGTTTGGGGTTAGAGCATCAACGTATGAATTTGGGGGGAGAGGGGACACAATTCAGGCTGTAGCCCCAGATAAGGTCCCTGCGTCATCTATTCTAGAGGGTATGACAAACCACAAACAGGTACACAAATAAATAATCAAGGCAAATAGGAATCATGATCAGTTCTATGAAGGAAATGAAAAGGATGGGATAGAGAATAATGGAGATGGGGGTTGTTTTATGGAGATGGAGTCAGGAAGGATCTTGCAGAGGAGATAATGTTTAAGCTGGGATCAGAGGATGGACAAGGGCCAACTGTGGGAAAACATTCCAGCGAGAGGAAATTTTTTCGGTGCAGAGCCTTTATTCAAGAAAGATCATGGTGTGTTCTGAGAACTTTTGGAAAGGCCAGCATGGCTACTGTGGGGTGATTCAGAAGACAAACCTCTTGTACAAACAGCTACAAATGCTTGACAAAATACAGCGGGCATTACTTTAAATGCATAGATGAGCACTCCAGAAAAAAAAGTTATTCTGGGAACCAGAAACAAAGGAGGAAGTGAAAAGCCATCTTGATGACACAGGGATTAGAATTTTTAATGCCTGGAAAGGTAGAGAGATTGATGTCTTAGACTCAAGAGAAATGAATATATTCACATGAAGCCAGAACTCTGGGAGGGCTAATAATAGCAACGCTGTGAAAGGGTGGATGGAGGAAAACTACCTGCCTGTCCAGGAAGACACCAAGAGCACTTGAGTTATTAATGTAGATTCTGTTAAAACAAAATAATTCTCTGAAAATTCATACCAAGAACTTGATCTCACATAAGCTAAAATGTATACTACCCACACTACCCCAGAAGCCCCAACTTGAAAAGGAACTTAAACACTGGTACCAAACAGTAATATCTATGGGGAACCTATAAGATGCCAACACAAAACAGCCAGAGAGACATACACCCTCAATCCAGGACACACAAAATTCCCGTAGATAAAACCCTGCCGAAAATGAGCTTTCAATCTCAAATTACAAATGTACGAGGAAAAAGTTCACCATGTGCAAGAGTCAGAAATTACAGCAAACTGATGGACTAGACACTTCCTTTGAAAACTCCTAACAAAAGAACTATCTGAAAGACAATACTTTTAGAATAATTATAATCATAAGCTGGACCATTGAAAAACAGAATATAACAAATACGCTAAGAGAGAAAGTAGGACAGATTTTTAAAAATAACAATCAGGTTTCTAGATTAAAGTCATAATTAAATCAAAACTGTCTGATGGTTTGAATAGCAGATTAATCAGATATGAAAAACAATCAGCTGGAGGACAGATATGAGGAAGTTACTCAGACTGTGTTTCATAGAATTAAAAGGCAAAAAGCATGAGAGATCAGTTAAATAGAACAGAAGATTAATAGGAAAAGTCCAATTTATTTATTTATTTATTCATTTTGAGACAGGGTTTTGCTCTGTCACTAAGGCTGGAGTGCAGTGGCACGATCATGGCTCACTGCAATGTCTGACTACCAGGTTCAAACAATTCTCGTCTCTCAGCCTCCTGAGTAGCTGGGACTACAGGCGCATGCCACAATGCCCAGCTAATTTTTGTATTTTTGGTAGAGATGGAGTTTCACCACGTTGGCCAGGCTGGTCTTGAACTCATGGCTTCGAGTCCACCTCTGTCTCCCAAAGTGCTGGGACTATAGGTGTGAGCCACCATTCCTGGCCCAATTTACTTTTTTTTTTTATTATTGCATTTCAGGTTTTGGGGTACATGTGAAGAACATGCAAGATTGTTGCATAGGTACACTCGTGGCAGTGTGATTTGCTGCCTTCCTCCCCATCACCTATATCTGGCATTTCTCCCCATGCTATCTCTCCCCAACTCCCCACTTCCTACTGTCCCTCCCCTATTTCCCCCCAACAGACCCCAGTGTGTGATGCTCCCGTCCCTGTGTCCATGTGTTCTCATTGTTCAACACCCATCTATGAGTGAGAACATGCGGTGTTTGATTTTCTGCTCTTGTGTCAGTTTGCTGAGAATGATGGTTTCCAGGTTCAACCATGTCCCTACAAAGGACACGAACTCATCATTTTTGATGGCTGCATAGTATTCCATGGTGTATATGTGCCACAGCTGGGAATTTTCAGAATGTAGATGATGGACATGCATAGTAGGTTGAATCGTGGCCACCCAATGACAGCAAGTTCTAATCACTGGGACAGTTAAATGTTGCCTGATAGGGAAAAGGACCTTCTCAGGTGTGAAAAAATTAACGATCTTGAGATGGAATTCATATCCTGGATTACCCAGGTGGGCCCTGAATACCGTCACAACTGTCCTTATGAAAGGAAGGCAGGGAAGATTTCACACAGACACACACAGAGGAGAAGGCAATGTGAAGGAGGACCCTGGAGAGATTTGAAAATGCTGGCCTTGAAAATGAGGGTGATGTGCTTAATAATCAAAAGATGCCAACAGCCACCAGAACCCGAAAGAGGCCGGGCACGGATTCTCCTCCAGAGCCTGCGGAGGGAGCACAGCCCTGCCAACACCTTGATATTGACCCCAGGACACTGACTTTGGACTCCTGGCCTCCAGAACTGGAAGAGAATAAACTTCTATTGTTTAAGCTGCCAAGTTTGTGGTAATTTGTTTCAGCATCCTGAGAAAACAAACACAACATATATGGATAGATTGAGAATGAACATCAAGTTACGGGAAGGATAAATAAAAATAAATCTACAGCTAGACACACTCCAGTGAAATGAGAGAATGCCAAATACAGAAAAACAACCTTGAAAGCAACTGGAAAAAGTACAGGGGCAATGACCAGAATGACAGCATGTTTTTCAAAACCTTAAGGTAGCCCAGAAGACAATGGATAATGTCTTCATATGGTCTACAGAAACAAATTCTCATTCAGGAGTGAGGGTAAAATGAAGTCATTTTTCAGGCAGGCAAGGCTGATTTTTTTTGTGAGACCCAGTCTCTCTCTGTCACCCAGGCTGGAGTACAGTGGCACGATCTCTGCTCCATGCAACCTCTATCTCCCGGGTTCAAGCAATTCTTCTGCCTCAACCTCCCAAGTAGCTGGGATTACAGGCATGTGCTACCATGCCGGGCTAATTTTTGTATTTTTTAGTAGAATGGGGTATACTAAAACATGGGTTTCACCATGTTGGCCAGGCTGGTCTTGAACTCCTGACCTCAAATGATCTGCCTTGGCCTCCCAAAGCACTGGGATTACAGGTGTGAACCACAGTGCTCAGCTGGCAAAGCTGAATTCACCATTAGTGGAACTTGTTGAAAGAGCTGCTTCTAAAAGGTATATGCACTTCAGAAAGAAGAACGTACAACCAGGAAAGACACAGTGATGTATGGGAAGAAATATTAAGTAATGAAATGAGAAAACGTGCGATTCAATAGAAAATCAAGCATGAAATGTACAGAACAATGAGTATAATAAAATCATGAGTTGGGACCATATAAAAGGTGAAATGAAAACACCAGACAGTAATAACAAGTAACATAAGACGGAAATCTATGGATTAAAAAGTTCTGGTCTTCTCATTGTTCAGAAGTAGAGGTACTGGTTAATTTCAGATTTTATAAAGTAAAATAGACACATTTAGAGAAATTTGACCAATACAGGAGGTCACAGGAAAGAGGAGGAAAGCGTACGAAGGAAACACGTGACAGAGAGCAAGTGCAAATTAAGACTGGCAAAATAAACCTCAGCGCATCAGTGCATAAATCTCAGTATGTCAAGTATTACACAAATGTAAACAAATGAATCCCACCATTTAAAAGACAACTTTCTTTTTTTTTTTTAGACAGAGTGTTGCTCTGTTGCCCAGGCTGGAGTGTAGTGGTGCGATCTTGGCTCACTGCAACCTCCACCCCCCGGGTTCAAGCAATTCTCCTGCCTCAGACTCCCGCGTAGCTGGGACTACAGGCACGTGCCATCACGCCCTGCTAATTTTTTTGTGTTATTAGTAGAGATGGGGTTTCATCATGTTAGCAGCTATTGTCTCAATCTCCTAACCTCATGATCTGCCCATCTCGGCCTCCCAAAGTGCTGGGATTACAGGCATGAGCCACAGCACCTGACCCAAAAGACAGAAGCTTTAATGAATGAACAAGTTCTATATTCTCTATGCTTTTATAAGAACAACCAAAATAAAAGTACTTAGATATGTAAGAATTAGAAGGAGAAAAAAACCAAAACTTTCATCGCTTACAAAGTTATCTGCATAGAAAACTCAAAGAATTGACATACAAACTGATAAAACTAAACTGAGAATTCAGCAGTTTTGCTGAGAATGAGCTCAAATATACAAAAATCAATTGTATACATTAGGTAAAAAAAATTAGCTCATGTAGTTTTAAAAAGGTACTATATGCACTAGCCATAAAAACTTAAAGGTATCGAGGAATAAACTTTTATGGAGATATGTATGAAACTTTATTAAAATACATAAGCAAAGAGAACAAAATCTAGAGAAAGGAAGGGCTGGGTGATAGTTCCTGTTCATTAGTACAAAGAATCAATATTATAAAATGAAAATACTCCCAAACCAGTCTGTAAATTTAATATAATGCTCATGAATAGAATTATAATAATAGAATTTTTCATGGAAGTTATATTTGCCAAAGCAAGGACCCAAAATAATTTTTAAAAAGAACAGTATGAGGAGGAGACTTTCCTGCCTGGATATCCAGGCATCATAAAATTGTAGTCATTAAGACAGTGTGATATTGACTCAGGAATAAACAAATCAATCAATGGACTGAAATGAATGCTCAGATTTAATCCCATATATAATATATAAAATATATAAATATATATAATATCACACATATATAATAAGTTCTTTGTATTTTTATATATCATGTATAGGATTAAATCTGAGCATTCTATTTTCATTTATTGATCTATTTGTTTATATATATAATATATTACATATATATGCACTTAATCTATGATAGAAGTGACATCATAAATTACTAAGAAAAAAGATGGACTGATAACAATTAGTGCTGGGATTGCCATTATTCCATACGGAAAATAATTAAATTAGATCTTTACCTCAAAACAGAAAGAGGGAGACCTTTAAAATGCATTTAAGAGAAAATAAAGGAGACTATTTATATGACCGCTTGGTAGAGAATTGCTTTTGGAAATACACATGATAAAGAAAATATGGTAATCTGGTGACATTAAAATCATCTAGAAAACAAAAGCTACTGCAAAGAAAGTAAAATGTAAATCACACAGTGAGAGTAGATACATTTTAAAAGTTGGCATCTGGAACATACAAAGATATATCCACAATTCGGGGAGAACATGACTCAATAGAATGGAAGGTAAAGGGTATGCACTGAAAATTCACAAAAGACAAAATATGAATGGCTTGTAAGCATATAAAAAATGTTTGACCTCATTAGTAATCAGGAAAATGCAAAGCCAAACAAGATCTTTTCATTCCTAGCATGCCTGGCAGGGACCGTCTCCCCAGATGCTACAGGCAGGAAGCCAAGGTGGAGAAATGTCCAGGGCCCGTAACATGCTTTGCACTAGATTGGCAAAAATGAAAAACGACAACACCAGGAATTGTTGAGGATGCAGAAAAACAGGAATTCTTACACCCTGTCCATGAAAGAGCAAATGAGTTTAAGTTCCAGAGGAATTTGGCAATATTTAGTAACACTGGAGATGTACATGTTCTAGTTTTCAGCATTTCCATTTCTAAGAATATACTCAAAAAAGACTCCCACGTGTTCCTAAAGTAACTGGTAAAGCCAAAGAGTATTTATTGCAGCACATTTGTCATACCAAAAAAAAAAAAAAAAACTTTTGTGGTGGGGTGGAGGCGGGGAGGAGAGGGAGAGTCTAGAATTCACTAACCAAAAAATAAATGCATAACTCGTAGTGCGCTCACGTGACGTTGTACTATACAGCAGTGAAAATGATTGAACTAGGACTCTATGCGTCAACATGGATGAAACTGTAGAAACATTCTTAGCAAAAAATAAAAGCTTCAGAATGATTTCTTCAGCATGATGCCAATTTAGTAAGTTTGAAAAAATGTAAAACAGTCTTATATGCACATACCGTGCATATGTGTGTGCGTGTGTGTATTATATACAAATGTAGCAAAAATAGAAAGCCATGCATAGGGATGATAAACATCAATCCCTCTGGGAGGGTTGGAGGAGAATAAGATCAAGAAGGAACACAGAAGCCAGGAGTGGTGGCTCACTCTTGTAATCCCAGCATTTTGAGAGGATGAGGCAGGTGGATGACCTGAGGTCAGGAGTTCGACACCAGCCTGACCAGTATGGTGAAATCCTGTCTCTACTAAAAAAATACAAAAATTAGCTGGGCATGATGGTGCACACCTGTAGTCTCAGCTATCTGGGAGGCTGAGACAAGAGAATTGCTTGAATCCAGGAGGCAGAAGTTGCAGTGAGCCAAGATCACATCACTGCACTCCAGCCTGGGCCACCCAGCAAGACTGTGTCTCAATAAAAAATAAAAAGAAGGAATACAGAGGGAGGTTTAATTGTATCTACAAAACTTTAATGCTATTAAGTAAGTAAGTAAAGCAATTAGACAACGTGTTGAGGTGTAGCAAGGTCGATGATGAATGTAGTGTTAGCTACATTATTCTCTTTGTTTTCTTTGTCTACCTGAAATATTTCATTATAAAATATATTTTTTTAATTAGTAAAAGTAGGAAAACCAATCCAGAGGCTCTTGTATTGATCTAGACAATATGTAGATTCGGCTCACTAGGATTAGGGAAGATGGAGAAGTGGACAGAACCATTAGATACTTTGGAGGTAAAATTGAGGGTCTTAGGTAAATTTGCTCTCTCAGAGATATAGCATGTATGATAGATGAAGCCATTGTCCTGTCCCTATTCTGTGGACCTTTTTGGGAGCTCCAGCTGATTTCCAACTAACAGCATCTCACGGCTGGGCTGAGGGTTCTTCCCCAGCCCTGGACCCCCACCCATTGAACGCTGTGCTGCCCCCATGCAGTAGACCAGATGTCCCAAGGAATGCAGCCATCAACCAGTGGCCATGAAGAATGGCTGTGTGAATACCCCAGCCCCTCGCCTCTGGACTGGGATCATTCTGAGGCTTGTGCTGCTTTGTGCAGTTTCCCATGAATTTCAGCATCCCACGGTGGCAGGTGTGCTTCCCACCATGGAGGTGCATGCCCACTCAGCATCTCCATGATGCCACTCTCAGTCTGGCAAAGGGAGGATGGAAAAGACAAACTCCAGGGGCTGTGGTCAGGCAGATGGGGAGATGCCACATGCAGAAGACAGAAAATACAGCTGAGGGGCAGAGACAAAAGTGGGCTGCTGAAGAGGTTGCAGAGAAAAGACGTTGCCCTCCATAGGCAGCTGCAATATTTTTGGCTCTGGGGCTGTACTAACATTTGCAGCAGTGCCTCATTTGGGGATTTCCTTGACAGCATTAGGAGCTAAGCACCCCCTGATTATGTGCCATCCTGTGTCTAACTCCATGGGAGCGTCATTTATATGCATTCACATTCCAGACATGTCTACAGAGCAGGACTTAGCACTGACGGCTTCTGTTTGGATATAAAATATTATGGAACATCACTAGAGAGTGACTTCTTGATACAGAATCACGTAACAGTAGAGATTCTGCAAAGTGAGACTTTAGCAGTAAATTAGAAAACATTTGCCTTGATAGTAATATAAAAAAATGAATTGCTGGCTGGATGCAGTGGCTCACACCTGTAATTCCAGCACTTTGGGAGGCCAAGGCAGGTGGATCACCTGAGGTCAGGTGTTCAAGACTAGCCTGGCCAACGTGGTGAAACCCCGTCTCTACCAAAACTACAAAAATTAGCCGGGTGTGGTTGTGGGCACTTGTAATCCCAGCTACTCAGGAGGCTGAGGCAGGAGAATCACTTAAACCCAGGAGGTGGAGTTTGCAGTGAGCCGAGATCATGCCACTGCACTCTGACCCGGGTGACAGAGCGAGACTCTGTCTTGAAAAAAAAATGAATTGCTTAAAATTTTAATTTTATTATATCTAGGCAAAAAGTAGAAAAAAACGGCTGGACATGGTAGTGACTCATGCTTATAATTCCAGCACTTTGGGAAGCCAAAGCAGGAAGATCACTTGAGATCAGGGGTTCAAGACTAACCTAGGCAACATACAACATAACGAAACCCATTCTTCCTACACACACACACACACACACACACACACACACACAAAATATATACATTAATAGATACACACAGACACACACACATATACACACAAACAAAATACATACATCCATAGATATGCACACGCAAAAATTAGCCAGGTGCAGTGGCATGTGCCTGTGGTCCCAGCTACTTGGGAGGCTGTGCTGGGAGAATCGCTTGAACCTGGGAGGCAGAGGTTGCAATGACCCAAGATTACACCACTGCACTCCAGCCTTGGCAACAGAGCCAGACTCTGTCCTCTCTCCACCACCACCCCACCAAAAAAAAATACTTCTAGGTACACTCTGCATGTATTATTCCATTGATGGAATGACACTCCACTATTAACCATGGCAATTTTAAAAAAGCTAAATCTACTCCACCTGGCTACTGAGTTAACCCAATTGTTTTATTTATTTATTTATTTATTTATTTATTTTTTATTGCATTTTAGGTTTTGGGGCACATGTGATGAACATGCAAGATTGTTGCATAGGTACACACATGGCAGTGTGGTTTGCTGCCTTACCAGCAAACACGTTACAGGGAGGTTCTTGGCATTTCTCTGGCTGCTGATCTGGAAGGAAAGATACTTAATTTGACTTCACCTTCACAGAAACGTGAATTAATAAGTCTATAAGGAAAACAATTTCGGCTTCTCAGTCTACAATGTATTTGTTCAGTGCCATGGAGTCAATGAAACACATCAGCTCAAATGATCATCACTGAAGTGAGCCTGGGATAATGGCCCCTCCTGGCTGGCTGGAGTAAAACCAGAGAAACAAGTGGCTTCTATAAGCACAGGCTGTGCAAGGGAGACTAGGAAAGAACAGCCTTGATCTTTGGGGCATCAGAAAAAGACTGTCATCTGAAACGGAACCACAAGAAACCTACATAGAAAAATTTGCCATCTCTAGACACGTCTATCCCAAGAGATGGTCCACACAGAATTATGGGTGGAACCAGGGTATATCCTGTGGGTCCAATGGAGGCAAGAATTTCTAAAAATAAGAACCTTAGAAAGATCTTACTATTAAACATAGTGTTGGTGAGACATTAGGGCTCAAATTCAGGAAGATCTGAGTTCAGATTTTCAGCTCCACAAATTCATAACTACATGACCCTGGCAGGTTATTTAACCTCTCTGAGTGCTGATCTCCTCCCCTGTAAAGTCTAAAGCCATGCAGGCTCGTTGTGATGATTAACGGAGATAACATTCGTAAAGTGCTTCTCACCACGCCCGGCACGTAGGATGCGCTCAGGAGAGTGGCCGCTCTTTCATTATTACTGTCAGCATGCAACCAATGGAAATGACATTTTACCTCTATGTTGTAAGTTTTCTGGTGGAAAGTGACTTTGTTCTTGGTGCAAGGGAAATAATATTGAAAATTAGGAACTGGACAGAATTTATTAGCATCAAGCAAGGAAAATGACTTTGCCTCTAGAGAGCAAGGCTTGATCTTTGGACAATTAATCTGACTTTCCTAGCCAGAAGGAGGGCATTTTTCAGGAGATCAAATGCCTGTCTTCTAATCGTATACTCCCAAAGCAACTTTTAGTCTGTGATCTGATCTCTCAAGTAGGGCAGGCCAAAGAACTCTCCCTACCTCTGAAACCAGACATTTCTCCCACTGGAAATCATGAAATTAGCCTCCAGAGAATCCGTCAGAGTCTTGTGAGTTTGGTTATCATGAGTCAGTCACCAGTACACTTCTGTGTGTGCAAATAAAAATCAGGCTTCTGCACCTGCAGAAATGATGGCTGGATGGGGACTTGTGGGGACCACGTCCATGCCCAGAAACTGTCCCCCTGTGAAGTCTTGTCTGAAAACGTCTAGCCTGCCATCCGATGCAACTGTCAATAATGAGTGTTCAATAAGCACGTGGAAAAATACACAGATGCTATATATTTTTATTCCTATCTGAACTGTATTGAGCATTTTCAATAGGAAAACGTTTATCTCTATGTAGCACTCCATCTTTATAAAAGAAATTCTATGCCAGCCTAAGCCAGGCACTGTAATAAATATGACTTATTCAGTTTTCGCAGTGACCCTGTGAGGACAGTGTTCCTGTTCTTATTTTAAAAGTAAGTAAACTGGGGTCCAGAGAAGTTTAACAACTTTCCCAAAGTCATAAAACACAAAAGTGAGAAAGGCCAGGTCTGAACCCTATTCTGTCTGAAGTCCATGTTCTTTGCACCCTGCTCGGTACCCCCTCATCTGTCTCAAAGCCTGAGAAGCCACCATCCCTCCCAGCCAACCTCCTTGTCACTGGACGTGAGTGCCCAAAGCCTGTGCTCTGTCCAAGCCACTCTATGAAGCGCTCACCTCTTCCCTGGACCTACCAGAGGGTTAGGCCAGTTCCCTCTGCATAGGGACTGGTCTTAAACGATGTGCCTTAGATTATAGCTAGAGCTACTACGTCAACTAAAAGGATGTAATTAGTGTGTAATCAACTTGTTATCAATGATAAATAATTGTTTGCCCTCATCATTCAGGGAAGAGCTCCCGGTGAGTTTTGAAATATTCCTTGGAATGATTGGCGGAATGGTTCTTGAATAGCAGGGGACTCCTAGTACTCCATTCGGAATTGGGTGATCGATTGTGTATTATCTTATTCTCCTTTTGTGGCAGGTTTTGTTGGGGGTGCTACCGTCTGTCCTCCAAGAGAGGCTTTGAAGTCTCCGTCCTAAAGGGACATGAGGAAAGCCACAGTGGGAGAAAACACATCCCTGGATCTCTGATTAGGGCTTGGAATGACCTTTCCCATAAAGACCCTACAAAGCATAGTTGACGGTTTCCTTAATGTCACCATATTAGGACAGTGGCAAACTGTGATTCTGAGACATTATGGGTTCAATAAAGCATGTTTCCAAACCGAAGTCTTAGAAACAAGCAGATTCTATTAACAAGTTTGGGAAATTCTGGGTTAAATGCTGTTGAACAAGCGTCTTTATTCAAAACTTCACAGAACCTGATTTTGAGAGTGGGCATGTGACTGCCCAAGAGGAATCTCCCAAACTCTTTTTTACCCCAAAATGTCTCTCCGATTTGGCAACATTCACCTTTCAAAACTGTGTATCATAGATGCAAGTTGACTACACACTATTTACATCCTTGGAATTGATGTAGTAGCTCTAGCTATAACCTAAGGCACATTGTTGAAGACCCATCTCTATGCAGAGGAAACTGGCCTAACTCTCTGGTAAGTCCAGGGAAGAGGCGAGGGCTTCATGGAGTGGCTTGGACAGAGGCCTTAGTCCCCTCCCTGGCCTTTCACTGATTGCACTGGGTCCTGAGGAAACTCTTCCCCTGTCTGAGTAACTAACTACACTGACTGCCCAATGGGCTGGTAAATGCAACAAAGTAACAAATATATCCAGCCTCAGAGCATGGGCCGATCTTCCACCCAATGTCAATATTTTGCAAAGTGAATTTTGCCCACCCCAGTGACTGCGATTTGGAAGGTTTTCTTGAATATTCCTGATGCATACTGGTGAAGGTTCTGAGAAATGTCAGCAGCAAAGGAGCCTGGTGAGCCAATGTGAACCAAGAAGAAGATAGGCAAATTGCTATTTTACCTTTGTTATTTTAAACTGAGGTTGAATTCTGTGTTTTGGCTTTGGTTGGTGAGTTTCATATTCCGGGTTCTGATGAGATGTGATCTGAGTGTGCTTCAGAGAACATCCGTGAACTTCCGTGTTCATTCAGCTATCTACCCTAAAAACGTGCTCAGCATGAAGGCATAGATTAAATCCCTGTAAGGAGCCCAGTGGGGAAGAGCTTTCCCTTTTCCTTCAATAGCACAGGCACACTATGTAAAGTATGAGGCTGGCCCAGAACAAAACGTTACACAGTGCATAAGACACTTCCAGGATCAATCTGCGCCACCCACCCTTTCTAGATTCCCAGTCTTAAGTGATGTTTACTAAGCAGTATTTGTGTGTGTGTGTGTGTGTGTGTGTGTGTGTGTGTGTGTGTGTGTGTGTTCGAGACATAGTCTCACTCTGTTGCCAGGCTGGAGTGCAGTGGCACAATCTTGGCTCCCTGAAATCTCCACCTCCCAGGTTCAAGCGATTCTCCTGCCTTTGCCTCCAGAGTAGCTGGGGCTACAGGCACGTGCCACCACGTGCAGCTAATTTTCATATTTTTAATAGAAACAGGGTTTCACCATATTGGCCAGGATGATCTCAATCTCTTGACCTCGTAATCCACCTGCCTCGACCTCCCAAAGTGCTGGGATTACAGGCATGAGCCACCATGCCCAACCAGTCATTTGTATTTTATTTCTCTGACTTTCTCTTCCTTTGCACTTGCAATGGAAGGAAACAAAAAGAAAAGTCTCATCATATGATTGGAGTTGGCATAGCTGCCCCCTGAAGGGTTGAAAACAGATGATGCTTTCGATTCTAATTCAGCTAGGTAACATCCTTGCATCCAGAAGGTATTGAATATAGAAAGCCTCATCGGTGATAAACTTCTGTTTTGTGGTCCAGGAGGCAGGTGAGTTTCTAAGAGATGGCAGCTCATCTTTCTACGGGCAATGCAAACATTCTTAGGCCATTGTCTGGGTCTCAGGTTCTAATCCCCAAGGCTTTCCTTATGGTTCTAGTAGAAGAGTAATTTCCCTATGGAAGCTCATTGGATTATATTCTCCACCTCTGTTTGACTTCTAACAAGGAAACTCAGATTGAGGCTTCTTTGCCTAAGGCTAACTAATAATAGCAGCCCTTTGTCCACAGCAATGGTTTACTAACTTTCTAGAACAGTGCAAACTTTTGCTCAAATTATCGCCTTTATAAGCAGAAAAAGAAGAAAGTAGCCTTGTAGCAACTTGTTGGAAGATCCTAAGGCCCTATCTACTTAGCACCTGCCCGTCAGGATGTAATTCTTTGGAACCCTGGTGTTCCTTGGAACAGAATTGAGAAACATTGTGTGATGACGATGCTCTGGACGGAGACAGGAAGCTTGGGTTCCCTCCTAGCTTGACCACAAACCCCAGGCTGAAATTGGTCAGATTTAGAGGTCTGCAGTCCCTTTATTTTCTTCTTTGTAAAATGGAGGAACACAGCATATACTCTATTTTTCAGGGGGCCATGATGAGGTACCCAATACTTGAAAATAGCAGCATGGTGATTTTATACGTTGTATTGTGTTTCACATCTGTTCATGTATTTTCTTGTAAAAAGTATCCCTGAAATGGCATGGGGCAAATAGTAGTAAGTATGAAACTCTTTGGAGAAGGTTCCAATGCTATCCAGAAATCCAGGAAGACCTCAGCTCCACACACGGTGCACGGAATAGCAGTGATCATAGCATTTTTGAGACATTTTTGATACCATTTATTAGGCACTTCCCATGCATCAAGCACTACTGGATCCAAATCCTCTTTCCAGCACACGGTCTCTCTGTAACCACACCTAGCGGATTGATTGCTTTGGAATCGAATTCCTTCCTAATTTTCAGTCCATGTGGCTCAGACAGAACTTCCCTTAAAGACCTCGCTCCCAGGTGGGCCAGTGACCTGGGCCTGGACATCAAAGCTCTCTCCCAGGACTTTTGCTGGAACTTTTGGGGGAAGATTGCAAATTCTCCTCTGAGAAGGCAGTCACTAAAGACCACGTAAGCCTGGGACTGTCCACATCAGCCTTGCCAATAAAGGAAAACACACAGACTGAGAATTAAGCCCACACAGAGGGAAATAAAGGAACCAAATACAGATGGGAGAGGCAGAGAGCTGGGCACGTCACTTGAGCCCCTGGTTAGACATGGGCCTTAAGCCAATCCTGGATGCTTCTCTGACCCCATACAACAAATGATACTTGCTTACACTAGCTCCAGTTGAGTTTCTAACACCATCCGGAGTCCCAGCTAACACAGTAAACTGGGGCAAGTAGCTTTGCCTCTCAAAGTCTCAGCATTCTTTTCTAGAAAATGAGAACGAGGATACACACCTCACGACGTGTCATGAAGATTAAAGGAGAAAATGACGCAAAGACCACATCCAACAAATAGTCGTCTCACGATCATTACGCTTCCCATAAGTTGCTTCATTGGATCCTCTCCATGGTTGAGCTCAGATGAAAATTATCTTCATTTCACAGATGAGACAACAGTGGCAGAAAGAAATTAGGCCCTTCATCTAAAGTCAACAGCAAGTAACAGGGCCAGGGTATAGGCCCAGATGAGGCCATTGTCCAGGCATTTTTCACCAATGTACGCTGCTCCCCAGCAAGCGAGCGCCCTCTCCTGCAAGACCAGGCTCACCCACGCATGCGCACAGCCAGCATGTACAGTTGCACGGGGTGTCCACTGCACAGCCATTCACATGGACACTGACATAAATGGCACCCTCTAGAGTTGTGCAGTGCACAACTTGCCCCCCACACAATTGTCCTAAAAGCTACAAATGCCCACAAAAAGGACCCGTAAGGACAGATACCAAGAAGGGATTCTAGATGTTTACCTTGCAAAGAACGCATTCTCTCATCTAACCACACGTCAGCACCTTCTGCCAATTATTCCTGCCTCCTGCGTCTTCAGTCAAAGCCTCAAACCATTCCTATAAAAAGCTCCTAAGCTGCAATACGAGAGAAAAGCAGAGCCAGATAGATTCCCAGGCTCCCCCTGCTTGCTGAGCCACTGCCAACCTGGTCTCTGGGCTGGCAAATATACTTTGGTTTAACATAAGCTATTCTAATATCATAGATAAATCATCTTATATTCCTTGGCTTTCTCCAGCAGGGAAGAAAGTTATGCAAAAGCATATAATGAAAAACCGTAAGTCACTTGAACAAAACAGAGCGCTAAGATACCCGGCCTGGTGGGTTTCTGGGGCTCACTGAACTTGCAGTTTGGTGGGATGCAGAGGAGGTTGGAGAAGGGGTTGATTCATGACCTCAGTGTCTGTATCAGAGGTCAGTCTGAACCCAGCTGGGCAGAGGCTGGCCAAAGCAGGTCCGTGTTCTCACCTTGCATCCACAATGCCTGGCTTTAGAGTCAGGTCGTGGAAGATACGGACTGCCCCTACATCTTACCAAGCCTTAGGAAGCTCCTGCCGGAGCTGGGGACATCTGGAGCACTGGCTGGTCTTCTCATCTCCTGAGTAAAGGCTCTTAGCTGCAATGTCCTCTTGCTACCCTAGAAGCCAGCTTACTTATCAGAAGGTTCATTGTGAGTTCAAGAGTCACCGCAAAATCTCATCCTGCAGAGTCCCAGGAAAACCACTGTCAGATCCTCACGTGTTCCATCTGGGGCTCTAGAAGATAAAACAGTAGTACAGTAAGATAAGACTGTGACATCTACTCAGCCCTGGCAACTGGGTGTGCATGGGCGCTTCCATCAGACAAACTTGGACTTGAATCCCAATCCCACCCCCACTAACTCATTCATTCTTGGACACATTCCACTAAGTGTCCATGAATGAGTGAATGCTGTTCTGAGGCTGCAGTCAGCTGGAGCCTCAGAGCGTTCTGCCTTGGGCCGATCTCACTTGGTGCTCCCAGTGGCCCTGACAAGGGAGGCATTATTTGTCCCATTTTGTAGGTAAGGAGACTGAGACTCAGAAGCTGCAGGATTTATCTCAGGTCACCTGGCTAGTGGGGGGTGGAAATGAGATTCAAGTCCAGTTTGTCTGATTCAAAAGCCCACGCACACTCAACACACTCAGCACCATCTCCCCTGCCCATCCCCCAACTTTCTGGAAAATTTTTTTATCTGGATTTGGCAGGAGGACTGCAACTGCAGCATAAATTGACAGTCTCTGTTCTGAACACGGAGACGACCCGCCTTACTCAGAGTAAAGATCTCCTTTCCTTTCAACCTGCCCGAATTGGCTCTGCCTCATTGGCCTTTCAGCTTCCTCAGACATACCAAACACCTGCCCATGTCATGGCTTTTGCGTCTTTTGTTATCTCTTTCTGGAATATTCTCCCCCCCACCACTACCCCAGACGTGCACCTGGCTCACATACTGACTGTAAAGTTTATTCTCTGTAGGTTTATTGCCGAGTTAAAAATGAGGAAACTGAGGCCACCACAAGAAAATTAGATGCCAATTTATTCAGCTCCCAGGCAAGGTTCTGTAATACGGGGAGAGGGGCCAGGGAAGTCACGCTGATTCTGCTCAGGAGTGGGGTTTTATAGGGAGTAAAGGCGTTCGATTGGATTTGGAGAAACAGGATGTGGACGGGGTGAGCTGCTATTGGTAGGTAGGTGGGACTTCCGGTGGAGTGCAGAGGGTGTGGATTTCCAAGGGTGTGGTTAGGTGCTGAGTGCAGAGGGGATTTCCAAGGGTGGGGTTAGGTGCCGAGTGCAGAGGGGATTTCCAAGGCAGAGCTAGATGATGGGCATATTCTGATAACGTAATTTTCAAGCAGGGAGGGAGATGGGCTTGTTCGAACTCCTGGCGATGCAACCAGCCTTACAGTTACTTCCTTCAGGGCTCAGTTGAAATGTTACCTCCTCAGAAAGGCCTGCTGTGACCACTCACCCACATTCGCTCTGAGACCCTTACCCCCTTTGCTTCCTGCCTGGCTTGTGTCACCAAAGCACTTACCTATTGTTACCTATTGTCCGGGTGTTTATTGTCTTCTCCACTCAGCCCTGCTAGATTGTATACTTCCTGAGGGCAGGGACTTTCTCTGGTTAATTTCACAACCATATGCCCAGACACTAGAACATTGCCTGGTGCATGGAAGTGCTCATTAAGGGTCCATGAATGAAAAAACACTGCTCTGAGACCCCAGCTGGCCCAACTGTGGTTGCCCTACTCCACAGAACATCGGTGATCATTTAGTACCCAAACACCGTCTTGTGGCCACACGGAGGGGATGCTGTCTGATACCCAGCCCGACACTGAGACCTCTGTGCTTAAGCGTGCATGGCCCAGAGGGTCAGGAGGGAGACAGGGGAACTAGAAAGCCAAATTTCCAGCCCCTCCCGCTCCATCCAGTGCTTCCTGAGCTAAGAAGGTCAGAGGTAGGTCAGGAACAGGTATTCCCTTTTGGAATACCGGGGCTGCTTCTAATCGCACTAACACTGACTTCAGGGACTGCTGCCCTGAGCCCTCCTATCCCTTTGTTTCCTTTATCTTTTTCCTTTCACATCATTGGACTCTTCTGTCATTCACTCAGCAATTGTGAACAAGGTACCTGCTGTGTGCCAGGCAGAGAGCTGGGTACCGGAGATGCATGGTGAGCAAACAGACTTGACTTTTCCCATATGGGGAAGAATGGCGTTAACCCAACAATCTCACAAGAGCTGTAAAATCATTAGCTTTCCAGAGGGCTGAGAAGGGAAGCCCTAAGGTGGAACTGACCCAGGTTTTTAATCCAGGGATCTGGAAATGCTTTCCTAAGGAAGGGACACTCAGGGTAGGACCTCAAATATCGGCAAGTGTCCTCAAGGCTGGGGTTCATGGTGTCGGTACACCCTTCACCTCTGGCTCCCCCATTTATTGTTGCATAACCACAGGCAAGTGACTTAACCTCTCTTGTCCTCAGTTTTCTCATCTGTAAACTGGGGATAATAATAGTCCTTGCCTTCTTATGTTGTGTTTAAATGAGTTAATGTACATGAAACTTTCAGAGCATTGACTGATACAGAGTAGACATCATTGTAGTAATTGTTTCTTGTAGAACTTATCCTACCTCACTCAGCTTTTTGGCCAAAAGTAAAGAAAAGTAATTTTAACACACACATATAGTATACATGTAGACATATATACTAAAAGGTACGTATGTGTATACATATGTGTATACATGTATACTGTGTGTGTGTATATATATATGGTGTATATGTGTTAGTATAAATACAAAGTTTAATCCATATAGAATGTATGGTCACTATGAAGTGAGATTTAGAATTTAAGGAGAACGTGGTTGGGTCTGAATTTGCTGCCCACCAAGCAAGTTCATGCTCACCACAAAGCAAAATTATACAAGTTCATTAGTCCCCTGATTGTACTTAGTTTCTAAGTTTTCATTAATATAAATTATGACTCAAATTTATAATGGACTACCTCTAAATGAACTCCAGACTGTGTGCTTCCTAATACTTTCCACGGCAATGTCTATAGCTGAACAGTTCCAGTATGGATTCCTTTCAAGCTGACAATTGGCAGCAGCTCTAGTCAATGGTTCTATCGATGTTTGGCCAGGTTCCTTGAGCTGGAATCCATCAAGTCCGAATGAGGGTCCTGGCAAGGTTATAGTCACAGTCTATGTAAGTCTCACATTCTGATTTATGTCAAGTTCCTAAATGCCGTATATGATAGCTCATCTTAATTAAAGACTGTCAGGAAGAACGAACTTATTTGGTGAGACAAAGTTAGCACATTCTCTGTTCTTAATTCCTGTACATTCCATGACTCTTTCAGGTGCTAGCTCAGGAGTTTAGGTTACTAAATGAGCTCAGAAAGGCCCATGCTTTCAATCAAGGGAGTACGTATGGTGACCTGGGTGGTTATAGGCATTCTACAGGACACATCCTCTACATTCAAATGTCCTTTTGCTCACTAGACACTTCAACTCTTTCTAGACAATCCGTGAGATTTCTTAACATTAAAAAAGGTAAAGAAGGTACATTAAAAATAGACATATTCAATCAGATCAAACAAGAATTTGATGCAAACAATTCATTATACTGAGCTCAAACTGAACTCTACAAAGCTATTCTCTAAATTCTGAAAAGCCTTTAAATTATGTGTATTAGTTCATTCTCATGCTGCTTTGAAGAAATACCCAAGACTGGGTCATTTACAAAGAAAAGAGGTTTAATTGGCTCATAGTTTACATGGCTGAGAAGCCTCAGGAAACTTACAATCATGGTGGAAGGCACCTTTTCAGAGCGGCAGAAAAAAGAATGAGAACCGAGCAAAGGGGGAAGCCCCTTATAAAACCATCAGATTTTGTGAGAATTCACTCCCTATCACAAGAACAGTATGGGGGAAACCACCCCCATGATTCAATTATCTCCACCTGTTCCCTCCCATGACATGTGGGGATTATGGGAAATATAATTCAAGGTGAGATTTGGGTGGGGACACAGCCAAACCATGTGTGTGTGTGTGTGTGTGTGCTTTTCAAAATATATATAATATATAGAATATATATTATATAATGTATAGGCTTTTCAGAATATATATGTTATCTATTTTTTGGTCCAGTGAATTGGGCCAGGATAGTTTCAGAAAATATCTAAATATCTAGGTCCTTATTGATCTTTGGAATTCATAAGGGAGTTTTTCTCTCCCATTGTAACTCAAAGAGGTACAGTGTCATATAGTTTTGTGATCTTTCAGCCAAGCTCTACAAAATCAGACTTTAAGTTATAAACACAATAGAGAGGATGGTCACCTCCTAAGAATAGCAGGGTGAAATCCCATCAGCATCTCTGAGGAATGAGGCCCCACAGGGCCCTCCTGAGTCTCTAAACTTTTGTCACACAAAGGGGTGCAGGCCCTATTGGCAAAAACATTCACACAGTATGATTAGGTTCTCTCCTTTTCTCTTGTTCTGGTCAAGCAGAAAGTGGTCAGTCTTTGGAATCAGTTGAACCTGGGCTCGAAGTCCTGCTTGGCATTGAACTAGCTGTTGGACACTCAACAAAACTCTTCTCTGAAGGTTTGGCTTACTCATTAGTTTCAAGAGACTTGGGACCTCTTTCCATAGGGCCAGGAAGTGGCTTAAATAGGATACACTATGGCAGGCACAGCCTCTGGGAAGCAGAAGACATTTACAAAAGGGAGTGTCTTTCCCCTTCCAAAACCAATAGTCATAATAGTAATGGCAATGCAACCAAGAAAACGATGTAAACAGCCATTGTTTGCATTTGAGGAATTACTGGGTGCCCGTCTTTGGGCTTTATGTCATGTAATACTCATCCCAGTCACCTGTAGGGGATATATCATCATCATCATCATCATCATCATTATCATCATCATATTGAGAAATGAGACCACTGAGGCTTGGGGAGGTGAACTGACGTCCCAGGTTCTCACAATGAACAGCAAAAGAGCTAGCTGGGGCACGAATCCATTCCACTCAGAGTAAAAGCCAAATTCTTTATGCAGCTCCCCGTGATCCTGTCCCTGCGTCTCCTGACCTCTTTCCCCATGCCTCTCCCGATCACTCAGACCAGCCACACTGGCTTGGCTGTTCCTCAAACACGCCAGGCAGCCTCCAACCCTAGGGCTTTTGCAGAGGTCATTTCTTCTACCTGGAACACTTTCCCCCAAATGACCACATGGCTTACTTCAAGAATATGCTCAAATGTCATCTTTTCAAGGAATCTTATCATGACTTTCCTGTTTAACATTCTAACACCCTCTACCTCCATCACCTCTGACCTGAAACCAAAAAACAAACAAACAAAACCCTTTACCTACTTTTTTCCTTTGCCCATATCACCTTTTAACTTACAATAGAATTAACATATGTTTGCTGTGTGTGCATTGGGCCCTGGTAGATAAGAAGTTCCTCTAGATTCACAAATATATGTCTAACGCCTAGAACAGGATGTGACATAAAGTACACAATAAAGATTTATTGAAAGAACAAATTAGCCAAGGGTCCTATTGATACTGACATCTTTTATGCATGATGTGATGTTTATCCATACAGAAGTCTAGACAACAAGTACCTCTTTTGAAATCTCTGTGTCCAGCATCACAATAATTAACGAGAGGTGGACAGGATATGACCGTTTTCTGGGGCTTAGAGCTGGGTTGGGAAGACACACAAGCCAGACAGAGGATAATCACATGTTCCCTTGACGGTGGTGTAGGACAGAACGTTAAGTCCTGCAGGACTCACACCAAGGTGCTGAGCACCAGCAGCCCAGTTGAGAAGTGACTTCACGGCGAGAACAGGTATCGAGCTATAGCTTGAAAGCATTGCAATTGATTGAAAGAAGGGCAAAACCCATTCCTGATTGAAGAGTGCTCAGTAAAGCCACCACGGCTGGAATGACTAAGGGACCAGAAAGCTCATCCTCCTGTCCTCACATTTCGGCTCTGTTGCCATCACCTGCTTGGGGAAGACTCCTGGAACCCACAACCTCAGACAAGCTCCACGGTTATAGACCCAGAAAATGACATCCCTTTTCTCCAGGAAAGTTATCATGGTTTGTAATTCTATGTGTACAATAAATGCTTGTTGAGTCATTGAATGAATGCATTAATGAATGGATGAGTAAATGAATACACATATTGAACAACAAAGTAT
Organism: Saimiri boliviensis; assembly: GCF_048565385.1. NCBI lineage: Eukaryota > Metazoa > Chordata > Mammalia > Primates > Cebidae > Saimiri > Saimiri boliviensis. The sequence goes on from NC_133459.1 coordinate 13,266,245, forward strand.
GTGATGGTAGACCAGCATGTCTGACTTTGACAATAATATTATGAGTGGTGTAAATAGAAGCTATCCGCCACTTAGCGTCTGCCTGATGTTAGCCATAGTGCTCCACAGTCTCTCATTTAATCCTCAGAGTGGCCATTAGAGGTGGGCATTTGGGAATCCATTTTACAAGTGATAAAAGTCATTAATTTATCCATGCCCAAATAGCCAATAAGTGTAGAGTCAACATTTTTACTCAAGTGTTTGGCTGTTCCAAGGCCCCACTTGGAGGATAAAAGGTCCCTAAGTAGAAAAGGCGAGGGCAGATAATGGGGCCATGTGATGGTTAATGTTAGAGTTCCATTTGATTGGATTGAAGGATGCCTAGATAGCTGGTAAGGTGTTGTTTCTGGGTGTGTCTCTGAGGGTGTTTTTGGAGGAGACTGACGTTTGAGTCAGTAGAATGGGAGAGAAAGACCCACCCTCAGTGTGAGTGCGTGCCACAAAGCAGGCAGAAGAAGATGGGCTAACCTTGCTAGCTGGGTCTTCTGGCTTCTTTCTTCTTCCTGCCTTGAATGCTTCCTTCTGCTTCTCCTGCCCTTGGACATCAGACGCCAGGTTCTGCGACCCTTGGACTCTGGGACTTGCACCGTTAGCCTCCTGGGGCTCTCAGGCCTTTGCAATAGACTGAAGCCTGCACTGTGTCATCTTCCCTGGTTTTGGAGCTCTGGACTCAGACTGAACCACTGCTGGCTTGTCTCTTCCCCAGCTTGCAGACGGCTTATCGTGGGAATTTGCCTTATCACCATGTGAACCAATTCTCCCTAATAAACTTCCTTTCACATGTATCCTATTGGTTCTGTCCCTCCGGAAAACCCTGACTCATACAGGACCCAAACATGGTGTGAAGAGTAACGATCTCCCAGAATCGTGCTGAAGTCAAAGACTGTGTGACTTTCACACGTCTCACCCTCAACTCTGATCTTTTCCCCCACAAGTCTGCTAGCAGCAGGGAGCGATGGAGAAGCAGCTACATACCCTTTAGCTTCCCCAAAGAACAGCTTTTTCTAGAAATGATTGAAAATGTGGTAGAACTGCCAGAAATACATGAAATCAACTATGTAGATTGTGGCACGTAAGTCACACTTCAACTCTGCAACAGTGAAAAATTGTAATGCTTTTCACCAAAATGGAAAAGGAAAGCTATGAGCTCTAGAATATAACTCATCCAGAAATGGCCATTTTTCCAGACAGGATTCAGTCCACCCAGTCTCAAGCCTGTCTGCTCCAAACAGCACTCGCGCGGGCTCCCTTTGGCGCACAGATATATGGGGTTCGTGCTGATGGTTTGTACTGTCCTTTAGTTTTTGACGAGTCATTGCAATTGGTTGTGGCTTCTTTCTTTTTTATAATTTTTTTAAAATTTTACTTCAAGTTCCAGGATACATGTGCAGAACGTGCAGGTTTGTTATGGAGGTACACAGGTGCCATGGTGGTTTGCTGCACCTATCAACCTGTTATCTGGGTTTTAAGCCCCAATTGCATTAGGTATTTATCCTAATGCTCTCCCTCCCCTATCACCACCCCCTGACAGGCCCCAGTGTGTGATGTTCCCCTCCCTGTGTCCACGTGTTCTCATTGTTCAACTCCCACTTATGAGTGAGAACATGCAATGTTTGTTTTTTTGTTCCTGTGCTAGTTTGCTGAGAATGATGGCTTCCAGCTTCATCTATGTCCCTTCAAAGGACATGATCTCATTCTTTTTTATGGTTGCATAGTGTTCCATGGTGTATATGTGTGGTTGTGGTTGTGGCTGTGTGTGTGTGCGTGTGTGTGTGTGTGTGTGTGTGTATGTGTATGTATACTTGTATGCTTCTGTGTAGGTGATTATACACACACATACAAGTGTTCAGTCTCTCTGGATGTCATAACACTCCTCGAAAAGCTCTGTTGGCCATAGTGGCATCACAGGTGTCTGCAGGTTCATGTCTCATGGGGCTGTTTATTGTTAATGCTGGTATCCATGGAGGTATAATGAAATAAAATACACATGTTGCAGTGTGCAGTCCCATGAGACATGAACGTGCAGACACCCGTGATGCCACTCCTGCCAGTCAAGATCCAGAGCGTTTCCCTCTTTCCAAAAAGTTCCTCATGCCCTTTCCAGCCAGCACTCACCCCCACAGGGACAACCACTCCTGGCTTTGACTGCCATAGATTAGTTTTGCCTGTTCTAGAAATGCATTTTAAAATAATTGCATAGTGTGTACTCTTTGGTGCTCAGTTTTTTTCATTCAACATATTTTTGAGATTCGTTCATTCTTTTGTGGTATGCTAATACAGACTATTTGTGTTCCCCCAAAATTATATGTTGAAGCCCCATTTGATGGCATTGGGAGATGGGGCTTTTGGAAGGTGATTTAGGGTTAGAGGAAGTCATGAGCGTGGGGCTGTTGCAGTGGAATTAATGCCCTTACAAAAGGAGACAGCAGACCAGGTGAGGTGGCTCATACATATAATCCCAGCACTCTGGGAGGCCAAGTTGGGTGGGATCACCTGAGGTCAGGAGTTCAAGACCAGCCTGGACAATGGGATGAAACCCCGTCTCTGCTAAAAAATACAAAAAAAATAGTGGGGTATGGTGGCAGAGGCCTATAATCTCAGCTACTCAGGAGGCTGAGGTAGGAGAATCACTTGAATCTGGGAGGCGGAGGTTGCAGTGACCCGAGATCGTGCCACTGCACTCCAGCCTGGGCAACCAAGTGAGACTCTGTCTCAAAAAAAAAAAAAGAGAGAAAGAAAGAAAGAAGAGAAAGAAAGAAAGTGCGAAGAGTTCTCTCTCTTCCCCTGGTTGTGCACATGCACCAGGGAATGGCCATGTGAGGACACAATGCATTGCAAACCAGGAAGGGGGATCTCACCAGAACCTGGCCGTGCTGGCACCCTGATCTTGGATTTCCAACCTCCAGAACTGTTGGAACATAAATTGATGTTGTTTAAGCCACCAGTGCATGGCATTTTGTTACGGCAGCCCAAAGAGACACATCTAATGGCTCATTTTTATTTTCATTCCATTGCATTGCCGGACCCCACTAGGATCCATTTATTTATTCTCCTGTTCACAGGCATCTGGATTGTTTCCAGTTTGGGGCTATCATGAGAAAATCCTGTTATGAGCAGTCTTTCACTGCTGGCCATTCTCTCTCTGCCCCTTCCCTGGAGCAATCTTACACGCTTGGTTATTCTTCCTTCACCCTCTCCCTTCTCTCCCACGGTGACACCTGCCTTCCTGGTTCGGAATTCAAGTTTGGGTTCTGATGGCCGGTGGCACCCAGCAAGGTTGGGCGGACTCATGTTTCATGTCTCTTTGGTAGTTTAATGATGGCGGTTCTCATGAAGGACAAAACTAAAGTGAGGAACGGGGAATCTACCTTAGCATTCAGGGGTAGAACTTTTTCCGTGACGCGTCATTTCTGGTGAATTACATGCCCTTCTGCAAGGCCAGTTCTTATGCCGTGGAGTCAGTTAGACGCTGCAGCAGGCTCTGGCTGCATCATGGTGGATGATGGAGCTGGCTGAGAACAGTGGGCCCTGGGGAGCAGGAAGCGGGGCCATTTTGGAAAACTGAAGTACGGAGAAGAGTTTAGGATACAACGTCGGGAGAGAACTGGCCTCAGTACATGGAGCAGGGGGTGCAGCTCAGGCATGGCAGGAGCGTGTGCTGCGACCCCAGCCTCGGACTCGGCCTTCGATGCGCCTCATCTCCATGCGGCACTGTCTAGTTTTCTCACTTCTATACCAGTTACTTCCTCTCGGTGGCCTCCACCCACTGTTTCCTTCAGAGGAAGTTAGTAAAAGGCACGTCCTGCCTTTTAAACCTCTTTATCCACTGTGCTACTGAAACACGTTGCCTGAGGTTCTGTGCAAAGCAGGTCTCATCCCATCCTGAGACACAGGTGTCTACAAGGCTGTCAGCCCTAGGAAGGCAGCAATCCCACCATCCTGACCCCACACCTCAATGGGACGGAACCTCAGCCAGTGTCTCCTTGATTAAACCCAATTCCATTCTCCTGCCAGTGCAAGCCTCTTGGGTCCTAGCCCTCTGCCCTCTCCGCCTCTCCAGTGTCGGTGGCTCTCGTGGTCTTCGGCGCTCTGATCCACTGTTATCCTTGCTCTCTCTGTGTCTGCCGGGGTCGGCGGAGATTCCTCCGTTCTAAAACCATTTCAACTCTACCGTCAGCCCCCCAGCTGACAAGCACACGGTGACCGTCCCTTCAGCATTTCCACTCCGGCACTTGCTAATGATGAAACTGAATGCCCAAGAGCTCTCCTTCAGCCACACATAGGACAGCTAGATGTGACTAGCAGTTGCCACTCTCAGGAGCCCCCCTCGGCCAGTGGCAAACGCAAGGAGGAGAATAAACACCCCAACTCCTTTGACACTGAGGTGCAGCTCAGAGGCCGTGACCTGCGCCACTGCTCCAGGTTTCCAGCTGCCCTCGGGGACATCCTGCTCCCTGATGGGTGCTGTGTGGGCTGCATTCCATTCCCTTGCCCCTGCCCTCACCCCCACCACTGCCTCCTGGGACCCAATTATACCCAGACCCCGGTCTCCAGGGCTGCTTCTGAGAGCGTGCAGCTGAAGGCAGCAGTTAGGAGCCCTGCTTGAAACGCTGACCTTCGGCAAGCTCTTAAAACCGCAGCTACCTCATCTTAGAATGGGGATGGTAACAGGGCCTGACCACAGGGGTGACTCTGTATGGAATGTTCCTGTGTGCTGCCACTGAGTCACCGTGCTGCACAGAAATTATGTCAATGAATCTGAAGCAAATACTGTTCCCAATGTCCATTTTACGGGTGAAGAAAATGAAATGCGCACACACACAGAATTAGACGACCGACCCAGAGTCGCTCAGGCAGGAAGTGGTCCAGTCAGAATTCAGTTAATGAGGATGATGATGATGACCATGGCAGTGCTGGTGGTGGTGGAGGAGGAAGTGGCAGCTAGCAATTATTGAGGGATTTGTGTGTGTGTGTGTGTGTGTGTGTGTGTGCCAGGCACTGATAATGCATTTTCTTGTTTAAACTTTAAAATGATCCCAGCACTTTGGGAGGTCAAGGCCGGCAGATCACTGAGGCCAGAAGTTCGAGACCAGCCTGGCCCACGTAGTGAAACCCCATCTCTACTACAAATACAAAAATTAGCCAGGCATGGTGGCAGGCACCTGTAATCCCAGCTACTCAGGAAGCTGAGGCAGGAGAATCACTTGAACCCAGGAGGCGGAGGTTGCAGTGAGCTGAGATTGCACCATTGTGCTCCAGCCTGGGCGACAGAGCAAAACTCTGTCTTAAAGAAAAAAAAAATCTTAAAAACAATTCTGAGAGCTAGTTACTAGGTATTATTCCCATTTTACAGAGAGGAGACTCAAGGCCCTGAGATGTTAGGTTACTTGGCTGAGGTCAGACAGCTGATCAGTGGAGCAAATGAGATTTCACTGAGGTCTGTCTGATTCCAAAGCCACCTTCTCAAGATACTTAGCATGCACCTCACCAGCACTCTCAGCTGACTGTAGTTCATTTTATTATCACTTTTTAAAAGTCCTGTTTCCCTGCCTGACACTTCAGCATCTCTCGCCAACTGCCCTGGATTCAGACCTTTTGTTTTCCGGGGGAGATTGATAAAAACTGTGCCTCATTCTCCTCTTGTGAAGCCGGTGCTGAAAACACGGAGGTTCCCTTGATGTGTCCCACTTAGAGCCTGCATGGAAATTCAGTGAGTCAGAGCCATGTGTCTCTTCTAGATAAAACCATGTCAGTTTGTGATCTGAGAACCGCTCCCCACATTTCTCAAAGGAACCCTGACTCCCACCCATCCCTACATCCCACAGCTGGGGGCTCCGGCTCGCTGCTGTTCTCCTTAACTCCTACGGCTGGGGCGTATTTACAGCAATGAGGAGCATTTTCAGAGCACAGGTGATGAAACTCGCATGTTGAAGGGCTCCGCTTCCCTTTAAAGTCCTTGCTGAGGCTGGTGCGCCGTTTTCACCAATCATGAGAAATGATACTTGAGGCTGGACAAAAAGAATGAGACGGTGAGACCTTCATCTTTGTTCTCACTCTTCCTCACCTCGCCCCTGGCAGTCAGAACGTGCTATAAAAATACTCGTCCAATTTTTCCAACAGGATCTATTTGCTGTGCTTTTATTAAAAGAAAAAAAGGTGGGAGCATTGTCAGACATCCTCCCTCTCCTCTCCCTTCCCCTGCCTCCGCCTCTCAGAATCTGTGCCCCCACCAGGAGCTGCAGCCGCTGCAGCCCGTGGGTCGGACATGAGAAGTCAAGAGGCTGTGCACGCTGAGAGCCGTGTGCAGGTGGCACATTGCTGGGCCGGGTTTCAAAGACACGCATGGTACCTCCCACCTGTATGTTTCTACCCTGGCTATTTAAGAGAGGTCAGAGAGGGCAGCCTTTGAAGTGACAGCAACAAAGACAATGAGAGAAAAAAAGGAGGAGGAGACGCTGCCACCATCCTATCCAGAGATGGGATGACGTGTTCCCATTTTCTCACGTCCTCTAAAACGTGGTGGCGGGACTGGTGCACGTCTGAAAGCAACAAGCCAGCTCTCATCCCAGCGTTACCTCCCTTTCGGGTTTCCCTTTTCACTCCCACTGCCACCAGTTAAACTGCAAGAAAGGTCAAAAAGTTATTTCCCTAAGGCCAAAAACATCTGAGCGACACAGCGTGCCTGTCTTCTCTGTCTCTGTTCACCCCTTTGCAGACGCTCTGGATGCTCTCTGAGCAGTCCTGTGGGTATCAGCTTACACTGGATGACTCAACACAGATATTTCCTGAGTGCCCGCCAGGTGCCCGGTGCTGTTTCCAATGCTGGGGATACATCAGTGAGCAAAACAAGCTAAAGAAACGTCCCCGCCCTCATGAGGCTGACTTTCCAGTGAGGGGAGAAGAGGAATCAGCACTAAGCACGATGTATGACAGATCAGATGGGGACAAGTCTTAGCGGGAAAGAGAGGGCACAGTAAGGAGACAGGAAATGGGGCCAGCCAGGAAAGATTCATGCAGAGGCAAGAGTAAGCCATGAGGTATCTGGGGGAAAAACGTTCTAGACATCTAGACATCTAGACACGGGGGAGCGGCTGGTGCAAAGGCCCTGGGGCAGGAGTGTGCCTGGGGAATGGCAAGGAGGCCAGGGTGTGGCAGGCACAATGAGCACAGGGTATGAGCAGCAATGATAGGAGACCAGACGGGAGAAGTGAGAGTACTGTGGGGCCCTGTCGTGGAGGGCTATTCTGCCATTGGAAGGGTTTTGGCTTCACACTGAGTGGAATTTTCTCTTAACCTTGCGAAATGAATGAGAAATTACCATAGGAGTCAGGGATGGGCTCATGAAGTGCTTCCTAAGAGTCTCCCAAAGGGCGGGACACAATGGCTCACGCCTGTAATCCCAGCACTTTGGGAGGCCGAGGTGGGTAGATCACAAGGTCAGGAGTTCAAGACCAGACTGGCCGACATGGTGAAACCCTGCCTCTACTAAAAAATATAAAAATTAGCAGGGCATGGTGGCTCATGCCTGTAATCCGAGCTACTTGGGAGGCTGAGGTAGGAGAATTGCGTGAACCAGGACCCTGGAGGTGGAGGTTGCAGTGAGCTGAGATAATGCCGCTGCACTCCAGCCTGGGCTACAGAACAAGACTCCATTTAAAAAAAAAAAAAAAAAAAAAAAAAAAAAAAAAAAAGAATCTTCCAAAATCCCTTGCTGCTGATAGGACAAAGGAGAAGTATCCTTTTGGCTTCCTCTGGTTCCTGCGGTTTACCTCTGTGAGCCCTTAGTGCTATGAAGTCTTCTACCTCTTCCAACAGATATTCTCTTTTCACTCCCTTAGAAAATTCCTTCAGTCTTGGCTCTTTATTGCATCTTCATTCTGACAACTGCCGATTGTAAATGTCTAGTCCAGACTCTTCTCCTGGACTCCAGGCTCTTACAGCCAGCTGCCTACTCAGTGCTCCGCTGGGATATGCAATAAATACCACACGCACGAAGTATCCAAAACTACACTCCTCATTGGTGTCCACACCCAAAACCTGCCCTGCTCACAGCCTTCTCCTTCTCAGAAGATGCTGACCAGAGCTCTCTAGCTGCACAGGCCTGGCCAGCATCCTTCTCCTTCCATTCTGCATTTTTCCATGCCTGCTATGCAATCCATCTGCAAGTCCCGTTAGCTCTGCATTGGAAACATCAAGGCACTGAGTCCTTCCCGCCACCTTCCCTGCTGCCCTGATCTGAGTCACTGTCCGTGATTCTTGCTTTCACAACCACAAACAGAGAAGTTTTAACCCACTTAGACTCCCTCCTTAATGTGGAAGCCAGAATGTCTCTCCTCTGCTCAAACCATCCATAGCTCCCCGTTTTACTCAGAATGAAAGCTACAGTCTCTAACTTTGCTGTTTACTTAGAACTTTATGCAGTGATAGGAGTGTTCTAGATGTACATCTTCCGGTACGGTAGCCACTGGCCACACATGGCTACCGAGCACTTAAAATGTAACTCATGTGACCAAGGAACTGCATTGAAAATTTTATTTCATGTTAATTAATTTAAATAAAAATAGTCACATGCGGCAGTGGTCTCCATATTAGACAGTGCAGGCCTGCAAAGTCCAACATGAGTGGGTCTCTTCTTAACATTTTGACCTTCTTTGTCCCCTACCTCTTCTGTTTACCCCACATCACCCACTCTGACCCTGCACTGTTTGTTCCTCAAAAGCACAGGCTCGGCCAGGCGCAGTGGCTCATGCCTGTAATCCCAGCACTTTAGAAGGCAGAGGCAGGCAGATCACGAGGTCAGGAGTTCAAGACCAGCCTGATCAATATGGTGAAACCCCATCTCTACTGAAAATACAAAAAAATTAGCCAGGCATGGTGGCTTGCACCAGTAGTCCCAGCTACTCGGAAGACTGAAGCAGAAGAACCCAGAAGGCGGAGGTTGCAGTGAGCCGAGTTTGCACCACTGCACTCCAGTCTAGGTGACAGAGCAAGACTCTGTCTCAAAAAAAATAAAAAATAAAAAATACAGGTTCTAGACCAGGCGTCCCCAAACTACGGCCTGCCTGCGGGCTGCATGCGGCCCCCTGAGGCCATTTATCCGGCCCACCGCCGCACTTCAGGAAGGGGCACCTCTTTCATTGGTGGTCAGTGAGAGGAGCACAGTATGTGGCGGCCCTCCAACGGTCTGAGGGACGGTGAACTGGCCCCCTGTGTAAAAAGTCTGGGGATGCCTGCTCTAGACTCTGTTTTCTCTCCTGCCTGGCGGCTCCTTCTTCAGCATGGTTAACATCTCACCTCCTTCTGTTCTTACATTTTCAGTTCCTCCCAACCACTCCCCGCCCCCATCTACCCCCAATCCCACTGCTCTGGCTGTACTTTTTCTTTCTCACTGCACCTCTCTCCCTCTAAGAGGTTACATAATCTACTGATTCATTAGGCGTATTCTTCTATTATGTCTGTGAGCAAGAACGCCAGCTCTACCGAGGTGAAGATCTTTATCTGTCTAGTTCACTGCATGTCCCCAGCACTTTAAAGAATTCAGCCGCAAAGAAGGCGCTCTGGAAAAGATGTGCATTAATGACCATGACTTTGACAAATGCTAACCTTGGCAGGAGGGTGATATTCTAGGTGACGGAGACTCCCGGCAACCGCTCCCCATAGATTACCTGGGCGAGGACTCCGGTCCTCCGTGGGTTGATAGGAGGTGCAGAGCTTTGTACTGACAGCTGGAGAGACTTTGGCAGAAATAAATTCTTTCCTGTAAACGTGAAGGATCAGGCATGTTCTGCTCTCTTCTGGGAACTACCATATTGGATTGTCAATTCCCATTCATGTGTCTGTCTTCTGCATTCGGGGACTAGCTCCTCAACAGGAACCCCATCCTACTGAAGCAAAACCTCTAATGCCTAATTCTGTGTATGACACTTTGTGGGGCTCAAATAGATGTTCAAGGAATGACTCATTAAGTCATGCGCAAAACTGGCTACGTAATTTGCAGGGTCCAGTGCAGAATCAAAATGTAGAGCCCCTTGTTCAAACATGATTAGGAATTTCAAGGCGGTAACAGTAGAGCATTAAAGCAAGCATGGCAATCCCCTGGCCAAGGGGATGCTGTGCATAGGTGACTCATCCATGAAGCCCGTCCTGGTCACCTGTGACGTTCTGTGAATTCCTAAGGCACACTACACCTGTGAAGTCAGGGGTCCAGGTTTATGACTTAGAAATATAAAAGCCATCGCATTCAAAGCAGGTGAGTGACACAGACAGGTTCTGAGGGCTGGCAGCTCCCTCTCTCCTGCTGTTGTCTCAGTGAACTGCCATCACTCCCAGTCCCCAGATGATGAGCGCTGATGTACGCAGAACGGAATATCCAATCCACTGGGTTGCCATGGCTTGTTGGCTTCTCTGAGCCCCTGATGGGACTGAGAGCTCTTGGAGGACAAGGACAAGGCCTCGGAGGCCTCAGGGCCATACGCAGTCCCTGGACCATCTTCAGCTCTTGATGTTTGTTTAAATGACCGGAAGATACATTAAGCAATTAAGTTCAGAAAGCAACATTGGCTTCTTATAGCTTATGATAGGCTTTTTCAAGTCTGTGTTCTGAATTAACTTCCATGAGAACACTAATATGTATATATATATATATATATATATATATATATATATATATATATATGTAAAAATCCTAAAACTAAAGTGATGGTGAACTTCCATTAGCATCATCTGGTCCTGGACTTCCCAGCGTGTGGTACCGGCAGCAGCAGCAGCAGCGGCATCACTTGGGAACTTGTGAGAAACTCCGATTCTCATGCCCCACCCCAGACCTGATGAATCAGAAACCCTGGGCGTGGGGCCGGAAACCTTTAACAAATCCTCCAGGTGATTCTGAGGCTCCTCAAATCTGAGAGTATTTGTGTCCTAAAGAACAGGGTTTGGAGAGCAGTGACTTAACGGTGTTCTCATCCAGATGTGTTTGGATTGTAACACAAATCAATTGTTTGCAGCTGCAACCCTTAAATGTCTCAGAAGATTAAACATTTTGGTGTGATTTTTTATAGTCAGAAGCCCACAAAGCTGGCTCCTGATGGGGGCCTTTATTTCAACTCAGCAAGAAGGACATTTGGGTGAGAATGAGAAAAAATGGTGTATGCTCATATTAAGTATACTTTTTATTTTTTTAACAAAGAAGAAATTGTTGAGATAAAGCAAAAAGAAGAGTTGGGAGAAGAGATGTGTCTGGTAAAGGAAACCGTGGACCCGTAGCCAGAAGATCTAAATTAAGTAAACTTGGGCGAGTCAAGTAACCTTTTGAGCCTTAATTTCTTCACCTAAGAAATTGAGAGACTACCTAGGGCCGCCACGTAGGGTTGAGCAGTTTATGCACTACACGAGGGAACCCAGCTGAGGGACAAGTGGGAGCTGAAGTCCAGCTGAGCGAGGCTTCGCCCCATGCAGGGGAAGAGGCATCTTTCTGATTCACTCAGAAATGCCTTACAAACCAGATGACATTCTGACAATCCTCCTGCCCACCTCAGCAAGTTGTGGTGAGGATCAGAAAAGATGATGATTGGGAACGCTTCATTTGAAAATGACAAGGTGTCATATACAAAGAGAAGATTGGACATGATTTTGATTGCTGCTTTGGCGATATGCTTATGGTTTTGGCCATTTCACTCAGTCAGGCTGACCAAATGCCTGATATGCTAATTGGACACAAATCATTACCCATCTACCAAAGCTCATACTTTAACACTTGGGGCTCAGAGAAATCAGCAAGACTTTTTAGTTGCAGGAACAGGCACTGTCATAGCAGCTCACTATAGTCTTGGAGGGTTCGCTGCTGTATGAGATCATTACAAAGGACCTGCTGAAGCCCTGACCATCTCTAGCTATTGTAGCTACACCTCAACCAGCAGGCTCGGGTGCCCAGAAGCAGCTCCTTGGGGACTCAGCTTGTTGCTGCCGGGTGAACCTGCAGGAGTGCAACCCTTAGGGAAAAGGTCAGAAGCACCAGAGGCCGCAGACACTTGGAGCTGAGCCCAGCCTGGAATGCCATGTATTGTGTGCTTAAGAAGACCTGTTCTGATATTTGCATTTGGGGAAACTTTCTTGTTAGGACACTACAAAAATCCCAGTTGGCCTGAGTTCCTAAGTGTCGGTACCTAAAATTGAGCACTGAAGGCACTTTCCATAATAGCAACAGTGGCCTTGTTCATTGCCACCTTGTGGCAGCTTAGCCCTACAGCACCAGCCAAGGTGAGCTGGCCCCTGCTCCCGGACACGTGGGTCATTTATAGAATGACCCTTCTCAGGGATGCCATCTCTCTTTTCTTTTCACTAGTCTTTCTTTTGGAGAACCCATGCACCATTAGCTTGTCTCATTGAGCTGTTTGGGTGAACTTGGCCAGTCAGGTCTCTCTCTGGTCCTCAGCCCACCCTCCTTGAATTACATAACCTTAAGATTCTTGCAACCCTGAAATGTTTTGGCTCTCCCCAACGTGAACTGGGCTTCCCAAGTAATATATTAAAAGAAAGGTTTTATTTTGTATTGTTTTGTTTTGCAAATCAAAAATAAATCTCAAGTCTCTCCCGAAGGGGCCTTAATGCTCTGCAGTAACAGCTGCCCGAGGGATTTCTGTACCATGAGATAAGGTGGCCGGCTGCCAAAGGGGCCACTGGATCTTCAAAGGCTGCCTAATTAAGTTCCAGCCAGCAGGCTACCTCTGTGGGCCAGGGGCTCTTGGGAGATAAGACACAAGACACAACCAGAGATGGCTTTGCTCCAGTAATGAAATAAATCAAGAGCAGCCCACCTCGTTTGCAAATGACAATCATTCTAACAGGACGCCTGCAGTCATCTGAGAGATCAAGGGAGAGTCACCATCGGATTGGAGGCCCCTGGCCTTCCTGCCCACTCTCCAGGGCTCTGATGGGGTGCAATTATGGTATTAACTGGGATGGGAAGATAAGGCAAGATATCATTAATGGAGGAGAGTACGTTGTCTTCATTCCAGAAGCTAATCCCAGTGACTCATTCCTCTTGAGCCTCCCACAGGGATGTGGAGGCATTAAAGGTGCATTGTTGATTCGTGTGACCTGTGTATTTTGCTGCTTTCCTTAGAATTCTGGTTACACTCTGTGGTCTTCCGGCTGCCAAAATGGTGTGTTCCTCTGGCTAATTTTATAGCAGCATTGTTCTTCTTTTTTTCACTTTGAATATGAGAGTTCCCAGGGCTTCACCTATCCTTCGAGTTTCAATTTTTTTGAAAATCCTAAGCAGAATCACCACCTAAGAGACGACAAGATTGGGCTCAAAGGAGAAGACAGGCCAATTGAAAGTTAGAAAATAAGGCATCCGGCCACCTCATCTCCTGCACTAACTGGGCATCCGGCCACCTCAACTCCTGCACTAACTGGGCATCCGACCACCTCAACTCCTGTACTAACTGGGCATCCGGCCACCTCAACTCCTGCACTAACTGGGCATCTGACCACCTCAACTCCTGCACTAACTGGGCATCTGGTCACCTCAACTCCTGTACTAACTGGGCATCCAGCCACCTCAACTCCTGTACTAACTGCAGAGTATAATTTTTTTTCTTATTGAACCTACCTGGATTTTAATAGTATAGGTTTTTTTTTTTTTTTTTTTTTTTTTTTAACAGACTTCAAAGTAATGGGTTCAGACACAGAGTAACTCTCAAACTTTGAAGTGCACGGGCTTTCACTGCAAACCTTCATAAGATGTGCGTACACCCCTTAAGGAAAACGATACAAAATCCATTGTAGCAGTGATCTTACTTGATGGTTTCTTTAAAGTCACCTGCCCGCCAACTCACTCATCTCCAAAATAAACTAAATTCATGACTTTAATTAATATAAAATCCGTCTTGAGAATTTTCCAATCTTTTTTTTTTTTTTTTTTTTTTGAGACAGAGTTTTACTCTGTCACCAGGCTGGAGTGCAGTGGCACAATCTCGGCTCTCTGCAACCTCCACCTCCTGGAGTTCAAGCAATCCTCATGCCTCAGTCTCCCGAGTAGTTGGGATTACAGGTGCGTCACCCGCCACCACACTCAACTAATTTTTGTATTTTTAGTAGAGACAGAGTTTCACCATGTTGGCCAGGACGGTTCTTGATCTCCTGACCTCGTGATCCTCCCAACCTCGTGATCCTCCCGCCTCAGCCTCCCAAAGTGCTGGGATTACAGGCATGAGCCAGCAACCCTCTTTAAAATTATTATCAGGGAAGAGAAGTAGAGAACTTTCTCTGCTAAAATCTTCAAATGTGATAAGACAGTAGAGCTCTCATTCAGAATGTTCCAGGTGTTTACTTGAGCTGCAGCTATGTCCATAAGATACTTGATTTAAAAAGAGTCTGTGCTGAACTTTGAATTCTAAGCTTCAGCATTCGGCAGCTTTGCCTCCTCCTGCTGTCCCCATGTGAGCCTGAGGAATGAGATTCGATTTCTACTCTGCCCTGTGACCTCAATGTCTGTGTTTAAGGTTTTCTGGAGTGACGCTTTCTCACCCGTTAAATCCCTCTCCAAGTTCAAAGCCAAACAGAAAGTAGTCACAGCAATCAATTGATCCAACAGTTGATAACAGCATCCCCTTTGCTATTGATAGGAAGAGTAGGGGCCAGCTGACGTGGCTCATGCCTGTAATGCCAGTACTTTGGGAGGCCAAGGCACGCAGATCACCTGAGCTCTGGAGTTCGAGACCACCCTGAGCAACATGGTGAAACCCCGTCTTTACTAAAATACAAAAAGTTAGCCAGGCGTAGTGGCCCGTGCTTGTAATTCCAGCTACTCTGGAGTCTGAGGCATGAGAATCGCTTGAGCCCAGGAGGTGGAGGTTGCAGTGAGCCAAGATTGTGCCACTGCACTCCAGCTTGGGCTACAGAGTGAGACTTCGTCTCAAAAAAAAAAAAAAAAAAAAAAAAGAGTTGGAGAGTTGGGAGACTTTACCAAGAGGAGCAACCAGTGAGCTTCCTAATTCTGGGCTCTAGAATTCAGCCTACTCACTGAAGGCAGAACCGACGAGGCAGACATCCGCATCTCCAGTGGAGGCAAGGCCAGCAGCATCAGAAGGATCCTGGGAAGCAGAGGCAGAACCACTGGCACTGAGTTTCCTTCCCTTGGGTGAGCAGGAAGGACAGGCAGAAAGAGGAACCGAAAAATTAGGGATTCACCTCCACAGTCCCCACAAAAGACACAATTCGCCAGCTTGTGTCTCTCTTAATCTGTTGGGTTTAATGAAGCTCAAGGTGAACCAAGTCTGTGGGCACCTCTGTGGGGAGAAAATCAGCCCCATCGGGGCATCCCAAACAGCCGTGAGTTGGAGACCAGCCTGGTCAACACGGCAAAACCCCGTTTCTACTGAAAATACAAAACTTGACTTAGTATTTTACAGGTGCACGGTGGCGCGTGCCTGTAGTCCCAGCTACTCGGGAGGCTGAGGCAGGGTAGTCGGACCCTCGATGCCAATTGCCGCACCTTGAGGGTTCCCTGTGTAATGCTGGTGGGCAGTCTAAACTCCCAGAAGTTTCAATAATAAAAGCAGCATATTAATTAAATTAACTTCAAGGCCGTGCTGTGGTCTAGAATGAACATTCACTTTCTATGCACTTTCCCATCTCAGATGATACCCACCAAGCAGGTGCCCAATGTCGGTCACCAGAAGTCGTGCAATGGAGTCAAATGATTGCACGAAAACAACTAGAGATGATGAAATGTGACTATAACCTTTCCCCCATTACAGAATTTCTGAAAAGGAATTAAGTCTAAAGGCTGCATCTGTGTCTCTTTTATAAGTTAAAGTTTAAAGGAATTAAAGCCTTTAAATTCAAAAATCACCTTCCCCAATTCTTTATTCTGCTAGGTTGGTGCTAGGTTCAATTCACCCCCACGCCTGGATAGAATCGGGGTTCTTCAGTGGATGCAGCTTGGGTATTTACTCTTGGAGTGCACGAGAGTTCTTCAGGACCTCAAAATTTAAATTTGTTCTGCACCAAGGATTTGACATGCCCCACCTTTAAATAAAAGCCCAAAATATTTCTATGTATAATCACTGCACTAGCCTCATAGCTACTATCTTAAGTGGCACTACTCTGAAAACATTAGGATTTAGTTACAGATGGCTTCGTGTTATGGCTTGAATTTGTTCCCCCAAAATTCACATATTGAAGCCCTAAACTCTGGTACTCAGAATGTGAATTAATTTGAAGAGAGAGGTCTTTAATCAAGTTAAAATGAGGTCATAGGATGGGGTCTAATCCAACATAACTGGTGTGCTTTTAAAAGGAGAAATGTGGAGGTAGACACATGGGCTCAGGGAGACCAACCAGCACACAAATATGCAGGCCGGGAACGAGGTAATGCATCTATGAGCTAAGCAACATCAAAGATTGCCAGGAAACCACCAGAAACTGGGAGAGAGGCTGGAATCAATTCTTCCTCATGGCTATCAGAAGGAGCCAGCCCTGCCCACACCTTGATCCTGGACTCCTGGCTTCCAGGACTGTGAGACAATTAGCCTCTCTTGTTGAGGCCCCACCAAGACTGTGGTGCTTTGTTATGGAACACCAGCATCTGGTCCAGGACACCTGGTTGGTGATTAGGAAAGTGAAGGCAGTCACTAAAGGTGATGTATTGACTGGGCTTGTACTGACAACATCTGAGGCTCAACCCCGCTGGGGAACTCTGGGAGACAGTATAGAACACACATCTTAGAGTGATCCCAGCCAAGATGTGAGGGAGCCGGGGCAATCACCCTCCCACTCCCATTTGTCTTTAGCACAGGCTCCCAGGGTGTCCACCAGCAAAGAGAAAACTCTCAGGCTGAGCACCGCCTGTGTTTGCAGTACGAAGTGGTTGGGGCTGGGCACAGTGGCTCAAGCCTGTAATCCAACACTTTGGGAGACCAAGGTGGGAGGATCACTTGAGGTCAGGAGTTCAAGACTGAGCAACATGGCAGTATTGTGTGTGACTCCATTTCTACAAAAAAGTTAGCTGAGCATGGTGATGCACACCTGTAGTTCCAGCTATTCAGGAAACTGAGGCACAGGGATCACTTGAGCCCAGGAGGTCCAGGCACAAGTGAGCTCTCATCACGCCACTGCGCTCCAGCCTTGGCCACAGAGCAAAACCCTATCTCATAAAACAAAGAAGAAATGGTTGACATTACTAGAATGCTGAGTGCCGATTTGAGCAGGGGAGGGACAGCATTGGCCACACATAAAAAATTTAAAAATAATTGAATCCCAGCCTATACACCTTATTCCAAGCCCAGTGATGTTTCCAGGGCCCAACACATAGCGAGGCAGGTGGACCTTTCTGTTGCCGAAGACCATAGCAGGGATCTAGGGGTAGCAAAGGAAAGAAGGGTGAATGGAAAATATGTTGGCTTTAGCCTCCCTAGGATGCTAGTGGGTCAATAACAATAGTTTCAATCTATGTAGACTCTAATTCAATTGAGAAAAATCTCCTATGCCATGGTTCATTCCAGTAGGAGCTAGCCAGGGAGGCTGGGGTTGGCGCTGGTGGTGGTCTCAGTCATGTGTCTCACTTGAGGTACCATTCTTCTCCATCCGACATATTCAAAATCTCTTCCCTTTTCCCCTTGAACCCTAGATTAGAGGGCTCCACTTCTTCATTCACAGGTAGCTCTGCCTGGGGCACACCCCTCCACAGGAGCACATCCAAGTCATTTGCCTCAATCACAGTCACTGGTGCAGCAGCCTGTCCCGTAAGATTGCTTGGGTTTGACCCTGCCTCCTAGGAAGGAACTCTGTCCCCACCCTGTATTTATTTCAGCCGGAAAATTGTGGTCCATGGATTCCTGAATGGAAGCACCTTTTTTTTTTTGCCCCACCCCACCCTCCCCTCCCTCCCCAAGCCCTGCTGTCTCTCTCCTGCCCCCCCTCAACTGCCCCCAGTGTGTGATGCTCCCCTCCCTGAGTCCACATGTTCTCATTGTTCAACACCCACCTCTGAGTGAGAACATGCAGTGTTTGGCTTTCTGTTCTTGTGTCAGTTTGCTGGGAATGATGGTTTCCAGATTCATCCAAGTCCCTACAAAGGACACGAACTCATCATTTTTTATGGCTGCATAGTATTCCATGGTGTGTATGGACTGCATTTTCTCTGTTCAGTCTATCATTGATAGGCATTTGGGTTGGTTCCGGGTCTTTGCTATTGTACACAGTGCTGCAATGAACATACGTGTGCATGTGTCTTTATATGGAAGCATCTTTAAAAAAAATTCAACTTTTATTTTATATACAAGGGGTAACGTTTACAGCTTTGTTACATGGGGATGTTACATGATGTCGAGGTTTGGGGTACAAATCCTATCACCCAGTTAGTGACCATAGTGTCCGACAGGTAGTTTTTCAACCCATATCTCTCATTCTCTTTTCCCCCAAGTAGCTCACAGTGTGTATTGTTCCCATATTTATGTCCACGTGTGCTTTATATTTAGCAAAAGCCAGAGCCTCTGGTGTCCTAGTGGGAACCCACAATTCTTCTAGTTCTCCCTTGAAACACACCCTTTCCACCACATTTAAACAACCTAGTCATTCAGCATTTCCAGTGCAATGCACACCCTCTGCTTCACTGCCCCCTGTTTTTCCTCACTTTTAATTTTTTTATCTGCTGTATGTACTGGCTCTGGTTTGTCATCCTAAAGTTGATATTCTGGCTCAGGAATTCATCTCATCTCCTCAGCCATGGGGTGGGGGCCTCTCATTGTGGGAGGGGGCACTGTCCTAACTTCTTTCAATGCACTGACTACTTTAAGTCCCACAACAACATCAAAGGATAGATTAGAGTAGCATTTTGCAGCTGAAAAAAAGAAGAAGAAGAAGAAGAAGCAGCTAAAAGAAGTTAAATGATGTGCCCAAGTTCTTCCAGCTAAAAAGTAGATGAGAAGTCAGAACCCAATTCTGTCACACCACATTATAACCTAAAACCTGGAACAGAGGAAGAGTCAGGAGCTAGAGGACAGCAGGAGAGGGTGGAGGGCCTGTGATCTGAGCTCTGCACAGTAAGTAAACAGGATATCAGCTCAGAAGCTTGTCCATGGGACAAACTGTGGTTAGATGGTTCTCAACAAGCCCTGGTAGTGTTAGTTGAAAAACAGCCATGTGCTGAGAGCTGCCGTAAGCACTTTGGACATCTCCCCTTTCAATCTTCACACAGCACTCCATCTTACACAGGAGGGCACTGAGTCCCAGGAGACTAAGTCACTAGCTTAAGGTCACACCATTGGTAACTGGCAGAGCAGGGACAGAAACCATGACCTTTCTGGTCCAAAGCACAGGTATAAGGCACCACACAGTGCCATCGCCACAGCTGTAGAATGAGAACATGTCAGAGGCCAAGAGGGAGAGTGGGAAGGGGCAATTCAGCGGGATGTGCTCAGATACCTCCCACGTCTGTGCTAACGAACAGATAAACTGGAACATATTCTCCATCACCAAGATGAAACTGCAGACCAAGATGAAACTGCAGCGTATACATGGTCATCTGACTATACTGCTGGACTCTTCTTCCCTTTTAAAAACATGAAGAGGAGCCAAGGCAAGAGCTGTGGATGCCAGTCAACCAAAGGCACATTCTGGACTGGAGTCACTGCTTGGTGTTTCCCAGCAACTCCTGACACTGGCCCCAGAGAGAAAGTTAAGAGATTATTGGCACAGGAATGGCCCTGTACAGAATAGTGGGCAACAGAAGCAAAGGGGTCCAACATGGAGTTGGATGAGGGCAGGCACCAAGGACCCCAGGCAACCCAAACAAGACGCCTGACTCCCTCACCTCTCCTCCCCTGCACAGACAAGCACATTTTTTGCTTCTTAACCCCCGTGACATTCACACGTGATTCATGGGCAAGGTCATGCTTCTGCTTCCTGTCACAGAGTTTGAGAACTAGAGGAAGCTAGAAGTCCAAACCGGCATCTTACCCTTGTTATACAGATGGGGAAACTGAGGCCAAATGAAAAGATTCGGTGGTAGAATCCAATCTACACTGAAGACCTTTTAGCTCCTGGCCTGACACATGTTCCACTGCAATGTTGACGGCTATGTGGGTTGTGAGTAACAGAAATCCAATTCAAATGAGCTTTAACCAAAAGGGACTGATTAGCTCCCTTAACTAGGAAGTATGAGGAGGTGATAGCTTCAGTAATAGCTGATTTCAAGACCTCAAACCAGGCCATGAGGGCTTAGTCTCTCCTTCTTCTTTTCTCTGCTGTCTTCTGTTTGGCTCCATTATCCAGGAAGCTGCCCCATGAGTTGCTGAAATAGCTGCCGGCAGTCCTGGACTGGTCTCCCTGCATCTGGCTTTACCCACCTCTACCGCTTCTGCTTTCATTGTTTGTATCTTTTCCCAGAGACTTAGAATCTTTACAGAACCAGAATCTTTTGCCATCACCCTCAGAAACTTGGATGATGCTTTTGGACCGGCCTTGAGCTTAAAGGTTCTTAATTTGGGTGGGGATGGGGGTCTATGGGGTCCCTGAGCAGCAGGAATAGGAATATTGTCCTAAATGAAACCCTATGCAAAACATGGTGTGCATATACATGTGGACTTTTTCGGGAGGAGAGGGCAGTGTAAAGCTTTTCACACCTTGGAACACATGTTCCCCAAGAAGGGGAAGGAACTAGTAAAACCAAAATTCACTATGGAAATTGTTCAGAGAATTTCACTTAGGATAAGGGCTGACTTTGAATTTTATGGTCTTGATCAGTACTACCTAGAAACGATGGATGTTTTCGAGAGCAGGGATCATCCTGTACGCTGTTTTCTGAGTGTTGGGCTGATCCCCAGCCACAATTCCTCCCTGACTTCATCTCGGCTACATTAAATGCATTTGGAGAAATTTGTGAGTTTAATGAGCCCCTTCTGACTCTACGTTTGAGAAAAATGATGGGAGGCATTCCCAGATTCAAGTAAAATCACGGTAAAAGGAATTTTACCCAGTTTTTAACTCTTAATGGCCTCTCTCGGGAGAGGGTTATGGTTTTGTGCCTGGCTCCAACTTGGTGCTCCAATTCGCTCACCCTGGGCAAACGTTTTCATGCAAATCTAAACCGCAGCATGCTTTGGGAGCTTTGGGAGATGCTAGGAAGAGTCCTGCTCCCCCCGCCTGCAGTCCCTCTCTGCCTGTTATCCAGCCACACCTGTCCTCTCTTTTCTTGGCCGGTCTGCATCCCTCTGGCTTCACATTTAATTTCTGTTTTCCGATCTTCCAACCGATTTGAGGACGAGGGATGCTGTTTCGTGATGAACTAGCACAGGGCACCTGATGTCAACAGAGCTGCCACGCGGTAGTGCCACTGCGATGATGGCTGGCAGCAGGAGAAATGATGTCAACTACCACTTTGCCAAGTCACGCAAACCCTGGGCGTCAAGTGTGGGGAAGAAGGGGTAGGCTGTTTGAATTTGCAAAGGAAAGACTGCGAAGAGGGTCTATCAGCAGCTTGGCTGCTGATAGAGTTTGGATGTCATCCCATCTAAATCTCATGTTGAATTGTAATCCCCAGGGTTGGAGGTGGGGCCTGGTAGGAGATGGCTGGATGGTCATGGGGGATTTCTCATGACTGGTTTGGGGCCATCCTCTTGGGGCCATCCTTCTGATAGCAAGTGAATTCTCGCAAGATCTAGCTATGTAAACGTGTGTGGCATCTTCCCCGTCTCTTGCTCCCTCTCACACCATGTGACATGCCTGCCCCATCTTCACCTTCTGCCATGAATAAAAGCTCCCTGAAGCCTCCCCAGAAGCTGAGCAGAGGCTGGCACCATGCTTCCTATACAGCATGCAGAACCATGAGCCAATCAAACCTCTTTCCTCTAAAGACTACCCAGTTTCAGGCCTTTCTTTACAGTAATGCAAGAATGGCCGAACACAGTTGCTAAGTACCCCCAAGGACTGTCCAAAACATAATCCCGGCTGTCTTGGAGGCCTAGGCTCTGAAGCAGTGTCGTCTACCCATTATTCATACATATTGAGTGGAAATTATATTGGTACCTCAAAAAGGCAATTGGTAAGAAAGTATACTTAGATTGCTTATCTGCGCCCAGCTCAGGCTTAGTTTCTGTGGGAGCATGTGGTTACAGACAACTGAAACCAACAACTGAAAGTGAGTTTTTGGAAGGTCTCGGGCTCACAGAATTGGTGGGAGGCCAGATGTATAAGCCTGGGTTCTCCAGAGAAACAGGACCCATCTAGGTTCTGCAGAACAGAACAGAAAGAGACCAGCAGTTTTGGCAGGGAGAGAGAGAGAGAGAGAGAAAGAAAGAGAGATTATAAGGATTTGCTTACGCTTGCTTGTGATTATGATGGCTGAGAAGCCTCAAGGTTTGCAGTCAGCAAGCTAAAGACCCAAGAGAGTAGGTGGTATAACTCCAGTTGAGTCCAAAGTCCTGAGAACCGGAAGAGCTGATGATGGTTTAAGGTCTAGTCCAAATCCGAGGACAGGAGAAAACTGATGTTCCACCTTGACGACAGTCAGGTCGAGTGAGTTCTCCCTTCTCAGGCCCTTGGCAGATTGTGTGCTGTTTTTGTGTGAGATTAACTTTATTTTTTTGTTTTGTTTTGTTTTGAGCCATAGTCTCGCTCTTTCGCCCAGGCCGGAGTGCAAGGGCGCCATCTCGGTTCACTGCAGCCTCTGCCTTCCGGGTTCCAGAGATTCTCCTGCCTCAGCCTCCCAGGTAGCTGGGATCACAGACATGTGCTACTACGCCCGACTGATTTTTGTATTTTTAGTAGAGACAGGGTTTCACCATGTTGTCCAGGCTGGTCTCTGACTCCTGACCTCACGTGATATGCCCGCCTTGGTCTCCCAAAGTGCTAGGATTACAGGGGTGAGCCGTGATGCGCGGCCAACTTTAAATGGGTAGACTAGGTAAAGCTGATGGCCATTGACCTGGCCGGGCAACCTTGAAAAGCACTCTCTGAGCTTCCATTTTCTTTTGTGTTTGAAGTCTTTACCTAGGGCCTCTGGGGAGTGCAGGCATCTCATTACACATCTAGTGACTTCAGAGTGAGTTCCATTTTTAAAATGTAAGTTTGGTTTTGCTTTTATCCAAGAGAATGCATTTATCAAAGTCTGGTGGATCTGGGTTATAAGGACAGGCAAAGGCTCTCAGTCACAGTATACCATCAGGGTTTGAATTTATGACTCTTCATCAAGGCCCTCCAGGTATAGCAAGTGGCCATTTGGCTGAAGCAGAATCTTTGGTGCCAGGCACCTTGGAGTTGGCATACAGGGAAGAGTAAGACGAAAGGTACTTAACCTAGATGACAGCCAGTACAACAGCCTCACCCCTGGATTCTTCTCTATCCACATGTGAAGACACTCTGGTTAAGTTGCCCCTGACTGCATTTTATGAGGGAATTGATATGCTACAGTGAGGACCAAGCATTCAAGGGACTCCCAGGAGTCCTGGGAAACAGCCGCTTTTCTTGAGGTCTGTTGCTGGGGTCGTAGACTTAAATGCCTACAGGAGCCAGACAAGCCACGGTAATGAGTAAGGCAGGCCAGGAATTAATGTTTTCCAGTCTCCACTCTTCTTGAAATAGGCCTCTCTTTTACTCTGCTTTTTATTCTCCCATTTTGGGTAGAAATATGAGTAAAGGAAAATGTTTCTCTATTCTAAGAGATTTTTTTTTAAAGTGTTTCTTAGCTGTAATCCAAAGGTAATACTTGAGAGTACAAATTTGCAATTATTGCTTAATTAAAAACAATAACTTTGACAACAAACACATGGTGAATGCCAAATTTAGTATAAAAAATGTACTAGTCGGAGACATCGGGATGCAACGCCTGCTCCATCATGGGCACACCACATTCAATAGTCTATCTGGCCAGGCGCAGTGGCTCATGCCTGTAATAGTAGCACTTTGGGAGGCCAAGGCAGGTGATCACTTGGGGTCAGGAGTTCGAGACCCGCCTGGCCAACATAGCAAAACCCCATCTCTACTAAAAATACAAAAATTAGCCAGGTGTGATGGTGGGCACCTGTAATCCCAGCTACCAGGGAGGCTGAGGCAGGAGAATCACTTGAACCCAAGAGGTGGAGGTTGCAGTGAGCCAAGATTGCACCACTGCACTCCAGCCTGAGCAACTGAGCGAGACTCTGTCTCAAAAGAAAAAAAAAATAGTTGATCTACCATCAGCCCAATCCAAGAATATATATAGGGGTAGGGGAGAAACCACGTAGAACTTCCACTGTAGCGTCTTCTATTACCATATTCAACAAAGACATAAAAGGCCTGGCAAAAAAGAGCTTTTACAGCATGTATTTTTAGGACAATATTACAGTGAGGTTCTGGTATATTTCACATGCAATGAACCTTTTCTTTCAACTGGACAATAGGGTGGTATAAGCCAATATAGGAATTCCTCCATGGAGCTTTACAGAATTGAGAAATTTTGGATTAATTTTCTCTCTGTGCAGCAAGGAGCTAGGAGAAAGAGATATAGCTTCTCCAGGCATGGAAAGAGAAACGTTTGATTGTGATTTTGTTTGGTTTGGGAGGTGTTTTCCTCCAATGAGTTGTTGAAATCTAGAGAACACAAAAGAAAAAATAAGAATCTGACTTATACTTACACAAATTCCACACCCTTCAGCATTTATTAACAACCATATATCCATTCAGTTGTCATAAAAATAACAAATTCTAACCATGTGCTGAGAGTATCATCTTTACTCATTTCTGATTTACAAGTTTTCTCTCCTCAGTGAGAGTCTAATACTCAACTTAAGGACAGAGATATCATGTCTCACTGCCTTCAGAATTCCCCAGCTCTTCTGGAACTTTCCATCCTGCATTATAATCACGTATATAATGGCTGCCCCTTGAAGAGAGAATGCATTTGTTCAACACTGTGTCTCATCCCATTGGCACTGCCTTCACCATAGTTAGTGAGAGCCCAGAAAATGTTATTTGGCTGAACACATACATGAAATCTACTGACCTTGGGACATATACATTATTGAGGATAGCAGTGGTACCCATGAAAATGTTCACTAACAAACGAATCATCTATTCCACGTTTACTAGTTTTTGATGTTAAAAAAAAAAAAAAAGGAGAGGAATGTTGTCTTCTCTGGACTGTGAAGGTGTTGGCCATTCTCGGTCAGGGAAGAAAATAAGAGAGGTGCGTATTAGTTATCCATTGCTTCATAACACATTACCTCCAAAATCTTAGCAGCTTAAAACAACACTCACGTACTGCATATTGTCTCAAAGTTTCTGAGGGTCAGGACTCTGGGAGTGGCTCCATGGGAGGCCTCTCGCTCAGCATCTTTCATGAAGTTGCAGTTAAGCTTCCAGGCACCTGAAGGCTTGGTCAGGGCCAGGAGCAGGAAGCCTCTGCTCCTCACCTTGTGGGCTTCTCCATAGAGCTGCTTATGACTTAGCCGCAAGCTTCCTCAGATAAAGAGAGATCCATGAAAAGAGAGAGAGAGAGAATCCAGGATGGAAGCCAACATCTTTTATGCTCTAGTCTCAGAAACGACATAGCAATGTGGAAGGGAACTGTGCAAGGAGTAAATACCAGAAGGCAGGAATCACTGCCGGCCATCGTGGAGGCCGCATTTGTTGAATTGGGGTACTCAGTGTCCACTGTTGTCTGCAGAGAGGCTTTGGGACTCCTATGTTAGAAAGTGTAAAGTGATCTTTTCTACCAGAATCAGGAATTTTGACATATTTACATGAATGTAGACAGTGATCTGAAGAAAAACTAATTCTGTAAGTTTTATCCTGTATTTATCTGAAAGAAAAAATAATTCCGTAAGGGTAAGAGCACCTGGCATGTGCTGTCACAGAAAAGGTATCCAGATGACAGCCTCTGCCTCCAGCCTCACAGGGCCAGCCTGAAGCTCTCGGACTACCTGTGCCTTCAGAAATAAGCTTGTCACATGCGTTACCCAGGCCAGAGGAATTCTGTGGGATCCAACTCCTCAAGGAAAGGGCTGTGCCCATTTATGCCCCTCTGGCTCAGAGGGGGTTTGACTATAAATGCAAAATGTTCATTTTCTGTGAACTTTCTGAAGATAGATTTTGCTGAAAAGCAAATGTCCATTAGAGGCCAGGGGTGCTGGTGGGCGCCTGTAATCCCAGCTACTCGGGAGGCTAAGACAAAAGAATTGCTTGAACGTGGGAGATGGAGGTTGCAGTGAGCTGAGATCATGCTAATGCACTCCAGCCTGGGCAACAGAGTGATACTCTGTCTCAAAAAAAAAAAAAAAAAAAAAAAAAAAGAAAGAAAAAAAGAAAAAAAAGAAATGTCTGTTAGAGATAGCACTCAGTGAATTATTGTGAAGTGTAAAAGAGTCCACGAGTCAGATGCTATCTCAACAGACCAAAGTCCTGGATGTTAATTTGGTTCTGAATGCTGGTGCTGGCTCAAGAAGACAGATTTAAAAATGAGGGTCACCCAGATCTGGGGACAAACTGTAAGTTTAAAATACCTTATTAAAATACATAAGTATGTGTTTATATATTGCATATTAGTTATCCATTACTGTATAACACATTGCCTCCCAAACCCTAGCAACTTAAAACAACAAGCAGATATTATCTCACAGTTTCTGAGCATCAGTGCAGATTCTTCCACTTCCCTGGTGAACCTAATCAGATTTCACATGTTTATTAAAGTATTTCCTGATAGCCTGTGGATTTCCTGAGGACAGAAATGGCTCTCTCTTGTTTATGGAGGTCTCCTCAGTATTTGGTACAGAACAGTACTCTTAGTAGATATTTGATAAATATTTGGGTTTTTTAATGTTGAACCTTTTATTTGTAGACATTCATACCTGTTCTTGCGAGATATGTATTGTTTGGTATGTATAGATTTTTAATTCATGTAGGTGATGTCTTATTACAGATCTCACACTGTTTCCTACTTTTTAATTCAGCACAGTGTTGCAATATCCATCCACATTGCTATGCAGATTCCATATGTTACTTCTAGTATCTGCAAAGTATTACATGGTATGCAAGTACTGCACCTCACTTAAGCAGACTGTCTCCCACTTCCTTCTCCACAAAGCACTGATAAGCATTCTCATATGCATCCGTTTATAGGGGCATGTTAAAATTTTTCTTAAGGTTTTATTCCCACAGACAGAATTAACAGGTCAAATATATATATATATATATGGAGAGCCTGGGGCAGTGGCTCACGCCTGTAATCCCTGCACTTTGGCGGGCTGAGCAGGTGGATCACTTGAGGTCAGGGGTTAGAGACCAGCCTAGCCAACATGACAAAACTTTGTCTCTACTAAAAATACAAAAATTAGCTGGGCGTGGTAGTATGCACCTGTAGTCTCAGCTACTCGGGAGGCTGGGGCAGGAGAGTCACTTGAACCTGGGAGGTAGAGGTTGCAGTGAGCCAAGATGGCACCACTGCACTAAAACCTGGGTGACAGAGAGAGACTCTGTCTCAAAAAAAGAAAAAAAAAAAGCATATATTTAATCTGACTAAATACAGCTGAATGGCTGTCCAAGGCTTCCACCAAGTAGTTCATAAGGCTTCACATATTTCCACTTTACCACCAAACTTGGCATTATCCAAGGCCTGAATTTTGCTAATGTAGTAGATGTAGTGATGATTCATGGTGGTTTATTTTGCCTTACTAATACATTTAAGTATCTCTTCATATGCATGTTAACCCTGTGGAGTTTCTCTTCTTTAAAATGCCTGCTTGTTCCTTTCCCAATCTCTCTACCAGAGTTGCCATTTTTCTTCTTGGCTGGAAGTTCTTTGTATATCTGTATTCCGTATGTACAATTTGAGACATTTTCAGTTTTACTTAATACAAATTTATTCTGTCATCTGCTAACTTTATCCATAATGTTCTTTTTTGAATAGAAACATTTAATTCATGCACTTGAATCTATTTTATTGATTTTCTTGTTCTTGTACCTTATAATTTTTATTATTTATTATAGCACATCTTAAATTTTTCAAGTAAGTTTATCAAGTTCTTAGAAAAAAATTTTATTGCTTTTCAGTGAATTTGTAGATGACTTCAAGGAGGATTGTTATCATTATAAGATTAATTTGGCCCAGCTAACATGGGATAGATCATATTGCATGTTCTTTAATTATAGAGTTTTCCAATTTTCTCCATGGAAGTATAGCATATTCTTAAACAAATTCTCAGTTATGTTATGGCTTTTGTTGAAATTGTGAATGGTATCTTATTTTTTATAAAACTGTCAATTTGATTATCGATGCTATAAAAATTATATTTGTAAGTTTATCATATTTCTAGCAACCTTGCTAAACTCTTTGTTCACTGAGAGCTTACTGTGTTTCTAACAACTATGCCAAACTCTTTATTAGTTCTAACAGTTTGTTGATTATCACGGTCTTTCCAGGTCCAAAGTAGTCTCTTCTGAAAGTAATGGCAGTTTTATTTATTCCCGTTCAGTTCTTCCAACTCTTCTTACTTCCTTTTCCTTATAATCTTGGCCAACAGCAGTGGTCATGGTGGTTTTTCTTGTCTGGTTCCTGTCTTGGAGACAGGATAAATTCCAGCAGTAGGATGGTCTAAGCAGCCCTTTTCTCTGGGGAGGCTCTTGGGGAGAGTCTGGTGCTATAAAGGTGCTGGGACCTCCACTTACGCCTCATAATCTTTCTAAAAACTTCCGTTCAAGCGTGTTAACTTGTGTTTACTTATGGAGTTCAAGGGTTCTCATTTTGTCTCTAACATTTGGAAGTGACAAACACTTCATTTTTATTTATGATTCATGGGATCTGAGCCTCCATGCCCACAATAGGGTATTTTAGCACAATGGGTGCCTAGATTATGAAGAATTTAGTCAAAATGATACTTTTTTCAAAAGTCAATAAATCTTTGTTGAATGAATGAATGAAGAAATAATCCTAGGAACACATCTAACTTAAAATTGGACTCAGTCTTCGGAGGGTCTTCAGTTAGCCAACTCTGAAACGATCCAAACTGGAAGACGAGGGAAGCTATGGCAACCCTCGTTTCCCTTTTGTTTGTCAAACTGGGTGGCCCCATTACTTGCTTCCTGCCTGGCAGCTTCAGTGATTGGACTCCCCCAAGCTTTGGCCCATTTCCTCAGCTTAAGTCCAAAAAGAAATAGACACCACTGAGCATGCAAGCTTCCTCTTCTCACTAGGGAGTATCTTCACAGACTTGCCATTTCTCCCTACCCCGTTACGTCAGATCTCCTGCTGGCCTAGGAGTTAAGATTCAAGGAGGATGTGGGGTGTGTGTGTGTGTGTGTGTGTGTGTGTGTGTGTGTGTACATGCCCACGCACATTTGCACATGCCCATGTGTGTACGACTGTGCACGGTTTCCAGCATCTTTTGCTCTTCCGTAGTGAGCCAAGGCTCTCTGTGTGATTAACATGAGGCAGAAATGTGCTCAAGGAAAAGAAAAGGCAGCAGGCCTCTGCACTCTTCCCCAAATCAGATTAACGTAGGGTAGAGAGGATTTAAATCAAGGATGGCGCATCGTTTTTGTCTCTTATCCCAGTTGCCATCAATGGGTATTGGCTGCCTGGACTGCTGTGTCATGAAGGATTCTGAGGCTGGGTTTGCAGCTCACTGGGAAAGCATGCCACAACCAATTAACCACATCTCCCCTGGGCACGGGAAGGGTGAGTAGCAACTCACAAGCCAAATGTAAGCCACAGCAGGAGATGCTGGTCCAGTATGCCTAGAGCGATGGAAGAATTGGAATGTTCTGACTTCCAAGGGCAAGCAAGGGCCCTTGTCTATTGCAACAGAAACACACACCTAAATAGCATATGTAGACAGAATCATTGAGTAGTATTTGCACAACAAAAGGGAAGAAAGGAGAGAAAGACAAGATTTTGGCTGCTGTCACCCATGTTTTAATTTCTGTGAGATTTTTTTTTCCTCTTTCTTTCTTTCTTTCTTGGATTCATGTGATCCCATGGAAACCAAAACCATCTGAGTAATAAATACTTAACAAGTAGAGTAAGCTTTAGGCAGGTGACACCTTCAGAGCAGAAATGGCAAATCAGTTTTCCCTCACCCACCAGCTCCAATCAATTAGTGGGGGCTTCTCTCCAGCTCCTGAATTTCTGATCCTGGAGGGTGTCTGGATGCCCAAGCCCTGAGCCTGGTCAGCTGGCACTGTATCTAAGCATTGGTGTGGCATCACCATTCTGACAGGTAGCAAAGGGCACTTATAACCTACAAGACACCATTTGGCCAAGAACCCTGAGACACATAGTTCCCCTCTGGCTTTTCTAACCAACTCCCATGCTGAATATCTGGGCTTGCCCAGCCCCGTGAAGCTGCTCCCCAGACACTGGGCATTGTCTGATGCTTCTGTCATTCACATGGGCAAGTGTGCTCAGCCGGCTGGCAGGCCCTACACACAGCCTGGCAGCAGCTGGGAGCTTGAGCAAGGCAGTGAGGATCCAGGCTTGGGGCTGTTCACTCCCTGAGGATGTTGGCTTCTCTCTCTGGCTCTGCTCAGCCTTCCAAGGTCACCAGCACGAGACTCATCTTAGACCGCAAACAAGGTTCCCCAGGCATGTCTGTGAGCCTGTACCCTGGTCACTCAGCACTTACTGCAGGCCTGGGACACTCTCTCTTCCTCTATGACAATCTTTCCCCTAATGTCCTTTAAGTCACTATCCAGCACACCTCTTCATCCCCACACATCAACCAGAAGTCCCACAGGTGGCTGAAGAAGATAAGGAGTCCCTTCCTCATCAGGATGCTTTGGTCAGAAAATCAGAAATAGAGTCTCCTTAGGAAAACAGAGATACTTCCCTTTCCCATGGCATTTTCCAGTTCACCAAGAACATCTGGGCAAGTCTGAGCTAATCACAAATTTGATCTCATGAAAGCATAAAATAATCTTCAAGATAGGCAGTTTATAGCCATCTTTCCTTCTGAAAGCTGGGTCTCAGAAATGTGAAAGAACTTTCCTGAGCCCACATAGCATGCTAAGGACAGAGGCCAGGCTCAAACCTAGAATATCTGGACCCTGAGCCATGGTCTGCCTGCCATAACCAGGCAGTCTGGTTGAACTTTTTATCTGTGGCTGTGGTGGTTGTATGTTTGGGGACCTTGTGAAAGTTGTCACTGCTGTTTAACCCCTCAGAAATCCCATTTCCTCAGTGGGACCTGGAATCCAGCAACAATGAGTCTGCCTTTGAGTTCAGCCTTCCCCTTTTCTAGCTGTCATCCCTCTCACAGTGTCCAACATTCCTGGGAGAGCGATATGGTTTGGCTGTGTCCCCACCCAAATCTCATCTTGAATTATAGCTCCCATAATTTCCTCATGTTGTGGAAGGGACCCAGGGGGAGATGATTGAATCATGGGGGTGGCTTCCCCCATTCTGTTCTCATGGTAGTGAGTAAGTCTGACGATATCTGATGATTTTATAAGGGGAAACCCCTTTCACTTGGCTCTCACTCTCTCTTGTCTACCACCATGTAAGATGTGCCTTTCACCTTCCACCATGATTGTGAACCCTCCCCAGCCCCATGGAACTGTGAGTCCATTAAACCTTTTTTTCAGCTGGGTGAGGTGGCTCACATCTGTAATCCCAGCACTTTGGGAGGCTGAGGCAGGCAGATCACGAGGTCAGGAGATCAAGACAATCCTAGCTAACACAGTGAAACCCCATCTCTACTAAAAACACAAAAAGTTAGCCAGGTGTGGTGGCACACACCTGTAGTCCCAGCTACTCAGGAGGCTGAGGCAGAATAATCGCTTGAAGCTGGGAGGTGGAGGTTGCAGTGAGCCAAGATCACAGCACCACTACATTCCAGCCTGGCTGACAGAGTGAGACTCCATTTTAAAAGAAAAAACACACACACATTTTTTTCTTTATGAATTACCCAGTCTCAGGTATGCCTTTATCAGCAGTGTGAAAACAGACTAATACAGAGTATCCCCCTGTCTGTTCACCAACAGTTAGTCCACTTGTATGTTTCAAATATAATAGAGGCCAACAGTTTAATTAACCCCACTGAGAGAACTTCATTCTGTCAGATATAGAATATTGTTTCAGGATCTTATAACCTTGATTCTAAAGTCCTTTTGTTGGGGGGACTTAGCCTGGGAGAGTTTTGGGCTTTGACCAGTGTACTAGTCTGTTCTCATCCTGCTAATAAAGGCATACCCAAGACGGGGTAATTTATAAAGGAACAAAGTTTAATGGACTCACAGTTTCACATGGCTGGGGAGGCCTCAAAATCATGGTGGTAGGTAAAGAGGAGCAAAGTCACGTCCTACATGGATGGTGGAAGGCAAAGAGAGAGCTTGTACAGGGAAACTCCTCTTTATAAAACCATCAGATCTCATGAGACTTATCAACTATCAGGAGAACAGCGTGGGAAAGACCCACCCCCGTGATTCAGTTACCTCCCACAGGGTCCCTCCCATGACACGTGGAAATTGTGGGAGCTATAATTCAAGATGAGATTTGGGTGGGGACACAGCCAAACCATATCACCCGAGAAAGAATTCTAGGGTGAGCTGGTGGTGTGAGACAGCAATGTGTTGAACAATACTGCTCCTTTGGAGCAGGGATAATTCACAGGCAGTGGGCCCAGGACTGACAATTTCCAAGCTCTTGGCAACTGTATTTGTAGTCACTTAAACTCACTTTTAATTACATGCAAATTAAGGGGTGGGTTAATGCAAATTGAGGAATAGGTTATTTAGAACTTTCTAGGAAAAGAGTTTTAACTTCTGGGATCATTGCTATGGAAAGGGGTGGTGGCTTCAGGGTTGTTGCCATGGCATTTGTAAACTGTCATGGTGCTGATGGGTGTGTATTATGCTAATCAGCAAGAGGGCAGCTGGGAATTGCATTTTTGCCATCTGCTGGTTTCTCGGAGTTTCTTTACTTTGTCTTGTCTGGACCAGATCCTGCATTGGTCAGCAGGGTCATGAACAGAAAACAAGTCCTGCCGGTCTACTATCTCACTTTAATCCCACCTCATCAGTCTCCTTGTGAAATTTCCTCAACCAGCCCAGCTCTACCTTACTGGAATTGCTCTATTAAGATTAGCATATTTCTATAAGTTGCTTCTAAAATAGTTGCTGGCCTAGAATAAGCACTCAATAAATGTTAGTGATGATTATCAGCAATATAGTCCTTAGAACTGGCAGCCTATGTGTTCTTCTTTTTAATTATACTCTCTCAAGCTTTTGATATATACTATGACAATTTCCAACTGATGTTCTGTAATCAATTACTATGGCTTCTACATTAAAAAATGAGATGAAATCCAGGCACTGTCCTCAGCCCAAGAGTCTTTCAGGCATCAGTTTATAGGACTTCCCTTACCATAAAACTGTGGGGTACACCTCAGTGTTACTAGCAAGCATAAATAAAACAGAAAAGAAAAAGTCCTGCTATTCTCAGTGAAGCCCTGGTGTGGAGTCAGAGAAATCTCCCCTGCCCCATCCCATGGTGACCAAGGCAGTCCCAGTAGCTCCAGGCTTCAGTTCTGCTCATTCTGGGAAGTTTCATTCTGAGAACTTGGAGGAACCCTTAGGACGTATCATTTTCACTTCAGTTAAACCTAAGGAGCCCTAGGAAGACCACCTGCCTGGGAATTCTGTCTTGACCAAGTAGTGTGGAGCAGACAAAAGCCCTGAGCCAGGAGGCAAAGACCTATGCACTGGGATTTTTCAGAACGTTAATCCAAGGCAGATTAACGTTCTTGAGCAAGGCACATTCCCTCCCCGGGCTACTGTTTTGTCATCTGTAATTGAGGGAGTTGAGCCAGATCCGAGATCAGAAACTAGTAGCTGGGGAGACAGCACAGACTGCAGGTGTGTGTTACTTGGCTTGCAAAGTCGTGTTATAATATTTATTAATTAGTCTTCAACAGTTAAACGTTCAGGTTTTTGCATTAAATCTGACTGCTCTTGAAAAGTCTGGCAACACGAGGATTGCGTTTCCTTAGAGAAATAATTGGCCTTTCTCTGCAGACATGGCATATGCTCTCTGGTTCGCACAAGTCCTCCCCTTTCCTTCAGATCAGTCATTCACTTATATGACCTGCTTAGATAGCACTTACTGGGATTTGAGTTTAAGACCCCTAGTCTAAATGATCTTTCCTTCTTTCTTTCTTTCTTTTTCTTTCTTTCTTTTTCTCTTTCTTTCTTTCTTCTTTCTTTCCCTCCCTCCCTCCCTCCCTTCCTTCCTCTCTCTCTCCCTGTTTCTTTCTTTTCTTTCTTTTTTTGAGACAGAGTCTCCTTCTGTCACCCAGGCTGGAGTGCAGTGCCGCAATCTCCACCCACCGCAACCTCCTCCTCCTGGGTTCAAGCAATTCTCCTGTCTCAGCCTCCTGAGTAGCTGGGACTACAGGCACATGCCTCCATGTCTTGCTTTTTTTTTTTTCTTTTTTTCTTTTTTTTTTTTTTTGCATTTTTAGTAGAGACAGAGTTTTATCATATTGGTCAGGCTGGTCTCAAACTCCTGATCTCAGGTGATCCACCCACCTCAGCCTCCCAAAGTGCTAGGATTACAGGCATGAGCCCTGCACCTAGCCTAGACTAAATTATTTCTAGTGGTCTTTTCTGCTTGGGCCAGATGAACAGGGTCATATCACCTTGTTACATGCATGTTGCTTCGTAAGCTGTGTACCCTGTACACAGTGGCTTCCAGCAACCAGTGTTTATTATATTATGTCTCATGATTTCATGGGTCAGGAATCCAACAAGGCTTGGATGAACATTTTTTCTGTCTCGTATGCAGAGGTCATTTGCTGCTATTCAGCTGACAGATGAGCTGGCGTGAAGGGTCTAGGACAGCTTCACTCACGAGTCTGTTGCTTGACAGCGATGGCTACAAGTCTGGGAGGGAGGGAAGAAGGGAGGAAGGGAAGGAGGGAGGGAGGGAGGGAGGGAGGGAGAAAGGGAGAATTCCAGGAGACACAGGCCCAAACCTCAAGGCCTCTTGAGACCTAGCCTCAGAAATTCCAGAACATGACTTCTGCCACATTCTGTTGGTCAAGCAAGTCACGGAAGCCAGTCTTGTCATGGGGAGGGAATTTGGACTCAATAGGCTGGGA
Source organism: Saimiri boliviensis (assembly GCF_048565385.1). Taxonomy (NCBI): domain Eukaryota; kingdom Metazoa; phylum Chordata; class Mammalia; order Primates; family Cebidae; genus Saimiri; species Saimiri boliviensis. The sequence continues at coordinate 13,301,353 of NC_133459.1, forward strand.
AGAAAAGAATGTGTGTCAGCTTTACTCCACCACAGGTCGGTTATTCAAAGTCTGCTCCCCTGAATTAAAGGATACTGATTGGGTCTAATAAAAAGTGTCTTCTGTAATCCATTATACAGTTACGCACCACATAATGATATTTTGGTCAGCAACAGATCACATATGCATCAGTAGTCCCATGAGATTATAATACTGTATTTTTTTCTGTACCGTTTCTGTATTGAGGTATGTTTAGCTACACACAAATCCTCACCATTAGGTTACGATTCACTGCAGCATTCAGTATAGTAACATGCTGTACAGATTGACAGCTTAGGCACACACAGGAGGCTATGCCACATGGTTTAGGTAAATAGGAAGCTATACCATTTAGATTTGTGTAAGCACACTCTATGGTGTTTACACAATGATGGAGTCCCTAACAACATATTTTTCAGAACATATCCCTGTCGGTAAGCAACACAACTTTACAAAAAAATGTCCCTGGCCCCAAAAGCAGAAAAACAGGTTTGTAAAAGAGACAGCTCACTCTGCACTGTACCCAATGCCCATTTCAGTGGCTCCCCATGACATGAAATATCACACAGGACACTTTGAGTAACAAGGAATTGAGCTTCAGGTTTTTATAAGAAAAAAAAGAGAAGACATGGATGGAACTGGAAGCCGTTATCCTCAGCAAACTAATGCAGGAACAGAAAACCAAACACCGCATGTTCTCACTTATCAGTGGAAGCTGAACAATGAGAACACATGGACACAGGGAGGGGAACAACACACAGTGGGGCCTGTCAGGGAGTGGGGTAGAGGAGGGAGAACATTGAGAAAAATGCTAATGCATGCTGGGCTTAATACCTTGGTGCTGGGTTGGTAGGTACAGCAAACCACCATGTCATACGCTTTCCTGTGTAACAAACCCGCACATCCTGCATGTGTACCCCCGAACATAAAAATAATTTTTTTTCAAAAAAAGAGAAGAAACTATTGATTCACAGCAATAAAGGTGACTACATTAGTAAACATATAAGACAGTATAAATATATTTTTGTAATTCCTTCTATCTGATTTTTAAAATAACTACAGGTCGGGCACAGTGGCTCACGCCTATAATCCTAGCACTTTGGGAGGCCAAGGCAGGTGGATCATGACGTCAGGAGATCGAGAGCAGCCTGGCTAACACAGTGAAACCCTGTCTCTACTAAAAATACAATTATCCAGACATGGTAGCACACGCCTGTAGTCCCAGTTACTCGAGAGGCTGAGGCAGGAGAATAGCTTGAACCCAGGAGGTGGAGGTTGCAGTGAGCCGAGATTGCACCACTGCACTCCAGCCTGGGCGACAGAGCAAGACTCCATCTCAAAAGAAATAAACACATAAATACATAAAGCAATTATGATAAAACTGTCAATGCCTTACAATGCATAAAATGTAATTTGTATGACATTAACCGCACAAAGGAGGAGGGAGGGTACTGTGCTTTGTTTGAAGCAAAGTTTCTATATACTGTTAAAATTAATTTAGCATTAATTTGAATTAAATTGTTTTAAGTTAAGATGCTAATTGCAATCCCCAGGGCAACCACTAAGAAAATAACTTAAAATATATTGTTAAAGAAACAACTAGGAAAATAAAATGGTAAGTAGAAAATATCTATTTAACACAAAAGAAGTTAGTAATGAGAAACAGAAGAACAAAAAAGACTTATATACAGAAAAAGAAATAGCAAAATGGCAGATGTCAATCCTATGCTATTAGCCATTATGTTCAATGTAAATGGATTACACACTCTAATCAAACAGTAGAAAGATTAGCAGAGTGGATTTTTTTAAACAACCCAATTATATACATTCTACAAGGGGAAAAATTTGTAACCTAAGACATAAATGGGTTGAAAGTATTAATAAAAAGATGGAAAAAGAAATGCTTGATTCATGTATCCAAAAACAAATAGACCTTACATCTGCCTCAACTGGATCCAGGAATTCAAATGATGATGCCAGGACTCAGCCTCGCTCAATCTAAGGTTTCTTCTATGTCAATTCCACTCTCAGGTGATTTGGCCTCTCGCGATGGCTCCCAGAAGCTCCAGGTTTAGCAACTCCAATAGAACATAAGCTTCTTTGTCTCTACTGTACCAGCAAGCTTCCTGGTTTGAGTTTCATTGGCCTGCTTGGGTCAAATGTCCACACCTGAGCCAGTTTCCAAGCCCAGGTATAAATCACATGCTCTTCTCTGGATTCAGGGGTAGTTTGGCTTAGCGTCTCCTGATCAATATGGCCTGAGAGGAAGTGATGGGTGTTCCTATGATGGAGGCCAAGAGGCTATCACCAGAAGACAGGAGAGTGGATACTTGGCTGGCCAAGAAACCACAAGCGTCCACTCCACATGCTTTCTGGGTTGGAGGGACATGTTGGAAAAAAAACAAGCTAAAAAAACCATGAAGTGTTCAAACGTATGTCTTTATGTTCGGGTTTTAATTGTCCGAAAGAATTTCGGCACCAACTTTAAGAATCTTTTTAGCTCTTTTGAGACATGAAACACACTTGAGTTGAGTTCTTAGAGACTGGAAAAAAGGGAGAATGGAACCTCATGTCAAGAAGTACTTGCCCTGCTTCAGGTCCCTTTAAATACCCAGTCTTACACAAGCCATGAAACCCCAGGAACTAGATGGGACTCTCAGACTTCTGAAGATGAGGAGACTGAGGCACAGGAAGATCAGTGATCTAGCCAACATGCCCACCTTGCAGGGAGAGGTATGGAGTCAGCACAGTCCCAGAGGCACCATACCGTATCGCACATCTTGCTATAGACAGGAGTCTTCTCAGATGTCTACATTCAAGTAAGACCTGGAAAGAAGCCACGGACACCCCTAGGACAGGATCTGGCTTCCCAGCAAACCTGGGCTTGTACATTAGAATCAAAACTAAATTAAGTGTATTGGAGACTGAGTGCAGGCGAGGCACAGAGTTTGAATGTCTTGGTTTTCTGTTTACTTGAAAATTATTTCACCATCAGTGTCTGGTTGGTGATGGTTTGTGTAAGTTATATATTTAATTTAATTTAATTTAATTTAATTTTTGAGACAGAGTCTTGCACTTTAGCCAGGCTGGAGTGCAACAGCACGATCTTGTCTCACTGCAACCTCTGCCTCCAGAATTCAAGTGATTCTCATGCCTCAGTCTCCTGAGTCGCTGGGATTACAGGCATGTGCCACCACACCCAACTAATTTTTGTGTTTTTTCGTAGAGATGAGGGTTTGGCCAGGATGGTCTCAATCTCTTGATTGAGTTGATCAATCTCGTGATCCGCCCACTGTGGCCTTCCAAAGTGCTGGGATTACAGGCGTGAGGCACTGCACCCGGCCATAAGTTGTACATTTATATTTTGCCTACCCTGGGATCTCTGCGGGCAGGCATCGTCAATTGTGTGCAAGATGGCCTCCCCTCGGTGATGGGTCATGATTCTTGCTTTCATTTGCCTCTTGGTTTCAATTCGGGTCACATCAAATTTCACTCTTTGGCTCTATGGTGGTATCAGGGATGGATCATGATGAACACTGGGACTGTTACAGTTTACTGTCTCTTTCCATCCTCATTCTCCTGCCTCCTTGTTGGCAGACAGTGACCATCAGTGTTGAAATCAGATTGTTCCCTTCATCCAGATCTTTCCTTGAAAACGCTTCTCTCATTTTTGGTGGACTAAAGGCAACCATTTCCATGAAGTGTGCTACTGGACACAACCACTCAGAATCCCAACCATGAAAAAGGTGGGGCGCTGATACCAGATCATGGGAGACTGTGTGTCAGGCAAGTCAAAAAAAAATCTCTATTCCCCATGAACCTATAAAGTGTTCCAATAGATTTTTCCTATCGAAATTATTTAGCCAGCAGTCTGAGGACAGCAATAGTCTAAATGTAAAATGTAGCACTTTTATTTATCAGGAATGAAAAACCAGTCCCCACACACAGCTAGTGAAAACTAAAAATTACCAACTTGGCTTGGTAGGAGACGTGAAACCTCTTTCACCCCGTTCCATTCCAGCCCATTTTTAAAAAATGAAATGGGTTATTTTGCTAGCAGAAAACTGTTATTGTTGCTGAATTTGCTAAGAAAATTGGGCAATTTATCAGTGAAGATGGCAACAGCAAATATACAGGGTTGCCAGAGGCATCATTTTGCCATCCTAGGCAGCATTAACAAGTTAAAAAAATTCTAGGCTCCAGGATGGCAGTAATTAATTTTGGTCTCATGGGCAGGAAGGTAGATGGTAGGTATATTTTCCCCTGAATGTGTCCTGATGGACACCAGAATTTTCTGGAAAAGAGGTCATGATGTCAGATTCTTATTAGCATTAATGATGGGTTGTTCAACGAAATCTCTGCACCTTGCATTACAAATCTGTCTGGAAGATTTGGGACTGACCTCAGACATAAAAGACTATTTGCTCTTGCCAGGTTGCCTCTTCCTTATTGGTATTCCATGCCGGTTTTTGGCTTTGAAAAATGTCTTCTTTTGTAAAACACCAGGAAACAGTGTCCTGGTTGGGAGCAAAATGGATGGTGTTGCGTTGATATGGCGAACACTCATTGGAGGGAATAAGTGAGTCTGGATGGTGGTAATGGTGAGCAGCAAAGCTGTTGTTATTGACCGTTTATAGGAACAGGTTCTTTTTAAGGCTCCATGCCTACACATTTCAGACAATGCTCTTTGAGAAATATCCAGAAACATATGACAAACAGAATGAGAATAAATGCTGAGTTAAGACAGATAGCCCAGGTTGAAAGTTCGGTTATGAAAAACAGGAAATATAGGTACAGGCAGAATGTGTCAACTAGACTGATAAAACACAAAGCAGACTCCTTAGAAGATGCGTTTTCACGGTCCTCTCGGTAAACACTTAGCACTTGGGGATAGCAACAAGTTATTGGGGAAGGTAGTAAAAGGTGTGGCCATGGACTTGGACCAGGTTACAAGAAAGAAGACAAGAGGAAGGAAAACTAACCATTGTACATATACCCGAGCAGAGAGAGAGGTCATGCCAAATCCACCACTTGACAGTCTGGGCATGCCAATTACAATGGGCAGTTTTCTTGGGACAAAATGTTGGACTAAGTGAAGAGTTTTTTGGTTTTTAAAAAAATTATACTTTAAGTCTGGGGTACATGTGGAGAACATGCAGGTTTGTTACATAGGTATCCACGTGCCATGGTGGTTTGCTGCACACATCAACCCATCATCTACATTAGGTATTTCTCCTAATGCTATTCCTCCTCTAGGCCGCCACACCCTGACAAGCCCCAGTGTGTGATGCTCCCCTCCCTGTGTCCATGTGTTCTCATTGCTCAACTCCCACTTATCAGTGAGAACATATGGTGTTTGGTTTTCTGTCCTTGTGTTAGTTTGCTGAGAATGATAGTTTCCTTCTTCAATCATGGTTCTGGGGTACATGTGCAAAATATGCAGGATTGTTGCATAGGTACATACGTGACAATGTGGTTTGCTGCCTCCATCTGGCTGTCACCGATATCTGGCATTTCTCCCCAAGTTATCCCTCCCCAACCTCCCTACTCCCCACTGTCCCACCCCTATTCCCCCACAACAGACCCCAGTGTGTGATGCTCCCCTCCCTGTGTCCATGTGTTCTCATTGTTGGACTCCCACCTATGAATAAGAACATGTGGTGTTCAATTTTCTGTTCTTGTGTCAGTTTGCTGAGAATGGTGGTTTCCAGATTTATCCATGTCCCTACGAAGGACACAAACTCATCATTATTTATGGCTGCATTCTATTCCATGGTGCATATGTGCATTTCTCTAATGACCAGTGATGATGAGCATTTTATCATATGTTTGTTGGGCTCATAAATGTCTTCTTTTGAAAAGTGTCTGTTCATGTCCTTTGCCCACTTTTGAATGGGTTTGTTTGTTTTTGTAATTCTGTTTTAGTTCTTTGTAGATTCTGAATATTAGGCCTTTCTTTGTCAGATGGGTAGATTGCTAAAATTTTTCCCCATTCTGTTGGTTGCTGGTTCACTCTAATGATTGTTTCTTTTGCTCTACAGAAGCTCTGGAGTTTAATTAGATCCCATTTGTCTATTTTGGCTTTTGTTGCCAATGCTTTTGGTGTTTTAGTCATGAAGCCTTGCCTATGCCTATGTCCCAGATGGTCTTGCCTAGGTTTTCTTCTAGGGTTTTTATGGTGTTAGGCCTTATGTTTAAGTCTTTAATCCATCTGGAGTTAATTTTAGTGTAAGATGTCAGAAAGGGGTCCAGGTTCTGCTTTCTGCATGTGGCTAGCCAGTTTTTCAAACACCATTTATTGAACAGGGAATCCTTTCCCTATTGTTTATTTTTGTCAGGTTTGTCAAAGATGAGATGGTTGTAGATGTGTGGCATTACCTCTGAGGCCTCTGTTCTGTTCCATTGGTCTATATTTCTGTTTTGATACCAGTACCATGCTGTTTTGATGACTATAGCTTTGTAGTATAGTTTGAAGTCAGTTAGCGTGATGCCTCCAGCTTTGTTCTTTTTTTTTTTTTTTTTTTTTTTTTGAGACGGAGTTTCGCTCTTGTTACCCAGGCTGGAGTGCAATGGTGCGATCTCGGCTCACCGTAACCTCTGCCTCCTGGGTTCAGGCAATTCTCCTGCCTCAGCCTCCTGAGTAGCTGGGATTACAGGCACGCGCCACCATGCCCAGCTAATTTTTTTGTATTTTTAGTAGAGACGGGGTTTCACCATGTTGACCAGGATGGTCTCAATCTCTTGACCTTGTGATCCACCTGCCTCGGCCTCCCAAAGTGCTGGGATTACAGGCTTGAGCCACCGTGCCTGGCCACTTTGTTCTTTTTGCTTAGAATTGTCTTGGCTATGTGGGCTCTCTTTTGGTTCCATATGAAGTTTCAGGTGGTTTTTTCCAGTTCTGTGAATAGGGTCACAGGTAGCTTGAAGGGGATAGCATTGAATCTATAAATTACTTTGGGCAGTATGGCCATTTTCACGATATTGATTCTTCCTAACCACAAGCATGGAATGTTTCTCTGTCTGTTTGTGTCCTCTCTTATTTCGTTGAGTAGTGGCTTGTAGTTCTCCTTGAAGAGGTCCTTTACATTCTTTGTTAGTTGTATTCCTAGGTATTTTATTCTCTTTGTAGAAATTGTGAATGGCAGTTCATTCTTGATTTGGCTCTCTTTAAGTCTGTTACTGGTGTATAGGAGGGCTTGTGATTTCTGCACATTGATTTTGTATCCTGAGACTTTGCTGAAATTGCTTATCAGTTTCAGGAGATTTGGGGCTGAGATGATGGGGTCCTAAATATATAATCATGTTGTCTGCAAATAGAGACAATTTGACTTCCTCTTTTCCTATTTGAATACCCTTTATTTCTTTTTCTTGCCTGATTGCTCTAGCTAGAACTTCTAATAATATATTGAATAGGAGTGGTGAGAGAGGGCATCCTTGTCTAGTGCCAGATTTCAAAGGGAATGCTTTCAGTTTTTGCCCATTCAGTATGAAATTGGCCATGGATTTGTCATAAATAGCTTTTATTATTTTGAGATACGTTCCATTGATACCTAGTTTATTGAGAGTTTTTAGCATAAGCGCCTGTTGAATATTGTCAAAGGCCTTCTCTGCATCTATTGAGATAATCATGTGGTTTTTGTCTTTGGTTTTGTTTATGTGGTAGATTACATTTATAGACTTGCACATGTTGAACCAGCCTTGCATCCTCAGGATGAAGCCTACTTGATCGTGCTGGATAAGCTTTTTGATGTGCTGTTGCAATCGGTTTGCCAGTATTTTATTGAAGAGTTTTACATCTATGTTCACCATGGATATTGGCCTGAAGTTTTCTTTTCTTGTTGAGTGTCTGCTGGGTTTAGGTATCAGGATGATGTTGGTGTCATAAAATGATTTGGGAAGGATTCCCTCTTTTTGGATTGTTTGGAATGGTTTCAGAAGTGGTACCAGCTCCTCTTTTTATGTCTGGTAGAATTTGGCTGTGAACCCATCTGGACCTGGGCTTTTTTTGTTGTTGTTGTTGTTGGTAAGCTATTAATTGCTGCCTCAACTTCAGCCCTTGTTATTAGTCTATTCAGAGTTTCTACTTCTTCCTGGTTTAGGCTTGGGAGGGTGCAAGTGCCCAGAAATTTATTTCTTCCAGGTTTACTGGTTTGTGTGCATAGAGTTGTTTGTAGTAATCTCTCCCAGGTTTACTGGTTTGTGTGCATAGAGTTGTTTGTAGTAATCTCTGCACATTGATTTTGTATCCTGCACATTGATTTTATATCCTGGCTTATAGGGTTTATGCCAAATAGGGTTTATGCCAATCCTGCACATTGATTTTGTATCCTGGCTTGTAGGGCTTATGCCAAATAGTTTTTATTTCTGTGGAATCGGTGGTGATAGCTCCTTTATCGTTTTTTATTGCATCTATTTTATTATTGTCTCTATTCTTTTTTAATCTGGCTATCAATCTGTCTATTTTTTTGACCTTTTCAAAAAACCAGCTCCTGGATTTATTGACTTTTTGAAGGGTTATTTGTGTCTCTATCTCCTTCAGTTCTGCTCTCTTAGTTATTTCTTGTCTTCTGCTAGCTTTTGAGTTTTTTTCTTTCTTTCTTTCTTTTTTTTTTCTAAATCTTGCTCCTCTAGCTCTTTCAATTTTGATGATAGGGCATCAATTTTAGATCTTTCCTTGCTTCTCATGTGGGCATTTATTGCTATAAATTTTCCTCTAGACACTGCTTTAAATGTGTCCCAGAGATTCTGATATGTTGTATCTTCATTCTTGTTGGTTTCAAGATCGTCTTTATTTCTCCCTTCTTTCATTGTTTATCCAGTCAATATTCAAGAGCCAGTTGTTCGGTTTCCATGAAGTTGTGCAGTTTTGAGTTAGTTTCTTAATCCTGAGTTCTAATTTGATTGCACTATGGTCTGAGAGACTATTTCTTATGATTTCCATTCTTTTGCATTTACTGAGGAGTGATTTACTTCTAATTATGTGGTCAATTTTAGAGGAGGTGTAATGTGGTGCTGAGAAGAATGTATGTTCTATGGATTTGGGGTGGAGAGTTCTTAAATGTCTATTAGGTTTGTTCTGTCCAGATTTGAGTTCAAGTCCTGGATATCCTGGTTAATTTTCTGTCTTGATCTGTCTAATATTGACAGAGGAGAATTAAATTCTCCCACTATTATTGTGTGGGAGTCTAAGTCTCTTTGTAGGTCACTAAGATCTTGCTTTATGTATCTGGGTGGTCCTGTATTGTGTGCATATTTATTTAGGATTGCTAGCTCCTCTTGTTGCATTGATCTATTTACCATTATGTAATGCCCTTTTTTGTCTCTTTTCATCTTTGTTGGTATAAAGTCTATTTTATCAGAGATGAGAATTGCAACTCCTGCTTTTTTTTGCTCTCCATTTGCTTGGTAACTCTTCCTCCATCCCTTTAATTTTGAGCCTATGTGTGTCTTTGCATGTGAGATGGGTTTCCTGAATACAGCATACTGATGTGTTTTGACTTTTTATCCAATTTGTCAGTCCATGTCTTTTGATTGGGGCATTTAGCCCATTTACATTTAGGGTTAATATTGTTATGTGTGAATTTGATCCACCATTTTGATGCTAACTGGTTGTTTTGCCAATTAGTTAATGCAGTTTCTTTATTGTGTCAATGCTCTTTACCATTTGGTACATTTTTGGGGTGGCTGATACTGATTGTTCCTTTCTATGTTTAGTGCTTCTTTCAGGAGCTCTGGTAAGGCAGGCCTGGTGGTGACGAAATCTCTCAGCAATTGCTTGTTCATAAAAGATTTTATTTCTCCTTCGCTTATGAAGCTTAGTTTGGCTGGGTATGAAATTCCAGGTTTAAAGTCCTTTTCTTTAAGGATGCTGAATATTGGCCCCCACTCTCTTCTGGCTTGTAGGGTTTATGCTAAGAGATCTGCTGTGCATTTGATGAGCTTCCCTTTGTGAGTAATTCAACCTTTCTCTCTGGCTGCCCTTAGCATTTTCTCCTTCATTTCAACTCTGGTGAATCTGAAGATTATGTGCCTTGGGGTTGCTCTTCTTGAGGAATATCTTTGTGGTGTTCTCTGTATTTCCTGGACTTGAATATTGGCCTGCCTTGCTAGGTTGGGGAAGTTCTGGATAATATCCTGAAGAGTGTTTTCCAGCTTGGATTCACTTTCTCTGTCACATTCAGGTACATCTATCAAACGTAGATTAGGTCTTTTCACATAATCCCGTATTTCTTGGAGGCTTTGTTTATTTCTTTTCACTCTTTTTTTCTCTAATCTTACCTTCTCCTTTTATTTCATTGAGTTGATCTTCAATCTCGGATATCCTTTCTTCTGCTTGGTCAATTCAGCTATTGAAACTTGTGTATGCTTCACAAAGTTCACATGCTATGGGTTTTTTTTTTTTTTTTTTTTTTTCAATTAAGTCATTTATATTCTTCTCTAAGCTGTTTTTTCTCATTAGTATTTCATCAAACCTTTTTTCAATGTTCTTAGTTTCTTTGTGTTGGGTTAGAACATGTTCTTTTAGCTCAGAGAAGTTTGTTATTACCCACTTTCTGAAGCCTCTGTCAATTCAGCAGACTCATTCTCCATCCAGCTTTGTTCCTTTGCTGGTGATGAGTTGTGATCCCTTGGAGGAAGAGAGGCATTCTGGTTTTGGGTGTTTTCATCCTCTTTGCACTGGTTTCTTCCCATCTTTGTGGATTTATCTACCTGCAGTCTTTGTAGTTGGTGACTTTTGAATGGGGTCTCTGAGTGGACATCCTTTTGGTTGATGATGAAGTTATTCCTTTCTGTTTTTTAGTTTTCCTTCTAACAGTCAGGACCCTCTTCTGTAGTACTGCTGGAGGTCCACTCCAGACCCTGCTTGCCTGGGGATCACCTGTGGTGGCTGCAGAACAGTAAGGGTTGCTGCCAGTTTCTTCTTCTGTTATCTTTGTCCCAGAAGGATATCCACCAGATGTCAGTCTGAGCACTCCTTTATGAGGTGACTCTTTGGATATGCAGGGGTCAGGAAGCTGCTTGAAGAGATGGTCTGTCCCTTATGAGAGCTCAAGTGCTGAGCTATGAGGTCTGTTGTTATGCTCAGAGCTGCTGGGCAGGCACATTTATATCTGCTGCAGCAGAACTCATAACTGCCTTTTTTACCAGGTGCTCTGTCCTGGGAAGGTGGGGTTTTATTTATAAGTTCCTGATGTGCTACTGCCTTTCTTCAGAGCTGCCCTGTCCAGCAATGCAGTAGGCTAGTCACAGTCTGCCAGCAGAGGCATTGCTGAGCTGCTGTGGGCTCTGCCCAGCTGCTGTGTGAACTTCCTTGCAGTTTTGTTTATAGAGGTATAGTTAGAACTGCCTCAGTAATGGTGGGCTGCCTCAGTAATGGTGGACTGCCTCGGTAGTGGCAGACTGCCTCAGTAATGGCGGATGCCCTTCCCCCAACAAAGCTGGACCTTCCCAGGTCCAGCTGCACTTGCTATGAAACTCTCAGTCCAGAGTGTTTCAGATTGCTGGTCTTTGTGGGGGTAGGACTCACCGAGCCAGAACACCTGGCTCCCTATTTCAGCCTGTTTTTTGTTTGTTTGTTTGTTTGTTTCAGGTGAATGGGCAGCTTTGTCTCCCAGGCATTCCAGGCACCAGTTGAAATGGCCACCCAGATTTGTATCAGTTTCTGTACAGAGACCTGCTGTGCCAGCTGAAACAGCTGTACTAGAAACTTGTGGCACTTTTCAGCCCAGGAATATCCTGGTCTATGGGCAGCAATAACTCTGGAAATGTGGTGTTCACTCACCCTCTGCATTGTTCTCACTGGGAACTGCACTCCAGCACTGTTCCTATTTGGCCATCTTGAATCCGCCCCACTCATCCTTTATTTTTGGCCACATGGTATTCTATGGTGGGCTGGTCTCTACCCTCTGGGCTCAAACAATTCGCTGACCTCAGCCTCCCAAAGTGGAATGCATTTGTTTATAGCATTTATACATGGATTTCAAAGAACTATATAAAAAATTATTTCTGGGATTTGCTGTTAAGTGAAGACTTTTTTATCTTGGATAGAAGAGCCATATCGGCCAACCATTCGGAGCCTATACAGAAAGAGAGAGAATGGGAGGCGGAGGATATATTTTTCTTCTTGGAAAGCCTACATAAGTGAGCAGCTTTCCCTGTTGACCAGAGGTTACTTTGTAAGCAAAAGAAGGTAGAGGTGGATATGAAGAGTGCGGGCTTGACATTTTCAGTTATTTTGTGTCCTCCTCCATTGACTGAACCATCTTCTGCTCTGTAGTCAGGCTCCAGGATGGCTCCCAAAAACCCCTGCTCCCATTACTCTCAGCTTTGGGTAGTTCCCTTCCGCATTGAGTAGAGTATGACTTTTGAGACTAGGCTAAAAGCTGTGGCTTCTGTCTGGCTCTCTTGGATCATTTGCTCCAGGGGAAGCCAGTTGCATGTAGTGAGGACACTCAAGCAGTGTTTTGGAGAGGTCCCATGGGGAAGTATTGAGGCCTTCTGCCAACGTCCATGTGAGTGAGCTACCTTCGAAGTGGGTCTTTCACACCCACTGTAGCCTTTTACACCCGATATCATGACTGCAACCCCATGAGAGACCCAGAGCCAGAACTACCCAGCGACAACATTCCCAAAGTCCTGACCCACAGAAACTGAGAAATCATAAGTGTTATCATTCTCCACCACTCTACTTTAGGGTAGTTTGTTGTACAGCAATAGCTAATGAATACAGCTGGGTATCATTCTTGATTTGGGATCTGCCTCTATAATGATACTTTTAAAGTATTTCAAACTTTTATATTAAAATATAATAGCGCAAGTAATACATATTCAGGCATAAAAGGGGCAAAATTACATATCCTAACATACTCTTCTATACAATGAAAGTCAAAGAAAATGGTATTCTTGTGTGCAATTTTATCTGAAGGTCTTAAGCTTCGGTATACACGGAGACATTGTATAGGCTTTGGCTTTTGCTCTGATTGAGATGGAAGAGAAGAGCCATTGGGGAACTTTGAGTGGAGAAGTGACAATACTGAACTGATGTTCCAGAAGACAGTCGATTTACCCAGACCACCATGTACCCAAGTGCCTGCTAGGGAATAAAAATGGCCTGCCCCTGCCCTCAAGATGTTTTCAGGCTCATTTATATTCAACCACACTGGGAAGGCTATCGTCTTCCCTCGCACTTAGGCTGTACCTTTGGGCTAACCCAGAATAGGAAGAGTGGGCCAGGTGCGGTCATGGCTCACACCTGTAATCCCAGCACTTTGGGAGGCCAAGGCAGGTGAATCACCAGGTCAGGAGATCAAGACCATCGTGGCTAACATGGTGAAACCACATCTGTACTAAAAATACAAAAAAAAAAATTAGCTGGGCCTGTTGGCACATACCTGTAATCCCAGCTACTTGGGAGGCTGAGGCAAGAGAATCACTTGAACCCACGAGGCAGAGGTTGCAGTGAGCTGAGATCGTGCTACTGCACTCCAGCCTGTGTGACAGAGTGAGATTCTGTCTAAAAAAAAAAAAAAGAAGAAGAAGAAGAGAGAAGTAGGAGGAGAGTCAGAGCATTTTCTGTTTGCCCACAAATGGCATTTTTTTTTTAACATTTCATTGGTCAAAACAAGTCATATGGCCACCCCCATCTGGCAGGGGGGCAGGGAAGTATTATTCTACATATACCTAGAAATAGAAGAAAACAGCATATTAATGAGCATCCATAATGCCTACAACAAAGAAGCTTCTTTTTTTTTCTTTCTTTACAATTTGCTAGAAAAAGTAAGCAGAGAGAAAGACAGGAATCACAGCTTGATTCCCTGAGATCTTTGTCTCTGTGAGATAGGAAGACAGTGAGGTGAATCCTAAACTAGCTTTCCTTATTCTCAGTGAATTAACATTTTTGTTTTTGTTTTCTTACCAGGGACCTATATATGTTCAAGGTGCTGTGCTGGGTGCTGTAGAAGAGATTTAAAAAATCAGTTAGATATGGTCCCTCCCTTAAGGGAAGCACATCGCCTCTCAGTTTTAACATGGTTATGAGAGTAAATTGCCTGGAATAATTACTTAGTATGTTCCAGAGATAAATACACTTTTCAGTTTCCTGGTGTCTTTTTTCTCCAAGTAGATGGTAATGGAATGATCATTCCATTAATTAACAGTTCCAATTTCTTCTCCAAATTCTTCTCCACAATCGGGGAATGGCAACAAGGTCCAGGATGCTGAGATCTGCCACACCTTGATTAGGCTTGAGATGTTATCTCAAGATAAAATGCAGGATACTCAGTTAAATTAGAATTTCAGATTAATGACAATAACACATGCTTAGGACGTACTTACACTAAAAAGTTATTTCCTGTTTATCTGAAATTCTAATTTAAATGAGTAGCTTATATTGTTGTTTACTAAACCTGGCAACTTTATCTTAAAGACTTCATCATCAGGGAAGCCTCAACCACCCCTAATCTCATTCTGTTCCACTTCCCTTGCCATCTCCACATGTGTATGCCACACCAGCCCTACTAGCCACGTTTCTACTCCTTTAAGAAACCTGGCATGTGTCTACCTCAGGCCCTTTGCACGTGTTGTTTCCTCTGTACGGAACCCTCTGGTTCTCTGAGAGGCTGGTTCCTCCTCTTTCTTCTCCTCAGTTCAAATGCTGGCACCTCTGAAAGGCTTTTCCTGGTCAGGTGATCTGAAGCTGTACCCCCTTGCCCTGTTTCCATAATTCCTGGTCACATCACTGCATTTGTTTACAGAAGTTGGTGTTCTAAAATATCCTAGTTTTATTGTGTGTGTCTCTTTCTTCATTACAATGTAAGCTCAGTGAGAGCAGAGACTATGTCTGTCTTGTTCTTTGCTATATCCCAGCACTGATAAGAGCACCTCCTGGAAGGTGGTAGGTGAGAAATGAGCATTTATAAGTTGAGTTATGCTTTAGTTTGCTCAAGGTTCCTACTCTGTAGTATATGCAAATATCTATGCAAAAGGGAGATAAGGGAAAGGACATTAGACAGCCAAATGATATGATTTATGATAGGGATAAAGGAAAAGTAAAGTTTACTTTTTTATAGAAAAGTAAAACAATGGAGTGAAGACCAACTACTTTCATTGGGTTCTACCTTCATTGAAGTTGTTAGAAAAAGCACTTCTGATTAGGTGATGTGAGCTGAGTTGTACATAATGACAAAGAAGAAGCCACCCAAGGAGAGAGTATTCAGGGCATAGTAGCAGTTGAAACACTCCTACAGTAAGAATATATTTGGCTTACTTGAAAAATAGGCAAGACAGTTGACCAGCATAGCTGGAATATAATAAGCCAGAGAGCAACCTGTGGGAGAGATGGTCAGAAGGACAGCCAGAGCAGGCTGGGTCTTGGAGTTTTATTTTAAATACAGTGACAATACATTTAAGAGCTTGAATTTGGGGAAGTAATATGCCTTTTGATAGCTGTGATGAAAACGGACTGTAGAAGAAAGCATGAAAATAGGAATACCAGACAGGAGGCCACTTCAGTCATCCAAGCAAGAGTAGGTAGTAGGTTTGTCTCGGTTTTAGCATTGACAATGAAAAGAGAATGGAGCAGAGCTAAGATATAATAGTGAGACATCACCAATAAAAATTGATTGATTAATTAATTAAAGGACAGAATGGAAGAATGCATTGGTGGATGCAAGGGTGGATAAATAGATTCATCAGTGGATAGATAGTGGGTGGTTATTGGATGGATGGATGGATGAATGGATGTGTGGATGGGTGGATGGACAGATGAATGGTACATGATATTAGATGGATGGATGAATGGATGGATTGTAGATAGATATTAGATGGATGGATGATAAGTGGATGGATGGATTGTAGATAGATATTAGATGGATGGATGGATAGATGGATGGACAGATGAATGGTAGATGGATATTGGATGGATGGACGAATAGATGGATGGTAGATAGATATTAGATGGACAGATGATAGATGAATGGATGGATGGATGATAGATAGATATTGGATAGATGGATAAATGAATGGTAGATGGATATCGGCTGGATGGATGATGGATGAATGGATGGTTGGATGGTAGATAGATATTGGATGGATGAATGGATGGATCGTGGAAGGATAGACAAAGGAAAGATAGTGGGTGATGTATGGATAAGGAAATAGCAAATGCTTATTAAATTCTCAGGCTCCAGACCAATCTTCTTTTGAACCTTATAGCTGACACCCTTATTAACAGGGAAATCTTGAAGAAAGAGTTTATTTGAAGAAGGCTCACTTTCTTCATCTGAAAAGGGGACTTTAATACATACATTTTTTAAAGTAATGTGAAGAATGAAAGGGATAATACCTATTGATCCATTACAACAGTGCCCAAAACATAGTAGTCGTTGTTATTCACCTCCCATATCTTGTGTATCAATTTGTAACTTTCAATCTGTCTTTTCATCACTCTCTCCATTAGTTAATTTATACTGCTCAGACTCAGAGACTTCACTAAAACCTGGCAAAACAAAAACATTTGTATCAAATGTTTAGATTTTTTAATGAAAGAGAAATGATGCAGTGTGCAAAGTGTTATAAACTATTCAGTATTTCAACTTTTTAATTCACAATCCTGAATTCCCTTTGATGGTTTTTTAATATAGGGAGGGCTCTTGTGAGTATGTGTGAATAATTAAACTTTTTTGAATTTGAACATAAGATGGAAGAAGCTCATTTCACTGTCAATGATGTGAGGCAAAGGAAAACCCAATGGGTATCTTTTTTATGCTAAATAATTTTGTGGGATTTTTGAAAAAATTCTTATCTTTTCAGATAGTCTGAGACAGAAAGCCTTTGGAAGGTTACTTTTCATGCTGTTCTGTCTTTTGCATTATCTTGAAAAATCCTGATTGAAGGAGAAAGAAGAGGAGGAGGATTGGGACACTAAGGAGTTTATCATTGTTTGGGCATTTACTACACAGACTCTCTTCCTTGATCTCTCAGCAGCCCAAAAGGCAGGTAATAGTATTCTTCCCATTGTGCAGATGGGTCAACTGAGGTTTTCACAGGTTACACGGCATGTACAGCAGAATGCATGATCAGACTGGTCTGATTTCAGCGCTGGGACTCTCTACTATTTTCCTAGACTTCTCGTTGATTGGTTGCTTGGCGTCAAGCGATTTCTCAGCATTATTTACTGTGTTTATTCATTCTCCTCCCTCCTACTTGGCTGACAGCTATTGATTTCTGTGCGTGATTCTGCCCTTGGCCTCAAATAGTTTTGCAATTTTTTCCCCAATTTTTGAGTGAACTTTATCATCTCTTTGCTTAGTGAAGCTCGTCTTTGTTCTTTGGGCAATAATGGATGATTCTGTAAATGGTATGTCACAGAAGAGAAGAGATGTAAGGGTGACCTTTATTGGATTAAATACGTGTTCCCCACCCGGGGCTCTGCAGATCATGAGACTTCTATCAGAAGACAGACAACAGGGACTGAACGAGGTGCAGCCAAGGGTTTCTCAAAATTGTATTAGTAATTACTTTTCTCGATATAGTAATAATTACTGATAATGATTTCCTATAAATTTTAAGAGTTAATATATCAGTGCAATCCAGATATTATATATTCAGTTTGCTTACGAGCTCCTTAAGATTATCACTGGATTCTTGGATGCTGTCATCCCCCTCATAGAGGGAAGACTGATAGGAATTTGTGGCTATGGTGATTCAACTGGCAGTAGGGTTCCAAATTCTTTGCTGCACCCACAGGATCTGATTCCTATCTACTTCCTTTCTTCCATTCTCCCCCTTGTCCATTTCTCTCCAGCCATAGTGAGAGAAATTTTTGTTCTCCAACTATACCAAACTTGTTCCTGCAACAGGGCCTTTGCACCTCCTGTTTCCTCTGCCTGGAGTGTTCTTCTTGAATACCTGTTCCTAGCCAAAGTCTTTTTATCATTCATGTCTCCATGTAAATGTCACCAACCTGGAAAAGCCTTACTAAACTGTCTCACCCACTGATATGCTTTAGCTGTCCCCACCCAGATCTCACCTTGAATTGTAACTTCCACAATTCCCACATGTCATGGGAGGAACCTGGTGAGAGGTCATTGAATTATGGGGGCAGGTCTTTCCTGCACTGTTTTAGTGATAGTGAACGAATGTCACAAGATCTGATGGTTTTAAAAATATGAGTTTCCCTGCACAAGCTCTCTCTTTCCCTGTCACCATCCGTGTAAGATGTGACTTGCTCCTCCTTGCCTTCTGCCATGATTATGAAGCCTCCCCAGCCATGGGGACTGTAAGTCCATTAAAAATACTTTTCTTTCCAGCCTCAGAGATCTTTATCAGCGGCATGAAACAAACTAATACACCCACCCAAGTAACTCTCTCCCTCTCGCTCTCTCACTCTCTCGCTCTCTCTCTTACTCTCACTCTAGCTCTAGCTCTCTCGTCTCTTAAATGTGCTCGTCATCAGGACAAATTATTTGTTTTGTTGACACTCTGCCTTGCATTGTATACAAGCCTTGTGCATCTCTTCTGATTCCCTTGGGGCTGCCAGCCACTTGGTTCACATAGCCTGCAGCACAGCTCCTGGGCCCACTTCAGCTACCTAGTTCTACCTTCTGCAGCGGATGAACTAGTTGCTGACCCAAAGTCCCTGCCACTTTCAAAGGTGAAGAAGCATCCTGGGGTGAAAGGCATGGGAACTGCCTTCCTGAGCCAACCCCAAAATGGCAGTACACCTGGAGGATGGGACATCCAGGGGTGCTGACTCTCCACAGGGCCAACTCTGCCCATTAGAAAGAGGAGATGAATGGGGCCGTGGAGTCAGCAGATAAATTACCTCTTCCTTCTTGCTTCCAGGGACTACTCTGAGGCATGGTTTCTTCTCAGATGCCATCCAGAGAAACCCTGTGTGTCAAGCAATGCCCCTGCTGTGTGGCCAGCCTTGTATCTCCACTGTTCATTGCGAGCTGAAAATCACCAGAGCAGCACATTGTGTACAGTCTCACTCACCTCACCCCTGCCCTCATTCTCATTGCCTTGAGCTCACACTTCCCAAATGAAACATTTAACATGTTAACCTTTGCCCTGAGCTGCTTTCTAGAGAATTCAGGACAAGAAAATCTCCAGGACAGAGAATATTTCCCAGCACAGACAAACCACTCCATCAATATGAGGGATGAATGAGAGGATAGAAAAAAGGACAGATGGGTGGATGATGGGTAGATAGATGGATGCAAGAATGGAGGGATGGGTAAAAGAATGAGAAGGAGAGAGGGAGGGAGGGAAGGAAGAAAGTAAGGAGGGAGGGAAGGTGGATGGCTGGATAGATGAAGGAAAGAAGGATGAATGAAAGAATGACAAGTGAATAGATAGATGGAAGAATAAATACATGTGGGTGGATGGAAAGAGGAGAAATTAAAGGCTGGGTGGATGGCAGTTTCGTACACTTGAGAGTCAGTTGGACAAATGAAAAATCCCAAAGGTCACTATTTTGTTTCCTTCCATAGGACAAACTATTCCTACAAATTCCTCAAACTCAGCATGTCCAAAACTAAAGCAATCATCATTTTTCTTAATATTTTCCTTCCTTCCTCCTTACGCATTCTTCACAAGCCATACATTTTTCCTCACCCATCCTCAATGAATCTGCCAACACACCTTTCTCCCATTTGATGTGCCATGTGTCTCTAGGCCTCACCCCTACCTCATGCTCCACCTCTCCTACCTTCATTCTGTCTCATGCAGACCTATGCCCCAGCTACCACCTGGCCTCCCCTGTCTCTTGTCCAATCTCAACAGCACTCGAGCTCTGCTGTGGTCAGAGTGTGTCCTGGTTTGGATTTCTCTGAATGCAGGCCCTGGCCGAAAGGCTTAAATACAGGTGGTTTATTGGGAGAAGATCCAAGAAAACAAGAATAGAGAAGCAGGGAAATAAATCAGGGATGAAGGAGAAAGCAATCGAGATACAGGTGTATTATCAAGGCGGCTGCTACGGGCAACTGGGACTTGAGACTCCTGGGAACCATGCAGAATGCCTCCAGCAACTGTCCATCTGAATGATTGAGACTGAAGTGTTTATCTGCCAGCTTCTACCCTCATTAGTTCAGAGTTGCCCCTGTGGCATTAACAGTTCCACACATCCAGGCTGTGTGTAGGGGAAGGCCAGGTGGGCCCCTGTGGTAATGGAAAAGGCCCTGGGACAGAAAGGGACACACAGTCCAGAGGTGAGTCTGAGCTCCTGTGAAACTGTCACCTGCAGCTGCAGCTTCAATAAGACATGGCCTGAGGGACGTGACACAGACCACTAGAGACACCTTCTCCAGGACGATCTCTAAAATGCATATGCAGCTATGGTTCACAATGGCCAAAATTCCCTGATGGCTCTCCAGAGCCTAGGGAAAAATGACCAACTTTCTGAATAGCACTCATAAGAATCAGGGACCTGCCCCAGCCTCTGCTGCAACCTCACTGGTGGCTGCTCCCTCTCTGCAGCTTTCTTTTTTTTCTTTTTTTTCACCTCCACCACTTTGCCTATGCTGTTCCTTCTGCCTGGAATGCCCTTCCCATATGTACTCCTTTTCTAGACTCATCGGTCCTTGAAACTTTTTTCTGACGATCCTAGGCAGAGTTAGACATGCTGCCCATATTTCGGTCATTGCTCTTACTGCGTTCTTTGCAATTCCCCTCCCCCACCATCTCACACTGTGAGCTCACTGAAGACACTGGCACAGTCCCCTTCCTCTAGGTTTTCCAAATGCCCAAGGAGGGCCGCCTGGGACATGGGGGATGTTGCTGAAGGGATGTCTGGTTGCATCCGTGTGTAAACAGAACCCCCACTTTGGCAGGTGTTTCTATTCGATGTCTTACTGGGTCCCAGTCCGAAGAGTGTGGAGAATCTGTTCAAGATTGTTGAAGGACACATGAACCAAGTGTCCCAAAAGAAAGTGACAGCCTTGGCAATAAATTCAATTCAACAAACGTTGGTTGAACAGCTGAAGAGCTGAGCCATTGCTTTAGACACAGATAAGAGCATGAGATACAAATCCTGACATGACTAGGGATATCCATGTGACCAGGGCTGAGGAATCCCACAAGGATGGAGAGCAGAGAATCAAAATAAGACTATCAAGGCAGCCAGCCTTCCCATGTCACAGACGCCAGCCTCTCTTCCTGCCTGCCCATAGGCAGGCACCTGCCCTGGAGCAAGGGTAGCAAACATTCACCTGTACTCTTGCAATCTGCAAAGGGACGCTCTGTAGGTCAGATGGGCTCTGCACATACGCAGGTGGCTACAGCCAACAACGACCAACATTTACTGAGCCCTGGACAAGTTCCTGCCACTCTGCTCGAAGATGCTTTCTCTGGTCTCAGTTTGCTTACAGTCTAGCAGGAGTGACAGGCTCCTAAACTCACAGTAGCAGTATGGTGTCATGATGACAAGATGTCCTATACAGAGTTTGCATACATGTATAAGGGATAAGGAGAGTTCTAGAAGGCCTTTACATTGACAAAATATTCTACAGTATATGTATTATATATAATTTGCATATTTACATATAATTTTTATATATTTATAAATATCTATAATATAAATACATATATACTATATTTGTATATGAAAAATATACATGTATTATGTAAATAATATGTATTATCTATTATACATAATACATTCATTATCGTAATACATAACACATATTTATATTATATGTATATATGTATTATGTATTATAATACCTAATAGTATAATAATAAATACATGTATAATAATATAAATATATTATGTATTATAATTGATAATACATATATTTATTATAGATAATAAATAATACATATATTTATTATTAGTAGTATATATGTATTATACATATTAGCTATATATAATATATAAAATATATATTATTATGTATGTATAAATATTTAGATAAATTACATTTACTATATATGTATTTACATGTAAAAATTATATAATTTGCTATTTATATATATACATTTATAAATTATACCAAAGAACCAAGAGGCAGATTCTCACCTTTGCCCCCTAGCTGCTGGCATCTCCAACCTACCCAACCTGAAAGAAAATATATTATGTATTTTATGTATATTACATGTATATTCATGTAATATACATTTTATATATTATTTATACACATATTTATATTACACATACACACAGTGGAATGGCAGTGATGCCTATACAGTTGATCAGTTGCGTTCGTGTGTCTATCTCCTGTCTTTCACTCCCTAAGCATAGCTTTGCTCTGCTTTTTCTAACCCAGTTCAGTAGGTGTCTAATGAATAGATCGATCTCAAATGGTCAGGAGAGGGCTACAGGACCCGCCACCTAAGTTCAAATTCTACCTCTGCCTCTTACGTGTTCTGTCATCTTGGGCACTTTTCCTGCCCACTCGGTTTCTGCAAAATAGGATTGATAAAAGCACCTACTGCCTAGGATATTGTGAAGGTAAAATAAGTTAGTGTACAAAAAAGCTTTTAAAGCACTGGGCACAGCACAAGCCCTCAATAAGGTTAGCGGTTGTTAATAACGGTCTTGTTGTTGTTTAAGATGATTATAAAGTAGCTCAGTATTAGGGCCAATTTTCTAGAAAAAAAATCCATGAAATGTGAATGTGTAGGCTAATTAAGCAAAAAGGCAAGCTCCAAGTTCCATGTACTGAACCTCAGAGGTCAGGAGGAGCCCTCATACTTGAAGACCTATTTTTGATCTCCGGCCCTCAGATGGCAAGGATGACGACGAGAGAAGTAATTTTGCCTGGGGCCTCACACAGCAGGGCACTTCGTTTTTTAAAGTTAATAATCTGTCAAGTACTTATTTTGGTTCTTGATTGTTTAGGCAAAAAAACAAAACAAAACAAAACAAAACTCAACTTGGAAAACTGGGAGATGTACACACGGGCAACTAGGAACTGTGAGGAGAGTGACCGTTGAGATGTGGAAGTGGCTTGCTTCGATGTGTAGGAAAACAGGATGCCGGACATGCTTGTGAAGGAGACCTTGGCTCTGCCTCATTGGGGAATGTTCTGGAACTCTCATCCCCAGCTAGAGCACCAGAGTGTGCCAGTCAGTCAAGAGCCATGCAAGCCCAGTGGTACAAAAGCAAAATGACATGCCTACATGGAGTATCCAGGTAGATGGGCCCAAGACAGCCGCCGGCTTTCCACGGCGCAGAGTGGCTAGGGACATTGTCATGCTTCCTGAAAGCTGCATCCACGTGGACCAGAGAGCCAGCAGGTGCCAGGCAATGTCAGGCAGCTTGAGGAGGATGCAGCAGTGCACTGCATGGATAGATGGCCAAAAACCAGACAGGAAGAAGGCCACCTCCAGAACAGTTGCCATCTACCAAGGAATGGATGCTCACCGCCCCCCAACAATCTACTCTCCCAACCTATCCAACCTGAAAGAAAAACAGAGAACTTCAAACCAAGACAAATTTCCACCATAACTGGGGATCCAGGGCCCAAAGAAAAATTAGGTTCAGGTCTAGAAATGCAAAGTTATTTCTTACAGGCAGCCAAAGTGAGAATAAAATCAGAAGGTCCCATTGGGAGGCTGAGGCATGAGAATTGCTTGAGCCCAGGAGAGGGAGGTTGCAGTGAGCCAAGATCATGCTGCTATACTCCAGCCTGACCAACAGAGTGAGACTGTCTAAAAATAAAAAAATAAAAAATCAGAAGATCCCATGTAAAGGCAGTCACTAGAGCTCCTGACTAAGAATCTAGGTGATTTGGAGTCTGGCTGACTCTGGTCTCTGTTCTGTTCTGTCTCTGGGGAGCCATCTCTGACCAGTTACTTACCTTCTCTCAGACTCTATTTGCTCATCTGTAAAATAGAGATAATATTAATATCTCCTACTAGGTTGTATGCCTTCAATAAAACATCACGTGTAAACCCCTAGAGGGCTTGTTTCATGCTAAGCAATCAATCAATATAGACTAATAGCATCATTAGATGGGGAAGGAGTTGGGGACATGTCTTGGGGCAAGGGTGGCTGAGAAGTCTTTATGGAGTTCCTGTTAATCCTTGTGGTAGAGAGTCAGGGGAACACTCTCTGATAGCCAGCATAGAGCAGGAACTTCCCTGGCCTGCTGAGGGTGCAGGAGAGTGGGCTTTACCTATGCACCACATCAACAGGAGCTAATATAATTTTATGGTCAAGGGTGTGGATTCTGGTATGGGACTGCCTGAACTTATATTACTTACTAGCTAGGCAAGTGTCCTTAGGTAAGTAACCTCCTGATCCCTTAGGTTTGTGCACAATGGGAACAATCGTTCCTGTTTCACAGTTGTTCTGAGACTTAAATGAATGAACATATGCAAAGAGCTTTTCTAAGCTTTCCTTTCTGGCATGTGGCCACACGCTGTAAATATTAGCCATTATTATTCCGATTTTGCTCCCATCCAAGTTTACACTTCGGCTGCTAGAATCCCTCAGGACCTCAAATCTGATTTATCTTCCAACGTTAAAACCCGTCCAAACTCCAAGGCCATTTTCCAGCAAGGGAGAGTCATATCAAAATGAGAATGCTAAAGCTACCAATATTCAAATGATGATAGAGGATGGAGCCCCTCTCCTCCATGCAACCCTGGGATATCTCTCACTCATGCCTCAGAGGGAAGCAGAAACATCAACAAGAGGGCCCATGCCCCAAAGTTGGGGATTCACAGAATCAGGGAACCCTCACTGACATAAGACGTCAATCAATCCAAGAAGGAACAAAAGGGTGACTTGTCTGCAGAAGATATTCCATGCTTCTTATATATTTTGGATATAAACCTCTGTTAATGGAAAAACCAAACTGCAAAATATTTTAAAGGGCTGTATTCTGAGCCAATATGAATGGCCATGCCAAGGGAACGGAGTCTTAAGAGGTTTTGGGAATGTGTGTCTGCAGCAGTCTGGTTACAGTTTGGTTTTATAGATGTTACATACGTATAGGTTTCCGTAGGTTTTATACATTTATACATTTGCAAATATTTCCTCCCACTCAGTAGGTTGTCTCTTCACTCTGTGATTATTTCCTTTGCTGTGTAGAAACGTTTTAGTTTGATGTAATCCTATTTGTCTATTTTCACTCTCATCACCCCTGCTTTTGGGGTCATATACCAAAAAATAATTGCTCCGACCAATGTCATGGAGCCATTGCCCTGTGTTTTCTTTTAGTAGTTTTATAGTTTCAAGTCTTACATAAAGTCTTTAATCCACTTTCAATTAATTTTTATATGGTGTGAAATAATGGTCTAACTTCATTCTCCCACATGTGGACATCCAGTTTTTCCAGTACCATTTATTGAAGAGATCATCCTCTCCCCATTGTACCTCTTGGCATCTTTATTGAAAATTGACTGACCATAGATGTATGGATTTATTCTGGGCTATTCTGTTCCTTTGGTCTGTGTGTCTATTTTTATGTCAGTACCATGCTGTTTTAATTACTCTAGCTTTGTAATATATTTTGAAATAAGGCAGTGTGAGATGCCTCTGGTTTGGCTCTTTTTGCCCAAGATGGCTTTCAGTTAGCTAGGAGAAATAAGTTAAACAGATCTATTGCACAATAGTGTGGCTGTAGTCAATAACAATATATTATATTCTTGAAAATCACTAAGAAAGCAGATTTTAAGTGTTTTCACCACCAAAAAATGATATTTGAGGTAATGTACAAGTTAATTATTTCAATTTAGCCAGTCCACAATATATTCATGTTTCAAAATATCATGTTGTATACCACAAATATGTACAAATTTTATTTATCAATTTTTTAAAGAAGATATTCTGTGCTCACGTTTCTTCCTTGAACCAAATATAAGAAAAAGGTAACTTACCTCTTGTATCAGTTACCTATTGTCCCAATAGTCCTGCATAATAAACAACCTCAAAGCCTCAGCGGCAGACAGTAAACATTTGTTTTTGTTCAGGGATCTGAGGTTGACTGCCTGGTTCTTCTCATCTAAGGCTGGGCTCCACACGGTGCATTCACATGGCTGTGGTCAGCCGCAGGGAGGTCAGGCAGCCATGTGATCTTGGCCGGTCTCTCTCATACGTCTGAGGCCTCATCTGGGATAACTGGGTTGATTCAGCTTTGCTCTGTGGGTCTCATTCTCCTGTGGGTTAGCCCCGGCATGTTTCACAGCAAGAGCCAAAAAGTGAGTGGAAATTCCAAAATGCTTTGTCAAGCTTCCACTTGTCTCATGTCTGCTATCATACCCTCGGCCAAAGCAAATCACACGCTGAGCCCAAAACTAAGAGATGTGACCAAATTCTCCCCCACGCCGCCACCACATGCAATGAAGAGTTAGTGCAAACTTCCATCGCAAAGTGTTTAGATTCAGGAGCCAAAGAAGAACTGAGGTCATTTGTCCATCAGTCTATCAGGTATCCAAGAAAACTTGCTAACCTTTATTTCAGGGAAAGAAAAGTAAAAAGTATAAGAGAGATCAAGTCTATTTAAAGGAAAGCCAGAATCACTCATAAGACAAGCAACCCCGAGGCTATCAAAGAGCATTTCCCTTTTACGGACCTTTTTGTATTTAAAGAAACACCAATTCTCATGTTCCACTTTTTATAAAGAACGTCTTAAAATATCATCCAGCATTTCTGGTGCCACCTACTTTGCATTAATCCGGACATGTCTTTATGGCGTAGAAGGTGGGACTCGACTCCAGAGGCGGGGCTCAGACCTGGACCAGACTGAAGACTAGCTAAAACAGGGCCAGGGGCGAAAGCTGCTTTCAATGAGACCCACCTACCAGTGTGCCATGTCAATTTAGTGTTGCCATGGCAACACCCAGGAGTTGCCATCAGGTGATCCCTGATCACCACCATGGCATTCAGAGATCCCAAAGTTAGTACTCCCACCCTGCATAAACTGCCCCTTAATATGCATGCAATTAAAAGTGGATACGGATATGACCACAGGCCTGCCCTGAGCAGCTGCTCTCTGCCCACAGGGTGGTCTTGCTCCGCAGGAGCAGTTATGGAGCTTACCACCACCAGAGCTATACCACTGCCTGTTCAATAAAGCTGTTCTCTTCTACCTCTGGATTTCCCTTGAATTCTTTCCTCGAGAAAGCCAAGAATCCCAAACTAACGGCACTAAGCTCCACTTTGGGGCTCGCTGGCCCTGCAACATTTAGAGTTCACTTTTCCAGCCATCCTGCTCCAAGGCCTTAATATTTTGGGAAATATATATCTACATGGGAAAAAAATGAAAAATAAGTTTAAAGACATTAATATTTCTACCCATTTTAAATAGGTTTGACTTGGATGAAAGTTTGAAAGCTCTCTCTTTACTGACCCTTTCCACCAACTCTCAGTTAAGACCCAATGAGTAATTCACGAATGAAATTATTTTTAACATAATATATGTCATGGGATGCTTAAGTCCTCACCAACTGTGGCTTGTGGTTGAAATCCTGGTGGCTACTCTAGATTCCAAAAAATAAATAAGTAAATTGAAGATGAAAAGGGAAACTTGATAATGAAAATGTAGCATCATAGTTCTTTACCCCGGTATGTTACGCATGCAGAAGCTATCTTGGAAATGTTCTTTCTTTTCCTCTGTCTTGTTTTGTAAGAGGAGCTGGCCCACTTTAATAGCCTGTACATTTAAGATCCATTAAAGATAATGTGTAGTGAAGATGGTTGACTCAGATAGGCTTGGCGGATAGACATTTTGATAATCAATTTTTAACTACGTAGTAAGAGTTGACACTATACCACTAACACCTTCAGGCTTTGGAGGAGAATTCTACTCCTTGGGCTCCGCGGTGAATTTCACAGAGCAGCCTGGTTGGATTCCAAGGTACTGACCACTGGGGAGTACCAGGCATAATATTACACTTGCCAAGCCATCAGTTTGACCTCGAGCCTAAATTCCTTGGTAGCTCCCTATAAATTATGGGTTCTGTCATTTTATCTGAAGCAATTATTCACGTTCAGTGTGGTTTTGCTCGTGGCCAAGTTAAACAGAGGCATTCATCAGCTGTATGTATTCAGAGGACCAACTATTTTTTGGTAGGGCTGAAAAAAGGCTCTAGATGAGATTCCATAAATCAGTGCTAACAGCTGCAGTGGTGAGTTCTCTCCTGGCACTTTAGGACACTGGATTAAATCAACAGCATCGTACTTTTCTTTTTCACTTAGTTGAACCCGTTTGATCTGACACCAGCATGAGTGCTCAGGACCCCTCCCTACCTCCTGTTTTGTTTGACCTGGTTTTTTGGGACACCATAGGGAAGGAAAAGGCAAATATTCCAGTAAAGTTTTCCATATAACTCACTAAAATACTCTCATTCCTTAAGTCATGGACAATAGGTAAGCATACTTTATTAATTTTCTTTTCTAATATTACAGCGTTAACTTGCATACACAATAGCCAGTGAAACAGTTCAAAGATACATGAGAAAATCTCCCTCCACCCACCTCCTTTCTCATCTCTAGCCCCATGTCCCAAAGTAACTAATGTTACAGCCTGGAGTCTAGACATTCACATATTCCCCCAGCTTCATATCCACATACACAGGGAAGAACAGGAGAGATGAAGAAATTAGCTAAGTAGAAGCTAGAAACAAAGACTTTTATTTTAATTCAAAGATAAATGAAAAACCCAGAGGGTTTTAAAAGAGGAAACAAGGAGAGCATTAAGTTCTGTGTAACGACTGAATCAATGCAGGAATACCTTTCAGAGGCTACTGTCGTTGTCCAGGAGAGAGAGGATGGTGGCTGGAACTGAGGTGGTTGCTGTGCTGGTGGACAGCAGTATATGTTTTTGAGGGGTGAGCCTGGACAACATTTGAAGATGGATCAGATGCCATGGGGCAGAAGGTCATTTGTGGCTTACAGATCTGGGTCACTAGGAAAGAATCTAGAAGGAATGGGAGGCTTGGAGCAGAGCACTTGATTCAGTTGGGATGTGCTGAGAGTGAGGCCTTCCAAGGAAAGAGCTCACATGGGCCACTAGCTCAGAGGAGAGGTGTAGACTGGAGGATTTTGACTAAGGGTTTTGACTTCAGCACCTAACACAATACCCTAGTGTATTGGAAGCTCAGCAAGTACTTATTAAATTAATAACTTGTATTAGGGATCACAGATGAGTCTTTTTGGAAGAAACCTGTCTCCTTTGGGGCTCTCCAGAGGCCCAGACTAAAGACTCTTCAGTATCGTGTGAGGCTAATCACTGGCACACCTTCAATACAATATTCATATACATATATATTTCTTTAGAATTTATTTTTAGGCACACTTTTTAGAAATTTTTATTTTTTATTATACTTTAAGTATACATGTACCTTTCCCTATTGCTGCTTTTTGTCAGATTTGTCAAAGATCAAATGGTTGTAGTTGTGTGGCATTCTTTCTGAGGCCTCTGTGATGTTCCGTTGGTCTATATCTCTGTTTTGGTACCAGTACCATGCTGTTTTGATTACTGTAGCCTTGTAATATAGTTTGAAGTCAGGTCGTGTGATGCCTCCAGCTTTGTTTTTTTGTTGTCATTTGTTTGTTTTGCTTTGTTTTTTGCTTAAGATTATCTTGGCTATGCAGCTCTTTTTGGGTACTATATGAAATTACGGTGTTTTTTCCAGTTCCGTGAAGAAGGTCATTGGTAGCTTGATGGGGGTAGCACTGAATCTATAAATTACTTTGGGCAGTATGGGCATTTTCACAATATCGATTGTTCCTAACCATGAGCATGGAATGTTTTTCCATCTGTCTGTGTCCTCTCTTATTTCTTTGAGCAGTGGTTTGCAGTTCTCCTTGAAGAGGTCTTTCCCAGCCCCTGTTGGTTGTATTTCTAGGTATTTTATTTTCTTTGTAGCAATTGTGAATGGAAGTTCACTCATGATTTAGCTCTGTCTATTATTGGTGTATAGGAATGCTTGTGATTATCTCTCTTAGTTACTTGCTTGGAGGAGAGGTTCATAGCTGCCTAAGATGTTGGGAGGGAGAGGAAGAAAAATAGGAGGATGCTGAAAAAGAGAATGATGACTTCTCATCCTCAGTAAGATCTGAACAATTCAGCTCTGGCCCAATTTGCAAGCTCCACTCTGTAGGAAAAATAAGAACAGAGGTTCTAAGGCAAAATTGCTTGGACTGAAATCCTGGTTCTACCATGTGCCTGTGCAAACACAGGCACATTATGTAACTGCTGGAACATGGGGCTTGTATTGGGGCAACCTCATAGGCTCAGTCCTCATAGGCTTAGTCCTCATAGGCTCAGTCTGAAAATTAAGTGAAATGACACAATTAAAGCATTTAGCAGAGCGCCTGGCCCAAGGTAAGTGTCTTCAAACACAGGCTGCTTATTTCATTCACCATCCTTTCTTTCCAGCCACACAAAATGCTGCCCCTGAAAGGAATTCCAGACAAGAAAACTCCGTGGCATTGTAATTCCTGTGATGTCTGAGAAGTGCAAGGAAGTTTCTCCTCCAGGCATCCTTCTCATTAGCCCTCTCCATCTGTCTCTGGCTTCCCATCACCCCCTGGCCCCATGTGCCATGCTTTATGGCTTTCCAAGCTGGAGTCCAACTACTTTCACTTGATAATTCTGTTTGGGGACAGGATTCATTTCTTGTCTATCTTTGCATTGTTTTGCTGCCCTCAGCACTGTGCCTTATTCACCGTAAGGGTGTAGTAAACATTCATTGCAATTAACTTAATCGTATTTTCCGTTTATTGGGCCTTGAGAGAAAGAAAGAAACAGAGACCCCTAGAGTTAACTTCTGTCCCACACCTTAGCACAATTATTGGTGCTAATATGTTTGTTTTGTCTTTTGAAAAACAATCTTGGAGTTTCTTCTTATTGAGATCATTTCTACACATCATAGAAAAATTGGAAATGTGAAAAGAAGAATATATCAAAAATAATAACTAACCATAATTTGACTAGAGATGATCACGGGTAACATTTTGGGACTCTGTATATCTATAGTATACACATCTATATAAGTTGCGTATATCTGTATCTATATAAATTGGGATAAAATTATGTATATACCTAAATTGTATCTACATAAGATGTAGCTATATAAATTGGAATCAATTTATTGCAATTCAGTGTAAATTAAATACACAGTTTTGGCCAGGCACGGTGGCTTATGCCTGTAATCCTAACAATTTGGGAGGCCAAAGGAGGCAGATCACTTGAGGTCGGGAGTTCAAGACCAGCCTGGCCAACATGGTAAAACCCCATCTATACTAAAAATGCAAAAATTAGCTGGGTGTGGTGGTGCATGCCTGTAACCCCAGCTACTCGGGAGACTGAGGCAGAAGAATCACTTGAACCCGGGAAGCAGAGGTTGCAGTGAGCCAAGATTGCACCACTGCACTCTAGCCTGGGCGACAGAGTAAGATTCTGTCTTTAATAATAATAATAATGAATGCACTGTTCTGAAATCACTTTTCAATCAACATTATTTAAGGAGAACTTTCCCTTAAATATTCTTCAGAATAGAATTTTAATGTTCATTTCTCCCATGAATAAATATTCTTGTGTATAAATCTTTGCCTACATATCTGACTGCTTCTCTAGAACAGACTTGCTGGAAGTGGAATTTCTTTGTCAAAGGGTGTGAACTCATTTTAAATCCTGGTTACGCATTCTCAAATGTTTTAGAGAATGAACATCCCACTTTAAGCCACCGACATCCTGAAGAGGAAGGCACGTCCATCCCCACCCTCTCAGCCCTTACCGTCTTTTCATGCTGGGCAGTTTGGCATAAACGGCAGTGACTTGCCTTGTGAATTTGTGTGATTACTAGTCAAGTCGGCCTCTGTGATTTGTCTGCTCTTATCGCCTACCCTTTTGTTCTTCTAATGGGTGAAGGCCCTTCTTTTTGATCTTTGAGACCCTTTATATAAGGAAAACATTTACCTTTTATCTGCATTAGTTACCATTTTGTTTTCTGGGAAGTTTGCCTTTGGAGCATCTTTGCATTTTTGAGAGACACAGTTTCGTTTCTGTACAACCCACTCCATCTCATTTCTTATCATGATCTGAATTGTGTGTATATTTAGAAAGTCTTTGTATAGCCTGAGATTAATGAACTACTCACCTATATTTGGTTGTTTTTTAACGATTATATTTTTGTGTCTAATTCTATTTCTATGTGCATTTTAGTATGAGATTTTTGTATTATAAAAAATGTAGAAAAATACAAAGAGGAAAATAAAATTCACCTGCCATCATGCTCCCATATAATCAATTTCAACATTTTTGAAATATTGTTCTAATCCTCTTAGTTCTTCTCATCTGTTAATTTTTGCAAATAAATTTTAGAATCACTTGGTCACATTTCAAAAGAAAAATAAATCCAAAAGACTATTGATTGAGAAAATATTAAATGTATAAACTAGAGAAGAATTGTCAGTCACAAACTTTAGATTTCTTCTACAGAAATGTTTTTACATTTTTTTCATATTTTCTTTCGTATCTCAAAAAGACTTTTCCAGTTTTCACCCTATGGATCCTACTCATTACTTGTCATGTTTATTCCTAGGTGTCTTGGGTTGGCTATTGCAATTAAGAAAGTGGTTTTCAGGCCAGTGCAGTGGTTCACATCTGTAATTCCAGCACTTTGGGAGGCCAAGGCAGACAGATCACAAGGTCAGGAGATCGAGATCATCCTGGCTAACACGGTGAAACCCCATCTCTACTAAAACTACAAAAAATTAGCGAGGGTGGTGGCACACACCTGTAGTCCCAGCTACTCAGGAGGCTGAGGCAGGAGAATTGCTTGAGCCTGGGAGGTGGAGGTTACAGTGATCCAAGATTGCGCCCCTGCACTCCAGCCTGGGCAACAGAGTGAGACTCCATCTCAAAAAAACAAAAACAACAACAACAAAAAGATTTTCTTTCCCTTTTCATCTTCTAACTGGTTAATGCTGTTATAAGCAAAACGACTGCTTTTTCTCTATTTGAGAGTTAATCCACCTACTTTATTAACCCTCATGAACTCTACGAGATTTACAGGTTACTCTTTTGATATTAGCAGGGACACCTGGATTTCTACTGATTTTAATGAGAGTACCTTCTGTATTCACCATTACGTATGATGGTATTTGCTGGTTTTAGCTCAATATTATTTGTCATGCTGATTAAGTGGACTTGTATTCCTAGCTTTCAAAGAGGTTTTCTTTCCTTTTTAATTAGAAGTGGGTGTTGCATGTTATCTAATACATTGTCAGTGCATGGCTATTTATAAGTTCTGCGTGATTATACCATTTATCTATATAAATGTCCCTTTGTTCTGTTTAATAATGCTTTTCCCCCTTCTGCATTCCACTTTGAATTTGAATTCTACTTCGTCTGAAATAGATCCTGCCACCCCTACTTTTAAAAAGAAAAAATCTTTTTGCTCATATTATTTAACTTTTTTGCCTGTCCCTCCATTTTTAATCTTTTCATGCCATTGATTTTCAGTGTCTTATGCAGTTAGACATTTAACAAATATCAGCCTCATGCTTACTTTGCGCCAGACGCTGGATTATACAAAGACGGAAAAAGAGGATAGAACGTGCTGGAAGGTGTACATTAAAACTCAGCCTGAATTGGGCACTGCTGTGAGCAGGTCTGGGGGCAGCAGCAGATCCTACAAGGGCCTGACCCAGTGGGGGTGCCAGCCAGGCTGTCCAGAGGTGACAAGAGGTTTGTCACTCAGACTTGTTCAAGAAGAGTCAGTCAGCTGGGCCTTGGAGAGAACGGGAGTTTGAGTGCTTCTGGGTGCAGATGGCTTCAGAGCCCCTTGGAATTTGGGGACCCCACCCTTGGTCACCACCATGAATTCAGGAGCCTTGCTTGTCTTCACACCGTCTTTTTCCCTGCCTCCTAGGGGCTTCTGCTTCACACGCTCGCTCATTCTGTCAATGAAGGATTCTTCAGCACTCGCTCTGCATAGGATGCCATTGCAGGTGCTGGGAAATGAATGGGAAGAAGGTGGAAAACGAGACTTCCCTAAGGAAGCTTCTATTCCACAGGGACGGGCAGACACGGCCAGACGAGCACAAGGCCACCTCCACGGTGGAGGCGTCAGGACTGCTGCCCTTTCTGATGCCTTCTCTGTATACTTGGAAAATTCAGGGTCTCACAGTCCCTAGGCCCTGCATAACCACACACACACACACACCACAAACCACACACACACCACCACACACATACCACACACACTACATACATACCGCATGCTACACACTCCACACCACACACATACCGCACACACACCACACATGCACAGCACATACACGGCACACGCTACACACACCACACACACATATACAGTACACACACCACACGCTACACACAGCACACGTACACAGCACACACATCACACATACACAGCACACACATCACACATACATACACCACACACCACACATGCACAGGACACAGACACACTACACATACCATATACACACCACATCACATATACACAGCACACATACACCACACACACACCACACGTACATTACACACCACACATCCATGTGCCACATATATGCTACACACACCACACATACACAGCACACACATCACACACCACACATACACAGGACACAGACACACTACACATACCATATACACACCACGCCACATATGCACAGCACACATACAGCACACACACACCACATACACACCACATATCACACATATACCACTCACACACCACACACCACACGTACACTACACACCACACATACACCACATACACCACACACACACCACACACATACACCACACACATACGGCACACACATCACACATACACACACCACACACACCACTCATGCACCACACACCACACACACCACACACATACCACACACACACCACACATACACAGCACACACATCACACATACACTCCACATATACCACACACACCACTCACACACTACAACCACACATACACCACACACCACACATATACCACACACACCATACACATTACACACATCACACCACACACACTACCACATATCACACACAGCACACATACACCACATACACCACACACACCACACACATATGCCACACACACCACACATGCCACACACAACATACATATATCACACACAACGTACATACATCACACACAACATATATACCACACATACACCACACCCACCACAAATACAATACACCCTCCAGACACACCTCACATATGCCACACACACCACATAACACTGCACAAACTATATACACACCACACACTACACATACACAGCACAAACATTACACACCATACAACACACACCACAGACACACTATATACATGCTACAAGCCACAAATATATCAGACACACCACACACACCACATACACACCACACATGCATCACATACCATACACACCACACATATACTACACACACACCACATACACCACAGGCATCACACCACATATGCCACACACATCACACAGGTGCACACACATCACACATATGCAACCACATCATACGTATGCCGCCCACAAATAACACACATACACACACCATACCCATGTGTGAGCACCCGCAGCACACACACATGCAACCGCCACGTCTGCCATCCCCTGCTGCTTGCTGGCTGCAGCCTCCTGACCTGGACATTCCTTAATCAGGCCCTGGCCCTCTTCTCAGTGCCTGTGCCCTGGCTGTTCCCTCTGCCTAGACATTCTTCCCTAGACATCTCTCAGGTCTGTCGGAATGTCGCTTCACCCAGGCAGCCTTCCCGGACCACCTCTCTAGGAAGGCACGGCCTCCTTCCCACATGATCCCTCAGCCCTCTGCCTTGCTTTGTTGTGCCTCAGGGCTCTCAGGACGGCCTGCCCCCCGGTCCACTCATCTGGTTGTTTGCCTCTTGTCTTCTCAATCAGACGTGCTCTGAACTCCTCAGCGTGGAGCCCAAGCACCGCACAGAGTAGACACTTCATGAGTATCTGCGGAGAGAATGGAAGAGGAGAGCCACCTGTGTGGCGGGGGGTGATGGTTCTACAGAATGACTTGGTCAGTGAGGATCCCGGAGAGGAGAAGGGAGAAAGAGCGGAGCTGCTCGGGACCCATCCGTGCATCCCACACTCAGCACTCTGCAGCTCATTGCACCTCCCTGGGAAGGAATGTAGGGTGGGGAAAGCAAAGCTTTTTTGTCTTTATGGTTGTAATTGGAGTTTGTTTAGAAATGGTACCCTTTCCATTAATTTTGCCTGAAACGTGATAGAATATTTCTATCTGCCCCTAAGTCTTCTCCAATTCCGTGATGACGTCTTATTTCTTATGTTCTTATATCTGATTTCATTACAGATTTCCTGGTTCTGCATTCTGTGAGAGCTTCTCAAATTCATATTCAGGTCATTGATGAGGAATCAGTCATTGATCTTCAATGTTGATTCTGTTCCTTTTGGCCTCAAGACTGAATTTTAATTCTGCCACTGCAACATTAGTTTCCTTTCACTGCTTCTTTTTCTTCTCAGTGCCATCTCCAGGTCAAGACCATGTCTCAAGACAGTTCTCTTTCAACCTCCATCTCTCCTCTCCTAGGATGTTCTATTCTTTTTCTCCTCGGGCTGTGTCTTCTGGCTTTGTCTTCTAAACTTTTCTTCTGGTTCCTAGAGTAAATCGTTTTCAGAAGCATGTATTTCCTCTGAATATTTTATGAATGTTTCATTCATTTATTCAGTGATGCAATTTATTGACTGCCCACCCAGGGCTGAGCACGGAATTCGTCTCAGGAGTAGTCCGGGGCCAGCAAGTCCCTGTCCCCACAGATGGTAGAATCAAATGAGGAAACTAAGCAATTATACAGGCAATTTTAATTAAGTGTGACAAGTGCCATAAATAAGATGTGTGCAGGGTTATAGCACAATGTACAGTGTGACCACACAACCATGGATGGGCAGAGAGGGAGAAGGTACGTGAAGGTTGCTAACTGCTCTTATTCTGAGCTGTTGTTTTTTCTTAATAAATACTCATGTTATTGAATTTGGGTCCCTCCACCCCTAACTTTGGTCCCTGTCAATGAGCCGTAATTGATACAGGCTTCTTGCGTGATGACAGTTGGGATGTTGAGTCCCCCATGTAAGTTCTTCTCACTGTCTATTTGGGTGTCATGCCAATCCCCTTTCAGATCAATAGGCAGGTGACAGGTTGAGGCACACAGCATCTGGTCCAGTCTCTACTGTGGCAAGACAGATCCTCTCATGCCTAGCTGCCAACATAAGGTATAATCATCTGTCCCCACTGCCTTACTTCTGACATCCTGAACCAATCCGCATTTCCATACAAAATCAAAATCTCCAGCAGGTATTGTTTTGTGTACCCTTCAGGAGTAAGTATGTCCAGAGTGGACAATTTGTTCCAAAACGTGACCCTTTCCAATACAAATTGGCATGCATTTGGTGCAGTGTGTATGGGAAACTACAGAAGGCAAGTTGCATTTTCAGTGCTCTCTGGTCATTAGGAGAGAGAGCCTGGGTGATGGGAGGAGGTAGATCATTCTAGAAACTTCCCCCACAGCTGACCCACTAGAATGTGAAACACGGAGAGCACCAATGAATCTGATTCTAAAGAAGGGAAAACAAAAATTCATTTCTCAAAGGGAAGAAGAAGAAATGAAACTCACGCAAGGTTTCAAGGAGTTCAGATACATATTTAAACTTGGAAGGAATGATGAGTCTCCCGAACGGTACGCATCATTAATTCCCAGGCAGTCAGGTTAACAATGAGCTGCTGGAGAGATGGCCTCTTGAATTATTATTTTAATGGAGTGCCCAGGTTAAAGTAGATTTCATTTAAGGTCAATCAATAGACAATTTTACCCAGGCTTGGTGATTAAAAGAAAACCATAAAGAATTCCTGTGACAGTAATCATTTTGGCTCAATCAGACCCTCCTCTAAACCTGAAAAGCACCCAGTGAAGGCCACGGCATGGATTAGGGCAGGGGTTCCTGGCTCTATTTTCCATCAAGTCCCTCAACCTGAGTGAGGTTTAACTACCCCTGCCCCGGTAGCCAGATGGCTTACTCCACATCCCCAGGCAAAAAAGAAATTCATGTTCCTTTCTTCTCTGGTAGGCAAGGCACATTGAAATAATTTAAATTAACAGTGTAGATCTAGCTTATTTCTTGAATTCCCAATGATCGGTCACAGTGAATTAGCATGAGTCGGAATTTTAGTTTGACAGAAGTGACTATATTAGGCTCCCTGTGAGTCTCTGGGTCTCTCCAAGTCTCCCTCTTTATTGGAAGTAGCCTCGGGAAATCACGAGGAAATGAGATACCCAGGAACGTGCATCTCAGTGATCCACCATTGACTGGGTTAGGAAATTTGGGCTAGAGAAGGGTTTCTAGAAAATGAAATTGCCTTCAGGTCTTGCCAGTTGATTTAAGAGCTTGCAAAATGCATCAAGGAATTATAACATTGGAAGGAAAGAGGGCTTTCATTTCTCCATCATTTATCTTCAGGGAGTCAGTGGAACCAACATTCTTTCTTTGAATAGTGGGTCCTTAAGAGTGAAATATTGAATCTTTCTTTCCCTTTTTGTTTTTTTCTTAATAGTCCAGGACTTTTTCTAAAAGTATGTTTTACCTGATCTAGCATTTTGAGTTTATTAGACAGGATTTTCCAAGGCTTGCTATTTATTTTCACAGTCTCACTTTTCACCGATTCAAGAGAAGGAAGAAGAAAGATCCTTGTTGCCATGTGGTTATTTTTAATAAATTAGGCTTTAAAGGGGATGCTGGTTTCCAGTTCACATACACAATCGAACTCTGCTGTAGTTTCCATATTTATAAAAAAAATCCCTGCTGTGAATCTAACAA
The DNA here is from genome assembly GCF_048565385.1 of Saimiri boliviensis. NCBI lineage: Eukaryota > Metazoa > Chordata > Mammalia > Primates > Cebidae > Saimiri > Saimiri boliviensis. Next base: position 13,340,161 of record NC_133459.1, read on the forward strand.
GGAAAAAGCCTCTGAATCTCTTCTTTCTGCTTATCAAGAATCAAAATAGAAACAAGGAATGTCTGAAATAATACAGAAATGGCACTGAGGAATGTGAAAATTCTAGGGGGGAGGGGAATAAATTATGTGGTGTTGGGGGTGCTGGTGCATGTGAATATGTTCTTCAGATTGATATTCATAGACCCGTTAGCCATGGTGTTAGAAGCTAGAGATTTGATTTCATCCTTGATATTTGTATTTTCTTAAAGGCCAGAGAAAAAAGGTGTTTCCTCTGGAGACAAGAATAGCTTTTCTTGAAAGATTTTAATTATTATTGCTCATGAAAAGGTTCGTGATCACTTTTGAATACATTATTATAATGATAGATGAGGAAAAGTGACAAAGAAAATAGAAGCCTAATTTTCAATTCCCTTGAAATTCTCAGCTCTAAAGCAGCTTGGCAGCAACTCTAAGAATACTACCGGGCTCTCTCAGTCACAATGAAGCATCTTTTCTGAGTTGAGACATAGGTGAAAATGTGCGTGTGCCTACATGCAAAGCATGATATTCACATGCACATTCTTGAACATGGAGCATCAGCATTTGAAAGGCTTACCAAAAGAAAAAAAGAAAAGAAAATAAGCTGGAATTCAAACCCAGAAACTAGGGAGAAGCTGCAGAATTACCTAGGTGTGACTCTATAGAGACACCTGCTCCCTTTCCATGCGTTTTTTCTCAGAACTTGACAACTGAGAAATACATCTTTATCATTCTTTTTGCCTAAAGTATTATATACACTTGAATGCAACATTGTGTTTATTTTCCAACTCTGCCAAGATTCAATCTAGTGATAGTGAATATCCACCAAAAGAATGCTAGACTACTACAAAGCACGCACAAAAGAGGTGCAGAAAACCCATAAGCCTTATTCTCTCTCCGACTCTGATAGCAGTAAAACACCAACTTCACCATTTTCACTCTGGGATTCTGACTAATAAGCAGAGATAGAGGAGAAAGTGAAATTGAATCTCAATTATAAGAGATATAAGAGAATGGATGCTTTTATTGCAGTTATAGAGTTTGGTCCTTTATATGCTTTACTTAATTCTGTTCCAAAAAAAAAAAAAAAATCTCTTTGGTTTAATTAAATTCATCTGCAAGAGCCTAAAGAGGCTTGAATCTTGGCAAACTGTAATAAATCATTTTAAAAGGGAAAACATTTCACAAAAGTACACCAGAGTCATTTCCCTATCTGAGGACTTGAGTTTCCACTACTTTCAGGGGGTTTTCAACTTCAGGATGAATAGAGTCACCAAAAGAATAATTTACTTGAGTTTAAAGTTGGCCATATGAATGAGTATGGAATTTGAAAGACAGTAAAATAATAGGAAATTTACTACTGCTTGTCAAAGACTGCTTACCCCATTCAGCCTGTGAAGATATATTACTTGGAGAACCAGATTGTCTAGAGAATTGAGGATCTGGAAGACTTAGAGGGTTAGGCTTGGCTTCCAATATGGCCACCCAATCAACATATTGACTATTGCTTATCCAATTTGTGATGAAAAAAAAAAAAAAAAAAAAGAGTCTTGTAGAAGAAAAGGCAGAGTGACCAAAACCTATCATTAGAAAGAAGTCATGTTAATTCCTCACCCATGGTCTCATAACATATTTTAATGACATCCTATACCTTCTGGTTAAAACCCAAACTTTGCAGCCTGGCACCCATTTCTATCCGGTTTCCCTTGCTTGTACTTACAAGCTGCTTCTCCTTCACCTCATTCGTATTCAATGTCTGGGACTCGGTTCAAGGCTCTTACTTTGGAAACCTTCCCTGACTTCCTTCACTGATCCCCTCTCCAGTTTTCTTCTTTCGCATTACCATAGCACTTTGAGTTTACACGGCACAAAAGCCAGGGCTCATCAACGTTCTTTGATGCCCCTACTCCATCATGAGCTCCTAGCTCAAAGGACTGGCTCTTCCATCTCCCGTTGGTTGTGCTGTGCTGGATCATGTCCAGTCACCACTGCAGACCCTTTCTCCAGCCTTCTCCTGCCTGCTCTGTGCCCCAGGCCGAAGCCACAGGCAGGCAGTGTTCTCTGCCTTCTAGTTAGGAAGGTGCCAATGAAAAATGGAGAGTAGGCCAGGCACAATGGCTCCTGCCTATAATCTCAGCACTTTGGGAGGCCAAGGCTTGAGATCAGGAGTTCAAGACCAGCCTGGCCAACATGGTGAAACCCCATCTCTAGTAAAATTACAAAAATTAGCCGGGTGTGGTGGTGGGCCCCTGTCATCCTAGCTACTTGGCAGGCTGAGGCAGGAGAATCACTTGAGTCCAGGAGGTGGAGGTTGCAGTGAATCAAGATCAGGCCACTGCACTCCAGCCTGAGCAACAGAGCAAGACTCTGTCTTAAAATAGAAAAAAGAAAGAAAAAAAAAAAAAAAAAGGAGAATAGAGAGTGGGAAGAGATAGGAGTCCAGGTACTTACTCTCCTGGGTCCCTCCCTCCAAGCCATGGGTTGGCCAAGACAGCAAGGCCCTGTCTAAGTAGCCTCTTCGCTACAGCGACAGCTCCACAGATTCTAGAACCTCTTTCTCCCCTTTCCTGTTCAGGCCTGGGGACCTGGGGACAGTAACAGCTTCCCAATATTGCCTGTCCTGAGTGCTTTGTCATCCTTTATTGATTTTCTTAACCCTGCTGCAGCATAGTAAACAGTTCCCTCGTTAAACCCTCCGCAATTAACCTTATTGATGATACCATTGCTTTTCCGCCAAGATCCTAACCAACGCATTGCCAAGCAGAGTTGCCAGCCAATCTAGGAATCTGTAAATATTTGGCAAATGCATTTTATAAAACTCAGGTCGTGCCAAAGTGGACATCGGGTGACTGGTGTTCTGATGCCAGCTCTGACTCAAGCAAGTTGTGTGAGTTCAGGCAGTGCTACGAGCCCCCACCTCTCAACTTTTCCCAAATATGAAGGGCAGTTTAGATGCAGAGACCCCTTCTACCGTTCCCATCACTAAGTGCACCTCTCTTTCACATCTTGCTTTTGGGTGCTCACTTCTCTCCCCCACCCAAGTCTTAGGTAGGGAGAAGGCTGCCCTGAGGCTCTGCCAGGAGATCGATTCCTCCAAAGCTAGAAGATATTGATCCTATGACAATTGCTGTCCTGCCTTTCTTTCTGGGAGGAGCTGGCTGTGGGTGCAGGGATTGTGCAAAAGGGCAGTATTTCTGAATAACAATGGCATATTGTCTCATTATTGATTGTTCTGCAGTCTAACTGGGTTAGATCTGGTGTACATTTCAACCCCTCCCAAGCAAACCAAAGCCTTTAAAGAGAGAGAGGCAGGTATAGACAGAACAGGATTATTTTATTTCATCTTCCTCTTTTTTTGGGGGGGTGGGGGGCAGAGTCTCACTCTGTTGCCAGGCACCAGTCTGGAGTGCAGTGGCTCGATCTTGGCTCACTGCAACCTCCGCCTCCTGGGTTCAAGCAATTCTCCTGCCTCAGCCTCCCAAGCAGCTGGGACTACAGGCCCGTGCCACCACACCCAGCTAATTTTTGTATTTTTTAGAAGAGACAGAGTTTCATCATGTTGGCCAGGATGGCCTCAATCTCTTGACTTTGTGATCCACCCACCTTGGCCTCCCAAAGTGCTGGGATTACAGGCGTGAACCACCACGCCTGGCTTCATCTTCCTCTTTATGAAGATGCTGAGCTCCTGACCAATTACATTTTTATTTCTTTTCGAATGCCGGAAATGACTCAGGGCCACAGTCCTGGCAATAACCCCGGCTTGGTCCTAGTGGCTTGGGCCTCAAACAGTTGTACTTCAGGATCTGTCCTTGCCAGCCTATCCTGCAGCTCTCACTGAGCTTAGCGGGGTGCTCATGTCTCCTGGGAAGGTTCTGTACCTGGCTGAGCTGTGCATCTGGCTAACTTCTCCAGTAGGCACAGTAGCAGAGGCTCACCACACTGTTCAAGGCCTATGATGTTTCATTAATCAAAAATGTTTTCATTTCTTTTAAACTTAGAAAAAAGTGAATAAGTGAATTCATATCATGATGAATTCAATTGCGTTATATGTCTTTATGTCCATGTGTTTATAAAATACAATTTTTAACATTTTCTATGAAGGAGAAGGTTACAAAGGCAAAAACACCCGGGGCCCCCAAGTCATGATGCTACCCTGCCCTGCAGAATGCCAGCAATGAAGTATTCCTTGGGCAAATAAAACTTGGGAACTAAAGGGCCACACCTCCCCAGGAGAGCCATATCCACACTAGCATGTAAAAGGGCCACAGTCGTGCTACAGTGGGAAAGGCTGTTTCACTTCCTTTAAGCCAGCTATTCCCAAATATATTTGCACACAGAACACCTGCAGAAACACCAACCTAAATCCTACTTGTTTTGCTTCTCTTTTCAGCTTAGATAACTTCTCAAAACTTACGTGGTACAACCTTGTATTCATTTTTAAATGTCCCTTGGGAAATTTATAGTTATAAATGCCTATTTTAAAAAAGGAAGTGAGATATCAAATGAATAACCTAGACTTTACTAAACTCCAAGCAAGCAGAAGGAAGGAAATAATAAAGACTAGAACAGAAATCCATGAAAGCTAGAACAGAAAGATGATAGAAAAAATTCAAAAAACCAAAGGTTGGTTCTTTCAAAAGATCAACAAGATTGATAAACCTTTACCCCCACAAAGAAAAATGAAGACTCAAATGACTTAAACCAGGAATGAAAGAGTGAACATTACTATCTACCTTATACAATAAAATAAATTATAAATAAAACAGATTATGAGGAAATACTATGCACACTGTATGTCAACAGATGATATAGCCTAGATGAAATGGGGAAATTCCTGGAAGATACAAACTACAAAAACTGACTCAAGAAGAAATTGAAAATCTAAATAGACTTATAACAAATGGAGGAATGAATTTCAAATTTAAAAAAAAAAATCCCACAAAGAAAAGCCCAGGCCCAAATGGCTTAACTGGTGAATTCTGCTAAATGTTTAAAGAACAATGAATACCAATTTTTCACAGACTTTTTCATAACCTAAAAAGAGCATCTGAAAAAAAACAACCCACAGTTAAAATTATACTTAATGGTGAAAGAATGAATGTTTTCCCTCCAAGATCAGAAATAAGACAAAAATATTTATTCTCACTACTTCTATTTAACATTGTACTAGAGATTCTAGCCAGTACAATTAAGCAAGAGAAAAAATAAATAAGAAGTATCCAAGTTAGAAAAGTAGATCTATTTGCAGATGCCATGACCTGGTATATAGGAAATCCTAAGGAATGATGCACACACATACTCAAAATCATCAGAATTATCAAATAAGTTTAATAAAGTTGTAAGATCAATCTTGTATTTTACATCAAGATATAAGATGTAATATACAAAATCAATTCTATTTTTATCCATTAGCAATGAACTATCCAGAAATAAAAATTTAAAAGCAATTTCTTTTAGATTAGAATCAAAAAGAACAAATTACTCTGGTATGAATTCAACAAGAGAAGTGCAAGAATTCTACACTAAGAACCACAAAACATGTTGAAAGAAATTAAGGAAGACTGAAATAGATGAAAATATTCTTCCATGATCATGAATTGAAAGAGCTAATATTAATAAATGGCCATAGTGATCTACAGATTCAACACAATTCCTAACAAAATCCCAGCTGTAATCAATCTAAGCAATGGAAGCGTATTCAGCCATAAAAAGGAAGGACTGATCCATGGTACAACATGGGTGCACCTTGAAAACATTCTGCTAAGTGAAAGAATCTAGTCATATTGCATTATTTCATTTATATGAAATATCCAGAATAGACAAATCAATAGAAACAGCAGATCAGTTGTTCCTGGCACCAAGGAAGGGGAGGATAAAGAGAGGCTAGTAATGATTACAGATTCTGAAAGGCGGGCAATGAAGAAGCTTTGAAATTAGTTAGTGGTGATGGTTGCATTACTCTTTGGACATACTAAAAGCCACTACACTGTAGACTTTAAAAAGGGTAAATTTTATGATATGTGAATTATGTCTTAATAAAGCTGTTATTTTTTAAATGTCCCCTGAGAGTCACTGCTAGGAATATTCCTCATGGGTCTGTTCCAGTATTCAGTGAAATCTGTGTTTGTCCTCTCCAAACCCTTCAGGACTTTCCTCTGCTAACTCTGCGTCCTTCCAGACTGAAGAGTCTTGATTTCTTCATTCATTTATTCACTGCTTCGTTCATTCACCACACATCAACTGAATTGTGCTTTGTGCTAGACCTGAAGGCAATAGTTTTGAAGAAGACAGACCTGGTCTTTACACTCAGACAAGTTTGCAATCCAGCATATATGCACTTAGAATTAAATTCTGAATTTCTGGGGTTTTTTAAGGTCATCTCTTGCAGGGTAAGGACAGGATTAGGGAGTAGAGAAACTACGAGCTCTCTCATTTAGAGCCCTCTGTTCAGGTCTCCAGGAAGCCCTACTCATAAGGGCCTGTTAAAATGTTACTGTCTGGCAAATGCTCAGTTAAAAGGTTTACCTTTTATGCTTCCTATATTTTAGTTGAGGACTAAACTAAACTAAACCTCCAACGTCTGTTGGGCTCCTGGTAAGTCCTGAGCACTGTGTGATGACTACAGCATCCTGCAAGGTGGGTCAGAGCAACAGAAGGAGTAAAATGTCAACATTGACAGGCACTCACTATGTGTCTGGTACCATGCAGAGCTTTTACAAGCATCATCTCATTCCCTCCTCCCACTAACTTTATGATCCCTGTGTTATGAACACCCTTCAGAGAGAGTTGCCCGATGACACAGTTAATGAGTTGACAGCCAGAATTTTCACTTCAGCTTCCCCTGGCTCTAAAAACCATGATCATTCTTCTCTCCTGTGCTTCTTCTTGGGTCTGCCTTTCAGACCCAAATGAATGAACCACTAAGGCAGGCTCAGGGGTCCTGGGGCAGGTAAGTAGAACACGGGTGGTTCACATTTCTGGCTCCTACACCCACCAGCTGAGGGCTTTTGCCTCCAATTCCTCCTCTAGGAAATGTATCAATAGCAATGCCAATCTCAGAGAGATGTTATTAAGATTCAATGAACTGATATATGTAGAGTGCTTAGAGCATATCCTGGCTATACTAGATGATCAATAGATATTCATTATAATTCCACATCAAAACACACAGACTTAACAGCAGTTACCATGAATCCTCCACCTGACTGACTTGCCAGTTGCCAGCCACCATGCTGAACATGTGCCATCTCCCAAGTCCAACCCTCCTAATCCCTCTGCAAGCAGAAAATAGTTATTATTCCCATTTTACAGATGAGAAATCCAAGTCTAAAATGGCAAAGGCTAAGATGCAAGCCAGATTTGAGGAACCTATGCCAATACCCTCCTCCTCTTAGGGCCAGGGGCCCATTGCATTCCTCAGGACTTGGAATCACTTCCTTCTCCCGAAAACTTCCCACCCCGTGGTCTACTCACAACATGGTATCTAAACAACCCTGGAAATAGCAGCAAGCTGTATGTAATCTGGGCCAGCACAAAGGTGAGCCTAGAGAGGCATGTAGGACACAACATTTAAGGAAGCCCTCACTCTCAAGGACGCACAGGGGCAGGGCTGGCCTCTGAGTTTTCACGCATCCTTAAATGTCATGACCTAGTCACTTTGATTGGCTCACTCTAATCCAGACCCTGAATGTATCTCCAATCAAGAAGTCCCCAGAGTTGGCCAGATGCAGTAGCTGATGCCTAAAAACCCAACGCTTTGGGATTCTCCAAGGTGGGAGAATCATGAGGTTAGGAGTTCAAGACCAGCCTGGCCAACATGATGAAACACCATCTCTACTAAAAATACAAAAACTTAGCTGGGCATAGTGGCGGGCACTGTAACCCCAACTACTCAAGAGGCTGAGGCAGGAGACTCTCTTGAACCCAGGAGGCGGAGGTTGCAGTGAGCCGAGATGGCACCACTGCACTCCAGCCCAGGTGACAGAGTGAGACTCCATCTCAAAAGAAAAAAAAAAAAAAAGAAAAAAATGAGAAAGAAGTCCCCAGAGCTTGTCATCATGAGGACAAAGTATCACAGTGTGTGTTTGTAGCTGACAATCACTTTATCTCTGAATAACAAGATGGAAACAGACTTGGGTGTGGCGTGGAAGGAAGACTCAATGTGGAGTCTGGTATAATCTAGAGGCTGGCACTGGCCACATTTACCATCAGTTTAAAGCTGGGAGAGAGAGAGAAGTTTGAAGAAAGCCAATGGCCTTGAGTTAAAATGCTACAGGGTGTTAGGAAAGATAACGGGAATTCATGAAAACCAGTGAAAACCAGCATAATGAGGATTAATGAAATGCCAACCATTTTCACTTGTGGAGAAAGAAGCCACTGAGTAAGCACTTCCAACAAGCGAGTTCTCGTTGGCAAACTGAATTGCAGAAAGGCAGCCAGGAGAAGCTGCAGCATGGGGTAGAAGCAGCTGATAAGATGGGATCTGCTGCTCAGGGGGAGATGAGAGCTATCTGGGAGGAAGAATTATTTGTCGGAAGAGAAGCTAATCAGGAGCAATGGATTTCAAGAAGGAAGATGCATCAGCGGTGTCCATCTTCCAGTCAAAGATTTGAATTCACATAACCCTCTGCGATCGTCTAAATTCCAGAGTTCTTTGCAAACATTAATGAAGAAGGTCCTGTCCCACCCTCTGAGGTAAAGCACTGTAGGATAAATTTATTCTGCCTAATGGCCAAACTCATGTTCAGTTGGAGATCAACAGATTAAAGGTTTTAAGTTCTTCTTGTATTAACTAGAATTATTTTGGTTGCAAGTCATAGGCCATGACTTGAACTAGCATAAACAGAAAGGAGACCTGACTAGAAGGTCACAGGGTGCCCCTGGAAACCCAAGGGCAGTGAGTTGCTGAGCCTTAGGAAGCAAATGTCACCAAAAGCTGCAGCTCAGGAGGAAACTCAGGATGCCTTCCACTTCCTTGTCCTTTTTCTGCTTCTAGGTAAAAGGATTTTCCTGCTTCTCTGCCACCTACCTATTAGGAAATGGTCACCTCGAATAACTCCCCACTTGAAGACTTTCCTATTTCCAAGAATAACCATGCTGATGGGCTCTCTTGGTTCCATTCTAAAGTCCCAGAGAAAAGGCTCACGGGCCAGCCTAGATCAGTGACCATCCCTGAACCAATCAACCGTGGCCAGGAGGGTGGGTCTGAACACGGTTCCTCCCCTTCTAAGCAAGTGGATGGAAGGGGGAAAGGGCAGGTTCTAGAAGACAGGTCCTAGGCAGACAAGCCAATAGATGCCCACTATGCTTCTTCCTTCTGTGGCATGTGATATCATCCATGATAGTGTAGAAATAATTAACTAAAGCAACAAAAACCTGAGATTGGATGCTTGAAAGTTCACTAGGCTTGAAGACATCATGCTAAGTAAAGTAAACTGGACACAAACGGACTCATACGGCTGCGCACAGTGATTCATGTCTGTAATTCCAGCACTTTGAGAGGCTGAGGCTGGCGGATCACCTGAGATCTGGAGTTCAAGATCAGCCTGACCAACGTAGAGAAACTCCGTCTTTACTAAAAATAAAAAATTAGTTGGGCGTGGTGGTGCATGTCTGTAATATCAGCTATTCAGGAGGCTAAGGCAGGAGAATCCCTCGAACCGGGAAGGCAGAGGTTGTGGTGAGCCAAGATCGCACCATTGCATTCCAACCTGGGCAACAAGAGCGAAACTCAGTCTCAAAAAAAAAAAAAAAATGCTCTGTAATTCACTTAACTGAGACTCCCTAGAGTAATCAGATTCATGGAGACAGAAAGTGGGATAGTGGTGGCCAGAAGGAGCGGAGAATGAGAAGTGATTGTATCAGATATGAGAAGTTTCAATTTGGGATGGTAGAAAGTTCTGGAGGTGAACAGTGGTGATGGTTGCTAAACCATGTGAATGTACTTCATGCCACTAAACTGTGCACTTAGAAATGGCTGAGATAGCAAATCTTACGTATATTTTACAACAATGAAACATAAATACATAAAAAAAAATGACCTAGCGGACGAGTAGGAAAAATGACCTAGCGGACGAGTAGGACAGGCCAGAAAGATGATACCACTTGGGTCCATCATGATTCCCTTTCATGTATCTGTGCCATGCAGTGGGTTATTCTCTTTGTTTAAAAGGACCTGTTTTTTCTTCTTTGCTTGAAAATCTCTTAGTCAATCTTCAAGGCCCAGCTGATATAACCCATCTCTGTTAGACCAGGCCTCACTCTCCCATGGAGACTTCGTGGCATCCTTTCTAGTTTCTACAGCAGTATATATGTCATATGATGCTATTACAATACATCACATGCCCTGATCGTCATTTATACCTCTGTCTCTCCCACTGGACTGTGAATTCCAGAGCAGAACCATCAGAACAGTATCATACGGTGGTTCAGACAGGAGACGACAGAGCCCCAAATCGCAGTTCTCCTGAGCACTCACCTGTAACTTTGAGCAAATTGCTTTCTGTGCCTCAGTCTCTTCGACTGCCAAAGTGGGGATCATCATTATATTTACCTGGGTGGCTGTGGTGAAGATTAAATGAGGAAACCCACATAAAGCATGGCATGGATGGCTGGCACATCGTAAGCGCCCAATAAATTTCAGCTCTCATTGTTATCACTCACAGTCAAACACAGCGCCAGGGACAGTGTTTTTGAATGGGTGAACAAAACAGGCAGAGAAATAAAACTGTGTGTATATATATATATAAATTGTCAGCTATGACAAAAGCAAACGGAGCCAAGATTAAATGGGAAAAGATACGCCGGCTGCGTATTAGACTTGACAGTGGTCTCAGTTTTGCAAAGGAGGCTGTGTGTGTATCGTTTCCAAATGCCATTCAGGAAAGGTTAGGGGGAGCCCTGGTGAGAAGACTGGGATGGTTAACTGGCCACCCCACTGTGGTACATCTGCATAAATTAGGCTCCCAGATCGTCCCTTCCAAACATAGATTTTCATTTCCCTTCTTCCACAATCTGCAGAGAACAGATTGGCACTTAAATATGTACATTGCCTTTATATTTCCCCAGAGAAAGAGATCGATAAAGCCCCTGTTGATTTGCAGAGCGTGAGTTTCATCATAGGCTGGGTCCTCATTTTTAGTGCTGGATCGCTTGCTTTCTGGACCACATTACTGCGTAAGATCCCTCTCCGAACCCCTTTTACTTTCATTTTGAAGCACTCTGACTTTGGGGCCCATTATGATACTAAACAAAATTTTCATTTCAGTAGAATGGGGGCTTTGTTCCCTATCACGATCGTCCATCTTGGTAAAATGACTTACAACAGCTGCTCAGAGAAGTAAAATCTGATAGCAACAGAGTCTGCATAGATATAAACATAAACATTAGTTTCTATGGAAACAAAAGTTGCCGAGATGGCTAGAAGACCTAAAGAACCTGTATTCCAGGAATCAAGCGCTAAGTGCATAGTCAGGGGTCACACCAGTAATGCAGAATTCTCTTTGAGAGTGAACAGAGTGTATGAGATTTTGGCTAAAATAGACACCACCTAGCAGAATCAATATGAAGGAGAGCTGTCTTTTCTTCCTCAAATTGAAACCATATTTCTTTTCTTAATTGAAAGCCTTGGGGCAATGAATCGAACACTGATGGGATTCAGTCCACAGTTACATCCATGGGCACCTCATTCAGATCTCCCACTGAAGCACTGAAGGGCTAATAAAAATTTGACGTTGCAGTACTCGGAGCAAAATCTTCCCCAGACTCTCTCAAATGGACCCAATTCTTGTGACTCCCGTACCCTGCATCCACATAGCCACCTGCTTTTCCATCCTACTGCCATCATTGAGAAGTCCCTGAAGCAGTCGTTATTCCTGAGGCTGAAGGACTCTGACTTAAATGACATTGGAAGTACCACCCCGAAAGAGCCCAGATATGTTCACGCAAAGCCATTCTTTGCACTAGAAGAGATAGTCCCAGGCTCCATGCTGGACCTGTTGAAACTCAGATGTCCCTCAGACAACCAGCAAGAGACAGCTCATCTGTTCCAGCTACTATTGCTGTGCAACAAATTACCCCCAAGGCTTCGTGACTTAGAAAGATCTTCTTATTAGGCTTGCAGAGTCTAAGGGTCAGGAATTTGGGTGAGGTATAGTGGGAAGAATAGCTTTCCTCTGCTTCATGATATCTGGGGTTTCAATAGGAAGATGCAATTTCTTGGGATGACTCATGGCCAGGTGATTCAATGACCAGGGTATGGAATCTGGAAGTGCCACATGTCTGGGAGTGGGAATGTGGGAAGGTGATAGCACTCTATGAGATCTGACCTGCCTGAAGGCAAGCCCAACCCCAGCTGAATGACTCCCTCGTGCCGAGAGAGCTGGAATGACTTCAGGTCACTCCCTTCCACATTCCCACCAAATGTTAAGAATAATTAATAAATAAATAACAAGAAGCATAACAGCTCCCAATTTGCTGAGGGCTCACTGCACACCAACCAGAATCCTAAGCACTTATCATTGACTGCTCACCACAAAGATATGAATTACCGTTATTCTCACTTAATAGACGCAGAAATCAAAGTTCAAAGAGGCAAAACCATTTGTCCGAGTTCTTAGAGCTGAGATTTGAACTCAAGTCTGTGTCCCTCAACACCTGCACTTTATTTTTACCATCCACCACTACCACAGTGCACTCAGGGCTGCTCTGCCAAGTATGGATAAGCCAGACAATGCCCCTGGGTGACAGGCAAAATCAACACATCTAGGTGATGGATCAGATTATCGTGAGAGATGATGAATCAAGTTGCCTTCCATATTATTGCCTTAAATGACCCTGGTAGGTGGAGGTTTAAAGAAAAGAAAGAAGGAAACATTGGAAAATGTCCAAATTATGCACTGGGAAAGATGGAGTCATGGAGTTCGTTTGGGGCATGTTGAACTTCCGGTGCCCCAAGACAGCCAATGAGAGTCAGCGCATCTATTTCAGTTGCTATTGCTGTGTAACAAATTACCCCAAAATTTGGCAATTTGAATAGACTTTTCTATTAAGTTCCTGAATGCTATGGGTCAGGAAATCACACAAGGCATAGTGGAAACAACTCATCTCTGCTTCATGATGTCTGGGGTATCAGCTGGGAAGATGCAACATCTGGGGGTGAATCACAGCTGGGTGATCTGATGACTGGGAATTGGAGACTTCCGGAAGTGCCGCATGTGTGATGGCTAACACTGGCTGTTGACTGGGACCTCAGCTAGGGTTGTCAGCTGGAGACCTATGTGTGCTGCAGGTAGCTTGGGCTTCCTCACAGCATGGTGGTCTCAAGATAACCAGATTTACATGACCATCAAGCTTAGCAAAACAAAACCGAGTCAAGTCTTTCATGACCCAGCCTGTGGGACGTCACTCAATGGCTGTGGCACTTCTATCACATTTTGTTAATTACAGGTAAGTTACCAAAGGCATCCCTTATTCAAGAGGAAGAGACATCTTCTCCCACTCTCAGTGAAAGGGTGAGAACGTTAACATTGCCACACCACAGGTAAAAATATAACAATAAGCTATAGATGTATTTTAAGACCTTCATTAAACAATTTCAAATTTTAGAAGAAAATTCCCAACTAAACAGGTAATAGTTTGTGACCGCATCATAGCAGCAACCTAGTGGAATCACCTGGTTTCAAGAGAAGCGCTCTCCACTAGTCAGCAAGCCCACATGATATCAAGTTACCATAAGTGGAGGGCTTAGAGGACCCAAGTGTCCAGGCACGCATCATCCAGCATTTATGTAGAGCACTTAAAGCCCAGGATAAGAGTAATTACATTTGCTCTTTGGACCTCGCCCGTTCTCCCTTCATGGTTTCAGAAAATCTCGGCCATAATAGTCACCATGGCAACAGCAACATCTGTAGTGGATCCAGCCTGGAGGATATTTAAGGAGCAGAACCCGATCAGACAGGAACAGGTCCCATCCTGCGTGCAAGCAGGAAACTAAGAAAGGCCTTGGTGGGATCATCGCTTGCCTGTTCTATCCTGTAAGAAAGCAGAGACCACAGCACTGTGCAAACAGAGCTAAGGGCTTATTGGAACCAGTAGAAAATTAGTGCAAGGATTCTAGAGACTAGGTTAACAGGGCCGTGAGAAAGGAGAGGCATATAGTGTTAGCATGAAGGTACTACGGTGTGTGAAGGGTTTAAATGGTCTCTGAAGCATGGTGTACCACCAAGGTATTCTAGAGAGTGCTTTGCCATGGGCAAATTCAACTACTATTTATTAAAGGCCAGCTGTGCTCCAGGCCCTATACTGGTGGCTTTCATATCATTGCATTTAGTTTTACACTATTTCCCTACAAATGTGGTACAAATGTGGTATCACTATCTCTGTTACACAGATAATGAAATACAGGCTCAAAGAGGAAGTGACTTAGCTAAAGTCAAAGCTGGGATTCACGCCACTGTCTGCCACTCAAGCACGTGGTCTTCCCATCATCCAGTGTGGCATGTTCCTGATGGACAGAGATGCGACCCAGCTCACCAAACAGGTGAAACTGCCGTGGGCTTTACACATGTGACGCCTCCTCTGAAAATGTTCTATCTGAAATGGCATCAGAGAGGTAGGCGAGGAGATTTGTAGGCCCTGGAAAAAGATTAGATTTCTTTCTAAGAGCAAAGAGACAAACCTAAATCCATTCTCCCATTCACAAATGATTCCCTGAGCTTGCATCACGCACCAGGCCTCTGTCTGTCACTGGAGACGCAGCAGCAAACAAGACAAGCCCTGTGCCCCTGTTCCTGGAAGAGGCAGGCAAAGATCAAGCGAGCAGATGAACAATAAACATACACTCACCTTATGAAGAAAATGAAACAGCGTAGTGTGGTGAAGAGGTCCGAAGGATGGGGAAGGGCCCTTTTTGGATAGAGAGATCAGGAAAAGCCTTTCTGAGGCAGAGATATTGGAACAGAGACCTGAAGAAGGAGACAGAGCAAGCCATGCAAAAAGCTGAAATAACCTTCCAGAAGAATTCATTCGTCCAAAGCCTCAGGAGTCGGAAAAGGCTTAGTATATTGAAGGCCAGTGTTGTGAGGCAAGTTAGAGGGACAGGAGTGTGAGAGAGTTGGAAAGGTAGGCAGGTGTCAGACACAGAATGCCTGTGAGTAGGGTTGCCAAATAAAATACATGACGTTCAGTGTAACAAATAAGTAAGCAGCAAGACCTTTTTGGGTATAAGTATGTCCCAAATATGCATGGGATATACTTATACTAAAAAAAAACTATTCATGGCTTATCTAAATGTAAACTGAACTGTGCGTCCTTTACTTTTATTTGCTAAATCTGGCAACGCTGTGTAGTGAGCCCTCTCAGGAGCTGATTCTGAGAACAGTGGAAAAGCATTGAAGGGGCTTAAAGCAGGCAGTGAAACGAACTGATTTACATTTTTTAAAGATTATTCTGACTGCCGTGTGGAAAATGGATCGTGGTGGAGCAAGAGAAGAGGCAGGAGGTGTAGACCAGGCAGATGATGATGGCTTGGCTTAGGGGGTGACTGTGAGCTCAGATAGTAGACTGATTCAGGGTACACACCGGAGGCAGACTCAACAGAGCTTCTAATGGATTGGAAGGTATGGAGGGAGGGAAATTAGAAACTCAGCAACGATTCTGAACAATTCAAGAGCAGGCTCTCATCTGCTTTTTATTCCTACACAAGCTCCATAGATGTCAAAGTTGACTTAACTAGACCCAGAGGTCTCTTTGGTGCTTAACATACATGATTAATCTTGGTGGCCATTGGTGAGCCTGCTCAATTCTGTAACCTTCACCAATACTGTACAACTTGACCACTTACATTGTTAATCAACATCGTGGGCTTTAGCGTTATCTGGCAGGGTTGGGGGGAGGGGGCGGCCAGGTGGAATCCCAGTTTCTGTGTTGCACATGACATTCATTCATTCCTACTCACTCTATTGGAAACCAGAAATAGCAGACAGCTGGGCCTCTAGATTTTTCCATTTGTCAAGCCAGTTTTGAAAGATGAGGTTGCTTTAAACCTGAGCTACAGCAAACTTTACCCAGGAGAGACACAACAGTTCATTAAGTTCTTGTGGGCTTAACTGAGAGAGACACATATTGGAGCCAAGAAGAACTTATTAGCTAAACACAGCCTTCCATTGCCAGCCCCAATCACTTCAGGGAGTAGAAACTAGTAAAAGAGAGTTTGAGGAAAGAATTTGGGGAACAAATTCTAAGTATGGCAGAACTAACAAAGAGGCCTGTGTTCCCCTGGTCTGTGTATAGCTTTCAAGACACTGTCCCTACTGTATGGTTTCACAAAAGCAGAAGAAATAATCACAACACATTTATCATTCACCGGGCAGAATTATTTTGGCAAGAAATCTATGCCCTGGAATACATTATACTAACTGACAGCATATTCTGAAAAATGTAGATTTTCAAAGCTGATAGGTGCTTATGCAGCCATGTCAGGCTAAGGGACTGAGTGATTATGTCATTATATGTGTATCAAATATTTTGGATAAATATTAAATGATCCACAAAGTCAGGGCTTGTTAACACAGGGAGTGGAAACCAGCAGCTTCGGCAATCATGTACTAAAAGCCAGACCGGGAAGAAAAATTCAGAATGTTCTGGGTGGAAAGCTGTATTCGACATAAATAAATGCATTAGATTAAACATTAGAATTCTAAAGACTGAAACAAAGCTGCTTAGCCACTCTGCATAACTCACACGGCTGGAGGAGGCCACGGAAGAATGTTTCAGGGGGTGGCAAGGGAGGTCAGGATGGAATTCTTCTGGAGAAAATGTGGAGGGCACGCTGCTGCTTTTCTCCTCCAGGCACAAAGGCATGTTGACATCCAGCTTTCTTCTCAGATGCCATGAGATTCGTGAAGCATCTTTCTCCCTAGGACCCCACATAGACCACGGCACTTAGGATGCCATGCGTGTCCATGTGACAGGAGAGACGAGTTTCTTTACAGTATCTCCAGTGGCTGTATGTGAATTTGGAGGGACGGTGTGCATTTATGTCTGATTGGTAGTTTAGGGCAGGGTTTCTCAATCTTAGCACTATTGATATTTGGGGCTGGGTCATTCTTTGTTGTGGTGGGAAGGCTGTCCCGTGCATTATAGGATATCATTGTAGGATACCCTGGCCTCTACCCACAGGATGCCAGTAGCACTCACTACCCCTGTGACAAACAAAAATGTCTGCATATGTTGCCAAGTGTCCCCTGGGTGGTACAGAGCCCCCCACCCTACCCCCCAAGTTGAGAACCACAGAATTAGGCTTCATAGATAGATTCAGGACGTTGGCCTATTAGCAAATCTACTGACGCGGGAAAGGCATACCGGGCACCAACCAGCTCCGATCCCCTCATTTCACAGGCAGGAAAATAAAGCCCCAGAAAAGCTAGGAAGGCCCATTCCCAAGGTCACACAGTTCACTGGGGCCACTAGAACACAGCCTGCCAGCTGCTCTTCCAACACCCACTGGCACCTTCTACGCCCAGATTCCACCCTGCTGGGTTTATGAGTGAAATCAAGATGGAGATAAAGTCAAAGAGTAGATCGTCATCTTCCTATTCATGGCAGTATTTGCAGAGAGGTACAAGTTTATTCAGATCTGACAACCGAGACTGTCCGCTTCCTCGGACACCTTCCTCGGACCATCAGGCCGGCTTTTCTCCTGCTGAGGGAAGTTGCATCCCTCTCTTGGGTCTGAAAAGCAGGCAAGTTTGGAATGCAGTCCCCTACCAGGTTGTCTTCCTAATCAGCCCAAGTAGCATAAAAAGGGTTCCAAAATATCACATATGATTGAGATTGCTTATAAAAGGTCTCTTTCGAGTTTGCTTTCCTGGGCTCATTATCCACAGCCTTGCGAAAGCTGGCCTCCTCGGGGATGTATCCAAGCACACTCCCTTTGGCCTTTTCCCTTAAAAACATGTCCAATTTCTTCTGCCTTTAGGAAAAGGAGATTAGGGCAAACTGACTTCTCCTTCAGGCATCGTATAACTTACGTCTTAAGTCTTCATGTTAGCTGGTCCCTCTCCTCCAGCCTTTGGGAGGTTTCTCTGACTCCAACAGTCAGAAGCCGCATCAGAGAGAAATTGCTCAAGTTACCGATAAATCCCCATTCTTTTGTTGATAGACTTCTGTTTAAACCTGGTCCCAGGCTCACTGGGTGGCTGGGGATAGTAGCCATTTTCATAATCCTCAATCACAAAACCCAACAAGCTTGCATTATATGTACCAGTGTTTTCGACTAATGAATTGCCAAGCTAAAGAATGGGAGCCTCTAGGTCTAGTTTTTTCCCTCTTTCTAAGGTACAGCAGAGGTCCAAAGAGAATCCGATTCATGAAATAGAAGAATTGCAAAGCTATTTATTGAGCTCTGATTAACGTAACAGGAAACGTGTTCTCAATGCCAGATATTTTATATAGATGAGATGTTGAAAACATATCATAGTAAGCATTTTAAAACAGGGACCTTATTTCAACTTTACATCCTAAAATGATGCTGTTATGGAGGGTAATCACATAATAAATTTGTTAGGGGAATATACAGCAATAAAAATGGTGGTAATGGTTTGTCATTTAACAGCTGAATTGTAAATGAGTTTTTCCGCATTAATGTAGCAGGTTGCTACAATTAGGAGATCATTCTTAGGGGTGTCTTTAATTTCTAAAAAAAAAAGATGCTTCTGAGGTTCAATATCATTAATTTTCTCTTTAAGGATACTATATATTTAACCATTTGAAGTCAGGGGGACATTTGGGTTTTTGAGGCATAAGAATCATCTGAGCCAAAAAAAGTATTTTGTAAATTGCAAAAGTATAGCAAGGTTCTGTGCCTGTGTAAGTAATTCAACCCAGGGAGTCAGGTAGCCTAGTGGTTAAAAATGCAGGGTCAACCACCCACTAGTTATATGGCCTTGACAAGGCACTTCATCTTCCTGAGCCTCCTTCCTGAATTTCATTCATAAGATGGACATGATAAACCAACGCACCTGATAGGATTGTTATTCCACGCAGGTCATTGTTCTGTGTTGATGGATGAAGTCAGATGACATATGCAAAAGACCTAGCAAAGTCTTTAGTCTCACAGTGTGAGCTCAAGAAACGGTCGCCAGTGCTTTCGCTGATGCCATCATTCACATATAGTATCATTCACGACTCTATGATCATCTCACTTTCTTTTTATCCTTTTTATACCACACTGTGCTCCATTCCCAAACGTTTGTCCCCATGTGCCCAGTTCTTCTAAAATGGACAAGAAATAGAAGAACGGATTATTCCCTAAATCCACCTGACGCTAGGTCATAATTCCCTCTCTTACCAATGACATTGGGAAAACAAACATTTAATGACCCTGTGCTATTGACTCCGTCCTACACAATCTTGCTTCGTCCTTGAAGACCCTGACACGCCCAGATCATCCTATTTTCAAACGAGAGGACCATGAATTTAAGCAACTTGTCCAATGTTCCTCAGCTGAAAAAATGGCATAAGTGGGATTCCAATCCAATCCTTGTAGGAAACACTCACTGAATGTCTGATACTTGTGAGGCAGTGTGAATGCGGCCGGAGAGATGGGAGCAAAGCATGTCTGTGGCGTGGAAGCGGCTCTCAGTCCCACCATATGTAGGCACCACCCATGCCCATAAATGAAGCACTTGGGAAATCCAGAGGCAGCAGAATCCTCAATCCAGGAGCTGGCTTCTGCCTCCCCTCCATCCTTCTCCTGTTCTACCATCCCGGCCTCACTCACTGAGCTCCAGGCCACGCACCCTCTTGCTGGTCGTCAGCCACACCCAGTTTAGGTGCTATCCTGGGGGCTTTGCCTGGAGCCCTTGTCCCCATGAAACCTTCGTGGTTATTTATTCTCAAGTCTTAGCCGCTACCACCTCACCAGGTCCTTGCTGACTCCTTGACCAAAGGGCTCCCCCTTCCACCACCAGCCCTTTTAATAACCCATCACTCTGCTTTGTTTTCTTCCTGGCTCAAATGGTTCTCACTCCTCCTGGAAATGCCTCTGCCCATGCCCTGTGTCTCTTGATTATTTTGCATTTCTCCCAACTAAAAAGAAATACTAGACCCAGCATGCTCTCACGTAAGCTTCACGAGACCACAAAATCCTGTACACCTTCTTTCGTCTTACATCGCTAGGACCTAAACAGGAGGTTTTTCTTTTAACAGAAAAATAGTAAAGTAGTAGGATGGTACTCCAGCCAGCCTGGCCAACCAGGTTCTAGGAACTGTGTTCTGGTCTGAATTCTCAGGTGTTTCATTTGAGCATCAAGTCTCACATCGATTAACTTAAAAAAAAAAGTAGGTCTTAGTCTTTCTCTCTGCTTCTTTGATGGTGCTGAAGGTTACAGCAGGTTGTGCAGCAAAATCACCAGCTCTGATGTCATTCCCTGCTCTCTCTCCCTATCTCTCTGCCCTCCTTTTCTCTGAGTTGGCTTTCCTCTCTAACAGGCTCTCCCTCTTGACAGTAAGGTGTTACCAGCATCAGCAGCAACTCTTCTCACAGGGAGATCAGAGTGGTTTAGAGGAACTGACCCAAGCCCTTGAATGCAGAGAGACAGAGAGAGACACAAGACCTAGGCCTGGCCAACTAGCGTTTTCCATTCCCTTGGCCACAATGATCGGCTCAGAGATGAGCATGTGATCCACGCCAGGCTAATGAGACTCAAATCTATGGTTTATGCAGTGTTAGGAAGCAGAGTTCTCTTTCTCTGTGGGAAACAACAGACTCTCAACAAATATTTACTGAGTCAAGGGTCAATGAATGTGTGAGTGATGTTGGAGAAATGTTATTGTATCAAGGTATTTGTCTTGTATGTTTGAAGCTTTGACTCTGTTCCCAACTGTAAGCTCCTTGAGGGCAGGCACGATGCCATCTCCCTTCCTATTTCCAAAGGGGGAAAACATGAATCAGTCCTTACCTTTTGGTCCCTGTCCTTTCCCCATCCACAGCTCCATTTCTCTAACAAGAACCAGCCGCCTTCTTCCTTTCTATCACCTTCAATTTCTGCACATAGACTTTCTTGGTGAGAAAAGGCAGTCAACAAAATCTGTGTTTTAAATCATCTGCGGTCTCCTAGAAGTAAAGAATCTCATTGTAGTGGTCACTGGTTGTTTTGCCTGCCACGCATGCATTTGCTAATTTTCTGATATAAAACACTGGTGTTACTTTAAGGAACCATCTCTTCTCATGGCAGGTCAGAGCGGCTTAGGTGAACTGACTAACCCCTTGGATGCAGAGAGACAGAAAGAGGCACCAGACGTAGGCCTGGTCATGCGATGTTCTGCATTCCCTTGGCCACAATGATTGGCTCAGAGATGAGCATGTGACCCATGGCAGGCTAATGAGACTCAAGTCTATGAGTTTATGCAAAGTGTTAGAAAACAGAGTTCTCTTTTTCTGTGGGAATGGTGAGGCTTGTAGAATGTAAGCAAGTTGCCACTGATGCTGGTGAGCATCTTACCTCCAAGAAAGAGAGCTTGTTAGAGAGTAAAGCCAACACAGAGAAAAGGAGGGCAGAAAGATAATGAGAGGGAGCAGGGAATAACATCAGAGCCCCTTGATCCAGCCACACCTGAAGCTAAATCTGCCCCTGGACTTTTCAATTCGTGAGCCAATAAAATTCCCTTTTTCTAACTTTCTCAGTTTGAGTCATTTGCAACCAAAAGGCTAATGCAGGAATCAAAATGACAATGAGCAGCCTGGAACTCATGCCTTAGCACCATTTGTGACTCACAGTATGAGTTTAAGCTCTTCCAGTTCCACACAGACAACAAGTCGGGCTGCAATCATGAGAAACACCTTGGAGCAAAAGCTGGAAATATGTGGGTAGGAAAGAACATTTGTTTATCTTCCAGCTCATACATGGTGGATGTGCAATCCTAATCTCTTTTTAAAGGGCAGTTCTTTGGAACAGGATGCTGCTTAAATACCAGGTCCTCAAAGCTGCCAAAGGGAACATCATCCAGTTATTATTTTTCAACAGCAGTGAAGTGGATGGATGGCTCCACATTTTCTCCCTGCCATAAAACAAAGCAGAAGAATGTAGGCTGTTTTAGCCGTAAGTGTGCGTTCAGCCCCCGGGAACAATGTGAAGGAGAAAGAGGACAGGAAATGAAGCTAACATTGCCAGGCACCTACTGCGTGTTCCAGAATGAGTGATGGGTGTTTTGCATCCTTTGGTTCCCTATATTTGGGATTGGAGTTCCGGGTTCAAGATCAAGATCTGCCACTGACTGGCTGCGGTACCTTGAACAAGCCGCTTAGGTGCGCTGACCTGTCACCTCAAATGGTGCAGGCAGTCCCCACCATTATCCGAGAGCCATGCTTGGTACAACTCGAGTCTGTTTGAAGCCACTTTTTTTTTCTTGGCAGAGTCTCACTCTGTCACCCAGGCTGGCGTGCAGTGACACAATCTCGGCTCACTGCAACCTCTGCCTCCCAGGTTCAAGCGATTCTCCCACCACAGCCTCCTGAGCAGCTAGGACTACAAGTGTGCACCACTACGCCTGGCTGATTTTTGTATTTTTAGTAGAGACAGGGTTTCACCGTGTTGGCCAGGCTGGTCTCAAACTCCTGACCTCAGGTGATCCGCCCGCCTCGGCCTCCCAAAGTGCTGGGATGACAGGCGTGAGCCACCACGCCCAGACTGTTTGAAGTCATTTTTAAAGAAAAAGTCAGAAAGCATTAGGAATGTCAACTTAGCAGAGTCCCAAGTGATGAATTTGCCGAGGAAGCGGTGATCTGCTCTCATCACTTCATCTACCATATTTGGGCTGATGAATGCAGCCCTCCCGTTGCTGCTGAGTTGTGTGGCCGTGCTGGTGAGAGCTCCTGCCCTGGAGTCCAGCAGCCGGGCTTCCAACCCTACCTCGCTGTGTGCCCTCCAACAAGCCTCCATTTTCTCATCAGTAAAATGGTGAAAATTCACGGTTCTTAGGAGAATCAACAGAGATACTCTATTTTGAGAGCTGTGCACAGTGCCAAGCACATAGTAGGTGCTCAATAAATGCTAGTAGTTAATATTTTGAGAGCCAAAGCTGAGGCTTTTATTGGAATGTGCTACATCTGAAAATGCTGGGACCAGGGATTGAAGGAAGGTGTCATCATCTGCACGGGGACCCATCTTTGGAGGCCTGTTGGTCTAGGGACCCTGAATAATGAGACAAGCATTTTGCCTTCTTTGGGCCACCGTTCCCTTAGCCGCAGATGAAGGGTGGGAAGGGAGTAAGGGAAGCGGAGTTTAGAAATAATCTGTCTCTGAGTTCCATTCAGCATGGACTGCCTATGATTCTAAAATAATTGGAAATTTTTTTAAAAAATTAAATAATAAAAACAAAAAGCTTCTGGAGTCAAAGAAGTAGCCCGTGGCTACCTAGCTTGAAATGAACCCCACAGAGAAGGAGAGGAGGGCCCAAGGCAGAGGATGGAGCCATGGTTTTGTAGCTCGCAAATAAATCAACCCTCTGCTTTGCTTCAGATGGCCTCCAAGGCCAGTTCTTCGGGCAGAATCCTGGAAACAGGAAGAAGCTGCAGAAGCGAACAGGCAAAGAAAGGGGGTGTCTGAGCAAAGCAGCCAAGAGCAGCATAAATGGCGGGGGCAGGGCGGGTGCTGAGCAGCAGATACGCCCCTCGTGGGTACTCACCATTAATTGAAGCTCTTCCCTTCTCCCGGTTCCCCCCCCGGCCCCCCCCACCCCGCCCCATGGCATACATTGCCTTTGGAGAGAGCTGATCTGGGAAAAAGGAAAGTCCACTTTTGGCCTTTGAGTTTCTAAAGCCTAAGCCAGGACACTAGACAGATAGGAAAGCGTAAGTGGTGGATACCCTCCCATCTGGAGGGAAGAAAAGAGAGTAAGAGGGAAAAACAGAGAAAATGTGGATAACAGTGGGCCCTGGACCCTACATTACCCAAAGAGAGTTTGGGGGATATGAGCCCACAGATGACCTGAAAGAGGCAGGAGGACCCCAGAGTCCCATGTGTCTGGCATGACCCAGCAGCAGGAGAAGTGTCTCAGCTAGAAGTGGACGGGCCTGGGATGAGCTCACAGGGCTCCCTATGCCAAACGTGAGGTCGGCGCGTAGAATGTCAACCCAGGGCACCCAGAGGGCCCCAAGATGGTGTGAGAGCCTCAGATGCTTCCCCTGAGCCCAGGCATCTGTCACAGGTTTGTCTCCTGTCATTGCACAGACCCAGACCGTGCCATAGGTGGTGGTAAGAAGACGCCTTATAACTGGGGCCGAGGAGAACTTAGCAGTCACGTATGCAGCCTGTAGACAAAAGTCAAGATGGAGAGAGAGAGAGCTTCAAGGAATGAGGCCAATGTGGCTCACGGACGACACTGGGCCCAGTGGTGTCCAGTCCTGGCACTCGTTCATAATCACAGACAGTTGATTTGTTCAACCATAAGACCCACTGGGTGTGACGAAGCTGGAAACAAAGCAACTGAAATGACCACACATGGCCACGTGACTTCTCTCCACTGGAGACCACAGCCCGATGTAGGACGCAGACCTCCCAAGAAGGATGGGCATGGGATGCCATGATAGATGTAACAAGCAGGAATAGGGGTTGGGGTCACCAGAGAGAAATGGATGCTGAAGCTGCAGGAGCCCAGGGGACAATTTTGTGTGGCATGCCAGGCACCCAGAAAGCAGATGAAAACCACACATTAATCCAGCACCGGTCTCCATAAAAAAGCAGTGGCTCACGGAACAACCATCCTTGCACAAAAATCCCAAGAGAGTTCCTCTGACTTCCTGCCCCAGCAAGAGCATGACCAGGGGATGGGGCAGAGGCTCTGAGGAGCCCGGCCAAGAGCTCAGCACAGCTCTGCTAAGGTTCACCTCTGGAAGCAGCCACCGCTGGGAATTTCCCGGGTATCTGTTTGGGCAGAGACCGAAACTGAACTGAACCGTTAATAGCATGTGATCATCCTCCAAAACTCCCCCCAAACCTTGATTCTTTTGCGCTAAGCCAAAGATGGTTTTGTCTTAACATCTGCTTCACCAGACTCAACTAAAAAATGAAAGAGCTGAATGAAAGGGGCAGAATAATCCCAGCACCTGCAGCAAACTGCTCATTCATCCAGCTCCACTCCCTGCGCAGGGCAGGCTCCCCTAAGGCATTGTTCTATTGGGAAGAAGGCCCATGAGAAGCCAGAGCAGGGAGAGGCTTGCACTGGCATGATCCGGAGGCAAAGGAAAGAGAAAATAACCTCCGAGCACTCCCCACTCTTCAAAGAGCCCACAGACAAGATCCAGATGAGCTTATGAGTAACGGATGTCCCACGTGCCACAGGGTCCTTCGGGCGGATGCTGAGGGAGGGGTGGAGCCCACATGAAGAGAAATGCAATTAAAGGACAGGCTCGAGGGGGCAGGGCTCTGATGATGCCCCCAACACACCGGTCAGCAGGGACATTGACATTTAAAAGACGCCATAACCACTTGAGCCAAATCCCTTTTCACTCAGTGTGCCCAATGTGATATTTAAACAGAAATGTCGCCCTCGCTGCGTTTATGCCCCTCCAACCCTTCAGAATTGGGTCTGCTGTCCAAATGGCTCATGCGTGGCTGCTTGCCAGAGCCAAAGTGAAAACTTCCGATAAAAACTAGCAAAAGGCCAAAACCTAAAATGCAATTAAAAAAAATAAATAATAAATAATAAATAAAAATAAATAAATAAATAATAAATAAATAAATAAAAATAAAAAATTTAAAAAATTTAAAAAAAAACTAGGAAAAGGTAAATTTGGGCTTTATGAACTCAGGCTTAAATCAGGCCAGGCCTTTCTAGGAAATGTGAGCCCTGTATATGGTGAGAAATTGAAACAGCCCTTTCCCTTTTGATGCGCTGGTCTGACTCTAATTGAACCTTTTGCATGAAGTCATGAACCGTGGTTGACGCCATGGATCACCTCAAGGAAGAAACCAGCAAAGCTACTGGCTTTGAACCAAGAACTGAGAACCGCCTGCAGTCAGGAAGAGACCAGCCTGGGCCCTTGGGCTGCCCTCATCCTGTTTTGGAATCGGCTCTTTTTCTTTGAAAGCTGGGGAAAGGGAGGAAGCGTGGTTACTGAGGATTAAGCTTGAGTCAGCCTTAAGTTGGGGGGTCAAGTTTCCACGTCGTGGTTCAGGTTATCTTAGAACTGATTATTTCTGGCACATGTACAGTAAAAATCACATTTTTTAAGTGGATAAAAGTGCACCGCAGGAAAAAATTCATTTTCGGAGACATCAGCACATTTCAGTGAGTATTGCAGCTAAATTTGAAAGAATGCGAACTTTTGAGATTACTAATATAGATGTAAATTGGTGTTAGGGAATGTACATTGAGCTCTGTTATTCCAAATATTTCACCCGGGCCCTCTCCACCAAGAGTTCCATAGACACATTAAAAAAAGGAAAACCACTCACACCCTGGGTTGCATAGAAGTCCCCTGCCTTTTGCCAATGGGTTTTTTCTGCTCCCACATCAACTTTATTAAGTAAGATACAATTTTCTGCTTCTCTCTCCTGGTATAGCCACGGCTGTATCATGTCTTTGTTGTCCCCCGTGAGATGCCCGTAACTGACCTAACTTAAAGATAAATTAAGTTCTGCCTCCTGTCTTCAGAGGAAGAAACCATCTGAGACTTCCATACATCTGATTTGCCTTGTTGCCTGCTAAAGTTTGCTCTTTACGGTGACAGCCGGGCTTGCTTGGGAGCTTTGAGCAGACACAGCTTCTTGGGGCAGCTATCTCTGCTCTCCTAATTTGGTCCTGATCCTAACAATTAGAGTTATCAAGGAACAAGCACCTCAAAGCTTTCCCGCAAAATTGTGTCACCTGTGACGTGTACAATTTGATCTCTTGGATTGTGCAATGATTCCGGGTGCTGTTTTCAAGCCTGACTTTAACGAAAGCCCGAGAGAAGAACAAATGTAAATGAGTACTGATGGGGACTGTCCATCCTTCAGCACCAGCAGTGGGATACACACAGTACCTACAGCAACACGATAGATAATGCGTCTTGCCGTCGCTGAGATACTTAATATGTGTTGTGTAACTCACTGGAGAAAATGTAGATTTTGTGTGTGTTTCAGATGTAAAAGGAATGAATGAATCACACAGGTCATAGACTCAGGTGTGAGACAAGTCTCAGATCTTTGTATTTTCTTCCAAGTAGCTTCATTTCAATCAGAACTTCATGCCAACATGTAGGCAGGAAATTCCACCTCATTGATTCTCTTGGTGCCCCTGTTCCCACCCAGAGGGTCCTTCTCTAGCACTAAGATGCTGGGAGGACTCCCCGTCCGATTGTCATTCCCCCATCTCCCCAGCAAGTACGAGCTGTAGGTCACCAGGCCACACTGGTTGCCATGGAGACACTCATCGTCCCAGCCTACCCGTCCCTCCAGGCTGAGGCTGCGGCTTCCACACCACGCATGGAGGCTTCAGGATCTTGGTGAAGCTGGGAGGCACCTCACCTTTCCCTCTTGGGATCCTCACCAACCCCCTGAGCCTGACCAGGGAGCAGGGTGCTGCCTCCCCCAGCTCTCAGAATGCTTTATGGCTCCCAGTCCAAGGCAACGAACTTTTCTTCAAAGGCTATCTCCCATGCTCTTCACATCCCTCCCAGAGGTGCTCCCTCTCCACCAAACCCATCCACCTCTGCGATTGTAAATTTTGGCAAACCAAGGCCAGGAAGGAAGCTGTCCAGCAGGTAGCTCCAACTCTCCACCCTACCCAGAGCCTCCCAGCTCAGAGCCTGCAGCCTACCAGAGAAATGGGAAGGGCGGAAATAAAGAGAAGCAATACCCAAACAGATTTAAACGTGTCCCAGCCCCACAAATGTCACAAAGTCATGCATGATTACAGTGAGGAGCATTTCCCCAGCTCTCTTCCTGCACATAACCAGCATCGGCTCACGTGAATCCCAGCACTTCCTTTACTTCGTCTCCTGCTTCCATTCCCAAACCAGTATTTCATGACACCTTCCATTGGCCTTCCGAGTCCCTTACTTTCTCTTCAGTGTCCCCACGCAGGTGACAGCAGGAAGAAGCATGGCCTGGTTGATCCGTTGTACCTGAAGCTAATGGCCATGAGACCCCCATGTGGTCCTGGGGCCACCCAGAATGTGCTGGTGGCCACAGGAAGGCTCAGAGACCATGATGTTGAGGAAGGGGGCTCGAGGGGCTTCCAGACATGGCACAGTCATGTGAGATGGAATAAAAATGCCATAGATGTCAGTCAAGTTGAATAGCTAAGGGAGAGCAAGGTGTTGTTTTGAAAGCATATATCCACGTGGCTTAAAAAGTATGTCACTTGCTTTGTTTTGTGTTTATGAGACAGAGTTTCTCTCTGTCACCTGGGCTGGAGTGCAGTGGCCTGATCTAGGCTCACTGCAACCTCTGCCTCCTGGGTTCAAGCAATTCTCCTGTCTCAGCCTCCCAAGTAGCTGGGACTACAGGCGCCCGCCACCACGCCCAGCTAATTTTTGTATTTTTAGTTGAGATGCAGTTTCACCATGTTGGCCAGACTGATGTTGAACTCCTGACTTCAAGTGATCTGCCTGCCTCAGCCTCCCAAAGTGCTGGGTTTACAGGCAGGAGCCACCACGCCTGGCCAAGCTGTGTCACTTGTGTGTTTGTGTGACATCCTGGAAGCATGGAGGCAAGGTCAGGAAAAGCCAATGACCCAGCTTTTCTACAAAGTAGCCTGTGCCCTTGAGAAAGCCCAGTCTGATCCTAAGTTTGCTCATCTCTAAAAAGAAAGGATCAGACCAACTTATCATCAGGCTCTCTTTGACTCTCAGGGTCTTCGATGCTAATTTTTTTTTTAAAGACAATAGTTTTAAACACTATTTTATGGTGATTAGGGTACTTGCTCATTATCTAATAGCCAACCTGGATGAATTTAACCTCCCACACATGTCAGTCTTCAGCAACTGTACTTGCACTGTTCAACTCTATAAAACCCAGCAAACTTCATGTATATTAAAGTTTAATAGCATCCCAAGCATGAGAAGCTGAAGGAAATGTGAACAGTACCTAAGGGGTGTTTTATTCATGTTGATTCTCATATGTATGATAAATAGTTCCTGTGCCTGATTTCGTGATGAGAACAGGTTCTTTAAAACACCAGCAAAGGGAGGCCATAAGGAAAACAGATATCATCTACCAAAAAGAAAGAGCAAAAATATTCATATATTTCTTTGGGGACCCAGCAGGGTCTGGAGAGAGCCAGACATTTGCACCTTGGCTAGACGTATTTAGCACCAGCCATCTACTCCAAGCCCCACACTGGACAGGATGCTAGCAAGACAGCATGGCTTTTGGATGGCAGCTCACCCAGGAGTGACACTCAGGTTCACAGCAGATGACACACGGACATATGTATCAGGCTTGTCCCATGTATATGTATGGACATGTGTTTGCATATGTGCATACATGCATGTATGTGTGTGTAACAGAATAGAGTGTAAATGTACATATTGTACAAATGTGCAAACGTAAGCAAGCTATTCTTAGTTTGCCAGCCATACACAATTAGTTTGCCAATTATGCAAACTGCGCTCTAATAGGTAGTGTGTGCATTACTTTCTTTTTTATCCTGTAGAACGGAGATTATCAACTTTTTTCTGTAAAGGATCAGTTACTAAATATGTGAGGCTTTCGAACCATGAGATGTCTGTTGCAAGTACTCAGCTGGCCATTGCAGAGCGAAAGCCAACTTAGACAACACATAAACAAATGAGCATACGGTGTTCCAATAAAACTTTATTTATGCACACTGAAATTTGAATTTCATATGACATTTACATGTCAAAAAATATTATGATTCTTTTGATTTTTTTCAACAATTTAAAAATGCAAACACTATTCTTAGCTTGCCAGACATACATAAACAGGTGACGGGCTGGATTTGGCCAAGAGTCACAGTTTGGCAATATTTAATTTAGAATGCATTTCCCATAGGAAAAAAAAATGATGGTAAATATCATTTTGGTTACCATATCAATCCACAAAAGTCAATTCAATCCATAAAAAGTCAAAATATGGCATATGTAGCATGAATATTTATGCTAGCTACAGTACTAAGCTCTTCATAATCATGAATTTCTTTAATACTCAGTACGATCCTATGGGGAAACAGGTTTAGAGGGTTTCAGTGACTTTCCCATCTCAGCTAAGAAGCTGGAAATGTCTGGAGAGAGCCAGACATTTGCACCTCGGCTAGACGTATTTAACACCAATGATCCAAGCCCCATGTGGGACAGGATGCCACCTCCAATAGCTGGTATTTGAACCAAGGTCTTGGGATCTCAGAGCTGTGATATTCACAGCGAAACCACACCACTTGCTCATAAATTGGGGGGACGATGCCTGGTGCCTGGGGAATCCTCAGCACACCTCTGCCACCAGCACTGTCTTCATTATCAGTAAGTGTACTGCTTCAACTCTGCTAAATCAACATTTATGATACCATTTTCTCAGTCTAGGTTTCCACCTGGAATACCCCCATGTATTTCCCTCCCCTGGCTTTGAAGCCCTCCTCATTGCATTTTGTAAGACAGAACGGGAATTCTCCTGAGTAGGTACGATTGACTCTTTAATTGTACATATTTCTGCCTCTGCATAAGAGCAGACAGGCCAGGCATTTCCCATGTGCTCCAAGGGAACAAAGAGTACAAAAGGACTCCCTTTGCAGCAGAGTCTGGTACAGTCATAGTTGGGCCCTTTTGCTGCACATTCCTGTATCAGAGCCAGTCACACATCAGAGGTTCAAGGTGATGCGCATAGGCCTGGGTTACAGCTGTGTGCAAGTCTCCTGAAGGTTAGGAATGAAACATTTTCCCATGCATCTGCATCCTCAGGAATATTTTAGTAGCCATGCAAGCTACAAAGTTTGCTGAGAACAAAGAACCCTCAGTTCATCTATAGCTGAAATTGACAAGTTGAAATAGACAAAGATGTAAGTGAACATTTTTGTTCCTTTTTCCATCCTTATCCCCCGCTCTTGACTTCAGCCTTTTTCTGGTTTCATAGTGGTCCATATTTTTAAACACATCCCTTCCACCATCTCTCTGGATATCGAAAACCTTACTCCCCTGGAGCCATTTTCAGACATCAAAAAACCACTTCATAGTAAGGTACGGATAGTTCATTCAACGTGAGGTGTTCTCTCCCGCTGCTCAATCTTCCCCATTTGTATCCATCTTGAAAGAGATCACCAATCATCCAGAAGTGATTCTCTCTTGGTTTAATTTGGGGCAACGGAACAGGCCACCAGAAGAGATGTTGTCATGCCGAGTTCTTGCCAACATCTTTCAGGCAATATCATCTGATTTGCCTATGCCTAAATTCAATTCTCTTCCTGTACGTAGCTAAATAAATTATAAACTAAAATGCCTGTGGACCAGTACCCATTATTGCATAAGAAATCATCCCCAAATGCAATGGATTAAAACGATGATTATGTCTCTCAGTTGGACTTGTTCAAGTGCATCTGGGTGGTCCTCACGTGGGTCATTCATGAAGTTGTAGTCAGACCGTTGCTGGTCCTGGAGTCATCTAAAGACTTCTTGTCTTCGTCTGTTTCTAGGGCTGTACAAGAATACCTGAGGCTGAGCAATTTGTAAAGAATAGAGGTTTATCTGGCTCATGGTTCTGCAGACTGTACAGTGCCGGCCTCTGCTTCTGGTGAGGGGTTTAGGCTGCTTTCACTCATGGCAGAAGGCAAAGAGAAGCCAGCATGTACAGAGATGGAAAGAAGGAAGAAGGGAGGGAGGTGCCAGGCTCTTATTAACAGCCAGCTCTAGCGTGAACTAATAAGAGTGAGAACTCACTCATTACCCCAAGGACAGCACCAAGCTATTCATGAAGAATCTGCCCCCGTGACCCAAATACCTTCTATCAGGCCCCGCCTCCAACAGTGGGAATTAATTTCAGCCTGAGATTTGGAGAGGACAAATATCCATACCATAGCACTTCATTCACATGTTTGGTGCCTGGGCTGGGATAGATGAGACAGTAGTGTCTGGTCTAGAATCGTTCTATCTGTCTATCTATCTGTCTATCTTCCTCCCCACTCTATCCAGCCTCTCCATGTTCTCCATATGGTTAGCACAGGCTTTCTCACAGCATAGCAACTTTAGAATGGTCAGACTTCTTGCAGCTTAAGATTCCGACGTTGGAGGTGGGGCTGATGGGAGGTGTTTTGGTCATGGGGGCAGATCTTTCATGAATGGCTTGGTGCCCTCCCATGGTAATGAGTGGGCTCTCACTCTGAATTTCCCCTGAGTCTGGTTGTTTAAAGAGCCTGGCACCTCCTCCTCCCTCTCTCTTTTGCTCCCTCTCTCATGATGCCATGCGCCTGCTCCCCCTTCGCCTTTTGTCATGAGTGGAAGCTTCCTGAGGCCTCCCCAGAAGCAGATGCCAGCACCATGCTTCCTGTACAGTCTGCAGAAATGTGGGAAGGTTAAACCTCTTTTGCTTATAAATTACCCAGTCTCTGGCTGGGCATGGTGGCTCATGCCTGTAATCCCAGCACTTTGGGAGGCTGAGGCAGGAGGATTGCTTGAGCCCAGGAGTTTGAGACCTGGACAACGTGGTGAAACCCCATCTCTACAAAAAATTAGCCAGGCATGGTGGCATGTACCTGTAGCCCTAGATACCCATGAGGCTGAGGAGGGAGGATCACCAGAGCCCGGGAGGTGTAGGCTGCGGTGAGCTGTGATAGCACCACACCACTGCACTCAAGCCTAGGAGACAGAGTGAGACCCTGTCTAAATCAATGAATCAATGAATCAATCAATAATCCAGCCTCAAGTATTTCTTTATACCAACACAAAAATCGACTGACACATATCTCAGTTGCAGAATGTAAACTTCCCATCCCCTGCAGGGCCCAAAAAATCGTGCAACTTGTCAGTTACGGAAATTTCTATGAGTAGATCCAAGCAAATCTATCTTGAGCTGAGCTTCTTCTCCCAGTCCACCAAAGATCAAAACAGTCATAGAATGTCCTCTCCCATATACTGGAGATCCCATGAGATCACCCAAGTAAGCCAACAGGAAACCAGAAATGTGTGTTCTCACTTCTATGCAGATTAAGCACGGTATTCTCAAACTCCGCCATCTTTACTCTCAATGGATAATGGCACGAGACCTGATAGATTACAGAAGCTTGGCAGAACCCATGAGGATCATGTTGTGGGGATCAGCATTTTCACTGGGTCATGGCTTTGGGAAGGTTCTCAGGGGGAGGGTATTGAATGTGGGGAAGGACTAGAGGGGCTTGGGGGTTGGAGGATTGGGATACAATAGAAGGATGTGTTTGAGAGTCTGGGTTTGGGCCCCAAATTGCTAAGTGTGAAATGTTGGTTAATTTACTTTATCTTCCCAAGCCTCTCGATGTTTCTTAACTGTACAATATCTCATCATCATTATTGCCATTCAAACCACCTGACATGTTCGACTCAACAGCAAAGGAAGCTTTGAAATGGAAGCTAACATTAGCGACAAAGATTTCTATGGAGTCTTCCTATTTGCAAACTGTTTTCACGTGTATTTCTTTCTTTAAAGCATTTTAGGCAGTGATTTTTCAAACTCTGCTCACTGAATCCCCAGAGGTCCCTGGAGCCTTCCCTGGGGAGAGGGGACCAAGGTAGGGAAGGTGCTGGGATATGCTGGACTCCCATCTCTCGTTTTGATTTCAATCTGAGCAGTGGTATGACGTGCATTGGTTTCACATGCTCTTTTTTTCATAGAAGAGATTCCCTGGCTTAAAAAAAAACAGAACACAAAGCTGGAAACTCACTGATTCCAAGAAAGTGGTTCAAGAAGGCAGGTGGTGACCGCTTCAGGCACGACAGCCTCCCCTCTTGCTCAGAACAGTTCACCCCTCCTGCTCTGTCTTTCCCGGCTGCTAGCTGACTCCCCGGGTCATGGCTCAGCTACCAGAAACAGTGTCCCACCCACCCACTGCAAAGCCCAGGGTCCCGGGTCCTCACCCTAGTTCTCCAAAACCCCAGGCCCGCCCTCACTCCTGGTGCTTAAGTGTTGGCATGACTCAGGCGGGCCCTGGAGAAATGATAAAATTCACCACCCGAGGATGTTCCGGAGACCTGCTGCCTCACTTCCAAAGAGCCATGATTGTCATTATGCTGAAATGAACTGCTTTCCCAGTTGCAAACATGTATTTTTAAAAAGCTTAATTTCTCTCCTCTCCAAAATGAGAATCAAGTTAAAGCTGTGGCCCAACACCTTGAGCTTTCACCTTTTTTGCACTACGAAGAATCCTTAATCATACAAAATTGCCCAGAGCATTTCACACTGAGTTATGAAGTCATTAACATTTCTGGGATAAACATAGTACCCCAGGACAAGTTATTAGACATAGAGTAGTGGGGAGGGAAATTAGATACATTGAAAAGGCCCCATGTCTAGCAACTATAGACAGAAAATATCACCTGTTTCTAGTTAAAGGCAGCAGAAACTGCTCTCCAAATCCCCCATGCAGACAGGGTAGCCTTTTCTCAACCAACTGACTTGGCATATTGGATATTGGTAAATTTTGAAGAATCAGCACCTTCCTATCCCAAGGCCAGCAATTTTTCCAAACTCACAGCTCTGCATCTGCCTCAAGGCTCCTGGTATTTATGATGGTGTCGGCAACAGGACGGCTGTTCCCCGACACCATGGTCTATCAGACCCATCATAAATTTTATCTGGCTTCACTGTTTGCTTTTAAATTAGCAGAGGAATCCATCCTATCTGCTCCTTGCTTCCCTCCCCACACCTCCCACGTCCACCTGTCCTTCACAATTTTTCTCAGATGTCACCTGCTTCACGGAGATTTCCAAACAGTCTACAATCCATAATTTCTCTCCTTTTGATAAATGACTCTGGTATATTTCACCAGACATTTTTGTTTGAGGGACTTAAGCAGATAGTACCTTGATTATTCTCTAATTCTTTCACCTGTCTGCTCACATAGGAGAATCAGGGTTATAGAAGAAATCCGAGGGATTGTCATCCAAACTTGCAAAGAAATGTCCTTGCCTCTCTACTGCATGCCCAGCTAATAAAGATAAGCACTCATAAAGTTTATAAATGATCTCAAAAGTTCTGTTTCTGTATGAGTTTTCCTTAGCCTAAACTTTACGGGGGTGGAGTCCTGCTCACTACTCAATGAAACCCTTTCCAGAAAGATGAGATCAAGGACGGAGGTGCATCCAGGCAAGAATAACCCTACTCTCCCATCCTGAATCTACAGCAGACTCTAGGGATTCACACATTGCCCTTTCCTTCTGAGACAAGACTCAGCTTTGGAAGCCTTCTCATGAAAGTTCTCCAACAGGTCATTTCCAATTGCCGTTGACACATGATTAAAACACATATTCCATTTTCAGGGCAGTCGGTGGAAAACAATTCAACTCCAAGTGCACATGATTCTTGAAACATCCATTGAAGCTGGAGCACTGGCTGGGTACAATGGCTCACAACTGTAATGCCAGCCCTTTGGGAGGCTGCGGCAGGTGGATTGCCTAAGGTCAGGAGTTTGAGACCAGCCTGGCCAACATGGTGAAACCCCGTCTCTACTAAAAATGCAAAAATTAGCTGGGCATGGTGGCCCGCACCTGTAATTCCAGGTTCTTGGGAGACTGAAGCAGGAGAATCAGTCGAACCTGGGAGATGGAGGTTGCAGTGAGCCGAGATCAGGCTGCTGCACTACAGCCTAGAGGACAGAGAGAGACTCCGTCTCAAAAAAGAAAAGAAAAGAAAAGAAAAGAAAAGAAAAAAGAAAAGAGAAAAGAAAAGAGAAAAGAAAAGAAGAAAAAAGCTGTATCACTGTTCAGTGTTCAAGTTTTCACTTCTTTCCCCTTCCAGACACCAGACTGTCTTTCCCAGGGTGGGTAGCCAGTATTAAGGGTTTTAGCCCATGGAGTCTTTAGCAAGTACCTGTGCAATTCAAAAATCTCTGATTCTATGAGTGTTTTGAAACTCATCTATGGAAGAGGCTGTGTTCTACATTCTCTTTTGAGCCTGGCAGAGCCAGAGCTGACCTCACTCTCTTAAGCTCCATCGACCTCCACCTCCATTTCATACCAGCCATATCCTGAGAACTTACTCATCAAACTAGTTCTTGAGTTTAGGGCCCCTCTCTTCCTACTCCAGCCCCTTTCTCCTTTCTTCAAGGACCAAACTCTTTGCCCTCCGTCTCTGGGACTTCCCATTGCTTGACTGGTCACCTAGTCTATTGGCTCTCATTCAGCATCCATGAATGTCCTGGCCTGCCTGACATGTAGAACTGACCTCTTCAGTCTTTCCCTTACCAGCATTCCAGGTTCTATTAGCCCTTTGGCCATTTGTTGTGACAACCCTAACCCTGAGCCCCCCGGTGCCCCTTCTCCTCTCTGTAACAAGACATTATAAATAGGCTTGCATCTTAACGTTCATTGCCTGCACCAGGAAACTGCAGTATCAAGTTTATCAAGTTTTCATTGTGCAAAGAAACATACCGGACTGCAGCATGCATGCCACGGAGAGTGGATGGATGCTCTTCCGTGTTCCGAGTATCTGAGAAGCCTCAGCCTGCACTTTAACCCTCCCTAATTTATCTATCACCATGTCAACAGTGATCAGCTGTGGCCATACAGAACTCAAACTTCAACTGAAAGCAAGGAGAGGCAGTTTTCCCACTGAGGGACCAAATCAGGAACGCAGATCACCAAAACAACTTGTTGAAAAGAGAATAGCCTATAAATGTGTGTTCAGTGGAATGACCAAAAGCTCTCTGGGGCAGCCGAAGCGATCTCTTAATTAACTTGAACTAAGACTCCCTAATTACTGGAGCAGCCTAGAGAAGGCCTCAGCTGTACAGGACCTCTCCAGCTGGCTTGGGTAACATACAGGCTAACGCATGGTCAACCGAATCCGGGCATGAGTCACAAATCATTTCTTATTTGTGGTTATCTGCTTTCCTGGTTGCAAACGTGTATTTTTAAAAAGCATACTTTCTCTCCTTTCTCCAAAATGAGAATCAAGTTATAACTGTGGCCCAACACCTTGAGTTTTCACTTTTTTTACACTTCGTATAATCCTTAATAATACAAAAATTGCCCAGAGCATTTCACACTGAGTTATGAAGTTATTAACATTTCTGGGATAAACAGAAACTTACAGGGTTAGTTTAAATAACTAAAAATAACTATTTTAAACAAGAGAAGGATGATGCTATTGCATGTGGATTGAAAAACAACCTGGCTTAAAGCTATTATTAGAGCTTTATTATTATTATTGTTATTAGTAATGACCAAAGGTTCGACACTGACTGACGATCTCTCGTCTTCCTGTTTTAAATCATTTGGAATGGATTTGAGGTTATCCATACCAAATGTCCTCTGGCTCTCATTGCCCTGCATTTTTATGAGTAGGAAAAGGAGTCTGCCTGGGCGAGACAGCTGCTCATGCGAATGTCCCTCACCACATGTGTCTGAGGAGAATGGAGAAGGTCCTGAAAGCTCTGGTACTATTTTGATTTTTCAGATCTGTGATCTACTCTTTAGGGAAGAGACTAATCATTGTCAGATGTGTATGCCTTTCAGTGAGTCTCCACTGGAGTCACAGACAGTGGCTCTTGACATTAAGATAGGCAGGTTGTGGAGTATTGAAGCTCAGGGCTGAGAAAGCTCAGAAATAAACGAGAAGGAAGAGTATCAATTGTTCATCTATAAAAAGTTGAAGTTGGCCAAGCACGGTGGCTCACACCTGTATTCCCAGCACTTTGGGAGGCCGAGGTGGGTGGATTGCCTGAGGTCAGGAGTTTGAGACCAACCTGGTCAACATGATGAAATCCCATCTCTACTAAAAAACAAAAATTACCCAGGCATGATGGTGCATGCCTGTAATCCCAGTTACTCAGGAGGCTGAGTCAGGAGAATCACTTGAACCCAGGAGGCAGAGGTTGCAGTGAGCCGAGATCATGCCTTTCCACTCCAGCCTGGGTGACACGAGCAAAACTCAGTCTCAAAAAAAAAAAAAAAAAAAGTTGAAGTCAGTCACTTGATTTTCTTTGGTTCTCTCTTCCTTCCAGTCTGTGGCATCTCCTGGTACAACAGATGTTCACTAGATTGTGAGCTCTGAGACAGTAGAGACGGCACCTGACTGGTTCTGTCACAGCCCAGCACCAGTACAGTGTCTGGCATCTAAAAGGTGCTCAGTATTTGTTGATGCACATTTTTCTTGTGCTGATGGCTGAATGTCCACAGACCTCCAGCTTGCACTCCAAATAACAGTCCATAGAGCCTGAATTTTGAGAAAGTTCCCAAACCAAGACGTTTCCAATTCTCTCCAAACATTAGGGAGCCATACTCCCTTAGGGCCCTGCTGAACCCATGCAGGCCACTACTATCCAACAAAATGCTCGGTGATGATGGAAATGTTCTGTATTTGCTCTGTCCAGTATGGTAGCCACTACCTTCATGTCTCACTTGATCACGTGAAACATGGCAGTGTGACTGAGGAAACGAATGGTGAATTTCATTTCTTTTTAATTTTTACAAATTTACGTTTAAAGGCATTGCCCTCACAGCCAGTGGGTATAATCTTGGACAGCAAGGATTGAGTCTGATAGGACACTAACCAGCTGTTCCTAACCCATCAGGGAATCTGGGTTCCAATTAGATCACTGCCACCCTTTCCCAGTAGCCTGAGTGTGGCCATTTGAATTTCCTAGCCTCGGTTCCTACAGTTCCTGAAATGAGGATGATTATATTGCCTGTTCCCCCTACCTCGCCAGGTTGGTGGGAAGATCCTATAAGATGCTGAGGATGCTTTGGAAAGTTGGAAGAGCTGTTTGGATCTCAGTTATCATTTTCCTCATCCTTCCCAGTTCTCATGTTCACCCTTGTCTCCTGATAGCACAAGACTTAACTTCAAGGAGCAATAGAGGGAAGAGGAATATCTAGCCCCTTGGTAACCTGCTAGAGGTCATGCCCTCATGTTCAGGCCATTTTTGGTTGAAAGTAATGAAAGCTTATGATAAATGGGGGTAATTATGCAATGAGAGACATTTGGGGAATCCAAGAGCAGGTGTCTTTGGGTGGGGACAAAGGTAGACAACCCTCTGCTAAGCGACTTGCTCACTGATGACTGGCTAAGGGCCTGAGGCATCTGAACTTAGATCTTGCTTTACACCTACTGCATCAAAGATATGTGTCTGAGAACGATATATGGAACCAGAAATTACAATTTTCCATCTAGATACAACTGTCTGATTAGTATATTAGACAAATTACTTTTTTTGTGTGCCTTGCTCACAGTTGTGGAGGCTAGAAAGTCCCAAGATCAAGGCACTGATCCATATTGCAGTGTATATCCAATGTGAAGTGAAGACGCAGAGGGTTCAATGTGATCCGACTGGACCTCAAGTCCACCTTTGTCCCCACCCAAAGATACCTTCCCTTGGATTCCCCAACTGTCTCTTACTGTATAATTACCCCTATTTATTATTTGTGCTTGTTTGCAAGAGTTTTCATTACCTTCAGCCAAAAAAAATCTTGGTTTGTTTCTCCACGAAGGGGAGAAACACTGTGTCTTCACATGGTGGAAGGCGGGAAGGATGGCCTCTTTCATAAAAACCTTAATCCCAACCATAAGGGAGGAGCCCTCTTGGCCTAACCACCTCTTAAAGGTCCCTCCTCTTAATGCTGTCATTTTGACAACACCTGAGTGTTGGAGAAAACTGAAAACATAGCAGAGGCCTTGATGCTCCAAGCAGCTGAAGTGATTTTATAAGACTAAAGGAAAGAAAAGTTCTCATTTTTTTTCAAAGACATTCATCAGTACACTGATCACTTTTAAAATTAGTCATCCTTCTTACTTAACACCAGAATCATAGCCCAAATATTTACCATCCAGTATAACACAGCATCCACCACCATTCACAGGGACTCCTCCTACATGGAAAGGGGTCCAGGAATTTACCTTTTAGTTGCTCTGTTAGGGGAGATGAGTGGATGGGGAGGAGGCCCTCTGGGCACAGTTATTCACTAAAACTTATCGGGTTTTTTTCCAATTTTTAAAAAAATATATAGATATTTTATTGCACTTTACGTTCTGGGGTACATGTGAAGAACATGCAGGATTGTTGATAGGTATATACATGGCAATGTGGTTTGCTGCCTCCATCCCCCTGTCACCTATGTCTGGCATTTCTCCCCATGTTATCACTCCCCAACCTCCCTACCCGCTGCTGTCCCTCCCCTAGTCCCCGCTAACAGACCCCAGTGTGTGATACTCCCCTCCCTGTGTCCATGAGTCCTCATAGTTTAACACCTGCCTATGAGTGAAAACATGTGGTGTTTGATTTTCTGTTCTGGTGTCAGTTTGCTGAGAATGATGGTTTCCAGGTTCATCCATGTTCCTACAAAGGACACAAACTCATACTTTTTTAGGGCTGCATAGTATTTGATAGTATATATGGGCCACATCTTCCCTGTCCAGTCTATCATCGATGGGCGTTTGGATCGCTTCCAGGGCTTTGCTGTTGTAAACAGTGCCACAATGAATACATGTGCATGTGTCTTTATAATAGAACAATTTATAATCCTTTAGGTATATACCCAGTAACAGGATTGCTGGGTCAAATGGAATTTCTATTTCTAGATCCTTGAGGAATCGCTGTACTGTCTTTCACAGTGGTTGAACTAATTTTACACTCCCACCAACAGTATAAAAGTGTTCTATTTCTCCACATCCTCTCCAGCATCTGTTGTCTCCAGATTTTTTAATGCTTGCCATTTTAACTGGCGTGAGATAGTATCTCAGTGTGGTTTTGATTTGCATTTCTCTAATGACCAGTGATGATGAGCATTTTTTCATATGTTTTTTGGCCTCATATATGTGTTCTT
The DNA here is from genome assembly GCF_048565385.1 of Saimiri boliviensis. Classification (NCBI taxonomy): domain Eukaryota; kingdom Metazoa; phylum Chordata; class Mammalia; order Primates; family Cebidae; genus Saimiri; species Saimiri boliviensis. The sequence goes on from NC_133459.1 coordinate 13,381,118, forward strand.
TTGAAAAGTGTCTGTTCATATCCCTCGCCCACTTTTGAATGAGTTTGTTTCTTTTTTTCTTGTAAATCTGTTTATTTGTAGATTCTGGATATTAGCCCTTTGTCAGATGGGTAGATTGCAAAAATTTATTCCCATTCTGTTGGTTGCCAGTTAACTCTAATGATTGTTTCTTTTGCTGTACAAAAACTCTGGAGTTTAATTAGATCCCATTTGTCTATTTTGGCTTTTGTTGCCAATGCTCTTGGTGTTTTAGTCATGACGTCCTTGCCTATGCCTATGTCCCGAATGATTTTGCCTAGGTTTTCTTCCAGGGTTTTTATGTTGTTAGGTCTAATGTTTAAGTCTTTAAGCCATCTGGAGTTAATTTTAGTGTAAGCTGTCAGGAAGGGGTCCAGTTTCTTCTTTCTGCACACGGCTAGCCAGTTTTCCCAACACCATTTATTAAACAGGGAATCTTTTCCCCATTGCTTGTTTTTGTGAGGTTTGTCAAAGATCAGGTGTTGATGTGTGGCATTGCCTCCAAGGCCTCTGTTCTGTTCCATTGGTCTATATCTCTCTTTTGGCACCAGTACCATGCTGTTTTGATTACTGTAGCCTTGTAGTATAGTTTGAAGTCAGGTAGCCTGATGCCTCCAGCTTTGTTCTTTTTGCTTAGAATTGACTTGGCTATGTGAGCTCTATTTTGGTTCCATATGAAGTTTAAGGTGGTTTATTCCAGTTCTGTGAAGAGGGTCACAGGTAGCTTGAAGGGGATAGCGCTGAATATATAAATTACTTTGGGCAGTATGGTCGTTTTCCCATATTGATTCTTCCTAACCATGAGAATGGAATGTTTTTCCATCTGTTCGTTTCCTCTCTTATTTCACTGAGCAGTGGTTGGTAGTTCTCCTTGAAGAGGTCCTTTATATCCTTTGTTAGTTGTATTCCTAGGTATTTTATTCTCTTTGTAGAAATTGTGAATGGCAGTTCATTCTTGATTTGGCTTTCTTTAAGTCTGTTATTGGTGTATAGGAGTGTTTGTGATTTCTGCACATTGATTTTGTATCCTGAGACTTTGCTGAAGTTTCTTATCAGTTTCAGGAGATTTGGGGCTGAGATGATGGGGTCTTCTAAATATACAATCACATTGTCTGCAAACAGAGACAATTTGACTTCCTCCTTTCCTAATTGAATACTCTTTATTTCTTTTTTCTTGCCTGATTGCTCTGGCTAGAACTTCCAGAACTATATTGAATAGGAGTGGTGAGAGAGGGCATCCTTGTCCAGTGCCAGATTTCAAAGGGAATGCTTCCAGTTTTTGCCCATTCAGTATGATATTGGACATGGGTTTGTCATAAATAGCTTTTATTCGTTTGAGATATGTTCCATCAATACCTAGTTTATAGAGAGTTTTTAGCATAAAGGGCTGTTCAATTTTGTCGAAGGTCTTCTCTGCATCTATTGAGATAATCATGTGGCTTTTGTCTTTGGTTCTGTTTATGGGATGGATTATGTTTATAGACTTGCATATGTTGAACCAGCCTTGCATCCCCAGGATGAAGGCTGCTTGATCATGCTGGATAAGCTTTTTGATGTGCTGTTGCAATCAGTATGCCAGTATTTTACTGAAGATTTTTGCATCTATGTTCATCATGGATATTGGCCTGAAGTTTTCTTTTCTTGCTGAGTCTCTGCCAGGTTTTGGTATCAGGATGATGTTGGTCTCATAAAGTGATTTGGGAATAATTTCCTCTTTTTGGATTGTTTGGAATAGTTTTAGAAGGAATGGTGCCAGCTCCTCTTTGTATGTATGGTAGAATTTGGCTATGAACCCATCTGGACCTGGGCTTTTTCTTGGTTGGTAGGCTACTAATTTCTGCCTCAACTTCAGCCCTTGCTATTGGTCTATTCAGGGTTTCAACTTCTTCCTGGTTTAGGCTTGGAAGCGTGCAAGTGTCCAGGAATTTATCCATTTCTTCCAGGTTTAGTGATTTGTGTGCATAGAGTTGTTTGTAGTAATCTCTGATGGCAGTTTGTATTTCTGTGGAATCTGTGGTGATATCCCCTTTTTAGTTTTTATCGCATCTATTTGATCATTCTCTCTTTTCTTTTTTATTAATCTGGTTAGTGGTCTTTTTTTTTTTTTTTGATCTTTTCAAAAAACCAGCTACTGTATTTATTAATTTTTTGAAGAGTTTTTTGTGTCTCTATCTCCTTCAGTTCTCTTCTGATCTTAGTTATTTCTTATCGTCTGCTAGCTTTTGAGTTTTTTGTTGTTGTTGTTGTTTGTTTGTTTTTTTGTTTGCTTGTTTGTTTGTTTGTTTGTTTTGTCTTGCTCCTCTAGCTCTTTCAATCTTGATGATAGGGTGTCGATTTTAGATTTTTCCTTGCTTCTCATGTGGCCATTTACTGCTATAAATTTTCCTCTTAGACACTGGTTTAGAAGTGTCCCAAAGATTCTGGTACATTGTGTATTTGTTCTCATTGGTTTTGATGAACGTGTTTATTTCTGACTTCATTTCATAGTTTATCCAGTCAACATTCAAGAGCCAGTTGTTCAGTTTCCATGAAGGTGTGCCGTTCTGAGTTAGTTTCTTAATCCTGAGTTCTAATTTCACTGATATGGTCTGAGAGATTGTTATGATTTCCATTCTTTTGCATTTGCTGAGGAGTGATATACTTCCAATTATGTGGTCAGTTTTAGAGTAGGTGTGATGTGGTGCTGAGAAGAATATATATTCTGTGGATTTGGGGTGGAGAGTTCTGTAAATGTCTATTAGGTTTGCTTGGTCCAGATCTGAGTTCAAGTCCTGGATATCCTTGTTAATTTTCTGTCTCGTTGATCTGTCTAATATTGACAGAGGAGTGTTAAAGTCTCCCACTAATTGTGTGGGAGTCTAAGTTTCTTTGTGGGTCATTAAGAACTTGCCTTATGTATCTGGGTGCTCCTGTATTGGGTGCACATATATTTAGGATCGTTAGCTCTTCTTGTTGCATTGATCCTTTTACCGTTATGTAATGCCCTTCTTTGTCTCCTTTGATCTTTGTTGGTTTAATGTCTATTTTATCAGAAACTAGCATTGCAACGCCTGCTTTTTTTTTTTTTTTTTTCCTCTCTCCATTTGCTTGGTAAATCTTCCTCCATCCCTTTATTTTGAGCCTATGTGTATCCTTGCATGTGAGATGGCTTTCCTGGATACAGCACACTGATGGGTTTTGACTTTTTATCCAGTTTGCCAGTCTGTGTCTTTTGATTGGAGCATTTAGCCCATTTACATTTAAGGTTAATATTGTTATGTGTGAATTTGATCCTGCCATTTTGATGCTAGCTAGCTGTTTTGCCCGTCAGTTGTTGCAGTTTCTTCATTATGTTGATGCTCTTTGCCATTTGGTATATTTTTGGAGTGGCTGGTACTGGTTGTTCCTTTCTATGTTTAGTGCCTCTTTCAGGAACTCTTGCAAGGCAGGCCTGGTGGTGATGAAATCTCTGAGCAATTGCTTGTTCATAAAGGATTTTATTTCTCCCTTGCTTATGAAGCTTAGTTCAGCTGGATATGAAATTCTAGGTTGAAAGTTATTTTCTTTAAGAATGTTGAATATTGCCCCCGCCCCCCTTCTGGCATGTAGGGTTTCTGCCAAGAGATCTGCTGTGAGTCTGATGGGCTTCCCTTTGTGGGTAACCCAACCTTTCTCTCTGGCTGCCCTTAGCATTTTTTCCTTTATTTCAACCCTGATGAATCTGACAATTATGAGTTTTGGGATTGCTCTTCTTGAGGAATATCTTTGTGGTGTTCTCTGTATTTCCTGGACTTGAATATTGGCATGCCTTGCTAGGTTGGGGAAGTTCTTCTGGATAATATCCTGAAGAGTGTTTTCCAGCTTGGATTCATTCTCTCCATCACATTCAGGTACACCTAGCAAACGTAGATTAGGTCTTCTCACATAATCCCATGTTTCTTGGAGATGTTGTTTATTTCTTTTCAGGCTTTTTTCTCTAATCTTGCTGTCTCATTTTATTTCATTGAGTTGATCTTCAATCTCTGATATCCTTTCTTCTGCTTGGATGATTCGGCTATTGAAACTTATGTATGCTTCATGAAGTTCTCGTGTTGTGTTTTTCAGCTCCATCATTCATTTATATTCTTCTCTAAGCTGTTTATTCTCATGAACATTTCATCAAACTTTTTATCATGGTTCTTAGTTTCTTTGCATTGGGTTAGAACATGTTCTTTTAGCTCAGAGAAGTTTGTTAATACCCACTTTCTGAAGCCTGTTTCTGTCAATTCATCAGACTCATTCTCCCTACAGCCTTGTTCCCTGCTGGTGATGAGTTGTGATCCCTTGGAGGAGGAGAGGCATTCTAGTTTTGGGTGTTTTCATCCTTTTTGTGCTGGTTTCTTCCCATCTTTGTGGATTTATCTACCTGTGGTCTTTGTAGTTGGTGACTTTCAGATATGGTCTCTGCATGAATGTCCTTTTTGTTGATGATGTGTTTTTAGCTTTCCTTCTAACACTCAGGCCCCTCTGCTGTAGGACTGCTGGAGGTCCACTCCAGACCATGTTTGCCGGGGGATCACCTGCAGTGGCTGCAGAACAGTAAGGGTTTCTGCCAGTTTCTTCTTCTGTTATCTTCATCCCAGAAGGATATCCACCAGATGTCAGCCTGAGCTCTCCTTTATGAGGTGTCTCTTTGGATATACGGGAGTTGGGGAGCTACATGAGGAGACAGTCTGTCCCTTATAGGAGCTCAAGTGCTGAGCTGTGGGGTCCATTGTTCTGTTCAGAGATGCTGCGCAGGTACATTTAATGCTGCTGCAATGGAACTCATAACTGCCTTTTTTCCCCAGGTGTTCTGTCCTGGGAAGGTGGGGCTTTATTTATAAGTTCCTGATGTGCTGCTGCCTTTTTTTAGAGATGCCCTGCCCAGTGAGGAGGTAGCCTAGTCACAGTCTGCCAGTAGAGGCATTGCTGAGCTGTGGTGGGCTCTGCCCAGCTGCTGTGTGAACTTCCTTGTGGTCTTGTTTATAGAGGTATAGATAGAACTGTTTCAGTAATGGCAGTCTGCCTCAGTAATAGCGGACTGCCTCGGTAATGGCAGACTGCCTCAGTAGTGGTGGACTGCCTTGGTAATGGTGGATGGCCTTCCCCCAACAGAGCTGGACCATCCTGGGTCCAGCTGTGCTTGCTGTGAAACTCTCAATCCAGAGCATTTCAGATTGCTGATCTTTGTTGGGGTGGGAACCGCTAAGCCAGATCACCTGGCTCCCTGTTTTAGCCCCCTTTTTTTCAGTTGAATGGGTGGCTCTGTCTCCTAGGTGTTCCAGGCACCAGTTGAAACAGCACCCAGATTTGTGTGAGTTTTTGTGTGAAGACCTGCCGTGCCAGCTGAAACAACCGTGCTAGAGACTCGTGGTGCTTTTCCACCCAGGAATCTCCTGGTCTGTAGGCAGTAAAAATTCATTTGGAATGCAGTGATCACTCACCCTCTGCATTCTCACTGGAAACTGCACTCCAGAGCTGTTCCTATTCAGCCACCTTGGATTGTCCTTCTGTTTTACTATTGTTAACAAGGGAAGGATTATACCATCGCATATCAATTGAAAAGCAAACTGGCTTAAGGCTAGCATTAAGTCCCATTAATCTATTTCCCCCAAAATGAAACAATGTTTTATTGTCAACCTCTTGCTAAGGGGAATTGCAAATATTGCAACTGATTTATGATTTCATATAGTCAATGAAAGTGAGGTAGAAGAATTACATCATTCACTCTCCAGGCAAGATACTGACAAAGATATGGCAGAATTTGACCAGTTGTTATTGACAAAGATGATGCTAAGAAATATGCTTCAAATAAGAATGACTGCAAAATATAACACGATGTCCTGGATTGGATCCTGGAACAATATAAGGACATTTTTGGAAGAACTGATGAAATCTAAATAAAGTCAGTAGACTTGAGTTCCTAGTAATATACCAAGGTGAATTTCTTAGTTTTGACAAATGTACCATGGTTCTGTGAGATACTAACATTGGGGGAGACTGGGTGAGGGTCTGTAGAACTCTGCATACTCTCTTTGCAACTTTTCTGTAACTCTAAAGTTGTTCTAAAGAGAATGATTGACTATCAAAGAATTAAGAGAGGCCCTTGGAGTAGTTCATAAGACCCCTAGATATTTTTGTAAAACTTGACTTCCTTTATGATGTTGCAGTGTCTATCCAATGTGAAATGAAGAATGAGTATGTTCTAGTTTGATAGAAAAAAAAAATGCCAGATTTTTATAGGCCCTGACTTGATTCATCTTCTGTTAATACCAAGAATTAGTGCCTATTTGTCATGAGAACCTAAATTTTGTTAAATGTAAGTTAAATTAACTTTCATAATTTTTAGTTTCATTTTTCAAGGCTAAGTCACAATCCCAATTAAGTGAATGCACTTCAAGTCAACTTTTCCTCATCTCAATGACATGTGAACAACTGGCTACATAGACTCCCGCCAATTGCCATCCCATTGTGAATAAACTCCCTCCCATCCCCAGCTTTCTAAGTAGAATTCCCCATATTAGTAGGGGAGAGAAGGATGTGAAAAGTCCAAAGGAGACAAATTTGCTTTACATAATAAAGGAACTGACAGGCCCTGGACATGTTGCTAAGTGAAATATGATGTCACTTCACTTTATCATCCCCAAGAGACTTTCAGGGAAATCAACGTTTCGCATCAGTGCTTTGGAGGAGGAGTTGGTTTTGCTTTGATTTTTTATGAGACCATACATTGACACTGGGCTTCAAGGCAAATGCTGGTGAAATGCTGAATACTCCTGTAGCTGATAAATCTTGAGACCCTTCCTCCTTTAGACGAGCCTGCAAGGAAGACGGGGCTGACACTATCACCATTTTATAAAGGTGAAATGGAGGCCCCGTGGGGTTAAGTGGACTGCTTCTCTTGTTTATGGACGGTACACACAAATGCCTTCATAGCCAGGGAGAGAGCTCACAGGCTCAGTGATGCAACCATGGTGAACAAGGAAAGGTATGCCTCATCCACAGGGGGTTGCCACAGAAAGTGTGTCCAGTGCAGCTGGCTCTTCTGATTTTTCAGAAGAGGCCAAGAGTCTGGATTTTTAAGTCAAGCTGCCCCATGACTCTTTGTTCTGTTTTGTTTTTAACATAAAACATTGTTACCAAGTAAGCCAAGTCTGTGGACTCTACACTTCCACGGGCTGCCACTTTGCATTTTCTGGATGGGGAGAATAGTAAAACTCGAGTTAAACATACACAGATTCCTGCCACTTTGGAAAATAAATGTACTTTGTCCTAATATGAGTGATCGCCATCTCTACCTTCTCCTCTACGTGTTAGTAAACTCTAGGTCACCATGTATTTATATATATATAAATGCAGGCATCTCTATGTAGACAGATTCTAGCTCCCATGTGGGTTTTTCAGTCTTCTCCCTTCTTCATTCTTTAAAGCCCCCTAAATAATCAGATGAACAAGGGTCGGTGCTTTAGGTAGAGATCAAACGCAAATTCTTAACAAGAACTTGCACAGTTTCAAAGGAGTGGGCAACAGACCCACGCACAGATGTTTACCCCCCTACTCAAGGCCATAAGCTAATTATCGTTTTCAAAGAAAGTATTCAAATGTAGCTCTCCCAAGATCCAGCTACTTTCAAGAGTTCTTGAGTTTTCTGTCAACAGATCTCAAGGAAATGTTAACCATTTATCCTACTCTTCAACTTCCCCCAAGGATGAAGGAAATAACTACAAATTAGCCAGCTTTTTGAGCTAGCAATGGCAAAGACAAAATAGATATCCAAGCTAATTAATAGGACAGACCAATAATAAGGAAACATTTCTATGATGGCTATTTGAGGATACACAGTAAGTTATTTCCGGGGGCATATGAATATATGTTCTTCCCATTTTTATTAAGAAAAACGCTCAAGTCAAGGCAAGTTCAGGCCCAAAGAGTGGAGGTGAATCTTCATTTTCCAGAGAGGTGGTGTGGAACGAGACCCAGGGCCAGGACGTTAATCCAGAATTCACTGATTAGCCAGGTAGCCTTAAGTATATTACTCAACCCTTCATGCTTCCTCTAAAACTGGCCAAGTGTTTGGAGAATGAATGAGATTTGCTTTCAGTATTTCAGAAGACCTGGCACCTGTCTGGGGCAAAGCTTCGTTGCTATCTGAGGCTAAAGTCTCGCTACTCTTACAAGTATTTCTCTTTCCAGCCCCTGAGTTATGGGTTCTAATCTCTCTTCATCCTCAAGTCTCAATTCCACAAGGAAAAGACATTTGTTTTCCTTTCCTTGGGCTGAAGGGTGAGATAACTCCTTGGTCTCATCTTTAAAGGCAGCCTTTTCTGTCACATTGAGATGTTTCATCTGATGATCGGGAGCAGCCAATGGAAACGTCCACTTACTCGCCTTGACAGCCTACAAATCGGACTTCAGGCCAGAGGCCTGTTGAGTCTGTTGCCAGCCTCTCTGATACATCATAGGACATTTCCTCCAAAAAGCAGAGTTTGACAAATGGGCCTGGCTTACGTGATCTTATGCTAGAAACCAGTGGCTCCACAGTCTGTCTCAGGGATATCGTCTGAACCCAGGGGCTCATCTGCTCACACAAGACCTGTGAATTCACTGGTGCTCACAAATCTGATGTCCACCAAAAAGAACTAGGGTATAACCACTACAAATATTTATATGTATACTTCAGATTTTATGGACCCAGAAAAACATAGGTAAAGGTATTTTTCTGTGCATTTTAAATTTCAGATTGTATTTTAGATACAGGAGGTGCGTGTGCAGATTTGTTACATGGGACTGTTGCATGATGCTGAGGTTATAGTGCAGATCTCGTCAACCTGGTAGTGAGCATAGTATCCAACAGGTAATTTTTGCACCCACCCTCCCTACCCTCTAATGGTCCACAGTATCTATTGTTCCCATAGTTATGTCTATGTGTGCTCAATGTGAAGCTATTTGTCTTTACCTCCTGCTCAACTACAGTGTTGACTCACCCTGGGCAAGTAGGGGAACAGCAAAGTGACATACTGCTTAAAGTCACAGTCATCACACTACACAACTCTAGTGGACGCTGCTCACATTGTCTGGAGTGGTGCTTGCTCAGCCTGCCCAGCTAGAAGCGGCAGCCCTGCTCTTGGGTGTGGAAAAGATGTAGGGAATAAGAAAGGAAAGTAGTAGGCCGAGGTGGGTGGATCACGAGGTCAAAAGATCGAGACCATCCTGGTCAACATATTGAAACCCCATCTCTACTAAAACTACAAAAATTAGCTGGGCGCGGTGGCTCACGCCTGTAATCCCAGCACTTTGGGAGGCCGAGGCGGGTGGATCACAAGGTCAAGAGATCGAGACCATCCTGGTCAACATGGTGAAACCCCATCTCTACTAAAAATACAAAAAAATTAGCTGGGCATGATGCCTCGTGCCTGTAATCCCAGCTACTCAGGAGGCTGAGGCAGGAGAATTGCCTGAACCCAGGAGGCGGAGGTTGCAGTGAGCTGAGATTGCACCATTGCACTCCAGCCTGGGTAACAAGAGTGAAACTCTGTCTTAAAAAAAAAAAAAAAAGGAAAGTAGTATTGATTGGGTGGGGAGTGTCTACTTACAGGGTGTTTTCACATGTTATTGGCTGGCCAATAGCATAATGAGAAACACCGGCTCCTAACTTAGCTGGGTCACCTTGGTCAGCTTTATTTTCCTAAGCCTCAGTTACCCACCTTTAATTGAGCTATATGACCTGTGTCATAATGTACTTTAAGATGCTTTATCACAAACAACGTGACTCAACATGTACGAAAATGAACAGTAATCTACATCCTAGGGGCAGTGGCACTAAAGTTAAGTGTCCAAGATATTATGGTTGGCTGGAAACATTGAAGGTACCTCCCACCTTTGCATTAACAAGCTGCAGGAATTCGGTCTGCCATCTAACACAGTCCCTTGCAGAACGACGAAGCCCTGAGCTTCACCGGTCTTCTAGCTCTGCTCTGGGAGAATGCTCACCTCCAAATCTGTGAACTGTGAAGTTGGCTGGTCCTGAGAGTGGGCCAATCACGTCAGGGACCCCATTGGAGAGCTAGAAGACAGACTGCACCAATGCCTGTCCATCCCATGTATTGAATGACTCATTGGCACCCATAGAAAATTATATCCGCGGCCAGGCATGGTGGCTCACATCTGTTATCCCAGCACTTTGGGAGATCAAGGCAAGCAGATCACAAGGTGAAAAGATCGAGACCATCCTGGCCAACATGGTGAAACCCCATCTCTACTAAAAATACAAAAATTAGCCAGGTGTGGTGGTGGGCGCCTGTAATCCCAGCTACTCAGGAGGCTGAGGCAGGGGAATAGCTTGAACCCCAGGAGGTGGAGGTTGCAGGGAGCCGAGATTGGCCCCCAGTCTTGCAATCCAACCTGGCGCCAGAGCAAGACTCTGTCTCAAAAAAAAGAAAAAGAAAATTATATCAGCTCATTAAAAGGTGACCTTCTTCACTTGGAGGGATCCCTTTAAAGTTTACTAGCACCCTTTTCCATTTTACTACAGAAGTTGCTTCATACTTGCTGCAGTGATTCAGCAGGAAGAAAATCACAAGATTATGAGTCTTGTGCAATAGTTATTTCCATCCTAACGTGAGAACCATCCATTTCTGCAGCATCAGACCACTGTATTATGAGTGTTTCAGGCATTAGAAAGTAGCAAACAGAAAGTTACATACATTAGTGCTGCTCCTGTAAGCAAATAAATCAAATAAGAAATAAGATTATTAGATGACCAATTAAATGAAAAGACTATCTGGGCATTGTTAGTAAGACAATTAATTGTAGGTTTCTACTCATCTTCATACACTTTGTTGCCTATTAAGATAATGAATTGATTCTCTAAGATTGGGTCTGAAAACCTGTTTAATTAGATAGCAAAGAATAATTATTTTTATGACTTCATGAAATGCATATTTTTACCAACCAATTTTGAATCAAGCTTTTCAAAGTTTAGAAGGGAGTGCATAACCTTTCACAGAGCACCAATTGAAATCAGAAGTTTAAAGAAAAATCTCATTATAAAAAGAATAATTTTGGAAAACTAACACCCAAATCTTCCTTTGATTTGGAAAATGCCTTGAATAGAGATTTCTGAGTTGGGGCATTTTTTTTTTTCTAGATTTTCTCAAAGGATCTCAAATCCTAAGAATTAACATGCAGACAAACCACAAATTACCACTTTGAGATTTGGGACTTCTTTCTTTTCTGTCTCTCTTTCTTGTCTTTTTTTTTTTTTTTTTTTTTTTTTTGGTCTTTTAAAGAATCTTCTCGAAAATGTGAAAAAGTGGGATCCATTAATCCTAAGTGACTAAGAATATGGGAGGGTAGGATCAGAATGTAAAAAAACCAGGAAGATTTGCAAAGGAGAAACACAGACTTCTTACGAATCAAAAGTACTAATGTCTCCCTTCATGCCTGGGAACTTAAAAGAGACTCTTTTAGGATCAATTAAAGGAGGCCCTATTTTAAACAACTTTTCTTTGTGCCAGAGGTGTTATGGGCTAAGAATGCAACTAGCTTCAGAAAGGGCTTAGATAAATCCCTGGGGACATATTTATGCCACGTTATTAAGTAACACTAAGGATGTTCAGAAGACATCCTTTGGCTTCTTTTTTTTAAAAAAATAAAAAATAAAAATTGAGTCTCACTCTGTTGCCCAGGCTGTTCTCAAACTCCTGGGCTTGAGTGATCCTCCTGCCTCTGCCTCCCAAAGTGCTGGGATTACAGGCATGAGCCACCTTGCCCCCCCAGCCCCCAACCATTGGCCCCTAATGCCCAACCCAGCCTTCCTAGGCCCCCAGGCCATTCAAAGTACTCACCCTGTGCTCCATCAGTCTCCCTCCCATCACACAAAGCATATTCTTCTACTCGTCCGTCTCCCACACTCAGCTATATGCAGGAGTGGTATCGCCTAAGCCTGGCAAAGGGTCATAGAATAAACTTGGGACCAAACTGAACACTGTTCAGACATTTTCCCTCACAAAATACTCTATGAGCTTTCTTAAAATCTTGTTATTTATCTTCAAAGCTTCCCCTCGAAAGAAGCTCAAGATGTTCCTCCCCAAGCAGAGCAGCTCCACCCACCATTCTTGTGTATGGATCATGTCAATTTCCATGGTGTTACTGACTTTATTGGTACCTTTGTCACAGAGGTAGCCAGGGGGTGGTCAAAGGTTGGTTTTAAAGAAGGTCCTTTCTCCTCTTCCATGTGCAACACCCACCCCTTTTCCAAACAGTCTGTAGAGTGTTGTGGTTTTCACTGTAAGTTCTGGAGACAGATTGTCTGAGTTGGAATCCTAGCTCCACCACATGCCCGCTCCATGACCCTGGGCCAGTTATTTAATGTCTCTGTACCCACAATACTTCATCAGTAAAAGGAGGATAATTACAGTGTCCTTTATACAAGATTATCTTAAGGTCATCCGAGTGAGCTGACCCATATGGAGTATTTAGTGTTAATTTCCTGGCCTCTAGTAAGAGCTTAATAAGCATGTATTTGTCCATGTAGGCTAGGACATGCTGCAGTAACAAAAGAGTCAAGATCTCAGTGCCTTAAAAAAACAAAGTTGTATTGTTCACTCCTGCTACATGTTCATCGAAGTAGACAGGGGTCTCTGTTCATTGAAGTCACTCAGGAATCTAGGATAAAGGAGCATCCACCTATAAGTCATGTGAGAGGTAGGAAAAGAGAAAGTGGCGAGTCACACTGGCTTTTAAATATCCCACCAGAAGTTACACATGTTACTTTAGCTCATATTTCACTGACCAAGACAAGTTGCCAGAGAGCCCACTCAGCCCCACTGAGGCAGGGAAATATGATCCTACCATGTCCCAAGTTAGGAGAACCAGAAATATTTGGTGAATAAGATTACTGACCACCGCAAGAGCTAGTTGATAGCATGATGGTGGCTCTCACAGGAAGTACCTATACTGTTTCACAAGCATAAATGTCAAATGCCAATGACGTGAAACAGGTAGGTTCCTGTGACTGAAATCAACTCTCAGTTCTCTATCCTAGCCCAGCATAGACTGCAGTAAAGCATATTTTCTCCGCCTACCACAATTCTTCTTTCCAACTACGATAGTCTCTTATAATACACACTGCCAATAGCCAATCACTTCTGAGCAGGCTTAATGCAACATTTCAGTCTGGTTGCATGACAGATGGAGAGAAAAGCTTCCAAGGAGAAAATGGAAACAAATTTCTCTCTTTTTCTTCCAAAGCTTAAGAAACAACGATAATAGTACTCAAGAAAAACAACCTCCAAGTCCACGGTCCTGTCTTCTAGTTTAATGTGAGGGTGTTTTTTTCCATCCTTTATGGGGGTGAGAGGTGCTAGAAAAAGAGAAGAGCCTTTCCCCCATTCTAAATGGTTTCCTAAATGTTTCTCAGTGATTTACGTAGCAAGTAACTAAAACACACAAGGAAGCTGGCAACTTCTCATTTGATCTTTCCTGCAGAGAAGACGAAAAGGAGAGGCAGCTTGGAAGACTTCAGAGGCCACTAAACTGCTTTCTATTGATTTTATACTAAGACACTTTATCACTCTTGTTGCTTTAAAAAGAAATGCAATCTGTGTCAGGGTCTAAATAGACTTTCCTAGGAAAATTAGACCCCATACTCCTACATGGGCAGATGTGAAGGATGTTCATCGGCTCTGGCAAATCAACTTTGGGGAATTTTTTTTAAAAGAAGAATCTTTCTTGCTGTAACATCCCAGTCCTTGAAAATATTGTAACTAGAGTCTTACTTCCTGAGATTAAACTTGCCTGGATCTGGAGTTCACCTTAAAAGGCGTCTTGTCCAGTCCCTTTCCTGTGCACCTGGGAAAACAAGGCTGAGCGATGTCTGGAACTCACATATATTTACTGAGTGAGCTGGGGACAGAATCCAAGCTTAAATCACCTCGATGGCTCTCAGAGAATTACAGAATCTCAGAATTGGCATAAATTTTAAACCCCAGGCGTCTTTACCTGCATCAGCTGCTTCCCCTGTGAACCAAAATGTTAATAGGTCTCTCCCGATGTTACCAAAGGAAAGAGTAGAATGACTTTTTTTGTTGTTTTTTGTTTTTCTTTAACCTTCTCAATGCAGGCTATCTTTGGCCTATTTCCTGCCTATATTTGGAATACCATTTCTCCCGTTTTAAGAAATTCAATAAATAGAAGTGCTAACCTATAAAACTTATAAATCACAGAGGACTTATCTGTATAAGGTAAGGCCTAAATTCTAGTCTTGACTTTGTCATTTAACTGGCTATGTGTCCATAAAAAACTGAGTTCATCATTCCTGGTCTGAGTTCCTCCACCTATTCAATGGAGGGGTTGGAACAGATCGTCTTTTTTTTTTTTTTTTTTTGAGACCGAGTTTCGCTCTTGTTACCCAGGCTGGAGTGCAATGGCGCAATTTCGGCTCACCGCAACCTCCGCCTCCTGGGCTCAGGCAATTCTCCTGCCTCAGCCTCCTGAGTAGCTGGGATTACAGGCACGCACCACCATGCCCAGCTATAATTTTTTGTATTTTCAGTAGAGACGGGGTTTCACCATGTTGACCAGGATGGTCTCAATCTCTTGACCTTGTGATCCACCCGCCTCGGCCTCCCAAAGTGCTGGGATTACAGGCTTGAGCCACCGTGCCCGGCCCCAGATCATCTTTAAAACTTCTTTAAACTGGAACTTGTTTGTAAATCGATGACATGAATCAAAACAAGTTTCCCTGATACATTTTTTTAATGTTAAGGTTTTACAAATTCATTTAAAAATAACTCACATTTACAAAATATGCACAAAGAATACCACAATGACAATCCATGAAGCCACTACCAAAGTTAGGATCTAAAACAGGGGTGTCTAATTTTTTGGCTTCCCTGGGCCACATTGGAAGAGGAAGAATTGTCTTGAGCCACACGTAAAATACACTAACAATAGGTGATTAGCTCAAATAAATAAATAAATGCAAATTGCAAAAAATAATCTCATAGTGTTTTAAGAAAATTTACGAATTTGTGTTGGACAGCATTCAAAGCCATCCCGGACTTTGCCCACGGGCTACTGATTATACAGGCTTGATCTAAAACACTGGGAATACATTTAAAGTTTCTCAATGACCCTCACCACCAAGATCATCCCCCTTCTTGGCACACGACCCCCAAAAGTAACCTCTACCCTGAATTCAGTGCTTTTCATCTCCATGCAATTTTTTTGAGACAGTCTTGCTCTGTCTCCCAGACTGGAGTGCAGTGGCACGATCTTGGCTCACTGTAATCACTGCCTCCCAGGTTCAAGCGATTCTCCTACCTCAGCCTCCCAAGTAGCTGGGACTACAGACACCCACCACCATGCCTGGCAAATTTTTGTACTTTTAGTAGAGATGGGGTTTCACCATGTAGCCCAGGCAGGTCTCGAACTCCTGACCTCAGGTGATCTTCCCACCTCTGCCTCCAAAAGTGCTGGGATTACAGGCGTGAGCCACTGCGCCTGGCCTCCACGCATTTCTTTATCAGTTCACCACGTATGTTTATGTCTCTAAACAATATATAATTCTATTTTACATATCTTGAATATATAAGTGGAATAATACTGCATGTTTCCTTCTGTGACTTATTTCTAAGCTCAATATTCTGTTCCAAAACCCATCCTTATAAGCACATTGGCTGCAGTTCATTCATTCTCACTATTACAGATTATTTCATTGGATGAATACACCGACTTGACTTATATTCCCTTGCTGAGAATATTCTCTCCCACCATTAAAACAACCTGCTGTGAATATTCCTTCAGTATCTGTAGTATACATGTGAGGGACCTCTAAGGCATTAAACAGGCATGGAATTGTTGGGTGTTGAGATATTAGCTCCTTTTATCTTTATGCTATTGATGTTTTCCATCCATGAACATGATCAGTCTCTCCGCTGAAGTCTAATTTTATGTCTTTGAATAAATTTATAATTTTATCCCTAACTGGCTTGCATATATTTTACTTAATTTATTCCTAGACACGTTAGTGTTTCTGTGGCTATCCTAAACAGTTGCCTGTCTATAGGAAGGCAATTAATTTTTGTATACTGATCTTATAAAAGAGCATACATGCTGATTTCCCTTATTAATTCTAATAATTTTTTGGTCGAGCCTTTGAAGTCTTCTGTGTAAATAATCATATTATCATGTTGTTTTAGTTTCTTTCTTGGACCTGGGGTCTGACAACACCAGCTGCTTAGCAATTGTCCACGCCCCTCCTTTCTCCTTCGCAGAATCCAGAATTCTACCCTCTGTACTGTGCCCGGCTAAAAATACTCACCCCACAGTCTCCTTGCAGCTGGGAGAGGGCGGGTGCATAGGAAACAGTTCTGGCCAATGGAATCTTGGTTTAAGTCTTTTGAGAGGAAGTCCCTTCCCAAATAAAAGACCAAACTTTGTCAGAAGAAAACTTCTGGGGCCCCCTTTATCCATACCTGGGGCTCAGACACAGGATGCCATCGGCCAGAGATTGCTTTGTGTTCATGTCTCATCCTGAGGTTTCCAGGACCAACATGGGTGATGGACCCAAACTTATGAACAGACACACTGTGGTTAGGAGTTCTCCAAGTAACTCTTCTTTTTTTATTATTATTTTTAAAATTTTATTTTATTTTATTTTTTTGAGACGGAGTCTTGCTCTGTCACCCAGGCTGGAATGCAGTGGCACGATCTGGGCTCACTGCAATCTCCACCTCCTGGGTTCAAGCGATTCTCCTGACTCAGCCTCTCAGGTAGCTGGGACTACAGGCATGTGCCATGAAGCCCAGTTAATTTTTTGTATTTTTAGTAGAGACGGGGTTTCACCATGTTAACCAGGATGATCTCAATCTCCTGACCTCATGATCCGCCCACCTCGGCCTCCCAAAGTGCTGGGATTACAGACGTGAGCCACCACCCCTGGCCGCAACTTTTTTTTATTCAGAACAAGGAACTTGCTACTTTCCTTGGACAACGGGTAACTTTCCTCCCATGATTGGCAACTCTTCCAGAATCGCAGCTTTGGGCAGTGGCCTCAGTTGGGTCTTCCCACCAGGGATAGGCACAAGGCCTGTATCCTGTCTGCACTAAAAACCAAGCCTCTTAATACTATGATTGCCAGCTTCCTCAACAGCCATGGCCTTGGCCTCCGTTCGTCACTCTGGTTTTCTGTTTCCTTATTTTTGGTTCCTAGAGAGTTCCCTTACTTTTTTGCAAGTTCAGTGAAGCGTGTGAGGGGATGTTTGGTATATATTGTCCAACATTTCTAGATGTTTTGTAGTGGAAAGGTTTTCAGATTCAAAATGGGAGTCCCTTCTGCTATTAATTTAGTTTATGGTTCCGTTGACTACCTTCCCATGTATGCACATCTGTTACCTAGAGGGATCCACTCTCATTCTATTCATGTTTACTTAGACTTATTTGTGCTGGGCACTGCCTAGGATCTGGCAATGTAGATGTGAACAAGCAAAACCAGTTCTCTATGCTCATGAAATTCACATTTAATGGGAAGACATACAATCAACAAGAAAACAAACACGATTTCAAAGAGGTGGAGATGCTAGGAAGAAAATGAAACACAGGAATACAAAAGAGAACGGAATGGGGGGGGGTGGGAAATTAGCCAAAGATAATCAAGATATTTGACCTGACAGCTGTGGGTCCAGAAGGCAGCCAGGTGAAAAGGTTCCAGGTGAGAGATCAGCAAAGGCAGGCCGCAGAAATACTGGCACGCGTCTGCAAGGTCAGTGTGGCTGGAGTGGAGGGAATGAGTGAATCCATTTCTTAAATTTTATATTATTGTGTTTCTTCCCAGAATGCCAGAGCCAACAGTGGGTACAACTTACTATTCCTGCTCAAAGGAGGGTCTACTTTAGGCTAGGAAAATTTGTTTTTTTTTTTTTAAAGAATAAGTTAATTAGCAACAGACAAAACCTAAACAACTAAACAACCTAAGTTCCCTGCCCTTCCTCTCTCTCTCTCTCTCTCTCTCTCTCTCTCTCTCTCTCTCTCTCTCTCTTTCTCTCTCTCTCTCTCTCTCTCTCACTCTCTCCTCCCCACCACCCCCACCCCTACACCTACTCCTGCTTATCCAGACACAACCCTCAGGATCAGATTGAAATTCTTCAGCCAGGCAGACCCCCAAACCAAGGAGACAGTACTCCCTTTCCATACCCAATCCCCATGAACCGTGAACCACCCCGTCCCCAGCTCTCTCCCCAGACACTGTCCTCCCCAGCAGTCTCCCCTCAATCCTTAAAAAGCATTCTCCTCTCCTCTATCCCAGCTGCTTTGTTCACACTTCTCTGCTTCCCAGAAAGATTATCCAACAAATGGGCTGCTTAAAAATTAAAATGCAAATAGAAACACATGAATCTGAATGGTCATTATGTTACATATAGTACAGATATGCAAACGTGCAGCCCCATAGATCGCAACCCCTCAGCCCTGCTAGGCCCTGGAAGTCAACTTCAGACTCACTGCCCCATCAGCATTCACTAAGCTCACCTCTGCATGGACACATATGGATAGATTTCACCTGCACTGCTAATTAGGGTGGGAGGGAGCAGATCACAGGGAAAATTATTCGCCTTCTCCTCTTCCTTGCTATGAGGAGCAGTTACTGATGTAGCGCTCCTCTCATATAATAAAACTTTGCACAGCTCCCTAGAATGGGAAGAACCCAATTAAACTCCCGTAGAGGATTTGGGACATCTCTATGCAGCTAGGCTCAACACAAATCTAATGTTCTGTAAAGATGCTAAGCGCTGTGCAATTTGTGTGCACACCAGACCTGGTACAAAGCTACTCAATAAATATCTGTTGGCTGGTTGGTTACAAATAATACAGCACCTCTATACCAACTGTGTAGTCATGTTATCTGCTCCACGTGTTCATTCCTTTCTAGGTCAAGGCCTCCGATATGTTAATAGTGGCCTGGCTTGAGATATTGGCGAGTCAGCAGGTAAAGGGAGTGAGGTGGAGCGATTCGCAGGTTTGAGACATCTAAGCCTCCCAGCCTGGTCTTCACGCTCAAACCCCAGCAGAAACAGCAAAGCCTTTCACTAGCAATGTTGAACCACTGAGTGGGTAATTACCAGAGGAAGGCAGCATGGGTATAATCCACAGGGGAATTAGGAAAAGAATTAATGGCTACCTGAAATCCTTCTCATCCCTCCTTGGCCCCGTGGGATGAAAAGGCAGCCTGATGTCACGTTCTCTTCTCTACTCATTACCGTCAGAGATTGTTAAAGTCTCTCTCTCTCTCTTCTTTTTCTTCCTTTATTTTTTTCTTAATGCTACCAATATGTCTGAGTGTCCTTGACCAAGATTTCTAGGACTTGGTTCAAAGCTGAGAATCCTAATTATTCCTTGGGTGCCCCTAAAATATAATTCACCCTTTTAACCTAGAAATAGTTTAAAGGATAGATGAATGCTTTCAGCCCAAGAAGCAGAGCAGAGTTTCTCAAAATGAACAGCATCTCTCCTTTTGCCACCATCCTCCCGAGATCCTGGGCAGTTCGCTTCTATTACAGAAAATCCGGCTGGCAGAGCCTCCCTGCAGCTTGCCAGGGTGTAAGGAGAGTGGCCCAAGCAGGAGGGCCAGGAGCCACCTGCAGGGAGGAGGGCAGCTGCCTCCCAGGCCCAGATCCCTGCCCTCCACACCACAGCTCCCCTTCCGGCAACCGGCAGCTCTGATTCCAACTGTAGAGTGTGCCAACCTGAAGCTGCAACTTGGGGGTTGCCAGGGAAACCGCTCCTTGTATTTTCTGGTGGAAACTCGGGATTGGTGTGTGGCAGCTGGGTCTGGGGGAGGTTGTGCTGTGTTCAAAGGAGAAGAGGTTCTCTCCTCCCGTCACAAAAGCTGAAGGAGACCCCCATGAATTCCCCCAGGCAAGCCTAGGCATAGCATTCCAAGAGGGTGAGCGGCTGGACTCAGGCAATAGCTGAGCAAAAGAGCACAATAGTAATCATAAAATACAGGTAAGAAGGATTTCCCTTTATAGCCAATTTACCATGATTCAGGCAATGGGTTAAGCATTTTAAAGTATATTATCTAATTTAGTGCTCACTAGGGGTCATTAATTTGCATGGCTCTAGAGCCAGTTCAGGAATAGAAATGAGCGACTCTAGCTGGTGTGAGACAGTAAGGCTGGCGGGGACAGCAGGGGACTCGGATGGGCCACAGCGGACTGGGGCACCTGCAGCCCATCAGACAGGAAGCTAAGGCTCAGCACAACTAGCCGTGCCCATCAGAACCACAGACCCCATTATAGAGATGGGGAAACTGAGGCTCAGAGGCATGCCTCTGGTTTTCCAAGACAAACTGCAAATATAGGCTGGGTGCGTTGACTCACGCCTGTAATCCCAGCATTCTGGGAGGCTGAGGCGGGCAGATCACTGGAAGCCAGGAGTTTGAGACCAGCCTGGCCAATAGAGCAAAACCCTGTCTCTACTGAAAGTACAAAAAATTACCCGGGCATGGTGGTGCATGCTTGTAATCCCAGCTACTCTGAAGACTGAGGCCAGAGAATTGCTTGTACCTGGGAGGTAGAGGCTGCAGTGAGTTGAGATGGTGCCACTGCACTCCAGCCTGGGAGAGAGGGAGACTCTGTCTCAAAAACAAAAACAAAAACAAAACAGATTTTGATGTGCAATCTCCTGATTCTTAAATCTTGGTAACTAATTCAAAACCATGTTCAGCCTTGTGCAAGTGAAACTCAGCATGTTAGTGGCCCAGGCCAGTCCTTAGTCACCAATGTATGACCTTAGCCTTAGAACTCTGTAAGGGAGAGGGTACAAATTCCATTTTTCAGATGGGAAAACTTAGTCTCAATGCATGGACATGGCCGGACCAGGGCCATGCAGTGAACGAAGGTGCCCCGTTGCTGCTCAGCGGGAGAGCTTATCTGGGCTGTCAATTATCTGAAACCCCCTCTCGGGCTTGGGGCTCCCAAGTACCACGGCTTGGCATGATTGCCCATCTGGAATGCTGGGGCTTAAATCCAAGCATCACCTCACAACCACTGGGTGGTCGTCCAGCGCTAGGGCAGCAACGGACACGCCTGGTCAAACATCAGACTCTCGTGGTGGAGTGTTTTGAAATGACCGATCCTGGGTTTCACCTCTGAAAGGTTTAATCAGTCCAGCGTAGGTCCCAGGCATTGGCATGTTTAAAAAAGCATCCCCCTGTGATTCCAGTGTGTAACTAAGGACGACACCACTCAGCCATGCCCTTGCAAAAGTGCCAAACCCAAGCTTCTGGGAATAAGAGAATGTAGAGGGGTGATTAGGAGCAGGGCTATTATGGGAGCTAGGCAGACCTCAGCTGCGTCCCAGCGCTGGCCCTCCCTAGCTGAGGAACTCGGGGAAGTCAGTTCACCCCTCTGAGCCTTGGTCATCTCATTTCTATAACTCTTGCCACTGGGTTCTCAGGGGGAATAAACATGGTGATGTGGGGAGATACGAAGTGGTGTACAGGAAGCACCCAATGAAAGTTGGTCTTTAGCTAGTACTATCTCCACCTACAGCCACACAAATCCAGCAGCAAAATGCACTGAGCCTGGGCAGAGCTGGGGGCTTGAACTGCACCCCTGTATCACCCAGGCATCCCCGCCTGCAGTCAGTTCACAGCTCAGTCCCAGAAGGCCTTGGGTTCACACCAGATACATTTAGCTGCCCGTGATGGAAGGAAACATCATCTCCTAGGAAATGTGTCAAAATTTCACTTCTCATTTCCCTCTCCTTTAAGCCAAATCAGGAAGAATCTGGCAAGATAAACTCATCCTACATACATGTCCCCTTTGAAACTTTCGACAGCCATTATCCCCCCTCAACATCATCATTTCCAAACCCTTATAACAGATATGATCTGAAAGAGACAGAGGCAATTTAGAGGAAAGCATCTTAGAGATAGTAATCCAGTTCTTAAGATCTCTAGAAAAATCTGAATTGGAGTCCACGTTTTCATTAGCAGATAAAATTAAGATCAAAACTATCATCTCTTCTCCAAATTGAGTTATCTGGGAGAAATCCTCTCCTGCTTTCCCAGACCCTCTAAATCTTCCCTATGAAAACAGATCATTATTGCCAATCAATATTCATACACCAATGTCAAGTCACAAACCATCCTGGTACTTCACAAACCATCCCGGTACTTCACAAACCAAAACGTTGTTTCTTCAAACACATTTAATGGGCAAGTCCAGTGCTCCCACAGCCAACCCTGTTCCAGTAAGAGTTCCTTAGCTTCTTTTAGAGCTAAGATTCCAAAGGACAAGTTAATGGTTACGGTTACAGCCATGGAGGGGTTGTCATCAAACACCTCTCCAAGAGTTCTAGGCTTGGGTCTCCTAGTTGCTGTCACAACCGACAAGTGTGTTTACACTGTGTCTTTACCCCAAGGATGGAAGTCTCCCTTTCAAATAGCAATTGAATGGGATGCAGAGCTTGCTCAGCACATCTGCACTCTAAAGAGTTTCATTTAAAGGAAACTTATAGTTGCTTTATCTAACATGCACCCTTTCAACAATACCAGTGTAGAACAATAGGCAAAAGGGGCATTTAGCAATTACAGTAATAGTTATTTGCCATTGGCACATTTGCCCAGTAAAAGGCATAAATATGAGATCTCCAAGCTTTCTACAGTTGCAGTTTCTCAGCATTTTGTTTAGTTTGATGGGAAATGCCTCCACTCTTAAAGGTGCCGTAAGAAGTAGCTTTACTTTGGAAACAACATTGAATCTACATTTCAAGATGTTTCAAAAATGGGAATATTTTTGACATCCCTGGAGATCAAAATGCTGTGTAGGAAAGTTGTGGTTATAAATCTTCACTGGAAGGAAAGAAAAGATCCCCAGGCATTTTAGAGTCATTTGCTTTATTTCATAAAGCTAGCTAGTGACAAAAGGGCAGATAACTCAGCTGTGAGATACAGGATTCTGCGGGCTTCTGCTTGCTAGCCATTCTTGAATCCACAGTGCCTTACCCAAGACCAGACAGAGTAGGTGCCCATCAGTGTTTGTTGACTAACTAGTCAGCTGACCCAGGAGTCTGTACAAAGGTGTTTGATGTGGGGAATAGGCTTGCCTCTAACTTTTTTTTTAATAGGTTTGCCCCTTACATTTATTTATTTATTTATTTATTTATTTGAGATGGAGTCTCAATATGTGGCCCAGGCTGGAGTGCAGTGGTGTGCTGGAGTGCAGTGGTGTGATCTCAGCTCACTGCAACCTCTGCCTCTCGAGTAGCTGGGATTACAGGCACCAGCCACTACACCCAGCTAATTGTTTTTAGTTTTAGTAGAAATGAGCTTTCACCATGTTGGCCAGGCTGGTCTCAAATTCCTGACCTCGTGATTCACCTACCTCAACTTCCCAAAGTTTTGGGATTACAGGTGTGAGCCACTCACCTGGGCCACCTTTACTTCTTATGAGGCGTTATATCTACAGAGACTGGATAAGCTGCCTTGAAATCAAGATTTAGGTGTCCTCCGAACAGTACACATGCAAAAACAATTACATCACAGGGCAACAGCCTGTGTGGTTTCCCAGCTCCCCATTCAGTGATAACATTGTTTACCTGGAATCAGACACAGTAGGAGTCTACCACAGAAATTGGCAAATGCTACAAGCTAGGGGACTCTCTTCGGGGGAAGAGCAGTTCTTAAGCACAGAACAGCATTCATTCATAAGTACATGAAAATTAAATATTTAGATGGGGACTCATGGAGGTATGGAGCTAGAAATTTGTATCCTCAAGCCAGTCACCGAGGATGAATTTTCCAGCTCCTTCTTTCCACACTTCCATTAAAAAAAAAAAAAAAAAAAGACATTTTTTTTCTCTTGGATGTTTTTCTCAGTTTGTATTCTGTTTTTTCCAAATTGACAGTTGTTCATTGTCAAGTAAGTAACCATTCATGTAAGAATTCCCATAGATATCTTCCTCTTATCATTACCATAACCTTAAGGGATCCCCTCTGCTCTGCTCTCTTCTTGATCTGAGATTCTCCATCTCTAAGAAGAGGGAATGGTCAGTCGCGGTGGCTCATGCCAGTAATCCCAGCAATTTGGGAGGATGAGGTGGGAGGATCACGAGGTCAGGAGTTCGAGACCAGCTTGGCTAAGATGGTGAAATCCTGTCTCTACTGAAAATACAAAAATTAGCTGGCACAGTGGCAGGCGCCTATAATCCCAGCTATTCAGGAGGCTGAGGCAGGAGAATTCCTTGAACCCGGGAGATGGAGGTTGCAGTGAGCTGAGATTATACCACTTGCACTCTTATTGGGTGACAGAGCAAGACTCTGTCTCACACACACAAAAAAAGAACAGTTTGTCACCAAATTGAGAAAGCAATAAATGGCAGACCATTTGGAAGCTAAAATAATTCATTTTGTGCTCAAGAGCAGCAGGTGGCTATGGGAGTTTCCTAGGGATGCCTCAGTCTACAAATAATCCACCCAGCAAAATAAAGCTACACAAGAAATAGCACGGGAAGAAAAAAATGGAATCTGCCCCAGGACCAACAAACACAGAAACACCATGGGCAAATAGTAAAGTCAAGATTTTAGCAGACTGCAGGGAAAATATGATATAAAAAAAAATTCAAGTGATTCTTAAATCATCCCCAACACCCGGTAACAGCATTCATTTGGAAATGGGAAATATGGCAGACACCTGCACTGACCAGTGGCCAAACCTTTGTGCATTCATTAAATCCAAGCTATTTTTTAAAAACTCTTCTGTGTATTCCAACTATTTAAGTGGATACCAGTTAGAGGAAAAATCTTCGAAGTACCTGGACTAAAAATCAAAGTCTCCAATATCCATAAGTGCCAAATACATGATAAAAATAAGAGAACAGCACAGGTGTCAGAGAAGCTGGCATAGGCACATTTTTCACATTGAATATAAATATATTTGTCATAAACATAAATAATATTTATAAATATATAAAAGATAGTATTTAGCTTCCCGAAGAAATTTGGCCTGTGTTAGGGTTCTCCAGAGAAACAAAACCAATAGGGTGTGTGTGTGTGTGTGTGTGTGTGTGTGTGTGTGAGAGAGAGAGAGAGAGAGAGAGAGGGAGAGAAAGAGAGAGAGAGAGAGATTTGTTGTAAGAAATTGGCTCACTCTGGGTAATCCCAGCACTTTGGTAGGCCAAGGCAGGCAGATAACGAGGTCAAGAGATTGAGATCATCTTGGCCAGCACGGTGAAACCCCATCTTTACTAAACATACAGAAATTAGCTGGGCATGGTGGTGCACACCTGTAACCCCAGCTACTTGGGAGGCTGAGGCAAGAGGCAAGAGAATTGCTTGAACCTCGGAGGTGGAGGTTGCAGTGAGTTGAGATTGTGCCACTGCACTCCAGCCTGGTGACAGAGGGATACTCCATCTCAAAAACAAAAACAAAAACAAAAACAAAAACAAAAAAAAGGAAAAAAAGAAATTGGCACCCATGACCAAGGAAGCTTGCAACTCTCAAGATCTGCAAGGTGAGTTGGCAAGCTGGAAACCCATGGGAGAGCCCATGGCGTAGATCCAGAATGAAGACCATCGGGGTCAAGACCCAGAAAGAGCCAATGTTTCAGTTCGAGTCCAGAGGTAGGAGGAAAAAATTAATGTCCCAGCTCAAAGGCCATCAGGCAGGAAGAACTCTCTTTCCCTCAGAGAAGGGTCAGTAGTTTTGTGCTACCGAGGCCTTCAACTGGTTGGATGAAGCCCACCCACATTATCTGCTTTACTGAAAGTCCACCAACATAAATGTTAATCTCCTCCAACAAACATCCTCACAGAAATATCCAGAATAATATTGGACCAAATATCTGGGCACCCTGTGGCCCAGTCAATTTGACACATAAAATTAACTGACACAGGTCCTCTGCCATTTTTATTTTAACATTTCAACAATTGTGGTCCTTTTGGTCTGCATTTTGTTTCCCTACTTTTTATAAGGACAAGGATACAAGGAAATACTTTTCTACCATAAGCTAAAAAGGACAAGCATGTGACCATCATGTGACAGATAGCCTTGGTGAGGGCCATGGGGATGAAGGGTACTTTCCAATTAGAGGAAGCAGCTTTTTGTCGGTGCCAACTGACCATGGCCATGAGAAGATGGGGCCCTGCATTGTCTGTGGGCAGGTCTTCCAGGTTTTCAAAGCACCCTAAGGGCTACTTTAAAAAAAATCCAGGCTGGGCGTGGTGGCTCACTCCTATAATCCCAGCACTTTGGGAGGCTGACATGGGCGGATCATCTGAGGTCAGGAGTTTGAGACCAGCCTAGCCAACATGGTGAAACCCCATCTCTACTAAAAATACAAAAGTTAGCTGGGCATGTTGGTGGGGAGGCTGAGGCAAGAGAATCACTTGAATCCAGGAGGCCGAGGTTGCAGTGAGCCAAGATTGTGCCACTGCGCTCCAGCCTGGGTGACAGAGTGAAACTTCATCTCAACAACAACAACAACAAAAATTCAAAGGGTGCACAGCCCTCTCCACCACTAAAACTACCTGTTTTCAGCTCCTGCCCTCAACAGTGAGTTTCATGAAGGCAGAAAGTGATGCTGCTTGTCTGATTAATATTTATATTCCCACCTCCTGGTACAGAGCCTGGAATTCAATAGTAGGTGACTGGTTGGCTCCAAAATACAAGACCAGGAAGTGCACCAATAATACTACTGACCTTCATAAAACCCCTCCATTTAGAAGACCCCAAACACCTTCGCAGATTTAGCGTGGGCCGATGTGAGAGCCACCAATCTCTGATGTCCAAGGGGGAAAGCAGTCTCCCCAGACCATAGTGCCCCTCTTGTGATAACATACCAACATCAGAAAGAAAGAATCTCTTCTTATTTCCAAGTTCTATGTTTTATGATTAACATAAAACAGTGCCAGCCTCCCCTTACTAAATTCCGCAGTGAGCTAAGATTATACCACTTGCACTCTAGCCTGGGTGACACATTGACAACCATTGAC
Organism: Saimiri boliviensis; assembly: GCF_048565385.1. Taxonomy (NCBI): domain Eukaryota; kingdom Metazoa; phylum Chordata; class Mammalia; order Primates; family Cebidae; genus Saimiri; species Saimiri boliviensis. The sequence continues at coordinate 13,408,131 of NC_133459.1, forward strand.
CAGCCCCTCTCTTTGAAGCTGAAGAACTTGTCCTCGGTTGTTTTCAGTAATGATCCTACAATAGGACCAGTGCCATTCTATCGTCTTGTTACACTAGTCACTAAAATGAGCTACCACCAGCAAAACTGAGAAGGTAAATGGAGCAGCTGGACACAGCTGCAAGTACCAATAACGTGTGTGTGTCAGGATCGTGCAACCTCCCCAGAAGCAAGTAAACAACATCTTTTCATTTTGATTGCTTGTCACTCATTTACCTCCAAGGAGCTTAGCAAGGATGCACGTTTCTTGGGAGATCCTTGGATGAGCCAGCCATTGTGATAAATACAAATTGGTGTTATTGGTGTTATTGGCTTTCTCAACTGGGCACATCCAATTTCTTACTCTTTTTGAACACCCTTTCTTGGTCAGATATTTGGCTGGCGAGGGGCGGGGGTGTGGTGGTCTCAGAGCCTCCATCTTCAGTATAAAAGAGTATCAGGTATATACAGTAGCATGTGGGCTTGTGAGTGTTTGCATAGGGGAAGGAACTGTCTTCTGCCCCATGCTGGGATGTGAACTTCTTAATGGGCTTTGATCTACATCTCTGTATTCCATCATCTAACCTAGAGTATCTAGGTCTAGGGTACGCTGTTCTGGTTAAGCATATTTTTGTTGCACAGAACAGAAATTCACTCAAATGAGCCCAAGATAAAAGTGGGGCTTATAAAAGGCATCCGAAGTCTCAAAGGGCATGAGAATCAGGAGTCTCTCTCCTTTCTTCATTTCACCCTTCTCTTCTTTCCTCCTCTCCTCTCACCTTCTCTCTGCCTCCTCTGCCCTTTTATCTAGTCCATAGCCCCAAATGGTTGCTCTAGCTCCAATTCAATGAAATGTGACCCAAGGATAAGTGAGCTTTTAGCTCAAGCACCTGATATACGCTGGAGTTTCCTTTCAAATCTCTTGGCTCAAAAGGGATCTTATTGTCCCAAATGAGTCCCTTGGGTTTTACATTCCAATAAGCTGAGCTGAGCCTTGGGGGAGGGTAGCAGGAAACTGGGTGTGTAGAGTTGGCCCTTCTAGTGCTGGAAGAAGACAAAGGAAGCATAGCTATCATAAAGGTGTTTGACAGCAAATGCATGTTGAATGAATAATTCACCAACTAAAGGGCCTTTCCCCCTAACACGCAGAGGAAAAGAAATACCCAGTTGGACATGAGTTAATGACGTTCCATCCCCAGAATACAGGTCTCAGTCTGTCCTTTAGGATGGCCAGTTCTGGTACCTCTGAGAAAACTGCCTTCGAGCCACTGATGTTGTGATCTGGAGCAAGTGGCCCGTAACTCCTCTGTGCCACAGTTGCTCCATCTTTAAAATGACAGCAGACTTATCTGCCTTTCAATTTGATTGTGAGAATTGAAACAGGCCAGTAGACCAAGAAGATGCTGTAAATTCCCAAGACCAGACTGCATTCCTGAGGCTCAATCCATTTACATTGGGGGCTCATAAAGCACATTGCAGAGTTTCAGTCCTTCCCTATTTAGAGGTAAGGATCCCCCACTGTCTCCACCCTACCCACAACCCAGAAATAATGCCCTTCATCCAAAGGAGTCAAATGACCTGAAACCAAGTTCCAAATCTGTGTGCAACTCCTCATGTGACCTTGATGAAGTCACTTGCCCTGCCCAGGCCTCTGTTTCCTTAGAAACAATGTGAGAATTGGAGGAGAGCCAGTGACACCCACCAGTCCAAGAGCCAGGGCTGCTGCAGGGCCACATTTTAATTGCTATGCAGCAAAATTAGAAAAATAAGTCAACAGTGAGTGAGTTTTTCATAATGCCTGACTTATTCAGTTCAAAGTTCTGTACTTTATTCTGAGGTTATGTCTTCCTTTCTCTTTTTGTGGTGAGTGGCCTTTCTTTGGTGAAGGTAAAGGACATCGTTCATTTTAACATTCTTACTGTCCTTTCTTGAAATAAGAAGCTGGCCACCCCATATCCACCCTCCCTGCTTATTTATTTTTTTATTGGTCTATAAAATCCCAAAGTATGACAATTAGTAAGGATATGACCACAGCCGTCCTTTAAAGCTCTGACAGGATCAGACTGTAAGGGAGGCATGAGGATGTCCAGACCCAGAGTCAGATGGCCTGCGTTCAAATTCTGATCCCTTCAATAATAATATCTACCTGTGAGGTGAGGGGATCACTTGAGGTCAGGAGTTCAAGACCAGCCTGGCCAACGTGATGAAACTCTGTCTCTATGAAAACACAAAAATTGGCCAAGCGTGCTGGTATGAGCCTGTAATCCCAGCTATTTGGAAGGCTAAGGCAGGAGAATCACTTGAACCCAGGAAACAGAGGTTGCAGTGAGCCGAGATCATACCACTGCACTCCGGCCTGAGCTCCAGAGCGAGACTCTATCTCGAAATAATAGTAATAATAATACCTACCTGAGAAGTTGTTGTGAGGATTGCACGCTCAAGGACATACACTGCTTTTGACAGTGCCTGGCACAAGACGAGTGCCCATTAAATAAGGGTGGTGGTGGTGATGATGATGTGAAGAAGGAGAAGACAGGGAAGAGGAAGAAGAAGAAAAATCGGAGAGGGGGAAGAGAAGACAAAGGGAGGGGAGAGAGGGGGTTCCATATTGGGTTTGGCTTTCTGGTTGTTATCTCAGGTAATGGGTAAGTAGAACTAACACAGCCTGGCCTCACATCTGAAATGGCAGGAGCAGGAAGGTGGATGGTACCCAAGACAGTTCTGGCTTCAGGTATACTATGTTGCCCCAACAGGAAGAGAAGTGTGTGGCTGTCCGTATCAGCGTCCCACCATTCACACAAGCCCTTCCTGCCTAAGCTCCTCTCTACATCAACTCCTGAGTGCTCACTCTGGAGGGAGCACTCGTTTGGTTCCATCGGCATCATCAGCCTTTCTGGGAAAAACTCTGAAACCATGTTTCCCATACACTGTGACAAGCCTGTGGCTTGGCTGCCCCTGGGTCACGTGCCCTTCACGGGTCCAAACAGCTCAAGGCTGAATCACTGAGCTATTAAACACTCCCAGTGAAATGGGAATATTCCCACAGGGGACCATTCTGGGGTTTTGCAATAACGTCTAGCTAATGGTGCAGTTGATAAGCGATAGAAGAGACAGAGAGACATTGAAGAGGGCTGGGAAGGACATGAGAGACCCGAGACTGGCAGAAAGATGATGAAAATCATGATTGCAAGGCTTGTTTCCCAACTCTGGCTTGAGGCTACTTTGGGTCCAATGCTCACCCTTGGACCAATCAGCTTTTGGGAAGGGATGGACCATGTGACCAGAAATACAGCTCAGTGGTTGCAGGTGGGAAACTTTCACATCCTGAAAGCTGGAGTTACAGTCAATACTGGGAGGAGACAATTGTGGTTTCCAATGTAGAAAGTTTCGCTGAGCACGGGCCCAGGCCTGTAGTCCTAGCACTTTTTGGGAGGCCGAGGCAGGTAGATCATGAGGTCAGGAGTTTGAGACCAGCCTGGCCAACATGGTGAAACCCCATCTCTACTAAAAATACAGAACTTAGCTGGGCATGGTGGTAGGCGTCTGGAATCCCAGCTACTGGGAAGTCTGAGGCAGGAGAATCGCTTGAACCCAGGAAGTGGAAGGTTGCAGTGAGCCAAGATTGCACCACTGCACTCCAGCCCGCATAAAAGAGCAAAACTCTGTCTCAAAAAAAAAAAAAAAAAGAAAGAAAGAAAGGAAATTTCAAAAACCCCTGAAATTCCTCCTAGTTGAAGAAAAGTGGCTGGCTCCCCAGAGAGAAGGCCTTTGAAAAACCCCCAGGAGCCTAACAGGCCCATTTGCCTGCCCCTGGTGATGGACCCAGCAAAGGCACAGAATTACTTACCAGGCAAGTGGAAGTGGCAATCTCTTAAACTTTTATTGGGTGAGCTTCCACCCCTCCAGGACACACGACTACCATTCTGTTTGTTTGGCAAATAAACTGAAATCTTCCAGCTAATTTGGAACTGTTCATGCTACTAATGTCTAATTTGGAAAATGGTGAATTAGTTGTGAGCAAGTGCCTGGGAGTCAAAGCATCTGAGACCAAATTCCAGCAGTAAGAGAAGCGGAGGGAAACCAATCTGCAATATTTGAGATATGAAAAAAGTATGCTTGCTTTCATATTCTGGGTAATTGATACTGGTTCTGAAATGGTAGACTTTTGGTAGCTTGACTCATCTAGATAAATTTGACTGTATAGACCTTAGCAAACTTCAAGATTGGTTCTGAAAGACCTGTAGTCTCTTCAAGGTAGTAATAGTTCTTGAGACCTATTGTGGTGGATTTTCACTGATATCCTAAGCTAGTTCTGAAATCCTCTGATTCTCTGGCTGACTTTTCTTCTGTGGGATTTTCAGTCTCTGAAATAGCAGCAAGTGTTCAGCAGAATGTATTTCTCTCCAGTCTCATGAGTATTAGAACCATGAGATGGTGAAATGTGGATTTTTTCAACCTATTTCTGCAGGTGTTGGATAGTTGCAGGCTATTTCTGCAGATGTTCACTAAGCAGTTACTAAGTGCAAGGAGTGCCCTGTGTTTATTTTCCAATCACTTACAGTAGATGTTTATTAATGAAAGAGCTTTAATTCTTCCCACACGTGCATATGGCAGTGCCTTCCAGAGATTCCCATGGAAGGCAGGAGAAGGCTGCTTTAATGATGGGCAAGCCAAATACTGGATTGCATAGCACTCTGGTGTGTTTAGTTAAGACAAATCATCTCTGAGGGGATTTGTGGAAGACAGCATTGTGGATCATTTAAGAGGCCTTACAAGTGGCACTTCAACATGTTTGTTAAGTGTCAGGCACAGGAGGACCAGGATGAGCTGTCAAATCAGGACAAAGGCACCCCCACAGCTGCCTGAAGAGTCAGAGGAGGCTGCTCCCTGCACAGATGTGAAGTCTGCCGATGGGGACAATTTCTGCTCTAAGCACCAATGCTTCCAACCATAAGGTTCTCCCAATCCAGTGAGAATTACCTGCAGTTAGAATTGGATCAGCCCTTCTACCAAGTGCATTCAGTTACCACTGGCTCCTGGAGCTCTCCTGTGACAACCCACAAGGGTCATCTGTGGAGCTTGTTAAGAATGAAGATTCCTCGGCCTCACTCCCAGAGTCTCTGATTCAGGGACTCCATGGCGTGGGCCAGTAAGAGGTATAAACCCATACCCCAAGAGACTCCAGTTGGACCTTTCCCCAGACCACACTTTGAGAATAATGGTTCACAAGATGCTTCTATCATGGTCTGTCTTCTAAACTCCTGGCTTGAATAGTCAGCATTTCTACCAAGCTGTTCCAAACCTGCCAGGTTTATCTCAATGGATGATGCCTCTACTACTTCCATGCCTAAGTCAGAAGCTTAGCCATCACTCCCAGTCCCTCATCCCCCTCAAGTCCTTGCTTTTCCTCACTCTCAACTCTCATTGGCTCTTTACCATTTGGTATGTTTTTGGAGTGGCTGGTACTGGTTGTTCCTTTCTATGTTTAGTGCCTCTTTCAGCAGTTCTTGTAAAGCAGGCCTGGTGGTGATGAAATCTCTGAGCAATTGCTTGTTCGCAAAGGATTTTATTTTTCCTTCACTTATGAAACTTAGTTTGGCTGGTTATGAAATTCTGGGTTGAAAGTTCTTTTCCTCAAGGATGTTGAATATTGGCCCCCACTCTCTTCTGGCTTGTAGGGTTTCTGCTGAGAGGTCTGCTAGGAGTCCGATGGGATTCCCTTTGTGGGTAACCTGACCTTTCTCTCTGGCTGCCCTTAGCATTTTCTCCTTCATTTCAACCCTGGTGAATCTAACGATTATGTGCCTTGGGGGTGCTCTTCTTGAGGAATATCTTTGTGGTGGTATTTCCTGGAGTTGAATATTGTCCTGCCTTGCTAGGTTGGGGAAGTTTTCCTGGATAATATCCTGAAGGGTATTTTCCAGCTTAGATTCATTCTGTCCATCACATTCAGGTACACCTATCAAACATAGATTAGGTCTTTTCACGTAGTCCCATATTTCTTGGAGACTTTGTTATTCTTTTTTTACCCTTTTTTCTGTAATCTTGCCTTCTCATTTATCTCATTGAGTCAATCTTCGACCTCTGATATCCTTTTTTCTGCTTGGTCAATTCGGCTGTTGAAACTTGTGCATGCTTCGCGAAGTTCTCATCTTGTGTTTTTCAGCTCCATCAATTCACTTATATTCTTCTCTAAGTTTTCTATTCTCATTAGCATTTCATCAAACCTTTTTTCAAGGTTCTTAGTTTTTTTTGCATTGGGTTAGAACATGTTCTTTTAGCTCACAGAAGTTTCTTATTACCCACCTTCTGAAGCCTGATTCTGTCAATTCATCACACTCATTCTCCATCCAGCCTTGTTCCCTTGCTGGTGAGGAGTTGTGATCCCTTGTAGGAGGAGAGGCATTCTGGTTTCAGGTGTTTTCATCCTTTTTGTGCTGGTTTCTTCCCATCTTTGTGGATTTATCCACCTGTCATCTTTGTAGTTGTTGACTTTCAGATTGGGTCTCTGAGTGGATGTCCAGTTTGTTGATGATGAAGTTGTTTCTTTCTGTTTCTTAGTCTTCCTTCTAACAGTCTGGCCTCTCTGCTGTAGGACTGCTAAGGTCCACTCCAGGCCCTGCTTGCCTGGGGATCACCTGCAGCAGCTGCAGAACAGTAAGGGTTGCTGCCAGTTTCTTCTTCTGCTATCTTTGTCCCAGAAGGATACCTGCCAAATGTTAGTCTGAGCTCTCCTTTATGAGGTGACTCTTTGGATATACGGGGGTCAGGGAGCTGCTTGAGGAGACAGTCTGTCCTTTATAGGACCTCAAGTGCTGAGCTGTGAGCTCCATTGTTCATTTAGAGCTGCTGGGCAAGTACGTTTAAGTCTGCTGCAGCAGAACTCATAAACCCGTTTTCTTCCCAGGTGCTCTGTCCTGGGGAGTTAGGGCTTTATTTATGAGTTTTCACTGTGCTGCTGCCTTTTTTTCAGGGCTGCCCTGCCCAGCAAGGAGGCAGCCTAGTCACTGTCTGCCTGCAGAGGCTTTACTGAGCTGCTGTGGTCTCTGCCTAGCTGCTGTGTGAACTTCCCTGCAGTCCTGTTTATAGGGGTGTAGTTAGAACTGCCTCAGCAATGGTGGCCCACCTCTGTAATGGTTGACTCTCTCTGTAATGGTGTGTTGCCTCGGCAATGGCGGGTTGCCTCAGCAATGGTGGACTACCTCCATAGTGGTGGAGTGCCTCGGTAATGGTGGACACCCCTCCCCCACAGAGCTGGACCTTCCTAGGTTCAGCTGTGCTTGCTGTGAAACTCCCAACCCACAGCATGTCCAATTGCTGTTTTTTTTTTGTGTGGGGGTGGGACCAGCCGAGCCTGATCACCTGGCTCCCTGCCTCAGAACCTTTTTTTTTTAGTTGAATGGTCCACTCTCTCCCAGGTGTTCCAGTTGCTTGTTGAAAAAGTGTCGAGATCTATGTGATTTCCCCTGCGGTGACCCACTGTGCTGGCTGAAACAGCAGAACTGAGATTCACGGCGCTTTTTTGCTTGGGAATCTCCTGGGCTGGCTCCCTGTTTCAGTCCCCTTTTTAATCAGATGAATGGGCAACTCTTCCTTCCCAGAGCACCAATTGCCTGGTAAAAGGGTTCCCGGACCCATGTATTTTGTACAGAGAACAGCCACACAGGCCAAACCAGCCATGCTGGTGACCCATGGGGCTCCTCCGCCTGGCAATCTCCTGGTCTGTGGGCAACAAAAATCCGTCTGGAAATGCTGTGTCCACTCACCCTCTGCACTTCCCAGAGCTCCAATCACCAGCTAAAATGGCACCCAGACTCATGTATTTTGTATAGAGGACCACTGTGCCAGGGTGTGCTCAAAGAGCCACGCCGGCCAAAACAGCCGCCCCAGCCAAAACAGCCGTGCTGGCGACTCGTGGGGCTCCTCTGCCTGGGAATCTCCTGGTCTGTGGGCAATAAAAATCCATCTGGAAATGCAGCGTCCACTCACCCTCTGCCCTTTCATTGGGAGCTGCAATCCTGAGCTGCTCCTAATCGGCCATCTTGGATCCCTCTCTCCAACACTATTTTTGTACAGGAAGAGAATTTGGATACTTAGGGTTTGGGTGGAGAAGGAGAAATGAAAAATACTATTATGAAGCTTTGCACACGTCAAAAGTATATAAAAAAATAAAGAACATTGGCCTGCCCACCTCTTGGCTTGAGAAATAGAGCATGACCCACACAGTTGGAGACCTCTAGGTATCTTCCCTAATTGTAGCATTCTTTTCTCTCCCACCCTGCCCTTCCTCAGAAGCCAGGCTGTGCAGGCATACTTTGGAAACATTGCAGGTTCGGGTCCAGACCACCACAATAACATGAGTATCATAATAAAGTAAATCACACAAAGTGTTAGTTTCCCAGTGCATATAAAATTTATCTGTACACAATACTATAGTCTATTAAGTGTGCAATAGCATGAGTCTAAGAAGCAATGTACCAACCTTATCATGCCTGTAATCCCAGCACTTTGGAAGGCCGAGGTGGGCAGTTCAGGAGGTCAAGAGACCGAGACCATCTGGCCAACATGGCGAAACCCCATCTCTATTAAAAATACGAAAATTAGCTGGGCACGGTGGTATGTGCCTGTAGTGGTGCCTGTAGTGGTGGTATGTGCCACTTGGGAAGCTGAGGTAGGAGAATCACTTGAACCAGGGAGGCGGAGATTGCAGTGAGCTGAGATTGCACCACTGCCCTCCAGCCTGGAGACAGAGTGAGAGTCCATCTCAAAAAAAAAAAAAAAAAAAAAACTATTGCCAAAAAATGCTAATGATCATCTAAGCCTTTAGCAAGCTGTAATCTTTTTGCTTTTGGAGGATCTGGCTTCAGTGCTGATGATGACTGCTGAAGGTTAGAGTGGCTGTGGCAATTTCTTAAAATAAGACAACAGTGAAGTTGGACACACTGATTGATCCTTCCTGTCATTAAAGATTTATCTGTAGCATGCAATGCTGTTTGCAATTTGCCAAAAGTTAAAACCTCTCACAATTGGAGTCCATCCCTTCAAACCCTGCTGCTGCTTTATCAACTAAATTTATTTAATATTCAAAATTCTTTGTCATTTCAACAATGTTCACAGTATCTGAACTAGGAGTAGTTTCCATCTCTAGAAGCCTCTTTCTTTGTTCATCCGTAAGAAGCAACACCTCATCCATTTAAGTTTGATCATAAGATTCCAGTAATTCACATCTTTAGGCTCCACTTCTAATTGTAGCTCTCTTGCTATTTTGATCACATCTGCAGTTACTTCTTCCACTGACATCTTAAATTCTTCAAAGTAATTCATGAGGGTTGGAATCAACTTCTTCCAAACTTTAATCAAATTAATATTGATATTTGTTGATATTTTTACCTTCTCCTGTGAATTATGAATGTTTTTAATGATATCTAGCATATTTATTCCTTTCCAGAAGGGTTTCAATTTACTTTACTTAGGTCCATCAGAGGAATTACTATGAATGGCATCTATAACCTATGAAACGTGTTAATTAATACATAATAACTGTAATAAGACTTGAAAGTCAAAATTACTCTTTGATCCACAAGCTGCAGAAAGGATACTGTGTTAGCAGGTATGAAAATAACATTAATCTCCCTGTATGTCTCCATCAAAGCTCCTGAATGGCTAGGTGGCTTGTCAATGACCAGTAATATTTTGAGAGGAATCTTATTTTCTGAGCAGTAGGTCTCAACAATGTGCTTAAAATATTCAGTAAACGATGCTATCTGCAGATATGCTGTCATTCAGGCTTTGTTGTTCCATTTATTGAGAGCAGATTTAGCATAAGTCTTAAGGGCTCTAGGATATTTGGAATAGAAATTAGTATTGGCTTCAATTTAAAGTCACCAGCTGCATTAGATCCTAGCAAGAGAGTCAGCCTGTCCTTTGAAGCTTTAAAGCCAGGCATTAATTTCTCTTATCTAGTTATGAAAATCCTAAATGACATCTTTTTCCAATAGAAAGCTATTTTATCTACACTGAAAATCTGTTGTTTAGCATAGCCACCTTCATTAACGATCTTAGGCTGGATCTTCTGGATAACTTGCTGCAGCTTCTCCATCAGCACTTGCTGCTTCACCTTGAACTTTTATGTTACACAAAATGTCTTCTTTTCTTAAATCTCATGAAAAAACTTCTGCCAGCTTCCAACTTTTCTTCCGAAGCTTTCTCCCATCTCAGCTTTCATAGAATGGAAAAGACCTAGGGTCTTGCTCTGGATTCGGCTTTGGTTTAAAGGAATGCTATAGCTGGTATGATCTGCTATCTAGACCACTCAAACTTTCTCCATATCAGCAATAAGGCTGTTCTTCTTCCTTATCATTCATGTGTCTACTGCAGTCGGCACTTTTAATTTCCTTCCAGAACTTTTCTTTTGCATTCACAACTTGGCTAAGTGTTTGGTGCAAGAGGCCAAGCTTTTGGCCTGTCTTGGCTTTCCATGTGTCTTCCTCACTAAGCTTAATCGTTTCCAGTTTTTTATTTAAAGTGAGAGATGTTAAACTCCTCCTTTCAGGTGAACACTTAGAGGTCACTGTAAGGTTATTAAATGGCATAGTTTTGATATTGTTGTGGCAGGGAGGCCTTAGGAGAGGGAAATAAATGGGGAAATAGCCAGTTGGTAGAGCTGTCAGAACACACGCAACATTTCTCAAGTAGGTTCACCATTTTTTTTCTTTTTTCTTTTTTTTCTTTTTTTTTTTTTTTTTTTTTTGGAGACAGAGTCTTGCTCTGTCGCCCAGGATAGAGTGCAGTGGCACAATCTCAACTCACTGCAACCTCCGCCTCCCAGGTCTATTAAAACTCCTTCCCTCTGGGTAGACTTCCTAGGTGTCACCCCATCTCATTCAGCAACTAAGAGCCCACTCCTTTGACCTTTCACAGCTCCTTTATTCCTCCGTTTTATTTAATATCCTGTAGTAGGCAGAATTCTAAAACCACCCCTAAGACTCTCGCCTCCTAGTGTAAACAGTTATATAATCTCCCTCACTTCAGTATGACAAGACTTATGAATATGGTAGGATTTCACATATGTGATAAAGTTACATTCTATAGCAAAGGTGTAGGGATTTTGCAGATGTAGTTAAAGTCCCTAATCAGTTGACACTGAGTTAATTAAAAGGGTGACTATTATGGGTAGGCCTGACCTAATCAGGTGAGCCCTTTCGAAGAGGATCTGCTCATTCCCTGAAGGAAGAGAATCAGTGCAAAAAGAGATTCGCCTCCTGGCCTTGAGGAAGCACAGAGCTATGGCATGAACTGCCTATCATGAGGGCCACATTGGAGGAAATGACAAATGACCTTTAGGAGCTGAGGACAGAGAGTCAAATTCTGCCAACGATCACTTGGCAGCTTGAAGAGGACCCCAGCTTCAGAGGAGAACACAGCTGTATTAGTCCATTTGCATGCTGCTGATAAAGACATACCCAAGACTGGGTAATTTATAAAGAAGTTCAGTGGACTCACAGTTCCACATGGCTGGAGAGGCTTCACAATCATGGCGGAAGGTGAAAGGCATGTCTTACAAGGTGACAGGCAAGAGAGAACATGTGCAGGGGAACTCTCCTTTATAAACCATCAAATCTCAAGAGACGTATTCACTAGCATGAGAACAGCACAGGAAAAATCCGCCCCTGTGATTCAATTACCCCCCCCACCAGGTCCCTCCCACAACACATGGGGATTATTACAATTCAAGGTGAGATTTGGGTGGGGACACAGAGCCAAACCATGTCAATAGGTAGAGTTCCTGTTCATGATACCCTGAGCAGAAAATCTGGCTGAGCTGTACCCAGACTTCTGAGCCACAGAAACTGAGATAATGAATGGTTGTTGTTTTAAGCCACTAGATCTGGGATGCTCATTTCCCAACAATAGAAGCTACAACAGATCAGATGTATCTCCCCCACCAGACTCCAATCCATTCAGCCACAAACACGGATGGTGGACCTGCTATGTTCCTTGCATTTCCATTAGTCCTGGGGTTACACAGAAACCCCAGCACTCCATTCAGCTGACACAGAGTCACTCGATGAATGTTTGCTGAATAAAGGAGCTGCAAACATCCCACAAAAAATTCACAAGTATTTGCTTGTGTCCCAGATGAACTTCTGACAGCTCCTATGTTTTTTTCCTAAGGCTATCCCATTTATAGTTGTGCAGTGTTTTTTCCTAATTCTTGAGTAAAAATAATAGTTGTTCCATATGGGAAAAGATGCATTTAGAAAATGTGTTGGATATTATACAACAGATTCAGAAGTCCTGCCATACAAAAATGTCTTTCGTGCAAGTTTCCAAGCTTACTTAACCACAAAAGCACCTCCTCTACTTTTGTAACTGAAATACTCAATAATATTTATCATTACTCAGTTTGGGAAATTTTCTGTCTAAAATCGCAAGTCATTAACACCTGGGAACTATCGGCTAGGAGGGCATCATTAGCCCTGGTAGCTGCAGCCAGAGGGGTGGGACCAGTTTGGAGCTGAATCCTCAAATCAGTTTTCTGATTAAATCCAGGATGCCCATCTCAGGCTCCTCTCTCCTCAGTTAGGCTCACAACCCCAAGTTTTATTAACTGTATTACTTCATTTCTCAGCTTTTGTGTTGCTTTTTAACAGCTTTATTAGGGTATAATTTATGTACCATAAAATTTTCCCATTTTAAGTGCATAGTTTTATTATATCTACAAAGTTGTGTATCATCACTCGCTAATTTCAGAACATTGCCATCTCCCCAAAACCAAACCTTGTACCTATTTACCCTCCTCCTCCTCTTCCCAATTCCTAACTCTAGCCCCCAGATAATCACTAATCTCCTTTCTGTGACTAGTTCCACTCATTCTGGATATCTCATATAAGCGGAATTATACAATTGGTGTTCTTTTATAGCTGACATTTCACTGAGCATGTTTTTGAGGTTCACTCCTGTTGTAGAATTCATCAGTACTTTTTTTTATTGCCAAATACTAGTCCGTGGTGTAGCTCGACCACATTTTGTTTAACCATTCATTAGTTGATGAACGTTTGGAATGTTTCCACGTTTCAATTATTATGAATAATGCTGCAGTGAATATTCATCTACGAGTGTTTGTGTGGATGTATGTTTTCATTTCTCTGGGTAAATAACTCATAGAATTGCTGAGTCATATGGTAATTTTATGCTTAACATCTTGAGAAATTACCAAACTGTTTTTGCAAAGTGGCTGTAGCATCTTATATTCGCCCCAGCAATATAAGAAGTTCCTTATATCTCCACTCTATACTCTGTTTCAAACTTCTGTTCTGACCTTCCTATCTCTTACTTACTTACAAACGACTGTTCTGACCTTCCTATCTCTTACTTACTCCTGACCTCTGAATCCTTGCCTACCTACCTGGATTTCTCACCTGCAGCTTCTTCCCATCTTCTAGAAACTTAAATTTTTAACTTCTTGACAATTTTTTATAGATGAACTACTTGTCCATGTCCTGACCTCAACCGAATGACCTCCCTAACCTCAACTCCTTGACTGTCCATGCTCTGTGACAAAAACCCTTCACTATATTTGGATTTTTTGGGGATTTGTTTTTTAAAACAAGACCAAAAATAACCTTGCAGAAACATACATAGAATTCAAAACTAAGAACTGTGAGCACAATCAATTTTTCAGAATGCTTCTGCTTTTTTTTTTTTTAACTACTATTGAGGAATAAAACTAGGTCTAGGGTTAAATGGCTTAGTGTAATGCTGCCTTCGTGCAATAATTATACCAAACAGAAACGAGTTATTATTGCCTGTAATTGCTCCCCTTTTTCATGTATCGAATCTCTGTCCTCTGCTCACTGAATTCACTCTGCAAAAATTGCTAAGTACTCTTACACGTCTGTTTTTGCTTTGGCCTCATTCAGTAAAATGGATTCTTTAGGGGGGTTAATCTCTCTTGGCAAAGCTTCTTTGAATGCCCCATGTGGGATCAGGGGCTCCATGAACCTATGCTGTGTGAACCTTGCAAGTGTTCCAGAAAATTGGTCATAGGCTAAGGAAACCAGCATTGAGAGCACAGAGCGTCCCCGCCCCATCTCCCTACAAAGGTAGCCAGCGTTTTGAATTTATTTGTGCTACTTGAATCAGGAATACTATGGGCTGTGAGACCCCAAGCCGGGGCATATGGCGATACCTCCCCTCCACCAAGATTCCACAGAGATGTACCCTTAATCAAATGATCCATCCTTCTAACTGAGCTGGCGACTGGAGCTACGTAGTGAGGATGGCAGGGGAGGAGAGGCAGGGCTTGCACTGAGTTGGCACCAGACTGGGCAGACAGTGAGTGCAATCCATCTGGAATTGAACCAGGAGCCCCACCTGCTCCAGTGTAGACAACCTGAAGGGGTGTGGTTCTGATCGAATGCAAACCCCTGGGGAAATCCCCGCTGGGGTAACATGACCCAGCCAGTGCTATGGGAAGGCTGCTCCCTGCAGCTTCGAGGAAGCTACCTCTTGTATCATTGCCACTGTCTCTTTGGGATCAGCCCTCAGGAGCCAGGCCAAGTCATTTTCATCAATGAATGAGTAGGTGGGAAACTTTAGAATAACTCAGTAGGCAACACTTTACACTTAAGCATGGCTCTACAGGTTATTTCAGTGGTGGCCAAGGGAACATTTGGGGGCTTCATATTTCTTGATGCAGATTAATGACACAGTCCCCTGGCATGGCATGGCACAAAGGCTGTGTGTTCACGTGGCCAGCATCAGACTAAGGGGCCTCAGGAGGTGCTGGCATGGGTTCAGAACCCAGGGGAAGAGGAGAAAGAGCTGGGTAATCCCCAGTCCTTGAGCTTTCCTGGGTGAAAATGGCCCCAGGCTTCAAAAGGTTTTCTTTGTAATCCAGTCTCCTTGGAGGAGACCCTCTACAATGCCTTACTGTCCCCAGATCTCTGATCTGTATGACTCTGGGCTCAGAGCTCAGGGCTGGGAAGCAGGAGCATAAAGGCTCCCAACACAGTTCGCCGGCTGGCTTCTTGTGTCTTTGGCAGGGCAACGCTGTCGCACTGAGCCTATTCCTGAGACTCTGACCAGGCAGAGCGTGTAGGGGCCTTTAAGAAAGAATGTGTGAACCTCATTTGTGACTTCCTTGGCCCAGCTGAGTATCCCCTAACTCCCCTAGAAGAGAAACAGGAAGAACCAGTAATGTGGAAGATGTCCAGACTCATAGAACAGACCCCCTGCTTGGACTTGTTATAGTTCGGTAAAACTAAACACCTCACAGATTAAACATGTATGTAAGTATTAAGTACTTACTGCATACTTAGCACTCTTCTGGGCATTGCTGAGTCAAGACAATAAAGAAATAAAACTTTCCCTGTTACCCAGAAAGCTAATGTTCTATCTGTGGAAACCCTTCAGGAGCAATGATGTAACAGACCAGAAAAATGTAACCAATCACTCACTTCCTCCTCAGCTCTGATGGCCGGGGGAGAGGTCCGAAGTCCTATTTCGTGCATGAGAAGCAATGCACTTCTGATTAAGTTCCTCTCTCCTAGGGTCAGTAAACCCATTTCTCCTAAACTACACAGTGCTTCCCACACTCTTCCTTGAAGCCCCGTGTGTATTTAGGGAAATTTAGCCAAACGATTCTGAATAATGCATAGCGCACTCATCAAAACGAAATTAAGCAGCTTTGTTAAAAGCAAATACTTTTTAAGGAATCTACTCACGGCTTTCCCATGCACCTCTTTTCTGCACAATGGAAGCATCAGAAACACACTAAACCCAAACTCTATGAGTCCAGGTCAGAACTTTAAGACAACAAAGTTAAAACATGCTATAAATCATGCAAATGGCATTTTTAGGCATTTTTTTAAAGATGGAGCCTCACTCTGTTGCCAGACTGGAGTGGAGTGGCAGGATCTTGGCTCACTGCAATCTCTGCCTCCTGGGTTCAAGCGATTCCCCTGCCTCGGTCTCCCATAGCTGCGACTACAGGTGTGCGCCACCACGCCCCGCTACTTGTTTGTGTTTTGGTAGAGACAGGGTTTCACCATGTTGGCCAGGATGGTCTCAATTTCCTGACCTTGTGATCCATTCACCTTGGCCTCCCAAAGTGCTGGGATTACAGGCATGAGCCACCACATCCGGCCCCTCAGGCTTTTTTTACTCAAGTTGTTCAGTGTATTTTACCTCTAAGATTGTCCCTTTTGAGGATGGGGAAGACGCAGAAATTCAGGCATCTGGCACTAGTACCTGAAACAAGAAACATCTTAATTAAGAAAATCTTAATGAAGATAAATCTGTTACCACTGCCAGAGGCAGCTAGGAGCTCAGATTCTATCTTCTCGGTGCAACCATTCCTACTGATCTAGTCAATTTTCCCTCAAAATACAGGCCCTTATTCCAAGCAGCAGTGATTTCATGACATAACGTTTCCACGAATAATTTTAGGTGTACATCTCGAAAACTCTGAAGAGACTCTAGGAAACCTACAAGGACTTTTCCTGCTTGGAAAAATAAAGTAGAAGTGAAGGCTGAACAGGATGGAAGACAGTCACTGTCATCCCCCACCCCGCCACCCCACACCTTAGTTTCCTCATGTAGAGCATGAGGAAGCTGGACTTCATGACATCTCTCAGCACATCATCAACAGCCATGAAGTAAAGTTCTCTTTCTTACAAATCCAGACAAGTTATCTCTGTCTGCAGGGAGCTTTGCCTACTGATATGGTTTAGCTATGTCCCCACACAAATCTCACCTTGAATTGTAGCTCCCTTAATTCCCACCTGTTGTGGGAGGGACCCAGTGGGAGATAATTGAATCAAGGAGGGTTTTCCCCATACTGTTCTGTGGTAGTGAATAAGACTCACAGGATCGGATGGTTTTATCAGGGGAAACTCCTTTCTCTTGGCTCCTATTCTCTCTTGTCTGCCACCATGTAAGACATACCTTTCATCTTCTGCCATGATTATGAGGTCTCCCTAGCCCATGGAACTGTGAGTCCATTAAACCTCTTTTTATTTTTATTTATTTATTTTGAGACAGAGGTTTTGTTCTTGTCTCCTAGGCTGGAGTGCAATGGCACAATCTTGGCTCACTGCAACATCCACCTCCCAAGTTCAAGTGATTCTCCTGCCTCAGCCTCCTGAGTAGCTGGGATTACAGGCACCTACTGCCATGCCAAGCTAATTTATATATTTTTAGTAGAGACAGGGTTTCACTATATTGGCCAGGCTGGTCTCGAACTCCTGACCTCAGGTGATCCACCCACCTCAGCCTCCCAAAGTGCTGGGATTACAGACGTGAGCCACCGTGCCCGCATAAAACTCTTTTTCTTTATAAATTACCCAGTCTCCAGTATGTCTTTATCAGCAGCTGATGAATCCACCTACATTCATTCAACCATCATTTGTTGAGTGCCTACTGTTGACCAAGCTGAATGCTTAGGCACTGAGCACGCAAATGTGAGAGAGGTCTGGTCCCGGCCCTTGTGAGCTTTCAGCCTAGTGGAGAAAACTGACAGTGGTAGGATAACAGAGGAAGTGTGGTGGTGGGAGGGTGTCAGGGATGTTCTTAGTGCACAAAGCAGTGACTGTCTCTGTTCAGCCAAGACTTCAGAAAGGCACTTGGTCTCCAAGGGCACTGAGGAGGAGAAACAAGAGGAAGATGCAGCCAGGTGAGGGGCTTAAGCAACAGGTAGAGAGGTGCAGGTGTGGGAGCTCATGACACATTTGGAGGGTTCTGGTAGGTAGTGGCTGGTTCATATGGACCCTTTATTTCACATGAAGGAATTTAGGCTTAATCCTAAAGATATTAAGGATCCGTTGAAGAGGCTCAGCAGAAAAAATCTGATTAAAATTATAGCTCATGGAGGTCACTCTGGCAACAGAGTGGGATTTCAGTTGGTTGGGGAAAGGAGACAAGAGTGGATTAGTCATGTATTAGGATGTTCTCATGTTGCTGAGAAAGACATACCTGAGACTGGGTAATTTATAAAGAAAAAGAGGTTTGGTGGACTTACAGTTCTATGTGGCTGGAGAGGCCTCATAATCATGGCAGAAGGCAAAAGCCACGTCTTACATGGTAGCAGACAAGAGAGAATGAGAGCTAAGTGAAAGGGATTTCCCCTTATAAAACCATCAGACAGGTTTATCTACCACTGGGTCCCTCTCAAAACACGTGGGAATTAAGGGAGCTGTGATTCAAGATGTGATTTGGGTGGGGACACAGCCAAACCATAGCAAGGAGGTAGTCAGGGAAGCAGCGTGGAGGCTGTTGCAGTTAACTAAATGACAAGTAACCAGCACTTGAACTAGGTCAATGGCTTTGATGAAATGGAGGAGGAGACACAATTGAAAGACTAGGAGGTAGAATCTTCAAGGGCTAGTAACACATCATTGAGGAACCTGGTTGTTCTTCTATGGATATTTTTCAAGCCACTGAACATTGCCACTAAATAATTGTCTGTGACCTGTCTTTCTGCTAACCTGCAAGCTTCTGGGGTGAGGGGGGACAGTGTTTATACCTTTATTGTCCACCATTATATCTCTAGGCTTTTGTATAGGGCCTGGCACTTAAGAATAAAAATTCATTCCCTTAGGTGAATGTGTTGTGGGTGTTGTGAGTCATTTCTCTTTTCAGATATTAAGCTTGTCAAACATTGGCAATTCAGATTTTCACCCAAGGCATCCAGGTTAGTAATGGTAGGAAAAAAAAAGCCCGTAACTTGGAGTTGGGAGATGAACATGAGTCCCTGTTCTTCTCCTGTGATCTGTGTGACTTGAATAAGTCACTTAACCCCTCGAGCCTTAGTTGTCTCATTTGTAAAATGAAGACAATATTAGTATTGGACCTCACAGATTATGGTATGGACTCTCGGAGGTTATCAGTGGCAAGCAGTTAGCAGTGTCTGGCACAAAGTAAACATTCAGTAAACTAGAAGGATGGAAGGATGGATGGATGAATGGATGGACAGATAAATATATGGGTAGATAGACGAATGGAACAATGGATGGATGGATGGATGGATGGATGGATGGATGGATGCATGCATGCATGCATGCATGGACAGATAAGTAGATGGATAGATGGATGGATAGAACAATGGATGGATGAATGGATGCATGCATGCATGCATGCATGGACAGATATGTAGATGAGTAGATGGATGAATAGAACAATGGATGGATGGTTGGATGGATGGATGCATGCATACATGGACAGATAAGTAGATGGGTAGATGGATGAATAGAACAATGGATGGATGGATGGATGGACAGATAAATATATGGGTAGATAGATGAATAGAACAATGGATGCATGGATGGATGGATGGATGGACGGATGGATGGATGGATGGATGGATATATTAATGGCTGGCTGGCTGGATGCACTGATAGGTGGATGCATGGACCAATGAAAGGAATATGCTGAAAAGGAGATATATGAAGGCATGCTCCTTTCAAACCAATTTTATTCCCATTTTGGGGTCTTCTGTGTAATAAATTGATTAGTGCTAAAAATTAAAAAGCCATCTGGTCTTGGTTTCTGTGAAAGTCTTATGGCCTGCTGCCACTGAATGCTGAAGATTTAAAGTTCCTATTTTAGGTTCTGTCTAGACACCTCTCTAAATAGAAACTTTATGTTAATCTGCAGGTGTTGCTTATGAACAGGTTATTTCTAAATAGTAGCTGGTACCTTACCAAAAAATACAAAAAAAAGAAAGGAAAAAATATCCAAGAGCAAATAATACTTACTGAAACCAAGGTGTCCAATGGGAAAAGTCCTAGTCAATTTGCCTACTCCTTCCATCCCACCTGGTTCCTGCCTATATCCTACCCAATTACTGGTGAATCAGATATTCACAGTGGGCATAATTAATTAAATGCATTTTGACTAATTAATTTAAGAACTGGTAAACAGGGCATCCCTTTGGTAGTTTGAAGATGCAGCTACTGGTGCTGCTGATTAAAATGTGAGATGAATCTGGTTAGAAACCAACATGTAATGGATGAGAACCCTTTTGCAACATTTCTTTTAAGGTTTGTCAAACTGTATCCTGCTGATATTGCTAACCTCCTTTAATCAGTAAGAATAAAATTCATCTGAGAGCATAAAATATATCTGACAATGGCATACATCAAATCCCAAACTGAACATTCAAAATAAATTGTATCGAGATTTTGTCACAATCATTGATTTCTGCTTTTCAAGCTGGTTTCTGGGGCAGTCACATAAAAGTTAAATACAAGCTATCTATGGGCTCATTGGATTGTGGTAATTCATTAAGCCAACGGTGGCTTTAATAAATCTGAGCATAAAGATTGCTTCCACAGACACCCTCAGCTTGGAAATGTGCCACTGATCAAAGAGGGTGGCAAAACTAATCTCTTGGGCACAGAGGGGAGGTGAGAAGTAGCTTTGGAGGGCTGTCGGGGCTGGCTTCCAAGGGTAGCATTGTGCTTCAGCAGCAAGATCACACTGCTGGGGAGATCGGGAGCCTTTCTGGACCAGCCCTTCAGCTGCTAGTGGTCAACACATGCTCATTAAAGGCCACTGGTTCTTTGAACGAAGCTGACTATAGTCTTAAATGTGAGCCCATTCATTGGATGATCCTGGGCTCCATTGATTGACTTCCATTGGGTTCCCTTCCCAATCTTGATAGTGATCATGCCATTCCTGACACTTTACAAAGCATTTTCACATCCAGCAACTCCAATCTCATGACAACCCTGGGGAAGACAAGGCCAAGATATTATCATGCCCATTTCCCAGATAAGAAAATGGAAGTTTAGACAGCAACATGATTTGCCTGAAGTCCCATGGCTGGCAGAGCCGGGACTCACTGCCTGTCAAAAGTCCAAGGCCCTGTGTTCAAATTTCACCTCTATGACCTACTAGCTATATGTCCTTGGGAAGCTGTTTAACCTTCCAAAACCCCAGTTTTCTCACCTGTACAGTGAGGATAATAAGAATATCTACCTCCTGCTTGTCAGGAAATGAGCTCCTTTGGCTTGGACACATCATGAGCACATAATCCAAGTTTGCTATTATTCATATAGAATATCGGGTTGTATCCAAAATTGCCGTTAATTACTTTTCAGGCCTTAGCCAAGATAAACAAGTTGGATAAGGCCTGGAAAGTAATTAATGGAAATTTTAAGTTCCATTTTACACCGGTAGAGGAAAACCTCTCCCCTGACTTGCACAAGCCTTTTCCAACCGTGAGGAACCCTTCTTGCTGGCATATGTTAAAAGCAGCCCATGATATTTCAGTCCCTTTCAGCTGTGACTCATTATTGTAAATAGCGGTGAAATGAGGAGAGGAGAAAAGAATTTAAATATACTAACTGACAGAAATTTTAGGGAAAGTGATACACAGGAAGATAAAAAGCAATCAGAAAAATTTACATAAACCCTTGTGATCTCAAAGGTCATGTAGTTGAGAGTCTACTAACGGAAATACGTCCTTTCAGATTCTGGGTGATTATTTAATTGAAAAGGAAAGAATTTAAATGAATCAAGTCCTGGGAGCAGGGTAGATCTATGTCAACCAAAATTTAAAAATGCATGTTTCTTTGGGAGGAAATCGGTCCATTCACACACACGTTAAAGTGTAGGATGGAGTAGTAAAGTCAGTCACTTAGAACTTGATCGAGCACTTGAAACTATGCCGGTATTAATATGCTTTATAATTTTATTTAAATCAGCTTCTGGTTCCAGCCCTTATTCCATTTTGGAAAGAGGATGGTTCCATAGCCATTAATTTACTTGAACTTTACAATAACCTTTGGAGATGGGCAGGTGAATATTATCATTGCCACTTTGTGAGAATATAATATATACTTCTTGAAGCCAGGGACCAAAACGTTTTGTCCTCTTTTTTTTTTTCTATCCCTAGCACCTGCCTAATAAAAGTGTAAGTTGACTATTGTAGCGGAACCTCCTAAATGCTCTGCTTGAGCTGTCCGTTTTTTTCTTAGAAGGCAGCACAAAAGAGACAGGTAGCACTCCGGCTCCACCATCAGTCCTCCTGAAGTTCAATTCCTGCCTCCGCCATTTAGGGATTTGCCTAAGTGAGCCTCAGAATTTATTTCTTGAAATCTCAGCTTATAGCAGTGTGTATAATACCTGCCTCATGGAGTTGTTGTGATAATGAGATTTCTGTCAGATAAAACGGAGAAATGCAAGGTACTTAGTACAATTTCCGACACCTATTAATGCCCCCAAATTGTGGTTCTCTGTATCTCCTGAGTATACTTAGAAATGCTAGAGTAAGCATACTATTTGACCACTGCTGAAAAAAAATTTTCAGCTTGCCTCAATCATCTGATTCTAAATGAACAGGAACACACTGAGTGACTGATGTATTGCCGGGTAAGAAGCATCATCCGGGAGGACTCACGTGGCAGCCAGGCAGAATTCTTAGCACTCCTGTGAAAAGGCTCTTCTCTAATGTAATGCAATGTGCTGGTATTAATAAGCAGCAGAGAACCCAGTGTGAGGCTGCCCGCTGCCTTTCATACCGGGTTCATTCACTTTATTATTTTCTAGGACATCATATAGACCTTTTGCCAAGTGGGAGAGGGGTGGGGAAATCTGCTCATTTAATTTCTGAGTAAGGGATAATTAGTACCCATTGTGACTCACAGCTACAGGAATCCAACATCTTTTTCATGGCATATTATCTAGAATATTTGCAAATTCACTGACCATTGCCAAGACTTTCAGGGTAATTAAATTGTGTTGCAGTCAGCTTAGGTTTCACCATTGCTGGTGAGTATAGCTTTAAAGCATATTGGGGCCAGGTATGGTAACTCACGCCTATAATCCCAGCACTTTGGAGGCTGAGGCAGGCGGATTGCCTGAGGTCAGGAGTTCAAAACCAGCCTGACCAACTGGGATGGAGAAACCCCGTTTCTACTAAAAACACAAAATTAGCTGGTCATGGTGGTGCATGCCTGTAATCCCAGCTACTCAGGAGGCTGAAGCAGGAGACGTACTTGAACCCAGGAGGTAGAGGTTGCAGTCAGTTGAGATCGCACCGTTGCACTCCAGCCTGGGCAACAAGAGCAAAACTCCATCTCAATAAATAAATAAATAAAGTATATTAATAGCGTAGCCATGTGTAATGAGGAATGTGTGGCTGATGTTAGTGGATATGGAGAGGCTCGGGGTAACAGGCCTATAACTGTGAGTTAGACAACTTGTGTGGTGGGTGAGGAGTAGGAGAAATGGGACTAACATTCCGTGAGTGCCTACTCTGCACTGGGTTTCAAGCAGGTTTTATGCTGCTTGATTTATGTCTTCTGTCCCCTTAATCCTCCCAACCACCCTGTGAAGCCCCTTCTTGGAGTCACCCGTGACCTCTGCATTCCAGATTCTTGGTCAATCATCAGTGTCAGCAATGTCATCAACCAACGTCATCAATCGCCAATGTCATCATCGCTTACTCAGCGTATTAGCAAGTTCTCCCAGGGCCTCCTTCAAACGCTGTCTCTCCATGGCTTTCAGGACACCACTTCTCTCTCTGTTCCTTCTCGGTCTTCTTGGCGTGTGTCTCCTTAACCTCCGAATGTTGGGAGACGGTCCCTGGGCCTTTCCCTTCTCCTTCGACATGGATTTGTTAGATTTCATCCGCTCTTGGGCCTCTGGATAACACGTGCATGCTGACACTGTCCAAATTCGTATTTGCAGCTCAGACCTCTCCCCTGAACTCCAAGCTTGTGTTACCCAACTGCCCACTTGATATTGCCACTTGGATCGCCAACATGCATCTCAAAATCAGCGCACACTCTACGCCAAGCCTGCTCCTCCTACCGCCTTTCCCGTTTAGGAAAGCATGCTTCATTCTTCCATTTGCTTAAATACAAGCATTCCGGTCATCCTCCTCTCCTGCTTCTCTCACATGTGCTGCCTTTAGCCTGTCAGCAAAACAGTGGCTCCACCTACACTGCTGATCTAGAAGCCATTCACCTGTCGACTCCATCGCCACCTTTCAAACCGCCATGGGACCCTGCTAGATCCGGCAACAGCTGCCTCCATGGTCCCTGCCTCCACTTTTGTTCCAGGACAGCCTTTTCCACACAGTGTGCTGAAGCATAAACCATCTCCTGTCACTCCTCTGCTCAACACTGGTCAGTGTCCCCCATCTCACTCAGAGTAAGAGCCAAAGTCCCTACATGACCTTATAGTCCCCAAAGGGACCTGACCTGGTTCTACTTCTCTCTGGTCTCATCTCCTATTCACCCCTTCCTCACGCCCCTCCAGCCACACACCTACCCCACTGTTTCTCAGACAAACCAGGGACTCTCACATCTCTGAGCCTTTGCCCTCCCTAGAAATCTCCCTGGCTCGTTCCTGTGTGTTTCAGGTCTCTACTCAATGTCACCTTACTGGATGAGTCAGGTTCCCCAACCATCTCATATGAAATAGAAGCCAAATGTCACCCCCAGTTCTCCTTCTCCCCTTTTGGCCTTTAGCTCCGGTTCCCCCTTCTTTCCCCTACCAGCACATGATATACTTACACTCAAATGTAGGTGCATCCACCTCTTACCACCCAGACTAGAATATAAGCTTCGAAAGGGCAGGGACTTTGCCTATTTTTTTTCACTGCTGTATTTATAACTCCTAGAATAGCATCTGACATATATTAGATGTTCGGTACATATATGTTAGTATGGATCACAACATTGCTAGTTCTTTTTTCTCTTTTTTTTTGAAGAAAGCGTCTTGGTCTGAGGCCAGGTGCCAAGCTGGAATACAGTGGTGCAATCTCGGCTCACTGCAATCTCCGCCTCCTGGGTTCAAGCAATTCTCCTGCCTCAGCCTCCCAAGTAGCTGGGACTACAGGCGCACACCACCACGGCCAGCTAATTTTTATATTTTTAGTAGATACGGGGTTTCCCCATGTTGGCCAGGATCGTCTCGATCTCTTGACCTCATGATCCGCCCGCCTCGGACTCCCAAAGTGCTGGTATTACAGGCGTGAGCCACTGCGCCCGGCCAACATTGCTATTTTACAAGTAAAAAAAAAAAAAAAAAAAAAAAAAAAAAAAAAAAAAAACGCTAAAATTTAGAGAGGTCAGTAACTTTCCCAGAATTACCTGGAATCAGATGACTTCCTAGATCAAGTGACAGGAACCTCAGCCAGGTCCACCTGACTCCAAGTCCTGTGCACTCACCACCTCCTCCAGAAAGCACTAAAGATTTGCAGTCTTAAAGTGGGCGTGAACAAGAGCTTCTTGGTGTGGAGCAAAATCAGTTCTGGGCAGGTTACTACCCAATTTCAGCTTGTCTCTTCCTCTGTGGAATGAGAGGGCAAACCTGGGAGACTTTTAGAGACTGACTCTTCCAGCTCAAAAACCTGGGAATTTTTCATTCCATCTCACACATATCCTGATGGCACTTTGAGTCAGTGGATCCATGCTGCAAAGGTGGCTCTCAGACAACAGGATGAGACTGTCCTTTACTGACACTTGTTCCCAAATCTGGGACATGTGGATGGGCACTGGAGAAATGGAACCTTCAGCTTGGGCTCAGCCCCTTCAGCAATTCCACTCAGCAGGAAGAGGTGGGAAGTGTCCCTAACCTAGTTTGGAAAAGAGATTTGAGACTCTTGTATTTTGAACCAGTCTCCAGAGTTTTTTTAATCTTAAGAATTTTCTTGATGAGAGAAATACATTTTCCTTTTTAATGGATCCTTATGATGGGATGTTAAAAGAATCAATGAATGACATAACTTCATTCAAAAACATGCTCTTAAAGGGACACAAAATCAAGCTCTTCCTGGCTTGAATGTTTATTTGTCTGTCTCGGCCACTAGACTACGAGCACTGTTAAGGCAGAGACTGGGCCTCCTCCATCCCTGTAGCCCCATCACATGATATACTGCCCAGCAGAAAGCTGAGAGGTGAACATTTGCAGGCGTTCGTTCCTGCCTGGTGGGCTTATCAATTCTTCACCCTTATCAACTCACTTAATCTTTACAAAAACCTTGTGCAACAGAAACTACACTATTATTGCCATTCCATAGATGAGAAAACTGAGGCACAAAGCAAGCAAGTTCCTTACCCACATCACAGACCTGGTGGAGGTCAACCAGGGATTTGGCCCCAGGCATTCCGGTTTCAGAGGCAAGTCTGTGCTCCGAGCTAGTACACTATCCTGCCTCTCATAGGTGTACCCTTAGCAGAGGGAGGTGGACAAATGAGTGAGTGAATATAAGAGTGATCACAGCAATTACAGCTAGCACACATGAAGGTTCCTGGTGTGCCAGCCACCAGAACACCCACAATCCAGCTCTCTGCCTGCCGACATGGGGGTGCTCTAGGGAGATGCTTGCATAGAGGAGTGAGGAAGTCAGGATTGTGTGGACAGGGAGCTGTGCTTTGCCGCGATGCCTCAAGGGAGCTCCGGAGCTGTCCCTTCAGAGGGGTCCCAAATGGAGGCAAAGGAGCTGGGATTTTATATCCAAGTCACTGGCTGAAGGCTGGTTCCTGGGTGGGAGCGTAAGCCTGGGGGAAGCAGGCCCCTGCTCCGGCATCAGACGGTGATGACTGGTGAGCGGGCAGTTGTGGGACTTTAGTGGTGGATATTCCTAGTTTTGGCAAGTGGGTACCTGGCCCTGAAGAGGACAGCTATGGGAACGCCACAGTATCCACTCTGCAGTATCCCCTCTACAGCCTAGGGATTTGGCATCATGATCGCATTTATTCCTCATCACCATCCTGTGACAAGCTAGCGTTTGTTTTCTTCCACTTTGTAAAAGAGCAAACTGGAACTTAGGGAAGTTGTACCACTCACCTAAAGCTGCCATTTAGGAAGCCCAGTGTGTCTGATGAAAAGTCCAAATGGGTGGCCTGGATCGGCACCTCCAAGTCGCTGCCCAGGCTGCGGGCCAGGGCTCATTATCTCGCTGTTGGAGCAGGGGTGTGCTGCGTGGGGATATGGCGTTGCCTGGTCTGCCAAGGGTTCCTTCTCCTTCGGCTAAATCACTCCCCCTGCCCTGGGTATGTGCCTCTCTCCACTCCTTGCAGCTCTGGCAGGGCCACCAACCCGTTCCCTTGAGGCCTTGGGGCTGGGCGTATACACAAGACCTAGCTGGTCAAAGGAGCGTGTGCCCTAGCCTTGGTGACCGACCCAGGTTAGGCCCAGTCATCCCTGGGAACAAGGCGAAAGAGAGGCTGTCTTTTTCCTCCGAGGCGGTTAAAGCAGAATGATGTAAGCCTGTGGCTGAGTTTTTCAAGCCTCCTCTGTATGGAGAGAGGGCAGTGGCGCAGGAGATGATAAGAAATGAGGCCACTCCACAGAGAGGAGCAAGAAGGAGAGGAATCTAATGGCACTGCTCGAGCCGCCAGAGTTCCTTAAGTCAGCTCTGCCTCTAGACCTCCCAGCTGTGAGAGCCATAAATTCCCCTCGGTGTCTAAGCCAGCGCACAGCGAGTTCCTTTCACTTGCAGGCAGTGCAGTGGGCCAAAGTGTGCCTGTTCAAAATGCGTAGATTAAAATCCTACCCCCAGTACCTCAGTGTGCGATTGCATTTGGAGACAGAGTCTTTAAAGAGGTGATGAAGGGAAAATGAGGTCATACCGGTGAGTCCTAATCCAAATGTTTATTTTTCTGTCTCAGCACTGCTGTTCTTACCAGAAGAGATCAGGGAACAGACATACACAGAGGGTACAGGGAGATAGTGGCTGTCTATAAGCCAAGGAAAGAGGCCTCAGAAGAAACTAACCCTGCCAACCCCTTGACCTTGGACTTCCTGCCTCCAGAACTCTGAGGAAATCAATTTCTGTTGGTTAAGCCCCCTAATCTGCGGTTCTTGGTTACGGTTGCCTAGCAAACTACAACAGGCAGGAGGACACCCTTGAGGGAATGTGTTAGTTTCAATCATGTGTTAGTCAGCTTTTGCTGTGGAACAAATAGCCTCAGGATCCCAGTGGCTTGCAATCATATTCATTTTTCTCATTTATGCATCTGCACATTGGCAGGGCATGGTTATGGTTGGGCTGGGTTTTATCCCAAGCCAGCCAGGTTCAGCTTTGCTCCATGTGTCTGCATTTCAGGGACGAACATTAAGGTGGTTACCTGGGGTGTGCTCTTCTCACACAAGATCCCAGAGCAGAGGAGGCCAAGCCAAACAATGCCAACATATTCAAGGTCCCCGCTTGCTGCAAGCCACTGGCATTCCAGGGGCAGAAGCAAGTCACATGGCCAAGCCTAACGTCAGGGGGTCAGGGAAAGGTACTCCACCTACTTTGAGTAATGAGGCAAAAGGCAGAATGGATAGGTAATACAGTCGGGGCAAGGAGTGAGGGATGAGGAAGAAAAATCCAATCTACCACCAATAGTCAAGGGGAATGCGGAGAGGGTGGCGAATGATTCCTGAGGCAGCAGAACGTCCCAGCCCACCACACTGATGTCAGCTAAAGTGTCACATCACCCACACCCCTGAGGGAAGATGGGCTTCTGCTGATTGTCTGTTAGAATTACAGCAGAGTCAGCTGAACCCCAACACCTTCTCAGAACTGCACACGCCATCTCAAGGCGGCAGCTCCGTGTGCAGAGAAACCGGATCCTTCCTGGGAGATCAAAATCAATTTTAAACAGACACAGCTGTTCCCTCGTGGGGGCGTTGGAAGGGAGAGGGGGAGACGCTGCAGGAAATGTTTCATTTCTTTTTGTTTTAAGTTGTCAGGATAACCAAAGGAGACTTCTAAAGTTTGATTATTAATTTCTGGAAGAAATCGGTTGCCAAGTTTGCTATCAGTTTCAAGGAAAGGAAGCGTAAGATCAAAGGGAGACTTCCCAGTGGAGGTTTTCACCTCATATTAAGTTTAGAAGCTTTTCACAACAGGATGATCAGAAGTAGAGCTAGTTTGTTTTTGCGATGCGCCCCTCAGATGGATCAATCAAATGCCAGTTTAATATGGTTCTGCAAATGTTTACTGAACATCCACCACGGTCCTGCGCTCACTTAAACAAACATAAACAAGTCACAGTAATAGTAAGTCTTTCCACTCCATGCGTGTGTCATCTGGGCAAGTTAAATTGTCTCTCTGGGTCTCAGTGTCTTCATCTATAAAACAAGCCTGCTGACTAATGATGAACTTTTGGCTTTCTGGTTTTTTTTTTTTTTTTTTAGAGATAGAGTCTTATTCTGTTGTCCAGGCACTGGAGTGTAGTGGTGCAATCATAGCTCACTGCAGCTTTGAACTCCTGGGCTCAAGTGACCCTCCAGTCTTGGCCTCCTGAGTACCTAAGCCTGCAGGTGTGTGCTACCACAGCCAGCTATGGCTATTTTTTTTACTTTTTGTACAGAAAGGGTCTCGCTATGTTGCCCAGGCTGATCTCAAACTCTTGGGCTCAAGAGATCCTCATACCTTGGCCTCTCAAAGTGCCAGGATTGTAGACATCCACCAAAAGTCACAGGTTAATACGGTTCAACATGTAAGTTCGAAGTAAGCATGAACTTTGAGGTTCCTTCCAGATATAGAATTTTAAAGTCCACAAATTGGGTGATGTTTTTTCCTTACTTGCTGATAATTAAAATTAGATGTGTGCATGAAGGAAATCCACACTGCTGAAGCTATGAGAACCATAGAATGCTCGAGATTTTTCCCAACGGTAAGCTAAGAATCCCCGAAGCAGAAGATAATAATTGCATGCATATTCATTGTTTCCTGTATTAATTCTTGCAGTCACTGCAAAGAAATACCTGAACCTGGGTAATAAATAAAGAAGAGAGGCTTAACTGGCTTACACTTTTGCAGGCTGTACAGGAAGTGTGGTGCTGGCTTCTGGTGAGGCCTCAGGAAGCTTACAATCGTGGTGGAAGGCAAAGTGAGAGCAGGCATGTCATATGGCAA
Source organism: Saimiri boliviensis (assembly GCF_048565385.1). Taxonomy (NCBI): domain Eukaryota; kingdom Metazoa; phylum Chordata; class Mammalia; order Primates; family Cebidae; genus Saimiri; species Saimiri boliviensis. The sequence continues at coordinate 13,438,017 of NC_133459.1, forward strand.
GAACAGGAGTGAGGGTGGGGGGCAGGTGAGTAAGAGAGAAAGGAAAAAGATCCCATACTCCCTTAGACAACCAGATCCCATGTGAACTAACTGAGTGAGAACTCATGCATCACCCAGGGGTTGGTGCTAAGTCATTCATATGAGATCTGCCTCCATGAACTGTTGGGATCGAATCACTTCCCACCAGGCCCCACCTCCAACATTGGGGATCACGTCTCAACATGAAAGTTTCTCCTCATTTTTCCCAGGGCACTTTTGTGCTGGAATAATTTAATATTGACTCATGGGACCAGATCTAAATCCCCTTTCTACTACTGCTTCTTCCAGTTCCTGAAGAAAGATGGTGCACCTTGCCAGATCTGAGACCCCTTTGCAATAAATCATCAAGAGATGTTAGGGTCTTAATTCTTCTGGTGTTGTGGTACTGATGGAATGTTTCTTCTGTGACCTTCAATGGGGACTCATGCTGTTCTTTGTAATACAGTTAGGGGAGAAAGTACTTTTCCTAAGAGGAAAATCTTTCTCTCATTCCCCTTCTACCTACCTCCCCAGAAAAAAAAAATTACTCTTCCAATGCCATCCTCAGTTCAGGGATGTATATGAATCCTGTCTTCATTACTTTTTTCAATTCAATAGCACCCACGTTTTGAATTTGGGTGGAAGGAGGCCATACAGAAAAGTAGTAAAAGGGGGCCCTGGCAGCCCTGTGGCCTGTGCCTGAGTCTCAGCCCTGCCAGTCTTGACCTGTACAACCTTGGGGGAGTAAATTGACCTTCCTGGGCCTCAGTTCTCCTCTTTGCAAAACAGGGATGATAATGGTAGCTTCTTCCTTGTAGGGTTGTCATTAAGTACTTAGCACTGGGTCTGGTGTAAGAACCCACCGGAATCATTGTCTCTTCTCATTCTCAAATCACCCCTCCCGAAAGCACTTTCAAGCAGAGCTGGATTTTGAATCTCCCGGCTCACTGAGCCTCTTCTTGGGTAGTTGAGACAACTTCAAGAAAGAAAAGATTCATACAGTTGCTAAAATGTAATGTAAAATAGCTTCATTCAGTGTTCTTCATATAAAGGCATACATAGATTTGTGAAGGTACGTGTTACTTTGAATTAAAATGCTAACAACAAAAATACCTTGAAAATAGAACCTGGATACTGTCTGAGCGAGGAAGGTGAAAATCCCACTGGTCCGTGATACGTATGATCACTTCCTGCTTAGCTTCCGAAGGGGACTGACACACCTGAGTGACAGAGCTCCTTTCCCTGAGTCTGTGCCCTCCAGCAGGGCTCCGTTTGCCCAGGAGAAGGGGCAAATATTTTTCTAATTTGCACAAAGGTGCTCATGAGCTAGCCAGTTGTTCTTTTGAGAGACATTGAAGCAGACGCTTTGGTTTGATGCCTCCTAATGAATGACAGGAACAGAACCTGGATCTGTCTTTCTTTTCTTCCCCAAAGCTGCCTAGAAGCTATCAGACTCCTAGTGTTATAATCTGGCTTTCTGCAAGACTCCCTCAGGGTTCCTCGCTGGCAGGGGAAGAATAAAGTTCAGTTGCTTTTCTTCTGGTCAGTTTCATCTCTTGAATACAGGACAGCTGTTTCAGAGACTGGACAGGTACGTTCTTGCACTTGTGGTCCCAGTGTTTTGAGGAGCTGGTCGTGGAGCCAGTACTGGAGGAGGGTTTGGGGCTGTGGGCACGGGTGCAGAACACGAGAGCAGGCAAGGGGAGAGCAAACATGAGCTTCTCTCCTTGGTGCTTGATTTTACCTCCCAACCTGCCCGCTTCGAAACCAAATCTACTTGTTTGTTTCTCAAAAGGAAATTCATTGGCACCTGGCTTGACTAGCATGCATAATGGCTTTTATAGTAAACTATGTCTATACGGACATCACCTATGACTTCCCAAAGCCCTGGGTGAAGCTGTCAGAGTACTTACAATCTATCTTCCTACCAAGATGGCTGAGGATGTGACCAAAAGCAAAATAGCCAACATGGCCACGAGCAACACGGCTCCCTCTTGCACTACAGAGACACCTAATAATGTGGCCTTGGAGTTCCAAATAGGAGATCAAAAATTGTTCTACATCTTCCCAGCATAAAACAAAGCAGATTAAAAAATAATAATAAATGGGCAGGCAATTAAGATAAATATGGCAAAGTGGGTGAAGGATATGAATAGACACTTTACAAAAGAAGACATACAAGAGGCCAACAAACACATGAAAAAATGCTCATCATCACTGATCATTAAAGAAATGCAAATCAAAACTACATTGAGATACCATCTCATGCGATCATTAAAAAATTTGGAGACAACAGATGCTGGAGAGGATGTGGAGAAATAGGAACACTCTTACACTGTTGGTGGGAGTGTAAATTAGTTCAACCATTGTGGAAGACAGTGTGATGATTCCTTAACGACCTAGAAATAGAAATTCCATTTGACCCAGCAATCCCATTACTGGGTATATATCCAAAGGATTATAAATCATTCTACTATAAGGACACATGCACATGGATGTTCATTGCAGCACTGTTTACAATAGCAAAGACCTGGAACCAACCCAAATGCCCATCGATGATAGACTGGACAGGGAAAATGTGGTACATATACACCATGGAATATTATGCAGCCATCAAAAATGATGAGTTTGTATCCTTTGTAGGGACATGGATGAACCTGGAAACCATCATTCTTAGCAAACTGACACAAGAGCAGAAAATCAAACACCACATGTTTTCATTCATAGGTGGGTGTTGAACAATGAGAACACATGGACACAGGGAGGGGAGCACTACGCACTAGGATCTGTTGGGGGGAAATGGGGGAGGGAAGGTGGGGGGTGGGGAGTTGGGGAGAGATAGCATGGGGAGAAATGCCAGATTACGTGAAGGGGAGGAAGGCAGCAAATCACACTGCCATGTGTGTACCTATGCAACAATCTTGCATGTTCTTCACATGTACCCCAAAACCAAAAATGCAATAAAAAAAAGAAAAAGAAAGATAAATATGGCAACATTGCACCTTGCTGGCTATAGACACATTATCCTAATGAGTGGGCCATTGAAAAATCTCTCTCTTCCAATTACACGTACAACTGGATGGAGAGTGCTGGATATGAGGGCAGATGGCTGCAGGTACAGCCCTTCATGGCACACACGGGGTATCCAGGAACACTGGATACCATTTGGAAAATACATATTTTTCCCAGGGCTCTTTGGTTCTGGAATAATTTAGTATTGGCTCAAAGGACAAGATCTAATGCCCCTTTCCACTACTGCTACTTCCAATTCCCAAAGAAAGATGGTGTACCTCGCCAGATCTGAGACCCCTGTGCAATACATCATCAAGGGATGTTAGGGCCTTAATTCCTCTGGTGTTGTGGTACCTAATGTAATGTTTCTGCTGTGGCCTTTAATGGGGGCTCATACTGTTCTTTGTGATATTTTCAGGGGAGAAAGTACTTTTCATAGGTGAAGAGGACTTATTTGGTGAGTAAAGCATCCTAGGAGTAGAAAGAAATGAACTCACAGAAGCAGAAGTTCATAAAATCTGGGAAAAGAGAGGGGCCTGAGTAGAAATGAATGGAAAACTCTCCTCCTGAAGATATCACTTAGTTAAATAAATGTGAAAAAGCAAAATAGGGCAATAAAGGCATCCTGAGGACCCCCATCTTGTGAAACTCAGCTCCTCTCCAAATCGAATGCCCCTCTGTTTAAAAATAGCCTCATACCCTCCAAGAAAGCATCAAAAACAACTTTCATAGAATAGAGATCACAGGAATAATAACACTACCAGTGAGAAAAAAAAAAATAAATTACCCATTTAGGGCAGGTCCGTTAAGTATTTCAAACCCACTGGGGTACCATTTTATGAGCCAAAAGAACTCATTTACCAAATGGGTCCCCAGGGCCTGGAATAACAAAGGCATCAGCCACAAAGGAGCAGCTCCCTCCCGCCTCAGATCCCAGCCTTTTGCAGAGAGTGAAGGGGATTAGGTTGGAAGGGACACACAAGGTCTCTCACTGCATCAGCGAGTACAGGGATGACTTCACGTATTAGAGGGGGCATCAAGAAAGAAAGAAAAGATGGAAACCTTAGAATTAGGCATACCTAGGGGCCGGGCACAGTGGCTCACGCCTGTAATCCCAGCACTTTGGAAAGTCAAGGCCAGCGGATCACGAGGTCAAGAGATCAAGACCATCCTAGCCAACATGGTGAAACCTCATCTCTACTAGAAATACAAAAATTAGCTGGGCACGGTGGCACACACCTGTAGTCCCAGCTACTCAGGAGGCTGAGGCAAGAGAATCACTTGAACCCAGGAGGTGGAGGTTGCAGTAAGCTGAGATTGTGCCACTGCACTCCAGCCTGGTGACGGAGCAAGACTCTGTCTCAAAAAAAAAAAAAAAAAAAGATTGGGCATACTTAGATGTGAATCTGGTTATTCTACCTTTTAGCTAGGTGAGGGTGAGCAAACCCTCTGAGCCTAAGTTTTTTCCTGACGGTGACCTCAGTGATGTGAAGATTCAGCCTGAGTTAGTAGAAATAAGCAGGTGAGCAAAGTGGCAGAACACAGTGGATGCCCAAAGAGTGAGAGCTACCATCGCAACAATCACGGCCACGGTCTTCACCGCCACCAGCATCATCTCCATCATCGATAACATCTATTAAGTTCTTTCTAGGCATCAGGCACTCTGCCAGATGGTTTACAATGCGTCGTCTCTCTTAACAAGTCTATGAAATCAGCAGTGATATTAGTCCCGTTTTCCCAATGCGGAACTCGAGGCTCAGAGACAGTAAGGCACTGATCAAGTGTCTCAGAGTAGTACGTGGCAGGGCTGGACTTAAACCCGTGCCTAACTCTAGAACCCGTGCATCGGAGCTCCCCCTCCCCCACCAGAGGAGGGATGAGACCACTAATGACCTCAGCTAACATCCCCCTGCCAGGAGGCTGTAGAGGGGGCGCCTTCGCTAAAATGGGAAAATAAAGCAGATTTAGACTGTGCAAGTGGCTAGAACATTGGACCCTGTCCTCTTTAGCTTTGTTAGGGGAACCGCTCAGAATTGTTCTGAGTTACTGGAAAATAAAATAGCGTCCACTCCCGTGGACGTAGCCACAGCACAAGAGGGCAAGAGGTTGGGCAAGATGCCCCCGACTCAAACCAGGTCTTTGGAGGTGCACTGACGTTTCTCTGAGGGTGGAAATATTTGTCTCTGGGTTTTGTATTTTGCTTGGCCATGGCTGTTGCTCACTGCCACTCACAGAGACTGTGACAGAGCCCAGAACCCAGGCTAGCTCGCAGATTCTCTTATAAGCCCCTGACCAGGGAACGAAGCAGAGCATCAAAAAAACACACACACAAAGAAAAAAAAAACCAAAAAGTAGAAACCTTTTCACCTCAAGGAGGTGAAAAAAAGCACTTGCATTTCAACCAAGGAATAGAGACTTTAAGTATATATGCTTACGTGTTTAAGTCTGTGGTTAGAATGTCTATTAACATTTATCGATTTCATACCTAGGAGCTTCTGAATTAGAAGTGATTATTAAAGGACTGTTTGCAAATGCAAAATCCACAGAAGGAACTGAGTTGGTTGAATACATACACAGAAGGGATACGCCTGACCGACTTTCCCAGCTTTAGATGAGAGATTGCTTGGGGAGACAGGAAGAGCCTGTCATTCTTTTTTTTTTTTTTTTTTTTTTTTTTTGAGACGGAGTTTCGCTCTTGTTACCCAGGCTGGAGTGCAATGGCGCGATCTCGGCTCACCGCAACCTCTGCCTCCTGGATTCAGGCAATTCTTCTGCCTCAGCCTCCTGAGTAGCTGGGATTACAGGCACGCACCACCATGCCCAGCTAATTTTTTTTATTTTTAGTAGAGACGGGGTTTCACCTTGTTGACCAGGATGGTCTCGATCTCTTGACCTCGTGATCCACCCTGTAATCCAAGATTACAGGCTTGAGCCACCGCACCCGGCCTGAGCCTGTCATTCTTTACACTAATAACTCTGCTCTGTGTCCACACTGATGTATACTGGTGTGTGTGTGTATGTGTGTGTGTGTGTGTGTGTGTGTGCAGCCGTGTGTGTGTGTGTGTTTAATCAACACTGAATGCGTACATTTCCATCTTATAGCTGCAGGCTGTCTCCTTCAGCCCACATCCCTCTCCCCTGTTTTTTCCTCCTGATATCTTTTCTTCTCCATCCTTTCATTTCATAACTGTGGTTATGAGGGGGATGAATAGGTGGAGGATAGCTCTTGGGGTTCCACCACCTGCACACTCTTCTCCACGGCTCTGCCCCCTGCTCCCGGTCCTCTCACTCACAGCCCTGAGCTCTGGCCGCTCCTGTCTGGAGATCTGTTGCCTTTTTCCCCAGAGCACATGTTAAAATCCACTCAGCCAAAGTAAACCATGTAAATGTACAAGAGATCCATCTCCTAGATTGTCCAGGATTCACAAGCGACAATTGGAATAAACAGAGCGTCTGTCTGCGGAGAGGGAAGGCAACTCCCTAAGGACTCTCTCTTGGAGGGGGACAAGTGGGGGAACACAGGACAGATGTGGTCCAGAAAACAGAGAACAGGGAGCCATCACAGCCACTCCTGAGGCTGCAAAGGCCCCTGGCATGGACATATTTCACACTTGTGCTTGGTGCTTTCTGGGCATCTGGGTGTCTGGAGCGGTGAGTCTCCAACTTCGTTACACGTCACGTTCTCCCGGGCAGCTTGTTGTAAATGCAGATATGGAGATACTGAGCAGCACCCCAGGGATTCTGCTTGGTCAGGAGTGGGGCCTGGGCTTCTGCATTTTCACAAGCAGCTTCTGAGGAGTCCATGTCAGGTGGTCTTCATCTTTGCTCTGAGAAACACTGGGCTGGCCTGAAGTCCAGGGGCTTGTGGCGCAGAGCCTAGGAAGGACATCGTTTGTAGGAACTGGCATTTAACACTGGCTGCAGGGAGCAGGACCAATCCGTGGAGGTCTCTCTGGCTCCTTCAAGCAGCCACGTGCCAACCCGAAGAAGCATGAGAGTTTCTCAGGGCGCTGAGCCCAGGGTCAAGATCATCACCCACTGGATTCTCTTTCAGCCTTTCCCCGTTCCACCTTGCCCCATGTATGGATTCCTGGAATCCACAATTTATCACTCAACCTTACTCGGAGGAGCACGTGAATGCTGCCTCTGGTCTTGCATGGACAGATCTCTCAACTTCAGTGTCTTCATCTGCCATGTGCGCATTCCAGTACCTTCTCTATCCAATGGAGTTGCTGCAAGAATAAGAACAGAGCTGTGAAAGTGCTTTGCAAAATTAAGATGTGACTAGAATTCCTGGAGAAGACTGAATATGAGAAGCTTTTTAATGAGAGTAGCAAGAATATTTGTGGATATGAATTTGTAGGGGATGAGGAAGATGAATTTGTTCAATCAACCACAAACGCTTTGGAGAAGCATCTATCGAGTACCGGACAGGGAGAGCAGAAAGCAGAACGGGATACAAACCCTGCCTTCCTGAGGCTCACCGACTGGCTGGTTGGGGTCAGGCAGTGGAGGGATGGTGTACTTTTAGCTAGGGCATTTCACTGCGTGCAGTAGAAATAATCAAATTAGTTCAAGAAAAGGGCATTTATTCTTGGGAATTCCATGGAATCCAGGACAAAGACGAATGCTTATTAGCAGGATTATCTTGGAAACCAGAGGAGTTTAAAGACCCCAGTGAGCCAAACTCTTGGTGACTTATCTCTCAGATCCTTCAGTCTATACTTCAAATTTGCAGATAAATAAACAAAACAATTACCAATGGTGACATAGGCTATGAAATAAGTGAATGATGAAGGTTAAGTCTGAGGGAGGAAAAGGAATCAGATGCAGACAGCCAGGGGGAGAATGTTCCAGGGAGAGGCAAGGGAAAAGGCAAAGACCCTGGGTTCAGAAACAATTCAGTGGCAAGAGAGTGGTGAGCAAGGGGCGCAGTAGAACTCAGCAGCCAGGTTCTGCAAGGCTGTGGGTTCGCCCTTCGCCTATGACTGAGGAAGTGCCGCGTCATACACGCGGCAGTGGAGAGATGGACCATTTTCTAAAGACCTTGGTTTAATTCTTCCCAGCTCCTTCGCTGACAAAGCTGCATGGTTCATTCTAAATCTGGGGTGTCTCTTTCTCTGTCTGTAAATAAAGAGGGCACTAGAGTAGACAATCCCCATTGCCTTCCGGGACCACAGAGCGTCATTCAATCGTAGAGTAGGGCAGCCATATATACTGGGTTTCCTGGGACAGTTCCCGTGTCTGCCGCTGGTTTCGGCTTAATGCAGCTACTCATAGCGCCGTCTTTTGCTCTCAGCCGCATCCCAGTCTGGACGTTATATTATAAGGTCAGTTTATTTCTGGGAAAAGAGAGGGGCCTATAGCTGAGCTGTCAGCAATGGTCGGGCCCTTAGCCTTGATTCTTGATAGGAATTTCCTTTCTCTGAGCTAGAGGGAAGTTGGTTCTGCAGACTTTCCTAAATGCCCGGGCAAGCTCCGATGGGCGACATACACGCAGGGCATAGTTGGCTCATTCTGCTTAGAAAGATGGGGCAACGTAGGTGGAGGCTGGTGACCGCATATGGGCCGATGCCTGGGCCTTGGGTGGGGGTGGGCTGGTTGGGAGTGACAGCAGCAGTGATAGTGGGAAAATGACAGCAAGTCCCTATAAAGTGGACCCATTTTCTGTCTTGATTTTTAATAGCAGCTTGCTGTGGCATGAGAGTGGGACTAGTTTATGAACATGCAAAAGGAAGAGCCCTGAAACAGAACCCACAGTACTGTCAAAATCGCACAGCTGTGGATCCCATAGACAGAGCGCTATGGATGACAGACCCCCCGCCCTCAACAGTTTTCAGGTGTGTCCAATGACATGGATCGTAAATACCTCTCAGCACCCCAGACAGGCCAATGGGCTTGCAGGGGGTGTTAAGCTAGTGGGAGGGGACACAGATTCGGCTGACCAGCTGGACCAAACAAGGCACTTAGAACTGCTTAGGGTATCTGCAAACCAGGATTTAGTTCTTTGCAGTTACGTTATGGAGGGAGCATCAAAACTACAGGAATTTGTGGGTCTTCAAAAGGGGGATCCTGTGGTGCAGCCATTGTGGGAACATATTAGCAGTTCCTCGAAAAGGTAAACATAGTGCTTTGTTCCTTGAGATCACCTCCGGAGGAGCGGTGGTGGAGGATGGGGATAAGAAAGGTAGACCTGGCCGGGTGCGGTGGCTCACACCTGTAATCCCAGCATTTTGGGAGGCCGAGGCAGGTGGATCATGAGGTCAGGAGTTTGAGACCAGCCTAACATGGTGAAACCCTGTCTCTACTTAAAAATACAAAACTTAGCTGGGGGTGGTGGCACGTGCCTGTAATCCCAGCTACTCAGGAGGATGAGGAAGGAGAATTGCCTGAACCTGGGAAGCGGAGGTTGCAGCGAGCCAAGATGGTGCCACTGCACTCCAGCCTGGGCGACAGAGTGAGGCTCCATCTGAAAGGAAAAAAAAAAAAAAAGAAAGGAAAGAAAAGAAAAGAAAAGGTAAACATAGTAACTGATTTGTGCCTTGAGGTCACCTCTGGAGGAGCGGTGCTGGAGGTTGGGGATAAGAAAGGTAGACCTGGCTGGGCTTGGTGGCTCACGCCTATAATCCCAGCACCTTGGGAGGCTGAGGTGAGCGGATTGCTTGAGGTCAGGTATTTGAGACCAACCTGGCCAACATGGTGAAATCCAGTCTCTACTAAAAATACAAAATACCAGTGAGACATGGTGGTGGGCTAATTACAAAAAAATTAGCTGGGCGCGGTGGCGCATGCCTGTAATCCCAACTACTCAGGAAGCTGAAGCAGAGACTCACTTGAACCTGGGAGGCAGAGGTTGCACTGAGCTGAGATGGTGCCACTGCCCTCCAGCCTTGGTGACAGAGCAAGACTCCAACTTAAAGGAAAAAAAAAAAAAAAGAAAGAAAGGTAGACCTTTTTGGTTTAAATCAAATGGACCCGCAGAGGCTAATTGATTGCAGACTTTCTAAGTTCTGGGCCTTTGGTGTGTGGGTGAATGGGTGAACATAAGGACACACGACTGGAGAAAGCCCCTTTTTTCATGTTAGGGAAAAACTCTCAAAAAATGAAATTCACAATATCCTAGGAGGCACCCCAGGAGTGTCTAAAGCAAGCTTCTTGAAACCTCAAAGAGAGAGGCATGAGAAGGGGCTCAGGGAATGAGTCTTTTCTTTTCGCCTTGTTAGATTTTCATTTTGTTTTGTTTCGATTTTAAGATTCCGGCGTGTGGGAATAATCTCACTGAAGAGCACAATGAGTAACACTGGGTCAGTTTGTTTACTACACAAACACACTCACACACGTTCATTTATAGAACACTATGGGATACGGTGGCAAGGATGCAAAGATGAACGACACAAAAAACCGGATTACCCTCCTTCCCCCACCCACAAGTTCCCAGTGAAGTGGGAGAGAGACATGTAAACAGATAAGTTACTGTTTCTTCTGGTGAGTGCTATACCAGAGGTGTGAGCCCACCACACACACACACACACACACACACACACACACACACACAGCCCTCTAAATAGAGCTACTCTTAACCATTTGCTCAGAAGTCCTAGTTCCAGAACATTCCCCTCCCCGCTTTTTGTGTATTTGCATGTATGATGACTTTTTGATTGAGGTAAAATTTACATAACATGAAATTAAGCACTTTAAAGTGAACAATTCAATGGCACTCAGTACATTCAACGTGTTGTGCCACCACAAAACTGTGTAGTTCTAAAACATTTTCATCAATCAGCACAAAGTAACACCCGGTACCTATTAAACAGCTACTCCCCATTCCTCCCTCCCCACAGCCCCTGACAAACACTGATATGCTTCCTGTTTCTACAGAGTTACATATTTTGGATATTTCGTATAAATGGAATCATCACGTGACCTTCTGTGTCAGGTTTCTTTGACCTAGCATAATGATTTGGAGCTTCATCCATGTAGCAGTAGCATGTACCAGTACTTTTACTTTCCTTTTCATGGCTGAATAATATTCCACTGTGTACTGCAATTTGTTCATCCTGTCACCTGTTTGTTTTCGTTTTTGTTTTTGTTTTTTTTAGAAAGAAAGAGTCTCATTCTGTTGCCCAGGCTGGAATGCAATAGTACGATCTTGGCCCACTGCAACAACCTCTGCTTCCCAGGTGCAAGCAATACTCCTGCCTCCGCCTCCTGAGTAGCTGGGATTATAGGCACTCACCACTATGCCTGGCTAATTTTTGTGTTTTTAGTAGAGATGGGGTTTCACCATGTTGGTCAGGCTGGTCTCAAACTCCTGACCTCAGCCTCCCAAAGTGCTGGGATTACAGGTGTGAACCACTGCGCACGGCCCATCCAGTCATCTGCTGATGGACATTTGGGTCGTTTCTGCTTTCTGGTTAGTAATGAATAGTGTGCTATGAACATTCACGTATTTGCTTGGGTATTTGTTTTCACCATATACCTAGGAGTGGATTTGCTGGGTCATAGGGTAATCTTATGTTTAACTTTTCAAGGAACTGCTAATATGTGTTCCACAATGGCTGCACTCCGGCATTCCCCTTCTGAAGACCCACAAAGTTCTGTAGTTTTGATGCTCCCTCCATAACGCAACTGAAAGACTGCAAATAACTGAATCCTGGTTTGCAGATACCCTAAGCAGTTCTAAATGCCGTGGTTGGTCCAGTTGGTCAGAAGTTGTGCTAATGACGCTAAGGTCAGGGTTCAATCCCCACCCTGACCCATTAGCTGAGCAGAATGGACAGAGTGAAGAATCGCGTCTTCCTGCCACATGCTCCACCATCCAGTCCTGCCCTCTTGCAAAAGCTTGTTAGTAGTCACAGGGGAATGGAGCAAGGCTGTTTTTATGATTCCACAGAAAAGGGTGGGGGGGGAGAAATTTATCATCCAAGGTCTCCTGAAGGCGCAGCGGGAGGAACTTGCAATCAGATGATTACTTTCTTCCAGTCCCGGTGTCACCTGGTTTCCACGGGCCTCTTTAAGTAAATTGTTTAACCCTGTGCAGAGCCTCAGTTTCCTTATCCCTAAAATGGGAATAATAATCCTCACTCACTAGGGATAAGAATGCGTATTAAAAACTGCACGCAGTTTTTGCTTGGTTCTTAAGGGGTTCCGATAAGAACCCGAAGGGTGGGCAGCCTCACTGTCCCCTGCAGCACCCCACTGGCTTCTGCAGTCTGCTCTTTGCTGCTCTCCGGAGGTTGACTGAGCTGGAATGGTGGTGCCCTGTTGACCAGAGGGTTGCTGGCTGTTTTAACTTGTCCTATTTGCATGGAATGAAGCTTGCTATGGTAACAAGGTCTGGTGGCTGGAATCCAGGGCCCCAGTGAAAAATGCAAAGCCTGTGCCCTGGGAGAGAAAGAGGAGCTGGAAAGGGCTTATCAACGTCAGGTTACCTCAGTTCTTCTGGGAAGACGGGAAGGGTAAACTGAGGCAGCAGGGCTCAACTCTTCTGTTCCCAGCAGAAGGAAGGGAAGAGGCCCCATTGACGCATTCCTTATCACCCAGCCTCGTCTCTGTCCCCGCCAATATTCAGCCCAGCTAAGAAGCTTAGGCGCTGGCTACGGCTGCCCCTCCGCCTGGGCGCACACGCAGGGCTCGGGCTGTGAGGAGGCGGGAGCCCGGGCGGCCCACGCCGAGGAAGGTGGGCGCTCCCTCCGAGGGTGGGCAGCGCAGGTCTGGGCGGCCGGTGGGTGGGGGGGTGGAGAGTGAGAAGCACGCGGGGCACCCGCTCGGCTCCCCTCTGAGCATTTCGTACTCGCAGTTTAAGGGACCGGCGGAGCGCGAACTCCACTCCTGAGCTGGCTCCAGCCGCCCCCTCCCCAGGAGACCCACCCCTGCCCCCCTGTGAGGCCCCCTCTCCAAGCACCCTCTCTTCCGAGCACCCAGCGCCTCCCCGACCCTAGCACCGCGCGGGGCACCGGTTCTCCAGGGCGGGGGCTGCCCCACCGCTCCAGGGAGGGGACGGAGGGCCGGCCTCGGTCCAGGCGACCCCCCGCCCCACGCCAGGGGCGCCACCTGAGCCCCCTCCCGGCAGCCGCCCGCCGCTCCCGCCCCCCGGGGGGTGTGTCTCCGAAGGAGGGGGGCGCGGGAGGCCGAGGGTGTCCCGGGCCGCCGACCCAGGCCCCCTCCCGAGCGGGCGGCGAATGGTAGGCTCCATTTAAAGAGTGCCTGGCGGCGCGCGGTGTCCTCCGAGCAGCTCTCGGCGCCCGCCCGCCGGGGTCTCGGCGATCGCTGCTCCTCCTCCTCCTTCTCCTCCTCCTTTTTCTCCTCCTCCTCCTCCCCCCGCCGCCTCGCCACCGCCGCGGCTCGGGCTGGAGGCGCCGCTGTCATTCCTGCGCCGGAGGAGCCGGCGCTGCCGGTGCCTGGGGGTCGGGGCGCGGGCGAGCCGGGCCGCGGGGGACCCAACAGGTAGAGCCGGGGGTGCCCGGCCGCGCGCCCCCCCGCGCATCATGCAGCTCTTTGTCACCTCTCTCGCCCCCAGGCCAAAATCCTGAGCATGATGGAAGACAATAAGCAGCTCGCGCTCCGCATCGATGGGGCGGTCCAGTCGGCCAGCCAGGAGGTGACCAACCTGCGAGCCGAACTCACGGCCACCAACCGGAGACTGGCGGAACTGAGCGGCGGCGGCGGCGGCCCCGGCCCGGGCCCGGGAGCCGCGGCCAGCGCCTCGGCGGCGGCGGCGGACTCGGCAGCGACGAACATGGAGAACCCCCAGCTCGGAGCGCAAGGTAGGATCGCCCCGGCGCCCGGGGCGGAGGAGGGCGAGCGAGCACGCCGGGCCCCGGAGGTGGCCGGGGACGCGGGATCCTCCACGCCCGGGGCGGAATGGCTTTGCATTGTGGCAGATAACCCTTTCCGCCCGGCGGCGGCCACCGCGGCTCCCCGGCTGGGAGTTGCAGGCTGCTGTCATTCACGAAAACCCGGGCGCAGCGTGCACGGGGTCACACGGTCACAGGGTCACACCGGCCCCGGCCAGCCCCAGAGAGGCGCAGCTGGCGGGTCCCTTCCGGCAGCAGAGAGTGCCCTTTCCATGGCACCAGCCCCCAGCTCCGTGGCAAACTTTTCATGGCGGGGCCTTTCCCCCCACCCCCCGCTGGGGCGAATGGCACAGTTGTCCCCCACTTCCGAAGGCTCCTTCCTTTGGAATGAGTCTTTCCCGGAGAGCGCTCCGGGCTCTGCCTCCGTGGTTGGGATAGAGAATTGAACTGCTGTGCACTTTTCTCCGCCGATGCCAAATCCCTTGGCTCAATTGCATCTGGACTTTATTTTCTTCCCATTTGAGGTCTCGCAAGCATTGGGATCTATGGATGCAATAGTAGATGCTCAGCTCAGCAGGGAGTTTAAATTTCCAGCAAATATAAACACCTAGAGCGCTTTCCCGGGGAGGGGGGGGATATTGTAACCCCAAAGGCTGAGCGGTAGAGCAATGAAGGTTTAGGGTAGTGGGCTGCAGGGAGCCCCTGTTTGAAGGGACTCTTTGCAGTTTAGAGGGAGAAAAAGAAGGTTGGTTGGTTTGTGTTCACATTGACAGAGATTAAGCGCTGAAGCCCCCTGCAAGACATAAAGGCGGTTGAGGCGTCCCTAAAATGTAGTTTGGTTTCTGTGACTTAGAAAGTAAAAGGGTAAGCAGGCTTTGGGGTATTTTTTTTCTTTTTGCCTAACTGCCCTTTAAGAAACAGTATCACTGGTTATTAATATATCATTTGAATTGCAAATTAAACTGCTGGAATCCAGAACAGGACAGAAAAAAATCTCCAGTCCATGAGGGCCACTTGTATAAATATGTCACTTGATGAAGTGCAAGCTACCAATTGCTCAGTGGCTCAAAATGATTTTCTGGTTCTGTTGTCGTTTCGAGAGCATCTCCTGAGTATTGAGAGAGTCTGTTTTCCTAAGAATCTGGTTCTCTCCATCAGTCTCTGTTTGCACCTTGTCTTCCTGGGAAGGTGTGCTTTCTTTGATGTGAGATGCAAAGGCTGCACACGTGCAGCTGTATGTCGAATTCCAAGTCAGATCTTAACTTGGTATTCCTGGAGCCTGTCGGAAGTCTTAGGAACTGGGGGGAGTACTTTGATAAGGAAGTAGCCATGACGTAATGGTAAGAAGGTGTTGTGGTCCTAGTGTTTGCTGCAAGCGTGACTTGTGGTTATTCTTGTCATTTATCCCTTGCAATGTCATTGTGTGTGAAAGAACATTCTCCACTGGAACCTGTGCAAAAAAAAAAAAAAAAAAAAAAAAAAAGAGAGAGAGAGAGAAAGGCAGACTGCAAGGTAATGCTTCACTTTTTATAGCCAGAGGCTCTGCTAACATTAAGGTAACAGCTAAGAACTGGCATTTTGCTAAGAATTGAAAGCTGTATCGTAAAGGACACTGAACAATGCTCGTTTATTTCCCACCGTCTGCCCCTTTCTCAGCCAAGGAAAAGTTACGTGGCTTTTTATCTGAGTCCTGGGTCTAGTTGTAGACCGGGCATGCTAAGGAAGTCGACACAGTGATGATGTACACACGCTCAACTTGGAAACTGAGATACTCGAGGTTGGTCAAATTGTTGTAGCAGAGCGACAGGGGGCTACTTCCTTGCTCTTTTTTCCTGCACAAATGCACAAGGCTGTGGCAATGAAAATGGCTTTTGGATCTCTTGCTGTCTTTAAAAACACATGGTCCTAAGAACCTACCAGCAGCTCCGGTCTGCTCTCAGGACCGTGCCTGCCCGTGTCAGTGGCTGTCTGTGGGTGGTGGAATGAAGGGTGGTCTGGATTTTTCTTCTTTGTATGTTGACGTTTCTCAAAATCTTTACTAGGGGCACTTCGTGATTTTATAATCAGAAAATAAAAGGTTTAAATGGTTTAAACTCTACTTGATTGTCGGCTGCATAACTGTCTAAATTGATGTTCATTTAAACAGATGTGATGGTTGAAAAGAAAACAAGCCCCCCATAGAAGTTCAGTGGGGTGTCATTTACTTGTCCATTGCAATAGTACATGATACAAGTTCTGGGGATTTTTTTTTTTTTTTTTTTTTTTTTTTTTTATGGAGGGGAGGGAGTTGTTTTGGTTTTTCTTTTTCTCAGGGCCTGTGGCTAGCACAGAAACCCTCTGCAGAGGTGGTCCGGTAGTTTCTTTTGCCATTGCTTTCATTATCCTAAAAAGAAGCTTTGAGTTGTCACAAGTTAATTTTAAAGTGCGGTTGATGGGGTTCCACCTCCAGGGAGGCTCCCAGAGGCTCAGCTCCTCCTGGCTTCTAGCTGTTCTTCCTAATTAGTCTTGTGTTTTCATTTGGTCTGTGTTGATGCAACTCAAGGGTCCAGACCCTTTAGAGTATTTCAGTGCTATTGAGGCATGAGTTTTCAAATCAAGATTTTGAATGAAATGAGTATCTTTCAAAATGCAACAGTGTAAGTCATCTTTTAACTAAAGGGCATTATGTACCTATTAAATGCATGCTAATGTACCTTTAATAATATTTGTACAAATGGTTATGGGAAAGAGTCACCTTTTGCTTCCTCTGCCAAGAGATTATTAGATTCATTTTCAAATGTTTTTTGTGGTTTTTAAATTCTTTTTTAAAAATGAATGAGGCAAGCTCATCCATCCATCATTGGATGTTTTGTTCCAGGGATGACAACTGGCAGAAGGTAGGTTGGGGTCCCCTTTGGATGAAGAAACCTTGGGCTTTCCTAGAGGGTTAATGCAGTATATCATTTAAACAAAATATTAACTTGGTTGGTACCCCCTGTGAGCTGGCATGGTTGCTATGTAACAGAAGCTAGAAAGTGAACTGCTGAAAATCTGGGCTTTCGGCACTTCGGAGGATATTCTTTCGGAATCTGTGTTGAAGGAACTCCTGGCAGCCAGCCCATCTTGTCTCTCCCTGCTGCAAGTGAGTTGGATAATCCTTAATGAGAATGCTGGCAGACAGTGCAGAGGGTGTCCGTGCAGGGTGGCACATTTCACAGCGCCAGAGGCTGCCTTTTGGGTTGGTGGGGTCACAACAGCCTTTGACAGGTGGACAGAAGGAGGCTTGGAAGGAACAGAGCCAAGCGTTTGTTCCAATACGTCTTGTTGGTAGCCAGAGAAGGGATTTGTTTAAAGTAACATTTCTAAGCTGTTTTCCTCAGCATAACATCTCTGGGAAAATGTGTTTAAAATGCTAGCTGTTTTTTGAGGGGAAAATATAGCAGTTTGTTTCTCTGAAAATGTTTTATCTGATGAATGACTAATATTAGATTCAATTGATTGCTTTGCTATGTGTAGAATAAAACAATTAAGTGCTGTTGTAGCCAATTCAAATAGGTGTTAACTGTATCTAACAAAATACTTAATGCCCAGTAGGATATATGCCTACTGTCCTTAGTTTTTTCTTTAAGAAATAATTGTATTTGTACTCCTATGCAAGTGAACGTGCTGATAGCATCTTTCTCTGGTTTTGAGGACTTCCTGTCTACTGCATTTGTTAGAATGGGATGGAGGAGAGAGTGATTTTCCTGTACCTTTGTACATGTCCATAAGTACATGCAAGTTGTATTTTTCTCTCCAGGCATTAAAATAGGCTGTTACTTAAGGTCTGACAACTCTCATCTACCATGACTACAACACTGGAAACTCTTTGGTGAAGTATAAATTACCTTTGGAGTGAACTGAATGTGTGAGTAGTCTGTGGAGACGCTAGACACTGTCATTTTGCAAAATAAGTTCTGTCTTTTGGCATCCCCTTCTCAATTCATTCTGCCTCTGCTCTCGTTCTCCTAAGTAGACTTTGATCTTTTTGGAGAAAGAGAATTTTCAAATGGCAGAGAAGATGGAACAAAATGTTGGGGAGTCTCGGGCCTTCTGGTAGCTTGCCACTGAGTGACGGGGCTCATCCAGTAGCCTGTGCCTTGCTTTCCCAGACAGATCAAGGGGCTGAAATCGAGAGTGTCTTTTCCTAACTTGGTAGGCTGCCGTCGGATGGGGATTCAGACTTCTCCATGAAAATTATCATGCATGGTCACAAAGAGATTAGTTACAGATCAGTACAGTGTGGTTGAAATTACTTATCGATTGGGGATTATTTACTGTCTTTCCATTGTCTTTGGAAAATGCCTTCAAAGGACCTCTTAAATCAAGTGTCCGGTTCTGGTTAATTTCATGCTTCCAGCGTGCGCCTCATGATTTTTAGTGGTTTTCCAACACTTCTTTGATGCACCCCAGAAGTCTGGACTGACCTGACTTGTATATGACAGGAGCCTGATCACGTATCTTCCCAGGGTAAGGAATGATAGGCCCTCTCCCTCCCTTTACCCTGTTATTCCTCAAGAAGACTGCTGGCACTTTTTAGGAATCCTAGAGGGTTATAATGTGTGACTTCCTGGCTGCCAGCGAGTTTGTAGCAGATGGGCTTGGCAGGTGGCAAGAGCTCACTGGAACTTTGCCTGCTCACCGTGCACGTCATATGGAGCCCAGAAGGTCAAGCTTGGGATCTGGCCACATTCACCGCGTGTTTTCTTTACATATTATGTATCTATATATTCATTCCTGGGCTGTATAGATAAGGACAGTGACATCAACATGAAGCCCTCTGTTCTTTCCATACCTAAATGGTTTGCCTGAACATTGGTCTCTGGCTTCTTACACCCCACCATATATCAGGCAAGAGCAAAATTCATTCTGCCTGCTGAGCCCAGGAATGGGTTTTTAAGTGATGTTGCACATGGAGATAGGCCTCAGTGTCTGGGCTGCGTATTAGAGTGAATAGCACACGATATGGTAGGAGTGTCACCGCCAGCAGTCATTGCACTGCCTTGGTGTCCTGAATTGCAGGCATAGTGGGTTCAGGCAGAATCATTTAGGAAAAGACAGCTTCCCCGAGGCCAATAGGGTGGCCATCCACAGGGGCAGATCGTACCTGACGATTCATAACCGCTAAGAGTTCCGCTGGCCAGGCGTGGTGACTCACACCTGTAATCCCAGCACTGTGGGAGGCCAAGGTGGGTGGATCATAAGGTCAGGAGATCGAGACCATCCTGGCCAACATGGTGGACCCCTGTCTCTACTGAAAATACAAAAATCTGGGGTGTGGTGGCAGGTGCCTATAGTCCCAGCTGCTCAGGAGGCTGAGGCAGGAGAATCGCTGGAACCCAGGAGCCGGAGGTTGCAGTGAGTTGAGATCACGCCACTGCACTCCATCCTGGGCGACAGAGTGAGACTCTGTCTCAAAGAAAAAGAAAAAAAGAGTTCCGCTGGCCCCCGCCGCCTCTCTCCAGTTTCCCTGCCAGGCCCATCTCAGTTGTGGAGAAGCTGGAAGAAGATCCCGGAAAGGGATGCCCTCACCTGTCCCATATGGTTGCACACTACCAGAACATTCTTGTTTGATGCAACCTCGATCTAAGTGGTGGAGGCGAGGTGGTGCTCTGTAGGCATTCCTGCCAAACCCCTTGGAATCCTAGGCTGCTGGAAACAGGAAAGAAGCTCAACGTAGTTTTAATGATTTTGGCAAGAACAACTGTTTGAGCAGGTGCCTGCTGTGTGGTACGAGACCCTTGGTGCTAAATTTATTTGGCTGGCTTTGTTGACTGGGTCATGCCAGACCCTTGGGTCAGGCTTCTGAAAGGCCCCTGCCATTTTGCTTTGATGAATTGAGACCTCAGCACAGGAGCTCAGACAGAGCTTGGAACAGGCAGTCCTGCAAGCAAAGAGCCCCAAGGCCTCAGGCCGCTTCTCCAGCGTGCAGTCAGGCTGGAGGGGAGAGAGAAGTTGGGGAGAAGAGGGGTCCTGCCCAGCTCCCATCTCCTCTGTCCTCTTCCACCACAGCAAGCACCGTGGTACCTTTGTGGGATGTAAAGGCCTTCCGTTCCCAATATTGTCTCAGCCCGACAGATTGTGTAAAGTAATGAATCATTAAGAGCAGAGCACCCTTTTAAAGAATCTCATATTCTCCACTCATCTGTGCATCCCTCATTATTATTATTCTGAGAACTTACCTTTTGGGTATGCCACAGAATGCTGGGGATTCTGGAACCATCTTGAAGCATGTAGTTTTTTTCTCTTTGGTCAAGGTGAATAGTTTAATGTAGCAGTAAATGAGAACTGGTTTCATTTTAATAAACGATAACATGGTCAAACTTTTTAATAAATGATAACATGCACTTACAACACATCGACTATCTTGGCGAGTGTGTAACATGCATTACTGAATCCTGAGCCCAGTGAGGTGACAGCTAGAGCTGGCCCCCACGCAGCACAGTTGAAAATCTGTGTATAACTTTTGACTCCTCCAGCAGTTAACTCCTACTAACCTGTTATTGACCAAAAGCCTTACGATGTAAGCATAGCATAACATAAACCACAGACAGATAACATAAGCAGTTGACTTACTCATATTGTCGTATGTATTATTTTATTCTCCTGATCAAGTCATCTGGGGAAAACAAAATATTAAGAAAATCATAAGGAAGAGAAAATATATTTGCTATTCATTAAGTGGAAGCGGTTCATCCTAAAGGTCTTCATCCTTATCATCTTCACGTTAAGGGAAGGAGGAGGAAGAAGGGTTGGTCTCGCTGTCTCAGGAGTGGCAGAGGTGGGAGAAAATTCACATACAAGTGGACCTGAACAGTTCGAACCTGTGTTGTTCAGGGTCAACTGTATTATGCTTCTTTTTCTTTCTTTTTTTTTTATTATTATACTCTAAGTTCTGGGGCTCATGTGCAGAACGTGCAGGTGTGTTACATAGGCATACACGTGCCATGGTGGTTTGCTGCATTCATCACCCTGTCATCTACATTAGGTATTTCTCCTAATGTTATCCTTCTCCTATCCCCCCACCCCCTGCTATTCCTCCCCTAGCCCCCCACCCCCTGACAAACCCCGGTGTGTGATGTTCCCCTCCCTGTGTCCATGTGTTCTCATTGTTCAACACCCACTTATGAGTGAGAACATGGAGTACTTCGTTTTCTGTTCTTATGTAAGTTTGCTGAGAATGATGGTTTCCAGCTTTATCCATGTCTCTGCAAAGGACATGAACTCATCCTTTTTATGGCTGCATAGTATTCCATGGTGTATATGTGCCACATTTTCTTTATCCAGTCTATCATTGATGGGCATTTGGATTGGTTCCAGGTCTTTGCTATTGTAAACAGTGCCACAATAAACATACATGTGCATGCGTCTTTGTAATAGAATGATTTATAACCCTTTGGGTATATACCCAGTAATGGGATTGCTGGGTCAAATGGTATTTCCAGTTCTAGATCCTGGAGGAATCACCGCACTGTCTTCTACAATGGTTGAACTAATTTACACTCCCACCAACAGTGTAAAAGCGTTCCTATTTCTCCACATCCTCTCCACTGAGCTCAGTTGTCAAAAGAGGAAACTGAGTTTCAGAGAAACCAGATCACTTGTTTGCGGTGACACAGTGATGAGGACAATGGTGATAATAGCAAACTGTGGCATAGTGTGCACTCCAAGCCAGATATTGTTCTAAGTGATTTTCTGGGTTAATGCATTTCATTAATGCATTCATTCTTCATAATGACTTATCAGGCAGGTACCATTCTTGTACCCATTTTCCATAGGGGAAACTGAGGCACGGAGCTGACACATGACTTGCCAACGATCATTAAGTGACCAAGCTCTGGCTCTAGAGTCCATGCTCTTATTCATTCCACTTTGACGTCCAGGATCCCGCCACTGCCACATGACTGAGCTGAGAATGTAAACCCACCAGGTCTCTCTGCTGTTTAAACCTGTGTATGCTTTTCCCTGTCCTGTTTCCAAAGTCAGAAGCATCCTTTGGCTTATTCCATCAGGAAGGTTCTGGGAGCTGTAGGCTTGTCTCTACTCCTGATTAATGTTTCCCTAGACTGGGGGTAGTTCCTGGGTCCTTACGGTAAAGTATTAAGCTTGAGAGTTAGGGGAGTAGCCAGGCTCTCACTTAGCCATCAAATGACAAAGAGGGACCTGGATTCTGTGTGTAAGATTGGCAGCCCCGGGGCCACTTATCACTAATGAAAAGGACTATTTTGATCCTGGACTTGGAGCCTCCAGTGTCTTAGACTTTGTATGTTTCATCTCTCTTGGGAAGGATGAGTCCAGGCAAAGCCAGAATCTTATGGCAGCCTTATTTCCTATCTGTCCCATGTCCTTGCCTGAGTTTTCTCTCTGTGGCCTCAGTAGCCTCCAGCACCCCAAGGCCATGCCCAACGAAGGACCTATTAACTTCAAACAGATACCTTCATGCTAGGGTTTCTCAGCCTCAGCACTAATGACGTGCGAAGCAGGTAATTCTGTGTTCTCAGAGGACTGTCCTGCGTGTTGTAGGATATTCAGCAGCATTCCTGGCCTCTACCCACTAGATGACAGTAGAACCCTTCACACCCCAGTTGTGACAACGAAAAAGGTCTCCAGAAGTTGCCAAATGTCCCCTTCAGGTCAAAATTATCCCTGGTTGCAAAGTGCTTTTTATGCAGCAGTGTTGGGGAGAGTTCAGTTGTTAGTCCTGGAATGACAGCTCTGTGAGGTCAGGGAGTTTTGTCTATATTTTACTGTATCCTCAGCACCTAGAACAGTGCTTTGTACGTAATATAAGAGCTCAGTAAATGCTTGCTGCATGAATAGATGGATGGATGGGTGAATACTAAATTATGGGGTGTATGGAATTTGGTCTACTTTATACCTGGTATCGCGAGGATGGGTCATTGATTTAATGACAGATGATTTTAATTGGGTGTTTACATACCATATATCAAGCACTGTTTCAAATTCTTTACCTGTAATACCTCAGCTAATCCTTTAGACTACCTTATGAGGTAAGTACAGTGTTTGTCATTTTACAGATGAGAAAATTGAGGCACAGAAGGGTGACATGACCTGCCCAGGGACACCAAGCTAGCAAGTGGCAGAGCCAGGGTACAAACACAAGCCAGCGTGATTCCAGAGACCACCTGGCATCTCCACCAGGATGCTCTGGAGCTTGGCATCATTTTTCCCATTACTGCCCATGAAACCATTATTGTTCGAATGTTGGCATTGTGGCAGTTATAATTAGGATTTGCATGTCAGACACTAACTCATTCTTCGTCAACCCTCAGAGTTCTGCTGGACAAAATGTGCTCTGTCACTGCTGGAGAATCTGTAGCCAGCAAAGACTCCTGTCTGGCCAGAGGTAAGCGGACAGCTTAGTGCTGAGCTGTGTTCAAATGTGAGAATCTTTTCTCTGCCTCACTGCTGGGCTGGGACTGAAGAGAATCTCAGAGAGGACTTGATCTTCCTGCCTTTGTGGGAAAGGGAGCAGTGGACCCCAGAGCTTATGAGTACGGTTTTGACTCACTTTTAGCAAAAGGGATGTTCCAGGATCAGAACTGGGGAGGCAGAGAGACTTTGGGATCACACGAGGAGGCATTAAGAGCAATTGCCAGTGTCTGTTGAGGCTTTCCCAGACCCTGTGATGACCTCGACAAACATTTTCTCAACTTACCTTCATACTGCAGAGAGTTGGATGTTGTTATCACCTCCATTCTACAGATGGAGAGATTGAAGCTTAGAAGGGTTAAGTTGCTTTTCCAAGCTCTGGAAAGTAGTCCGCTAGTGAATAGAAGAACGGGGGATTAGAACACAGTTTCACACATCTGGCCAACCTGGAATCTGCTTGCTTTGCTAGGATGAGAATATCCAGATGTCACCGTCAAGTAGCCCAAAGACATGCCAATAGGACGGTTTTGCTTTTTTGCTTAACGCTCTCTCTTCCTCTTTCTTTCTTCCTCCTCCTTTCTCTGTCTCCATCTATTGTGAGAGATTGGGCACATAGGCCCAGAGCCCACAGATTAATCAGATAGGGACAGAGCTGTCTTGAACTCACAACCTCATTGGTGTAACTGACATGGAAACAGAATTTTCTAATAAAGGTCTAGATGGATGTAATGGGAAAATAGACAATAAAGTGAAAATACAGGAGCCTTCCCAGATGTGTATGGTAATGGTAATATGTAATAAAAGCATGCCAGAAAATACATTAATTTTACCACTAGAGGTTAAAACTGGCCACGATCGATTATTACAAAGTACAAGTGTTTGGGTGGATTGGGATTGGACACTGCAGAGAGCAGCTACCACCTGGGACCTCCTCCTCCAGAGAAAGAGCGTATCTTAAGGAGAAGTAAGATGTGGGTGACGCTGGGTTTAGATCTTGAATAATAGCTTTTCTCTCCTCTTCTCAGAGAGAATTAAGAAAAGATGTGAATTTCAGGACAGGCATACCTGCATCTTTTAAAGTAAGCTCACCCCTTGTGTCATCATCCCAGCCAGGTCTGAGACTTCTGGTCAGCTGCAACAAACGAATTCGTTCGTTTTTCTTAATTTTTGCATTCTATAACATCATAAATTAGGACATCTTACTAAGGTAAACATGGTGTATTTAAGCCATTAAACGTGGCGTATTTGCTTTGATTTGGCAAGTGCAACTTGGGACACAGTGGGATTAATGCCATCTCTTTTCTTCCCCCCACTCCTGCCATTTGAAATTGGCAATAATACACTCACCATTTCTTGATGGTGACAAGGTAGGGGAGTTGGAAATTTGATGCTGGTCCTGGAGAGTGCAGTTGTGGGACCACAGAGCATGATAAATGATACCTGGGGAAACATGACCTGGAATTCTATGTGTATTGATTGTCTTAATTAATGTGCTCATCAACTGGATTGCTTTTCCTATTCCTATAAGGTTTACTCTGTGAAGCAAGAAAAAAACAGCACTAGTCAGGGCATCTTTAGATTTGGGAGTTGACAGAAAGGCAAGGCTTGGCTGCCATTTTGTGGGGATGGTCAACCTGTCCTCGGGCAAACGTGCTCAGACTGCCCTGTTTGCAACTTGACATGGTACCAGGCAGCCCTGCTGGAGGAGGGGGGCATGTTTACGTTTTAATAGAAGTCCTGTAGGGAAGGATCATGATTTCATGGTCAGCTTCCACAGGTTGGGTCATTCTCATCAGCAACTACAAAAAACAAAACCAAAAACACCTTGTTTAAACTCGCCTGATCAAGACTGGGGTTGGTTCCACCATGAGTGGACTCAGAACCCACCCTGTAACTCTTCCAGTGTTATCACACTTCTTCTAAAGCAAGAGCTTGGTGGGACGTCAGTTTACAGAGCAGATGCTCCGCATCCTTTTTTCAGGATTCTGCTGCATTGATTCACTCTTCCTCTTTTCTTTGCAATCAAGAGGGCTCTTGGGAAGCACTGTGGTCTCTCTGCCTAGCCATCTCTTTGCAGTATGCAAAGACTTTCACAGGTATCACCCCAACGGACCCTACCAACTGGTCCATGTGATTGAATTGAGGTGGGTCACAGCAATCTATTTCTCGACCCAGGAAACTGAGGCACAGCAATTTAAGTTGATTTGTCTAAGATTGTTGAGCTGGTTATTGAACCAACTTCCCCTCCCTTTCCCCATTCTAAGATCAGGCCCAGCTGCACAGTGTGGAAGAGAACTGCCCCATACTCATGGCTGGGTGAGGTCTGACCTTGGCTGGGCCACTCCCTCTTGGGCATGGGCCACTGTGTCTAGCAAGGCTTGGATGGAGACACCATCACTTCAAGACTGTGCCCTCACACTCTGAGCCTCCTGTCCAATGAGTGGTCCATGGTGAAGGGGAAATCCATTTTGACAAATGAATCCAACTTTTTACACTAGATTGTTTCCTCATTTCAGTGGGGCTTTACAGTCATTTGACTTCTCTTCCAATGACCTGTCTTCTTAGTGCCTGAGCTTACGGTTTCTCCTTTTCTAGTTCCCCTAACAAGCAGTTAGGGATCTGTAAACATGGCCAGAGTTTGCACCAGGACAATGTCATGTTTATTTCAGTGGCCTAGATCTGCCAATGGCTCCCCTGTGGAGAATTTTTTTTGCGTTCTATACCATCATAATTTAGGATATTTAACTCTGGAAAATGTTTTACTGGTGGATGGATGTGTGTATTCTTTGGGTGCTGGGGGCAGGTTTCAGCAATCACGATAAATCTGCCTAATTTCTCTCTCTCTTCACTATCCCTTTAGGAAGAACCCATTAGACCATTAAAGGCTCTTTTATTAGGGTCTTTGGGTTAATATGCCACCAAAATGTGCTGGTTTGAATTCTCCAGCTAACCTGTTGGTTGTTTAGATGTATGCAGTCACTTTCACTGTGGCTGTAACTGCCTGGACAGCAGGTGGTCCAGCTTCATGTCCAGATCCTGGACCCAGGTGAATGGAAGTTTATCCGTAGATCAAAAGCCAAGAGCATGGTGGAAAACTCAGGAAGATCAGAATGGGGCATTTTTTTTTCTGTGCACCTTAGAGGAATGGAAGAAGAGATGTCAACTCGGAGGGCTCTATGGTGCAGCAGGTGACCAGCTAAGGTCAGCTGCCTCCTGAGTGGTAAGTCCAGTGGCTGGGAGTCTGATCTCTGTTTCAGTTCCAGTGCCACAAGGAACACTCTTCCAGGTTCTCCCAACCTCTGGCAGCAAAATAGAAATAATAAACATTGAAACTTCATTTAAAGATCTATTTATAATGGATTCTAGAAAAGTAGAAAGTATTTCTTGAGGATCATAATGTTTTGAGGTTTTTGAGTTTTAGTTTTTTATTGGTATTAAATGCTTGAGATTGTCTGGGCATGCTGGCTTACCCCCCATAATATCAGCACTGAGAATCCGAGGCGGGAGCATTGCTTGAGCCCAGGAGTTCAAGATCAGCCTGGGCAACATAGTGAGATGCTATCTCTACAAAAATCTTAACTAGCTGGACTTGTTGGCACACACTTGTGGTTCTAGCTACTTGGGAGGCTGAGGTGGGAAGATCACTTGGGCCCAGGAATTTGAGGCTGCAGTGAGCTATGATTGCAACACTGCACTCCAGCCTTGGCAACAGAGCAAAATCCTTTCTCCAAAAAAAAAAAAAAAAAATTAAGATTTTACCAAACTAATGGATACCATAGTTATTAATATAGGCATAGATGAAAGTTCCTCTTGTTTTGGTTCAAGTTCATTTTAGTGCTTCCCCTTTGTGGTTTCAATAATGGAACTAGTGTAGAAGTTGGCAAACTTTTTCTGTAAAGAGCCAAATAATAAATAGTTTAGGCTTTAAGCACCGTAGAGCATCCGTTGCAGTTCCTCAAATATGCTGTTATGATGCAAAAGCAACCATAGACAATAGGTAAATAAATGGGCATGGTTGTATTCCAATAAAACTTTATTTATAAAAACAGCCCTGGGGCAATCATTTGCCAATCCTTGGACATGTATTAATAGTTCTCGTTTATTTTCCTCTGACCCAGCTCGGCATACAGGAGAAGCCTAACAAGTGATAACAAATGAGTGAGCTAGTGAATTAAACGTGAACAATAAAACTACTATAATGTTAAAAGAGCAAAAGTGAGAAGTTAATTTCTAGGAGTGTTGTGGTTAATGGACAAGAGAGGGAGACATTTGCCAGCTGCTCAGTGATTTAAGATGGAGTCACTTGGGTTCAGCCTTCATCACAGACTTCACAAGACCCGTGCTTTAACCCCTGAGCCATGGAGCCCTGGTCTTCATCATCGACTTCAAAAGAACAGAGAAGGGACAAAGAGTCATTGGTCATGGTGAGATGCAGGGTGGGACACTTGACATCTGAGCCTCAGTTTCCTTGTTATGAAATGAGGAGATCACTTCTATCTTCCAGATAATGCAGCAAATATATATGGGTTTAAGGGAGCGAGCGAGGCGCGATGCAGGTCCTGGTGATGTGATGTAAGTGCTGTGGGACATTCCGGCTCTCATCTTCCTCCTCTGGAACACGAGGCTGGTAATGCTTTGTGGTGGAGTGACTGGGCTGGTTTCATGTAGCGGTTCTTGACCTCATCACTGTTGACATTCCGGGCCGGATCATTCTTTGTGGTGGAGGTGGGGGGCTGTCCTGTGCATTTGAGGATATTTAGCAGCATCTGTGCCAGGAGTACCCCCGTTATGTGACAGCCAACATCATCAGATGTTGCCAGATACCCTTTTGTGGATGAAAGCATTCCCTGCTTGGGATCTGCTGGTTTAAAGGACTACCATACTGTACCTGGTATGAAGTTTAGCAGATTTTGGGATTCCTTAGATAGAACCCTTGGTTATTAATAGAGCATTGTATTATTGAACTATGAATTCACTCCCCTTTGACTTATTAAGAAAACCACTTTATTTCTTTAGCTGATTTATGTCTCCCAAATGCGATATTGAGTATTTTGGTTCCAGAACCCAGGTCTTTCTCCTGACCTTCTATATTGCTTAGAAGCCTTGCTCCTCGGGAGGAGCCACACTTCCCATGAAGTCCTGTTGAGTGTGCATCCTAGCCTTTCAACGTCTGTGTACCCTAAGACTTGCACTGGAGGTTATGGTCAGTATCCCAAGTAATTTATACAAGAAATCACCCAGATGTCTTTACCATGAACCGAAGGGAGGGGTACAGACTGAGAAGCACAACTCACCAAGGCTGGCAGGCTGAGGCCGGGGGTTGTACTCCGAGGAAACAGGTAGTGTGCCACAAACTCCCACCAACAAAATGATCACTTCCCTGGTAAGCAGGCTTACACTGTTAACATTAGCCATGGGTCAGTTTTCAATGGTTTTAAGCTTTCATCAAGATGGCTGTAACATACCACGAGTTAACATCTGGATTTCATGTTTCTGCCAGCCATATTCCCACTGGAACAGTGATTCCTCTTGTTTTTAATGAAGAAACACACACACACACACACACACACACACACACACACACACACACACAGAGAGAGAGAGAGAGAGAGAGAGAGAGAGAGAGAGAGAGAGAGAGACAGACAGACAGGCAGGCAGACAGAGAATTCTGGCTCCTACATTTTAGTAGTCATATAGTTCCTATCTATTTAAGAAGATACACAAATGCAAAAGATTACAATGAATTCAGCTTTGTCAAAGGGATGCTGCTTTTGCATCTGTATAGATTTGAAAAACAGTGGTACACACATGGAAGAAAAATGATTCATTGTGCCCACAGGCAGCAGGTAGGAGATGTGCGGATTCTGGACTTCTTGCCACCTTCTCTGGCCACCCAGAGTCTCTGTGGCCCACAAGTCGGGCCCAGATCAGTGCGGTGCTCAACAATGTCAGGTGCAGTGAGGTGATTGGCAAGTGCCTTGGAAAACTATGGCCTCTGCCCTGGGACTTTGAGTCTTCTGCTGATTTTAAGGGATCCTCTGTTCTTCAAACCCAACTCTGCCTCCCTGTGACACAACCGATTAACCTGTAACTTGGGCCCATGGCTTTCAGAAAACTCTGCCAAATTTCTGCAGAGTGACTTCCTGGTATGAATACCAGAAAAGCACCAGTTATGGTCAGAATAAGAGAACTGGCCCCACGCTAGATTTCCGGCAATACGATGCAATTGGCTAACTGCCATCACTAACTGGTGTCATCCTGCCTCATCTCCAGCAATGTCCTAAAACCCCTCAAGCATGTGATCCGTCATATCGTTTTCTCATTTATGCCAATGCTGGATAATGGCCTAATCTCCCCAGCATCATTCAGATTTATTAGAGAAGATGGCATTTACAAAACCATTTCACTGTTCCACTGCAAACACCCTAAGCTGTCTTATAATAAACCATTTTCTTTATAACAAGCCTTCCTTTTAACACTGGTTTATTCCCTGCAATTAAAATCACCTGGAAAAGCCCAGAAAATGATTTTCATTCCTCTTCCTTCGTGTTTGGTTTATCTTTGGCTGGAGGACTCCATGGGACTTGGGAGTGAACATGAGAGAGAGGCAGAGGGCAAACGTTGCTAAGGATGAGAGCTCTGCATCAGGACGTGGTCAGTACGAGGCTGGACCCAGCCTGGGAGACCATCTGCTGGGCCTGCTGGCAATGCACCTCCCGAGTCGGGTTTAGATGCTCGGGAGAAAAATACATGCGCAAAACCAAATGTGATCTAGTTGGGAGGACTCTTTCCTTCATTGCGTTTTGCTTTCCAGATTGACCACCAAAGAAAATGACACGTTTAGCAGCCACAATATGTCGTCATTGGAATACAACCCAGAGAAGCATTGAGAGACACTAATTACTAGGACAAGGGCCTCACTGGTATTTGCACGAATGGTTTGTTTGAACAAACTTAGATGCTGATGCGGGGAAGTTCAGCATCTTTGGCCGCAGGACAGAAATCTCTGGAGTCCGTTGCTGGGGGCAAATAATCCCTGCTCTTAAATAATCCCTGCCTGAGGCAGGCAAGTTGCTATACTAAAATAGGCCTTGGTTTCCTCATAGGGATAATGCTGGTCCTGACCACCCAGCACTGTTGTAGGATTAAGGTACAGTGTGTGTGATGCATGGTGCACCTGCCAGGTCCCCTGTAAATGCTGTTAACAAATGTTCAAAAGTCTCCAGTATCCCTAAAAGCAGTGAGGAGGGAAAGTGAGTTTATTCTTTGGTTTCCTTGTTCGGCTAACATTCATGAAGCATTCTCTGTGATTGACAGAGCACTGTGATGAGCGCCCAGGATAGCCGGACAAGTAAGGTGCCCAACACTTGCTGGAAGCCAGAGGAGGGAAGAGCAGCAGGGGACAGCCCCACTGTGGGATCCAGAGGCCTGGGTTCTAGCCTCGAGCCTATAAATAAGAGGCTAAAGAGGAGCAGAGGGGCCCAGGCACAGTGGCTCCACACCTGTAATTGCAGCGCTTTGGAGGGCTGAGGCGGGTAGATCATTTGAAGCCAGGAGTTTGAGACCAGGCTGGCCAACATGGCAAAACCCTGTCTCTACTAAAAATATAAAAACTAGCCAGTGTGGTGGTGCCCACCTGTAATTCTAGCTACTCAGGAGGCTGAAGCACAAGAATTGCTTGAACCTGGGAGGCAGAGGCTGCAGTGAGCCAAGATCATGTCACTGCATTCCAGCCTGGGTGACAGAGTGAGACTCCACTTCAAAACATAGGGAAAAAAAAAAAAAGGAGCAGAGGGGACTCCACACCTCCACAGGGGCTTGTGATGCCAACCATATGGCCAAGGTGTAGGGTGTGGCATCCCTACCAGCCCCTGCAATTTGCAAGAGGCATTCCGGGAAGCGACTTAGGAACTGGGATACTGGTTCAGTCAAAATGAGGGCATCTGGTAAGACTTCTCTGAAGTCCCTCCCGTTTCAGAATTTCTATAACTTCTGACCATTCATAGTATCACCCAATCCATCAGTTGCCCCTTAAAAAATTTCTTTAAGGACAGGCAGTTCGTCTTGTGGAGTGTGGTCTCACCTGGCTTCGGCAGAGGTGACGATGTAAGCCTGCCAATTCTGCCAGAGACATCCACAGGGAGAGACTCGACAGTTGGGATGGACGGAAGGTGATACCAGAGGAACACCCATGTGGGTAGTGGAATGACACAAAGCCCGTACAACCCAGGAAGGGACACTGAAGATAGCCTCATCTAGTCTTTGCTTTGCAGTTGGAGAAACTGAGGCTGGAAAATGCAAGTGAATCTTCTGAGGCTATACAGCACTTTTTAGCAGAACCTGGGCTAGAACAAGACCTCTGACCTCTTGGTCCAATCTGTGTTCTCTTGAGCCTTGAGCTTCCTCCTGCAGTGTCCCTGCTGGTATACAGATCTGTGCTGCAGATCCTAGCAGAACCTTTGTGTGCCATAAACTCGTCCTTCCTGTGCCCTCAAAGAACTTAAATTCTGAAACAGGCAAGCTGGAAACAGAGGAGTCTGCTGTGGAGTTGATGGCTTGGTCTGACTTTCTGGGGAGTGGAGAAGAGGGTGATTCAGAAAAAAGAAAAAAAGAAAAAAAAAAAAACAAACACCCAAAAAGCACAAGCCAGATGCCCAAATTAAAACACTAAATTTTCTTGGAGTTTATGGGCTCAAAGCAATGTAAATAAAGGTGAGGGCTGGGCCCCTCTGCCCATAAATCAGCCTCTGCAAAGGCTCACTCCCCTGGTGTGTGTAGGTATTTCAGCCCATCACCTACACCCCTTGGCATTTCTGAGATACAAGGGGGAGGGTTCCATTTGTCTTCCTGATTGTCCTCCCTAGAGTTTCTTGGAGCCGCGATCTCAGGGTTGCCTTTTGCATGAAACATGAAGCTCAGAGACAGAACCAGGACATCGCAGTGATACACTTGGGAAGGCTGGGTTTCTGCCCTCGTGGCCTCATTTGCATTCACTCTGCTCCCGACCATTTGTAATCTCATGGTGGGTGTCCATCAAATCGCTATTAACTCCAGCCAGCCAGCTCCTAAGGGGCTGTCTGTGCTGTCCCTTACAAGTCCAGGGGATGACATGGCCCATACCTCTGGTCATTCCGTGAGTGTCACGAGCTACTTGGATCTTGTTTCTGTTTAGTCTCTCAAGGACCCTGCCAGACAGAAACCTTGGTTGTATGATTCCATTCCTTTCATTGGATTCAGATACCTGGGTTAAACCAGCAGCCCCACCACTTCCTAGCCTGCCTTCCTGTTGGGCCCCATCACAGATGTTTTGCTGTCTGTGTTATGCGGCTGTTCTATGCTACAGGCATATTTCAGAGATTACTGCAGGTTCTGTTCCAGACTACTACAGTAAAGCAAGTATCAAAATAAAGTGAGGCACACAAATTTTTCATTTTCCCAGTGCATCTGAAAGTTATGTTTACGCTACATTGTAGCCTATTAAGTGTACAATAACATCTTAAAAAATCTGCATACGTTAATTAAAAATTCCTTTATTGTTAAAAAAAAATGTTGTTATAGAGACACGAAGCCAGCACGTGCTGTTGGAAAAATGGCACTGATAGACTTGCTCCGTGAGGGGTTACCACAAACCTTTGATTTGTAAAAAAGCTTGGTATCTACGAAGTGCAGTAAAACAACGTATACCTGCAGCTCGTACCTTATAGGGTTTTTATACAGATAAAGTGAGTAAATATATGTGAATCCCTGTGGTAAGTGCATGGTACATACATGCTAAGGACTCAATAAATATCAGCTGTGAGTATTTCACTGTGTATTAAAGCTGTCCGGAGTGTCCCGTGGAAGACCCGTAGTGCTGAAGAGTGACCTCTCTTGGGAGTCACAACACAACCATTTGAGGAGGAGCTAGTTAAAATTGGAATCTTGGTTTTTCAAATAAAAAATCCCAAAGTGTATAAAGCCTTAATGTCCTCATTTATTTTGTGGTTTGATCTATGGGCTTTCCCATTTGGCAGTGGCAGAAGGGACTCCCTGAGTGCCCACCGCTATCTGCGCTCACCTTAAATATGCCCAACCAGAGTCTTATCTCCGACAGCTCATGCATCATCCTCCCTGGGAAAGGGAGCCCCACTGACTTGCTGACAGACCCTCAGTTAATTTCTGGATTCTTTTTTCCTTGGTTATTTATAGCTCAGCTGCTGATATTTCAAGCTCTCCTTGTTAAGCAAGGAGAGGCCTTGAGTGCCATGAGATAGCAGGTGAGTCCAGCGCTTACTTCACTCTTGGTCATCTGGTTTGTAAGGTGTGCCCCATGTCCATGGAAACACACTGGGACATGGCCCCAGCCCCGGCATGTTCTAGTGATGAGAGCAAGGATTTGACATGAAGGGCCAAAGTTCTAGACTGTCTTCCACCTTGAGCTGGTGACATGACTTTGGACTACCCACTTTGCCATTCAAGTCTCCATTTTCCCACCAGGAAGATGAGAAGAATGGACTAGAAGGATCATAATTCTATTCCGTGCATATTTCTTGGGCTCCTGCCCCATAGCTGGCCCCATGCTGGGCTCGTGGAGTTCATGAAGTTGCTGGGGCAGGGAGAGGACAATGGCAATGATGAAGATAATGAGTGGCGCTAACATGATGGAGTGCCTAGAAGGGACAAGGCATCATTCTAAAAGCTGTATACATATTTTCGTGTTTAATCCTCACATCGTTTTCTTAACGGCCCAATTTTTGACAGGTCAGGCAACTGAGGGACAAAGTGATTAAATCATTTGTCTGTGGCCACACAGTGGGTAGAATTGACATTTGAACTCTGGCCCACTGACCCCAAAGCCTATATTTTCAACCAGCACATGTCACTCTCTTGCCCCAAAGCATATAATAACAACACACTGTGACAAGTACAATGATAGGAGTATGTGCAAGGTATGTGAAAGTGTTGACAAGGGACACTTTGCCCAGGCTGAAGCAAAGGTGAGGGGTTCCCTGACAGTCTCCAAAGGAGCTTTTGCTTGAGTGGAAGTCTAGAAGGACAAGTAGGTCTTCTTTGGGTCAAGAAGGTGTAGGAGGTTCTTCAGGCAGGCTTGCTGCAGGATATAGGCATGGCAGGATGACAGCATGGCTTGTTGAAGGAGCAGCCAGTGTTTGGGTTTGGCTCAAGATCTGGGTGTGATGGGAGAATTAATGGGACATTGAGATGAGAGTG
Source organism: Saimiri boliviensis (assembly GCF_048565385.1). Lineage (NCBI taxonomy): Eukaryota > Metazoa > Chordata > Mammalia > Primates > Cebidae > Saimiri > Saimiri boliviensis. The sequence continues at coordinate 13,472,462 of NC_133459.1, forward strand.
AGTGAGACTGAGAAAAAGGAAAAGGAATCCAGTTTTACCCCATATACAATCAAAGAGGAATTTAATCACTCTTGTTTATTTTTTTTTTTTTAAGATAAAATTTTACTCTGTTCCCCAGTGTAAAATTTTACACTGTTGAGTGCAGTGATGCAATCATAGGTCACTGCAGCTTCAAACTCCTGGGCTCAAACAACCCTCCCAACTCAGCCTCCTAAGTAGCTAGGTCTACACTTGGGTGCCACCACACCTGGCTAATTTTTAAATTTTTTTGCACAGACAGAGTCTCACTATGGTGTCCAGGTTGGTCTCCGAACTCCTGGCCTCAAGCAGTCCTCCCATCTCAGTCCCCCAAAGTGCTGGGATTGTAAGTATGTGCCACTGTGCCAGGCATTGAATCATTCTTTTGTTATTGTAGTCACTACAATGCAGTGAAATACACGTAACAGAACATTTGCCATTTAAATCATTTTACAATGTGCAATTCACTGACATTAAAAGTACTTGCACAATATTTTGCAACCTTCACCACTATCTAGTTCCAGTTAACCACCCCAAACAGAAACCCTGTGCCCATTAAACAGTCACTCCCCATTCTCCCTGCTCCCAGCTCCTAGCAATCAAATCTGCTTTCTGTATCTATGGATTTGTTCATACTGGACATTTTATATAATTAGAATCATATAATATGTGACCTTTTGTGTCTGTCTTCTTTCACTTAGCATGGTGATTTTAAGACTCACTCATGTTGTAGCATGTATCAGCACCTCATTCCTCATTATGACTGTGTAATTCCAGTGTGTGGCTATATCACATGCTATCCATTCATTTATTGATGGACATGTGAGTTGTTTCTGCCTTTTTGGCTGTTGTCAATAGTAGCACTGAATCACTTTAAGTTCAGTTTTAGCCTCGTCTCACCTCCCTGGGTCAATGCCTTGTAACCTTGCTCCTGCTCAGTAGCAGTTACCCATCTGTACAATAGAAAGTCTACTTACCCATCTTTATGGTTACCCATCTGTACGATGGTGTAAGTTCTATGTATATATGCGTATTTTACATGTGTATGTATATTCTCTGCAAAGTATACCATCTGCTTCTCCCTAAATTGTAAGCACAAGAGAAAAATTAGGTAACTTTGAAATTGTTTAAGAAAATTCTATTTAAAACTAACGAGCAACTTTCCTCAAGTGTTAAATACAGCCAATAAGAGCACCCGCTTCTGAAAGTTGCTGAGAGTGTTCAATGCGTTCATTCACGCAAGGCTCAGCAATGCCTAGCGGACCAGCAACACCCAGCGAAACTGGTTGTGGTTATTCCTGTAATTATCACTGTTGTTTTTATTGACGCAGTCTCCACTTTGCCACATATTCTCTGGATGGCGAGACGCTGGAATAGGTTTCCAAGGTTCCAGGGCTCTGCCAGGTCATTAGGGAGGCTGGTTGGCTAGATTTTGGGCACATGTTGTCCAGAGGAGATTTGTGACAGTGTAACCATGGAAACTTTACTTTCTTTCTGCTGCTTCTTTGTGAAAATACCAAGCCACTGGTATTAGGAGGTGGGCAGTGGTTAGACCTGAATCCTGCCTAGGGTATCTGTATACTAGTACCTCTGGTAACAGTGGCAAACCCCTGCTCTGAAGTGGATAGCCTTGGAATTGAGTCCTCCTTACTGCTTGCAGGCTGCATGCCCTGGGCAGGCTATTTAACCTCTTTGGGTCTTGGCTTCCCTGTCCGTAACATGGCACCATCCAGTGTTGTTTAGCTCATTCTGAGGTTCGAATGAAATGGCGAGTGTAAAGGCATTGGATGTCGTGCCTGGTCCCTAACAGACGCACACCTGACTTTTTTTGAAAGGGGAGAAAACATGCATGCGTAAATTCCATAATACAAGTTGGAAAGAGAATCTCTAAGGGAAGCTTTAATGTCGTTTAGAAGTTCAAAGGCAAGAGAACATCTGGCTAAAATGGATGGTGGCAATTTGATTTTGTGAAGAAATAGTAGCCCTGAATTTTTGTTCTTCCTGTGTTCTGGGAATTGTTCTGAGCACCTTTCATTTTGATTATATTTGACTACAGACCTACATTCTGATTATATTTGACTACTGTCTTTTGTTAGGATATGTTATTTTTCAAACCCTCTCAACAATCTTCTGAAGTATTAATGTATACTTTCCTTGGTGTTTAGCGGGGAGAAGGCCTTGCCCAATATCACCCAGCATGTAAGTGGGGAAGAAAGAAATTGTGCACAGCTCCCTCTGGCCCCAGAGACCCTGTTGGAGGGTCACTTGGAAATGGACCTCAAGTCCTGGTGGATAATCAAAGCTGACAGGAAGATACTTCGCTGTTAGTAACCTACAAAACAATTCCCCTTCAGTGAAGAATGTCAATTGAAAGTAAGTTTTCGTTCTATGAGTCCAAAGCACCACAAATTAAAACGAAGCCGACCAAGAAGGGTGTGGGGTGGCAGGAGCCAGCTGGAATACCACAGGGTGCAAGAGGCTTTCTCAAATAACAGTCATGAGCTCAAGTTCCAGCCCTGCCACTACTGTAATACCTGTGAGTGACCTTGAACGAAGTGCCCAATCTCATTCAGCCTCAGTTTTAGCATTTTGAATATGGAAATAATAGTAGCACCCGCATTTTAGGGTCGTTGAGAGGATCCCTGGAGGTGATGTCGTGGAAATCTCCCAGCAGAGCCTCTTACACATCCTAAGTTCCCATGAAAGTGTCTCCATCATCATCATCATCATCATCATCAATGTGCTTGCTTGTTGGGATAGAAGGTCTTCATCGTCTCTGCTTGTCCTGGAAGCTGGAGCTGTCACATCAGCCTCCCCATGCAGGAACTTGCTGGTTGGCCATACAGCAGGTGGGCCGCTCCAAGCTGGACATTTTTCTGGAGCTTCTACCTCCCAGGGAAGCTTCCAAGTGAGAAGACAGTTGCTGGAGATAGAGGCCAAATCCTTCATGTCTACCAGGACTGAAGAAGGGCCACCCAAGGCATTTGTTAGTTATCTATCTGCTAATGGGGCTAATCAATGGCTGGAGGATGGAACGAGTGGGGTTTACTGCTCAGCAGCCAGAGGCATGCCAGACTTTCCAAGACAATGGTGCTGCGAGTGTATTATTTTTTCACAAATGGATATGGCATTTTACAAGTAGTTCTCTGTCACTTCTGAATGCAGAAAGAATATCTGTTTAATCCACATGCTCGTTTCAGAAGAGCTCTGACTCTACGAATTCTGCCACTCCTCTGTTCTGCTAGACTCTGGGCTATAAGGAACCATGGGGACAGGTCTCCTTAGAGGCCCCCAGGCTACCTCTTAGGACCACACTAACTCCCCAAGGTCACTTGGCTTTGGGGAACCAGACAGAAGACAATAAAATAGCAAGCATGGGTGATATGGTTTGGCTCTGGGTCCCCACCCAAATCTCACCTTGAATTGTGATAATCCCCATGTGTCAAGGGTGGGGCCAGGTGGAGATAATTGAATCATGGGGGTGGTTTCCCCATGGTAGTAAATAAGTCTCACGAGATCTGATGGTTTTATAAAAGGGTGTTCCATTGTGCAAGCTCTCTTGCCTGCCACCATGTAAGATGTGACTTTGCTTCTCCTTTCCTTCTGCTTCCCCAACCATGTGGAACTGTGAGCCCATTAAACCTCTTTCCTTTATAAATTACCCAGTCTTGGGTATGTCTTTATCAGCAATGTGAAAACAGATTAATACAATGGGAAAGTTGCAAACCCTAAGAAACCTTACAAAGCCTGCACTTCCTGCTTGAACAGGGCATAAAGTCTAAGAGCCCTGGGACCAGACCATTCTAATTTGTCCTTTGCACACAGTCAGCTATGAGGCAGCATCTCCCCTTCCCAACACTAGTTGAGGAGGCCATTTTAGAAGAAAATTACACAGATTCATTTCCTCTTTTACCTTGCAAGCTGCTTGAAGTCAGATGCGCTCTGACTTCTTTTAAGACACAGTGAACATTTAATACATTTTAAATGTAGACTGATCAAAAAGTCCCTGTGGAGACTCCATCCTGGAAGAGGAGAGTGCATTGATCAATTCTAATGGAAAAGCATGTGTTTGCTTAATATTAGGCCTTCATGGGAGTCTGGAAAAAATACAGCAGACAATGGTAAATGATACTATGTTTAGTGAAATAAGGTATCTTTAAGACATCTTGTGTTTTTGAAAATATTAATTAAAATATATCTAATATCTGCTTCAGCTTTAAGCCTCACCTGAAATGAAATTCAGATTATGTATTTATCCCTTCATTCTGATTCTTCTTATTAGGGAAGTTTCAAAAGCTTTGTCTTTGGAATCCGATAAGTCTGATTCAGATCTTAGCTCTGATATTTAAAAATCTGTATGACCTTAGAAAATTTGCTCAACTTCTTTGGGTATCAGTTTTCTTAAATTTTTTTTTTTTTTTTTTTTTTTGAGATGGAGTTTCACTCTTGTTACCCAGGCCAGAGTGCAATGGCACAATCTCGACTCACCGCAACCTCCGCCTCCTGGGTTCAGGCAATTCTCCTGCCTCAGCCTCCTGAGTAGCTGGGATTACAGGCACGTGCCATCATGCCCAGCTAATTTTTTTGTATTTTTAGTAGAGATGGGGTTTCACTGTGTTGACCAGGATGGTCTCGATCTCTTAACCTCGTGATCCACCCGCCTCGGCCTCCCAAAGTGCTGGGATTACAGGCGTGAGCCACTGCGCCTGGCCAAAATTTTTTTTTTTTAATTTAAAAGTCAAAATAGTAACAGAGAGCAAGGTTGTGGAGAAAAGAGAATGCTTACACACTGCTGGTGGGAATGTAAATTAGTTCAGCTATGTGAAAAGCAGCTTGACACATTCTCACAGAAAATCATAAACTGGAATTACCAGCCAACCCAGCAGTCCCATTATTGGGTACATACCCAAAGGAATATAAATCATTCTGCCCTAAAGACACATGTATGCGTATGTCCACTGCAGCAGTATTCACAATCGCAAAGATACGGAATCAACCTAAATGCCAGTCAATGGTAGACTGGATATGGAAAATATGCTACATACACACCATGGAATACTATGCAGGCATAAAAAAGAACAAGATCATATCCTTTGCAGCAACGTAGATGAAGCTGGAGGCCATTATCCTCAGTGAACTAATGCAAGAACAGAAAAACAAATGCCACATGCTCTCACTTGTAAGTGGGAGTTAAACATTGAGTGCACTTGGACCCAAAGAAGGGAACAACAGATACTGGGGCCTTCCTGAGGGTGGAGGATGGGAGGAGGGAGAGGAGCAGAAAAGATAATTATCAAGTATTGAACTTAATACCTGGGTGATGAAATAATCTATACACTAAATGCTCATGACACACAGTTTACCTACATAACAAGCATAAACATGTATCCCTGAATCTAAAACAAAAGTTTAAAAATAATAACTTTAAAAATCTCTTTTCTAATATAGGTCATTTAATGCTATAAAATTTCCTTACATATTACTTTGGCTGTATCTCATAGATTTTAATACCTTGTGTTTTCATTTTCCTTCAACTCAAAATACTTTTATTTCTTTTTTGATATCTTATTTGACCCATATTTTATTTAGAACTCTGTTATCATTTATTTTCTAAATATTTTGTGATTTTTTACATATAATTCTTTCTGTTAATGATCCCTGATTTTATTTCCCTGTGGTTAAAGAATATACTTTGTGTAACTTAAGTCCTTTAATAATTTTTGAGACTTGTTTTCTATCTTAGAATATGGTATATCTTGGTACGTGGTTCCACGTGCCCTTGAAAAGAATGTGTATTCTGTTCTTCTGAAATAGTGTGTGCTAAAAATATTAATCAGGTCAAGTAGATCTATACTGTTATTCAATTCTACCATGACCTACTGATTATAGCCCTACTTGTCCTATCAATTATTTAGAAAATATTAAAACCACTAACTATTGTTGTAGATTTGTCTCTTTCTCCCTGCAATTCTCAGCTTTCGTTTACTGTATTTTGAAGTTCTGTTATTAGGTGCATACATATTTAAGTGTGCTATGCTCGCCTGACAAACTGACTACTTTATCATCATTAAAAAATAGTTTAGAGGATTCAACAAAATCTCCACCGACTGTGTGTGCCTTAGGCAGCTAAGGACTCAGTGAAGAAAGTTCATTCATTTGTTCAACACACATTTACTGAGTCCTTGCAGTGTGCCAAATCATGGCTGAACATGACCTGATCAGTATCTGCAAAGAGTTGATACTCAAATGTTGGAACTTACAGTTTTGTGGTAATTAACACTGTCAAGTACAGCCTTCCACAGGTATGTTATTATTTGAGTTGGGTTAACGACCCCAGAGCAAAAGACATTCTCGCTTTCCTTCTGTTTTACCCTGCCTGATCTCACTAGACATGACCAAAACCTTCACCTGAACAAACAGGGACAACATTTCATTTTTGATGAGGTGATGTCTGGCTTTTAAAATTATCTCAGATAACTCGCTGGTCTGTGCCAGGAGACATTGCCACCATTTCTAAGAGAACTGTGTGAGCTCAGCCTGTGTCACCTGGAGAGTCCCCCCTCGACACCACATAGTCATCATGGAAGATGTTAGCCGTGGTACCCAGGGTGATAAGCGATGTTTTATTAGGCATTCTTCTCTTTTTCCTTGAGTGTGTTTTCTGCATGTGTGGAGTTTCTTTTAAGCTTCAGTACACAGTTCAGAGGGCAATACCATTAATTAAACCAACAAGGTAATGTAATGAAAGGTAGGAGCCTCCACAGTATACGAGATTTATCCCTGATTAACAGGGCGGCCCCCCTCACGCTGCAAAGCCTCGCTCTCTACCATCCAAGGATGATGCCTCGATTGTAATTAAAACTGGGGAAGGAATTTCACTCTTCTCCGCAAGTGGAAAATGAACAGTTTAAAAGCAGAGGACCAAACGAATCACTTAGAGAAGCCAAAGAGATATCCCGAAAAAGCCCCAAAGAGGCTTGACTTAAAATTAGCAGCTAAAAGATTTCCAGTGATATTTCATCAATCTCTGTTTAAGGGGGGGAAAAAAAACTTTAAGATTATTTTGACAAGATAGAGTTTTGACTGAGGTTGGGGGAAGCTAAAAGTGTTACTTTAAAATGTAATTATGTGAAACTTCAATTATCATCCTGCCTTTCAAAAGTCTCTCCATTCGGCAGGCAATTAGCAGACATGAAAGAGGGCGGGAGGTTTGTGCGTTGGACGATGTGATTTCTTCCCAGGGACAGATACACTCGGTGTAATTTGCTGTTTGCAATTTCCCCGGAAATGAGAGGTTGTGGGAGGTGGTAGTCCTTTGGGCTGGCAAAGGAACCTAGTCCTTTTCAGCTACTGTCTTTTCTTCCTGGCCACACCCATATTCATACCTGGGTGTCTACTTGTTTCTCGCTTTTCAGGGGGCCCGCAGGATTCTGAGGGATATTTGATATGTCACGCAGATTTAGATCCCGAAGCTCTTCTCCCCTGAGCATGCACTTGAGCTGAAAGAGCTGGCACAGCTGGCACAGCTCATGAGAATTCCCTCCTTCGTCCTCATACCTGGTGGGGCTGCGGAATTCTGGCCCCAGCCAACTGGACTGATCCCTGCTGAGAATTTGCAAGCGTCATTAGAGGCCTTTTATGCTGCCCTCTTTCTCTCCTGCTGTCTGTACACATTATACGGAATTAATGACTTCTGGCTGTCAATCAATGACACTGCTATTGAAATTCATGAGTTTAGATTCTGACATACGCACTAAGTGCTAAGCATGGATGAAAATGTAAAGCTTCAGCCATTAGCCGGTAAAGTTAATCTTCCTCCTAACAGCGTGCTTTTGTAGAATACATCTCTGCACTCTAGCAGAAACCACATTGTGCGCACAGATTCTTAACACAGCTCATTGTGTTGTTTAGTGTACCCATTTGGCAGATAAGAAAATGGAGGTCCAGATGGGTCCAGGTCAAGTGCCTTTCCCAGGGCTACCATCCTGGCCGGGGGTCTTAGCATCTCTCATGAGCTCCTAAGCAGCCTCCTCCAGCCACTTGTTCACTGTCTCCAAGCCACAGCCTGAGTGAGCCTTCTGGAATGCAAGTTTCTCTGTGTGATTCTGCTTCCGAATACCCCCTAGGTAGATCTCTGTGATTCTCAATTCCTTAAAAGGAGTGGCTTCTGAGGCACCTCCGTACCTGCCCCGGCCTCTTTCCCTCGCCCCATTTCTTGCTGTTGCCCTGTGTAGCCTGCCCTTCCGCCACACCCAAATCCTCAAGCCTTTCCCAGACTTCTCAAGGTTGTTCATGCAGTTTTGCCCTTGTTCCATGCTTTTCATGAAAAACAAAAACAAAAACAAAAACAAAACAAAACAAAACACTAATCCTTAAGTGTCACCTCTGGGAAGCTTCCAGACTCTGCCAGGGACTGTGCCTCTACTGTGTGCCCCCTTAGCACTCTGAAGTCACTTACCATGACACTCGGTAAATGTTTACTGAGCACCTGCTATGTCCCAGGCACTGTTGGGGGCCCTGGGATAAAGCAGTGAGCACACAGGCCAGTAGGGGAAGGACACAGTCACTAAATAAAACTATATGGCACTGGGGATGCTAAGGGAAATAAGCCAGCTAAGGACGAGAGTGAGAGTGGCCAGAGGGCTGGTTTTGATGGGGGCTCAGCCAAGACTTCTCGGAGAGAGTGGGAAGGACGTGAAGGATCGAGCCGTGGGATGTCAGGGGGCCAAGCATCTCAGCATCCAAGCAGAAGAAAGAGCATGTGCAGAGGCCGGTGAGGCTGCAGCCTGCTTGGTGTGCTTGAGGGATGCAGGAAGGCCCCTCCAGCTGGGGCCCAGCACGTCACCCAGGGCGTCAGTAAGAGATGACATCAGAGGGGCGGTTGGGCCAGAGCCTGCAGAGGGAGTGAGCCCTTGCAGCTGGCGAGCTGGGAGGCCGGAGGAGGCATGTCTGCGCAGGCCTGATACGATCTCACTCAGGACTTTAAAGGCTCGCTCCTCACTCCCCTCGTATTACTGTTGATTTAATCTCCTTTCTTCCTGCTGCGCCGTAAGCTCCGTGAAGGCAGGGGCTGCATCTGGTTTGATCACCATTGTATTCCCAAGGCTTCGCCCAGTGCCTGCCTTCTGAGGGTACCTAATGAATACATGTTCCATGACTCCCAGCAGAGCTAGTTTCCCGTTAGAATCCACAGCAGCTGACAGACAGCCGGGGTATTCATGTTCTGGGTAGCATGCCTGCCAACCCCAAAACAATCAGCTAAGTTTAGAGAAGCTCCACATCTAGGCCTGATACACATCATGCAGGGGGCACTCAAGTGTGTTGAGGGGGCCGTTCTTGTGGGGTGGGGGTGGATAACAGGTTTATTCTCTGCCCATCAGGCCCCTACTTGGCATTTGGGTTACGTCTGAATCACAGATGTGTCTGATGGCTGATCACAGCGTCGGCAAGATGAATATAGAACTCTCTCTCTCCCTCATCTGTCTGACCTTCTCACCCTCTCCTTCCCACGAAAACGGGCAGCCCCCATCCACTTGCAAACAAAATCAATGTCTTCTCTGAGTTATTTTATCCCCTTGGGATAGAACAACTCAGTCTCCATCACTACCGAACGTGCTCAGATGGTACCTGGTCTGGTCCTGGGGTAGCGGGTCTGTGTGCAGTTCTGTGTAGCGTGCATGCCTGTGGATTCTGTGAGTTTGTTTGATAGGACAACCTTTTGTCGGTGGAGTAATTTCAGTTTTCGTTGGCACCCTAGACAAAGCAGTCTTTCAACACACCCGCAGCATGTAAGCAGCCAGGACTTTTTCAATGAGATTGCAGGAAATTTGCCAAGTCGTTTGGGGCCTGTAAATTAGGCCTTGTTTAAAAATTTAGATAAAGCCCAATGTGAGAGAGAAATGCTTTCATAACATTAAATGTGAATTACACTGAAAACCCCTTTCAAGTTAAATGGAACTGTTCTCTGGAAGCACAGAGACATGAAATGCTTCAAATGTCAAAAGAGTTTTCATTTATTGTCCCAAGTAAAAGCGAAGGCATTTTATGTGGTTTAATAGTTCAGATGCACATGTAAATTGAATTCATCTGTGGAATGCCGGGCCGGTTACGGAATCTATTTTCACAAACCTGACTGATTTCATTTCATCTTTGCAGTAACCTTACAAGGGGTGGATCCTGCCATCCCTGTTTCAAAGATGAGGAATCACCTCGCAGAAAGCTGAACGGACGGAGATGTTCATGTGGGCAGCAGTCTTGCCACCAACACCTCATGCTTCCATCATTAACCCTTAACACAGCCGGAAGCATGAGCACATCTTTCACTTTTTTTTTTTTTTTTTTTTTTTTTGAGATGGAGTCTTGCTCTGTCCCCCAGGCTGGAGTGCAGGGGTGTGATCTTGGCTCACTGCAACCTCCGCCTCCCAGGTTCAAGCGATTCTCCTGCCTCAGGCTCCCGAGTAGCTGGGACTCTAGGCACATGCCACCATGCCCAGCTAATTTTTGTGTTTTGAGTATCGATGGGGTTTCACCATGTTGGCCAGGCTGGTCTTGAACTCCTGACCTCAGGCGAATACACCCGTTTCAGCCTGCCAGAGTGCTGGGATTACAGGTGTGAGCCACTGCGCCCAGCTTCACATTCATTCTTAAAGAGATCAATTCTTGTATGGCGGCAGCGAGAGGATGGGGTGTGTTGTGGGTAACCAGCGGTCCCCAAGAAAGGTGTTGGGGTTGGCACGTGTGTATTTGTTAGTGCCTGATGTTGTAAGAAACAGGTTTTTCTTTCTCCAGGAGCCTTTTGTGAACATCAGTTTGCCTTATACGTCGCTATATTCCAGCAGCAGCTGCCTTCTCTGTAGGCCGTTCCCTTTGCTGTTCTAAGTTACTTAGGAGGTGATTGGTTGCAAGGAAAAGAAAGCCACGTTAGACTGGTTGAAACGGTCAGGGATGCTCATGATGGAAAACCTCACAGGCTGTGAACGCCCCCAGTGCGGCCAGTGCAGCAGCTCAGGCGAGGGGCCACGCCCTGCCTCATCTTTTCTCCCTCTGGTTTCCTGTGTCCTCCGCAGTCTCTCCCTTCTGGTCCAAAGACGGCTGCCGTGGCTCCAGGGCACCTTCCCTCCTTGTTCACATCCACTAGGTAGGAACTCACCCTGTCTAATCTTTGGGAAGAAAAGTACCGGACTTAGTGCCGAAGGGATCAGTTGGGCTGCACGCCCACCTCTGACCCAGGCACTGAAGCAGGGTGTGGGGTGGAGTTGGGGTGGTGCCAGGGCCGGAGTATTAAGCTGGGTTCTACCCTTCACGAAGACCTAAGGAAGCCTCACGCCCTGGAGCATGCTGGTGGATGTCGACCCTTGGGTTCTCTGAGAAGCAAATATACCCCCACCTATCCCCCTGCCAGATGTACCATTCGCCAGTTCCCATGGTGTAGAGAAATGTTCCGTTAGGGTTGATTTTCCTCTACCAATGCTGTGTCACTGAACATGGCATCGGGAACAGAAACGTGATTGGCTCTCGGGATGGTCCCCACTGTGACTGTTCCTAAAGTCTGTGGGATCTGTAGAGGGAATCATGGTTCCTCCAACGAAACTCGGAGGAGGGGAGAAGAATAAATGCAGGCCTGCTAAATTGAGCTTCCCCAGGGATGCCCCAGCTTGGTCCCGACGCTGCAGGTACCCTGTCTTCACGGTCAGGCTTTAAGCCAACCGCTGGCAGGTGTTTCCTGTCGCTTCTGTGAACGTGTGGATGGTGGAGAGAGCTTAACTCTTGAACCGTTGTTCAGGCTGGGACCACTAGGCAAATCCTTAACCTCTGTATACTCAACTATACAGATGGCCAGGTGAGGTGGCTCAGGCCTGTAATCCCAGCACTTTGGGAGGCCAAGGTAGGAGGATCACTTGAGCCTAGGCATTGAGACCAGCCTGGGCAATATCGCGAGACCTCATCTCTATGTTAATTTATTTTAAAACATTATTTTTAAAAAAGACTGTAGTAATGACCTCTCCGCCAAGGGCCATTGTGGGGATTAAATGAGGTGCTGCATGCTTTGTAAGCCGTAAGATGCCATGTGTAGATAAATGTACCACATGTCCATTATTCCTCTCTAATGATTCCCCTACCCCAAGTGGACCACAATTCAACAAGGTACCCTAGCAGAGAAGTCAGGAGCTCTGAAAGAGACAAGCCTTAGTTCAGACTTCAGGTCTGCTGCTTTTGAGCTGTGTGACTGTGGGGAAGACACTTAACCTCTCTGAAGTTTTATTTTCTCATCAATAAAATGGGGGATAATAATGCCTTATTTTGAAGGGTTGTTACAAAGATTGACATAGGATCGTCAATCAGGGCATAATAAAGGTAAAAATCAATATTTTTAAACATAATTTTATAACTAGTATACATTGATTATCCCTTCATCCAAATGTATTGATCTTCTAGCAGTAGCCCCCCAGTTTTGCTTTGGGGATCCATTTTTCTCTGACTCTTAGGCTAAGAAGTTCATAGAACATCCCCTTACCCTGCTGCCTCATCCCATGTTCACAGTTATTAGTTCAGAGATGGGTCCATCAATATCCAATCAGAGTGAATCCAAGTGCTGCTATGGAAAGCTATGAGGAAGTGACCCCCTCTGCACTGGGACCTAAGAGATTCAAAGGGTGGAGCTGCTGCAGCCATCTTGGCATCCTGAGGTAGGGAGCGCCAAATATGAGCCAAGAAATGATGAAGGCTAGAATAATTTGAGCCTGGATCAAGCCCCCATCCTTGGACATTTCAGTTACTTACAGCCATATGGTTTTTTTTTTGAAGCTAGGTTGGGCTGGGAATTACCATCAATCACAACCAAAATCCTATTTGATACATGACACCTGGAGAAACTGTGGCACAGGTGGAAAGAGTGGCATAGAGGTGCAGACCAGACCCTCCAGCCCCTGATCCTGCCTCCTCTTGCCCCAGGGTTCTGCTGCTGCCTTGGAAGGATCACACTCAGGCCTCCAGCTGGTGGCCCCGCCGTGGGATGGCGGAGATGTGACTCCAGACCGTGCACATCACAACTCCCTGCGTCATACTGCGTGCTGGAGAGAGGGCGGGAGCACGTGGGCCTGCGTCCTTGGGCTGCTGGGATTTTTCCCAGGGAATGAGGTGGCGAACGTCCCCAGGGAGCCACTCCCTTTGTGTTGTCGAGGAAGCTCTCAGGTGAAATGTACCTTTTGGGGGTTGTGTGTCTCAGGTTCTGTGTTGTTTTTATACTAGAAGAAAGCAAAAGCAGTGAGAGAGCTCTGGGGTCTGCTCTCTTAATATCACACAACAAATTCTGGCAAGCGCTCCCCTCCCCCCACCGCAGTTTTGAATAAATGTTATTTTGATTGGATGTAGAAGTTTGGAGAAGACAAAATGACACATTTTCACACTTCCCTGTCAAACCAACGCATGATTGCCAAACTGCTAAGTTCTTAAAAAGCAGGAAAGGGAACAGCTTGTGTGAAATACCTTCATTGCAATTTCAGGTTTCTGGGGGGTTCTGCTGTAATTCTCATGTTCCCCCTTATCATGTACAGGTGTCCCTCACTTACTGGAGCTGAGGCTTTCTGGGGTGAGGACAGGGTTGGAGCCTCAGGGGAGTGCTTAAAATAATTTTATCAGTCAAAACATGTTTTGAATGCATTGAAGGTCCTTGTTTTTATTTTAAAGCAAACTTTGTACGAAGCATAACATCTCTTTGGTGGTTGGTTTTTAAAGGAATTCAATAGGAATCCTTTTGTATAGAGAAGAATCCTTCTACTGGGGAAAGAATTACCTGCTGTCAACATGTCAACATCAGAAAACGCTTCTATGGTAAAAGTTAGATTAGTGACATATAAATAATGAAGAATTGTCTGTGGTGAGAAGAATAAGTGCCCTGAAGATTTATGATGGAAGTTCTAGACTTTTCTGAGAATGTTAAGCGCCCAGCAAGAGAATCCTTCCTTTTGGGCTGTCTTTTTTTTTTTTTTGGTGATTCACTCATCTGAATTCTACTCATCTTCCTGCTCACCCGGAGGCTACAGGTAATCATCGCCTCACTTCCAAATGAACTTGCACTGTTCTCAGCGAGGACTATCAAAGGAAGCCGAGCCCGCAGGTGTAAACCTGGCTGAAGTCCGCTTGTTTGACTTCATCCGGCCAGCACCCTCTGCAGCCCTGACCTTGGCCGCCTCTGTGGATGTCCTTTTTCCACGCCAAGGTGGTAGACTTCCAGGTGTGGACTGTGGCTCGACCTGAATCCATTTGTCACCAGTACCGGATTGGAAGAGTCACTGTAGACACTCTTTCTCCTGTTTGGGAGAAAGGACAATATGCACTTGATTTTTTTTTTTCTTTGAGACAGAATATCGCTCTGTCGCCCAGGCTGGAGTGCAGTGGTGCAATTTCAGCTCACTGCAGCTTCTGCCTCCAGATTCAAGCAATTCCCTCAGCCTCCTGAGTTTCTGGGATTACAGGTGCCTGCCATCATGCCTGGCTAATTTTTGTATTTTTAGTAGAGACAGGGTTTCACCGTGTTGGCCAGGCTGGTCTCGAACTCTAGACCTCAAGTGATCCGCCTGTCTGGGCCTCCCAAAGTGCTGAAATTATAGGTGTGACCCACCGCGCCTGGCCAAAATGCACTTAATATTGTCAGATCTTCTGGTTATTAGAGACTGGTAGGCTCAAGTCCCCAAAACTTTTTATGGCAGATGGAACTATGTTAGGGATCTTGAGATGTGGGCTCAGTGGAATCACAAGAGTTCTTGTAAGAGGGCAGGAGGAGGGTCCAAATCAGAGAAGGCGGTGTGGCAACAGAAGCTGAGGTTACAGAGATGCCGCTGCTGGAAAGTACCTTGAGCCAAGAAATGTGGGCGCCTCTAGAAGCTGGAAAAGGCAAGGAACTGGATTCTCCCCTAGAGCTTCCAGAAGGAACGCAGCCCTGTCTGCCTCTTGATTCAGCCCCCAAGACCCACTTTCCAACTTCTGACCTCCAGCACTGTCAGATAATGAATGTGTGTTCCTCGAAGCCACCACGTTTGTGATTTGTTGCAGCAACAATAGGAAACTTACACAGTCATTCACTCCACAGAGTGTTAGACTGACGCACAGTCCTTGACCCCCAGACTCACAGAACGTTATTCATCCTCTCTTTGAGGATCCAGAAGATATTGAGGATCTTTCTGTGCCTTGGGGACATGATTATGAAAATAAGTTCCCATTACATTGATTAAGAGAGAGCTTGGCTGGACACCTGGTAGAGCCAGTCAGCACTTACTATTTTTTTAAGAAGACTGACATTTTGGAGTGGGATGAAAAATGCCACCATTGCCTACACTAGAACCTGACAAAATGGGGTTGCTTTGGTGCCCTGGTGCCCACCTGAGTTTCTCTCTGAGGGTCTCAATAGCAGGGCCCAATAATTGCAGAGAGCCTGAGATCGTGTTAAACACAGATACAGGGTGTGCAGAGAGGGACCCCTTCTTTTCCCTCTCTTTGCCTGCCTCGTTCCTATTATTTTCACAAGGAGTTACGTGTGTGTATCTATAAGGCAATGGATGCCATTTATTGTAAATTAACCAGTGCACAAAATACCACATTCACACCGTACCGACACTTGAACACTTCCTTCCCCATGAACCCCGTCCCCACCGGTATGTATCACATGCCTCCCAACTCCATTTTTATCAACCCTGGCTGGTAAAAGCTGAACGATCAGTAAGGATTTTTCTCTTTTGTCTTAAAAGATTTTCATTTCATAAAGGTACACGGAGAATTTGTCTTCAAAAATGGATTATACATTAGCAGGAGGTTGTGTAAATATCCAGTTACTTATACATGTCTAGCTGCATCTAGAAGCCTGCTGCATCGCCAGTAAGGCCCATCATTGCTTCTAATTTCTGATCTTTTAAGAGAATAACAATAGACAGCCTGGAGTAGCTCAGCTCTTGTCAGCTACGGGGAGCTCTCGCCCACGTTCTGTGGATCTGGACAGCTCAGCTCCTTCCCCCACCCCTTCAGTAACATCCTGTTTATGTGGCCCAGGACAGGCTGGCTTTGTTAATTGAGTTGCCTTTTGGAAGCTAAGGGTAGGCTTTGGAGAGGCTCCTGAGGGTCAGAAGGTGCTGACCAGCAGAGAAGTTTCCCGGGGCAGGAATGCACAGAATGCCCAGTCCATTTTTCTTCTGCAACCAGGGAACACCTCTTCCTTAGCAGGAATCTGCTCAGGGGTGGGTGGGTTTGCACATTTGCCCTTGGTTATTACGTGCACGTAAAAAATGTCTTGGAGGCAAACGGCTCAGGATTTGGGCTGCTGGTGTGACTGCATAAAGTTCAGCTTTGCCTTCTACCAGCTGAATACACCCGGACAGGTTCCCAAACCACAAATGTCTTTTTCCCCATCTGTAAAATGATGGGGGGAAGGGAATGGTACCCGCCCCCCAGGTGTTGCAGAAGGGCATAAGGGAGTTAGGTTGAATGCCAAGTTGTTTGCACTGGTGCAGACTAAGCGTTCAGTGAACAGGAGCTTTTCTTTGTTGATTGGATGAGGCGGTGGCATTGGTTAAGGACGTGCACAGTTCTGAAATGCGGACGTCCACGCTGCTGTGCCCTAGCACTGGGCATTGCTGTGCTCATCCTTGATCTGCTCTAAGTGTCCTGTTTGGGGTAGGGAACTGTCCTTTGTACTGGCATGAGGGTTTATGAGCATCCCTGGTCTCCACCCACTGGATGTCACTGGCACCATCCCCCGATGTGACACCCAAACGTGTCTCCGGACATTGCCGAATCGACAGTGCACAGGACAGTCCCTTCATACACGGCGAGGTCCCTGTCCAGGACCTGGGTCAGTGCTGGGTGCCTCGCCCGCTCTAAGTCCAGACTGGCGTCTGCTATTCTACCTGTACACTAACGTGATTACAACTGCTGCCACTATTACCAACGATGAGGTCTCTTGGGCCAACCCGAGCCATTCTTTCCCTCTGCCACGTTCTCTCAGGGCATCACTGGAGATGCAGCACCTGTACTTAAGAGGGTTACATGCTTCAGGTGCAGCGATCTGGGGGTTGTAGCTGATCAGAAATACCTAGACCAGTGGTTCTCAACTGGGGCAATCTGGCTACATCTGGTGCTACTGACAGCCGGTGAGTGGACGCCAGGGAGGTTTGTAAACACCTGAGACAGTGTACATGCCAGCCCCCTACCCAGCATGGCAGTAGTGCCAGGGTTCAGAAATCCTGACCTCCATGATATCGCTCATGACACATTGGTTCTAAATGCATGAACTAGTTTTACTCCACTGGTGGTAATCTGTTTACATCTAGGTCTGGGGAACATGAAAAATCGTGGTTGTTGAGTAACGGATGGAAGACAAATACACTCTGCTCCCCTCCTCCACCCTTCAACGAAAACCTCAATGAAACAATTCCAGCTGAAATCGGGGAGGACTGGGAACAGAATTGAAGAGAGGGTGTCCGTGGAGCCCAGGCCTGGGGACCAGAACAAGTGGGTTTGGTTCCTTCCCTTAACACTTATGAGATGGGGTGATTTGGGGCAAGGCACATCTGGGCTTCAGTTTCCACATCTGTCAAGTGAGGGGGCAGGGCTAGATGTCAGTTGCCATTCAGCTCTGAAATTCCTAACTGTAACTTTGAAATCAAACTCCGTGGACCCCCTTTCTAGGTGCTGGTAGAGAAATAACTTGGATTCTCGGACCTCCAGGTGGAGAGAGTGTTGTCTGATCCCCAGCTCAGAGAAAGGGGAAACAGACAGACATAGCTTGAGCACTTTGGATGGAGGGGTCTTTGTGTTCACTGGGCACTGCTGGTTCTCCTATGTCCCTTAAACCTGTGTTAATTAGCTGGGCACTGTGGTTCATGCCTGTAATCCCAGCACTTTGGGAGGCCGAGGCGGGTGGATCATCTGAGGTCAGGAGTTCAAGATCAGTCTGGCCAACACGGTGAAACCCTGTCTCTACTAAAAATACAAAATTAGCCAGGCATGGTGGCACATGCCTGTGAAACCAGCTGCTCAGGAGACTGAGGTGGGAGAATGGCTTGAACTGGGGAGGTGGAGGTTGCCGTGAGTCGAGATTGCACCATTGGCAACAAGAGCAAAACTTCATCTCAAAAAACAATAAAAAACCTGTGTCAATTATGAGAATAACAGCAGCCGCTGACCCAGAACAGTCACTGGCCCCGGCACTGCTCTGGACACATCTCACCTGTGTGGCATCATTTGATTCACCCTTCAGTCTCTTGAGATAGGGACCATCATTTCCTCCACCTAACAGGGAAACTGAGGCAGCCTGCTGCATGAGGCCACAAAAGAAGTGAGAGGCGCTCACTCCAGGTTTTGAGGAGGTGAGTCCGTTCCCCAGCGGGTCTCAGCCCCTGCCTTACCGCTAATCGTGAACAAGGAAAATCCAAAGAGCATCGTAATTTGATTTTTGGATGAAGCTAATTTGTGACATACCGCCCTTTTTGGGAGGGGAGAAATAAGCCCAAAGGGAATCTAAAGAGGAAATAACCAAAGCGATTCTACCCTCCTGCTTCAAATGCAATCTGGTGTGTTGGCGGGGAAATTCGACCTGAAGTTCAAACATTTCACAGGCAAAGGAAACCTTGAGAGCTCTCATTTCCAAGGAGACCTCTGGAGGCTGGACATGGTTACCCGGGAATCTGAGCTGACATTTTATGCAGGCTTCCCAGAGAGCCCAGGGCCTCTCTTCTGACTTTCTTGTTCCTGCGGTCATCCATTGCATACTTTCTCTCTGTGTGTGTCATGATCTCCCTTCATACCCTGGGCGTGTAATGGGAGGTGTGCAGTGAAAATGGAGCTGGAAAAATGCATGCAGCCGCTCATCAGAAAGTGTAAGGACTGATGTAAATGGCAGTGATGGGCAGAGTCATGCTGTTGACATCGTGGTATTCAAACGAATACAGTCATATTTTTATTCACTTAACAGAGAGCCTCCAAGATGCCAGGCCCTGAGCTGACTTCTTTGCTTATATAACCTCATTTCAGTGCCACAGCAATCCCAGGGGACAGGTAGGATTATCATCCCCATTTCACAGATGAGGAAAACTGAGGCGGCCAGGCGTGGTGGCTCATGCCTGTAATTCCAGCATTTTGGGAGGCCTGAGGTCAGAAGTTTGAGACCAGCCTGGCCAACATGGTGAAACCCTATCTCTACTGAAAATCAAAAATTAGCTGGATGTGGTGGCACATGCCTGTCTGTAATCTCAGCTACTCAGGAGGCTGAGGCAAGAGAACGGCTTGAACACGGGAGGCAGAGGTTGCAGTGAGCTGAGATTGTGCCACTGCACTCTAGCCGGGCGTAAGAGCAAGACTCCATCTCAAACAACCAACCAACCCCAAAAATAACTGAGGTTGTGTTAAGACACGGCTGTTGTGTTGAGAACTATAAGGGGAACATCCCGCCCGCAGTGGGAAATGACTCTGTATGTTTGTGCAGGCAGCAGGGAGATGGGCCTCTCTGAAGGATGGGGTTCGGTGTACCCCTGAAACGGGTCTTGCAAACTTCCACTTCTCCATCTTTGCTGCCGCTCTCCCAATCTAGGCTGCTATCATGTGTCTCCCGGACAGACAGCAGCACCTCCCCTCTGGTCCCCTGCCTCTTGCCTTCCACACTCTGTGGTCCCCCGTCCCATCCAGTTCCATCCAGCTCATCCTCAGCCGGCAGCCCATCTTTATTTTATTTTATTTTTTTAATTGTACTTTAGGTTCTGGGGTACATGTGCAGATCGTGCAGGATTGTTGCATAGGTGCGTACATGGCGAGGGGGTTTGCTGCCTCCAGCCCCCTATCACCTATATCTGGCATTTCTCCCCCTGTTATCCCTCCCCAACCTCTCCAACCCCTGCTGTCCCTCCCTTAGCCACTCCCCATCAGACCCCAGCGTGTGATGCTCCCCTCCCTGTGTCCATGTGTTATTGTTCAACACCCACTTATGAGTGAGAACATGCGGTGTTTGGTTTTCTGTTCTTGTGTCAGTTTGCTGAGAATGATGGTTTCCAGATTCATCCATGCTCCTACAAAGAACATGAACTCATCGTTTTTTATGGCTGCATAGTATTCCATGGTGTATATGTGCCACATTTTCTTTGTCCAGTCTATCACTGATGGGCATTTGGGTTGGTTCCAGGTCTTTGCTATTGTAAACAGTGCTGCAATGAACATACGTGTGCATGTGTCTTTATAATAGAATGATTTCTAATCCTTTGGGTATATTACCCAGTAATGGGATTGCTGGGTCAAATGGAATTTCTATTTCTGGATCCTTGAGGAATTGCCACACTGCCTTCCACAACGGTTGAACTAATTTACACCCATCTTTTAAATGACTGGCCTGCACTTGTTACTTCTCAGCTCAACACCCTTCAGTGGCTCCCTATTGTCCTCCAGCCCTTCCTCAGTTTACCTCTCTGGCATCACCTAGGATAGATTTGTAGCTTCCACTGTGCACGATGGGCTCCAGCCATCCTGAAGTTGCCTCAGTGCCTGAAACACATCTCTTATGCCTTTGCTTCTGGGCTCCCTTGGTGTGGCTCCACCTGCCTGGAAGGCTGGACAGACACCCTTCCAAATCCATGGACCCCCAAAGGCTGTCGCACTCGGTCAGGGCCCTGGGCCCAAGAGAGTCCAGCAGACAGAAACTGGAGTGAGAGGAGGAGACCTGCCCTTTGGGCCTCTTTTTTAAACCTTGAACACGGCAAGGAAACCTGTCAATATCCCCATTGAGAGTCTCCAGCACTCCCCAAGCTGGAAATGAATTGACCAGCTGTAAAAATGTGATGCAGCATACAGACCAGCATAATGGTTTTCGGAGACATTAAAAATTCATGTTGAACATCAACACTTTTAGTGGTCAAATGTCCCCTGTGGAGCTGAATGGCTGGAAATAGTCCCCATAGGGCACATTGGGGGCCATGGCCATCAGCCTGTTTGAGACAGTATAAATGCCCAGTGGAGTAGAGGCCATTTGTAGGGTGAGCTGGGCTTAGAAGGTTCATGGGAGAGGCTTCGCGGCTTCCTGCCCTTCTCAGTCCTCTGACCTTTGTTCTCACAAGCTGTTTGTAAATTTCAGCAGCTTTTTTTTTTTTTTTTTAAACAATCTCTACTGTCTCTCCTGTCCTAATTCCATAGACTTGTAGATGGACGGCAGTCGACCAATCTTTGTGGCTACTGGACACTCAGACCCATCTGTTTTGATTTTTTTTAGTCATCCAGGCCATGGAGGTGAGAGGCACGCCCCCGGTGGCTGTCAGCTGCTGCCTTCAGGGTGCCTCGTCTCCATCCAGCAGCCTTGAACCTCACTGACTCCCAGGATTTGCAATCCCTACTTTCCCATCCCTATGAAGTCAGAGAGGGCGGTGTGCAGCCACCGTCAAAGACCTCTTCCTGTGGCGTGGCGGTGGCTCAGCCAGCGCTAGGTGGACGTGGAAAGGGAGGACCGTGGGCACAGCTTGGAATCTGGAAATCCACGAAAGGTTGTTGGAGAAATGCTCAGGGTTTGCTGGGTCTGAAACAGCAATGTGTTTGAAAACCCAATCTGCTGCTCAACCAAGTTGAAAAATATCCCTATATATTTTAGATAATAAAGCTCAAAGTTATTCACTATATTAAACGCTGCTTAATAAAATCATGGCCTAATGAGCTGCCTAATTTGTGTTTGCCAGGCTTCAACTGTCTGGGACCTGCTGGGATACGCCCTGATACTATTGATTCCATAGCAGGTGGAATAAGCCTCCATTCTGTTACCATGGAGGGGGCGAGAAGTTGAATTTTCATCATTCCACAAAGGGCCTCTGACATGCTCCTGTCTTTTTCAGCTTGCGCAGGGTCCAGGGCAGCCTGTTTTCCCAGGGCAGTGGATATTCAGGTCCCCAGTTGTAGCCGTTAGCAGGGGACAGGCATTGGAGAGATTTATAATACGTACTTGGTTTCTATCCTGGGTTTCCAGTGTCGCCTCCCTAGGTGCTCAGTAACTTCTTGTCTCGGTTCTTTCCAGAAGTACTCATCCAGCACTCTGCAGGGTCCTTAGAAAGAACCCAGAGAGCTGCAACTTGGTCGGGATCCCACCCTTTCCTTGCAAAGCACAGTCCAAACTAGAAGGTTGCCACCTGTGCTCTGACTGCTCCTCCCTGGCAGTTAGCCTGCCCCTGGGCCTTTGCACGTGCCATCTGCTTTGCCTGTATGACTCTGCCTTCACTCTCCATCCCCTCACCTCTGACCGCTTTACCAGATTAACTCCTCTTCTTGCTTTAGGTCAACACCTCTCTGCTTGGAAAGGCTTCCTGACCTTCCACATCCCTGATTAGAGTCTCTTCCGCATCTCCCAGCACATCCCTGTCCATCTTTTGGCTCTGCTTTTCTTTGAGCTGGCTGTATTCTTGGGCAGGCCCTCTCTTTAGTGACAAAATGACTGCTGGTAATCATGAACTCATATCCCCAGATGAACCACAGGGCCTCATTCCCAGCAGTCCCAGCGGAAGTCCTGGGTCATTCATTTGCAGAACATTGAAGCAATTCCACGGTGAATCTGATTGGTCAGGTTGGGTCATCGAGCTAAGAAGTAGAGTCAGCCTCTCTCAAACCATATGATTTTATCGCAGCGATGGGAACACCAGGATCAGGGAGGTAGGGATACCAGGATCGGGAGGAATATTTTGATTTTTGTTATCGAAATAAGGAGGTAGACTGGCCAGGCAAAAGCCTCAGATGATCAGTTTATTTCCCATGGTCCAAATGACACCTAGGTGAGTTTCATGAGATATCCCTGTATCCAGTTGGTCTAGATTTGGCTCAGGATGACAGAATATAAAAAAGAACAGTAGTCTAAGTAAAATGGCAGTTTCTTATTCTTCACCTAAAAGCCAGTAGCAGGCTGTGCAGGATTGCTGTGAGGCTTGGCTCCACAAGCCCTCAAGCGCACGGTGACTCCCATCTCCCCACTGGACCGTGCCTGCAGTGTGGCCTGAATCTCCGTGCTCCAAGGTGGTGCTCCAGCTCTCACCACCTCACCCCAAAAACAAGATGGAAGAGGCTAGAAGAAGGAGCCAGGGAAAGTATACCAACTAAAATTTAAAGAGGGTTTCTGGAACACAATACCCTGTTCAGTCTGTTGACTAGAAAACTTGGTCACATATCAACCTTCATTACAAGAAAGGCAAGGGGTGGCCATGAGCCACTGGAAGGTGCCACTATACTTGGACATGACACCGAAAGCACAACCCATGACAAAAACATTGATTACATTGGACTTTATCAAAATTAAAACCTTTTTCTCCGCAAGAGACACTGACAAGAGAATAAAGCAGCAAGTTACAAACTGGGGAGTGATATTCGCAAGTCACATACATGGCATAGGCTGTGTATCCAGAATATATAAAGAATTCTGAAACTCAAACATGGGCAAAAGACCTGAACTAAAGAGGATACTTTGCAGAAGAGGATATGTGGATGGCAAAGAAGCCCATGGAAAGATACCCAACATCATCAGCTATGAGGAAAATGCACATTAAAACCACAGCGAGATGCCAACGCCCATCAAGTTAACATCGCATGTGCTCACTCATGTGGAATCTTTAAAAAGCTGATCTCCAGCTACTTGGGAGGCTGAGGTAGGAGAATTGCTTGAACCCAGAAGGCAGAGGTTGCAGTGAGCCAAGATCACTCCATTGCACTCCAGCCTGGGTAACAAGAGTGAAACTCCATCTCAAACAAACAAACAAAAAAGCTGATCGTATAGAAGTAAAAAGTGGAACAAGGATACCGGAGGCTGGGAGGGGTTGGGGAAAGAAATAGATAGAGAGAGATTTGTTAAAGGATACGGTAAATAGGAGGAATAAATTCTAGTGTTCTGTGCCACTGCAGGATGACTATAATTTACAATAATACATGATACAGTTTCAAATAGCTAGAAGGAAGACGTTGAATGTTCCCAACACAAAGAAATGATACTTGTTTGAGATAATAGATATACTAATTACTCTGATCTGATACATCATATATATAAATATATCACTATACCCCCTGAAAAAGAATAATTATAATCAGTTTAAAAAATAAAAATATGAGGGTTTAAAAAATGGCCAGAATGAAAAAGACAATACCAAGTGCTGACGAGGACACAGAGCTACTGGATCTTTTATAGGAACGTAAAATGGTACTGCCATTCTGAAAAAGATTTGTCACCATCTTATAAAGCAAAACATCTATCCACGATGTGACTCAGCAGCCATACTCCTGGGTACCTATCCTAGAGACATAAACCTGTATTTCATACAACAGCCTGTATAGTGTGAATGTTTTTAGCAGCTCTGTGCACAATAGCCCCAAACTGGAAACAACCCAACGTTCTTCAGCAAACAAACAGATAAAATGTGGTACATCCAGACAATGAACTGTTACACGACAATAAAAAGGAATAGATCTTTTTTAACTTTTATTTTAGGTTTGGAGGAACATGCGAAGGTTTGACATATAGGGAAACTGGTGTCATAAGCCAGGGAGGTTTGCCTTACAGATTATTTCATCACCTTAGTATTAAGCCCAATACCCAAGAGTTATCTTTTCTGCTCTCCCTCCTCCCACCCTCCACCTTCAAGTAGACCCCATTGTCTGTTGTTCCCTTCTTTGTGTCCATGTGTTCTCATCATTTAGCTCAGACTTGTAAGTGAGAACGTGTGGTATTTGGTTTTCTGTTCCCACATTAGTTTGTTAAGGATAACGGCCTCTGGTTCTATCTATGTTCCTGTGAGAGACGTGATTTCATTTTCCATGGCTGCATAGTATTCCATGGTGTATATGTACCATATTTTCTTTATCCAGTCTGTCAGTGATGGACATTTAGTTTGATTCCATGTCTTTGCTGCAATGAACATTTGTGTCTATATGTCTTTATGGTAGAATGATTTATATTTCTCTGGGTATATACCTAGTAATGGGATTGCTAGGTTAAATGGTAGTTCTACTTTTAGCTCTCTCAGGAATTGACATACTGCTTCCCACAGTGGTTGAACTAATTTCTACTCCCAAGAACAATGTATAAGTGTTCCCTTTTCTCTGCAACCTCACCATTATCTGTTATTTTTTTTACTGTTTAATAAATAATAGCCATTCTGACTGGTATGAGATGGCATCTCTCTGTGATTTTGATTTGCATTTCTCTAATGCTTAGTGATATTAATCTTTTTCTTTACTTATATGCTTGGTGGCCACATGTATGTCCTCTTTTGAAAAGTGTCTATTCATGTCCTTTGCCCACTTTTTAATAGAGTTATCTGTTTTTCTCTTGTAAATTTAAGTTCCTTATAGATGCTGGACATGAGACTTTTATCAGATGCATAGTTTGCAAGTATTTTCTCCCATTCTATAGGTTGTCTGTTTACCCAGTTGATAGTTTCTTTTGCTGTGCAGAAGCTCTTTAATGAAATCCCATTTGTCCATTTTTGCCTTTGTTGCAATTGTTTTTGGTGTCTTTGTCATGACATCTTTGCCTGTTCTTTTGTCTAAAATGGTATTGCCTAAGTTGTCTTCGAGGATTTTTATAGTTTTGGATTTTAAGCTTAAGTCTTTAATTCTCTCTCCACACCCATGTTACCCGATACTCATGACTTGGCAGAGAAAGATCAAGTCCAGAATTTATTGGTTACAACAATTGGCTGACATTTTACTTACATCTTAAGCCCTAGGTATTTTTCTTGGCTCATTTTAAAGCTTAGAAAAGCCATTCCACTACTTAAATATGGAAGAGTAACATATTTTAATAATCCTACTTCAGAGCATAGTTTTTCCCATTGCATAAAATTAATTTAATTTGTGTATATGGTGTAAGGAAGGGGTCCAATTTCAATCTTCCGCCTATGGCTAGTCAGTTATCCCAGCACCATTTATTGAATAGGACATCTTTTCCCCATTGCTTTTGTTAGCTTTGTTGAAGATCAGGTGGTCTTGGGTATGCAGCCTTATTTCTGGGCTCTGTATTCTGTTTCATTGGTCTATGTGTCTGTTTTTGTACCAGTGCCATGCTGTTTTGGTTACTGTAGCCCCGGAGTATAGTTTGAAGTCAGGTAACATGGTGCTTCCAGCTTTGTTCTTTTTGCTTAAAATTGCCTTGGCTATTCGGGTTCTTTTTTGGTTCCATATGAATTCTAAAATAGTTTTTTCTAGTTCTGTCAAGAATGTCATTGGCAGTTTGATAGGAAGAGCATTGAATCTGTAAATTGCTTTGGGCAGTATGGACATTTGAATAATACTGACTCTTCCTATCCATGAACATGGGATGTTTTTCCATTCGTTTGTGTCTTCTCTGATTTCTTTGAGCAGTGTTTGATAATTCTCATTGTAGAGATCTTTCACCTCCCTGGCCTTCCTGATTGGGCTCGTGAGTTGGCTGTTGTTGGTATATGGGAATGCTAGTAATTTTCCTACATTGAATTTGTATTCTGAAACTTTGCTGAAGTTGTTTATCAACTGAAGGAGCTTTGAGCCAAGACTGTGGAGTTCACCAGATACAGAATTATGTCATCTGCAAACAGGGGTAGTTTGACTTCCTCTCTTCCTACTTGGATGTCCTTTATTTCTTTCTCTTGCCTGATTGCTTTGGCTAGGACTTCCAATACTATCTTGAATAGGAGTGGCGAGAGAGGGCATCCTTTTCTTGGGCCAGTTTTCAAGGGGAATGCTTCCAGCTTTTGCCCATTGAATATGATGTTGGGTTTGTCATAGATGGTTCTTATTATTTTGAGGTATGTTCAAAATGAATGGATTATTGATACATGAAACAACATGGGTAAATCTCGGAAGCATTATACTGAGAGAAAGAAACAGTCCCAAAAGGTCACATGGTCTGTGGTTCCATGTTTGTGGCATTCTTAGTAAGACAAAACTCCAGAAGAACAGATCACTAGAGGGTAGGGGTGTGGGGGTGGGTCTGACTGTAAAGGGACAGTCCGGGGAGTGCTTTGGGTGACAGATCCAGGCCATATCCTGACTGAGTACAGGGTTCATGAATCTATACATGTGTTAGATTCATGGATTTATACATCTCAAAAAAAAATCAGCTTTACCATAAAAGTTGTTTCTAGGCTGGGTATCGTGGCTCATGCTCACGTAATCCCAACCCTTTGGGAGGCTGAGGCAGAGGCAGGAGGATTGCTTGGGCCCAAGAGTTCAAGGCCAGCCCCGGCAACATAGCAAGACCTCGTTTCCACTAAAAATCAAAAACATTAGCCAAACCTGGTGGCACGCACCTGTAGTTCCAGCTACTCAGGAGTCCGAGGCGGGAGGATTGCTTGAGCCCAGGACATCAAAGCTGCAGTGAGCCATGGTTGTGCCACTGCCCTCCAGCCTGAGTAACAGAGCAAGACTGTCTCAAAAACAAAACGAAACAAATAAATGATTACTACGGCAGAAAAGAGGCATGGTGATAGCGCGAAAGGCTGGGGGTAACCGGATAATCATCTGTACCTCATTTTCCAAGGTATCCCCTTTGTGGGGCTAGGGCAGGGTTTCTCAAATCCTGCCACTGCTGACATTTGGGGCCAGATGCTGCTGCTGCGGGGCTGTCCTGTGCCCTGTCGGGGGGTTATAGCGTCCTTGGCCTCTACCCACCAGATGCCAGTAGTGTCCCCCAGCCCGCAGTTACGACAACCAAAAATGTCTTCGGACATGGCCCTGTGTGCACGGGGACACAGCATCACTGGCTGAGAATCACTGGCTAGTCTGAGTATGTTTTGGTTACTTACAACTAATTAACTTCCCATTGCTTGTTTCCTTTCTCAGAGACCCCCTTGCTTTCTGTCTGTCTCCCGTGCCTCTTTGTGAGAACTGCCAAAGAATTTGTAAGGTGAAAGCCGAGATGCCTGAGGACAGGGTCCCCCAGGGCGCATGAACCTGTTCAAAGGAGCTTCTACTCTACAACATGAATGGGGAAAGGTCCTCACCCTCTCCACACCCTCTCTCCACACCCGTGTTAACCCATTCTCATGACTCAGCAGAGGAAGACCGAGTCCAGGCAGTTACTGGTCCCAACAATAGGCCGACATTTCACTTATATCTTAAGCCCTAGGTATTTCCCTTGGCTCATTTTAAAGCTCGGAAAAGCCATTCCACTATTTAAATATGGAAGAGTAACATATTTTAATAATCATACCCCGGGGCAGAGTTTTTCCCGTGGCATGAAAAAGTAACGGTCAAAACAGCCCGCAGCCAATTGCAGAATTATGTAAAAGTAATGAAAAGAAATCAAAACCCACACGCCTTCCATCACGCTAGACCACCTTTGCTGGCATGCTACATTTTCCGTCTCACACGCTTTCTAGCCCAGGATAAAGATTCTGGAGTAGTTTACATCTTTATTTCCAAAGAGCTTTACCTATTCCGAAGGTGTCTTAGGAGGCTGAGTTGGAGAAGGATCAGCCTGTTGTCTTTCACCTAAGGATGGGCAGTGGAGTTTCCTGGATCATCATAACATCAGGGGAAGGTCAGAGGTTACTTTAGGACACAGGGTTGCAAACTCAGATGCTTGCAGACTTGGGCTGGTAAGAGGCTGCGTGGAGGCTGGGGTCAGCCAGGTAGAGAGTCTATGCCCAGCCTGGAGACGGAAGTGCCTTCTCTCGTCTACATAATTGTTGCCATGTGGGAATCAGGGACCGGTATTGGCAACGTTTATGTTTTAAATAGAACTTTTAACCAGAATATTTATTTGACTTTGTAAATGCTGCAATAAATTCAGACTGAAAAGAACAAATCTGCGATCTGAGTACATTCTGGGGTTCACCCGTTTGTGACTTCTCCCCAACCTCAGCAGCCTGAGGGTCAACTCTGCAGGGACGAGACGGTTGGACCTAGAGGGAGAATCTTACCAGAAAGGGTGGCGTGATCATTATCCTGCCTTCATTCTTCATTCGTTTCCTGTCTCTTCCTGATCTGCCAGGGTCCTTCCCAGTTGACCTGTGTGTTTCCTCTACTGCCCAACTATCCCAACCAAGGTCAGAATCATTCCCTTCGCTCTGCTGTTGAACTAAATTAAGGAACTTTTCCACAGGCATTTTTTCAGTTTAACTCTCATCACAGCAGCATAGAAAATATGCTTAAGCCAAAAAGCCCAAGTGAGTGAAGAAAACAGGGTAGGAAGCTGTCTGGACAGAATGGTCACATTTATGTAAAGATCATAAGAAATGGCACGCAGAAATACAACAAGAAGGGAACGTAGCAAAATATTGACAGTGGTTAGCTATGGGCATGGGAATAGAAACTGTTTATTCCCATCAGCTTTCTTGTATGTTTCATGCTGGGAATGTGCTGTTATTAATTTATCATGGAAAACATTTTTTAAAGGAAATCTTAACATGAAAACTAAGTGAGAAACATTGAAAACAGAATGTTCAATAGTGACATTTAGTGAGCATCGATTCTTTGACAGATAACCACAAGTGCTTTTTTTTTTTTTTTAATTTATGCAATGGCAGGACATCTGATTTTAGCTGATCTAAAGGAAAAAACAGACTTGTCACCTCTTCTCCATCCCTTAGATGAAATTGTTGGCAGGGAAACTAGAGCTGCAGCCAGGCTGGGCCTGACCTTGACATTTCTACTTGGAGGTGCAATAAGGAGGGGTTGAAACTTGGACACTTAAGAGCAACTTCCAAGTTGACCGTTAGACACAAAGACAACTCCTTCCTTCAAGGGGGGTTGTTCCTTCCGTGAGTATTTAAAGGAGTGAGAGATTGGGAGTCCCTGCTGTAAAAGTGGAAAAATAACAGAGCTTGTGAATGTCACTTGTGGGCTTTGGGTCCTGTCCCATTGGAACCAGCCCCTCCCCTAGGTGAGCAGCAAATGGCTACGGTCACTGGAGTCTTTGAGGCATGAGGCGTCCTGCCGTAGGTTAGACAACTCCATTTACATCTTCACATTAAATGTAGGCGGTTTGGTGCACCCAGTTCTTTTAAGCTGGCAGCAAAGGAGATTGAATTAACTCATCAGCTCTGTCCACACATTTGGGTTTTCCAGGATGATTTTCCAAAGCACTTAGACAATGAGGTGTGCCCTGACTTGTTTGCCATTGAATCTCAGCATGGAAGGCCAGAGATTGGCTGGTTACCCTGGTGCAGGCACCACGTTAATGCCATGGTGGTGGCCAGGCCCTGAGATTTTTAGCTGAGTAAAGATTTCTTCTCTTCCCAAGGCTTGATGGATAAGGAGCTCTGATTCACATCCTTCCAGAAGGCCTAATCCTCATACCATTGAGAGAGAACATGCTTTATGCCAGGATCATTTGTTAACTTATTTTACGGTCGAGGGGGAGGCACTATTGTCGTTTGCACTTTATTGATGAGGAACTAAAGCACAGAGAGGTTAAGTGACTTTCGGATGGTCACACAGCAGGTGACTGGTAGAGCTGGAGTTTTAACCCAGGCAGTGTTCTTCAGAGTCCTTGATCTTGGGAAAATGGTTGATGGTTCACATTATACCTCAAAGCCTGATTGATCCATTTCATAAGTCAGGTTCACATTTTTTTCATTGCAGTGAGCAAGGATATGTATAAACACATGCAGCCCAAGGAAGGTCTGAGGGTTTGCCTGCTGGTGCATTTACAGACACAGCTTTAAGAAGTATCTACTTTGAAACAGACCGAATGTCAAGGCGACCAAGAAAGCCCATCAATTCGGAATGCGTCTCAGTGGTGGTTTTTAGCTCAGAGTTTGGGAAAAAGCGCAGCATGAACTATGATAAGCTGAGAGAGAGAAAAGCTGGAGACCTCACTCCCACATCATCTTATTTTAATAATTATCATGATCCTATTAATCTAAGAATATTTGGCACTGAATTATTTTTTATTTGTATTTTGTAATGTAGTGTGCATTGGTGGGATGACATTAGAGGGAAGAAGATAAAGGTTAACTTTAGGGAGACGCCATTTATAGAAAAGCCAGACACAGGCCTTGAAACCTAAATTCTACCTCATTCAATCTTCTTAACTATCCCGTGACAGTGGATGCTGGTATCATTGCCTTCCCCACTGTTTTTATACTGATAAGGAAACTGAAGCTCAGAGAACTTCAGTAATTTTCCCATAGTCACACAGCAAGTAATTGACAGAAATTACTGTATTTGTGGGTGTGGGTATGCGGAAAACAGTAGACCAGCATCATCAGTCATATAACATTATGCCAAATACATATTAAAAAGATGCAAGGAAATGTTAAACCAAATACATGTTAAAGACAATGGCTGGCTACCATGGCTCACACCTGTAATCCCAGCACTTTGGGAACTCAAGGTGGAAGGATTGCTTGAGCCCAGGAGTTCAAGACCAGCCTGAACGATATGGCAAGATCTCATCTCTACTAAAAATTAAAATATTAGCCAGGCATGGTGTCATGCACCTGTGGTCCCAGCGACCCAGGAGGCTGAGGCAGGAGGATGGCTTGAGCCCAGGAGTTGAGCCTGTAGTGAGCCATGTTCATGCCACTGCACTCCACACTCCAGCCTGGGGACAGAGCGAAACCCTACCTCAAAAACAAACGAAAAAGACATCATGGGACCAAAAGTCAACAGAAGAGTTTTCTGATATTGTATATGAGAACGTAGCTCTACTTTTAATATCTTTGGACCAAGAAAAATCCAACTAACATGGAATCTATGAATTCAATATTGCTTTAAATAAATTTGCATTTTATTGGTCAGCAGGGTCCTGATGCATTGAAAACCATGCACATGTTTATATTGAAGATATCTCATTAGCCTACCTACAGGTAGGGCTTGGTGCTCTTCTGGGTTTTTGGACCGTGTAACTAACACCAGTGGCCTGATGGGGTTCATGTTTCCCCAGGTTGGAAGCAAGTGGTTTAGGAAATCAAAGAGAAAACAAACCGAATACTGACTTTTACAAATGCTACCCATTCATACAGAGCAAGAGAATGTGGTTAGGCGCGGTGGCTCACGCCTGTAATCCCAGCACTTAGGGAGGCCAAGATGGGCAGATCATGAGGTCAGGAGTTCAAGACCAGCCTGATCAACATGGAGAAACCCCGTCTCTATTAAAAATACAAAAATTAGCTGGCCATCGTGGTGGTGCATGCCTGTAATCCCAGCTACTCAGGAGGCTGAGGCAGGAAAATCACTTGAACCCGGAAGACGGAGGTTGCAGTGAGCCAAGATTGTACCACTGCACTCCAGCCTGTGTGACAGAGCAAGACTCGAAAAGAAAAGAAAAGAAAGAAAAGAAAAGAGAAAAAGTGTGGTAGAGGGAGAGGAAAACCTACCCCGCGTAGCTTTCCTAAAACTCTATGAACCTCAAGATTTCAGAGCAAGTCACTAAAGCTCATCCAACACATTTTCAACCCAAGAGCATTATTAAGATAAAATCATTTGTTCTCTAAATGACCAAATAAGGCACTGCAATTAGAGCACAAACACTTCCTGGTAATTCCTCATCTCATTTTCAACTTGTCGTGCTTGGCTCTGTGAGCCTCTGAGAGAAAGAAGTCATTGTTGAAAATGGAATGTGATTTTCACTAGCTCCAGTTGTTTAGAAGAAATATTTAGACTTACTTGGATGGCAGGAGGTCATAGCCTTCTCCATTCTGAGGATGGAGAGTTTAGTTGCTGGGTGGGGTCTCTATATAGGTGAGTTTCCTGTCAGTTTGTCTGTAATGATCTGGGAGGTTTTCTTTAACTTTGACATCTGTCTTCCCTGGTATTTAGCAGGGGTCAGGGGAATAGTGGATAATACGAGACAGGTCAGTCTGTCTCCTCCTAACTGTGTTTCTACCAGGTCGGGGAAGTTATTTGTGAATCATTAGAGGGCAGAGGTTAGCCCCATCTGGGACCCTGGAACTACAAATGTCTCTACAAGCAGGAATCACCTGGTACAAAACCATTGACTCAGTCTTGATGCAAGTTTTATTCTGTGGAAGCATCATTGAAAAGAACAACGTTTGATGGGATTTATTTTCCAAAATTTTGACTGGGGCTTTTTTTCCGCAGAAGAATAATTGCAGAGTCTAAAATGAACCACGTGAGCCCTAGGACTAGAAGAAAAATCAAAGCGTAATGTAGCTTATGAGGTTTTATGGTTGGTTAATGTGTCTTAGTTTGCTCTGATTAATGGCTAATATGGCTCAATCTGGAAGCCCCTTACTCACCTTTTAACTTCTTCACATAAAAGACTGGTAGTTTGACTGACACCAATGATTCCACACGATGCCTTGGGGATGGAAATAGTTCCTG
This sequence comes from Saimiri boliviensis, assembly GCF_048565385.1. Taxonomy (NCBI): domain Eukaryota; kingdom Metazoa; phylum Chordata; class Mammalia; order Primates; family Cebidae; genus Saimiri; species Saimiri boliviensis. The sequence goes on from NC_133459.1 coordinate 13,505,735, forward strand.
TAAGGGAAAAATCATTTAGCAGTTTGTGATTGTTCAAATTTTTCCTTCTTTGCCTTTAAATTCCTACAGAACAGGACATGGTGGTACTGAAATGAGGTCTGTGCAGGGCAGATCACCAGGCCACATGTGAGGGCCAGCTTCAGGAGAAAAAAAATCAAACACAAAACAAGCTAAGCCACAGAAGACAAATTCTGTTCAGGACATCACATCTTTATGTTTGCAAGGACATAGCCCAGCCATGTAATTCTGATCCTGTTCTGAATCTGTAACAAGTCCTCTTCACTTTAAACAACTAGAGGCATTCCTGAGAAGCGTGGGATTTTTACTCAATTTGCTTTCATTTAAAATTGCCATTTCAGAGTCATCATATTATCTCACTCTTCATTATTTTTCAATTGACCGCAGCTTGGATTTTTTGGTAGCTTCTTCCTGGTCCTGTTCCTCTGTCTCAGCATCATATATTTATGTGTTGGTTCATCCGTCCACCCACCCACTCATCTGCTTATCTATCCACCCACCCACCTGCCCATCCACCCGCCCATCCATCTATCCACCCACCCATCCACCTATCCATCCATCCACCTACCCACTCTCCCACCCACCCACCTACTCACCCACTCACCTACCCACCTACTCACCCACCCATCCATTCACCCACCCACTCATCCTTCTACCCACCCATCCACCCACCCATCCGTTCATCCACCCATCCATGCATCCAGAAAACATTCCATGCCTCTGTGCCAGGCCATACACACCAGTTTAATGATTTTCAAGTTGGGGAGATTTTGCTCCCCTGCCCCCAGAGAAATTGGGGACATTTTTGGTTGTCACAGCTAGGAGAGGGGGGGGTGCCACTGGCATTTGGCAGGTGGAGGCCAGGAATGCTGCTCCTCATACTGCAATGCCCAAGAAAGCTGGCCTCAATGTACTATGGCAAGGTGGAGAAATTCTGCCGACTCCGACGTAAATAACTGAGTTCCTAGCCGTATGAAACTGAAAATCTTGCAGGGGAAGTGGACAGATAAACAGAGACGTTATGCTGATGCTGCTGGTGAGGTCATAGGTGTTCTGTGGTCCTTTCTCCTTTATGGTTCAGAGACAAGTTCATTCATGCATCTTTGAAAAGATTCTTTTCTGGAGAGGTCCAGTAAGAACTGGAAAGAAGGGGAAAGAAGCCGAGCGAACAAAGGGTCACAGGTGTAGGTTTGGGACACGTTGTGGGGGCTGAAATTTGGAACCTTGAATGAGGCAGAGGTAGCAAGTTCAGACACCTGCAGGTGCCAGGTGTGGTGGCAAGGGTAACAACAAGCGGCAGCTGAGCCAGCTCACGGGGTGGGGGGTGGGGCGTGTTGGGGTCCGTGGCAGACAAAGGGACCCCTGAAGTAGGCGGTGGCCACCAAGCCCCAGTCAGCTGGCTCCATCTGAGAATGTAGGCCTGGGGAGGCCAGACTCATCTCATTTTCCTATAAAAGCTGGAAGCCCAGACCATGTAGGAAATCTCCTGAGTTTTAAATGTTTATAACTCATCCCAAGTTTGTTTAAAAAGATTAAAAAACAAAAAAACACTGCTCAAGCCAAACAAAACACACCCGTGGGCCTCATCCCTCAGGGTTTTGACCTCCATTCTCGGGATAAAATGAGTCAAGACTTGCAACTGACACAGTGCCTGGGAGACAGTAGGCGTTCGATAAATATTGGTTAAGAGTGAATAAAGGTTAAGTCAAAATCTGGCAATAAACCCTGAAGAGCACCTGAGGGTTCTCTAAAATGAACACTTTCCCTAATTCAGGCTTTCTCAACCATATGAAACTATTGGCATTGGGGCCAGACACTTCTCTGTTGCGTGGGGCTTGTGGGGCTGCCCTGTGTGCTGCGGGATATTTAGCAGCCCCCCTGGCCTCCACCTGCCAGATGCTGGTACCGTGTTCTTTCCTCTCCCCACAATTATGACAACCAAAGTATCTCCAGGCCGGGCGCGGCGGCTCATGCCTGTAATCCCAGCACTTTGGGAAGCCAAGGCAGGTGGATCACCTGAGGTCAAGAGTTCGAGACCAGTCTGGCCAACATGGTGAAACCCCAGTCTCTACTAAAAATACAAAAATTAGCCGGGCATGGTGGCAGGTGCCTGTAATCCCAGCTATTCGGGAGGCTGAAGCAGGAGGATTGCTTGAACCCAGGAGGTGGAGGTTGCAGTGAGCCCAGATTGTGCCATTGCATGCCAGCCTAGGTGACAAGAGCAAGACTTCATCTCAAAATATATATCTATATAGATTTATATATAGATATAGATATTTTTATATCTGGATATAGCTATATAGATATATAGATACATAAATATCTCCAGATGTTGCACAGCAAGTTACAGCTGAACTCAACAAAGGACTTTGCTGTAGTCTGTTGGTAGACAGCCACAGATAGAGAACCCAGAAAGAGGTCCCTCATCCCCAGCTGCCTCATGCTCTGCTTTTTCAGCCCCAGGGAGGAACCAGGAGGAGGTGAGGAGTTTCTTGCAAAATAGCCCCTGTTTAAGAATCACCCATCTCAATTGATCTGTCTCCTCCCCACCCTAGTCCCCTCATTTCCAGGTCTCAGAGTGAGCCTCCTCTGCAGTGGAGAGCAGGGATGATCACCCCAGGATGGGCATCCAGGCTCCTCCTCCCTGGACAGAGGTCACTCTGTGGCTCTCTGCTGCTTTTGAGGCCTTTGGGACTTAGTCTTCCAAGCCCCATTGCCTCTTCGGTTCCTGTTTGCAGAAGCACTGTGCAAGACCGGACACGCTGGCAGCTGCTCACACACACCCCCCGCCCACCTGTTGGAAAAGGGCTGGAGAAATAGTCCCTCCTCTCCAGGGTTGCCAGCCTGGCCCATGAGTCTGCAGACGGGTCCAAGGTGGACACTGTCTGACCCAGGTCTTGGATGGAGTCAGTCATTAAAGCAACAAGGGGATTGCGGAGCAGCTGTTTGTTCACTGGAGAGCATGAGTCCCTGGGGGGCCCACTGACCCGGGCAAGTGGTTCTCAAACTCGAGAGAGCCGGAGACCCTCCTGGAGAGCCTGTTAAGCTGCTGGTCCCCACCGCGGAGTTACTGACTCAGGAGGTCCGGGGCAGGCGTCTGGGAATTTCTTACCTGTTCCTAGGTGCTGCTGCTGCCTGGCCTGGGGGCTGCACTTTGAGAACACTAACCTGGCCTCTGGTGAACGTTCCAACCCCCCTCCGCTATCCAGTTTCTCCCCCCAGGCAGAGGAAGCAGACGATGGGAAGCCAGGGGGTGCTTAGAAACCCGTCTCCTCTGCTCTTTCTGGATTCTCTACCTGTCCACTGACAGACCACAGCAAAGCCCTCATGGCATCGGGTGAAATTGTAGCTTACTCTGCAAGTATGAGGCTGGTTCGACCAAGTGAATTTATATGCCTACCAGCTTCTTCGTTTTACGATTATTTTTCTTGTCCCTTTGATAATGTAGCGTATTCAGATGGGTCTCCCGGTCATTAGAGTGAATTAGTGAAATCCCTCTTTATGCGTTTTTGTTTGGTGGAGCTTCACAGAGGTGGTTTGAATCACCAGTCATCAGAAATGCCTTCTCCGGCAAGTGCTTGGATAATGCTTCATTATAAGCAGGCTTAGCTGCTGCGACAGATATAGATTAGAACAATTTGCTTCTCTGCTGATGGGGAAACTGTGACATGACATTTTGGTGGCTCTGGTACAGAGCCGTTTTCCAGAAGGGAAAAGCCTCTGGCACTTCTGCGTCTACCAAATAATTTCGCTTTGTATGCTGATAAGCCGCTCCGGGTCTGGGGGTGGGAAGTGTTGTGCCGAACCCCTGTCGACTCCAGTGAGGGTGGTACTAGGTTCGTGTGGCCAAAGAAGAGACCCAGAGCCAGCAAATGAGACACAGGGTTTTATCAGGGGCTTGCATACAGGGGAGAGAGTCCAGAGGTGGTATGCCGGCCCGAGGAGCTGCAACAGCTTCTTGCTAAAGGCATGCAGCTTATACGGTATTTCACTTAGCACCTCCTATTAACAACCTCCACCTGGCAACCTTCATTCAACCCAACAGTTGGACCTCCAGCCCCTGTACAGCCCGTGTTCCACGGGACAGGATGGGGGCTCAGATGTTCCTCAGAAGCAAGGAATGAATCTCCAGGATGACCACTTCCAGATTTCCTAGCTCAGGACACACGTTCGGGTGTCTCTGCCATACAGGGTCATTCTTGGGGTAGGCTTAAGGTATGGCTGTCAGATGCATTTGCCATCAGGGAGGGAGCTGCTTTCTCAGAGTCGGGTCACCAACTTACCCCATTTTGCTTGGGGCTTTTCTGGTTTCAGCAGCGACAGTCTCTGGTCTCAGAAGTGTTAGTTCCACACAACCCAGACAATGGGTGAGCTAGCTCAGAGGAGGACACTGGCTGGAAATTCCAGGCAGGCAGTGCTCAGAAGTCTCAAGATACCAACAAGTACCACCCAGTGTTGAGTACTTACATGCCAGATGCTTAATCCTCATGTCTCATACTGTCTGAGTCCGTTATTGCATTACTATGAAGAACTACCTGAGACTGGGTCATTTATAAAAAAAAGAGGTGTAATTGACTCAAAGTTCTGCAGGCTGCACAGGGAGCATGGCTGGGGAAGCTGCAGGAAACTTACAATCATGGCAGAAGGCAAAGGGGAAGCAGGCACAGTCTTACATGGCCAGAGAAGGAGGAAGAGGGCAAAGGGGAAGGTACCACACGCTTTCAAACAACCACATCTCGTGAGAACTCACTCGCTCTCACAAGAACAGCAAGGAGGAAATTCATCGCCATTATCCAAGCACCTCCCTACCAGGCCTCTCTTCCAACATGGGGGATTATATTTCAAGAGGAGACTTGAGCAGAGACACAGATTCAAACCGTTTATATATCATCCTTCAAACAATGCAGAGTCATGCTGTTACCACCATTTTACAGGTGAGGAAGTTGAAGCTGGCAGACACTCCTCTGGCACTCATAGTGGCAGAATGATTGTGGCCACTAAAGAGCACGCCATGTCACCAGCCTAGGCCCGTCTCCTTCAAAGCCCATGGTTTTAGGAAGGACCTCCTGGGGTGAGATGACAGAGGGAAAGGCTTCTTCTTTTTGAGATGGTGTTTCATTCTTGTTGCCCAGGCTGAAGTGCAATGGCTTGATCTCGGCTCGCCTCAACCTCCACCTCCTGGGTTCAAGCGATTCTCCTGCCTCAGCCAAGTAGCTAGAATTACAGGCATGCGCCACCACACCGGGCTAATTTTGTATTTTTCATAGAGACAGGGTTTCTCTATGTCAGGCTGGTCTTGAACTCCCGACCTCAGGTGATCTGCCCACCTTGGCCTCTGAAAGTGCTGGGATTACAGGCATGCGCCACCGCGCCTGACCGGGGGAGGCTTCTTAAAATGCAGATTGCTGGACCTAGAGCTTCTGCTACAACATATCTGGGGGAGGCTCCAAGAATCTGCATTTCTCACAAGTTCCCAGGTGACGCTGATGCCAGTGGCCCAGAGACAACACTTCGGGGACACCTAAGTCCTACCCCACTCAGCCTGTGTGAGTTGCCACTTTTGCCCCACTGACGACCTGAACTTTAGGAGGCATCTCCCTATCATGAGCACTCACACTGTGGGGGATCTGTGTGTTCCTGTCATGGAGACTGGGGGCTCTCGGGCTGGGTCTTAGGCTCAGGACAGGAAATGTGTTAAGCTCCTTGAGACAGAGTCAAGGTCCCTCTGGATCCCAGGTGAACCTTCCCCACCTCCCCAGAGCGCAGCCTGGAACTCAGTAGAAATCTGTAGAATGGTGGAGAAATAGGAACACTTTTACACTGTTGGTGGGAATGTAAATTAATTCATCCATTGTGGAAGACAGTGTGGCGATTCCTCAAGGACCTAAAAATAGAAATCCCATTTGACCCAGCAATCCCATTACTGGGTATATATCCAAAGGATTATAAATCATTCTACTACAAGGACACATGCACACGAATGTTCATTGCAGCACTGTTTACAATAGCAAAGACCTGGAACCAACCCAAATGCCCAACGATGATAGACTGGATAGGGAAAATGTGGTACATATACACCATGGAATATTATGCAGCCATCAAAAACGATGAGTTCACGTCCTTTGTAGGGACATGGATGAACCTGGAAACCATTATTCTCAGCAAACTGACACAAGAGCAGAAAATCAAACACCGTATATTCTCGCTCATAGGCGGGTGTTGAACAATGAGAACACATGGACACAGGGAGGGGAGCACTACACACTGGGATCCGTTGGGGGGAAATGGGGGAGGGGCGGGGGGGTGGAGAGGTGGGAAAAGATAGCATGGGGAGAAATGACAGACACAGGTGAGGGGACAGAAGGAAGCAAAGCACACTGCCATGTGTGTACCTATGCAACAATCTTGCATGTTCATCATATGTACCCCAAAACCTAAAATGCAATAAAAAAAAAAAATTAAAAAAAAAAAAAAAAAAAAAAAGAAATCTGTAGAATGAATGAAATTCTCCCTGTCTCCTGCTCCTAGTTTGGTTGTTGTTATTGTTGTTTTAGCCCAATACAAAGCTGGATTCTTGCTCAGGTGACACTCACTCATGCCACGTGAAGTGGTCAATCTTGAGACTGAGGCGTGGAATCCACAGGCGCGTGGCAGTGCAGGCACCTGGTGCTGGCGTCCCAGACTCCGGGAAAGTCAGCGTCCTTAGGCAAAACAATTGCACCTGGAGTCTTAGAGCGACCTGTATACAATAGAGTCGGGGAAACCCTGTGGGGAGCTGAAAAAGGGAATTTCCAAAGCAGCTGTCAGGAGTGGAGTCTCAGCATTTAGAAAACCCCGGCAGAGCCAGAGCGGTACAGCCACATCTTAGCTCTGTGACCTTGGGTGAGTTTTTTTCAGATTCTCTGTGCCTAGTGAAGATCATGACTAGCAGAGACCTGGGATGATACAGAAATTGTGTTTGAGACCTAGTCAGCACGAAATAAATGTGAGCTGATATTTTCATTTATCAGCATTATTCGTTACTGTTTTACCAGCTCTGAGCCTCAGTGCCTCTATCTGTGAATGGGAGTAAAATTCCTTCACTGTGGGAAGGGAGGGTTATGTGAACCAATGTGTGCCAAGTATTATGCACAGGGCCTGGGTCCCAGAAAGTCCTCGATAAATGTCAGCTGGCCTCAATACTTATCAGTTTTCTAGGTCAAAGTCTTTTGAGAATCTGATAAAAACTGTGGACTTGGAAAAAATAACGTATATAGCAACATTTTGCACTTGAGGACAGGAATGTTGGCTAAGCCATCTCTTGAATCAGATTGAGAATCTCCGCAGTGGACAGGAACTCACTTAAGCTAGTGTCCACTGGTGAGTTCTCTGCATTCCCACGTTCCTTCGCCCCACCCCAGACTCGCCTACATATGAAGCCCCCAGTATCTTCACAGTCAGGTTTCTCCACTGCATGCTGCTTTAGGGCACTCCTGGCAGGATACAGTCTATTGTAATTCACACAGGAACCTTTAAGAGACTGGTGGGAACTTCCACTTTCACCTGCTTTCACATTATTTAAGTTTCAAAAGAGGCTCTCAGGGCTGGGAGCAATGGGAGGCCGAGGTAGATCACCTGAGGTCGGGAGTTTGAGACCAGCCTGGCCAACATGGTAAAACCCTGTCTCTACTGAAAATACAAAAATTAGACAGGTGTGGTGGTGCACGCCTGTGGTCCCAGCTACTTGGGAGGTGGAGGCACAAGAATTGCTTGAACTCGGTTGCAGCGAGCCGAGATCATGCCACTGCACTCCGGCCTGTGTGACAGAATGAGGCTCTGTCTCAAAAAATAAAATAAAATAACAAATAAATAAATAAAAGAGGCTGCCAGGAAAAGGCAGAATCTAGCCAAAGGACGTATTCATAATGATGGAATTCGAGATAGTTCTGTAGGTCACTCAGTAGAGGAGATGGCCTTTTAACCTTGATGAAATCTAGGACACTCTGGGGTTTTATAGGAGAGTAACATAGGGGGAAGTATTGGGAAGATAAGGGAATTTTTAAAAATCATCGGTTACCTAGCCTCCTGGCTCACCTTGAAGTCCAGAGTTCCTTTTCCATTGCTGTCTCTGCAGGTAACACTTTATGTTGTGTTTTTATAATCAGAGGAAATTGATGGTACCGTAAACTTCGAGAAAGTCAACCACCACCTTGGTTCTGCCTGGGAAAGTAAAATTTTATGTTTTCCATAAATACAAGATGAAGACAGCATTCAAAGCCTATCCCTGAATTGGACAGATCATTTTAAAGTGAGTCTGCTGCATTTAGAAGCCACGATCCCTATTGGCCCCCCAACAAGGCAATTTTCAAATCGGGCAGGTTCTGGCATCTGGGGAGACTGGCTGTTTTCTTTGTTGCCAGGGAAATCATTTCAAAGCGGAAAAAAAAAACCCTGAATCCCAGCCCCCAGCAATCCTCAAAACAATACAGTCTTTAAAACAAGATTTTAAAAAAAAGCCAAACAAAAAAGCAATAGGTAACACAAAACCCAATACATGACTGTACACAGGAAAACGGTTTTTTCTCCTTTTTTCCCAACTGAAGGGATGAAAGGGCATCATAATTTTGTTTTCAAATGTGTTTAAGAACCTGTTATTAAAACGGAATTAAACCCGAGTCCCAGGGCAGCCGCTCTGTGGCTACCGGGAGATAATCTTGATAATGCGATTAGGGCCTGCCTGAATGAGGCTGGGAGGGGAAAGGAGCGGGCGCTGCCCCAGCCGAGCGGGAGCTCTACTGAGTCACCTCCAAGTGCCCGCACCTGAACACAGATGCCTGGAGCTGGGATTCAAACCCAGGTATGCCGATGGCTGAGCCTTGCCTTTCACTGCCGTATCAGTCTACAGGATTGGGTGGTTGGGTGTTTAACTGCGAACGACTCCGTTTTCTGTTGGAAAAGTTTTTATTTATTTATTTATTTTTTTTTGAGACGGAGTTTCGCTCTTGTTACCCAGGCTGGAGTGCAATGGCGCGATCTCGGCTCACCGCAACCTCCGCCTCCTGGGCTCAGGCAATTCTCCTGCCCCAGCCTCCTGAGTAGCTGGGATTACAGGCACGCGCCACCATGCCCAGCTAATTTTTTGTATTTTTAGTAGAGACGGGGTTTCACCATGTTGACCAGGATGGTCTCGATCTCTCGACCTCGTGATCCACCCACCTCGGCCTCCCAAAGTTCTGGGATTACAGGCTTGAGCCACCGTGCCCGGCCTGGAAAACTTTTATTTATTAGCAATCGCCACTCCCAGTCCACAGGGAAATCACCAGGTGGCTGTGACCCCTGCTGAAATGATGGCCAACGAGGAACAGAAGGTCGCTGTGCAAAGAAGATCCTTCTCGTTTACGTGACTTTCCCCTTTGCTTTTTTATTCATCTGGAAAGCAGGGCCCTCTGTGCACCTCTTTCTCATGGGCCCCTTCGCCAGCAGGTGACAGCCGCAGGCTGGTGACAGCCACATCCTCCACAGCATGTACTTTCACCGGAAACATGCGAAGTCGCAGAATAACGTCACGGATTAGAGTCCCGAGGAAAGAAGGAAGTGTTCGTTGAGGTTTGACTCTGTACCAAGCCCTGTATTGGGCCTTTTACTTAATAGATCTCATTTAAATGTCACAAAAATTCTCTGAGGTAGACGATGCTGTTTTCTCCATTTGTAAATCGGAAAACCGAGGCTTGAGAAGCTGAGCAATTCTTGGGCCAACAGGAAAGGATAATGTTACTTGCTGGAGGTCAGAGGCGGCAGATAAAGGCTGTGAAGACAGACCTACTCTCTGATGATTCCGTCTGAGTCGTCTTTAGCCCTTCCTGCCTGGTTGAGCCACCTCTGTTTTCTCACGGATGGTCTCCCGAGGCCCCCTGCACCTGTGACCAATCGCACGTTGCTCTGGGTTAAGAGCAGAGCTTGGCAAACTTTCTCTGTAGTGGGCCAGAGAGTAACAATTTTAGGCTTTGTACAACATATGGTCTCTCTTGCACTATTCAACTCTGCCGTTGTAACAGGAAAGCAGCTGTAGACAATATGTTAATGAATGGGTTTGGCTGTGTTCCAATAAAACTTTATTTACAAGAACAGATGGTGGGCCATTGTTTGCTGACCCTGGTTAAGAGCATAGTTACTGGCCAGGCTCAGTGGCTCACACCTGTAATCCCAGCACTTTGGGAGGCCAAGGCGGGTGGATCTCTTGAAGTCAGGGATTTGAGACCTGCCTGGCCAACATGGTGAAATTTCATCTCTACTGAAAATACAAAAATTAGCAGGGCGTGGTGGCACATGCCTGTAATCCCAGCCGCTTGGGAGGATCATATGAATCTCGGAGGCAGAGGTTGCGGTGAACCTAGATCATGCCACTGCACTTATGCCTAACAGAGTGAGACTCTGTTGCGAAAATAAAAGCATGGCTGCTGAAGTCTGATAGGCTGGGGGTAGAATCATAGCTTCATCATCTATTAGCTGTGTGATTTTGAGAAATGCTTTTTAGATTCTGAAAAATGTACCTTACACCATGAGCCTCGGTCTCTTCATCCATAAAGTGGACGTGTAGTCATACCTACCTCATCGGAGGTGTCTGCGTGCCCTAGGTCAGGAACGAGGCAGGAGGAGGCTCCCCGGGGGAGTGGTCAACCCCATCAACTTCATTATTTCCTCTTCCCCAGGGGGCAGGCTTTAGCCAGTGGCCGGGCAGATGTGGGCAGCAGCTGCTTCCTTTGAGCAATTGCCCTGTTACTAGGTGTCGGTGTGGGCACAGGTCCAAAGGAGGCTGCTGGGATCATCCACAGTGTCGGGAAGTGGGTGCCGACACCATAGGCCAGGGTGGTTGACTTGTTGCTAAGCTTCAAAGAGTGGGCAGAGACACCCCGTAAAGCTTCTCACTTCCAGTCTGAGTGCGTTTGAGTCGGCTCCATCCCTTGTCTTCAGGACTAAACAGGAGGCCGATGTTAAGCCATGGGAGGACAAAGTTCAGCCAACACACCAGGTCCCAGGCACCATTCCTAGCAGCTCCTCCCTCAAAACCATGACTATTTTGGTTCTTATAAGCTAAGTACCTGTCTGTTTTATATGATATGATTATCTTTACCTCTCTGACCAATACTGGTCTTTCTGGGTATCTTTCTTTTAGTGGGGTGTGTGTGAGTGTGTCTGTGTGTATGTATATATGTGTATGAGTATGTGCACGTGTATATGTATGTGCATATATTTATGAGTGTGTGTTGGGGAAGGGAGGTAGGTAATTCCCAAGAAACACCTCTCTCCTAAACTTCTCTTTTTTCTAAGAAAGATACTATTTACTGCTCACCCGCTACGTGCTGAGTACTAACCTAAGTGTTTTTCATCCATTACTGCCAATACGTACACATATATGTGAATATATAAAATATGTATATTTTAGAGAGGGGGGGTCTCGCTGTGTTGCCCAGGGTGGAGTGCAGTGGCACAATCATAGCTCACTGCAGCCTTGACCTCCTGCACTCAAGCGATTTGCCTACCTCAGCTTCCTGAGTAACTGGGGCAACAGGCATGCATCACCATGCCTGGCCAGTTTTTTTTTGTTGTTTTTTTTAGATGGAGTTTTGCTCTCGTTGCCCAGGCTAGAGTGCAATGGCGCAATCTCGGCTCACTGCAACCTCCACCTCCCCGGTTCAAGTGATTCTGCTGTTTCAGCCTCCCGAGTAGCTGGGATTACAGGCATGCACCACCACGCCTGGCTAATTTTGTATTTTCAGTAGAGACGGAGTTTCTCCTTGTTGGTCAGGTTGATCTCGAACTCCCGACCTCAGGTGATCTGCCCACCTCAGCCTCCCAAAGTGCTGGGATTTTAGGCGTGAGCCACTGTACCCCGCCTTGGCCAGGTTAAAAAAAATTTTTTCCCATTCAGACAGGGTCTTACCATGTTGCCCAGGCTGGTTTCAAACTCCTGGGCTCAAGCAATGCCTGCCAAGGTGCTGGGATTACAGGCATACCCAACAATATGTGTATATCTTTGAAGTAGTTCATGGGAGGCATTCTTAGTCCTATTTGCGCCCGATGAAACTGAAGACAGGAAGGGAACTTGGTTCCCCGGGGCCGCACAGGCAAGAGAAAATGAGTCGGAGGCCACGCCCAGATCCACCTGACACAGAAGCACTTTTTTCCTTTCTCGATTGCCAGCTATTCCCTATCCCCTCTCTCTTTAACCCATCCTCTGCGGAGTCAGCATTCAGAGGTGTCTTTCTAATACATATTTTGGAACAGAGTTTGATAGTCCCTGTCAAGTTAAAAAAATACCAACATATTTCATATCCTCATATTAAAAGCCAATGAGTTACATCTATTAGGGTGGCTGCTATTAAAAAAAAGAAAAGAAAAATCATAAGTGTCGTTGAGGAGAAATTGGAATCTGTACACAGTTGGTGGGAATGGAAAATGACGAAGTCTCTGTCCATGACAGGATGGTGATTCCTCAGAATTTTTGAAAATGAAATTACCCTATGATCCAGCAATTCTACTTCTAGTTATGTAGCCAAAAGAATGGAAAGCAGGCTCTTGAAAAGATATTGGTACACCAGTGTTCATACTAGCATTATTTTCAAAAGCAAAAAAAAAAAAAAAAAAAAAAAAAGATGGAAACAACCCTTGCGTCCATAGACAAATGAGTGGATAAGCAAAGTGTGTTCTTTCCACACAGTGGAATATTACTCAGCCTTAAAAAAGGAAAACAAGTCTGACACATGCTACCACATGGGTCAACCTTAGGGATAGTATGCTAAGTGAAATAAGTATCCCCAAAAGACAAATATTGTGTGATTTCACCTATATGAGGTACTTAGAGTAGTCAGATTTATAAAAACAGAAAGTAGAGCTGGCTGGCTGGATGTGGTGGCTCACACCTGTAATCTCAGCACTTTGGGAGGCCGAGGCGGGAAGATCAGTGGAGGTCAGGACCCTGTCTCTAATAAAACTCCAAAAATTAGCCAGATGTGGTGGCGGGCATCTGTAGTCCCAGGTACTCGGGAGGCTGAAGCATGAGAATTACTTAAACCTGGGGAGGTTGCAGTGAGGGGAAATTGCCCCACAGCAGTCTAGCCTGGGTGACAGAGTGAGACTCTGCCTCAAGAAAAAAAAGGCAGTTGCCAATGGTGACCATGTCGGTATTGATTTGACCAATCTTTTGCTTTAGCAAAAAAAAAAAAAAAAAAATTGGTGATTCCTACCTGATTATGCATAAGAATCTTCTAGTAAGCTTGTTAAATATTGGTCACTGATGAGCACGAGATTCCCATCTGCACTCCAGATTTCCACTGGAGTGGGGCCCAGGGATCCATGTGTTTATTTTCTCCTCCGCTGGTTCTAACGCAACCAACGCAGTGTTTGAGAACCAACAGGCAAACGGTCCTTCAGTGCAGGCAGGGGCTGGTTTTGTATCTTTACATGTGGAGCTGCCCCTGTGCCCCTCTTTCTTCTCCTGCCCCAACAAAGGTGGTCTTTTCTACATAGATACCTGTGCCCAGCCTCATCTTGCGTCACACCACCAGCATCCAGCCGGCTCCCGCGGATGACGGGGTATTCAAACGAACAGGCGATCCGGGGTCGCTGAGCAGACCTCTTTACCCTCTTCTAGCCATCTTTAAATATGTCCAGTGGCTGCCTTTTTGTTTTACTATGGCCGTTGCACTGAAAATGTGTTATCACTGTTTGCTGTGCAACCTTTTCATCCCATGGACTAGTTTGGCATCAAAGGAATGACATTTATCGACTCTGCTGATAGAGTGATTGATGATTAAGTCATACCGTGGTTTCAATCCCCATCAAAATAAATTATTTAAGGGCTTTACATTTATAATTGCTGTCAAGAAGCCTGATGTCACCAGAGTCAACCTTCAGGTGCGTGTTAGGGCTGGGGTGGAGGTGGGGAGGCAGAATGGTGACGTGATTGAGGGTACAGGTTCCGTAGGCCAACTCCAGCCTGGAATCAGGGTCAGAACCTCTCAGTGTATCCATTTCCCTTATATGAAAAGTGGAGGTGATAACCATCCTTACCTCCTAACGATTCAGCTAGAGGAAGCCCAGAGAGCATGGACTTGGCCCATTGTCCAGCCTGAACTCTCACCCTCACCATCACAGCCCTCCATAGCCTAGTTGTTCTGTTAAAGCACGCAGCTGCCTAGTTTGGGTAAAAGTCAGCCCCTCCCTATTAAAGGCTGAAGTTCACCATCAGTGTCCAAGAGTGCCGTTTTTCCTTTGACAGTTTGAGAGCTACAATAAGGAAAAGTTTGCTCAAAGAAAGATAAAACAGAGAAAGGTCAGAGATGGATAACCACGTCTTAGGAGGTAACGAGCTGAGACCTCAGCCATCACATCCTTGGAATTTAAAAAAAAAAAATGCTTTACAGAGAAGCATGTATTTTTTATTAACAGCACAGCAGTATCTATAACTGAGAGGGTATGCCGAAAGAATAGAGTGTCCTTCCCCAACTTCTGGCCCCCACTCCCAGCTGTCTCAGAGAGGATCCGTGTATCTGGTAGATCTTCTCTGGTAGAGAAGACCTCATTTGTGGTTGTTATGTAAGTGATTGAATATGGGACGAAGCATCATGTCTTGTTGGGTGAGACGGTATCAGCAGGATTTGTAGAGGGTTTTGTTTTCTTCTCCTTGCCCCGTTTCCGTGGACTTTGTAATGTAGGTTTATATGAATAGGACTTGCGTTTTTTTCTGTACTGAAGTTATTAATTGGATTAAAAAGAAAGGACAGGTTTTCAGGGAGGAAAACCTAGGGATTCGGAATTTGGGGAGTTGCATGCAATTAAAATATTCATTTCCTGTGGCTGCCAGAACAAATTCCTACAAACTGAGTCACTTAAGGCAACAGCACGTTACTGTCTCTGTTGAGAAAGCTGGGAGTGCAAGAGCGGTGTCAGTGAAGAGCCATGTCCTCCGAGGCTCTGTGGGGAGGGTCCGTCCTTGCCTCTTCCTGCTTCTGGTGGCCCCAGACATCCCTTGTCTTGCAGCTGTGTCACTCCAGGCCCCTTCTCCATGTCTCTGAGTCCTCCCCTCTTCTTACAAGAGCACCAGGCATTGAATTTAAGGCCCACCCTAAATCCAGGAAGGTGTCATCTCAAAATTCCTAACTAATCCCATCTGCAAAGACCCTTTTCCAAATAAGGTTTCCATTCTGAGATTCCAGATGGACGTGAGTTTTGTGGGACACCATTTCACACACTCTGGCTATTTACTGCATCTGCCAGCTGGGATACTCACAGGACTGATGAGGAAAGCAAAGCGTAAGGAACCCTTGCTGTCCGTGGAACTAGAATAGAATCCGTCTGCATCCTTAGGGCACGTGGTTTTCAGCTCTCCTTGAAGGGTTCATATCACGTTGATGAGGGGACTAGAAGCTGAATATGCATTGGGTTCCCATTCAGCCAAGGATTAGTTTGCCTCCAATTTCTTGAGTGCACAGGAGTTGAGAAAATTGTTTCTTTAGCAAGAACACTGGAGGATCGCGCCGTTCTCTGAACCACGTTCGTCTCATTATGCATGGGAGGGTATGAATTAATCCGAGACACAGGAACGCTGAATAAATTGTGATTTGCCAGTCGGGCTGGCTGTGTTTTATCTGAACCAAACATCTGACTTTAACCCCAGGCAGATTTCTCTTCAGGTTGTAATTATTCTGGAACAAACAGAGAAGATGGAAAGGGGCATCCCAGTGGGAACGAGGATACTTCCTGTCTGGAAGGATTCCCACTGGAAATTTTCAAAACACAGTGTCCTGAAGTTGACCTGGTTAACTACCAGCTGCAATCCAGCTTACCCTCTTTTATGTAGATGAGTTCTCAAAAAAAAAAAAAAAAAAAAAAAAAAAAAAAAAAAAAAAAAAACAGAATGAAAATAATTTCATTTTCAGATTAGATGCCATTCTGTACAACTACAAGAGATCAAATTGCTCATTGAAGCCAAACCAGAACACAACCCAGATTCTCCATACTTAGCACCTTAAATCCATCTTCTTCATCTTCCTTTTGAAAATCAAAATCCTATAAGCTCCAGGTGCTGGAATAAACACTGATGTGACCGTTGCTCAGATAGGAAGATTACTAGGGAAAAAAACACAAGAGCAACAATTCTGATGTTGCTTTCAAATGCTGTAATTGCATGGCCCCAAAGAGACTCTGCTATGCCTCCAAATAAATTCTTCCTCCATTAACAAGAAGGAAAATGGGAGGGAAATGAAAGTCTCCAAGAGCCAGGCGCGGTGGCTCACGCATGTAATCCCAGCACTTTGGGAGGCCAAGGCGGGTGGATCACCTGAAGTCAGGTGATCAAGACCAGCCTGACCAATACGAGGAAACCTTGTCTCTAGTAAAAATACAAAAGTTAGCAGGGTGCGGTGGCATGCGCCTGTAATCTCAGCTACTCGGCAGGCTAAGACAGGAGAATTGCTTGAACCCGAGAGGCGGAGATTGCAGTGAGCTGAGATCATCACGCCATTGCACTCCAGCCTGGGCAACGAGAACAAAACTCCATCTCAACAACAACAACAAAAAAAAGTAAGAAAGTCTCCAAGAAACCTGGGAACTTTATACGTAATTTCCTTTCTTGCAAATAGAAGGCCCTTGAACAAAAACTTTTCATGTAGGCCCTGTTCCCTCTGGCCTGGTCTGTGGGAACCTATTCTGCTTCGGAAGTTTATTGAAATGAACTTCCCTGGGTAAGTCCATCAGCGGTTCATGGCTGCCCTTTGTCCTAGCTTTCCAGTCCCATGAGAATGGCAGGAGAAGGAACTTGGGCCCATATGTCAGATGAGGAGGCTGAGGTCTGAAGGTACGAAGCGACCTCAGAAGGTCTCCTCGTGCAGGTGCTGAGTTCTTTCTCGGGATTAGCCAGTGGACTTGAAAAAGGGTGGGTTTGATCCCTCCTCCAGAGCCCACCTGGGGAAGAGCCGGCTCCCTTCTTCCTGTTTCTCCTCCTCCTTCCCCACCTGTCCCTCCCACTTCCTCCCTTCCCTGCTAGGATGTTGATGCTGCTTTAAAAATCTGTCAGCAGCTGCTCTCCGGGGCTCCGTAAGGTGATAGTTTGTCGCAGGAATTCAGACTGTCAGCGTCATCTCCCCTTCTGCGACGTGCGTCTGAGAGCTCCTATTTTTGAAAATATAAAATAATAGAATAGGAGCATGCTAATGGCGTGAAGCTGGTTGCAGCTCACACAGCTTGACAGCAATTTGTAACTGCGATCTGTTACATACTGAAAAGGAGTTTGTGTTCGGAATTCTCTTCTTCCAGAGCAGTACATAGAATAGAAACCACGCAGAGACCCCGGAGACCCTCTCAGACAGAGAACATTTATCACGGCCTTGGACAAAGGGGGATTTTCAAAGATGTATGCTATTCGTAAACATCTTTTAACCCATTGTTAGCAAGGTGTTTCTTCTGTTGCTTGGAAATGGTGAGAAGCTGAAGAGACAGAGCGGGACCTTTACTGAAGGCTAGGAGTTGCCCCAGGGTACAGGCACCATGCAGCTCCACCCCAACTTGGGAAGCTCTCGCTCTCTTACGTGGGAGGATGGATATTGTTTGTGTCTCCAGTCTGCTGAAAAGGTACAACTCCCTTAATGGGGTTGGCTGAGCTCCTTGGGGTGCTATTAGGAGCCAGTAGGTAAAAGTCAGGGGAGGCTGCCATACATCCCACAATGAACAAGACGGTCTCCCCACAACAAGGAACTATCTGACCCCAAAGGTCTGCAGTGCCAAGGCTGAAAAACCCTGCTCTACTTCAACCCTTCTGATTTTCAGATAATAGAACCATGAGCTGGACACGTGGCTCACACCTCTAATCCCAGCACTTTGGGAGGATAAGGTGGGAGGATTGCTTGAGACCAGGAGTTCAAGACCAGCCTGGGCAACATAACAAGACCCCGTCTCTACACACAAAAAATGTTTAAAAATTAGCCAGGTACAGTGGTGTGCACCTGTAGTCTCAGCTACTCAGGAGGCTGGGGGCGCTTGATCCTCCATCACTTGAACCCAAGAGTTTGAGGCTGCAGTGAGCCAAGATTGCATCATTCCATTCCAGCCTGGGTGACAAAGTGAGAGCCTCTCTCTAAGAAACAAACAAACACACAACAAATAATAAAACCGAGGCCCTATGCACCTGGTCTGTAACATTCAACCTCTCCCAGCTGAAAACGTCCTTGGTATGTACGTTTTAAAATAGTTCAGTGCAGTGGGAATTAATGAACAACTGACCAACTTTTCCTGGGCACCAGCAATCTGTCAGAGGCTACCAAAAAGTACAGCCCTGTCCTCAAGATTACCGTTGACCTGAGGAGTCATCCAGGTATCTTAAAAAGAGAATAGCCATGTAAGAGGGCCGCTCTTGTATAACGGCAAGCTGGCGGCCGCCAGCTGATCTGGTCTGTATAGGTATTTTATTCGGCCAGTATTTTATTTCTTTCTTTCCTTCCCTCCTTCCTCCCTTCCCCTTTTCCTTCCCTTTTTCCTTCTCTTTCCTTTCCTACTTTTAGGCAAAAACTTAGACTCCCAAGTATACTGTAAGTTTCTCTCCCCACAAGATATTTCATCTTTACCAGCCCCAGAGGTGCGAGCCCAGCTGCTCAGGGCGTTGCTGTTTGTATCCTCCTGGTCAAAGGCAGAGGTATTCAAGCCCGAGCGAGCCTCAGAGGCACCCAAAGCCTTGTTGAAAGCAGATTGCTGGGTCCCACCCTACCGCCTCTGCTCCATTCAGCTTCAGTAGGTCTGCGGTGGGGCCTGCTGGCATACGTTCCTAACCCAGGTGGCATACGTACGTACCCAGGTGTGCTCCAGAGGCCACACTTTGAGAAGCGCTGGTCTACAGCGATGATTCTCAAATGCTAATGAGCATCAGAGTCACCTGGAAAGCAGGCAGAACCCTGGATCCCATGACCTCATCCCCCCTGATTCTGATTTAGTAGATCTGGGGAGGGGCCTGGGCATCCCTGCTTTTGACAGGCCCTCCAGGTGATCCAGACGCATGCTAAGAGGTTGAGAATCATTGCTCTTAAGAGTCAAGTAAGTGGTGTAGACCAGTGCATGTGCATCTGAATCTCCTGTTAAAACACAGATGCTGGTTCAGTAGGTCTGGGCTCAGGGCCTGAGATTCTGCATTTCTGCTAAGTTCTCCGGTGATGCCTGTGCAGCTGGTCTGAGTGCCACACTTTGAATACCAAAGGATAGTCCAGCATTTCTCGACCAGGGGTGACAGTGGCTTACCTTTTGAGGGACATTTGACAATGTCTGAAAACATATTTAGTTATCGTGGCTGGAGGGTGGGGAAAATTCTACTAGCATCCGGTGGATAGAGGCCATAGACGATGTCTATGCCTCCCAAAGTGCTGGGATTACAGGCGTGAGCCAACGTGCCTGGCTTCCTTTTTTTTTTTTTTTTTTTCTTCTTTTTTTTTTTTGGTTTGGTTTTAAGGACTGTTTGAAACATCCTAATTTTATGATGCCAGGAAAGGAATCTCTGTATATCACAGAGAAAAGTAAAAATGAAAACAAATGTTTATATCTCTTTTCAATTCACTACTTTTCTTTCCTTTTCTTTTCTAACCTCATTTCCATCCAGAAAGTCCTTGCCCCATATTTTTTGAAAATTGAAAAATCAGACCCTTAATTTGTGTGTCTGTAGTTGCCGGAGAGTGAGCCGAGGAGTGTGGATTCAAAGAGGCTCTTTTGAGCACATCCCATTTTCCCATTAGCGCAAGCCTCCGAGGCACCTTTGTGCTATCTCTTCAGAAAAGAGAATATTACAAAAACACTTTCTAATTATTGTTGGCCTTTCATTGCTTTAGAGCTGCTGCACAGCCTAGAAATGAACATCCTTGCTTCAGAATTTTGTCTTTTTTTTTTTTTTCTTTTGTGAGACATGTCATCCCCACAGGGCTGTTTATGAAGCCCAAGTTGGCAGAATTTGTCTAACGTGGGTGACCTAGAAGAGGTCAAGACCACAATGAGAGGAGGACCCCTGAGTTCATTTGCATTCCCCCCGGCTGGTCGAAAAACAAAAGCCTACCCGTGCTACACTTCATGGCTCACTTATTTTGGATCCTTTCCTCCAATTTGAGTGGTAGATTAAAAAGAAAGAGAAAAGAGAAAGTCAAGTCTTGCTGCAGGGTCCTCTATCCAGCATTCACAGCTGGGTTTTCATGTGGACAGGCTTTTGCTGCATCGGGAGAAGGAGGAGTCTTTAAACGTGATGTGGCCGGAGCCTTCCCTTTCGAAAGGTCAGTTCCTTAACATTCTGGCTCTTTCTCGAAGAGCTCTCATGGCCGAGAATCACTGAAAGCTCAGCTGTTTTAGAGCCCGCCCAAAGAATCAGCTCTCTCCTCTCTCGCCGTGTCCAGCACATCACCCGTCTGTATGCAGGCACTTAGGTGTGGGTGGAGGAATCGGAGACACAGAATTTATCAAGGGCTGTTAGGGGGCTCACGGAATCCAGAAGGTCAGAGAACCAGGTTCAGGGCAGCTACACAGCAGGAACAATGCCCAGACACCGCTGCAGAATTGCTTTGCAGAGATACCAGCACTGCCGCTGCTGAGCACAGACGCCAAAAACACTTTCTAACTATTGGAATCAGACGTCAGGTAGCCCTGATGCCTTACACCAAGTGCCACCTCTAAGCTGCTGTCACTGCTGTTTCTGGGCACAGGATAGGGCTGCCATAGCCTCCTCGAAGATCTGCCTGGCGCCCTCTTCTCCCAGCCACAAGGTTCTGCCTCAGAGTCTGGCTTAGGCACAGCCTGATCTTTGGATCCCAGGCCACGTGCAAAGGAGGCTGAGGACGTTTCTGACTTTTAATATGGAAAGATGTAGTCTTGCTGGGGAGCTCCTGAAACAAAAATGGTGTTCAAAGATCAGCGTGGCCCAAAGAATGACAGATTCCTTATAGCCTAGGAAGGCCTTACCTTGGTACGTTATATCATAGTGAGCTGGAGGTTATAGGGCAGCAAAAGACGGAGACCCTTCAAAAGATTGCTACTATCCCTATGTCCCATCACAGGCTCAGATGCACTGAGATTTTACCAGCCCCCCTTCCAGTCCTTGGCTGAAGGTGAATTCTGCAAGGAACTGACCAGGGCTGGCCCTGGATAGATGCATAACCATGCCTACGACCCACAGCAAAGCTCCTCGGACACCCAGGTGATGATTTCAAAGTGGCACTGAGCCTTTGTTTCTTTCTTGGAAGCAACAGCTGTGGGCTTGTGATGATTTGGTTGTTTTGAAATGGGAACAAGTGATGGCCTGAAGAAGGGGCATACATGGTGTGAAGGCAGTTTGAAGAATGCCTGAAAGTCAGAATGTCAGGGAGGAAGCGTCCTTCCGGATCCTCAGGGCCAGCCCCCGACATTTCACGGTAAAAGCGGCTGGAGAAGGGAGACGCTGCTGTTGGATCCATTGTGCTGCGTCAAGGATGCAGGCTGTGGAAACAGAGACATGGAGATGGCGGCGTGACTGTGACAGAAACTTACCAGCAATTGACATAGTTCAACATAGTCATCAAAGTCTTTTCTGGATTCTTGGTGCCAGTCAACCCCTTCCCATCCCCTCTTTGTGCTTTCCTTTCCCAGGCTAAGGTGTCTTAAAACCTTTAATATTCAGAATCTCAAAGAAGGCCTTGTGGGTCATTTGGTCCAGGGCTTCTCAAAGTCCTTAGTCCTCCTGTGTCAGATTCACCACTGGACCTTGCTTAGAAGCAAAGTTCCTGAGTCACTCTGCAGTGATGCCCAGGGATGTGAGTTTTAACAAGCTTCTCAGGTTATTTGTGTCCACGTTGAAGTTCAGGAACCCATAGATCTAATACAACCTCCTCATCTTATGCATAGAGAAATGGAGACTCGGAAGAGAAGTAGAGAAACTTGCTCAAAGGTGAACAGATGGCCACTGGCAGAGCTGAGCCTAGAATTTTCTTATTCATATTTCTAGTCCTTTATTTCTGACTCTGATCTTCTGTCTTCTCCAGCATATTCTTTTTTTTTTTTTTGTATCTAAATTAGGAGGCATTGAAAGTGAGCAGCAGAACTGAAAGTGAGCCCTGTTTTAAGCCAAGAAGATCTTTCCTGCAAAGTTGTGAGATGCATTCTCTCTTAAATGCAGCTGTGGTTACCAAAGAACCAGGAACCAGTTGTGTTATGGATTTGGTCAGCTTAGTGGACTCATTGCTGAAAGCAGAGGGCACTCTGGGCTCCTAGAAGGGACACTTTCTATGTGGCAGACGAGTGCTTAATGACTTACACACCTCTCCTGTAATACTGTCCACCTTCTTCAGGGATACACGCTACCTTCCCCAGGTAGATTTTATTCATGCAACCCTAGACTTTGCCACTCACCAGGGCGAGTTAGACACTTCTAAGCTTGAGCACAGGACTAAGGCCAAACGTCTTGACCACTGGTTCTCTGCCCACTCTGGGATGCGACTATTGATGTTTCTTTGGCAGTGTAAGTGGACCCTGTAGCTAAAAGTGGACAGAGATTCAGTTTAAAAGCAAAATTATCCAGGAATCATTCTATCTCCAGATGTGCCCAATGCAATTTTATCTTCTTTTCTTTCTTTTTTTTTTTAAAAAAAAAAAAAGAACAGGGTCAGTCTGTTGCCCAAGCCGAAGTATAGTGGTGCAATCATAGCTCACTGCAGCTGTGAACTCCTGGGTTAAAGCCATCTTCCCACCTCAGCCTCCTGAGTAGCTGCTGGGACTACAGACAGGCACCACTACATCCAGCTAATTTTTTTTTTTTTTTTTTTTTTTTTTTTGTAGGGACAAGGTCTTGCTATGTTGCCCAGGTTGGTCAGGACAATTTTATCTTCAAGGCCCCCACATTTTCCCACTCCAAGGCGCCCTGGGTTGGCATTGAGGTCAGTCTCGTGGTGATAGTTCTTTGGATGTGACTGCACTGTTTTGCATGGCACATTGAGGCAGCTGGTTTGTTTCTGCTGCCAAGGATGTCCTGGCTGCCTGGAGCAAGGGCCACCAGGCCCTGCCACCTTCACACCAGGAGGTCATCAGGATTGGGTTGACTTGACGTTGAACTTGAAGTACGATTAGGTTGAACTGACTCTGTTGAACTTGAAGTCAGGTTCTCAGAGTGTGTGTGGAATGCTCAGCAACAGGGGAGGGCCCCGCAGGGCAACCCTCAGACATCTGGCAGGAAATGGGCTCCAGGGCACTTGGGGCTGTTCTCTTTGGAAATCAGTCCCTCTTTTGCTGTTGTTGTTTGCAGTGTTTGTTCTTCTACTTAGAAGATGCTCCTGCATCTTTCATGTGTATATCCTCAGTGCCTGGACCAGTGTGTGGCATCCAGTCAGGGAGGGCAGGTGGATACTCCCACCCCACCTCTCCCCACCCGATCTATCATCTCATTTCTTTATTATGTTCTGTTTTCTCTCGCTCTCTCTTTTTTTTTTTTTTTTTTTGGCGTTCCTATTCACCATCTCCATCATTAGAATTTACATTTCTAAGCTGGACTTGGTCTTCTTCTGATGTCTTCTTCTAGTACTTCCATGCCTGATACCCTGTAGGTGCACAGTGAATATCCTGGAGAATGGATGTTAAATACAAGTACATGCTCATAATCCCAGCACTTTGGGAGCCCAAGGCAGGTGGATCACGAGGACAAGAGATCAAAACCATCCTGGCCACCATGGCGAAACCCCATCTCTACTAAAAATACAAAAATTAGCTGGGCGAGGTGGCAGTCGCATATAGTCCCAGCTACTTGGGAGGCTGAGGCAGAAGAATCGCTTGAACCTGGGAGGTGGAGGTTGTAGTGAGCCGAGATTGCGCCACTGCACTCCAGCCTGGCAAAAGAACAAGACTCTGTCTCAAAAAAAAATAAAAATAAAAATTAAAAAAAAGTACATGCTCAATAATTGTTTGCTCATTGGTTGAGCAATGGGGACTTTGTGGGAATAGCCAAGGTTGTTCTCAGAGAACCTTCTGGCCCTGCCTTTCACAGAATAGAGGGTCCCCTCTTGGCTGGTGGGTTATTTTCATTTTCTTTTGCTCTGATTGGTGGTGGCTTTCCCTTTGGCCCTGCTCTCCACGCTGAGAGGGGTTGGCTCCCTCCAGGTCTAAGCACAGGAGATCTGAAAAAGGGAGGCATATTGTAGGGAAGGTGAAGGAGACGCTGACGGAGCGTGTTGGGAATGAAGGGGGAGAGTGGCCAGCACCTGCAACTTAAGAATCCTCAGGAAAAGCCCTAGGGAGGAGATTTGGTTGTTCCTGGGTTTTTTTGTTTGAATGAGCTGTTTTCCCTCCTCGGATGCTGGCATTGATCCACTTTGAATCAGCTGTTGACTCCCTGCTGGGATTACCAAGCAAGATGATCTTTAATGACACTCCTTCCCCTGCCTGCAAGGCCAAGCTGAAATGATCGGTACTATTCTGTTGGATTCCCTCTACATGCAAAATGTCAGGTCCTTCTTGTCTCACGTGGAGTTACTGAGCTTGAGGTTAGGATGTCTAGCCCATGTCTAGCCAGCTAAGCAACCTTACCTAGGGAGGTCATTTCACCTCCCTGAGCCTCAGTTCCCATCTCTGTGATAGAAAAGATGATGCCTGCTCTGTCCTGCCACAGGGAAGGTTGTGAGGACTGAATAAAATAATGTAAAAGGTAGAGACAACCCAAATATCCATGAGTTGGTGAATGGGTAAGCAAAATGTGATCTCACCATACGATGGAGTATTCTCTGGCAATGAAAAGGAATGAAGCAGTGATTCATGCTATAGCGTGGGTGAACCTTGAAAACATTTTACTAAGGGGAAAAATCCAGACACAAAAGGCCATATATTGTATGATCCCATTTATATGAAATGTCCAGAACAGGCAAATCCGTAGATTTGCGTTAATTTGGTCTAGAACTATGCACGCTTTTGTGCTGGGCTGCTTTCACTCAGCAAAGTATTTTTTTTTAATTATTATTTTACTTTAAGTTCCAGGATACATGTGCAGAATGTGCAGGTTTGTTACACAGGTGTACCTGTGCCATGGTGGTTTGCCTATCAACCTGTCTTCTAGGTTGGTTGGTTGGTTGGTTGGTTGGTTGGTTGGTTGGTTGGTTGGTTTGAGACAAAGTTTTGCTCTTGCTACCCAGGCCGGAGAGCAGTGGTGCAATCTCGGCTCACTGCAACCTCCGCCTCCCAGGTTCAAGTGATTTTCCTGCCTCAGCCTCCCAAGCAGGAGACATGCACCACCATGTGCAGCTAATTTTGTATTTTTAGTAGAGACAGGGTTTCTCCATGTTGGTCAGGCTGGTCTAGAACTCCCGACCTCAGGGGATCCACCTCCCTCGGCCTTCCAAAGTGCTAGGATTACAGGCATGAGCCACCGTGCCCGGCCCATCTAGGTTTTAAGCCCCACATGCAGTTGGTGTGTGTCCTAATGCTCTCCCTCCCCTTGCCTCCCATCCCTCGACAGGCCCCGGTGTGTGTTGTTCCCCTCCCTGTGTCTATTATGTGTTCTCATTGTTCAACTCCCACTTATGAGTGAGAACATGTGGTGTTTGGTTTTCTGTTCCTGCGTTAGTTTGCTAGTCAGCAAAGTATTTTTGAAGATTCATCTAAGTTGTTGTCGGTTTTAGTAGTTCATTCATTTTCTTTCTTTCTTTCTTTCTTTTTCTTTTTTTTTTTTTTTGAGGCAGAGTTTCGCTCGTTACCCAGGCTGGAGTGCAGTGGTGTGATCTCAGCTCACCGCAACCTCCGCCTCCTGGGTTGAAGCAATTCTCCTGCCTCAGCCTCCCGAGTAGCTAGGAGTACAGGCATGCACCACCATGCCCAGCTAATTTTTGTATTTTTTTAGTAGAGATGGGGTTTCACCATGTTGACCAGGATGGTCTCGATCTCCTGACCTCGCGATCCACCCGCCTCGGCCTCCCAAAGTGCTGGGATTACAGGTGTGAGCCACCGCGCCTGGCCCATTCATTTTCTAGCCGAGGAGGGCTACATGGTATGGTGTGTGTTAGGCCGTTCTTGCATTGCTATGAGGAAATACCTGACACTTGGTAATTAATAAAAAGAGGCTTCCTCGGCTGCTGGTTCTGCAGGCTCTGCGAGAAGCATGGTGCTGGTGTGCTTGGCTTCTGGGGAGGCCTCAGGTAGCTTACAGTCACAGTGATGGCGGAAGGTGAAGACGGAACGGGCACATCACAGGGCAAAAGCAAGAGTGAGAGAGGAATTAGCAGCAGGTGGCCCAAACTTTTAAGCCATCAGATGTCCTGTGAACTCAGTGGGGGAGCTCACTCATCACCAAGGAGGTGGCCCAGTCATTCATGAGGGACCTGCCCCTAAGAGCCAAATCCCTCCAAACAATGGGGATTATATATATATATTTTTTTACCCAGAGTCTCCCAGGCTGGAATGGAATGGCGCAATCTAGGCCCACTGCAACCTCTACCTCCTGGGTTTAAGCGATTCTTCTGCCTCAGCCTCCCAAGTGGCTGGGATTATAGGTGCCTGCCACCACACCCAGCTAATATTTTTGTATTTTTAGTAGAGATGGGGTTTTACCATGTTGGCCAGGCTGGTCTTGAACGCCTGACCTCATGATCCGCCCGCCTCAGCCTCTCAAAGTGCTAGGATTACAGGTGTGAACCACCACACCCAGCCTTGGGGATTACATTTCAATGTGAGGTTTGGGTGGGGACAAATATCCAAACTATATCATGTGGCTATACCACGGTTTGTCTATCCATTCTCCTATTGATGGACATTTGGATTGTTTCCAGTTAGGGCTGCTCTGAGTAAAGCTGTCGTGGACATCTGTGTCCAGGTCTTTTTGTGGACATATGTTTTCATTTCTCCTGGGTAAATGTCTAGGACTGGAATGGTGAGGTTGCTTGTCGGTGGCTCAGTGTGGCCAGCCCAACACTGACATGTGAGAAACTCTGGACAGACCAACTCTTGACTGCAATTGAGCTCCAGAATTTCATTTTAAACCTGAAAGTGGCATTTGAATTGCTTCATTTTTTTTTAAATGGTGGTAGAATCGACATAACATACAATTTGCTGTTATAAACATTTTTAAATGTACCGTTTAGCGGCATTTACATTCACATTGTTGTGCAGCTATCACCACTGTCCATCTCCAGAACATTTTTCATCTCCTCAAAGAGAAATTGTCCCCATTAAATACTAACTCTCCATTCCCCCTTCCTTCTAGCCCCTGGCATCTACCATTCCACTCCCTTTCTCTACGGATTTGACTACTGTGGGTAACTCATATAAGGGGAATCATACAGCATTGTTCTTTTGTGATTGTCTGGCTTCACTTATTATAATACCTTCAAGGTTAAGCCATGGGTCAAAATTTCCTTTTTTTGTTTGTTTTTTTTTTTAAAGACAGGGTCTTGCTCTGTTGGTAGTGTAGTGGCATAATCATGACACACTGCAGCCTTGACCTCCTGGACTCAAGCAATCCTCCAGCCTTAGCCTCCTGAGTAGCTGGGGTGCACAGGCACATACCACCATGCTTGGCTAAGTAAAAAAAAAAAATTATTGTGGAGACAGGATCTCCCTGTTGCCCAGGCTGGTCTCAAACTCCCAGGCTCCTGTGATCCTCACACCTCAGCCTCCCAAAGTGCTAGGATTACAGGCGGGGGGCACCCTGCCTGGCCAGAATTCCCTTCTTTTTTAAGGCTGAATAATATTCCATTGTGTATAGAGACCACAGTTTGTTGCTATATTTTTAATGGCGAAAAAACATATTCTAAAGGAAACCTAGGTTTTAAAGGAACGTGCAGTGACCTAGCCCTAAACTCTACAAATTCTTTTCTTCCTCACATATTATCATGAGCATTCCTGTTAATGCTCATGATACTGTAGATCCGGGAGGTCTTTAAATGCAAACAAGTCAACAGGAGGTAGATGCTACCACCTTTTTGTTGTGAGAGATGGTCAAATACAGGATCAGCGGCTGCCAGGAGCAGCTTTTCACTCCCATTTCAACTGGTTTCCCAGGAAGTCCGTTAAAAACCTTCTCTCCATTTCTTTTTCAAGAGCTGTTCATACCAGAGTCTGAAAAGTAGATCTCTTTGTTTATATTTCCCTTGGCTGTTTTAAAGCCTTATTTGTCATAGCGGACATAGTGCGAGTTCCCTATCAGATATGAGAGGAGGCGCCCGCCGAAAGCGTGATGGGATGGGAAATGTGAGCTGAAAGCCATTTGGACTCTGAGCCTCCGTGCCTTCCCGGGAACTGGAAGCCGCCAGGCGTCTCAGTGGTAGGGACGACCCTGATAGAAACAGGCGGCGTTAATTGCCTGGGTGCTGAGTTGCTCCAGAAGTGCAAGGAAACAATAAAGGTCATAATTAAAACTCAGTTGCTCCTGTGTGAGAGGCACAGCCTGTCTCAAAGAAGATGCGTAGGTCAAACGCACGCATTCTATTAATGGGATGTGAACTCAAAGAGCAGGTGCAGATATTCCACCCGTTCTCCACCGAGGGCCTCTACTGAGGCTTTCCACCTCAACTCAAGATGATGTTTGGCATTCTCGGACCCTCCAATGACCGCCCTCTCCTTCCAGCCTCCACTGCTTCTTCATTGTCTCCACTCCAGCCCCTGTGACATGGTGTTGATGCACGGACCGAAGTCAGTGAGTAAATGAGAAATGGATGCAGCATGTCACCTGTTCACAGCCCATTTATTAGCCTCGTTGGAGTATCAGTGCTGTTAAAGCAGGGACTGCCTCATCTTCTCCCCAGCTCCTGGCCCCCTCTCTGGTACCAAATAGATTCTCAGGAAAGGTTCCCAAACTTGGAAGCATAGCTCACATCCCGTAGTGTCCCCGTAACTGCTGTGCATGCCTCCTCTCCACCCTGTATTCTCAGCAATGCTGAGACAGTCATTATTTCTTCTTAG
This sequence comes from Saimiri boliviensis, assembly GCF_048565385.1. Classification (NCBI taxonomy): domain Eukaryota; kingdom Metazoa; phylum Chordata; class Mammalia; order Primates; family Cebidae; genus Saimiri; species Saimiri boliviensis. The sequence continues at coordinate 13,534,652 of NC_133459.1, forward strand.
TTATTATTTTTTTTATCCCCGGCAGCTAGCCCCTACCCAGCACATAGTAGGGGTACAAGGCAATATACGCTGATTATTGAATGATATCTCAGCAGCAGTTCCCTTTTTCTTATGCACTGGAGTATTTGTATTTCTTCTGAAATACAACAAGAATTGGACTCCAGTGCCTTGTCTATCCCACTTTATTCTAGAATAGAATCAGGGAGGCCGACTCGGTCTTGGGCTGTCTACGCAGGGTTTTATTACTCAGGTACCAAGGTAAGCCCTGACCCCATATCAAGCTCTTATAAGTGTCTCTTATCATCTTCACATGGCTTGATGTGTTTGGTTTTTTTGTTGAGCCTTTTCATAGACACTGTAGACACCAGGAAAACCAACCTCAGGGCGGTGGCTTTCAGGTTTGCCTCGTGGAGTCAGCGTTGGGGCTGTGGGTAAAGGAGCCTGGATTGGTGTCAGGGTTGCACAGACCAAGTTTGATCCCAGCTCTACTGCTTATCAGTTCTGTGACCTCAGAAGCAAGTTATTCCACCTTGAATGATGTTTTTCCCATCTGCAAAATGGGGATGAATCCTGTCCACTACAACATGATGCAAGGATTGGGTGGTGTATTCATTTCCTGTGGCTGCTGTGGCAAATCACCACAAACCAAGTGGCTTAAAACAACACAAATCTACTCTTTACGGTTCTGGATGCCGGAAGTGTGGACTGAGTCTTAAGGGGCTAAAGACAAGGTGTTGGCAGAACTGGTTCCTTCTAGAGGCTCCGGAGAAGAAGATGTTTCTTTGCTCTTTCTGTCTTCTAGAGGATGGCTGTTTTCCTTGGCTTATGGCCCCTTCCTAGCTTCAAAGCCAACAGTGTAGCATCTTATCTCTCTGACTCTGCTTGCCTGTTTCTGTTGTAACGTGGCCTTCCTCCCATTCTAACTTCTCCTGTACCCCTCCTATCCTGATGTCCTTGCAATGACATCAGGTCCCCCTGGATAACCCAGGATCATTTCCCTACCTAAAGATCCTGAATCCCATTTTCAGAGTCCCATTTGTAGGTTCTGGGGATTTAGGACGGGGACATCTTTGGGGGCCATTATACAGGTTACCACAGATGGGATTGTGCATATGGTGACATTCATGTAACTGAAGTGCTATATTGTCCTATGTGCTCCATTCCCAGAGTATAACTACCATCTGAGGCTCTCTTAGTTTGTATCCCACCAGAAGCAAACTCTTGAGACAAGAATTAAGGAACAAATGGTTTATCTGAGAGATGCTAGAACACCAGCAGGGCCTCAGGAAGGTGAGATATGAAAGGGAAGGCAGCCACTCAAAGGCGAGTTTTCAAGCCAGCTCCTACTGTGGAAGAATGGAGCTTAATCCTGCTGGAGAAACTCCGGGAGCTGGTATAAACCTTAGGGGTGAGGGAGCTAGGGGTATTTATACACCAATTCCTCATCAGTCATGAGAATGGGAACGTCCCACAATTCTGTGCCACTGGTCTGATGTACACAGATGGCAGACTGAGCTCCAGCAGGAAGGGAAGTCCTCAGACAAATGCACAGTGGTAGCTAAACGTCAGGCCAATGTGCACCCATGTGCTGAGAGCCAGTGGACATGGACAGAGGATTGGCAGTGTCTTCTACAGAGGCCCAGGGCCTGTGAATGCTCCTGGCAGCAGTCAGCTCATCACCTGCCTGAGCATCTCTGCTCTTGCAGTCAAATCACTCACCTGCTCAGAGTCACTTGTGGTTAGTTTCAAGGCTGTGTATGCCAGTTGTACTGTTATTTAATGAGACTAAGGTGAAAACTTGTTAGGAGTCAATTGCTTTTAATTAGAAACGGTCAAGTCTATAAAAGAGGGTGGCAGGGGAGGAGGTACCACAAAATTCTAGAAAGAGTAGTTGTTACTCGCTTTAGCAAATCCCTAGCAGGAAGCCATAGATGATAAATTGTAGATATGGTTTATATGTGTGTGCGCATGTGTATTCAATTCTCCTAACTCCATGGGGTGGGTATTATTCCCATTTTACTGATCATTGGTGAAGAAACTGAGGCCCAAGTAGATTGAGTAAACTCCCCCCGGTCCCGCAGTGAGTAGATGGCAAAACTTGAATGGAAACGCCTCCATCTCTTTGCCCTACGCAATCTCCATCAGCCGAGGCTGCCACTCTTGAAGATCGTGCTGGAATTTTAGAGCTGACACCATCCCACATTGCTGGGAGAGACTCGAGGCAGATATATGTGGTCCCTTCGCCTCTCCAACCTGAGAAAATTCCTTCATAGGAAAAGAGAAATGATGTTTTTATTCCATTTTTCTTTCTTTCTTTTTTTAAATTCCACTTTTCTTAACTTCTTTGGACAATGAACATCATTGCTTCTTAACAGACCATGGGAACACCTGAAAATCATCGCAAATCAGCCTGACCCTGCACCTTCTGGCAAAAGCAACCTAGCAGAAATTCTGGACATCGTCCCTTAGTTTTGTCCAATATTAGGGTACAGTGGGAAGCCTGGAGGAGAGAAAGACCCGGCGCTGGCCCTGGCTTCTCAGAGACCTCTATGTCTCTTGGACTGTGACAGCCACAGGAATCAGACATCCACACAGAACGTTTGTGGTAGGGCTGCAGGCTCAAGGCTTCCACTTCAGCCCTGAGTCCCTGGGCCGAGGCTCCCTCTGCAGTTCTGTTGTTGGTAAACAGGGAAAAGCCATCACTGAGAACAGAGCTTATTAACCAAGCTATTCACACCCCGGGCTGACCCTTTTCACGATGCTCCCTGTGGAGGCGGCTCTGGAACAAACCTTTCCCTTGGAGGCCTAGATCCATAACAGCTGCATGGACACCCGTCATCAGGACACTAATGTGAGGGGGGCGGGGTGCTGGACTTGTTCCCTTCTGAATGAAAGACCGACCAACGTATACTTTGGTTACTAGCATTCAAGGTAGCCTCCCTTATTTTCACTGAGGTTTTTAAAGAAAATACCAACTGGCTGGTTGGCTGGTGTGATAATTAGTTCCATATTAAAATAGCGGCCTCCATAGGGCTGGATTGAGGAGGTCATGGACCTCCTCGTATTAAGCACCTGCTATGGCTGGCCCTGGGCTAGGCACAGAACTAAGATGCAACCCTTTGCTGAAACAGAGAGATGAGTTGACAGGCATTGATCAGTGCCGTGAGAGGTAAACTCAGAGAACTGGAGGAGCCCGGGGCAGGGACAGCTTCTGGAGCTCCAAGGGTGGGTTGAGATGTAGTGAAGAACAATATGCATAAGGGGTCACAGTGGACTGAGATGGGGAAGATGAGGCTGGATGAGGCAAGCGGAAAGGGTGAAAGGTCCTGTGCTCTGGGCAGCCCCGGCCCCAGCAGGGAGGCCAGGAGTGTGATAGAAGAACTTTCCAGGCCAGCGTGTGGGACACAATGGGGGAAGATAAGTCTGGAGACAAACACCAGTCAGTGGGTCTTGGAAGGAACTGGGATGTGACCCTGGAAGTCATCACTACCTGCACCTGCGTTTTACAGCATGAAATTTAGCTGCAAGTGGGAAGCAGGGGACTCGGATGATTTACTCATGCAATAGCGAATCGTATCTTTAAGACCTTTCACGGGGCTCACATTGATAGGCAAATTCTGTTCCTCAGCTTTAATTATGCAAACCCAGGAGGCAAGAATCACCTCTTCATTTTCAACATGGAGACCAAAGTCCGTGCACCGGCCCTACACCAGCACCCTGTGCTGCTGCTCAGTGGTGCCCATGGCACAGGGTGGTCAGGGGACTTGACGTCCTGTAATATGGACTGCAAGATGTGACAAGTTCCCAGCATGCACTTCTGACACAGGACCTCACCAACCGTAGATCAGCTCTACCCCCACCCATTCCCTAGATGTCTCTACTCCTGGAATTTCCTGCTGCCCACCATGTCATCCCCCTCTGCTTTTACTGTCGTCATACTCAGCCTCTGGGCACAATAGAGCTGGGTTACAGACAGGCTGCCATTTCCCAAGTTGCGTTCTAGCTAGCTGGCCACGGAAGGGAAGAACCCAAGAATGGGTCTGGTTCCAGCTGTGTGGCTGTGGGCACTTTCCCTCACTGGACCTGTTTCTTATTTATTAAAAGACAGTGTTGAGCTAGACGGACTCTCAAGTTCTTCCAGGGGCTCCATCAATGGTGCTCACCTGTGCCAGGCAGCAGGTGCTGGGTCTGAAACTACACAATGAATGCATTTGTGCCTGCCATGTGCCTGGCAGCATCTGCCTTGGGGCAGACATCAAGGAGAATAAAATAAGACCTCTGCCTTCAAGCATCTTGTGTTAGAAATATATAGGGAAGTATAATAATATGGAAAAATATTAGAATATGGTATGGGCAAGTATAACATGCAATCAAGTAAAAAGTACCAAGTCAGCAGCAAGGGAGGCGCCGTTCTGTGGATTCTTTAACTCCATTTCTTCTCAATGGAAGAATCTTAGCAAAAGAAGTAAGTTCAACACGATTGCCCACAGTTCACAGTGCACACGCACTGGAACCTTGCCAAGGACACTGAATGGTCAAGTGTCTGCTGTCTTTTAATTCACAGATATGTTTTCTTGTTATTCTGTATGCAGAGAAAAATGCAAATAATATACATAGTCCCTTTTACAGCTGAGGTGACAAATTTGGAAAAGATCATTTGTAGTTTTTCTTTTTTTAAAATGCCAGTAAGAGTTGATTGGTAAGGCTGGGAGCGCTGGCTCACGCCTGTAATGCTAGCACTTTGGGAAGCCAAGGTGGGTGGATTGCCTGAGCTCAGGAATTCAAAACCAGGCTGGCCAACATGGCAAAACCGTATCCCTACTAAAAACACAAAAAATTAGCTGGATGTGGTGATGTACGCCTGTTATCCCAGCTACTCGGGAGGCTGAGGCACAAGAATCGCTTGAACCCAGAAGGTAGAGGTTGCAGTGACTCAAGATCGCACCACTGCACTTCAGCCTGGGTGACAGAGTGAGACTCTGTATCCAAAAAAAAAAAAAAAAAAAAAAGAGTTGATTGGTAAAACCATTGCTAGGTCTGGTGTGTAATATATATCATGAAACTTACAGAGCTACTCAGGGCTTCCCCAGTCTGGCAGTGACTCCCACCCAAGTGATAACCAGCAAAGGGCATGAGGGTCTTTTTCCCCATCCGCTCCTGACTGTAGAAGAAGCCTCTTCTGTACGCTGGACAAAGCTGCCGGAGGATGTTGACGGGGGTGGAAATACCCTCTAGCCCAGCAAACCTTTACCATTGGAACATCTGTGTTTATGGCAGCTGGTGAGTTTCATTAGGTGGTCGCCAGATGAAGTGTAAGGGGACTGGCCTGTTTGGATTACTCCTAGGCAGGACTCCGTAGACACTGCTGGAAGAACCAGGAGTGACTTTCCCAATGAAAAGCCAGAGCCACCAAGAGAAAAAAGAAGCAGGTGCAATACCCTGCTAGCCTCCAGGAGCGTCATGGAAACCCCTCCTCCCCAGATGGCAAGGCTCTGCGCAGCTAGAGAAGCCCAGCCCTCGGGGACTGCTGAGACCTTGGCAGGGATGTGTTCATCCTGTCCCAGGACAGAGGGCGTGGTGAGACCCTCGGATGGCGGGAAACCCATGGAGACCATCAAGGACCAAACAAATGTCACGTGCAAAGCTAGGCACCTGTGTCACTGAGCAAAAGAACCTCATTTCACGGGGATTTTCTCCTTTCACATTTCACATAGTGAAAGGGGCATCTGAGTATCTACAGGGCTCCCATCTTCTCTGTGGGAATCCGAGTCCGGGATGGCCGAGGCTGCCCTTTAAAAGCTGGTTAGGGTTCCTAAGCCCTGCGCTGTGGCTGCAGAAATCTCCCTTCATGGCCAAAGCAACCTGGCATGTCAACACCATCACCTCCTACAATCACGTAAATGGCTGCCCTCCACGAACAATGAAGATGGGCTGCAGATTTCATCCAGCAGACTGGTCCCACTGCCCTGCAGTGCTTGTCATGCATCTGCGGGCCCACTGGCTCTTACTGCTGGTAATATACAAGGCCCTATAAAAACATATACTTGGTGCAATCCCACGTAACAATGAACCTGAGATTGCCCATCTGATGTTTTTACGTGGGAGCCCCAGATTTAAGGAGGCCACTCAGCTGAAGTAGCTGTCAGGAAGAGAGAGGATTCACCACATTTATGTATTCATGCTGAAGACCGAGCTGGGAATTCTCACAGCCAGTCTGAAATGGCACATAATGACAGGTCTCCTCCTTGCCACCAGAATAATTGGTGGCTCACATGACTGACTTGGGGTGACAGCAGATGGAAGGGTTTTTTTTTTTTCTTCATGCTCTTCCCCCCATTTCCAGTTCTATTACGTCAAAGACAGGAAGATCACATTCTGGGTGGGGCAGAGCCATTCACCAAAAAAAAAAAAAAAAAAAAAAAAATGCTGCTTCTGAAACCCAAAGCTCTTAGCAGGACAAGATGCTTTTATTCAGACCACTATACGCCAGCCATAAAACCTCCTTAATAACTTTTCCTTAGATAGACCTCTAATAATCCATAACTCATTCAAGAAGACTGACTCCGGAGACCTTGCGGTGGTTTATCTTATTTCTGTGTAATTACACTCCCTGCTCCTCCTCACCCAGGGTGTGTGCTGTGATCCACAGAGATGTCGGGATACCTGGTTTTGTTGTTCCTCATTTCTGATCCATTCTTAATTCTTCCTAATTTCGCAGTCATTTGCTGGATAAGGCCACTTAAAAAACAAATGCGTATTTTCATAGGTAATGTTGAATTTACACTTTTATCTCAGGTGTATAGAGATAATGATGTGGCAATTAAAGGCAAATGCATAATTTCTCAGTCGTGACCAGGGATTACTCTGCTGACTAAACTGAATGTTAAATTTTTTAAAGCTTTGGGGATTTTTGACTACTGATGGATGGCTCGGTACTTTTAAGTTTCAGAAGGGGGAAAAAGAAACCTGTTGACTTTGCATCTTACGTTTAAGTGTCCTGGTATTATGTGGTCAGTTTGTTAACTACACTGTCAATGTATTGAAAGAACCAAGTAAGTTACAAGCAGTAGGAACCCTGTGATCCCACACATGTACATGCATGCACACAAATCCTACAAATATATTTATACATGTATATATATACATATGTTCATTTTTCCAGACACCTTTCAATGAAGGTATGAAAGAATAAATAACAGTATTAACAGAGATAAACTCCAGGTTTATGAGGTTTATGGGGTTTGGTTGTCTTCATCTTTTTTTTTTTTTTTTTTTTTTTTTTTTTTTTTCTTACTCTGTTGCTCATCCTGGAGTGCAGTGGCCTAATCTTGGTTCACTGCAAATTCCACTCCCGGGTTCAAGTGATTCTGCTGCCTCCGCCTCCTGAGTAGCTGGGATTACAGGTGCACACCACCATGCCTGGCCGATTTTTGTATTTTTAGTAGATACGAGGTTTTGCTATGTTGGCCAGGCTGGTCTTGAACTCATGACCTCAAGCAATCTTCCCACCTCAGCCTCCCAAAGTGCTGGGATCACAGGCATAATCCAAATCACCTTGCCCAGCCTGTCTTCTCCTTTAACCATCATTGTTTCTTATCTTTAGGGAGAGCTCACCTGCTCTCCATGCAGCAAGCACTTGATCCAGGCTGCCTAAGCAGGTAGCAGAGCTCATCACGTTATCTGTATCTGCCAATTTCTTTCATTTTTTTTAATGGTGAATTCATTTATTTTATGTATTAAATTAGACAAAGAAATGGATATGCAGCTAGATAAAAACAATCACTTTTTTTTTTTTTTTTAAGACATAGTTTCACTCTTGTTCCCCAGGCTGGAGTACAATGGCATGATTTCAGCTCACCACAACCTCCACCTCCTGGGTTCAAGTGATTCTCCTGCCTATACCTCCCGAATAGCTGGGGATTATAGGGATGCGCCACCAGACCCAGCTAATTTTGTATTTTTAGAAGAGATGGGGTTTCTCCATGTTGGTCAGGCTGGTCTCGCACTCCTGACCTCAGGTGATCTGCCCGCCTCAGCCTCCCAAAGTGCTGGGATTACCGGCATGAACCACCATGCCTGGCCAAATGGTCACATTCTTATACTACTTAAACACACAGTAGTGATAAAAAATAATAATAATGAACTGTAAAATGGGCCCCAGGATTTAATGCAGAGATTACCCTGTACAAGAAAAGTTTCAGGCTTTTAGTTTCACCGAATCCCATACTAAATATGCTTCTTTATATTCCTCAGCGTCTTCCAGGTCTTTTTCACTTTCTGACATCTGTTGAAGATCCAAACGTGCAGCTTCCAGCCTGCGCTGGCAATCTGGGATCCTCATCGAAGATTCTTGCAGGATCTCTGCTTGCTTTTTAATGGCCTAATTTTCACCATCTTCGGCTCTCATTTCTTCCATCTTTTCTTCTTGTTATTTTGCTTCTTTTCTATACATCACTTTTTCTTCAACTGCCCTCAAACCTCTGACAGCTCCCTGTCACCAAGCAATTCAGCTTTTTCTTGTGACGTCATGACCTTTCTCTTGCTTCTTTGGAACACCTCCAGCATCACTAATGGCACTTTGTGTGGGTCTCACGGTGTTATTTAAGATTTACATTCAAGGTTTACATGATCGCACACTTCACCACACTAGTCTTGATCTTGATCGACCTCACGCAAGGGTTGGCCGTGGTCCCTTGAGCACTGCAAGAAGGAGGGGCGGAGGTTGGGTGCAGTGGCTCAGGCCTGAAATCCCAACACTTTGGAAGGCCAAGGTGGGTGGATCACTTGAGGCCAGGAGTTGGAGACCAGCCTGGCCAACGTGGTGAAAACCCGTTTCTACTAAAAATACAAAAATTAGCCAGGTGTGGTGGCACATGCCTGTAATCTCAGCTACATGGGAGGCTGAGGCACGAGAATTGCTTGAATCTGAGAGGTGGAGGTTACAGTGAGCTGAGATTACACCACTGCACCTCAGCCTGGGTGACAGAGTAAAGACTGTTCCAAAGCAAAAAAGACAAAGGAGGGGCAGAGACACCAGTTTCTTATTCAGATCTTCATAGCGATTGGACCAGTTCTGGTCTTTCCAGGGTCGTTTTTAAAGGGAATGGAAATATGTCTCTACTTCGATCCCTAAGCAACTACCCTTGACTTTGACTTTGGTGTCCAAAAGCTCCATGTTGATTTGTTAACTGGGCTGATCATGTCTTGCCTTCTTCAGGAGCAGTGCTGCTCAAGGTTATTTTGGCTTTTGGACCACTGGATAGGACAAAAGGACTGTCTGCCTCCTTATCACCTCCTTCGAATATGCCACTCTTGATAAAACCCCTTCTGAGTGAGGGAGTCAGGTGTTTCTCCCAGCAACAGGATGTGAAGGGGGGGTGGGTAGCAGAATTAATTGTATCTTCCCACGAGGAAGCAAGGAACCACCATGCTCTCATTGTAAATGTTAGTATTGCACAGAGCACCTGTGTCTCTGGGTCCAGTCTGCCTGTTGAGAGCCTGGAAGAGGAGGCACCTAAGCTGAGAGAGGGAAATTCTTAAATCATTTCATGCTGGACTCATCTTACATTGTTTTACCCTGAATCAGGAAAGCAAAGCAGAGTGCTGGAAACTGGGGTCTCACCATGGCTGCTATAGAATCTTAGATCTATTTTGTTGAAATAAGCCGCCCATCACCTTACCCTTGACCTTCCCTCTTCTTCCATAAACCTTCTGTGGGATGAGTGTGTGTTGTGCATGATTCAGCTTCCACCAGACTTGTCACCTGACATTCAACAGGGTCCGTAACTGTCGCTTTAGTTTCAGAGGCACCCTGTTTTTCTTGGGGGTTTAGAGGCAAGTTTGGAAGGATCTTTCAGGGAAGGGACCAGATATGTATTTCTAGGTTCAGGATGTTGAGCTGTGCCTGCTGTCCAGGCACTCAGCTCAATCTCCATTAAAAAGGCTTAACCGGAGAATTGTAATAGTATACAGAGGGGTCCCGAGAGCCTGCCCCACACTGCAACCATGATGGTCTGTTACGGGAGAAGGTTTAAGATGTAGCATGCAGGCTAAGCATGATTTCAACTCGAGGCAGTGGTGTGGTTTTAGCACCAGCCTAGAAGGAGATGAGTTATTAATCCTTTTGACATTCCCTTTCAATAGCATCATATTTCAATCCTGTTAAGCTGTGAGACCACTGTTTATCGGTCTCCCTCCAAAAGCAGGACCTCTGCTGTGCGGAAGCCGTGAAATGCTGCCCGGCTCTGTGCCTTTCGGTCCACAGTTGGCTTCAGTCGGCTCAGCTGACCCCTCCACCTCCTCAGCTTTGAAACTGACTCAGGCAGCTCCCAGCTGCTTCAGCTCACTCGCCTGTCACTGGCCAAGGAAGGGTCAGTGGGCCTGGTGCCCTTTAGTTGGAATGTCTAGAAAAGGAAGAAGAAAAACTGTATCTAGAAAACACTTTGTTAAGATGGAGGGTAAGGTAGGCATGCCGAAGAATCCAGAATTCTAAACATGACTGTCTCCATGCCTTCGCTTTCTGTGTTAGTCTCCCCAACTGAAACGTTCATTCATTCATTTATTCATTCATCAAACATTTAATGAGCACTTCCCAAGTATACTATGCAAGGTACCACAGATGCAAGGATGAACGCAGAAGATGGATCTTGCATTCTTGTTAAATGACCATCTAGGAGGGAGGGGCATTGGCCAGAGGAAAGTTGGTGTCAGAGTACAGGATCTGGAAACAGGCCTTCTGGGCTTTGAAGCCTGACTCTGCTACTTATAGGCTGGGCGACTTAGGGAAAAGCCATTTCACCTCAATGAGCCTCAGTTCCTCTGTAAAATGGGGCTAATCATAGTGCCATTCTTACAGGGCTGTTGAAAGAACTCAACGTGTCACTGCCAATGACACACTTCAGAGGCATTTGGTCACTGTTGGGTTTGTTATTTACTAATTTCTGTGTAATCTGTATTACGCAAGGGAAGGTGCAGAGTGTTACGGGAACATGTTACAGGAGAAATTTCCTTTATATTCATGGAAGGCATCTCCGATGATGGCTCATTTAAGCTGGGAATTTGAGGTTAGTCCCTACTCTCGTGTCCCTGTGGGTTGACCGCTCACTTCAGAGTCTGCCAAGATGAAGCTTCATTGGATCCCAGTCTTCTCTCAGCTTAGACAGGGAGGCTTTCAGGCAAGGAGTTACCTCGAACATCTTTCTAGAACTTTCTGCTGCAATGATGCTTTCATGTTGATTTGCCCTTCATTGAACAACCAACTAAGTGAGCCATCGATTGGTACCCCCACACAGACACTGGAAGGTTTGAAGATTTGAGTCTGTTACAACATGGCCCTGGGGGATAGCTCCAGCTGACCTTGGATACATGCAAGTTTCTCCTGTTGCATTGCCTTAAAATTGTCCCGGGAGTTACCAGTTGGCTGAACCCAACACTCTTGAACTGTCGGCAAAAAAAAAAAAAAAAACACTTACACACAGGCTCCCTTTGCCCAGAAGTGAAAGAAAGAAGAATGCAGGAAACAAGGGGCTCAGGTGACTTTGGAATGCCACCTCTTTCCTCAGACTCCATTCCATCTTTTTTTTATGTGAGATGGAGTCTCGCTCTGTCGCCCAGGCTGGAGTGCAGTGATGTAATCTTGCCTCGCTGTAACCTCCACCTCCTGGATTCAAGCAATTCCCCTGCCTCAGCCTCTCAAGCAACTGGGATTACAGGCACGCACCACCACGCCCGGCTAATTTTTGTATTTTTAGTAGAGACAGGGTTTCACCATGTTGGCCAGGCTGGTCTCGAACTCCTGACCTCATGATCCACCCGCCTCAGCCTCCCAAAGTGTTGGGATTATAGGCGTGAGCCACTGCGCCCAGCCTCTCCACCCTGTCTTCTGCACCACTCTCTCTCTCACTGGCCGTAGCTTTTAGGGGTGCTGTACCTCCCACTACTGCCAGCATACATATGTCTTGATTTATACAGAAGGTGCGATCCTGAAAATCGGTTTATAAACCTTGTTTGTTTTGGTGAATATGGTTAAAAGCCTTCCAGGAGATGTGTGCATACACAGCATGTTATACATCATTGAGTTTTCCTTTAGCTACTAAATTACTTTTGCATGCAGAGTATTTTTGAATTGCTATCCATGCTGTGCTTGCTTCTGCCATATGAACCTGAGACCCCAGAGGACCGTCCGCTCATCGCCTTCTCCCTAGTGTCAGTATCTCAGCTCTTTATTTCTCCTGAAAGTGTTGGTGAGCAAGCCTGTGCACCAAGCCCTGTGCTCGTGAACTCTGGGAACACTTGAACCAAACAGCATTTACCTACGGGGAGCTCATAGTCACAAACGGTGAATCATTACACGGTATGCCAACACACTGGTATAGGCAATTAGTGGGAACACCAGCCTGAGGGCATCCGGGGAAGGAAGCAGCCGTTCTGGGCAGAGGGGACAGTTTGAGCCCAGTGAGGAGGTGGGAAGCTGTATCATAAGTGGTTAATGCTGCTGAGCGTAAAGGGTTAAACAGGGAGTGAACTGGTGGAGCCAGGTCCTGGAGGATCTTTGCCCACGGAGATGGGCGGGAAGAAGCCAGGAAAGGAGTCGGGCAGGTGAGGGGTTTAGCAGCATTGCACATTTCCTGCCCATCACATCCTTTCGGGAATGATTCTGCCGTTTACAGCAAAGGCATCCCCCTAGGTCAGTGGTTCTCCAACTTGAGCATGCTTCAGAATCATCTGGAAGGTTTGATAAAACCCAAATGGCTGGGTCCCACTCCCAGAGTTTCGGAGTCAGCAGGTCTAGGGTGGGACTGAGAGTTTGCATCTCCAACAGGCTCCCAGCGAGGCTGCTGCTCTTGCTTCAGGGACCACACCTTGAGAACCACCGGCTGCGGGGGCATCAATGAGGTCAACCAGGAGAAGGGGTGTCCCCTAGAGCTGTGAGGAGAGAGAGGACAAGGCTAGGAAACAGAGAACAGGAGTCAAGTAAATGCAGCTGCCAAGAGGCAGGAGTCCTTGAGTTCACATTCCTGGTCCCAGGTGGTGGTTCCTGGGAGTTAACAGTCCTTCTCAGATGAAAAAGGAAAGGGTCAGGCACTGCGGCTGAGGGCTGAACCCCTGGCACTTTGGGAGGCTGAGAGTGGGAAGATTGCTTGAGCCCAGGAGTTTTAGACCAGCCTGGGCAACAAAGCAAGATCTTATCTATACCAAAAAAAAAAAAAAAAAAAAAAAAAGGAAGAAAAGAAAAATTGACCAAGCAGCATGGTGCACGCCTGTGGTCCCAGCTACCCCAGAGGTTGAGGCAGAAGGATTGTTTGAGCCCAGGGAGTCAAGGCTATAGTGAGTCATGGTCACATCACTGCACTCCAGCCTGGGTGACAGAGCAAGATCCTGTCTCAAAAAAACGAAAAAAGAAGAAAAGAAAAAGCAAAGGATGGAAGGGTCAAAGCGTGTATTGGCCACAGTTATGCTGAGGAAACAATCACCTTCTTTCCATAACCATGCATAAAAACTTCGTTTCTTTCTAATCGTCTCTGTTCTTCTGGAGCGTAAATGCCTCACACTGAAGGCTTCATTTTGGAATCTCATTTCTCATTGATTTACTTTCTCCTCTCTCATGGCTCCGTGATCACCGGGGCTGCGTCGTCGTCGGGGGCAGCAGCTCGAGGTGCCCCCATCCCTCTCCTTATTCCTTCCTCCCACCCCGTTAATTTAATGAGCCATAAAACACTTCAGTTCACTGAAAGAGTATTGGTTTAAAGGAACCCAGAAACAAAGCTCCTTTTTGATAAAGGGAAGCCCTGCTCTTAAGCTTTGGAATTCCAAGTTTTCCTACGTTAACACTGTGGTCTCAGAGCTCTAGCCCCACTGCCCTGTGACCGTGGCCTCTGGCCCGGACCCCTGGCTATCACATGCCTTATGTTCCATCTTGAGCCCCTCACACCTCTCATTCTAATGTGGCTCTTGCCAGAGGACCCAGGAGAGAGGATACTTCCCAGAGCATAGAGCCCTCGGAAGAAGCAGAAATGGGAATCATCAAGATAGAGCTGGCAGAAAAACTGAGTCTTGCTTCTCTGGAGTATAAAGCAGGATTGGCCAAGCCCTGACCATGTTCCTGAGGTTTTCCTGTGTCCTTAGTTCTCCAGCGTTCTACCCGAAGCCTGTTCAGAGTCCCCGTGCTATGACTTTCAGTTCCTAGGGAACGGGTATGAATTTCCATCTGCAAAACTAATGACATTTTTTGGTGCACATTTTAAAGGTTCTTCTATGGCACATGCAGCTTCGATTTCGGCTTTAGGCCCCCATTTAGCCAGAGTGGTGGAAGTGAGCCGCCACCAGCTAGTTCAGGTGGGGGTGGGGAAGAGAATAAAGTGCCCAGGGGTTGAGGCCCAGGTGGGGACAGATGGGGGCATCTGCTGCTTGATGTCATCTGTCCACCCAGACATCTGCTGAGACCTCCACCGTCCCATCTGGCCCTCGGCCATGAGCCATGCAGATTCTGCTGATTTGCCACAGGGGTCGGGTGGCTTGCTGCTTTGAGGCTCTCTCACGCATATGGAAATAATTCCACTGCCCCGCCCATGTGGGCCTTCAGGAGACTCATCTCCCAGGGCCCAGCTCAAATGCCATCTTCGCCACAGAGCAGTCCAGTGTTTCCCGCTTGGAACTCTTCTTCTGTGGCTAGGAGACCCTCACTGGTGAAAGTGCTTGGCATGAGCTGTCTCCTGGCAGCGTCCGCTGTGTATGTCTATCTCTGCTGCTGAAACACTGCCTCCTCAGCGCTGGTACCAGCCTGTTTCACATCCCTGCTCCTAGAACCCGGAATGGGATAAAAGCATGGGTGGGAAAAGTCTGCTGAATTAAAGTGCAAAAATGTCCAAATACCTGGAGTTGGGAAACCCCAAGTCTGGCAGGAAATAGCACGCAAGCCCCGTTGGCCGAAGCGCTAGTTCTTCTTGGAAAAAGACAAAGTAGACAAGGACATTTGGATCGACCAGGGACGAGGACAACAGGGCTTCCCGTGTGAAATGGCAAGAGCTGCAGAAGGGAAGCCTTCTCCATCCCTGCCCTTCCAGCGTCTGGCTGTAGCACATACGAAAGCCCCAGCAAGCCGGGCGCGGTGGCTCAAGCCTGTAATCCCAGCACTTAGGGAGGCCGAGGCGGGTGGATCACAAGGTCGAGAGATCGAGACCAATCTGGTCAACATGGTGAAACCCCGTCTCTACCAAAAATACAAAAAGTTAGCTGGGCATGGTGGCGCGTGCCTGTGATCCCAGCTACTCAGGAGGCTGAGGCAGGAGAATTGCCTGAACCCAGGAGGCGGAGGTTGCGGTGAACCGAGATCGCGCCATTGCACTCCAGCCTGGGTAACAAGAGCGAAACTCTGTCTCAAAAAAAAAAAAAAAAGAAAGAAAGAAAGCCCCAGCAAAGGACTTCTGAATACCCCTCAACCAGGACAGAAGTGAAACCCACGCCCCTAGGGAAGTCTGAGACTGAAGGTCCAGGATCAGAGATCCTCCATGGACAATGAGGAGATAACTGTTTAGCTGGCTCCTGGGAGAGCTGTCCTCGTTGATAAACTGAAAAATCAGGGATGAGTTTTTGGATCGCAGATGGGACCCAGGAAGGACCTGGAACGCTCTTGGACTCCCTGGAATGCTCTTGGACTCCATGCCTGGAAGGTTCCATTTTCCCGTGGAGGTAGGTTTCGTCCCGTCCTGTTTAATGAGAGGCTCAAAAGAAAGAGCTTAGTGACATTCTGTATTCATTTCAACAAATACACCCTGAGTGTTATGCCTGGCCTTAAGCTAGGTGATGGGAATACAATGGCGCATAGAAGCTGGCTAGTGGCTGCTCTCTCAGGCTGCAGTGGGACAGGGACATACCATCCAAAAACTTAGCAACAAATCAATAGCAGAGTTGTAGCCTGTAAAAGCAACAACAGCAATAAAAAACAGGCACTGCAAGAGAGAAGGAGCGATGAGAGCGTGGAGCTTGTTTACATTGGGTAGCAGAAAGGCTTCTCTGAAGAAGTGCCGTTCGAGCCGAACCAGGCATGATGAGAAGGAACCAGCCCGTGGTGTGCTGGTAAATGTTTGACAGCCATCTCTTCAAACAAACAAAAGAACCAGGTCTGATTGGCAGAGTTTCCCAGTGTCCGTGGTGTAAATACTCTCACAGTGGCTGATTTCAAACTATCAATGTGATGTCATGCTGATGTCACAGGAAGAGCTGTGCAGAGTCAGGTCTCATGAGCTGGCATAATGAGTTGGCCCGGCGCTCACTGGAGTGGGTCAGACAAAGCTCTGGAGGAAGCCCAGGCAGAGGAAATTGCAGCTGCAAAGGCCCTGAGACAGGAATAAGTATGGTACATTCAAGTAACAGAGAGGAGAACATGACAGCCTCCATCCCAAGCAGGGGGAAGAGGGGATTATGCTGGAAGAAGGCCAGATCACATAGGGCCTTATGGGCCATAGGAAGGACGGATGCTCAGGAAAGTCTTTGAAAACCCTAAAGGGCAATGCCTGTGTCCTAGGCCGGCACTGCTGGCGATGCCATGGGAAGGAGGAGGACTTGCCCGAGTCGTTCTTGAAAACGCGTTCTAACCTGCTGCGTAAAATAGTACGAGGCTGTGCTCACTGCCCCAGTTCATCTGTCATTCTCCCTGTGTCTGATGGAGTGAGTCACTGCTTTACTACCAAAGAAAAGCAACTGTTTCCACAGGGAGAAAACAAATATTGTAGTGACAAATGTGTCCACACACCCACCTTCTGCTGGAAAATGTCACTGGCATGGAAGTTGAGCTTGCACGCCTCTCTCGTGTCTAAAAAGGCAATGGTGTGGCTTGCCAGAGGCATCCAGGACACAGAAAAGACTCTGGCCAGGGTGGCTTCCTTGCGCTGGTACAGTCTCTGTTTGAACAATCCTGGTCACGCAGCCAGAAAGGACTCGGTGAGAAAGAAGTGAGCAATAACGACCTCTGAGCATGGAATCGGCCCCTCTAGGAATTGGATAAAAAGGATCCAGGTAAATTCTTGGACAGTTCTTGTCTCCTGTCCCTGCTCTCAATGAGAAACGTCAACACAATCAGAGAAGCCCTGTGAGTGGGCTTCAAGGGGAAGTCTTGCTAAATGAAGAAGCCGCAGATTTCAATTAAGCCTGCTTAGTTACAGATTGGACATTTCAAAAGATATGCCCGCCGCCATGCTCATTAGGGATGAGTGTATAATGTAAAACATACGACATTAGGATAATTTTTTTCTGAGACAGGAAGTCACTGTCACCCAGGCTGCAATGCAATGGCACACTCACAGCTCATTGCAACCTCAACCTCCTGGGCTTAAGTGATCCTCCCACCTCAGCCTCCTGAGTAGCTAGGACTGCAGGCGTGTGCCACCACACCTGGCTAATTTTAAAATTGTTATTATTTTTAGTACAGATGGGGTCTCACGATGTTGTCCAGGCTGGTCTTAAACTCCTAACTCAGGCGATCCTCCTGCCTTGACCTCCCAAAGTGTTGGGATTATTGACATGAGCCACTGTGCCCAGCTTAGTATAATTTTTAAAAACAAGAGCAGTACCCTGCACACACTCTCCACCAGGAGTCCACACTCAAACAAGAGAGGAAATGGGGCTGGCGCCAGGGCTCACACCTGTAACAGCAGCACTTTGGGAGGCTAAGACAGGTAGATCACTTGATCCTAGGAATTTTAGACCAGCCTGGGCAACATGGTGAAATCCCATCTCTACCAATACAAAATCTTTAAAATTAGCCAGGCACAGTGATGAGCACCTGTGGTCCCAGCTACTTGGGAGGCTGAGGTGGGAGGATTGCTTGAGCCCAGGAGGTCAAGTCTATAGTGAGCTGTGATCGCGCCACTGCACTCCAGCCTGGGTGACAGAGTGAGACCCTGTCTCAAAAAATAAACTAAAATAAAGAGAAAAACGAGGGCCCAGGAAGAAGATGGCGCCCGCCCTCCCTTGCCCATCTCATACTGGCTCTGTTTCCTTGCACGCTTTCCCTCCACCTCACCTACGTGTATCTGTGCACACCCCACCCAGCCTCTGGTCTCAGTGTCTCTGCCTCCCTGATCGTCAGCGTCACACCCTGTGTGTGTCCCCCCTCGTTACTGGAGTGGAGGCCCCTTTCCCTACTTGCTAACTTGCTGAAGCACATCTGCGCTTCTGGTCAACTTTCTCATGTGAAGCGCTCGGAGTTCAAGACCGAGGAGGAGGAGAGGCAGTGAGCGGGCAGAGGGGCTGTGTTCTCTGTTTACGTCTCATTTCTCTTTGCGTCTTAAATTTGCGGTTTTGAAAAGGCCCCAAGGCCTGGGCAGCTCAGGAGGCTGAAGAAGCAAACCTCCTTGCAGGAGTTCTGGACCTAGAAAACTTGGATGGGCTCTGGGGTTTCTGGAAAACGCTGATACTGTTTGCGAAACTGTGGTGTGTGTGTGTGTGTGTGTGAGAGTCAGGATTCTGGAAAATGCTGATATTGTTTGCAAAACTGTGTGTGTGTGTGTGTGTGTGTTTGTGTGTGTGTAGGGTTTGTGGAAAATGCTGACATTATTTTCAAAACTGTGTGTGTGTGTGTGTGTGTGTGTGTGTGTGTGTGTGTCTAGGGTTTCTGGAAAATGCTGATATTTGCAAAACTGTGTGTGTGTGTGTGTGTGTTTGTGTGTGTGTAGGGTTTGTGGAAAATGCTGACATTATTTTCAAAACTGTGTGTGTGTGTGTGTGTGTGTGTGTGTGTGTGTCTAGGGTTTCTGGAAAATGCTGATATTTGCAAAACTGTGTGTGTGTGTGTGTGTGTGTGTGTAGGGTTTCTGGTAAATGCTGATACTGTTTGCAAAACTGTGTGTGTGTGTGTGTCTAGGGTTTCTGGAAAATGCTGATATTTGCAAAATTGTGTGTGTGTGTGTGTGTGTGTGTGTGTGTGTCTAGGGTCTCTGGAAAACACTGATACTGTTTGCAAAACTCGTGTGTGTGTGTGTGTGTGTGTGTGTGTGTGTCGGGATTCTGGAAAATGCTGATATTGTTTGCAAAATTCTGTGTGCGTGTGTGTGTGTGTGTGTGTGTGTCTAGGGTTTCTGGAAAACACTGATACTGTCTGCAAAACTCTGTGTGTGCATGTATGTGTGTGTGTCTCTAGGATTTCTGGAAAACACTGATACTGTATGCAAAACTGTGTGTGTGTGTGTGTGTGTCTCTAGGGTTTCTGGAAAACGCTGATACTGTTTGCAAAACTCTGTGTGTGTGTGTGTGTGTGTGTGTGTGTGTGTCCAGGGTTCCTGGAAAATGCTGATACTGTTTGCAAAATTGTGTGTGTGTGTGTGTGTGTGTGTGTGTGTGTAGGGTTTCTGGAAAATGCCGATACTGTTTGCAAAACTCTGTGTGTGTGTGTGTGTGTGTGTGTGTGTGTGTGTGTGTCTGTCTGTCTAGGGTTTCTGGAAAACACTGATACTGTTTGCAAAACTCGCATTGTGTGTGTGTGTGTGTGTGTGTGTGTGTGTGTCAGGATTCTGGAAAATGCTGATATTGTTTGCAAAATTCTGTGTGTCTGTGTGTGTGTGTCTAGGGTTTCTGGAAAACACTGCAAAACTCTGTGTGTGCGTGTGTGTGTGTGTGTGTTTCTAGGATTTCTGGAAAACACTGATACTGTTTGCAAAACTCTGTGTGTGTGTGTGTGTGTGTGTGTTGATTTGCAAAACTCCGTGTGTTTGTCTGTGTTGATTTGCAAAACTGTGTGTGTATGTGTGTGTGTGTGTGTGTGTCTAGGGTTTGTGGAAAACGCTGATACTGTTTGCAATATGTGTGTGTATGTGTGTGTCCAGAGTTCCTGGAAAATGCTGATATTGTTTGCAAAACTGTGTGTGTGTGTGTGTGTGTGTGTGTGTGTGTGTGTGTTGATTTGCAAAACTCCGTGTTTGTGTGTGTTGATTTGCAAAACTCTGTGTGTGTGTGTGTGTGTGTGTGTGTGTGTGTCTAGGGTTTCTGGAAAACGCTGATACTGTTTGCAAAACTGTGTGTGTGTGTGTGTGTGTGTATAGGGTTTCTGGAAAACGCTGGTAGTGTTGGCAAAACTCTGTGTGTGTGTGTGTGTGTGTGTGTGTCTCCAGGGTTCCTGGAAAATGCTGATATTGTTTGCAAAATTCTGTGTGTGTGTGTGTGTGTGTGTGTGTGTGTGTAGGGTTTCTGGAAAATGCTGATACTGTTTGCAAAACTCTGTGTGTGTGTGTGTGTGTGTGTGTGTGTGTGTGTGTGTCTAGGGTTTCTGGAAAACCCTGATGCTGTTTGCAAAACTGTGTGTGTGTGTGTGTGTGTGTGTGTGTGTGTGTGTCTAGAGTTTCTGGAAAACGCTGATAGTTTGCAAAACTCTGTGTGTGTGTGTGTGTGTGTGTGTGTTGATTTGCAAAACTCTGTGTGTGTGTGTGTGTGTGTGTGTGTGTGTGTGTGGTGTGTGTGTTGATTTCTCTGTGAAGGCGGCTAGCAACTTTCACCACATCCTCAAAGGGGTTTTATGGCTTTAGCAATTCCCAGAAAGGTTATGAACAAAGTCCCGGGAGGTACGGGTGAACCCCTCCACCACCAAACAAGTCAGAAATACAAAGTTTGCTCAGGATCTCAGGGCTTCACTGACTCTCCATGACACCCCACTCACAATCCCCGTGTTGTTTCTTCTCAAGGCAGGAATTGCGAATGTGGTGTGTATCGTGGGTGATACCCAATACACAGAGTATTGTGTATCGATAGATAGGAGTTGGTGATACACCCAACTCTTAACTCACGGTTTCAGTCTTCCTTCTGGTACTCTTTTTGAGAGTCACCTGGTGGCAAACCATTTCAATTGAAATGTAAAATGCCCTTTCGCCATGCTCTGCGGAAGGGTTTAGCATGTGCCTTTGATCTGTGTTCACCTTTCAGCGTCACCCTCATTTCTTACTGTTTTTTCTTTCTTTCTTCCCCTGAACATTAGAAAAACAGGAATTAATACCTGAGATATTGTCCTAACCCACTATCCCCCTCCATTAAAAACTTTTTCCAGGTAATTTTTTGCTTACCGTGTTCTAGATACGGGCTGTGCTAAGCACACAGGCTTTTGTGATAATAATCTGACCAGTAAGGACTATTGTTTATTCTCATGTTACAGATAAGGAAACTGAGGCTTCCAAAGGGTTAGAATTTTCCTGAGATCAGATGGTATATAAATAATAGGGCAAGAATTTGAATTCAGGTATATGCTGGGTCTTTGAGAGTACTCCCTGAAAACTACAGGTTCCTTACACTGCACACATCATGGAGAAGATTGGTCAAAAGTAGATTGACCAGGCTGGGTGTGGTGGCTCACACCTGTAATCCCAGGTAATACGGTTTGGCAGTGTCCCCACCCAAATCTCATCTTGAATTGTAGTTCCCATAATCCTCACGTGCCATGAGATGGACCAGGTGGAGGTACTTGAATCATGGGGGCGGTTTCCCTCATCCTGTTCTCCTAATACTGAGTTAGTTCTCACAAGATCTCATGGTTTTACAAGGGGCTTCCCCCTTCAGTGGGCACTCATTCTTCTCCCTGCTGCCATGTGAAGAAGGACGTGTTTGCTTCCCCTTCTGCCAGGATTGTAAGTTTCCTGAGGCCTCCCAGCCATGCTGAACTGTAAGTCAATTAAACCTTTTTCTTTTGTAAATTACCCAGTCTCAGGTATGTCTTTATTAGCAGCGTGAGAATGCACTAATATACTAGTGCTTTGGGAGGCCTAGGCAGGAGGATCACTTGAGGCCGGGAGGTGGAGACCAGCCTGGACCACATAGTAAGACTCTGTCTCTACAAAAGCAAAATAAAAATTAGCCAGGCATAGTGACACACACCTGTAGTCCCAGCTACTCAGGAGGCCAAGGCAGAGGAATTGTTGAGACCAGGAGGTCAAGGCTGCAGTGAGTTGTGATCATGCCACTGCACTCCAGCCTAGGGCAACAGGATGAGACTTTGTCTCTAAAAAAATTAAAAAGAGTAGGTTGAGCAGTCCTCCAGAGACAAGGAAGCCAAAGGTCCAGGAGAATGTGGCTTACATATCAGAACCAACTAGGCTTTCTCATACCAAGCCGAAGATTAGACAGATTCACCCACCCAGCATCGGATCTTAGAGGAGCAAGAAGGTAGCCCACCCTCAAAAGAGAACAGGGAGAAGAAAGTAGCAGGTTATGAATCTCTTGTTCCAAACTTATCCTTCAAGTAAGTCCCTCTACCTCCCCTGGGAGAGTGGAAAAAGTGAGGAGGGAGACCTAGAGGATTGTACCAATGGATGGTCCTCCCTATGGAAGGAAATGTCAAGAGTAGGAAAGAAGTATCTCCCATTCAAGGGGATTTTGTTCCAACCACAAGGATCCTGTTAAGCAGAGGCTTCACAGCACACGGTCCCTGTGGACAAACTTCTAGACCTTCCATCATACTCTGAGGTCAAATAGAACATCTCTGGAAGGGACAGAATGAGCCAGGCCAATTTGGAATACCATGGGTGTCACCAAAACCCAGCATTAGCACAGGATCCACTGTGTGCATTGAAAAAAAAATGAGTTATTTTTCTGTATAACCAAAATGTGTGTCTAGGGGGCACAGAGGAGTGACTTGACCCACAGCTTGTAGGAAGCTGCGGTGGACCTTGGCTCTGGGCGATGACCGGTCAGCCACCCTCAGTGAGAGACCCAAGGCTTCTTACTCTCTAGGACAGGCCGTGCGGGCATGACATCACGGGCTTCAGGGACGAAGTCGCCACACCCTGTGTCTGGAAGTCTTTTCCATTTACTCTTCCCAGATCCTCTCTCTACCCGTGTGTTCCGCTCCCTGCCATGGTGGGGACCCTGTACAAATGGCGTGGGGGTTCAGCCAGTGCAGAGCCATGGCGGGAAGGCAGGAGGAAGAGGACAGTAAGGTCAAGGTATCCATTGCCCCAGCTCCCTCCCTGTGTTGTGGTCTGGGGACTGCTGGCTGTATCTCTCCCCCAAAGCTTTCTGCAAGGCAGCCTTCTCTACATAACCCTTTCCTTGGTTTTCCTTCTAGACGCATAGGTGGACAGTGTTTATAGTCCCCAGTTAGTGCACTATCCTACATGGTTTCCGTATTAGTCATCTGCCATAACAAAAGGCCACAGACCAGGTGGTCACCCACTGAAATTCATTTTCTCCCAGTTCTGGAGGCTGAAGGTCCAAGATCAAGGTGCCAGTAGGGTTAGTTTCTCTGTAGGCTTCTCTCCTTGGCTGGCAGATGACCTCCCTCTTTTGCCTCTTCTGGTGGTATGCAAATGTGCACATTCATCCCAGGTGCCTCCTCCTCTATTTGTAAGGACACCAGTCAGACTGGATAAGAGCCCCACCCTCACAGCCTCATTTTAACTTAATTACCTCTTTAAAGACCTTATGTCCAAGAGAGAACTCTTATACGCTGTTGGTGTGGATGTAAACTAGTACAACCACTATGGAGAACCGTATGGAGTTTCCTCCAAAAACTACAACTAGAACCAGTTGGATCCAGCAGTCCCACTACTGGGCATTGACTCAAAGGAAAGGAAATCAATATATCAAAGACACATCTGCACCCCCATGTTTATTGCAGTAAAATTCCCAATGGCCAAGATACGGACTGAACCTAGGTGTTCAACAGCAAATGAATAAACAAGGAAAATGTGACGCATATACATAATGGAATACTATTCAGCCATAGAAGGAAATCCTGCCATTAGAGGCGACATGGGTAGAGTTGGGGAGGACATTATATTAAGTGAAATAAGCCAGGAACTGAGAGTGAAACACCACATGTTCTCACTCATGGGTGGAAGCTAAAAAAGTTTATCTAAAAATGTGGAACAGAGGATACCAGAGGCAGAGAAGGGCAGGGGGTAAGGGGGCATGGGGAGAGATTTGTTAAAGGCTACAAAGTTACAGCTAGATAGAAAAGGAATAACTTCTAGGGTTCTATATCAGGGGTCTCCAACTCCCAGAGCCTCAGACTGGTACCAGTCCATGGCCTCTTAGCAACCCCGGCCACAGAGCCACAGCCGGAGGTGAGCGGCAGGCGGGCGAGTGAGCGAAGCTTCATCTGGATTTCCAGCCACTCCCCGTTGCTCGCAGTACTGCCTGACCTCCTCCTCCTGGAGCTCGGCATCCACAGCAGCATTAGCTTCTCATAGGAACGTGAACCCCACTGTGAACTGCACATGTGAGGCCGTACGCTGCTTATGAGAATCTAATGCCTGATGATCTGTCACTGTCTCCCGTCACCCTCAGATGGGACCATCTAGTTGCAGGAAAACAAGCTCAGGGCTCCCAGTGACTCTACATTATGGTGACTTGTAGAATTATTTCATTATATATTACAGTGTCATAATCATAGAAATAAAGTGCCCAATAAATATAATGTGCTTGAATCATCCCAAAACCATCCCCCACCCCCCGATCTGGGGAAAAATGGTCTTCCATGAAACCAGCTGTTCTGTGCCACTGTAGGATGCCTATCGTTTACAATAGTATATTACACAGTTTCAAATAGCTAGAAGGAAGACACTGAATGTTACCAACACACACACGCAAAAAAACAATAAAGATTTCAGATGATGGATATGTTAATTACCCCGATCTGATCACTATACGTTTTATATATATATCAGAACATCACAATGTACCCCTTAAATATGCACAATTGCTGTGTGTCAACTTTTAAAATGAAATGATTTTTAAAAAGACCTTACTTCCAAATATGGTCGCATTTGGAGGCACTGAATGCGAGGACTTCAGTGTCTGAAATGTGGGGGAAGGAGGCACACTCAACACCTAACAGTTTCTCCACACCTTTTAGTAAGCACTTTGGCCTGATTTGAATGTGCCATCTGTTTCCTGTTGCCTGATCGACAAAGGAAATCTTCTGAGCTGTTTCTCTTGTAGAGATGTAAACTAAATTGCCTATTTTCACCAACCTCCCCGCCGCCCCACCAGGAAGTGGAAGATGGTGTGTGATTTGAGCTGAATGGCCCGTAGAGTCATCATATCCCTATTTAGATGAAACCGTCACTTTCAGCCTCTCTTTGTTACCATGCTCTTGTCTCCTGGAAACTTCAGAGTCCACGGATGGCTTGGTGCGTTCAAAGGTCTAGCTTTCCTCCCCTGATGGTTTTCAACCTGTGCAGCTTGGCATTTGACAACCTTTGCCTGGGCGTCACCAGGTCAGGATCTGTGTGTAAGCTGGATTTTTGGCAGGACTGAGGGTGCAAATGATGACGGTGAGGTCTGTCAGGTGGCATTGTGTCAGCACAGGGCACGACTCACCAAGAGTGGGAGGGGACAGGCTGGCTTCCCTGAACCAGGCGAGGATGCTGCGTTTGGGGGTAATTGATGCGTAAGAAGATAAAGGCAGTCACAGCTCCGCTCCAACCACAGCATCGGGTGAAGGGCCAGAAAGTGGCCTTTCTGTCGCAATAACCACGAATACAGTATAACCTCTTCTCACGTGTGGGAAACCACTGTCCCATCCTGAGATGGGTACCAAGCTGGGAGTTCGTCTCCTGGCTCTTGTCTTAAAAGGTCTCTTTCCAGAATTCTCCGGAGCCATTTGCTGGTGGTATGGCCCTTCCTTTAAAATCTTTGTTTCCTTTAGTTTCCAGACCTACTCTCCAGCTCACCCTGTAACGCAACAGAGGAGCCTGGGAATTTCATTAGCATTTTGAAGTCCTTGGCTGCCATTCTGGTTGCTTGAAGATTTTGCCCCAAGACCCATGGCTCTGCATATTTGTTTGTCACGTCAGTCATTAGGAAACCGGGACCATATGTTTCAGACTCATTTACACCGAAGTCATAAAACAACACTTGGAGTCGTTGTTTTAAGTCCATAAAGGTTTTACATCCCTAGGTTTCATTTCTCAGCACTCTCCTTTAATTAAATATAATTTATCCAACATTTATGAACGCTACCTGCCAAGCACTGCACTGGCTCTAGAAATGCGGAGAATAAAACACAGACACTTCCTTCGCAGAGTTTGCAGCATGAATCACCCTGCCAAGCATTAGTGAAATTAAACCAGAATGCTAAAGTGTTCATTTTGAAATCCCGGGTCTGTGAGTTTGAGCAGTTTCCAGATCTACACAGGGTGGCACTGGCTTTCTCCTCACTGGCTCAGGCTTTTCCTCTTCCCGGAAGTGGATACTTTAGTGATGCATCCGTAAAGTCTTGATTCACTCTGTTTGAAGTCTTTTTTTCTTTTTTTTACCCTGATGCACCTGGTTGTGCCTTTCCATGGATGAGAAAATCCATTGCTCCCCTGGAGAGCCCACGTTCACATGGATGCCAGAGGTGTGGTTGGAATTAGGACTTTTTACTCTGAAGTTCCAGTAAGGAGAACTCAGAGGTAATTAACAGGAAGAAGTCACGTTCTGCACTGCTGATTCTGTTTCACAATCTCAGAGGATATCCTCGCCAAGGAGTCAATTTAAAGCCCACGCTCTTTGGCACCTGTTAATTTCACCAGAGCTTAAAAAACTTTCTTCTAGATACGGGGGTAATATGAGGATTTTGTTTTCCTAAGTGATTCCCATGGACTTTCCTTTTCTTCCTAACTGTGCTGAGTGTTAAGAATTGTATGAGGTTGACATCAGAGGGTTTTCACTAAGTCTTTAGGCAAAGCCACACAAAGGTACTTTTAAAGCCCCAGTCAGTGGCTTACAGAGGCCCTCAGCTCTGCTCGGGCATGGTGGCAGGTACAGCCCCAGCTTCAGGTCCTTGAGTAGTACGGCGCAATCAAAAGCAGCTAATTCTCACCCTTTGGCGTCTCCTTCCACCTGAGCATTCAGCTGGGGGCAGCCAGCTGGGATGCTTTCAAGGTTTTATTTTGGCTCTGCGGTGTTGGGTTGTCTGCAGACTATCACTTGATTTTGGTTTGTTTGTTTATCATTTTGTTTGCCCTCACCAGGTCCTTGAGTTTAGAGATAGTTTTTGAGCTTGAAAATAAGCACGTCCATTAATGTCTCCACGGTCAGTCTATGTTTATTTCCCCCTTTCCTTAGAGACTCTGGCTTGGCTCCTAGGAGGGACATGGCACCTGTTGGATGATGATGGCAATGACAAAGGCAAGGAGGGCAGATATCATGATTTTCATGCTTAGTACCTGCCAGGCACGGTGCTGGGTGATGCGCTTGCCAGGCCTGGCACCAGGTGACCCACCTGCGCCTTCTCACTGCTCCTTCACCACCATCCTCACAGCACAGATGAATCAGAGGCACGAAGCCTGCATGATTTCCCCAAAGGCACACACCAGTGAACAGAGAGCTGAGATCCAAACCCCCATGAATCTTCCTCCAGAGCTCAAATTCTTGGCTTGCATTCTGGAATGAAAATCCAAGTTAATCAAGTGCAAAATGTGTGTCTTTCCAATTCTGTGTCTTCCCTATCCAAAGGCACTGAGAAGGAAGAGTTCATGGAAACAGCTTCTGTGAGTTAATGATGCCTCCACAAGTGTTGAACTCCTGAGTCTGGGTCAAGAAAAACTTAAGACTGAAAAGTCCAATGAGACAGCTCTGAAGAGATGGTTCTCTCAGTCTGCCAGTGACCCCAAAGAACCTTCCGGAAAGACTAAAGTGCCCTCTAAGAGGACCAAGTGCTTCTGCAGGACCTAAAAGCTGTACCAAGCAGACGGCCCACCCAGGAAGCTGTTTGGTGGCTCAGCAGAGAAAACCGGGGCTGGTCTTCCCTTCAGCAGGTGGGTCATCTTCATGCCACCTCACCTGTGAAAGGCCACTGCTTCCAAGACACAGAATGAAGAGTGGGCAGAGTTGAGGGACAGTATGAACTCATGTTCCTGGCTTTCCCATCTAAGGGGAGGCAAATGACACCTGAGATAAGCAGGAAAGTGAGTTCACCTGTGTGAGTGTCCCTAGGCGCATTTTCTGATTAACATTTCCCCTAACTAAGATCTGGTTTTCTGCTCTGCCACTCACGGATGAGGAAAATGAGGCCCAGAGAGGTTAAGATACTTATCCAAAGCAAAACAGAGAAGAAGAGGTGGAAGGAGAGCTTCGTTCAGGGGAAGTTTCTGGTCTTCACAGCATCCCCACCGTGTCTGAGACCACGTGTCATACACCGTAACGTAATTCCCCTCCACCGACGTATGCCATGCCCCCAGCTTCAAAGAGAACATGCTGGATGCTGCCTCTGCCCTGACGGAATTCATATGCAAGAGGAGAAATGGATCATAAATAATGAACGTTGCAGGATGAATGCCTGATTTACAACCGAAATAAGCGCCACCTAACAGAAGGGCTGGTGTCTGAGAGCGTCTTCAGAATTTACCCATCTCCCCCAGCTCCATTGCTACCTCCCTGCTTCCAGCCACCATCAGCCCTCCCCTGGATTCTCAAAGCTGCCCCTGTACTGGTCTCCCTGCTTCTCCTCTGGCCAGCCAGACGGATCTTTTAACCTGTAAATCAGTGACATCACTACTCTGCTCAAAGCCTCCCAGAGGCTCCCTCTCAGAGAAGAGGTCAAAGACCCCCATGGCACGTGGAGCCCTAAAGGTCCTGCGGCTTCTCACCAGCCTCACTGCTTCCCCATCCTCCCTCTCATCACTATGTGAGAGCTTAGCCCTGCCAGGTCCTGTGTTCTATTCCTGCACACTCCATCTTGGTGCCCGCCTCGGGGCCTTGCACTGGCTGTTCCATCTGCAGAGCTCTCTCCCCCTGGTACCAGGGTGGATTGATCCTCACTTCCTTCAGGGTTCTGAAGGGGAGAGTCTTTTTCCATTGCCCCAGACCTCCCTGTCTCCCTTTCCCTTCATTTGTCCCATGGCAGTGATCACCATTTGACCTTATGTGTATTTCTTTATGTCTGTCTTCCTCCAGTGGAAAGAAAATTCCATGGCAGCTGGCTCTTGGTCTGGTGTATGTCCCGCTCTAGGCCCAGGACTTGGAACAGTGCCTGGCATATAGTAGACCCTTAATAAATAATTATTGAGGGAGGCTGGGTACAGTAGCTCACATCTGCAATCCCAGCACTTTGGGAGGCCAAAGCAGGAGGATCACTTGAGGCCAGGAGTTCAAGACCAGCCTGGGCAACATAACATAGCAAGACACCACCATCTCTACAAAAAATAAAAAGCAAAAATAGCTGGGCATGGTGGTGTGTGCCTGTAGACCCAGCTGTGGTTGAGGCTGATGCAGGAGGCTCACTTGAGCCCAGGAGTTGGAGGCTGCAGCGAGCTATGATGGCACCACAGCACTCCAGCCTGGGGGACAAAGCAAGACCTTGTCTCTATTTTAAAAAGTGTTATTGATGGAATAAGCCAGGAATGGCGGCAGGCACCTGTAGTCCCAGCTACTTGGGAGGCTGAGGCAGGAGGATCACTTGAATCCAGGAGTTCAAAACCAACCTGGGCAATATAGAAAGACTCTGTTTCAAAAAAAAAAAAAAAAAAAAAAAGAGGGAATAGATATGTAATTGAAGGCCACATTTGGTTTGCGATGAGAGTTGATTTCTTTGGGAGAAGAGTGGCGTGGCATGCAGGTTCTAGCGTGGTTCCCCGTGCCCTTCCCTTGGTGTTTACCTGCTTGTATATTCCCTTCCCCTTGGGTGGGGTGGGACCTGTGATGTCCCTTCCGAGATGAAAAGGACGGTGACTGCCATCTTGCACCCTCTCTCTCTCCCTCTCTCTCGCTTGCTCACATCAATGAAGCAGCCTGCCATGTTGTGAGCCATTAAGAGGCCCACACAGCAAGAAACTGGGGTGGCCAGCAGTCTGCAAGGAAGTGAGTCCTGCCAGCACTCCAGTCAGTGAGCGTGCAAGCAGATCCTCTTCCTCATGGAGCTGTGCAGTGATGCCAGTCACAGCTGGCACCTCGCAGCCTGTGAGAGACCCCGGGACAGAGGACTCAGAGGGCCCAGAAGTCTGTGACCAGATCCTGGTACACAGAAACTGTGAGATACTCAGTGTTGCTTCAAGCCATTAAGACCGGAACGGCTTGTTACACAGCAGTGGATAACTAATACAGGAGAGGTCCGGGCCATGGGAAGCTGCATTCTGAGTACAGAAGGAGCATGGTGCAGGCAATTCAAAAGGCAGAGAAGTCAGAAACCTGGAGCTTCAAGAGAAAGGGAAAAAGAAGAAGGGATGAGGGGAGTAAAGGGAGCAGGGGCCAGGTGCTGGATTTGGGGCTTAACCTCAAAACTCATAGAAGCCACCAAAGGGTTGAAGCTGGTAGCAGGGAGACATTATCTAATTTGCATGTTGCATTTAAAAGATCACCCTGGACACCATACAGAGAAGAGCTTCGAAGGACAGAAGGAGTGGGGAGACGGGAGGCTGAAGGAGTCATGTGTGCCTGAGGTGTGGATGGCCCGGTCCAGGGCGCTGACATTTACTGCCAGGGAGGAGACAGCAGGATGTTGATCTGCAGGTTCCAACAGTCCTTGTCTGTGTTTTGGCCTGAACCCCAGGCCTCTGCGATGCTGTGTGTGTACAGGTTGATGTCAAGGATGCTGAAATTACGCCATTCTCATCACAGATGTTTTCGATGCTTTCTGAAAAGCAGGAGTGCTAACTCGATCAGACTAGAGGGAAAATCAGGCCCTGGGAAATGGAGCATTTTGCAATCATTTGAGACCCCTCTGACCTGCCAGAAGCCCATGTTCTGGAAGCTGCACATTTCATTTTGTGAGCAGTCACTCCAGGCTCTCCCTGGCCCCATTTCCTGACAGTTGCTAAATCATCTATTTTACTCAAAAAACCAAAGCCGAGCCTCCACGGGAAAAGAAAGGATGAAAGTCAAAATTTGGGGACAGAAATTGCTCAGACGTGGGCAGGCCGGAACATTCCCCTAGTGCCAGCCATAGCTAAAAACCAACCACCACAGCTGTAGAATTAATACTTTCTTTTCACCCACCACCTTTTTCCTGCACTTTCTACACACCACAATAAAGAGAATCTATGTTTTCCCAGCCCTGCTGGTGCAAAGTATGCTACAAGTGATGTATTCCCTGTAGATGCTCATGTATCAGTTTTTTATTCAGTACTGCTGTGTAACAAGCAGCCACAAGCTCAGTGGCATAGACAGTAAGTACATAATGCTCCTGTGTCTGGGTGATCAGGGGGCCACTCTAATCTTGACTGAGCCTGCTCAATACCTGTGGGTCATCGGGGCTACCCGCTGGGGTGACTGGGGCCACTGGGCTCTGCTCTGTGTGTCTCTCATCCTTCATTAGGCTAGCATGGGCTTGTTCTTGTGGCGATAGCAGAGGTGCAAGAGAGGACAGGCTTAATGGCACTAGTGTTTTTCAAGGCTCTGCTTGTTCCACATGTGCCAGCGTGTCATTGGCCAAAGCAAGTCACGTGGCCACGTCCAGGCATGAAGAACTGAGAGCCTTCTGCAGTGTTCCTGGTAGACACCTGCACCTGATTATCTCAGAGCTTTAACAGCACCAACACTTCAGTGCTGATCGCTGTCATTTATAGAGCTGGCACTGCACCTGGTTATTTTACATTAACTCAGCAGCTCCCGATGGGGGGTGATCTTCTTGCCCGGGAGATATCTAGAGACGTTTGGTTATTGCAACTGAATGGAGAAGATGCTGCTGACATAGGGTGGGTAGAGGCCAGGGATGCTGCTAAACACCTGCAGTAGAGGGGACGGCCCTCACAGCACAGACCTGGCCCCAAATGTCAGTATTGCCAAGGTTAGCTGAGTACAATGGCTCATGACTGTAATCCTAGTATTTTGGGAGGCCAAGGCAGGAGGATCAGTGAGCCTAGGAGACCGAGACCAGCCTGCACAGCAAAATGAGACTCGTCTCTACAAAAAAATTTTTAAAAATTTGCTAGGTGTAGTGGTGCATACCTGTGATCCTAGCTATTTGAGGGGCTGATGGGGGAGGATCACTTGAGCCCAGGAGATGGAGACTGCAGTGAGCCATGATCACACCAGTGCACTGTAGCCTGGGCAACAGAGTGAGATCCTGTCTCAGGCAAAAGAAAGAAGGAAAGAAGGAAGGAAGGAGGGAAGGAGGGAAGGAAGAAAGGAAGGGAGGGAAGGAGGGAGAGAAATAGAAAAGTAATATTGCCAAGGTTGAGAACTCATGCATGAATTGGATAAATCCTGATACCCACCCTGTGAAGTAAGTTTCATTAGATCCATTTTTATTGTTTTTTTCCTTTCTTGTCCACATGACCGGGTCTTGCTCTCTGGGCTGACTGGTGGAGACTCCCTGCATTTTGGGTGCAGGTCCCTGCTCTCTGGTTACCATTGTACTGGTTCCATTTTGTTCCTGCCGCCTGGTCCAGCTCCCAGGTAGTGGCTGACACTCCCCTCTGCCTGGATCTCTTTGATGGACAAATCCCTTCTCAAGAGCCATCGATGATACACTCTTCAGAACAGGTGAAGAGTATTAGAGTATCCTTGTTCTCAATTAGCTGGATAATTGGCTCTGCACGGAATTTCTCACTGGCTGTGTTAGAGAGGCATTATTAAAGAAACTCAAAGCAAAGAAAAAAAATCCCTAAGCAGACAGTCTGTTTGTATGGCCTCCTGATCTACTCCAGAACCTGTAGTCATGTGTGCAGCATAATTAAGGTGGAAGTCCATGTGAGGGCCCTGGGTTGGTAATGTTTGTAGCTGACACCTGCTCTAACGCATGCTCTTCCCCACTTCAGGCAATCACTGTCCTCTTGTGGGCTGCTCCTGGAGGCTGTGATGGTCCTTAGGGAGGGTGCTGGACATAAGAACAGCTGCTGATCCCAGGCACAATTGCCATTCCTGCTCTGTGCTCTTTCCTCTTCCTGTGAGGAAGAGAGAGATGCAGATGTGTCTTGGTTTCCTCGCTTTGGAGTTGCAAAGACAGTATTTTTTTTTTTTTGAGACAGGTTCTTGCTGGAGTGCAGTGGCACAATCACAGCTCACTATAGCCTTGACTTCCCAGGCTTAAATGATCCTCCTGCCTCAGCCTCCCAAATAGCTGGGACTATAGGCACACACCACCATGCCAAACTAATTTTTTTTTCTTTTAGTAGAGACGAGGTTTGGCTATGTCGCCCAGGCTGATCTCGAACTCCTTAGCTCAAACGATCCTCCCACCTTGGCCTCCCAGAGTACTGTCCACAGGCACACACCACCATACCCTGCTAACTTGTTTATGTTTTGTTAGCGAACCGGATCTCAGTCTGTTGCACAGGCTGGTCTCGAACTCCTGGACTCAAGGTGTCCTCCCACCTTGGCTGAGACACCACTCCCTGGCTAGTGTGTGATCTGCCACTTTGCAGGGACCTAACAGTGCAGCACCAGAATAGTGGCTGGAAAAGGCCAAAGGCTTAGGGCAGATTGCTCTTGAACTTCACCATCTGTCTGTTTCGAGGGGCCCCGTCCCAGCCTGATGGGAGGGGCTGGGTCTTTGCCTCTAGTGCTTTACTGTCACGAGGGACGTTGGCCCAGTTTACAAAATGAGGTGACACTTGGCACCAAAGAATGGCAGAGCCTGGCAGTGAAACTATTTCCTCCATTTGCAGCAGAGCTGTAGGAAGTCAGCAGTGGACACATCGTCCTCAGAAGCGACTCCTCCAGAACTCAGCACTCCAAAAACAGAGGAGTGTGTGTGTCCAGTTTGATGGACGGGGGCTGGCAGATGAGCCAGTAATGGATGTTTCCCATCCTGAGAGCATATTTTTCTCCGAGAACCATATCACCTCTTAGGGCCTAATGCAGGTTGATATTTTTCCTTTACCTTGAAAGTCTCTGCAGCAAATGTGCAGTCAGAACCATTTTTCTGATTGAACTAAAAGTATCGCAGCTTCATTTTCTTTTCCCTTTGGGTTAAGTCAGTATTTAAAAGGCCTTCCCTGAGAGCGAAGCTATCTCTAATTTAGAAAGCTCCGAATCTCCATCAGGGAGACCTAGACTGCGGTGGCTGATTTTTGTTTCTAAACATTTAAGCCGTCTCTACACTTAAAACGGACGCGGGAGTGTTTCTGAGGATGGGGATGAAAACGGCGCTACCGAAGGTCTTTAATCAACTGTGGTCAGCAAATAAAAGGAAGTGACAGCTCCCTTGAAATATTGAAAGGCTGAGATTTCTTTATCAGGAGTGTTTTAAGAGCAAACTCTCAGGTTCATTCAAGTAGGGCACTGCTTTCCACCTGTCAATATCCACTACTTAAGTACAAAGAATAATGTGTATACATGTGCATGCGTTCGTGTGTACACGTGTGTGTGTGTGTGTGTGTGTGTGTGTGAGCCTGTGTGCCTTGGAGGGGCTCCTCAGCTTCCCCCACAGGATTCTCTGTTTGCAAAGTAAGTGTGTAGGTCGTGATTACGGCACCTTGAAATTAATGGGAGCAGATTCCTCTAGACATTTCTCATTCAGACGGTGCAGCTTTCTCTCCAAAATCCCCATTCCCTAAGTACGCATTTTTCAAGGCATCGTCAGCCCCTTCCTCTCCCTCGCTTGAGGACACGCGGTCGGTCGAGCAGCTTTGTTTCCCCTTTCCAGTCTTTTTTCACATCTGTCTGTTTCTTTCCATTCCCACTGCCGCCCAGAAATCAGGCCTCCGTAATCCTTCCCCCTTGGACCGTTGCAAAAACCTCCCTGTCTGCAGCCTCGTCCTCGAATCCATTCTGGATTCAGCTGCTAGACGCATTCCCCAGTAGCTGCTCTCTGAGCAGGTCACTCTTGTCATCAAAGCCCACTGCTCAGGCCTCAGGCGGAGCACCTTAAAGGCTGGCCTTTCGGTCCTTTCCTGTCTTCCCTATGTCCCCAGTGAACCCACATCCTCCCCTTGAGGCCCTCGCTCTGCAAACTGTGCTCTGTGAATCCCCTCCAACCGCAGACACGGCTCTAGCCACCACAGTCCCTGACCCACTTTGCTTTGGTAAATCCATTTACTCGTCGACGTTTCTATGTCAGTGTTTGTCAAAAGGGAGTCTGCCACTGGAAGTGGGGAGTGTTCTTCCTGCAGTTCTCTTGCAGCGTCTTATGCTTTCTGGCCTCTGGGACTTGACACACAGTCTCGCCCTCTGGAATGCCTTTTCCTCCAGCCCAGCCCTTCCAGACCCAGCTGGGAGGCCCCCTTGCAGAAGGGAGAAGTAACCCTCCCTGGAGGGAGAGGTAACGTCCTTGGACACGTGGCCAGGTGCGAGCGCCCTCTCCCCTAAGCATCTCTGATTTGCCTGTGTCATCCTGGGATGTGCATGCTTGCTGCCCACAGCATCATCACCTCATAACCTCCCACGCCCCCTCCACTCACTGGACGTGGACTCTGTGGGCACAAGGATTAGTGTATTCATCTCATTTGTCCATTTAACAGCCATGTATCCTGGCATGAGCCTTCCCATACCAGGTGCCGGGAGTGTGTAGATGAACGAGAAACACACATCTCTACCCTCTTGGATTCTGTATTCTAGCTGGAAAGAGCGTCTTGAGGCCACATGTCCAACATCAAGGTATTAGGAGGGCCATGTTTCCTCCAAAACCTCGAGAGGAGGCTCCTCCCCTGCCTTTCCCGGCTTCTGGTGGCCCAGGCACTCCTTGGCAGTGGCAGCGTTGCTCCGATCTCTGCCGTCTTCCGTGGCCCCTCCCCGTGTGTCTCTGTGTCCTCTCCTGGCTGGGGGAAGAACGCTCCCGTTGGATTTAGGGCCGGCCCTCATCAGCATGACCTCATCTGGACCTTTTACCTTCATTACAGCTGCAAGGACCCTCATTCCAAGTCAGGTTCCGAGGTTCAGAGTAGACATGAATTTGGGGCTGACACGGCAGTGGAAACTGAGGCCCAAGAGGCCCATCGGGCTGACATGGAAGGGAAAACTGGAGCCCAAGAGGACAGTTTGTCCCGGGCCTCACAGCAGGGCTTTGGACATCCAAGTTCAATGGCCACACCGTCTTGCCTCCTGTTCTCAGCCTGCTGTCTTTGGTTCAGAATACAAGGAGAACAGAACCTGGTCAGAGGCCATTGAGGCAGGGACTTCCCCCATCACCTGTGGTGACTGGGGTAGCACCACCAAAGGCCGACGGCATTGGCTGCTGGTCACCAGCGGCAGGCCAAGCACAAAGAAACAGATTACCCCCAGGGTGTCCGATTCACGTCCAGTCACATTTTCAGTTGCGTCGTGCTCTCTCTTCCAGCTGTTCTGGTCCCCATTTCTAATGGTTGATTCTGTTTCCCTGTAAAGAAAATGTCGCTCGTTTCTCTTAAGTGCCCATCTCCCTGGTTTATGTTGCCACCACATTTGTCCTCCCGCTTGATGTGAATTCAAACCGTGGTAGGCAGCCTGCCCTTGGGACTCCGCTCAGCATTTTGTACGGCCCCTTAATCACCTGCTTTTCAGGGAGTACAGACCAAATTTCCCCCAACCTGCAGGCTGATGTCCTTGCGGGGACTTTTCCATTTTGGAGGGTTTCCGTATATCACAATATCTTTTTTGTAGTAAAAGGAAGAGAATTGCTGGCAATTTTCACAAATGTAGGCTCTTGCAAGAATAATTTTCTCTGAATTATGTGTGATTCTCCTTTTTATGTGTCCCTAACATTTGGTTTGCTTTCAGTGCAGCCGCTAAGCTGACTGTTACATATTTGTCCCTCCTGCCACTTGGTCTTCAAGCTGTAGGTGTTTATCACACACAGGCAGTGCCAAGGACCTTATATGGCGAATGTCACTGGCCTTCCGGATCACCACACACCAGAAGCAGTGAAGGAGGAGACAGAATTGGGGTTTAATTTAACTCTTAAACTGGTGACTGCATACCCTTTCCTTCCTGCTTTTATCCTAGGGCCACGTGGAGAGCTGGTTCCTTAGGGGACACCATGACAGCAAGAACCACCCCACTACACCCCAGCTGCGCCTGTTAGGATGGGTTGGTTGGTTGACAGGAGGTAAAAAGAGAAGGTAGAGGGTTTGAGGTCAACATTTTTCAACTTCACAGTCTGAGCTGAGGCCTGGGATTGTCTGAGTCTCTAAGAGTGCAGGCTTGGTTTCCAAGAACAGCGGAGACCTAGGATGGCCCTCATCACAGTCTCCCCTCAGTCGCCATAGGACCGACCCACACTCGACTTTTCACATGTACGCTCAGCTTGCTGGTCTTTCCACAGACTCAGCTTCTGCAAGGCCGTGATGAGGCCCAGCATACAACATAGCAGGCGACGAATAAGTCTTGGTCAAATTAATAAACTAATGACCAGTGTGATCATGATGATTCAGTTATCAATCCCTGACCATAGTCAACAAATTTATGTTCAGTGCACCGCGTGCGTCAGGCACCCATGTTCAGTGTTGGGAACACGGCAGGAAAATAGAGCAGGAAAAAGCCCCTGCCCTCATGGGGCTTAGATTCTAGACAGAGAATTTAGGCCATAGAATGCAAAAGTGGACTGTATTCAGTGGTCTGTTAGAAGGTGGCCAATGCTATGGAGAAACAGCGGGGAAAGAAGACGGGAGGGAGTGTAATTTTAAGGACAGTGGTTAGAGTGAGACTCTTTGAGAGGCGATATTTGAGCAAAAATGAGAAGAAGCCAGGCACAGTGTTTCACGCCTGTAATCCCAGCACTTTGGGAGACCAAGGTGGGTGGATCACCTGAGGTCAGGAGTTGGAGACCAGCCTGGCCAACATGGTGAAAAGTTTCTACTAAAAATACAAAAAGTAGCTGGGTGTGATGGCGTGTGCCTGTAATACCAGGTACTCAGGAGGCTGAGGCAGGAGGATCGCTGGAACCCGGGAGGCAGACGTTGTGGTGAGCCAAGATTGTGCCACTGCACTACAGCCTGGGTGACAGAGTGACACTCCGTTTAAAAAAAGGAGAGAGAGAGAAAGAAGGGAGACAATCATGCAGGTGCTGGGAAGGGCATTCTAGGGAGAGGGAATGGCCAGTGCAAAGGCTCTGCAGCATGTTTGGGAAACAAGAGGGAAATTAGAGGAACTGGAGTGGATTGGACAAGAGGGAGAGGGAGGGACAGGGGGGCAGCAAGCCAGCGAGCCACCTTCTCCACCTGTGTAGATGACACAGCTAACGCTCAGGGGATTTCAGGGATATTTCTCAAACCAGGCAGCAAGTGAATGGGAGAGCAGAGTCCAGGCCTGAGAGTCCAGAGCTTGTGCCACTTCTCAACGTGACAAGAGGGTCCACTGGGAGGTGGCACTCGTTGTGAATGCCACCCTCAGTGCCTACTTGGTATAGCTTTAACTTGGAGAAAAGAAAGATTCCATTTCCCTTCCTTGCTTCTGAGAATATCTTCAGTCATGGGGCAAGACTGGGCAGCCCCCTTATTTCAGTGCCAGCTGTCCTCACGGTTCCCGGTGACACCCCAAATGCCTCCAAGTCCCTAATGTGTCTGTCTTGGTTGTCAAATGCTACTCTGAGTCCAGTTCCTTTCTGTGTTTTTCTTTCCTGCCCCAAAATGTTCTTGTCTCATTCTGAAACCTCTCATGGAGGCCAGGAATAAATTTAATTTAGGGCATCTACCTGTGCAGTCAGTAAATTACTTTTGCTAGCTCTCTCTGACAAACCATCTTCTGTTGCTGACCTTTCCTGCCTCGCGTTCTTGCAATATTTTTTCTTTGCTTAACTTTCTGTGCAATCTCCTTTTCCATTTCCTGTCTTTGCCCCTCTTACCATTTTCACAGGCCGCCCTCCACTCACATCGGCAGTCTTTCCTGCTTTCACTTGCTGCTTCCTCGTCCCTTTTTTTTTTTTTTTTTTTTTTTTTTTTGAGATGGAGTCTCACTCAGTCACCCAGGCTGGAGTGCAGTGGCAGGGTTTTGACTCACCTCAACCTCAGCCTCCCAGGTTCAAGTGATACTCCCACCTCAGCCTCCCAAGTACCTGGGGCTGCTCCCAAGCCCAGCCTTCCTCACCACTTTTGAAGGCATTTTTCTGCTGTCTCCCCAGTGAGTGTGGGTGGAGATCCTCTGGCCTGTTTGCCATCAAGTGACATTTACAGTTCTGGCTTGGCACCTGCCTTTTTTAGTACCCTTTATATGGAGTCAGGTACTTATTGTACAGAGCACAATCTATTTAGGGTGCTCCAGGCCACAGGAGGCCTGGGCAGTGGTGTTGACGCTGCCTCTAACAGAGAACCGCAAAGCCCTGTTGATATGGTTTGCTTCCCACCAAAATCTCATCTTGCTTTGTAGTTACCATAATCCCCACATGTTATGGGAGGGACCCGATGGGAGGTGATTGAATCATGGCAGCAGTTACCTCCATGCTGTTCTCGCACTTGTGAGTGAGTTCTCTTGAGATCTGATGGTTTTGTAAGAGGCTTTTCCCCACCTTCAGTCTGCACCTCTCGTGGCTGCCATGGGAAGGACGCGTCCGCTTCTCCTTCTGCCGTGATTGTAAGTTTCCTGAGGCCTCCCCAGCCATGTTGGACTGAGAGTCAATTAAATTTCTTTATAAATTACTGAGTCTCAGGTATGTCTTTATTAATAGCATGCGAACGGACTAATACACCTGTGCAGCTGTGAAACTGGCCAGACAGGAGCTTTGAAGGCAGCCTCGTCCATGTTCAAGGTCTGGTTACACTGAGTATTTACCTTAAGGATGACATTTCAGTGCTGATAGCAGAGGTACAAGTCAGTACTGTCCATTTGAAAGGCATCTTGGTGATGTCTCTTCACATTTCCAACAGATTTCTGGATTTTCAAAACTGCTAAGCAGATTTTATGCAGAGATTTCTATCCAAGACCCCTAGCACAGCATTGTTTATTGTTAGGTAAATTGAAATCATAGCTGTGTATCAATCCCTCAGCACTTTGAACTGGATAAGTAAGTACAAATACATAAACTAGGGCATACTGCAAGGTTGTTAAAAATGGTGAGGAATAGGCCAGGCACAGTGGCTCACACCTGTAATCCCAGCACTTTGGGAGGCCCAGGCAAGTGGATCACTTGAGGTCAGGCGATCCAGACCAGCCTGGCCAACATGATGAAACCCCATCTCTATTGAAAACACAAAAATTAGCCAGGCATTAGCCAGGCATGGTGGATTACATGCCTGTAATCCCAGCTACTTGTGAGGCTGAGGTAGGAGAAT
The DNA here is from genome assembly GCF_048565385.1 of Saimiri boliviensis. NCBI lineage: Eukaryota > Metazoa > Chordata > Mammalia > Primates > Cebidae > Saimiri > Saimiri boliviensis. The sequence continues at coordinate 13,574,671 of NC_133459.1, forward strand.
TGCTTGAACCCAAGAGGCAGAGGTTGCTGTGAGCCGAGATTGCACCACTACACTCCAGCCTGAGCACTGGAGTAAGAGTCTGCCTCAAAAAAATAGAATAAAAAATAAAAAATAAAAAATGGAGAGGATTGAGCCACATAGACATGGAAAGATAACCAGGAAACAGTTACATTTAAGCAAATTTCCATGTGCCCTTTAATATGTGATGATCCATTTTGTAGAATAAAATTATATATCCACTACAGGGCATATGTGATATTGTTATTAAAAGAAATTAGGTACGTCACAATTCTTAAACATCGCAGCATTCTCAGGTCATTAAATTATTATAATAGTCTATATAATGAACATAAAAAATTCCATTTAAAACCCAGAAGAACATTGTTCAGGGTCAAGGTTGGTTTGTTGGATGAGAGAAGTAAACGTTCGTTGTAACCTTGTTTTGTTTTCAATAAACATGAAAAAGTGTTCCTTTCAAAATGTTATATAGCCAGATAGATATCGGTACATTTGTAGAAAAAGGTTTGGAAGGATCTGTTCCGGTCACCTCTAGAAGGGCAGCTGCCCAAGGATGAGGAAGACGGTGTTATGGGCAGGGGTGAGGCCCTGCCACTTGTCACAAGCTACACTCTGGATTGGTGATGTTCTTTTGCCAATGAGCATGCCCTTGTAAAATAAAATTTACTTTACTTTGTCAATTACTTGGTATCTCTCTCTGTCTCTTTTACGTTCGATTGTGGAGAATTTCAAACATGCAGGGAAGTCAGCAGCCCAGCAGAGTGAATGCCCTGAGTCCCCATAGTCATCAGTCTCAGTCACCGTCAACCTTGGCCAGTCTTGCTTCATCCACCCCTAGATTCCCTTCCCCAGCCCCTGTTCCTACGTGAGTTTGAAGCAAATCCCAGGCATCGTTTAAACACCTCCGTTTAGCTGGGTGCAGTGGCTCATGCCTGTGATCCCAACACTTTGGGAGGCTGAGGTGGGAGGATCACTTGAAGAGTTTGAGACCAACCCGGGCAAGATAGTGAGACCCCATGTCCACAAATTTTTTTTTAAAAAAAAGCTTAGCTGGGCATGGTGGTGTGCAACTGTTTTTCCAGCTGTTTGAGAGGCTGAGGCAGTAGGAGGTCTTGAGCCCGGGAGGTCAAGGCTGCACTGAGCGACCATCGTACCACTGCACTCTGGCCTGGGTGACAGAGCGAGACCCTGTCTCAAAATAAAGATAAAATCTTCATTTCCTCCTCCTGACCCTGCTGCTGCACCACAGTCAAGGGGTGCATCTTCTAATACAGCTATTGCAAAGAGATCCTAATGTTGACTCCCAGTCCTTCTACCTGCTGTCTGCCCCCACACTGTTCCCAGAGGGGTCTTCTTACAGCCTGGTCTGAGCCCTACCTTAAATGCAGCCATCAGAGCCCCCCAACTGTGACAGCGGACCAAGCAGGCATAGCAGGGGTGCTGTGTGTCCCGGGACAGCCATGGGTGGGCCCTGGGGTGGCCTGAGCTTGTTGACCATGGCCTGTGGCCTCATTGAGACTCTTGAGTTTAACACAAGTGAGTTGTACAAAGATGATCACATGTCTCTACGGCCATGACGGGGAAAGAGGAGGAAATAGTGGAACATTGGAACTCTACCGCCTGGTACAAAAGGCCCTTCACAGTTGACCCTCCCTCTGCCTGGCTGAGCATCAGTTTCCTCCCTCTCTGTCCTGCATCCGTCTCTGCTTTTCCCACTGGAGTGGCCCTACGGGTAAACGTCAGTGGGGTGGAAGGGGATGTGCAGTGACTCTAAACCACGTCGGAGTATGGCTCGTGATCCCGAAAGCTAGTTTTCCTGTGATACGGCTTTGACTGATCCAGTTGGTTTATTCAGCCAGTTTTTCAGTAAATATTTTACTGGGCACCTCCTATTTGCCAGATACTGTTGTGGGTACTGGAAACACAGAGGTGATAGAAAGAGACAAAACCCCCGCCTTCGTGAACTTTCTGTCCACACATGAACATGGACAGATGCCTGCAATGACGTCCCCTGAAAATGGCAGAATTGGGGCACCAGCTTTGTACCTTCAGCTTTGTAACATTCTGCATTCATTGATTTATTTAAAAGGAGCACGCTTCATTTTTACAACAACAATGTGATTTTTCTTAAAAGCCACACGCCATGAAAGCGCACAGGGCAAGATGCTAACAGTGATGAATTCTGGGTGGCGAGCAGATGCACAATTCTTTTCTTATTTGTTCTTTCATGCGCTTTTCAAATCCCCCAACCAACGTTTTGAATGAAAGGGAATAAAAACAGGATAGGGGAAAAAGTGAATTCTTTGAAATAGGCAGCCAATCTGCCACAACGTCAGGAATTCCCTGCACAGTAACTGCAATATCCATGCCTCACTCCGGGGCACAGATGCGGCTGTGGGAAAGCTGGGATTAGAGTTCCCTTGCTCTGTGGGGCTTTCTCTAAACCACCTTTTTGTGGCCTTAATTCCGTGAATACAAACAATAATTACCAACCTAAGTAGATTACTCAGCATAGCTTAGACACCTCTGGGTCCCCGAATGACTCACATTATTGACTGCTCACAATTAATCTAAAAAATTAAACCAGTTGCTCCTCTGGTTCCTTCTTCTCCGTTTTGTGCCTGGATGACATTTCCACCAGTTTATTGCCTGAGCTGTTATTTCTACTGGGTGTTCCCATTTTTCTCTAGAACTGCAATGTTCCATTAAAATCAATTTGTTTCCAACCCGGGTCTTTTGGAGTTTGCTTCCCGCATCCCTTCCGTGGGTCGCCCCGTTGGCTTCGATGGGCTGCAGTGGAATTGAGCCTTCTATTTATAATTCTTCCATGGTCTGGCTGGTTTTTCAATTACTTCACAAACTCCCTTCTGCCCTTCCTCACTTTGGTTCATCAATTTTCATTTCCCCATCAAGTCGGAAAGAAGTCAGGTTACTGCCTATACCTCCCAGCGTCCCCAGTACTAGTTAATGGGAAGAAAATGACCAGGAAACTTAAGGAGAGAGAAAAAGGTACTCAGAAGCATTTATTGAGTCCCATTAGTACAAGGCACATAAGAGACGGTTGTGAAAAATCAGTATAAACAGAACTTCTTCCTTCATGCCTCTTGTAATTTATCATAATTGACCAGAGAAAGCAAGATTACCACACACTGAATTTTAGCTCTCAATCTGGGGCCACTGGGGCTGATTTGTTACATAGCTATAGCTAACTAATGCATATTCCCTCTCCCTCTGTGGGTGCCTCCTGTGTGCCAGGTGCTCCCATTTCAAGTATTATCACCAGTCTGGGACATTCTTCTCCATCCTCACCTTCATCTGCTCTTCATTGCGTCAATGCACATACCACTTCATCAGGGGAGCCAACCTGGGACCCCCTCCTCCTTAGGTTCCTGGTGGCATTCTGTACCTCTCCTTTGTGACATTTAACACAGTTTTCATCTAACATCTTATTTGTGTAATTCTTTGATTCATTATTCCACTGATTAACCATAAGTTTCATGAGGGTGGGGCTGTCTTGTTTTTGTTTTTTGTTTTTGGAGACGGAGTTTCACTCTTGTTGCCCAGGCTGGAGTGCAGTGGCGCGATCTGGGCTCACCGCAACCTCTGCCTCCCGGGTTCAAGCGATTCTCCTGCCTCAGCCTCCTGAGTAGCTGGGATTACAGGCGCGCGCCACCACACCGGCTATTTTGTATTTTTAGTAGACACAAGGTTTCTTCATGTTAGTCAGGCAGGTCTCGAACTCCTGACCTCAGGTGATCTGCCTGCCTCGGCCTCCCAAAGTGCTGGAATTACAGGCGTGAGCCACTGCGCCTGGCCTTCTTTTCTCCTTTTATATCTCTTGTCCCTCTCATGGTTCCCAGCACATAACAGACACTCAAATATTCATTCAGGAATAAATGTAAGCCTTTGAACAGCCATAGCATCACTATTCCCCTTTTACAGATGAGGAGACAGAGGCTAAATGTGCAGGAGGGGGTCGCTCACGTTCATTGCCCAGTGAAGTTGAATCAAGATTGAAACTCAGAACCTCAGAGTCCCCATTTTTCTCGGTTGTTTTCCCCAATACTGTCAACCTGAGCCTCCGTTAGCTCAGCTCTTAAAGTGCTGTCAAAGCCTCCTGGGGATCCTGTGAAAATGCAGATCCTGGTTCAATAGGTCTGGGGTGGCTGAGCCTCTGCAAGTCTAGCAGGCTCCCTGTCATCCTGATGTTGCTGGTCCCTGGACCGCTCTTTGAGTAGCAGGCGGGAGGCCCTGCTAATTAGGGGAGGGAGGCAGATGGGTTCCAAGTCGCTGAGGAGAGTCATAGGGCGCATGTAGGTTGTGCTAAATGCTGTTATCTCTTGGCTTCAGTTCTGCTCCCAAACTGTGAATATCTGTGTTGGTGACAGTTTACACATTTAAGCCAGTCAGAGGTCGGAGAGGAGTCCTGAATGCCAGCCTCACCTCCTGGCACTGGCTCTGTGAATGAGGCTTCCGATGCTTTCATTCTGCAGGAAAGGCCACCCACAGGGGTTCCAAAAGGGCCTGTGACAAACCCATGCGTGGAGGTATCCAGGCTCTTGCCGAGGAAGCAGCTCCCAGCTGGGCACAGACAGCTGGTGCTTGGGAGAAGCAGATGTATGCCCCACGAAACAACAGGGAGAATCGTAGCCCACGTGGGACTGCTGCAAGCTGAGGGAGGCTCTGGTCACCAGGGGCGACTAATTGTCCCCATTCTCCGATGGGAGGAAGTGTCCCCTGGGAGACGTGTTCCCGGCATCCCAGCAGGTGTGGAGCAGCCGCCAGGTGTGCGCACTCCCCCAGGGATCCAGGTGGGTCCTCCGTGCTTCCCTCAGTCTTGATTTTCCTTCCAGAGCCTGTCCAGAGTCATCCTTCCTCGAGTGTTTGTGGGCTGGGCTGGGTTGTATGAAGGCCTTTAGAAGCTGCAAGCCCAGGCCGGGCGTGATGCCTCACACCTGTCATCCCAGCACTTTGGGAGGTCGAGGTGGGCAGATCACTTGAGGTCGGGAGTTCGAGACCCGCCTGGCCAACATGGTGAAACCCCCATCTCTACTAAAAACACAAAGATTAGCTGGGCGTGGTGGCTTATGCTCGTAATCCCAGCTGCTTGAGAGGCTGACGCAGGAGAATAACTTGAATCTGGGAGGCAGAGGCTGCGGTGAGCTGAGATCCCACCATTGTATTCCAGCCTGGGCAACAAGAGTGAGACTCTGTCTCAAAAAAAAAAAAAAAAAAAAAAAAAGCTGCAAGCCCTGCAAAGATTGTGGTGTCCCCTACATAGAATGACAACAAAAACAGTGAACACTTAGGTCAATGAACTGGAATTCCGGAGGTCAGACAGCGTCTGAACTATCTATCTGTGCTTGTAGTTCTCAACGTGGGCTCCCCAGACCAGCAACATCTGCACCCCCTGGGAACTTACGAGACATGCAGATTCTGAGGCCCCACCCTAGATCTGCTGAATCAGAAACTCCGGGAATCTGTACTGCAACACACCCTCCAGCTGCCTCTCATGCACGCTTAGCTTTGAGAACCTGTATGAACTCATTTAATCTTGAAGACAGCCCTGTTAGATACAAAGAGGAGAAGCTGCCTGTCCAAGGCCGTCCCTCTGTGGTGATGCCAGCACTCAGACACAGGCACCTGGCTCCAGAGAAAGAATATTAAATTTTCCCCAAAAATGTGTTTTTCCCTCTTTCTTATGCTCAGTCCACCTGTTGGATAACCCACACTGGGCAGTGAGATGCAGACGCAGAGAACAAAACAGGCCTTGGGCTTGAACCCAGGGCTTCCTGAATCAGGGTGCTTTCCAGTGTCCCCCGCCTCTTCTGATGAATTAGTTCAATGGCCCCCAACCTTCTTAGCACCAGGTATGGGTTTCATGGGAGACAGTTTTTCCACGGACAAGGGTCAAGTTGGGTGGGGGATGGTTTCAGGATGATTCCAGTGCATTACAGTTATCGAACACTTTATTTCTGTCATTGCATTGTAATAGATAATGAAATAATTGTGCAACTCACCGTTATGTAGAATCAGTGGGAGCCTGAGCTTGTTCTCCTGCAACTAAACAGTCTTATCTTGGCCAGGTGCAGTGGCTCATGCCTGTAACCCCAGCACTTTGGGAGGCCAAGGTGGGAGGATCATGAGGTCAGGAGTTAAAGACCACCAGTCAGGCCAACATAGTGAAACCCCGTCTCTACTAAAAACACAAAAAATTAGCCCAGTGTCGAGGTGTGCACTTGTAATCCCAACTACTTGGAAGGCTGAGGCAGGAGAATTGTGTGAACCTGGGAGGCAGAGGTTGCAGTGAGCCAAGATTATGCCATTGCATTCCCGCCTAGGCTACAGTGTGAGACTCTTAAAAAAAAAAAAAAACAGTCTCATCTAGGGGTGATGGGAGACAGTGATAGATAGCATTGGATTCTCATGAGGAATGAGCAATCTAGACCCCTCACGTGCGCAGTTCACAACAGGGTTCATGCTCCTATGATAATCTAATGCTGGCATGGTGCCTCATGCCTATAATCCTAGCATTTTGGAAGGCCGAGGCGGGCAGATCATCTGAGGCCAGGAGTTCGAGACCAGCCTGGCCAGCTGAGGTCAGGAGTTCGAGACCAGCCTGGCCAACATGGTAAAACCCCATCTCTACTAAAAATACAAAAATTAATGGATATTTGGGTTAATTCCAAGTCTTTGCTATTGTGAATAGTGCTGCAATAAACATATGTGTGCATGTGTCTTTATAGTAGAATAATTTATAATCCTTTGGGTATATATACTCAGTAATGGAATTGCTGGGTCAAATGGTATTTCTGGTTCTAGATCCTTAAGGAATCGCCACACTGTCTTCCACAATGGTTGAACTAATTTACACTCCCACCAACAGTGTAAAAGTGTTCCTACTTCACATCCTCTCCAGCATCTGTTGTTTCCTGACTTTCTAATGATCGCCATTCTAACTGGCGTGAGATGGTATCTCATTGTGGTTTTGATTTGCATTTCTCTAATGACCAGTGATGATGTGCTTTTTTTATGAGTTTGTTGACCACATAAATGTCTTCTTTTGAGAAGTGTCTGCTCATATCTTTCACCCACTTTTTGATGGGGTTGTTTTCTCTTGTAAATTTGTTTAAGTTCCTTGTAGATTCTGGAAACCATCCCCTACTTGGCCCCTGTCCGTGGAAAAATTGTCTCCCATGAAACCCATCCCTGGTGCCAGGAAGGTTGGGGACCACTGAACTAATTCATCAGAAGGGGCAGGGAACACTGGAAAGCATCCTGATTCAGGAAGCCCTGGGTTCAAGTCTAAGACCAGTTTTATTCTTCTCTGTCAGACGGATAGATTGCAAAAATTTTCTCTCATTCTGTAGGTTGCCTGTAGTAGACTGGATAAAGAAAATGTGGCATATATACACCAGGGAATAGTATGCAGCCATAAAAAAGGATGAGTTCATGTCCTTTGCAGGGACATGGATGAAGCTGGAAACGGTCATTCTGAGCAAACTAACACAAGAACAGAAAACCAAACACAACATGTTCTCACTCATAAGTGGGAGTTGAACAATGAGAACACAGGGACACAGGGAGGGGAACGTCACACTCCGGTGCCTGTTGCGGGGTGGGGAGCTAGGGGAGGGAGAGCATTAGGAGAAACACCTAATGTAGATGACAGGTTGATGACTGCAACAAACCACCGTGGCACATGTAAACCTATGTAACAATCCAGCACATTCCGCACATGTATCCCAGAACTTAACGTATAATACAAAAATTAATTTAAAAAAATACAAAAATTAGCCAGGCATGGTGGCATGCACCTGGAATCCCAGCTTCTCAGGAGGCTGAAGCAGGAGGATCTCTTGAACCTGGGAGGTAGAGGTGGCAGTGAGCCGAGATTGTGCCACTGCACTCCAGCCTGGGTAGCAAGAGCAAAACTCCGTCTCAAAAAAAAAAAAAAAAAAAAAAGACTCTGATGCTGCTGATCTGACAGGAGGTGGGGCTTAGGCAGTCACATGAGCGATGGGGAGTGGGTGCAAATACAGATGAAACTTCACTTGCTCACTCACCTGCTACTCACCTCCTGCTGTGCAGCAGAGCTTTGGATCCTGAAATACACCCATCTACCATTCTACCAAAACTGAAGTGTGTTTATCAAGGTGGAAAAAGAACAGGTTTTAATAGCTATCTTCTGACAAGATAAAGAAAAGAAAAATGTAAGATATAGGCTCTTGTTAACCTTTTATTTTGAGAGGTTCTTTTGAGAGGTTATTTCAGCAAATGATCTAAACACGTGAAGGAGAGAATATTACTTGTTGACAGTAGTTAGATGACTATATAATTATTAGTGAAAAGAATTGAAGAAGCAGCTGAAAGCAGCTGTCTGACAGACCCCTAGACAATCTCCTTCCTGGACAGCCCCCTCCGGAAAGAAGACTGGAAGCCTCTATTCTAGAGACTCTGACCAAACCAAAATCTTCATGTGAAGGAGGGGACTCCCAAAAAAGCCCGTTCAGCTAACCCTAAAGACAGCCCCTTCAAGGCCAAGGCTTTTTAGGATGGACTGCATTCTTATCCCATGTCCTTGACATGTTCTAATTCCTTCCGTCCTCACAGTAACCCTAGCACATGTACCCCTGTTATTGCCATTTTACTGACGGGGAAACACAAGCAGAGCTTTAGATCCTGAAATACACCTATCATGTAATTTGCCTTGTGTCACTCAGCCGGGAAAGGGCAGACAGACCTAGGATGCACACACAGCGGGTCTGAAGCCAGGGTGGCCACTCTTGAACACTCTGTCATGCCGCCTCATTATAAGATCCTGCAGGACTTTAACCTTGAAGCAAGCACGGTGAGGTTCCTAGACTTTCCCGTGCAAGTGCCCCAGTCTGTCCCTGAGAATTAAGGTCCAGAGAGAACGATGCTTTCCTCAGACCCTGGTGGAACATTCCTTCCTGATTTGCTAGTATGTGGCACAGCTGGGACCCAGACCCACATGGCTATAATCTCATCTTCATTCCTCTCACCCTCCAAGATGGTGGGCCTCCCTCTCATGCAGGGGACTCTCAGATGGCCACTCTTGGGCACAGCGAGGAACCCAGATGCTCAGGCCTCATGGATTGCAAGGCCCCGGCAAGTGACATCCCTATTAGCCCGGGGAGAAGGCCCTGCCTATTGTTCTGTTCGCTTTCCTTTGTGATGTATTGTTACATAGGAAATTTATTTCTTAACAATTTCACTTATAGCCCTTAAGACAAAGCAGGGCTCTGGAGAATGGCATCATTAGCATTGATAAACACTCTACACTACCATCATGAGCAAATGGAAACATCTAATGAAAAGAAAAGAAGCACTGCTGAGTAATTAAAGAGGCTGCTGGGTTTTTATTATTATTTTTGAGCAATTATGACTAAAAGCCCTAATCGTGCAGCACCCGTTTCCCCATCCATTTTGAACTCGATTATTTAAAGAAAAAACATCATCATCATCATCAGTCCCAGGCCAGCAGTCAAGATGCTAGAGCAAGCTTGACTGGGCAGCAGGCTAAGGGTGTCCAGTCCCAAGGTCTTGTGACTTGTCCCCGGTCCTAGAAGTCTTGCTCCAGGGCCTGCTCTTGGAAGCTTTTTCTCCCATCCTCTCTTTCCCTTACCAGGAAAGGTTTTGCTTCTGGGTCAGCACGGAGCCTTCTCCATTTATCTTTAATCCCTTGCCATTAAGACCATCCATTTGCAAAAGAGCTGCCTGGAGCTACCATAATCTTTGCAGGGCACAAACAGTAGATGTGGCTCAGAGACCAGAGACGTTGAGAAGCTCAAAAGAGGACACGCAGCTAGAGAGTAGCAGAACCCGGACTGGAACCTCAGTCCTTGGACTGTGCTGGGAGCATGAAGATGACGCCCTCTGCTGCACAGTGCCTGAGTGAGTCTCGGGTCTGCTTGGCATCTTAAACAAAGTGCCTTAACGTTGCTGTGTATTCCTGTCCTGGTCTGTAAAAGGAGGAGGATGACAGTGGAACTAACCAAACGGGAGGATGGGGAGCAATCAGTGAGATCATATACCTTAGTTAGTTAGACAAAGCACACGGTCAGGGCTCAAGAAGTGACCGACTTGGTGCCCACCGTTCCCAAATGGTGCGGCTGAGCCACCCCAGGGTGCAGCAGTGAAGTCACAGGGGTGCTGAGTGACAGTCTGAAGTTTCAAGGAAAACACAGCAACGTCTGTCGGACCCTGGGTGAACGGCTAGCTCAAGATAGTCAGTTTCAACATTCCATTCCGCTACATTCCCTAGGATGACAGCATTTCTTTGTGAAACTGGGTATTGGCAGTCGCTATGATGAAAAAGCAAGTACTACCAACACCACTGCAGGAAATGAGGGTGATGGAGTCCGGTCCGACATCAAGGTTGGAGGATGGGTGCAGTAGGCACCCGTGTTCTAAGTCCTTGTGATTATTTAAGAACAAAATGGCCTGTAATCCCAGCACTTTGGGAGGCTGAGGCGGGTGGATCACGAGGTCAGGAGATCGAGACCATACTGGTCAACAGGGTGAAACCCCGTCTCTACTAAAAATACAAAAAATTAGCTGGGCATGGTGGCGCGTGCCTGTAATCCCAGCTACTCAGGAGGCTGAGGCAGGAGAACTGCCTGAACCAAGGAGGCGGAGGTTGCGGTGAGCCGAGATCGCGCCATTGCACTCCAGCTTGGGTAGCAAGAGCGAAATTCCGTCTCAAAAAAAAAGAACAAAATGAAGGCCAGGTGCAATGGCTCACGCCTATAATCCCAGCACTTTGGAAGGCTGAGGTAGGTGTATTGCTTGAGCTCAGGAGTTCAAGACCAGCCTGGGCAATATGGTGAAACCCCATCTCTATAAAAAATATATAAATTAGCCGGGTATGGTGGCAAGTGCCTGTAGTCCCAGCTACTAGGGAGGGTGAGGTCAGAGGATCCCTTGAGCCCAGGAGACAGAGGTTGCAGTGAGCCAAGATTGCACCACTGCACTCCAGCCTGGGTGACAGAGCGAGACGCTGTCTCAAATAAAAAAGAACACAATGAAACTGGTGTTTTTTTCTTTCAACGTACGTGTATTATTTTTTCAATTGGCTATTACGTTGTTAGAACATATATACTTAGTAAGTTGCCTGGCCCTAACTATTTAATAAACGAAATGGTTAAGGATTTCTTTTGGCCCTAGGGTGCCATGAGAAAAATGACTGAGACTCTTTAAGAGTGCCACAAACTGAGAAAATGTCAGGACATCTGCCCTGTGACACACTCAGAGACTCAGAGTGTTCTCTGCAAACTCGGTTAACCAATGCGTATTTTCTGAATGAACAAGGAAGTGGAAGCATCTCTTCCCTCCTTCGCCTGTGTTCATGGAGCAAGCGGAAGAGTTTGCTGCATGAGATTTGGGAATAAAAGTGGAGCCCCGCTCTTCAAAAAACGTAGCTCCGGCCGGGTGCGGTGGCTCATGCCTGTAATTCCAGCATTTTGGGGGGCTGAGGCAGGTGGATCACAAGGTCAAGAGATCGAGGCCATGCTATCCAACACGGCGAAACCCCGTTTCTACTAAAAATACAAAAATTAGCTGGGCATGGTGGCAGGTGCCTGTAATCCCAGCCACTCAGGAGGCTGCAGCAGGAGAATCACTTGAACCCAGGAGGCGGAGGTTGCAGTGAGCCAAGATCATACCACTGCACTCCAGCCTGGTGACAGAATGAGACTCTGTCTCAAAAAAACAAAGCAAAACAAAAATGTAGCTCCAAACAGCTCCCTGGGTGGTTCAGACATGAGAAACCGCTTTCTGAGAAGAAAAGTGGGCTGAGTGTTTCTCGGGGATGTGTGGCTGCAAAGCCCATCAGCTCCGATTTCAGCTCCAGACTTTCTGACAGAGGGACTTTCTGCCCACTGCCCCAGGCGTGGTAATTAAGCAGTCTCAGTGACTGCAGGATTCTCGCATGTTCTGGCAGCCTGTGCTTGGAGTTACCATGAAAGCAAGCCGGGACAAGTCCCAGAGACACTTAGCTGGTGAAGAGGAAATGGCATTTATTAAATACACAACCCAGAGTTTGAAGGTGATGAAATGCGGACAGAGAAGTTCTTTGCCGTTGCCCCACCCCCCATGCAATATTGATTTTTAAATTTTCCAGCAGCGGCAACCCTTCAGCTGTAGTTGAATTAATGACCGTGGCAGTACAGTGCGTGCCGTAGGGTGGGACTTGGAAACTTCAGAGTCGGGCAGCGATGCTCCTTGGGAGGTGCCCGGATGACCTCTCTTTAGAAGTGTCGGGGAGTTCTGGAAGTTTCCATGCAAGGAGCACTTCAAGTGTTAGGGGTCCCCTGTTGTCCCAGGGAGCCTTTGATATTCAGGGTGGAGACTCGGGGGACATAACTTCCTGGATGAGTCTAAGTCATCGCATCTCAGTGCCCTAACCTTGCTAAGGCAGGTTACTTATATCTGAACCACCTGTGAGTGGTCTGGGGGCCACATGTTTGAAGAGGAGACTCCACTTTTATTCTCAGGGATTTAGCCGCCATCAGCTTCTCCAGACGGAACCTCCCTCCTTGTTCACTCTGCAGCCCACGCCCTAGCCAGTCCAGACTGCTGTCGGTTCCCGGCACACATAGGGCTGTGCACAGCTCGTGCCCTGGCTCTGGCCCTTCCCTCTGCCCAGGATGCCCTTCATCTGGACATCTGCACCCAACAGGTTCACCTCAAGGGTTCCCTCCTGCCTGGCGAGCAGTGGGAATCACAGTCCAAGGAACTTTGGTCTTGGAAGTATCTGAGTTCCAGCGCGTACTAAGCCCTCACGCCTGCCCCAGCTGCCGTATCCTCACCCGCGGAATGAGGATCAAGCAGCACCTGAAGCATCCTGGGATCTGTGTAGACTGCGGATGAGGACCCCGCAGGTCTGGGGTGGGGCTGGAGAGTCTGTGTTTCTCTAACACGCTCCCCGGTGATGCGGATGCTGCTGGTCCAGAGTCCACACTTTGACCAGCAAAGGCCAATCTTATCGTGTGATACGTGACATGGCATGGACATGACATGTCATGTACACAGGACCTGCCAGGTTCATGCAAGCCCACCGTGGCAGCTCTTCCTGCGTGTAAGGTGAGGCTTCCAGGGAACACCAGTCTCCTTCATGAAACAGACCGGGCTGTGCGTCCCAGGCATCTCACTGTCGGACGTTAGAGGAGCCCTTCTAGCTCCATGTCCTTTTCAACCCATGCCCCAGCCCCGCTACGGTCCCGCTGGGCCTTCCAATCTCTCTGTTGCTTGTAAAGTTCCTGGTGCCGGAAACGTTCAGGAGGCAGGAGGTGCGCCTTGTGCGAAGATGCGCATCCTGGTTTTGGGGAGACCAGGCTGCCCAATGGTCATGCTGTTGTTTTCGGAGACCCGTTTATTTTTCAAGAGAACACAAGAGAGGTATAGGAGTTCCTCCTCCTTCTAGCCAGCCCCGCCCTGGTTTCCAGCCACCTTGGGTGTTTAGGTTGGACCCTGAAACCACCCCCGTCCACAAGGCCAGGGTGTCAAAGCCTTGCTGGTAACCAGGCTCAGAGAGAACGTGCCAAACCCCACACACCTAACAGCCATTTTCATATGGCAGTTCCGTTGGTTGAGATCCATATACCCAAACATCAGCGAGGCCTCAGTGGGAAGCAGCAGGAGATACGTGAGCTACTTATCAGACAGTTTCCAATCCTCCCAAAGCAACATGCTGGGTAATAGCCACGCTTGCACCAAGAAGGAGAAACGTCCACAATATTCCGAGACGCGCCATCCCTGGCCCCGGGTTTGGTAAGCTGAAAAAGGAACTTGCTGCTAAATAACCACTTAACCCCCAGAGTCTTTGTGCTTTGTAAGTTTCAGTTTTGAGCTTGAGGTTGGTAGCAGTCTCCACCAGTGGCCCTAGAAAAACAAAAGCTTTAGGGGGAATGTGAAGCCACAGGAGGTAGAGAGTGACCGCCAACGAATGAGCGTTGTGGGACAGCTGGTGGAAATGCACCTGGAGATAGCACAGGCCCTCGGTCCACCTGCAACCAGCCATTGTTAGTTTTTTTACCTCCAGTGGATGAAGCCAGCTGAAAAACAGTAATTCCCCACAGTCGCAAGAGAGAAGAAATGGAGTGTGTTTCCTGTATATCTGTATTCTGAAACTTCCATGTGGCCAAAAATGGGAAGAGGGATACTTACTAAAAATATAGGTTCCTGGGCCCCTGGCCTGTTGGGACTCAGGTGGGACTCAAAGGGGTGTGTGTGTGTGTGTGTGTGTGTGTGTGTGAGAGAGAGAGAGAGAGAGAAACAGACAGACAGACAGAGTTTCAGTCTTGTCGCCCAGGCTAGAGTGCAGTGGTGCGATCTCAGCTCACTGCAACCTCTACCTCCCAGGTTCAAGCGATTCTCCTACCTCATCCTCTCAAGTAGCTGGGATTATAGGCATGCGCCACCACGCCTGGCTAATTTTGTTTTTGTTTTTGTTTTAGCAGAGACAGGGTCTCACTGTATTGGTCAGGCTGGTCTCGAACTCCTGACCTCGGGTAATCCACCTGCCTCGGCCTCCCAAAGCGCTGGGATTACAGGAATCAGCCACTGCATCTGGCCAAGGGTATACATTTTTAACAAGCTCCCCAGATGGTTTTGGCACAGTTGGTCCCCTGACCACACTTTAAGAAACACTGGTTATATCTATAAAAATAAAGGAGAGAACATTGTTCAACCCAGGATTCTCAAGGGAGAAGGAATAGTATATTCATTCAAATAGTCTGAAATGCATTCTCCAGAATAGATTCTGGCTACAGAATTTGAAGAAACATGGCCATAGCTCCCACTTCGTTCATTCACTCATTCATTCAGGCATGCAACAAGTCTTTCTTGAGCACCAACTATGTGCCAGATGCTGTTCTAAGGGCTGAGGGTGTAGGAAACAAAAGAGACCCAAATCCTTGACTCAAAAGAGCTTTCTTTTGAAAGAGATCGACGATCAAAAAGATCAGTAAGGACCTAAGTGCACTGCACACCTTTAAGGGTAGGCAGGAAGGTGGCAAGAGGGAATATTGCAGGGAGAGAGGCTGCTGGGAGTGAATGTGACAACTTAGTTAAGAGGTCAGGACCAGCCTCCCTGAGGAGGTAACGTTTGAGCAGAGCTGTGAAGGAGGTGAACCAGAGCTGTGTGGATCTCTGGGGAAGGCACACACGGAGAACCTGAAGCCTCAGGGTGCTCCAACATGCAAGGAGCTGGGTGGTGCAGGAGTGATCAGGAGGGAGCTGTGGTCAGAGGAGCCCTGAGAACAAGCCTGAACATAGAATTTGCCACTCAGCAGATGGTTTTCAAGTGGATGAATCCATTTGGGCATCATCCATAGTGTGCCAGAGAAGTAGAGAGATCTGACTCTTCCAGAAAAGGAGCAGAAAAGCAGATACACAGGGAGTACCAGGGACAGAAACCGCAAAGGCCTAAGGGAGAGGGGTTGGAAGAAGGGTGAGGCAGTCGCTTTGTGTATCTGTTATCAGCTGCTGTGTAACCAATTCCTGCACACTGGGCAGCTTAAGAGGACAGACATGTATGACCTCAGCTTCTGGAGGTCAGAGGTCTGGCCGAGGCTGGCCTGGGTTCTCTGCTCAGGGACTCTCGGGGCAGAAATCAGCTGTCGGCTGAGCTGCATTTTTTTTCTGGAACTCCAGGTTCCCTTTCAAGCTCATGTGGTTATTGATGGAAATCTGTTCTTTGCAGGTCTAAGACTGAGGCCACGTTCCCTTGGTGGCCGTTTGCCAGGGGCCCCTCTCAGTTCCTGGTGGCTGCCTACAGTTCCCTGACGCATGGCCCTGTCTATCAGCTCGCAACCTGCCAATCTCCTGGGCAGGACCCAGACCCTTTTAAGGGCTCACCTGATCAGGTCAGGCCTACCTGGATCCTTTTTTTTTACATAAAGAATGCAAAGTCAACAATGGAAATGTAAGCATAGGAGTGAAATCCCATCACACCACAGATTCTGCATGCACTCAAAGAGGGTGGAAATTTCCACCCTGAGTGGAAATCTCGGGGGCTGTCTTGGGATTCTACCTACACCCTTTGGTCCAGCACAATGTCTGGTTTCTGGTACTCGAGGGGCAGGGGCTACCCTTTCTCCCTTGGGCCTCACACCATGCACCCAGCTCCATGTGATAAATGACCACTCTTGCCTCCACCTGCTCTAGTAGATCTCAGCTAGAGAACCCTACCCGAGACCGTGATGGGCTGGGAGTCCCAGAGGGACCACCTCAATTTCAGTATGACTTGCCCGTGGTGTGCAGGAGCCTTCTCTCCCCAGGAGTGGAGAGAGGGAAGCAGTCACGTTGAAATGCTCTCGGAGCGGCCGCTGTCCGCTGTGGTGCAGATGACACAGCACTGCCCTGAACCCTGGCTGCCGCCCCGGCACACTCAGTCTTAATGTATTGACATTGGCAGCCTTTGTATATCTTGTCATGCCAATAAGGTAATTGAAATGGAATTGTCTCCAAGCATCCAATTAATCAGCAAATAAATCATAAACCTGTGGCTGTTCATTCAGGGAGGCAAAGAGGCTCCTTCTCCTGGCTTTCTGACCACTGGAGTTGATTGAGCTTAAACTTTATGCACCTCTAATGAGCTTCAGGAGAAGAGACGTAAGTCCAGGCAAGTAACAACATTTAGAGCGTTACTGAGGCCCCGGGAGCTGTGTGTAAGGTTCTCTATGTATGAGAGCACATGCCTCCGCCAAAGAGGTTTATGTACTGGATTTTACTCATTAAAAATGTCCCTGCAAAGTGGGGGTGGTGATTCGCATTTTACATGAGAAGAAACTGAGCCTCAGAAAGGTTAAGCAACTTGCTAAAGGTCACACAGCAAGTAGAGGGCAGATTATGGGTTGAAAACTAGACCCTTCTTGGCCAAGTGCAATGGCTTATGCCTGTAATCCCAGCATGGTGGGAGGCCAAGGCAAGAAGATGGCTAGAGGCCACGGATTCAAGACCAGCCTGGGCAACACAGCAAAACCTCATCTCTATTAAAAATAAAAATAAAAATTAGGCATGGTGGGACACACCTGTGGTCCCAGGAGTCCTCAGGAGGCTGAGGTGGGAGGGTCACTCGAGTCTGAGGTTGCAGTAAGCTGTGATCGCACCACAGCACGCCAGCATGGGCAACAGAGCGAGTCTTTGTCTCAAAACAGAACAAAACACGAAGCCCATCTAGCTTTAAAAGCCGTGTTCTTTTTCATCGATGCGGTGCCAGATATGCAGATTTAAGTCACAAACGGTTTCCATTGTCAAGCCAAATTTTAAATCCAGGACTGTGTAAAGTGAGACGCGATCGGAGTGGATGTCCCCTGGCTGCTGCCCGCTCCCCAGCTTTATTAGGTGCTGGCGTCGGAGGTACAAGCAAGAGACGGCAGTGTTCTCTGGTGGATTTCCATTCCTGCCAAGGAAAATCCTGTTCCTGTGATCACTTCACACTCCTAAAAGCCCTTTGATGCCCAAAACTGCTTCATAAGCCCAAGTGTTTCCTCCCCCTAGCCGGGTGGGGAAACTCTAAGGAACCATTCTCAGGCTGCGCGGATGAAGTGAGGGATGTCATTTTCTCCCTTGAGGACGCTTCAGAGATGTTTCACCTGAAGAGAAGCGTCACAGCTCCAACTTCCCCTCCCCTCGCTATTGTTTGAAGTTCAAACTGGGGAACTCACTGGGGTAAAGGGTCAAACCAGCCCAGCCAGAGGAATGAGGGATTCAAAAAAGCTGGACACTTCGAGTTTCCTCACCTAGAAACACAAAACGTTGATCTGCTTGCCCACGTGCAAACAGATACAGAGGCTGGGAGGAATTCATCTGCACCCTTCTGGAGGGTTTGCATCTGTTGGGGGGTTCTCCAAGCAGACAGGAGAGTTATTTTCATGATTCAGAGTAATTCTGCCGCAGGTAGTCTCACCCTGAATCCTCTTGGCTCTGGTTTATTGGGTTGAGAATGGAAGAAAGAAGCTCCCCTCCCCTCCCCTTCCCTCACCCCCTCCCCTCGCCCCCTCCTCTTTCCTCCCCTTTCCTTCCCTCCCCACTTTCCTTCCCTTCCCTCCCCCTCTCCCCTCCCCTCCCCTCCCCTCCCCTTCCCTTTCCTCCCCTCCCCCTGCCCTTCCCTTCCCTTCCCTCCCCCCGCCCCTTCCCTCTCCCCTCCCCTTCCTTCCCCTTCCCCTTCCTCCCGTCCCCTCCCCTCCCCTCCCCTCTCCTCTCCTCTCCTCTGGTCTCCTCTCCTCCCTCTCCTCTCCTCTCCTCTCCTCCCTCTCCTTCCCTCCCCTCCCCCTGCCCTTCCCTCCCCTCCCCCCTTCCTTCTCCCCTCCCCTTCCTTCCCCTTCCCCTTCCTTCCTCCCCTCCCCTCCCCTCTCCTCTTCTCTCCTCTGGTCTCCTCTCCTCTCCTCTCCTCCCTCCACTCCCCTTCCCTCGTCTCCCCTCCCCTCTCCCCCCCCTCCCCTCCCCTCTCCCCTCCTCTCCGTTCCTGGAGACACCTGGACACATTTACAGTCAGCAAGGGACCATCTGCCTTGCAAAGCAGGGTTTTTGTGGATCAGACCCAAGCTGGGTGTCCTGGGGCTATAGCAAATACCCTGCAGTCCCTAGGAGGCAAATTGGCCCCTCCACAGGCAGCTGTGGCTTAGAAATCCCTGCAGCTCAGGGAACCAACCATGGTATGACATGTAAGAGCTTCGGAGACACCGTGCTGTGCAGGGAGCTGCAATCCCAGGTGCACAGGCTGTGTTTCTGGGCAGGAAGCCTCTGAACTGATGCATGGAAAACTGAGTGGAGGGAGTAGAATTCGACATCCAGTCAAATGCCATCCTGACATCCTGTCCCATGCAAAGTCATTATGCTGTTTCCTCTAGCTCCTCAGGGCCTTGTCTCCTCTTCACTATTACATGTGCCCACTTCTCTTCTCTGGGTTATGATAGCTGCCAACTGCTGCCTTGCTAAAAGTCTCACCCACCCGGATTGCCTGAGGTCGGGAGTTCGAGACCAGCCTGACCATCATGGAGAAACCCCAGCTCTACTAAAAATACAAAATTAGCAGCCAGGTGTGGTGGCTCATGTCTGTAATCTCAGCACTTTGGGAGACCGAGATGGGTGGATCACAAGGTCAAGAGATCGAGACCATCCTGGCCAACATGGCGAAACCTCACCTCTACTAAAAATACAAAAATTAGATTGGCGTGGTGGGGCACACCTGTAGTCCCAGCTATTCAGGAGGCTGAGGCAGGAGAATCATTTGAACCTGGGAGGTGGAGGTGGAGGTTGCAGTGAGCCAAGATCGAGCCACTGCACTCCAGCCTGGCGACCAGGTGAGAACCTCTAAAAAAAAAAAAATATATATATATATATATATACACATACATACATACACACACACACACACACACACACACATATATATACATATATATATGTATATATATACAAAATTAGTCAGGCATGGTGGCACATGCCTGTAATCCTGGCTACTCTGGAGACTGAGACAGGAGAATCACTTGAACCTGGGAGGTGGAGGTTGCAGGAAGCCAAGATCACACTATTGCACTCCAGCCTGGGCAACAAGAGTGAAACGCCATCTCAAAAAAAAAAAAAGTCTCACCTACCCTAATTCCATCCTCTCCTCTGGCCCCCGCCAAACACTTGAATTACATTGGATGGTCCTTCTTTAAATCCCTCAGCAGCTCCTCTCTCCTTGGCTTGGTTTGAGCCCCACAGACCTCCCCCCGGCTGGCGGCCAGCACTCCTGTCTCTGGCTTCTACTGCTGTGATTGTGAGCTGCACCTGGGGCCATTCCTGGCATCAAGATGGTCTCTTGATTTCTCATTCTTTGTTCAGCCCTCCTTCCCACCAGCCCCCAAACAGGAAAGAGTCCACCTTTACTGGACTTTGGGGGTTCTAGTTACTAACTGTAGGAATAACAGGGCATTAGGAAGTTCAGTGTTATCATCTCCTGGGAAATGACAGACACTTTCCCTCCATGGTACCTGTGGGGGTGGCAGGTCCTACCCTCTGTTCACAGACCTGGCGGTGAGTGGAAAAGACCCCTGTGCGGGAACACGCTTCTCCGAGGGCGCGTTCTCCAGGCAGCCGGGGCAGGACCATGCCCTCACACTCTCCCTCGCGCTGCCACGGAGGTCCTGTGTGCTGGTCCTGTCCCGAGCTGCTGGAGCGGGTCATTTATTTGCTCTGTATCTAAGGCCTGAATATGATTGGTGCGTCATCTGTAAATGCATAAATGAATAAATGGACCTGTCTTTCTCCCCTGTGACGTAATCCAGGAGGGAAACTCTCTCTTAACCATCTTTGCCTCACCAGCACCCGGCACCGTGCCTGAAGCACACAGTTGCTCAACGTCAGGCAGGAGGAGGTGGAAGAGGGGCAGCTGGTGGCACAGATGGCTCTGGTTGCCTCGGCTCAGGCAAATCCCGTGGGCATGTGGAGACCCAGAGACCTACTGTGTTTTCTAGGGTTTGTTGGCTTTCAGAGTTCTAGACGTTCCAGCCTCTTCTCTTGAGCCTCCTGGAAGGGAATGTCTAGCAGAGTCTCCCGTCAGGTCCTGAAATTTGACAGGACAACTATTTACATATTGTAAAGGGCAGGTTAGCGTGGTTAGAGTTTTGCTATTATCGAACCCGGTGTCTTTTTGTTTTTTCTTACCTGAGGCTGAGCTACTGGCTGAACTGTAAAGGAGAGGGAGGGAGAAGGGGCACTTCCCTCCAGGGTTTCAAGATCTGCTGGGCTTCATAGCCAAGACGTTCTCACTCCCCTCTCAAGTATCAGCTTTCCAGAATGGCCCTTGGAGGCAAAGACTCTTTCAAGCCATATTAAACAATAGCAAACTTCGATAAAATTCCAGTCCGGTGGCATGCTTTGTGAGAAACTGATGAGGGGCCCTGAAATGCATCAAAACCTTACTGTTTGAGCCAGAATCCAAATATTGCGTTTCTGTTAACTGATTCAATGCTGACTCACTCTTTTTCGGAGTGTTTTTTGTTTTGTTTAGGATTTTCCGTGTAGGAAGGCACATTCGCCTTCTTGATACTATGAATTGGCTATGCAGAAAAATAGAACCATCCCCAAGCAAAGATTCCTACCCCTTGGAATCATTCCAATGTGGACAGCAATTCCCTCCAACTTTGGGTGAACAGAACAGACAAAAAGATGAACTATTAGTGGAGTCCTCTCCAACTGCAATAACGTCAGCTCCCTGAAAACAGTGACCTTGCCTGTCCTGTGCTCTGCCTGCTCCCAGCATCTAGAAGAGGGCCTGGATCATAGTAGGCACTGGATAAATGTTTGTGAAGAAGCTGCTAGATTGCAAGCTTTGTGATGGCAGGGACTCTGCCTAAGTCTATTTTATTCATGAATGTGTCCCTCCTACTTAACTGCACAGCAGGTACAAAATAGAAGCTCATTGTTCATTGAGCAACTACCATATGTCAGGGATGACTCAGGCACTGAATAAATACTTGTTGGATTAACTAAGCGCATTCTTGCATGCCTGATTGAGTGAATGAAGGAATGAGTGAATGAAAAAAAACAATGAGTCAGTTCATCCACCAGCAAGAACCAATCTTGTCTCTCTGTGCTGCAGTCTTGGGACAGTAAGGCTGAAGGTTTCTCTCCCTGTGCCTTTTCTCACTTGCAGTGATCTCCCTCCCCACTGAAACTCTCATGAAGTGTCAGCTCCAATGACGTTTCTTTGAATCACTCCATCTGGTGAGATGCAAACTCTCTTGCTTTTGAATTGCTTTGTCAATTTCTGTCTTAGCCATTGAGCACAGTTCAAAACTCATTTGCTGAGCCTGTCCTGTGGGCAGCCACAGTAGCAGAAGCCAGGGACGTAGAAGTGACCCTGGAGTCACCGGGGTTCAGTGTGTGTCTTGCCTGCCTGGGTTGTACAAACACCCATGGCTCAGAGACAGAGGCTCCCTCCTCTCTGTAACTGCACGTGACACCTGGGACTGAGCCTGGTCAATTGGATGCTCCTACACTCACACAGTGAAAAGACCCATGAGATGTGCCACCTTTGAGATCTTTACTTTGGTGCATTCGAAATATGGGAAGAGGAGCTGAGCTGCACTGTGTGGGGGCCAGGATGGTGTGTCTTAGGCTTGAAGAGGCCAGGGGTAGGGAGAGGTCCATGGGGGTCAGGATCAGAGAGATCTATATTACCTTCAATAGTAGGTACAGGTGTGGTGGCTCACGACTGTAACCTCAGGACTTTGGAAGGCTGAGGTGGGAGGATCACTTGAAGTCAGGAGTTCAAGACCAGCCTGGCCAACACAGTGAAACCATCTCAACTAAAATTACAAAAGTTAGCTGGGCATGGTGATGCACACCTGTAATTCTAGCTACTTGGGAGGCTGAGGCAGGAGAATCACTTTAATCTGGGAGGCAGAGGTTGCAGTGAGCCAAGATCACACCACGGTACTCCAGCCTGGGGGCTGAGCGAGACTGTCTCCAAAAAAAAAAAAAATGGAAAAGTATATACAATACAGATATTGTTCATTAATGGATCACTGCAACAGTGAGACTGAGGACTCCATGGATAGAAGCTCAAATGCTTTCTAAATTGGCTTAAGCAAAAATAAACAAAATGAACCCTTCATTGTTTCCCAGACCTGATGAGTCATGTAGGTCATCCCTGGCACTGGAGAGAACCAGCGGTCCTGACATTGTCCAGAATCTGTCCGTCTCCTCAGGCCTCAGATCTGCTGTCCCCCAAGTTGCTTTGCTTCCCAGCAGGTCATCTTGTAGGGTCCTCCCCACCCTCCGCTACTCCCGGCTTTCTTGAACCATTTTATTTCGCATTGGCAAAATAATTTAGCAAATTTATCACTGGCAGTGGGAGGAGGGAGCCTCTTTCCTGACCACGTCAGCAAGAATCCTGGGGTTGATCTCAGGTCACTTATAGCCAAAAGATTAGAATATGCTGATTATCCCAGAAGAGAGGGGGCCAGAGGGGGTTGATCTTACCTCAACTGGGGAGACCAAGAATGAGGTTTCCTGGAGCAAAATCCAGACTCTCGTACCAGCAAAAGAGGCAAATGCAAGCTGAATGGATAGAAAGCACTCTCGATTACTGTACAGGTTATCAAGAGAAACTCGGAACCATTCCAATAGCAGAGCATTGCTTGTTGAGGGGAGATGGTCAAGTCTGGCTATATTATGGCTGTGGCCAGTACCCTGATGCTTACGTCTGGGCAGCGTTAACCTGGCCATTTGCACACAATAGTAACAGTAGCAGCATTAATAATGGCATCTGGGATGTTTTATGTGTCTTCTATGCTCTGGCTAAGTATCTTACTTGTATTATTTAGTCCTGACCACAATTCTGTAAGGTAGGAACTATTGGCCCCATTTTACAGAGGAGGAAATCAAGGCCCAGTGAGGTTAGGTGGCCTCTCCAGAATCATGGCCAGTCGCTGATGAGGCTAGATTTTTTTTTTTTTTCTTAATTATTTAAGTGGAAGGTTTTTTTGTTTGTTTTGGGTTTTTGTTTTTTTTTTCTTAATTATTTAAGTGTAAAGTAGTTTCCTTAATTACTTAAGGCCAGGTATGATGGGTCATGCCTATAATCCCAATGATTTGGGAGGTCGAGGTGGGACAATCACTTGAAGCTAGGAGTTTGAAACCAGCCCGGGCAGCATAGTGAGACCCTGACTCTACAAAAAGTAAAAATTAAATTAAAATATTACCCAAATATGGTGGCATGTGCCTGTAGTCCCAGCTACTCGGGAGGCTGAGGAAGGAAGGTCACTGGAGCCCAGGAGTTGGAGGCTGTAGTGAGCTATGATTATGCAACTGCATTCCAGCCTGGGTAACAGAGTGAGATCCTGTCTCTTAAAAAAATTAAAATAAAATATTTTTTTAAATAAGTATAACGTACATCCAGCAAAGTCCATAGTTCGTAAGTAAATACCTAGAAGGATTTCCACAGTCATGCAAGCAGCACTGAAATCAGGCAGAAGAATATCACCAGCACCCAGAGGCACCCATGACCCCTCCAAGTCACTACCTGTTCCAAAAGTCATCACTGACTTCCTATGCTGACCGGAGCCAGCTGACCCAGAGCCATCTGAGCCTGGAGCTGCCTGTGACATTCAAGTGGCAGGAGGTGATAAAGATGAAAGGAAGCCTTGCTAAAACCATCGGATCGCCTTACGACCTGACCGAAAGGGTTAGCCAAAAATCCAGACAGAGCCTGATCTGGCCAGTGCCTTGCAGCCCAGCACCCAGTACCATCCCAGTGCCCTGGACCAGGGAGGGTACAGCACCAGGACCGATCTGGAGCCTGGCATTGTGAACGGGGCTTTTATAATTAAAAGAAAAAAAAATAGGAAAATCACGTTCTTTCTTTAACAAAGGGGCTTCTCTACAGCTGTTTTTAAATGGTATGCAGCTCAAAATAGATAGGAACAATAGTATAAGAAGGTAAATAAAGACTCTCCCGGCACAGTCATGGGCCTTTTCTCTCTGCTGGTTGCAAAGCCAAGAGTAATTAGCACCGTGAGAATGGGGGGAAGTGATTGCTGCTCCCACAACACCCTAATTAACAGTTACTAATAGTCATAATAAAACTGAAAGGAGGCTTTTTTAATCTCTCCGTTGAGTGACTGCTTGGGATGGCAGAGTGCTTAGCATTGGGGACCCACTGTTTCTCGGGGCTGTAAACTTGGCATGGGTTCATTTCTCTAATGTTGTTAGGTTGGATGGGGGAAAACAGTGGTTAAATATGGTGGAAGAGTGGGAAAGGGATCTTAATCATCGCTAGCGTTATTACCACTAATAAGATCAACAGCTCATCCATCCGGAGCTTCGTTTAGACAAATGCTGTCTTAGAGACTATTTCCTCTAACCATCAGGATAAATATTTGGCTGATGTTACCATCATCCCCATTTGGCACTGCTATACTTTCTGTTGCAGACAGTTTTCATTTGCCATGAGTTGGCTTTCAAAAGCCTGTTCTGGGTGCACTCTTCTGCTGGGCACTTGGCATCTCCGGGGGAAGTTGGGGGTCTCTTTCTCTCATGGAACTTATGACCCACCAGAAATAAAATAGAACAGAAGTTGGCTTTGAAAGAAAAGTCACATTCCTTGTGCAATATGATTCATCATGAACCTTAACTGCTTTGGTTTTAAACTGAGTTATCCAAGTTCAAAATCACCCACAGCATTCGTGATGGGCAAGTGTTCTGTGAATGCAGGTGCTCTGTGACCCATTAGTGACACTCCAGCTTTAAGGTCACTAAGGATAGATGGTGTCTTGATTTCCAGACCAAGTTAATCATCTTTTCTCAAAAACATAGGTGGAGTTTCTGGAGTAGGGAAGACCACAGAGCCACGTCTTTACTTATTTAACTGAGCGGCCTCTTCTCTACCACTCAACAAGAGCAAGTATTTTGGGAGGATTAAAAGTGCGGAGGGGCCAGGCGCGGTGGCTCACCCCTGTAATCCCAGCACTTTGGGAGGCCGAGGCGGGTGGATCACAAGGTCAAGAGATCAAGCCCATCCTGGCCACCATGGTGAAACCCCGTCTCTACTAAAAATACAAAAATTAGCTGGGCGTGGTGGCACGTGCCTGTAATCCCAGCTACTCGGGAAGCTGAGGCAGGAGAATTGCTTGAACCCAGGAGGCGGAGGTTGCCGTGAGCCGAGATCACACCACTGCACTCCAGCCTGGGCGACGGAGCGAGACTCTGTCTCAAAAAAAAAAAAAAAAAAAATGGTGCGGAGGACTCACTCTCTGCTGCCAATTTCTTGAAAAAGATGTCACTTGCAGACAAATGACTACAGACACCAAGAAACAGACAACATGGGTACTGCCAAGTCTCACAGGAGTTCAGGGCAAGCTTCGACTTTCCTGTAGGCCAGATGATCCGGGAAGGTTTCTCAGAGGAGTTGGCACTGGAAGTATCCGGAGGCCACTGACAAGCAGAGGAGAAGCATTCCAAGGGGAAGCTGGGGGTGAAGAGCTGCGGTGAGAGAGGGAGGGTGGATTGGGAGGTGCTGAGGAAGGCAGCTGTTGCAGCTCCTTGAGAGTCAAGACATGGGGAGTGGGGTTTAGTCAATGGAAAGTGGGTGGCAGGAGGGATTTCTCTGTACCAGAAGAACAAGGTCAGAGTAGCCCTCTAGAGATGTCTCTGCTCTGAATGATTTGCTTTTCAGTTGTTTTACACTTTGGTGGCAAATATATATATAACATAGAGTTTACCCTTTTAACCATTTTTGAGTGTGTAATTCAGTAGCTTTAAGTACCGGGTTGTGCCACCATTACCAATGCCCACTTCTCATCTTCCCAAATGAACTCTGTACCCGTTAAACAGTAACTCCCCATTTCCTCTCCCCTCAGCCTCTGGGAGCTTCTGTTCTACCTCTGGCTCTACGAGCTTGCCTATTCTAAGCATCCCATATAAACAGAATCGTATAGTATTTGTCCTTTTGTGTCTGACTTCTTTCATGTAACATGCTGTCCTCAAGATACATCTGTGTGGTAGCATGTTGAGTGTCCTTTCCTTCCTTTTCAAGACTGAATAATATTCCACTGTGGTGTGTGTGTCTCTCTCCATATATATATATATATGTATATGTGTGTATCTGTATGTATATATATATATGTATATATATCACATTTTTATTTTATTTATTTACTTTTTTGGAGACAGGATTTCTCTCCCATTGCCCAGGCTGGAGTACAGTGGCATGCTCTTGGCTCACTACAACTTCCACGTCCTGGGCTCAAATGATCCTCCTGCCTCAGCCTGCCAAATAGCTGTGACTACAGGCATGCACCACCATGTGCAACTAATTTTTGTATTTTCAGTAGAGATGGGGTGTCACCATGTTGGCCAGGCTGGTCTCAAATTCCTGACCTCAAGTGATCCATCCGCGTGGGCCTCCCAAAGTACTGGGATTCCAGGCGTGAGCCGATGCGCCTGGCCCGTACTTGAATCCATTCATCCATCAGTAAACGTTTGGATACAGTCTACCTTTTGGCTATTGTGAATAATGCTGTTATGAACACTGAGTACAAATAACACCTGGAGTCCCTGTTTTCAATTCTATTGGTCCTATATCTAGGAGTGGAATTGCTGGGTCACATAATAATTCCATATTTAACTTTTTGAGAAGCACTCACAGTGTTTTCCACAGCAGCTGCGCCATTGCCCATTATCACCAGCAAAGGCATAAGGGGTCTGATTCCTCTATATCCCCGCCAGCACCGACCACCATCCTAATGGACGTGAAGTGGTATTCGGCTCTAGCCACAATTCTGCTTTGAGAATTGTTCTCTGGGTTTCCAGCTTGATCATTTCCCTGATTTCCAAACATTTCAACTTTTCTTCTTGTCCCTTTGTGAATAAAGTGGTGGTGGTGAGATGACCAGGAATCAGTCACCTTTGAGGAGCTAAGATTTCTGGACATCAAGCGTTAGCTTGGAAAACTGGCCCATCTTTTCCTATCTCTTTTCTGTGAGTTGGTTGGCTGCTTATCAAATTCTACCAGAATTCTATCAGAAAAGCAGATTTCTGCAGATTCTACTAGATTTTCTCCCAGGAAAACATCTTTTAATAAAATGAATCTTCATGAGCCTTCAAGGACAGACAAAACAGCAAAAAGCCCACCTCCCTCATCTTTCCTGACTGTCTTTAGTTCATAGGAATGCAAAGAACTTAGCTCATTCCTTGCTGTGTCCTCTGGGGAAAGAGAGTGGACATCATCACATGTCTGGGAGTCCATGACCTGGGTCCAGCCACTCACTAGTTTTGTGATTTGGGGCAAGTTGCCCTTCTTTTGCTGGGTGGAAAAGAGTCATACACTTCTTTTTTCTATTATCTCTTTGTGCCTCAGTCATCTCATCTGTGAAATGGGGATAATGATTGAGCCTCCTTGAAGAGTTATTGAGAAGGTTTCAGTGAGGCAATGCATGTACATCGCTTTTAACAGTCACTGGTAAACGGAATGTCTCAAAGCTTTTCGCCTACATGAGTTTTGTTGAGGTTGGTGTCTCTCAGTCTCAGTCTCTTAACAAATGGGGCCAATAATAGTTTATGCTACAAAAGCCGTGCTGTAGACTAAATGAGCCAAAGCATGTGAAGCTCTTGGTGCAGATCTAAGCCATAGTCGTTTTGTTCAATAAGCATCAGTCACGTTGTCACTACCAAAAGCACTGATGTCAACTTCCAGGGCCCCTGGATGGGAAAGCGTTGATCGGACCCCTTACCTCAAGGGCTTGTGATTATATCCCAACTCAGTTAAGTGAGCCACGAATTCAAGAAGAAAGTTTTGCACACATCAGAATGGCCTCCTCAACTCTGTAGGGAAAAGACCACAAAGTAATCAGAAGGTACATGTTGTAGTCTCTGCTCTGACTCTAATTTGCTCTTTGGCCATAGGCGAGTCACTTTAATCTCTGAGCCTCTGTTCCCTGCTATTAAAGACCCTATCAAGGGTGGTAAATAAACATGGCCCACATGCCCTTGCTTCCCGCAGCAGACGTTACCAATTGATCCCAGAACTCCTATCCGCTGAGACCTGTCTCAGCTTCAGAATCCTTCTCAACACAGCACTGCGGACAGCAACTAGCAACTGACTGTAATTGACCAGGGAGTTGAAACCAATTCTGTTACCAGCCCTTCTCCCATACTACCATAAACACAGGCAGACAGGCTAAGATTTCTTTTTAAAATGCTGCATCAGTTATAGCCACCGAGTGTTTTTAGTAGGCCAGGTGCTGAGAACACCCTCAATGGAGCAAGAAGCACTCTTCAGCCACTCTTAAACCTCCTCCAGGAGAGGGCTTCAGCTCCGCACAAGGAGGCAAATGAGAATCAAGGAATTAGCTGCAAGGGGAGGCGGCAGACACATCAAGAGAGAAGCGAGGTGCAGCCTGCTCCTCAGGCTCTGCCTGCGGTTACAGGAGGAGGGTAGGCTGCAGGGCAGGGGGTAGTTTTCGGTAGGTTGGTTTTTCTGCACAGGGACCCTTCTGTTGTGGTGCTCAGGCATCACAGGCGTCAAACTTCCCATTCAGATTGGGATCTAACAGACTTTCTCTGTCCCCCCCATTCCCTGCCTGTCCTGAGCCATTCTCCTTGGCTAGTCCTAAGGGATCTTGGGAGTCATGTTGCCCCTCTGGGCCTCAGTTTCCTCATTTGCCAAGCAGTGAGAGTAATAGTGGCTCTTCTTCACGCCTACCTTCCTCGTGTGCCCTTGTAAGGACCCAAATGAGGTCATAGTTCTGTATTCATGTGTGGTTGGTGGTTATACAAATCTATACCTGGGGTAAAATGACACAGAACAGAGGCATACCACCCCCCAAAAAAGGGTGAGGGTGCATACCCAGTGACAGCTGAGATACTCCACCAACGTCACTTCCTTGGTTTTGATACTGTAGTAATGTAAGATGTGGCCACTGGAAGAAGCTGGGTAACAGGCACCAGGGACCTCTCTGGGCTATTTTTGCAACTTCATGTGAACAGATTATTATTTCATAACGAAAATTTAAAAAAAAAATGAGAGCCTTGAAAATGCATCAGACAATTTTGAGATAGTACTCATGGGAGGTGGCCACAGACAGGGACTCCTCTGCCTCGTGCCCAAGAATTCAGGATGTCATTAACGAAGAGCAGCCGTGGCTCCGGAATCTCCGCAGCACTGTGGGCTGACTATGTCACCCCATCCTGCACGCCAGTTTCTTACCTGACTTAACAACAGAAACAAAGCTTTAGGTGCTCCATATTCCAGGTACGAAGACTGAGGCTTCAGTCAGAGCAAGACAGTATGCCTAGGAGGGCTCCTAACTTTCCATCTTTTTTTCTTTTCAGATTCATAATCTGAGGTGCTCAGTAGCTTTCTGTTTCAGAAACAATTTCTTCTTTGATTTTTTTGTACATGACATGTTTCTTTTCTTGGGGAAAAAAAAAAAACCTTGAAAACCCATTTGTCTTCCATTTTCTCTACATAGCCTGAGGACCTGGAAGAACTGATTAATTCCTAGACTTGTTAATTACTCTTGCATGGAAGCAAACCCCTAAACTCAAATCTCCTGAAGATGGCTTACATTTGAGCCATGGTGCTGCTAGTCGGGCAGTGGGCAGGAGTGTCTGTGCTTCAGAAAACACATGATTTCAGGAATCAGTTTGCGAGGGTTCTCCCATCATGAGGCTATCATCAGAAATATGCAGCAGACTGGGTGAGAGCCAATTACCAGATCCAGTGTAAGCCCTGATGTTCTATTTCTGCTCCCAGCTAAAAGTGAGCAAGGGCTGATCACTGTGGGGCTCAAAGTGGGAGATGGAGAATGGTTTCCTTGTCATGTAGAGATATCATTTATTTTATTTACTTTGTGTATATATATATATATATATATATATATATATATATATATATAGAGAGAGAGAGAGAGAGAGAGAGAGAGAGAGAGATGGAGTCTCACTCTGTTACCCAGACTGGAGTGCAATGGTGCAATCTCAGCTCACTACAACCTCCACCTCCCAGGTTCAAGCGATTCTCCTGCATTAGCCTCCTGAGTAGCTGGGATTACAGGTGCATGCCACCATGCCCGGCTAATTGTTATATTTTTAGTAGAGACGGGGTTTCACCATGTTGGTCAGGCTACTCTCGAACTCCTGACCTCGTGATCCTCCCATCTTGGCCTTTAAAGTGCTGGAATTACACGCATGAGCCACCGCACCCAGTCTGGAGACGTCATTTATAACATGACCTAGACTCTAGGCTTCCTTCCTTTGGAGAGATGGGAGGCTTTGAGTACTTTCTTGTTTGTTCTGATTTTTTTAAAGCTTTATTGCCTGGGGAAATCATAAATCATATGTACTCATTGTATGTTCACCCTAAACTCCACCACCTAAGAATGATCGCCATTAACATGTTGGTGAGCATTCCCCTAGTTCTTTGGAGGCCTTTAATTACATATGGATGTTATGTATATATGTGGGAATTGAATGTGTACTTCATGCTTTTCTATAACCTACTTTTTCACTCACATTGTTAGAAGCATGACAGTTGCCTTCCGTGTCATTGAATTCTACCCTCTTATTTCA
This sequence comes from Saimiri boliviensis, assembly GCF_048565385.1. Lineage (NCBI taxonomy): Eukaryota > Metazoa > Chordata > Mammalia > Primates > Cebidae > Saimiri > Saimiri boliviensis. The sequence continues at coordinate 13,605,775 of NC_133459.1, forward strand.
TCACCATCTAACTTGTATGTTGCTAACACATCTGTCGCACTTACTCAGTGCTAACCATTATCCACAGCGCTTCTCACAGCTTACTTCATTAAATCCTCGTAACAGCCTGATAGGCACTGTGACAGTCGGTTTTATTGCAGAGAATAGTAAGACACGGTAAGACCTTGGGTAGGACTTTGGTAAGAGATTTTGCCCAAGGTCACACCGCCAGGGCTTGGACTTGAATCAGGCATTCTGGCACTAAGGTCTCTGCTCTGAACTGCTGGGCTATGCTGGTGTTCAACCCTGAGTCCAGGGATGCCTGAACTCATCTGGCTATGGAATGACAAAGGCTTATGTTTCCAAAACAGACATCACTAGTGATCACATCACCTTTTCCCAACGGTCCTAGACTGGGGTAGATACACCATCACAGGCAGCCACTGCTCAGCCTTTGGGATGGCGTCTTAGTCTGTTTTGTGTTGCTCTAAAGGAGTAGCTAGGGCTAGGTAATTTATGAAGAAATGAGGTTTATTTGGCTCACCATTCTACATCATGTACGAGAAGCATAGTGCCAGCTCTTGCTTTCAGTGGGGGCCTCGGGCTGCTTCCACTCAGGGTGGAAGGTAAAAGGGAGCTGGTGTGTGCAAAGATCACATGATGAGAGAGGGAGCGAGAGAGAGAGAGAGAGAGAGAGAGGAGGTATGCGGCTCGTTTTAACAACTGGTTTTTTGCTGGGAACTAACAGAGTGAGAATTAATCTATTCATGAGGAATCTGTCCCTAGGACCCAAACATCTCCCATTAGGCCCACCTCTAACACTGGGGATCGAATTTATCTTTATTTTTGGATAGAGTTTTGCTCTTGCCACCCAGGCTAGAGTGCAATGGTGTGATCTTGGCTCACTACAACCTCCGCCTCCCGAATTCGAGCAATTATCCTGCCTCAGCCTCCCGAGTAGCTGGGAGTATAGGTGTCCACCACCACCTCCGGCAATTTTTTGTATTGTTTTTTTTAATAGAGACAGGGTTTCACCTTATTGACCAGGCTAGTCTCAAACTCCTGACCTCAAGTGATCCACCTGGCTCGGCCTCCCAAAGTGCTGGGATTACAGACGTGAGCCACTGTGTCCAGCCTGGGGATCCAATTTTAACTTGAGTTTCAGAGGGGACAAATATCCAAACTATAGCAGACACGTCTCTGAGATGATGCCGATATGCCTTGCCCCATCCATCTAATGCCATTCTCTACTTCTGTGCATAAGGAAACAGGCCCCAAAAGGGAACTGACTTGTCTAAGTGAAGGGCAAAGCTGTCTTCATCCATTTGTGCTGCAAAACAAAATACCTGAGACTGGGCAATTTAGAAATAGTGGAATCTTACCTCTCACAGCTCTGGAGGCTGGGAAGTCCAAGATCAAGACTCCAGCAGATGCAGTGTCTGGTGAGGCTGCTGTCTACTTCCAAGACAGCACTTTCTGGCCATGATCTTCACATGGGGGCTGGAAGGACAATAAGAGCCTCGTTAGTTTCCTCAATCCCTTTCATAAGGGTGCTAATCCCATTCATGAGGGCAGCCCCTCATGACTGAATCACCTCCTAAAGGCCTACTCTTAATTTTATCCAAATTGGCAATTGAGTTTAAACATAGGAATATGGTGTGAGGTAGGGGGTGACACATTCAGACCATAGCAAGAGCCAAAACCAGCATGTAGTTCTATTAATCCAAGGCCTACTCTTTTTCCACCCCCACACCACTGTCTGTTCAAATCTAACAAAACAAACACCAGCTACCATTAGAGACCCACTCTGATCAGTTTCAGTGCAGCCCAACTGCGCATTTGGACAACTCAGAGGTAACCACAGAGACTGGGCACTGAGGATGGACCACAGAGGATCATTTTATCTCAGTGCACTTTATAGAAGATGTTGCCAAATACTGAAAAGTGTGTTAGTGATATCAGTGCTTTTAATTTATTCTGTGGCCACAGCTCAGAGGTCAGGAAATCATGTTTGAGGTCAATTGCCGACAGTTTACTGAGAGGATCCATCATTGGAAGGCACGGAGGGAGCTCCAGGAAGCATGCCTTCACTCCGCAAGCATGCATTGAGCACCTCCTGTTTATTTTTTAAATTTATTTTTACTTTTCAATTTATTTTTTATTTCAGTAGGTTTTGAGAGAGCAGTTGGTATTTGGTTATATAAATAAGTTCATTAGGGAGCACCTCCTGTTTATGAGGAGAAACTAGGTTTACAAATGACACAGTGACAAATGCTACCAGGTGACACCAGTGGGGTTTTATCTGGGGAGGACCCTTCTTTCCATTCCAAGTTTGGTTTCAATTGAGAATTTAAAACATGAGAGAGGCCGGGTGCATTGGCTCATACCTATAATACCAACAGTTTGAGAGGCTGAGACTTGCATATTGCTTGACGCCAGGAGTTTGAGACCAGCATGGGCAACAGAGTGAGACCCCATCTCTAATTATATTTTTAATTAAAGTTTTAAAAAATAATAAAATAAAATGCAGGAGAAAGACAAATGGAGATCCCAGTCATGACCAATAGAACTGAATGGAAACAAACTTAGCTTTGGGCCAGTTCTTCACCCCAGGGGCAGACAAAGCTGAAGGACTGTGGGTCCCCAGCCCTCCACCCTCAGAGGCTACATCTTTTTCAATACCCACCTCTAGGAAGGGAACAGACTAGAATGCACATGCCCAGTGGACACGCAGGCCTGTTTCCTTCTCCCAAACTTACCAGCAAGACAGGAGTGAGTGAAGGGGCAGAGGGTGGCCCAAAATGTGGGTGACCAGAGCTTCCTCCATGGGACACTTGGCTAGGTTTAGAGATTCTTTCCCTCACCTGCCTATGACCAATCGGCGTCGGCTGCATTCATTCAGAGAGGGAGATCCAGGTGGGCTCCAGCCACTGGGAAGAGCTCTTGGCGGAGGCCCTCTGATCTGAGTGCTGAGAGATGGGTGGGTTGGGGCCTATCCTGAGCTTTCTGCCTGGGATGCTGTGGAAGAAAGACAATGATTTATGTGGTATACAGTGGGGAGGCCAGTGGAGGGGCTGTGTTGCACATAATCAGATTTAAAACACAGACTTTACACTTTGTGCATTGAATAGGTCTACAGAGTTCAAATCCACAGGCCGGGCATGGTGGTTCACACCTATAATCCCAGCACTTTGGAAGGCCAAGGTGGGTGGATCACCTGAGGTCAGGAGTTCAAGACCAGTCTGGCCAACATGGAGAAACCCGGTCTGTACTAAAAATACAAAAATTAGCCAGGTATAGTGGTGAGTGCCTGTAATGCCAATTACTCGGGAGGCTGAGGCAAGAGGATCGCTTGAACTTGGGAGGTGGAGGTTGCAGTGAGCCAAGATTGTGCCACTGCACTCCAGCCTGGGTGAAAGAGGGAGACTCCTTGTAAAAGAAAAAGAATTTAAATTTATGAATTCCGATTTTTTAAATATTCATGTTGGTGGATGATGTTTGCAGCTAAAAGTTCATGCTTCCTCATGTGGGAAAATGTGTTCTCATGCACTGACAGAGTGAAAAGTGTGCTGGGGGGAAGGGAATGGGCTTTGGAGCCTGGTAGATGCTCACTGGAATCCGGGCTCCACCACCTGCCAGCTGTGTGACCATATTCAGGTGATTTAACCTTGCTGAACCTCTGCCTCTCCCCCGTTTATAAAATGAGAACAAAGACATGGATTATCCAGGTTGAAAAAATTAGGTGAAACCAGGCTTGTGTGGCGGGGTCCAGTGGCTCACATCTATAATCCCAGCACTGTGGGAGGCCAAGGCGGGAGGATCGCTTGAGCCCACGAGTTTGAGACCAGCCTGGGCAACATGGTGAAACCCCGTCTCCACTAAAAATACAAAAAAAAATTAGCCAGGTGTGGTGGCGAGTGCCTGTAGTTCCAGCTACTCTGGAGGTTGATGTGGGAAAATTGCTCAAGCCCAGGAGGTGGAGGTTGCAGTGAGCCAAGATTGTGCAACTACACTCCAGCCTGGGCAAGAGAGTACGACCCTGTCTCAAAAACAAACAAACAAACAAACAAAACACAGGCCTTGCAAGGTACCATTGCCAGGCTTGTCTCTAAATTCCCTTTATTCCCTTTCACCTATCTCCCTGCCCCTCGCTGCCCCGACCCTGCTCCGCCCCGAAGGGTTTTTATATCAGGTACCATCCTAACTCTGGCGGGGAGATTTCCATAAAAGCTTTACTGTAAAAAAATATATAAATCTTAAAAGTCAACCTATATGTCATGTGGTTGTAGATTTTTTAAAACGAAGGAGGAGAACAGGGCTCCTGGGAAGTTACAATCTCCAGAAGTAACTAACGTTTATTACGAGGGAGGTCTCAGAGCTGATTCCCACAAGCGGCAGAGAAGAAAATGAGATGCGGGCTCTGGATTTGCATAATCGCTGACTGTTTCCTGTTCATTTGCCACTTTGCAGGGGCTCAGTGTGGAGAGCAGCCCCTTCCTGGCCTGGACGCCCTCTGTGCCCAGGGCTCCACAGGGTCCCTCTTGGAATGGTTCTTTAATGATCACTCAAATGGCATTTAGCCTCCAATTAAGAGCAGGAAGAAAAGCACTGGCCAAGTGGAGCGAACGTTCTGGGGAATTCACCCACTTAGGAGAAACCTGGAGAATTAGCAGGCACACAAAGCCACCTCTTGACTGGAAGCAGATGCCTTGAAGGCTCCCAGACGCCCCACAGGCTGCAAAGGAAGTTGGCCACAGAGCTGACGTGTGTCTAGAATCGTACCAAGGACTCTCCACAAACTTTAGAGGCCCTGTCCACGGCAGGGGAGGAGAAGAGGTATGGAGGAGAGAGGGCCTCTGCAGACACAGCACTTCCTGCCTTCTGCCAGTTGTCATGTCTTTGTCCTCATAACAAGCCCATGACGAGCCCTGGCAAAGCTCACGGTGTGGCTCAGTGATAGAAACCAGCTGGCCCAGGTATTTGACACCGGAGCCATGGTCTTCAGCATCTGCGAGGCGGACATCCTGCTCTGAGCAGAACCCACGGGAGGCGTCTCCTCGTCGATTACGCATGTCTATTCGCCCTCTATCGTTGACTTGCCCTTGATTTCTTTCAGCCTGATGGATTCCCTACTCTGAGACAAGCAAGCTGCGGGAAGGGGTCTGGAATGCCAGCTCGAGGCTTCTGTCGACCTCTCCCTGCAAAAATGGCATTTGCCTGCTACCCGGAGTCCCTGAACATGTGATTGTCACTCCAGCACATCTGTGGGGATGACCAGGTGGTGGAAGCGGCCCTCACTGGTGCCACTGACAAAGTATCAGACCAGGATCTCGCCCCAGAAATGCCTTCCTTATCGATTTATTTCTCACTGAACTATACTGCAGTAAAATTCAGGAGTGGGCTCACTGTGGAAATGGAGCCTGTTTCATGGGGTGTAGCCCTGTGTATAAGGCAGCCTCAGATACCGCTAGGGTTTGAAATGAAATCAGAGCAGCCTGTCTTCATCTCTTCGACCTCTCCGGGTCCAGGCATTGTGAATATAAAGAAAGGAACTTGTGGGTTTTGAATGTCGTCTTACTAAGGAGTCTGTTGAAAGAAGAACAATTAATCTCTTTATCATAACTGGCTTGGCCACATTTCAATGCTGGAAAGAGGAGAGAAAACGCAACAGAACAAAACCTTTTGTATTTCTGCCAGCAGAAGGTAAGGGATAGGCTTGTCACTTCGTGGACATATTTGGTTAAGTGTCCCTTTACCTTTTAATTTGTGCATTCAGATTTCAGATCTTCCAAGGCAAGAGGGAGAAATTGTCTCACATTGTCACACCTCATTTGTCTGCCACAGGGTTGTGAAACTCACTTCAGCATCCGAGCTCGGAAGTTTGCAGAGAAAGGATTTCAAGGCCAGTGACTCCGCTCTGGATGACTTACAACTTCAACATCACCTAGTTTTGTTCTTCTGCTCCCAAGTGTTCACAGGAAATTAATAGTTACAATATGTAGGTTTTCTTCAATATTCACGAAGTGACCTCTGGCACGATGTGGGACACAAAATTATGCATCGCCACAGTCCATAGTTCTCAACACGTGTCTGTTCCTGCTTTCTCTATAACGTCTCATTTCTTTTTTTGTTTGTTTGTTTGTTTCGGTTTTTGTTGTTGTTGTTGTTGTTGTTTTGAGATGGAGTTTCACTCTTGTTACCCAGGCTGGAGTGCAATGGCGTGATCTTGGCTCACCACAACCTCCGCCTCCTGGGTTCAGGCAATTCTCCTGCCTCAGCCTCCTGAGTAGCTGGGATTACAGGCACGTGCCACCATGCCCAGCTAATTTTTTGTATTTTCAGTAGAGGAGGGGTTTCACCACGTTGACCAGGATGGTCTCCATCTCTTGACCTCTTGATCCACCCGCCTCGGCCTCCCAAAGTGCTGGGATTACAGGCGTGAGCCACTGCGCCCGGCTAGCGTCTCATTTCTGAGCAATGGCTGAAGAAAGACAGCTGGCTACTGAAACCGGAAGGAAAGATTGAACGTACTGGCAAGAACAAAGGAATTACAATCTAAGGACTGGGTTCAAGTCCCAGTTCTTCCACATGCTAGCCCTGTGACCTTGGGCAAATTAGTCAACCCTTCTGAGCTTTAGTTTTGTCATCAGTAAAATGGCAACAGTAGCAAACACGTCCTTAGAGTTTTTTATGGGGAAAAAAAGATACCAGTTATAGAGAGTGTGCGGTGAAGCGTTATGCAAACATTAGACGCTGTTTGTACTTTTGTGACATGGAGGAGAGTCCAGGAATCAAAACTGTTGCTTTTTAGGAAAACATTTGGCTGAATCAGTAGTTTGTTATAATAGTCCCCTGTCTTGTGATGCCACGTGGTGGGGAATTGGGATTTCTCCTCTGAAATCAGGGACCTTTTCTGATGCCATCTCACGGGAGCACCTTCCACATCTTGCGTATGGCTTAAGAGTTCATTTTCCAGATTGTCCAGTTTAATTGTTTATATAACCTGTCACCACTATTTGCTTTCTGTTTAAGAAGACTGAAGGAAGGAAGAGAAGGGAGGGAGGAAGGAGAGAGGGAGGAGCACATTTAGTCAACAGTGACCTTATTGCATGTGTGACAGGCTGAATGCCAAGGCCACGCACCCTGAGTGGCATTTTGCATCCACGCTGTTGCTGCAGCCACATCACAGGTAGACGGAGTAGTGGACTTCGCTGCGTCTGACTTTCTTTCTTTGTTTTCTCTCTCTCTTCCCTTCCCTTCCTCTCTTTCTCCCTCTCTTCCTTCCTTCTGCTCTGTCACCCAGGCTGGAGTGTAACGGTGCCATTATACCTCACTGCAGCCTCGACCTCCTTAGCTCAAACAATCCTCCCACCTCAGCCTCCTGAGTAGCTGAGACTACAGGCACGCGCCACCACGCCCAACTCATATTTATTTATTTATTTAATTTTTTTAGAGTTGGGGTATTGCCATGTTGCCCAGGCTGGTCTCCAGTCTCCTGAGCTCAAGCAATCTTTCTACATCAGCCTCTGTGGTAGCTGGGATTATGGGCATGTGGCACCGGGACCGGCTAATTTTTTTAATTTTTTTTCTTTTAAGAGATGGGGGTTTCACTGTGTTGCCCAGGTAGGTCTTTAACTCCTGGGCTCAAGCGATCCTCCCACCTCGGCCTCCCAAAGTGCTGGGATTACAGGCATGAGCCACCACAATGGCCCCTCTTGACTTTAGCTCTGTGACTTGCTTTGGCCACTGGGATTCTTGCAGATGTGATGCAGGCAGATGCTTGGATGAGCTTGAGGTGTTGAATGTGCGTTTTGACATCTCTCCTCTCACAATGCTTGTGCCTTCATTTTGGGGATGCATTGAGCAGCAGTGAGAGGGATTAGAACCTCCAGAGACATGGGGCTGCTGAGAACCTGTTTTGCCTTTCAGATGATGAAAAGGACTGGCTTTGCATGGGTTACTCTTGTGGGTCTGAAAAGCAGTCTTTCTCGAGCTGGGTCATTTGAATCCAGAAAAGAAAAATGAAAGAGAAAATCTGGAAGTGAGAGAGAGCTGGAGAAAGAGGAGAGAGAAGGGAAGAGAGGGAGAGGCAGGCCTGATCCCACGAGTTCACCTGAACCAGGAATGAGTCCTAAGGCTAACCTACACTTCCCTGGACAATGAAGGTGATTTTAGGAAGGGAGGGAGGATTCTCTTGGAGATTAACTTTGGGCTTTGAGTTGAGTCTCCTTAGACTTTAAATAAAAAGCCATGAGGGAGGGGTGCATGCAGGGCAGCCACGACCGGAGCTCCAGTTCCTATCACAGCCTGGCTGTGCCAAGGCCTGACATTTCTTATTTCAATAATTGATGTGGCCAAGTTGAAGCTTGTCACCGTGAGAGCATCGCACCGTGGCTTTGGTAGTGCCATAGCTATGTGAAGAGTGAGAAAAATCAATTTCCACTGTCCACAGAGCGTTGTGTGATTTATTACTGTTGGAAGAAGAAATTCTTTATCTCCCACCCCCTGTTGGTGAGGACTGTTTTACAGTCTGCTGTTAGGGAGGCTCTATAAAAGCAGCTATATTTGTGCAAATTTTGGTATTTTGATAACCTTCCTTGACTATTCAGAGGACGTTGAACACTCCCAATTTTTATAACCCTCATTTGTTTTTGATTAAGCAATTATAGGCACTAAAAGACAATCTGCAGGAGAGTGTGGCCAGCGTCCCTGCAGGATTTTTTCATGCTGTAGGAAGCTTCAGAGGGCTTTAATATTTCATGACCACGGGAAGGAGGAAGGAGGGGTTTGCTAGGAAAGAGAGCAGAGGATGCGATCTGGAGTCAGACTGGGATTGGGATCCCAGCTGCCGTTGGAGAGCAGGTCGCTGTGCGTGAGCCTCAGTTTCTTTATCTGAACAATGGGTGTGTGTAGCAGACGATACCCTCCAGACCCTCTTAGAGCCCCTCAAGCCTTTTCCACCCTCCTTGCATGCCTCTGTGCGCCTCCGCTTTCAACACCTGCGCTGCAGCCCCTCCTCCACGCTCTCCCTTGGCCTCTGGGTCTCCTAAAACTTAAGTACCTGGGAATTCATGTCCTTGCAGGGCAGCCGTCCTCCTGTGACCGACCCACATGTGAGTATGAAAGCAGAGTTCCCTTGCCTCACCTCAAGACACACCCCGAGGTGTAACTTACACTCCAAGTTGGTTCAGGCAGACGTCCCCCCAGGCACAACTTTGCCTGAAACCCACCCAAGACAGTAGACTGGTGCTCCTTGCCAATTTTTTACAGATTGTTTCATTAACTTTTTTTTTTGCGACGGAGTTTCACTCTTGTTACCCAGGCCGGAGTGCAATGGCGCGATCTCGGCTCACCGCAACCTCCGCCTCCTGGGTTCAGGCAATTCTCCTGCCTCAGCCTCCTGAGTAGCTGGGATTACAGGCACACGCCACTATGCCCAGCTAATTTTTTGTATTTTTAGTAGAGATGGGGTTTCACCATGTTGATCAGGATGGTCTCGATCTCTTGACCTCGTGATCCACCCACCTCCGCCTCCCAAAGTGCTGGGATTACAGGCTTGAGCCACTGTGCCCGGCCCTCATTAACTTTTATTCAGTACTTCAGTGTGCCAGGCATGGAATTAAATGGTTGAAATGCATTTTCTCTTTTAAGGTTGTGATGATAAAATAAGGTCTAGGGAAGTACTTTGCACAATGACTAACACACAGCAGCAACTCAGCACGCGCTAGCCAGTTTGAACATGATTGGGCGGCAATGTGGTGAGAGAACTCGGAGCCGTCCAGCAGCCTCCTCTCTGCTCTCCTTGGTTCCCTCCTCCCCCTTCCAAATTTTTCTCCACGAAGCAGCCAGAGTAGTCTTTTAAAACAATTCAATCACACGCTTGTAATCCCAGCACTTTGGGAGACCAAGGCAGGTGGATCACAAGGTCAGGAGATCGTGGCCAACCTGGGGAAGCCCCGTCTCTACTAAAATACAAAAAAATTAGTTGGGCATGGTGGTGCGTGCCTTAGTCCCAGCTACTCAGGAGGCTGAGACAGGGGAATCATTTGAACCTGGGAGGTGGAGGTTGCAGTGAGCCAAGATCACACCACTGTACTCCAGCCTGGCAACAGAGCAAGACTCCATCTCAAAAAAAAAAAAAAAAAAAAAAAAAAAAAAAAAAAAAATCAATCAACTATGTAAGACCCTCTAGTAGCTACTTGATTGCACATAGATATAAAATTCAGGCCAAGTGTGGTAGCTTATGCCTGTAATCCCACCATTTGGGGAGGCCAAAGTGAGAGGATTGCTTGAGCCCAGGAGTTTGAGCTGAGCCAGGACAACGTAGCAAGACATCATCTCTGCAAATAAAATAAAACCCAGACATTCTACCAATGGGGCTTAGCAAACTTTCTCTATGAAGGGGCAGATAGTAAATACATTACATTTGTGGACCTTACAGTCTTTTTAGCAGCTGAAGACCTCTGCCCTTCTAGCACTGAGGCAACCATATACAATATGAAAACAAATGGACGTAGCTGTTTTCCAATAAAACTTTATTCATAAAGACAGGCAGTGGGCCAGATTTGGCCCACAGACTGTAATTTGGTGAACACTGGTCTACAAAACAACTGAATGGGGTGGACCCTGCCGACCTCACCAGCCACCAGCCTCCTCCTGACCCACTCTTCTCCCCTGTCATTTGCTTCTGCCACACTGGCTGGAGAACCCAGCACATTCCTGCACCAGCCTAGGTCTGTGCCTACTGTTTCCTCTGTCTGGGTCTGGGAGTCTCTTCCTGGAGGCTACCGCGTTGCTGGCTCCTGCATATCACTCAAGTGTCAGTTCAAATGCCAAATGTGACCTCTTCAAAGAGACATTCACAAGCCTGCAGATCTACTAGGTCTCCTCCCCCAAGCCCCTCTGTTCTCTGTCACCTCAGTCGTTAATTTATTCCCCTAGTCACTTGTTTGGGTTCTGCCCCTCCCTTTGGAAAACAAGCTTCAACACTGATTCAGCACTGAATCAGCAGCACCCTCAGCCTATAGCACAGGGCGCGGCCCCTGGTAGGTGCACAATAAATGTTCGTTGATTGAATTATCTCTGGAGATCGTTCTGCCCCGTCGACCCCAACCACTGTCTTCTGTAAGAAGAGTTTTTGAAGGTGGAAAACATTAGAATTTCAAGTGGTTATCTTGGTTGTAAAGGAAACCTACAAAACCCTAAATAATCTTCCTTTCTTCTCCTTCCCTGTCAATTATGCAGTTAAACGGAACATCTCACAGGGGGATTTGCCTGAGTGAACCCTCACTTTCTTTTCTCAGTTCCAAGCCTAAGACTGCAGACCTCCGTTTTCAAGGCTAAAAACACCAAGAGGAAGGTGCTGTCTGAACGTGGCATTGAGATTACCCAGTTAATTAAAGAGGGATTTAGGAGTTACTTAACATCTGGGTGGCAGAGTGTTTTTTTTTTTTTTTCCTCTTTTTTTTTTTTTTTTTTTTTTTTTTCTCTACTCGGCTTCAGAAAGGAAGCAGGAATCATAATATGCCAACACCGGCTCCATCAGGTGCATCCTCCGTGTGACTTGATCCTGCAGCAAGGCAACCCTTTCTTCCCTGGGTTCCTTGGCTCTAAGGCATCTGATGCTTTTCATACGGACACTTGCTGATGCTTTGTGTCCTCAGGATGATGGTGGTTTCAGAAGTGCTTTGGTAACCGTTCCTTTTGTTATGTCATACTTAAGGGCAGTGATTCTTTGTTTTTTGTTTTTGTTTGTTTTATTGTTTTTTGTCTTTTGTGTGTGTGTTGGTGGTAGTGGTGGCTTTTGTTTTTTGTTTGTTTGTTCGTTTGTTTTGAGATAGAGTCCCTCTCTGCCACCCAGGCTGAAGTGCAGTGGCACGATCTCAGCTCACTGCAACTTGCGTCTCTTGGGTTCAAGTGATTCTGCTGCCACAGCCTCTTGAGTTGCTGGAACTACATACAGGTGCATGCCACTATGCCCAACTAATGTTTTGTGTTTTTAATAGAGACAGGATTTTACCATGTTAGCCAGGGTGGTCTCAATCTCCTGACCTTGTGATCCACCCTCCTCGGCCTCCCAAAATGCTGGGGTTACATATGTGCTCCACCGTGCCTGGCCGAGAGCAGTGATTCTTGAACAGCAGACATTGCCAGAGGGCCAAGGGACTTCGAGAGGTGGCCAGAGACATGACCGCCATTCGATGGGGAAGGATCTTGCATGCCATGCCAAGGAATGTGAGCCGTATTCTGGCCAGGGAGTGCTGGAGACTTTGACCCAGCGATGATGTTTGGCAGTAGCCATGATGGAGGAAGGTGGTGGCCAGGACCCCAAGCTGGAGCTTGTTCTAGGGCTTCAGATAGCAGAAGGTGGGAGGTTCCTGGCAGGGTGGCATCAAGAAAGAAGAAGAGATGCTAAGTTCAGGGGCCATAGGCCAGGTGCAGCAGGTCTTGGCCTTAGCACTGGGAACTTGGACTTTATTCAGCGCTGATGGCAACAATAATAAAAATAATACCTACTTCTATGGGTTATTAAGATAGAAGGTGCCTTTAGTTAACTTACTTGTAACAAGCCTTTTGTGAACTTTCAAACACTCATCCGGTGACATTTCTGTAATGCTTCATTTAGATAAAGCCATTCATAACTTGGCATCCGTGAGCTTTCAGTGGCCTTTCTCCCCACCCCGGTGAGACACTGGATCTTGGTCTTAGGATGCCTGCTGAGTAGCTCTAATAAGCAAAGTGATAGGTGTCGTGTGGCCAATACAGAAGTCGTGCCAGTAGCCAGCAGCAGGCAGGGGCTGCCGTTAGGAATAGGAGAGGCTTGTTCTGCAGGCTGAAGGCAGGACCCCTGTGGATGACAGCAGTCGCTGAAGAGCTGTTTCCGTCTCAGGCCGGCCCAGAGACCTGATGCGAGTTCCTCTTTCACTGTGTGGATGTTGTGGTTGCAAGCCTCCCACTTTGACTGATGAGTTCGATTGTTCTCCAGGATCCCACTCACCTGTGTTCTTGACCAGCCAGGACCCCTGCAGATAAAGCGAGCATCTAAATCAATGCCCCCGACTAACATTTGGACCTGCCTACACCGTAGGGGAGAGCAGAATTAGAGCCTTGCATTGCTGCTCCCACCTCCCGTCAGAGTTTCATGCGAAGGCATTGTTCTTCTGGGGCCAGATTTCAGCTGTAGTGAGCACAGAATGATGCTTTAATCCTCTGTGATTATGCAAGGCAGGAATCGGCCTAATGAACAAGTATAAATGGACAACTGGCCTTTTCCTTCGGAGTGGGAATGGATTTGTTTCCATTATGATCCTTTGCCTAAGGGGAGATGAGATACAGATATGGATACTTGTTTTATTTTATTTTTATTTGAGATGGAGTCTTGCTCTGTTGCCCAGGCTGGAGTGCAGTGCTGCGATCTCAGCTTACTGCACCCTCCGCCTCCGGGTTCAAACGATTCCCCTGCCTCAGCCTCCCGAGTAGCTGGGATTACAGGTGTGCACCACCAAACCGGGCTAATTTTTGTATGTTAGTAGAAAGGGTTTCAACAGGTTGGCCGGGATGATCTCCAACTCCTGACCTCAAGTGATCCACCCGCCTTGGCCTCCCAAAGTGCTGAGATTACAGGCGTGAGCCACTGCGCCCGGCCTGATACTTGTTTTAAATTAATGTGCTTGTTTACGTTCCTGTGGGTCAAATATATCACAGGAAGTCACCAAGGGATGGTTTTCATTTACAATTTGGTAGGTGGGCCTCCTGGGAAAGGCCTGTTGGGGGAGAGTGGGAATCCACGTTCCCGGGCACTAAGGTCTGGGGCCTTGGGCCTTTGTATTGCTGCCCTCTCTGCCTCGGGCAGCGTCCCTTCAGAGGCCCCCAAATCCTTCCTTCTCCAGGTCTGGCTCAAAAGTCCCCTTCCCAATAAGCCTACTCCCGATCACCCTATTTAAAATTACAAACCACCTCCCTCCACCCCGCACACACCCTCCCACAATGTGGGTCCTTCCTTCCCTGTCCCTTCTTGTCCCAGCCTTCTAACAGAGTATACGATCGACTGATGTATCCATCATATTCTTTGTTATTCCCCAGCCCCCCTCCCAATAGAACCGTAAGCTTTGTAACAACTCTTTATAACAGGTAGATATGGGGGCCTGTTTTGTTGACTGTTGTAGGTTAAATGCCTGGAGCTCATAGCAGGCACTTAGGAAACCGTAGCGGAACAAATGGATGAAGAAATGAAGAGCTGGAGGGAAGGAGTTGAGTGAGTGCAGGACAGGAGGGCGTGAGAAACGTGTCACCGTGCTTTTGGACAGTCGCACTGAGAGACCAGATCTGGACTTGCTCTGGTACCGGATTGGCAATGCTGCGTCCTGGGTGTTATCGTTCTTAGTTTATAGGTAAGGAAATGAGATTCAGAGAAGCCGCACACTGCCAAGGGCTACTGTGAGTAGCAGAACCGGGCTTGGAACCCAGTTTTCTAAATTGGCTCATCTGTTCTTTAAGTATAAGTTTGACCTCCTCCTCCAGGCTCCAAGACCAGTGCCTCTCTCTCCATGATGCCAGGCTCATCAGCCACAGTACTGTGGCTATTTGGGGCTGGATCGTTCTTGGTTGGGAGGGACTGCCCTGTTCACGGTGGGGTCCTCAACAGCAACCCTGGTCTGTACCCACCGGATGCCAGTGGCATCCGTCCCACAGTACGACAACCAAAAACCTCTCCAGACATTGCCAACTACCTCCCTGGGGACAAGGTCACCCTCCGTTGCAAAATACTGCTATAGATGAAATAGAAGCAGTTCTCATTGGCCCTAAGAACCTTCAGAGAAGTAAGAAAGAGCTGTTGTTAGGGTCATCAGCTGGCCCGGCAGCCAGGGCCTCTTGGGTTTTCTTACCCTGGGGAAGGTATAGGCCAGTCTGGGGGTATGGTTCTAGTCTTCCAGATGTAGAGCTTACTGGCCCCTCGGAGGTGGGGTTTCACTTGAGCTGTGTTAGTGTGGACCGTCTGAGAAGCAGCTAAGGTGGAATTCAGCGTGCAGCAGATGGACTGGGAGAAATGCCTGCAAAAGACTCAGGAGAGGCAAGGAGAGCCTTAAGACTGGGATGCGGGGCTGGTGCCTGAGAATGGAGAAGGGGAAGTAAGGAGTGTTGGTAGAAAGAGCTCCAGATCTGGGCGCGGCTCAGAGGAAGCCTCAGCCAGGCATGATGGGGAGTCCTCAGGCCAAAGACACCTGTGGAATGGGTTGCACTCATCATTTTTGATAGAACAGCCCAGGAGAACTGTGGTTTTGGTGGAACACGGGAGTGGCTGCAGAAAGGAGGCAGCTGAGCTGGCGATCCACTGTGCTTGGGCAGCAGGCGATCTGAGTGGCCCGCTGACAACACTCACACCAGAGGCCCGTCTGTGCCGAAGCAAATCAGTGCCAGCCCTGGTGGCCATCGGCATCGGTTGAAGGGTGTGTCTGTGTGGTCTCAGCCAGGTGCCCATAGAAGCCAGCCTTGAGATGAGGATTCAAGGGCACGTGCATGCTTTGAGGAGGTGACGTCCATGAAACTCCAGTAGCTGAACAGGATAGTGAGAGAGGAGAAGAAAACAGAGAGTAAGGAGGCATACAAGAGCAAGCTGCCACTGTGGGCACCTGGAGCCAGTCCTGTGTGAGCTCCAGAAACAACAGGACGTGGGCATATCTGGGAGGTTTTCCAGCTGAGGGGCAAGGGAGCTGCGGTCTTCACCAGCCACCTCCCTAGTCACAGCTCCCGGGCTGCCTGAGTGGCTGAGGATGCTGCCAGCTGGAAGCCAGCCCCCGATTGCACCATAACGGGAAGACCATTTGGCATCCCACATGCCCTGAGCACTGACCAAGCTGCCCCAGAGGCTGGGAAAAGCCTCAGGTAGAGCCATCAATGTTTGCAAAAGGCACAGCTCAGTGCCTGGAATCCAGGGAGGAGATGCTGGCTGGTACCCTGCAGGAAGAGAAAAGAAAGAAAGATACAGTAATCCTAGTATATCATAGAGCATAGAATAAAAACATATTGCCTGGTGCCCTGGATCAGAGAGAGAGGCCTTGGGGTGCTGGCTTGGTTCTGCATGTTAACTGAGCATCTAGTATACACTGGGCAGTGTGTGGGAAGACAAAGATGCTGAGGGCCAGTCCTCCCCCGTTGGAGCTCACAGTCCAGTGACAACAGAAAGTGCAAACATTTATCCCACAACGGGAGGCAGTGTGGTGCGCTGTTGCCACTAACCACTCTGAACTTCAATCTCTTCATCATAAACCAGAGATACCTCTGGTTCCTCTTAGAATCATTGGGAGGACTCTAGGAGATTCCTCTAGAATGACTGAGAGAATGCATGGAGGATCCTCAAGTGCCTCTCCCGTGCATTCACATATAATAAACACTCAGTGCGCTTCAGCCATCGTTCAAGCCGATGGAGCTGCAACAGAGAAATACACATGGTCTAGGGGAACGTAAGGGACGGAGGGACTGAATCCATGGCGGGGAGCAGGAGGAGATGGATGTCAGGGAAGGCTTCCCGGGAGATCGCTGCCTTAGTGCTGGAAGGAATTACAGATCGCGATCAGCTGCAAATGGGTACACGTTCCGTGTTTTCCTTTGGATTTTACAGACAGTGGTGATTGCGGTTGGTTAACGGTTAAACATCCTGTAAGCATTTCTACTGGGCTAGTCACCGTGGGGAAGGTTAGGATTAAGGAGAACTTTAGAGCGATTTGCCTAACAATAGCAGCCTTCTTATCTCCCCCGCCTGTGAAAATTCCCACCCTTTATTGGAGCCTGTTTGGTTTTTCACCTGAGCTGAAGGCTGGGCGTGGGAGGGCCTCTCAAGCAAATCCACAGCTGTGGAACAATAGGCCGGGACAGGACAGCTTTATCTGTAAGGCCAATACCAAGAGAACCAGAGAAGCTCAAGAGATAGCTTTGAATCCCACGGGGCAAGAGAGCAGGGAGCCTTTGTTTCCCAGGGGATTTTATTTAGCTGATAGGCAGAGTCTGGAGACTGGGTGCTTAACCCCTGGAAGAACTCAATAAAGTATTTTGACCCAGTGCAAAGCCAAAATACCACCCTAGGTCAAAGAGCTGGACTTGGAAGCCTGTCCCACCTGGGAAGCCAAGTTCGAAGAGTATCTTCGAGCAGCGAGACACCATAGGAAAATATTTCTGTAGATGAATCTGCTGTGGGTGAGTGTCCTATCCACGGGCCTTTCTTAGTTTGGTCCCTGTGGCCTGCGGCTGTCGGGAAGCTCAGTGGACACGGGATGACAGGAGCAGGCACCACTGGGCTGACATTGAAAACGCTTTAACAATTGATGTCGGAGCGTGACCCCCTGAAAAGAGGACCTTGAGCTGCCAGAATGTGGAACCACAGGACTGGGGTGGTAGCCCAGGGGAAAATAAATGCCATTTTCATTCCAGAGAATATTACTGAGGCACCTGCAAAGTTCAATTTTTCTTTCCAAGCCTTTTATTCAACATAAGGGCCAGGTTCCGGCACAGAAAGACCAGCTATGAGCTTTAGCTTCGATTTGGTCTTCACGCACGTATATGTCACCTTCGAGATTTACGTATTTCGTAATGACCGGAGAACTACAATGAGAGTCCAAGATCAGCCCTTGTTAATGGTACGAATTTCTTCATCTGAGCATTTTTGTAAGACACATAGATTCCTATTATAATCAGAATAAAACAATAAAGATGGAAACATATCTGGGAAAGAGAACTCTATGACTATTTTGAGACTATAGTTACTTGCTATAAATGAATTTGTGAAAATACTAATAAGCCTCGGCTTTGTGGGGTACTTCTCGCGAACCAGGCACCTCATGTACCAGATCAATATAAATTTGTAACAATTCCGTGATGTTGTCTGGGAAGGTGGAATCACCTTCATTTGAGGTGTGTGGAAACGGAGGCTTGGAGGTTTAAGGATCAAGGTCCTGTGGTTAAATCAATGCTGCTTTAGGAAGTGTTGCCTAAGACTGGATCCCTGCAGTAAAATGCAAGACACATGATATTCAAACAGACCTAAGATTTCAAATGGTCTCCACGTCTACTCTCCAAGGTCTCCCCGCCCTCCCTATTTTTCTTGTGACCCTCCCTGGAGTGAGGGCACAGTTTGAGCATTCCCTGTTAGCTCCTGGAGAATAAGAGCCGTTTCTTATTGACCTGTCAATCATCCTAGAACACACAGAATACCAACTCCAATGCCCATGGAAACCTGGCAGGTAACGCAGGCCAGTGAAGCCGATTATACGTAATGACTCAAAAGAGGGAGCTTGCCTCATCCAAAGGCAGCGTTTTCCACCCGCTTCCAGCCAGTTGCAGTCCCGTGTGGCCAAATGGTCTGCTCTTCCAGGGAAGCTGGAGAGTCGTGCCGTGTGAAACGTTCTCATTTTTTAATCATCGGAAATTGATTCAGAATTTTAAGAAGTACCGCCACATTGGGTTGAATTAGCCAATGTGCGGCTACCGCTTCCTTAGCGTCTTGCAGAATTCTTCACAGCTAGTTGACTTTCCATAAAAGCTTTTGAGTTAATGAGTGAATTAATTACTAAGCAAAGAGCCCATTTGAAGGCTCAGCCCTGTAGACCCGCCTTTGCTGCCCATTCACAGTGGTTTGCGCCAGGCCTGTCACTGCCAGCAACAGGAAGCAGAGCACCTTTGAGTCTGACTCTTCATCAGTCTGTCACTCTGAGAAGCTTGGCACGCTAGTTGCTTTGGATTTTTGCTTGGGCTAGGATCATCAATGTCACCCCCATCTGAATTGTAGAACCACATTATTGGCTTGAGGAGGTTTGGAAAGTCCCCTGAGTGTAGGGAACTATACGTTGGTCAGATTTGTACTCTTCCAGGTCTTTTCTTTTCTTTTTCTTTTTCTTTTTTTTGAGATGGAGCCTTGCTGTGTCACCCAGGCTAGAGTGCAGTGGCTTGATCTTGGCTCACTGCCACCTCCACCTCCTGGGTTTAGGCAATTCTCATAGCTCAGCCTCCTGAGTATCTCGGATTACAGGTGCCCATCACTACGCCCAGCTAATTTTTGTGTTTTTAGTAGAGATGAGGTTTCACTATGTTGGCCAGGCTAGTTTCAGACTCCTAACCTCAGGTGATTCACCCGTCTCATCCTCCCAAAGTCCTGGGGTTACAGGTGTGAGCCACCGCGCCCAGCCCACCCTTCGAGGTCTTACTAATAGTGGGCTCTTAATTAGTGTCTAAGTGAGTGTGGGAAACAAACACTAGTCCTTCATTTGTTCCTTTACTCAGCAAACATGGATTGACCATTCTCTGTGTGCTGGCCATGGGATACCAGTGATGAATTACAGATCTGTTCCTTGCTTACGATATGGTGGGATAGATAGATGTGGAAGAAGTAACTGTGGGGCCAGGCGCAATGGCTCAAGCCTGTAATCCCAGCACTTTGGGAGGCCGAAGCGGGTAGATCACGAGGTCAGGAGATCAAGACCATCTGGTCAACGTAGTGAAACCCTGTCTCTACTAAAAATACAAAAACTTAGCTGGACATGGTGGCGCGTGCCTGTAGTCCCAACTACTCAGGAGGCTGAGGCAGGAGAATTGCCTGAACCCAGGAGGCGGAGGTTGCCGTGAGCCGAGATCGCGCCATTGCACTCCAGCCTGGGTAACAAGAGCGAAACTTCGTCTCAAAAAAAAAAGAAGTAACTGGGTACACTGGGTCTGGAACTGGGCTATGGGATCATAATTGTAGGCACGTAACTCAGCTTAGAGACCCGGGACAGCCCCTCTGAGCAGGTGTGTGTAAACAGAACCCTGGAGGTTGAGCAGGAATAAAGCCAGGTGAACTGGGCCGGGCACGGTGGCTCAAGCCTGTAATCCCAGCACTTTGGGAGGCCGAGGCGAGTGGATCACAAGGTCAAGAGATCAAGACCGTTCTGGTCAACATGGTGAAACCCCGTCTCTACTGAAAATACAAAAAATTAGCTGGACATGGTGGCACGTGCCTGTAATCCCAGCTACTCAGGAGGCTGAGGCAGGAGAATTGCCTGAACCCAGGAGGCGGAGGTTGCCGTGAGCCGAGATCGCGCCATTGCGCTCCAGCCTGGGTAACAAGAGCGAAACTCCGTATCAAAAAAAAAAAAAAAAAAGAAAGAAAGAAAGAAAGCCAGGTGAACAATGAGAGCGCGCTGTGCAGAGGTCCTGAGGTAGAGTGAACCAGGACCTCAGAGAAAGGTCCAGGGTGGCTGGAGCCAAGAAATCATGGCAAAGAGTGGGTGGGTAAAGCTAGAGAGACAGCCCAGGTCCAGATCACCCTGAAGTTGCCCATGGTGAAAGTCTGGACTTCAGCCTAAGGAGAAGAGAAAGCCACAGAAGGTTTTAAACAGGCATGGTGCCTGATGATTTGCATTCTAAAAGATCTCTCTCGCTGAAGTGTGGAGAACTGACAGGACCGTCAGGAGTCGATGGGGGATCTAGTTTGGAAGCTAATGTCTGTATCCAGGCAAGAAGTAGATCGGTAGCTTGGACCAGGATGATGTGATAGAGATGGGATAATGGCAGGGAGGTATGAAACACTCTGCCGGTAGAATCGGTATTGCTTGGTTGTTGATTGACTATGGGGGATAAGGGAAAGCAAGGTGGCTGTTTTGAGAAGGTGTAAAGAGGTGGTACTATTTGCTAAGATAAGGAACGGGGCTGGTTCTGTGGCTGCACAATTCTTTGAGCCATCAGTTAGACTATGGTGTGAATGTCTTCCCTGGAGGGATACACCACGGCAGCTCTGGGAGGAAGAGTGGGAGTGGGATTGGGGGCTGGAGAAACGGATTGAGTTTGGCGTTTAAGAAAGAAACTAGCGAGTATCTCCAAAGTCCCAGGTGTCGTTCTTCATAGCCGTCAGACAAAAAGTGGTCCAAGTTAGGAAACTGCATTTTCAAAGAAATGAGGCCTTAAAAAGAACCAGGCCTCTGATGTTGAGAGAGAAACATGCATTTTCAATTGTTCGGAGATTATCAAATGGAAACAGTTCCTCTCCCAAACAGAAGCGGGAATTAACTTTGAGGCTGGAAAATGTCAATTTACTGAGAAAGGAGAGTAACGGGGTCCAGGGAGGCATCGAGGCCACATGCCCCAGCTCCTCATCCCACAGGTGTATGTCCAGATGAGCTCGTGATGACTGCAGCTGCCCAAATTCGGGGCACCCACCCGTATGATCTTACCCTTCCCGCCATCCCCGATGTGGGAAGAGGGTGCAAGGTGAGCGGGAATCCCACCCAGAATGATTCACTGTGATCATTGCCATATGAACAATATACTCTTACAGAGAAGGAGGGCCCCGACGAAGAAAGAATTTTTTTAAATGCCTAATAAAGAGGTAGTAGGACTGCCCCTAACCCCTGCAAAAGAATGTTCCAAGGAGAGATGAGATCAAGGATATAAAATTGTTCTGGTCTGGAAGACAAAGAAGCCAGGAAAGCAGGCAGCATCTCTGAGATGCAGGGGACTCAGGAGGTAGAGAAAGAAG
This sequence comes from Saimiri boliviensis, assembly GCF_048565385.1. Lineage (NCBI taxonomy): Eukaryota > Metazoa > Chordata > Mammalia > Primates > Cebidae > Saimiri > Saimiri boliviensis. The sequence continues at coordinate 13,627,253 of NC_133459.1, forward strand.
GAATTGTTGCTCTTTCTAAGATGACAAAAATATTTAATCTGGTGGAGGATGGGAAGACCTTGATCGGGTCCTAATGGGTCTATATCAGACTTAATCTGAGTTTTTGAGTGTTTCCCTTCTCATCTTGAATTTGGCATTTTTCTCAATGAGGGGGTCCCTTTTGGTTGGGGAACGAGAGTCTAGGATGGGCCCAGGCATGTGGCTCACGCCTGTAATCCCAGCACTTTGGGAGGCGAGGCCAAGGCAGAAGGATCACTTGAGCCCGGGAGTTCGAGACCAGCCTACCCAACATAGTAAGACCCCTGTCTCTACAGAAAATTTAAAAATTAGCCAGGTGTGGTGGCATGTGCCTGTGGTCCCAGCCACTCAGAAGGCTGGGGTGGGAGGATCCCTTGAGCTCAAGAGTTTGAGACTACAATGGGCTATGACTGCATCATGGACTCCAGTCTGGGTGACAGAGTAAGACCCTGCACACCACCCCTGCCCCGACCACCTAAGCCGTTTAAAAAGATTGAAGAAAAAAAAAAAAAAGGCCCCTCCTCTGGATGCCAAGTGGAGGAACCAGCTTGTGATGAATATTTGTTGACTGAGCAATGACAGGGGACCACAGCGGCCTTGACCTGCCAGGTCACCTCCTCTTCCCACAGAGACACAGATGGTTCCTGATTTAGATGACATTTGAAGCTCTGAAAAGCCTTTGCTGCATTTCCATGAGTGTTTAGAGTGGGCTTGAGACCCCTTCCTCAAGATCCGCTGTTTCTTTTTTTTTTTTTTTTTTTTTTTAGGCAGAGTTTCGCTCTTGTTACCCAGGCTGGAGTGCAATGGCGCGATCTCGGCTCACGGCAACCTCCGCCTCCTGGGTTCAGGCAATTCTCCTGCCTCAGCCTCCTGAGTCGCTGGGATTACAGGCACGCGCCACCATGCCCAGCTAATTTTTTGTATTTTTAGTAGAGACGGGGTTTCACCATGTTGACCAGGATGGTCTCGATCTCTTGACCTCGTGATCCACCCGCCTCAGCCTCCCAAAGTGCTGGGATTACAGGCGTGAGCCACCGCGCCCGGCCCAAGGTCTGCTGTTTCTAACCATGGATTGATCTTGAGAGCACCGGGGCCTAGTTCTGAAGGCTTCATTCCTCAACACAGACTTCCCTCTACCAAGAAAGGAAATTCACAAGCTGTGAATTTCCACTGGGCACACTGCGTTGACCTTCCGTGCACTTGGGCTTGCCATGCCTGGGGTTTCAGGGTCTCAGGCGGCTTCTGCACAGTTGAATCCTCTCTCTGCCATGCTTCCCCATCAGCCAGGAGGATGGTGTGAATGTCCACAGGTGGCCTCTTCATGGGGATCTCAGGAAATAGGCTTTTGAGGGTCAGGTGGGTGGCCCCGGTCCCCCACAAAGGTAGCATCTGATGGAGAGACATGGTTGTCCTCTCCTGCCTGTGCAAGAAGCTCAGAGATATCAGCCCTGCTCTACCTGGTCCTCCCTTTACAGCCTTCAACAAACCTCCTCAGAACAAAGATGTCCCCAACACTCCTTGAAGAGATCTGACACTGAGATCCTGCCAGTCACAGGGTGGGCTACAGTGGACTGTGGCACACAGTGGTGGCCTGACGTATAAGACCACCCCCGACCCTATACACCTCCCACCTCACCTGCCCACGATGTCGTTGCTTCAGATGACTTTCAACAAAGTCCTCCACTCCACGGGGTCTCCCTTCTTGTACCACGTTCAACTCTGCATCAAGTCAACTCTGCATTCAGGTATAAAACAAAAACACCCCCGAGGGAAGATGGCCCATTCCAGAGTGGTCACTGGGAGGCAAAAAGGCCCAGCCTCCCCGAACCTCAGCTTCCTCATCTGAGACAGTAGAAAAGATGATGTTGACCTTCCAGAGCCGTAGGGAAATGAGGCCAGGTACCCAGCCTCCAGTTCTCCTTCTCCCTCTTCTAAAACGCTACAGTCACCATAGCTGGTGCCTAAATGCAGCCAAGTTTCCCGCTGGCATCACTTAGCCTGGCAGTGCTGCTAACGAGGCCTCTGTGGCCTGGGCTTCTGGGGCTGCCATCTCTAATGAACTCAGCCTTCCTGGGAGCTGTGGCCTGCTCTCCTCCCCTCCAAAGGAAACACCGTCTTTCCAGGATAGATGGTGCTGAGGGAAGCTTGAAGGAAACAGACAGGGAAGACCTGTCAACACTAATTAGAAAAAAGTGGCTCTCACCACCAAAGCCTTCCAGCCCATTGCTGCTGCCAGCCAGGGCGCCCTTGAGGGCTGTTCACCTGAGCTGCCGCCATTTTCAACTTTGCATTAAGCCAACCAAGGATCCTGGAGACCCAGCGCTAGCAAGACCCCACGTGCTTTCTTCTCGGACCCTGACAGCTCTTACCTCTTCCCTAAGCCTCGACTTTCCTTTCTCTTCTCTTTGCACCCCTGTGTCCCCAAGAGGCAGTTTGGGGGTGAAGCTGTTAGAGCCTGATGGGAAGTAGAACCCAGCTCTGTGGTGCCAGGTTAGTGGACTTGGCAGCGTGGCCTCTGTGGCCTCACGTCTTTTCTCTGTAAAATGGGAGCATAATGCCAACCCCGCAGGTTCGTTAGGGGGATTAGAAAGCTCCTTTCCCAGTGCCCCAAACATGTAGAAACTCAGCAAACAAATGGTTCTCCGCCATCTGCTCCCTGTCCCCTTCTCACACCCACACTCACTCTCACAATGCTTATTTCTTCTGTTTCTTGGTTCTTAAACAAGTTTTTTGTTGTTGTTTTTTTGAGACAGGGTCTCGCTCTGTCACCCAGGCTGGAGTGCCGTGGTACAATTATAGCTTGCTGCAACCTCAGCCTCCTGGGTTCAAGCCATCCTCTCATCTCAGCCTCCCAAGTAGTTGGGACTACAGGCAGTGCATCACCACACTGAGCTAATTTTAACATTTTAAAATTTTTTGGAAGAAGTAAGTTCTCACTATGCTGCCAAGGCTGGTCTTGAACTCCTGACCTCAAGTAATCTTCCTACCTGGGCCTCCCAAAGTGCTGGGACTGCAGGTATGCATCACGATGCCCAGCCTTGAACAGATTTTTGATCTTATCTGTGATCCGTAAGTCAGGACCTGCTGCCTCCAAGCCCACAGCACATCTTCCTGTGGAAATTCCCACATCCTCCCCCATCCTCCCTCTCTCCTCCCTTCGCCTTACAGTATCAACTGAGAACCCATGGAATACCCACTTGATTGATCAAAAGCAGACATGGTCCTGCCTACACGGAGCTCCCAGGCCTGGTGAAGGCAGAACCCGGAGAGAGCGGCTGTATCCCACCATCCCGGGGCCTTCCCACCCTTGTAAGCTCAAGCGTGCTTACAATAGACAAGCCTTGGTGCATAAATCACCTCGTTTGACCCTCAGCAGCCTCTAATATTGGCAACCACATATGATCCCATTTGACAGATGCAGAGAGTGAGAACCAAAGAGTTGTTTTTCTTCTACCACGTTCTGTGGCCTCCAACATCAGAGTCCTTAGTAATGTGTGTCTTTGTTTCCAAAACAGCAGGACAGAAGTGGCTTTAATAGCAGTTCGTTCTAGGCAGTCACTGTGCTAAGGGCTTTATGGGCATTCTCTTGTTCCAGCTTCCTGCTTCCCTTGGAGGAATTAAATACTGTTCCCTCATCAGGTGGATGAAGACACTGAGAAAAGTTAATTAACATGCCCGTGACCACCCAGCTGGTGAGCCTGGGGCCCGCAGAGACAATCCAGGTCAGCCTTGGCGTCCACGCCATGCAACGTTGACATGGGAGGAGGTAGATCATGAGAACCTGGGCTCTTGACACAAGCTCAGAGGGCAGACAGAGGCTGGAGAGGAACGGGGCTCTGCGGGGGAAGCCCGGGACGTAAAACGCGTGCCATGCTGCTTGCCACACTTCCTCTTAAGAAGCTACCGATTTAGCCCCTGGCTTGTAGCCTCTATCTTGAAGCAGGAGAAATGGGCAGGTAGGAATTCATTGCGTTCCTAAGATACAAGTCAGCCAGAGAGGCTGCAGAAACTCAAGTGTCCTGAGACCACAGGGTACATCCTCCCAGAGGGAGGGTCCTCTTAAACAAGCCACTCAGTCCAGTCTTTACACTTGAAGGTGTCACAGGCCCTTTCCTATGGCTGTGGACACCCAAGCCTCTTCCACAGGGAGCCGCCAGAGTGAGCATGGTCCGGTGTGATCACTGTGACCTTCTCCTGACCTTCTGTTGTGGGGTATTTATTTATTTATTTACTTGGAGGCAGAGTCTCACTCTGATGCCCAGGCTGGAGCCCAATGGCGTGATCTCAGCTCACTGAAACCTCTGCCTCTCAGATTCAAGCGATTCTCCTCCCTCGGCCTCCCAAGTAGCTGGGATTATAGGCCACCATGTCTGGCTAACTTTTGTATTTTTAGTAGAGATGGGGTTTCACCATGTCGGCCGGGCTGGTCTTGAACTCCTGACCTCAGGTCATCCGCCCACCTCAGCCTCCCAAAGTGCTGGTATTCCAGGCATGAGCCACCACACCCGGCCTCCGTTGTGGGGTTTAGAAAGTGGGGCCGAGGAATAGTAACATAGGTGGGCGTACCTCGTGCGTCGCTGTAGGTGGCGCAGAGTGATGTGCCCACCAATGGCACATGACCCAGACCCCTGTCCTTGGGATCTGCCCTTGTTGTACCCGCTCCGCCCAATTCAGTGCTCTTCATCCGGGCTGCAGACCAGCTCTCCTTCAAATACCTCTTCTTCTTCTGCAGCTGAACTTACTGGTGCTGTCCAAGATGTCTGACTGCTGCCATTTATTGTGTCTCTACTACGTGTCAGGCACTCTGCTGATGACATCACGGATACCCCATTTAATCTGCATAGCAACTCTTTGAGCTGGGCGCAGTGACACGCCTGTAATCCCAGTACTTTGGGAGGCCAAGGCAGGAGAATTACCTGAGATCAGGAGTTAGAGAGCGATTTGGGCAACATAGCAAGACCTTGTCTCCACTATTAGTCCAAGCCACTTCAGTGGCTGAGGCAGGGGGATCAATTGAGCCTGGGAGAATGAGGCTGCAGTGAGCCGTGATGGCCACCGCACTCCAGCCTGGACAACTAAGACTCTGTCTCAAAAAATAAAAAGAGAGAAGTCTTTGAAGTAGGCATTTCTTTATTCCTTTAATCTGATGAAGAAATTGAAGTTCTCAGAGATGCCTCATGATACATAGCTAATAAGAGAGAGGGCTAGTACGAGGTGTAGCTGACCACAGTGCCCTTGGGTATAAACACCATGAAGCACAACTTCCACCTCCAGGGGCTTCCTGATGCTGCCAGGATCAATGCCAAGCCCACTTCTATGTCCCATGTGACTCCTCACCTCTCCAGCCTCCCCCAGCGTCTTCTTCCGTCTCTCCTCCATAGGATCTTCTTTCTGTCCGCCGAACTAGCCAAGCACGTTCAAGGACTTTGCGGTTGCTCTTCCTTCTTAGAACTCTCTTCCCCCAGACCTTCTCATCACTCTGTCCCTCACTGTCACTCGGGTCTGAGTGTCAAGCGTCCTGGAGGGCTTTTCCTGCTCCTTGCCCAAAGCAGCCCCTTCCAGGCGTTGCCATGACCTGGTGTTCTTTTGTCTTCATCCAAACACTTTTCCAGGGCCGGGTGTGGTGGCTTACACCTGTAATCCCAGCACTTTGGGAGGCAAAGGCAGGAGGATCACTTGAGGTCAGGAGTTCAAGACCAGCCTGGCCAACATGGAGAAACCCCGTCTCTACTAAAAATACAAAGTAGCCAGGTGTGGTGGTGTGTGCGTGTAATCCCAGCTACTCTGGAGGCTGAAGCAGGAGAATCACTTGAACCCGAGAGGCGGAGGTTGCGGTGAGCCGAGATCGCGCCATTGCACTCCAGGCTGGGCAACAAGAGCAAAACTCCGTCTCAAAAAGAAAAAAAAAGGGCTACTCCATAGGCAGAGCAGTGGCTCCAGCTGCTTCACCAAGGATGCTGATTGTTACTTTTTTATTATGTGCTAAGTAAGGGGTAGATTAGTTGTGAGTGTTCCAGGAAAGGGGTGAGCAGTTCCCAGAACTGAGCGTTCCTCCCCTTTTTAGATCATATAGAGTAACTTCCTGACGTTGCCATGGCGTTTGTAAACTGTCATGGTGCTGGTGGGAGTGTCTTTGAGCATGCTAATGCGGTATAATTAGCCATGAGGACGACCAGAGGTCACTCTTGTCACCATCTTGGCTTTGGTGGGTTTTGGCCGGCTTCTTTACTGCAGACTGTTTTATCAGCAAGGTCTTTCTGGCCTGTCTCTTGTGCCAGCCTCCCGTCTCATCCGGTGACTAAGAGTGCCTTAGCCTCCTGGGAATGCAGCCCGGTAGCTCCCAGCCTTATTTTACCTAGCCTCCATTCAAGATGGAGTCTCTGAGACTTAACACTCAAATGCATTAAAATGAGGCTCTCTGCATCAAAAGTGACACAGAGGGTACAAAGGCATCCTGCACGCAGCCTCTACAAAGCAGCCAGAGCCACTGATAGTTGGTGGGCTCTTATCAGGAAGGAATGCTGGTCGGCTGTTGTGTTAAAACCGCAAAAGGAAGGGGAGCCTAGCAAGTCTTCCAAAAAAGGCTGCTTTCTGTTTAACCCTTAGGAAAAAAAAATCTAATGACAGAGAGAGGGGGGACATCACAAAACATGCCGCCAGTCCCGTCACGGCAGGGAACTCAGCTTGTTATGTTTCTCTGGGTTCCCTTGGTAAAGAGATCCATTCAGTCCATTGGAGAGCTTAGGATTTTATTTTTATTTCTCAGTACTAATGCCACCTCTTCTTTTGCTCACAATTTCCCATCCCCACAAGATCCTCAGAAAACGCCCACAATGCACACACATCACAGGTACAATGCAATGTTTCAGTTCTCTTCTGCCACATAACCACCCAATTGTTTTATATTGTCCATGGGACTCTGCTTGATAACCCCAAAATTTAGCAGCTTAAAAAAAGCAACCATTGTTATTTGCTCAGAATTCTGTAAGTCAAGAATTCTGGTAAACCTGGGCTGGGCTTTTCTGCTCCATGTGGAGCCGATGGGAACGCTCATGAGATTGCATTTGGACAGCACGTGGGCTGAGATGTCCAGCCAAAGCAGCTTCGCTGGCCGGTCTGGCGCCTGGGTGGGAACGCTGGGAGCCTGAGGCCTCTCGCTTTCTCTCTGCACCTGGCTCTGGTCACGTGACTAGCTTGGGCTCCTTTTTCATGAATCTGAAGAGCGAGTGTTTCCATGGCACAGGGGAGGCTGCAGATCTTTGAAGGCTCAGCCTCGAAGTTACCCAGTGTCACTTTCTCTGTGTTCCACTGGCTGAAACAAGAGACAGGGCCCACCCAAATCCAAGGTCAGAAAATCCCTCCACCTCTTCATAGGCCGCATGGCGAAAGACCATGTGCCATGCAGAATGGGAAACACAGTTGCAGTCATCTTTGGACAAACAGCCCACCAGATCCAGCTCCCGGATTCGTTTGGCAAACTCGAGTTCTGGACTCTTTCGGACCACGGAATTTATGACGCCTGCGCATCCTGCCACTAGGAGGCACTGTGGGCCCTCCTGGCATTCCTTTGGGGCTTTCTGGAGCTTGCGGGCTCCCAGCCCCTGGCATTGGAGGGTAGAACCAGAAGCTTCCTGGGGCACCCCCATTCCTTCTCAGGACTTTGCACATGCTGGGCTCCTGCATGACACACAGAGCTTGCCCCTTGCTGCTCCTGAATATATTTACTTCTGAATTTAAGAACCGTAATGGATTGACATTGGCCCCTGACCTTGCAGAAATACTGAACAAATGAGATGTAGGTCTACAGGGCAATTCCTTTCTTCTTTATTTCCTGGGATGATTACTATTGATTATCTGCTGTACACTTTGTTAATTTCCTGTTGACGGGCTCTCTTCTACGAACAGTTCCTGGGAAGGGTTTGGCTTTGTTATTTTTTCCTGGGATTAAGGCTCAGTGTATTCTAAACAATCCCATTATTCAGCAGAGAATTTGTTCAACTTTCTTTTTTGGCAGCCGATCTACCAGTGACCTCTCCCAAAGTGAAGTGACAGGCAAACATGACACAAAAAGTCGACTCCCCTTTAAGAAATATTGCAAGGCTAGTGATGGGTATACATCCTCTCCTGCACTGCTGAGGCTAATTGCAGTGTACCTGGGGTTAATGATGATTTTGCAATAACAGGTAACATTTCATTTGTGTCAGGCTCACGGCTAAGTGCTTGACAAGCTTTATCTCATTAATTCCTCCCAACAAACCCATGAGGTAAGTCTTGATATGATCCCAGGTATTGTCTGAGTCCCAAGGGAGAGTTTTAGAATATAGAAAGGTTTTAAGGCACCAGAAGCAATTTTGAGCTAAACACGTTTCTTCATTAGGGCTTTTGAATTTGCTGTTGGCCGCTCCCTCAAAACCTTGGCCCGATCTTTGGTCTCTGTACAGCCCCCCTGCCTTATTCTTTGGGTCTTTGTTGAGATGTCACATCTTCAGAGAGGCGCTCCCTGTCTCTTGCCAGCCTCCCTTCTCACCTGCTTTATCGCATCCCTAGCATATCTCTCTAGCATGCATTTGAAGGTTAAGTGTCTCCTCCACTCTGGAATGTGTGGAGAAGCTAGGTTGCGGGTTCATTTCCCATTTCTCTTTTTTTGTTTGTTTGTTTGTTTTGTTTTTGAGACGGTGTCTAACTCTGGCTCTGTCACCCAGGCTCGAGTGCAGTGGTGCAATCTTGTCTCACTGCAACCTCCGCCTCCCAGGTTCAAGCAATTCTCCTGCCTCAGCCTCCCGAGTAGCTGGGACTACAGCCATGCACCACCATGCCCAGCTAATTTTTGTATTTTTAGTAGAGACGGGGTTTCACCAGGTAGGTCAGGATGGTCTCGATCTCCGGACCTCATGATCCACCGCCTCAGCCTCTCAAAGTGCTGAGATAATAGGCGTGAGCCACCGCGCCCGGCCGTATGTACTATTTCATGAGCCCAAAAGTTATCTGTTGAGTGAATGGATGACCCGTGTCCTCCCACTCACTGCCTGGATGGCCTCAGCAAGATGCAGAACTTGTTGGAGCCGCCAGTTTCTCCTCTATCAAATGGAGATCGTAATTAGAACCTGCCCCACAGGGTTGGTATGAAAATTAAGCAAGATACTATAAATAAACTTCTTAGTTCTTCCATGGGACCTCAGTATTTCACAATTAAGACAAAGCACGCTTCTAGAGGCTGTGGACGAAGCAGAATGAAATAAAAAAATACGAAGTGCTTAGCACGGTACCTGCACACTGCGGACTCCAACAGGCGATGATGGTGCATGATTCTCCTTCTGATATTGTAGGGACAGTGACTAATGATCGCCAGCCTGGAGTGGATCGAGTCCTGAGCTCCACTATTGACTGAGGTATAAAACTGATAAAACCTGAAAGTTCAAAGTATTTTTTATCCTGACTTAGAAAAGGAGGAGAGACGAAGCAGAGGATTCAGTGTTCTGAAAAAGCAAAATCCCTCCGGCACTTGCAGCTGAAGTTACAGGAGCCCAGAGGATGCCGTGTGGAGGCGGAGGACGCTGGAGGCGCCTGAGAATAAATAACATTAAAAGGCATAAACCTTAGTTTCAAGTGCTAAGAAATCATACCCCCATTTTTAAAATGCCCTTTCAGGTGCCAGGTTTTAAAATGAATTATCGTGTTTTCTAAGCACAGAATCAACTTCAGAAGGGGATATTTCCAACCATCCACATGTGTGCTCAAGCAACCTTTACAAATGCAGGATCTGAATGCAAATGGAACAGCTGGAATTTTGCCTAATTTATAAGAGCAAATGAAGATGTCGAAAACCGAGGGGTGCAGACAGGAGGGGACCTTCTCAGCTCTCAAATTCAAGGTTGCAACATTACTGACTTAGAGGCTAGTCAGCACCTCCCGTCATAATTTGTACCTTTAAAACCCATCAAGAGTCCAGGCGCAGTGGCTCACGCCTGTAATCCCAGCACTTTGGGAGGCCTAGATGGGAGCCCAGGAGTTCAAGACCAGCCTGGGTAACAGAGGGAGACCTCCATCTCTAAAAAATATTTAAAAATTAGCTGAGCATGGTGGCGCATGCCTGTGGTTCCAGCTACTCAAAAGGCTGAGGTGGGATGATCATCTGAGACCCGAAGCTCAACGCTTCAGTGAGCTGTGATGGCACCACTGCACTCCAGCCTGGACAGCAGAGTGAGACCCTGTCTCAAAACAAAGCAAACCAACCAACCATCAAGAGAGTGAGTGACAAACTCTCTGAGCCTCAGTTTCCTCATCTGTAGAATAGGAATAATAATTCCCCCCACCTCAGAATGTATTAATTATTGAGAATTAATGAGAAAATCATGTATGAAAAACACCACAATCTCTGGCACATAAGCATGCTCCATAAAGGGAAGCCATTGTTGTTTTTAATTAATGTGACTTCAGTCTCCAATCATAAAAAATCTTCAAGAGTTGACGGTTCACATATGGACCGAACTGCATGATCCATGTTCTGTACATTTCAGTTATGATTCTGCCACTTTGAGTTCTGTTTCTTTGGACAAGTTCTATCACCGCCCTGAGCCTCAGTGTCCTCTTCTGTAAAATGGGCGTAAGAATGGAACCTACCTTTCAGATCTTTTGTAAATGTTTACAATAGTGTCTGGCGCATCTAAAGAATGCCTTATCCGTATTTGCTGTTATTAGCATCAAAATTATGACTAGCAGGACCTAGCAGTTGTTTCTAATGCCAAAGATGGGTCTTTAATCCAATTTATTGATCGATAAGTGAGCAGCTGCTTCTGGATGATCCTTAGCTCCTCACTGAAATGCACCTCCAGCTGGGTGCAGTGGTTCATGCCTATAATCCCAGCACTTTGGGAGGCCGAGGCAGGCAGATCACCTGAGGTCAGGAGTTCAAGACTAGCCTAGCAAAGATGGTGAAACACTATCTTTACTAAAAATACAAAAATTAGCTGAGCTTGGTGGCACACGCCTGTAATCCTAGCTACTCAAGAAGCTGAGGCAGGAGAATCACTTGAACCAGGGAGGTGGAGGTTGCAGCGAGCCAAGACCACACCACTGCACTCCAGCCTGGGCAACAGAGCGAGACTCTACCTCACAAAAAAAAAAAAAAAAAGAGAGAGAGAGAGAAAGAGAGAAATGCACCTCCCATGCAAACTGGGACCATGGCTAAGTCTACTCCTTCATTTTGGTAATTGAAGAGGCCTATATAAGCAATAATAAATATACCTAAGTTTCTATGGAAACAATTATCTAATTAGGTTTTCCCTTTAATCAAAGGACTCCAAATTTAGGAACTCTTAGTGTGTTTCCTGATTAAGGCCATTTGTGGTTTCCCTGAGGTGCTGGAGGAATCCCAGAGTAGTGGCATTCCCCCCAACCTCATTGCAAATGTTTTCATTACAGATTATAGCAGCAGGCCTGGTGGCATCTGTAGAGGGCTAATTTTTCCTGACAGCCCTGCTGACCTTTATTTGCTGATAACCCTCTTCTCTGCGGTAACCCCAGCAGATAGAGAAAACGCCAAGGACGTAGGTCTCCTTTCCCTGGAGAGTAGCTTCTCGAGAGACTCAGGAGAGATGCCCACTGGAGCTGGCATGAAAAAAGAGAAAATTGCTGCCTTTAGGATGCCCACCGCTTGGTGCAGCCTCAGCTTCGATGGGCTGTAACATGTCAGAATGTGATGAGGCTGATATTTGGAGTTTGCTACTCAACATGGTTCCTGCAAAATGCCATTTCCAGCACCTAATACCTGTCTGGGGAGAGATCAGAACATTTAGTTTTAATCTTAAAGGTCATGCAGGAATTCATCCTAATAATGGAGCCCAAAGCCAGGTGGGGAGCCCAGGAAATCTCACCAGCAGGAGCTCCTTTTGCAGACTGAGCCACTGCAGGAGGAAGAGCCCATGTGCAGAGAACTGATAAAAACCCACCGTCCTTCACGATGACCCTGAGAAGCCAGGTTCTGCTCCAGGACTTGTCTTCTGCAAAACCAGGACCGTAGGCATGGATGCTGCATTCAGGCATTTACCGAACCAAAGTTTATCTATGTGCCACGATCCGAGCTGGACCCTAGAGATAAGAGCTGAAAAGATACGCTCTCTGTCCTCAGGTGAGAACAGCCAAGCCAAGAAATTGCTAAGAAATGATCCCACTACTGTCAGTCTTAGCCATCTGGGTATGGAGGGGAGAGCACTGTGCCTGCCTGAAGAAGTCAGGGGGCCGGGTGCGGTGGCTCACCCCTGTAATCCCAGCACTTTGGGAGGCTGACGTGGGTGGATCACGAGGTCAGGAGTTCAAGACCAGCCTGACCAACGTGGTGAAAGGCCATCTCTACTAAAAATATAAAAATTAGCCAGGCGTGGTGACGCACGCCTGTAATCCCAGCTACTCAGGAGGCTGAGGCAGGAGAATCGCTTGAACCCAGGAGGCGGAAGTTCAAGTGAGCCAAGATGGCACCACTGTACTCCAGACTGGGTGACAGAGCGAGACTCCGTCTCAGAAACACAAACAGACAAAAACAACAGAAGTCGGGGAAGGCTTCACTCAGGAGGTGGCCCTGAGCTGGGTCCTGGCTGAGGAGTAAGTGCTTTCTGGCAGGCGGGCATGGTGAAGGGGCTCCTGGCAGACAGAAAGGCATGGGCACACCAGAGACCTGGCTTGGTGAGGGGGTGTGTGATGGGAGTAATTGGGGTGGGGGACTTGAGGCTGAATCTGGAGCCAGAGAGAAACTACGGAGCATAGAGATGATGAGGATCAAACTGGAGAGGCAGGGAGAGACCGTGCCAAAAGTTAGGGTACTCATCTGTGGGCAGCAGCAGCCCCAAGCAGGGTGTGCCAGTCAGGGTTCAACCAGAGAAACAGACCCACTAGGAGATATACATGAGGAGATGTTTTGCAGGCACTGGCTCAGGCACTGGTGAGGTTGGTGAGGCAGGTCTGGAATGCTCAGGGCAGGCCGGAATTCTCGGTCGGGCAAGGGTGAAGCTGCTGCCTCAGGTGGAATTTCTTCTGCATCAAAGAAGCATCAGCTCCTACATTCTTTCAACTGAGTGACCCAGGGCACCCCCCTTACCCCCCACGGATTATCTAGGACAGACTCCTTTTCCTAAGTTGACTGATTATGGGCTTTAATCACATCTACAAAATAGCTCCCTGGCAACGCCTACAGGAGTGTTTGATTGAATAACTGGAGACTCTTGCCTAGCCAAGATGACACTGAAAGCTGACCATCAGAGAGAGAGTCTGGGGAGGTATGTGCTCTCTGCACGGCCTCCTCCTCGCTCCCTGCATTAAGGTGTGGCACCATGAGCAGCATCCAGAGTCACTCAAGGGCCCAGTATGGTGGCTTATGCCTGTAATCCCAGCACTTTGGGAGGCTGAGGCGGGTGGATCACGAGGTCAGGAGTTCAAGACCAACTTCACCAACATGGTGAAACCCTGTCTCTATTAAAAATACAAAAATTAGCCAGATGTAGTGGCAGGCACCTGTAATCCCAGCTACTCAGTTGCAGTAAGCCATCATGCCACTGCACTCCAACCTAGGCATCAGAGCGAAACTCTCCAACTCAAAAATTAAAATAAAAATTTAGCCAAGCTTGGTGGCACATGCCTCTAGTCCCAGGTCCTTGGGAGGCTGAGGTGGGAGGATCACTTGAGCCCAGGAGGTCGAGGTTGCAGTGAGCCAAGACCATGCTACTGCACTCCAGCCTGGGCAACAGAGCAAGACCTCAAAAAAAAAAAAAAAAAAAAAAAAAAAGGCTGGGCGCGTTGGCTCATGCCTGTAATCCCAGCACTTTGGGAGGCTGAGGCAGGCGGATCACGACATCAATAGATCAAGACCATCCTGGCCAACATGGTGAAACTTCATCTCTACTAAAAACATGAAAAAAATTAGCTGGGCATGGTGGCACGCACCTGTAGTCCCAGCTACTCGGGAGGCTGAGGCAGGAGAATTGCTTGAAGCCAGGAGGTAGAGGTTGCAGTGAGCTGAGATCGCACCACTGCACTCCAGCCTGGCGCCTGGCGACTGAGCAAAGCTCTGTCTCAAAAAAAAAAAAAAAAAAAAAAATTCACCCAAGTGGCTGCTGCAAATTAACAAAGGGTGATTCTGGGACAGGCGGAAAGACATGTGGGCCCTGGGCTGGAGTGATATCACCATGTCTGAGAATAGCCTCTTCTCAGCAGCCCCGAATTGGAAATACGTAGTTCCAGAATTCAAATACATCTTGATTTTGATCTCCGCTAGACTGCTTACATTTTTTTGAAGCGGTAAAATGAGATAACGCCTCGGGGGTACTTTGAGCGATTAAGATGTAAGCATGGGGGTGCATAACGTCAAGCTTCTAGAAGGTGTTTCAGGAGTGGCCTGGACCCTAAGATTCATCTGGCTACAAATAACAGGGACCTATAAGCGTGTCTCATGGATTCCAAGTTGACAGCCAACCCTAAGGAAAATTGGGAAGCAAGGCGGCCCTCTGGACCGCCATGGCAGAACTTTCCCAACCTTCCCTTGGGAACTTTGTCATTGACTGGCTCGGTGTCTCTCAGGTCAGGCTTTTGAGAGAAGGAATCTTACTGGCTGGCTTGGGTCAGATGGTCACTTGGGGTCCGTGTCATGGAGAACAAATATGGCGCCCAATTTTACCCTATGGACAGAATGGATACCTCAGGGGAGAGACCTGTTCCTGGCATTGCAGAAAGTTGCCAGACCTCGTCCGTGGGAGCTTCATCTTACACCCTCTCCCCAGTGACCTTCCTGCTCTGACCCTCACCGACACCTTCCCATCTTTTCCCCACCTGCCCCATTGCAGACTTTAGAGTTTCCTCCCTACCATGATAGCCCAGGACAAGTTACTTACCACGTCTAAGCCTCAGTCTCCTCATCTCTGAGATGAGAATAATATCTTTCTTAGAGAACTGTTGTGAAGATCAAATAATAGACCTCCAGCTCTTGGGTCTCATAAGTGGTGTTACTGCTTTCATTGTTGTTATTTCATTGTTAAGAAGTAGTGGCAACGTTTCTCACTGCAAAGCTGGACTTCCTCCTGAAAAATGATAATAATAGCACATGGCACGGGAGAAGGTGGGAGACATAGGCTTCTGAACCAGCCGTCTCTGGGTGGAAGCCTCAACCCTGCCACTTACTGTCTGTGAGACAAGTTAATCAACATCTTAGCTTGTTTCCTCCCTTGTAAAATGGGAATTTAATAATGATCTTGCAGAATTGTTAGAATCCAACGACGTCCTTATGGGAGCATGCTTAGCAAAATGCCTGGCGCAAACTGTAGGTGCTCAATAAAAAGAAATTTTTATTCTTGTAATTATGTTTCTTATTATTAAAGTACTTACTTAGTCAGATAAGCTCTTAAAAAGCATGACTCCCCAACTCCATCTAAA
Organism: Saimiri boliviensis; assembly: GCF_048565385.1. Classification (NCBI taxonomy): domain Eukaryota; kingdom Metazoa; phylum Chordata; class Mammalia; order Primates; family Cebidae; genus Saimiri; species Saimiri boliviensis. The sequence goes on from NC_133459.1 coordinate 13,642,685, forward strand.
AACAGTCTAAATCTGATGTTACTTTCTTGTGATTTGTATCTTGGACACTGCACTACTGGCTACTAATTAACAATTACGGCTCATACGCCTGCTCCCCCTGGTAACTCTCTAGTTAATATTTTCCAAGCCAGGCTATGCTGTCATTGACTTCAAGGTCAGCTGCAGTTTGGGGAGCAGCAGCGTGATTTTTGCATATGGCATTGCAGCCATCCGTTTTTCCCCAAGAGTGGAGGTAATTAGGAGCCCACACTTCCTCAATCATACATCCTTTGTGAGCACAGAGAGCTGAAACCTCACACTGAGGCTAACCGGGCATGGTGATTTGGCACCTTGAATGGATTGCATGAAAATCAAGCTCAAATACGGAGCCACTATAAACGCATTTCATCTTCATCTGCCATTTACCTAGAAAGGCCACGGCTCGGCATCTAAATAACCTGATGCCTGTCTTTAAAATGCTCTCACTTGCTCTCTTTCCTGACTCACTAAATCAGGATAAAGAAAAAAAAATACCTTTGTATACAGCAATGCCTGAAGAATTTGCACACCCTGTAGTTCTCACATAACCCTAGCACTCTCCCCTCGGCTCCTGCAAGACATTTACCAGAGGGATGTTGTGCTGACATCTCATATCGTAACAATATTGTTACATGCGCAAATATGCCAGGGTGAATCTTCTAGTAAACAGTGAAGTGCCATTAGAAGTAGCATGGTGAAATGACCCATTTCTGAGCCAACGAACAGCATGCATTTAGAGAGAAGAGTCAACATTTTGATTCATGTTTTTCTGCTTATTAGTTTCCAACTCTTGACACCAAACCTCTTTAGACTTAGTCTGAATTAGGCACACTTCGCTGATGCCTTCCAATGTGGGATTTCTTGGTTTTCTTCTTGGAGGGCAGAACGGGCCAGTGGTTAGCTCAGAGCTTTGATTCTCTGGGTTCAAGTCTGAATTTTGGCCACTTCCTACCTCTGTGACCTTGGATGTATTAATTACGGCCAATATATGTGTTCACGTAGAGATTGCACTTACATGCGCTGAAGAGCGTTTGAAGTACTTTCCCTGTATTAACTCTTTTGATCCTTACATGTACAACACTATGAAGCAGGCATTTTCTTGTTAGTCCCATGTTACGGTAGAAAACCAAGGGATAGTGAGGTTGAATCACTTGCTCAAAGTCAAGATCTGATCAGCGACCAAGCTAGCATTTAAACCAGGGGTCTCGACTCTGGAATCCCTGCCCTCATCTCGTGTAGTTGAGTTAATCTGGTTCAGCATCATCTTTTCTGTCCAGAAAATGACCATGGTACAACTACGTGCTTCTGGGATTCTGGTAAGGATTAAATGTTCGAACAAAGGCACGTAAAGTGCGTAATGAATTACCTGGAATATTGGTATGAGCTCAGTTCATGTTGGCCATTACAATTAATGCTGGCTGGCAGCAAGGTTGTCATTCACGTAGAAGACAGAGTGTCTGGTGCTCCAGGGGGCCTTTCACTGTGAGTCCTAGGTGACTGGCGCCCCCTGCAGTTGTGCACAGCGGCCCTGTGAACCTGTGTCCCTCTGGAAGAAGGGACGGCTGTCAAGGAATCCACAGTAGCCCAGGGAAGTGATGGTGAGGCTTAAATGGGGATAGAGGCCATGGGGAGAAAGCCAGGGGAACCAATTCAGTAACAGCTTTCTTATCAATGATTCACCGTTTTTGAAAGATCAGTCAGACTTAGGACCGTGTCAGCGGCCCCAGAAGAAAACCAAGCCAATCAGCAGTGAGAGCCCGGCCACTGTTCAGGAATGGCTGCATAGTTTTGGGGACCCAGCACAAAAGGAAAACACTGGACTCCGTGTTCAAAAATTATGATTTTTTTTTTTAAGACGAAGTCTCACTCTGTCAACGAGGCTGGAGTGCAAAGGCACGATATCAGCTCACTGCAGCCTCTGCCTCCCGGGTTCAAGTGACACTCCTGCCTCAGCCTCCCGAGCAGCTGGAACTACAGGCACCCACTACCACTCCAGGCTAATTTTTCTATCTGTAATAGAGACAGGGTTTTATTTTATTGGTCAGGTAGGTCTCGAACCCCTGACCTTGTGACCCACCCACCTTGGCCTCCCAAAGTACTGGGATTACAGGCATGAGTCACTGCACTCAGCCTAAAATGATGAATTTCAAGACGGCAACAGCAGAGCATTAAACCACGCACAGGGCACTTCTAAGCACACGGCCCCGTGCACCTGCCTGGGTTGTATGCCAGAAGCCAGCCCTGTCTCCATGCTGCCATCCTACCCCCAGCCCCAAATGCATCAGCCAGAGAAGGGCAAGCGCTGGCTCTGGGGCCTCCAGCCTGCAAGCTCATTCACTCGCCAGCTTTCTCCCTCCAGGAGCACGGCCAAAAGACAAATCTGTGGCAGACAGAAAAAGATGGTTGGGACTCCAATAGGAATGAGGCAGGGAAGATAAATCTTTAGCCCAAATGAATTGTGATTGACCACAAATACTAAGAGGTGCTTCGGGGAAGCTAGGGTGGGTAAATTGAATTCATGGGGTGGCAGCTTGCAGACCCTTCAAGAATAGTCTCTGTCTGAGAAGATTGATGCAGCGTAAAGGCTTATAAGGCTCTCTTTCCCCCACATCAGGCTGTTAGAGTGATGAGCCCTGAGCCACGGGCACCTGTCTGCATGAATAAAAGATGCATTGAGACCCAGTAGACCCTACAGCACCAGGCACCAAAGGGCCTCCGTCAAAGCTTACGACCCAGAGGCCTGACCACCCCGCCAAGCTGGAGATGGCTTTTCTTCTGCAGCTGCATCACCTTTAAGATAAGGTGCACACGTGGGAGGTCACCTAATAAGGGAGGCATGGTGATCTGAGGCATGTGGACAGCCACCTCTGATGTCTGAGACACCCTGAGACGCCACCATCAGAATCCCTCGGGTTAAGATTTCCTCCGGATCATCAACTTACAAATGCAGTTATCTTCCCTGGGAGGGTTACCTTTAACTTTCCGTAATGCCTTCATGAGGACAAGTGAGTAGACGGTCTGGCTGTTTTCTAGCAGAGTCCTGAAGGGGTGGGACACTGAACAGGTTAGTTTCGATATGCGGGTGAGGATCTAACATATCAAGAGCATTCATTCATTCCCTCAACTGATATTCACTGAGCATATCCTGGGATGGGACCTACTCAGGCCGAGAGCTTTGGGGACAGTAGGCTGTCAGGAATCTGATGGACGGGATTGTAGGGAGGGCTTCCCAAGGCAAACTTTGTCTGCCTTACTATTTAAAACCAGAGCCTGGTCAGGCGCAGTGGCTCACATCTGTAATCCCAGCACTTTGGGAGGCCGAGGCGGGTGGATCACGAGGTTAGGAGATCGAGACCGTCCTGGCTAACACGGTGAAACCCTGTCTCTACTAAAAATACAAAAAAATTAGCTGGGCCAGGAGTTTGAGACCAGCCTGGCCCATGTGGTGAAGCCCCATCTCTACTAAAAATACAAAACGTTAACCAAGCATGTATTGTGTGTCTGTAGTCCCAGCTACTCCAAAGGCTGAGGCAGGAGAATTCCTTGAAGCTGGGAGGTGGAGGTTGCAGTGAGCCAAGATCGTGCCATTGCACTCCAGCCTGGGCAACAGAGCAAGAGTCCACCTCAAAAAAATTAAATAAATAAATAAATAAATAAATAAATAAATAAATAAATAAAACCAGAGCCATCCCAGAGGCAGGGAAGGACACATCTGATTCAGTCTCCATTGAGATCTGTTTGAACAGACCAAATCCACCCCTTCTGGTCAGCTGATGTGCGAGGCCCTCCTCACCTTTCCAGCCGGGCTTCCCTCTGCTTCCCCACACGCCCTCCAGTCCAGGCAAATGGAAGCACCTGTGTATGTTCCGGTGGCCAAAACTTTGCTCCTCCCGCGCCTCCCACCGGAACCACCTTTGGGAAGCATTTCTACCCGTCAGGACCCTTCCAGATTCATCTCTGATTCCACATTCTCCGTGTCTCCTTTCGTCTTTCCTGCAATCAGATGGGACCTGCCCCTTTGAGCCTCCTTAAAACGAAACTTCCACCACCTCCCTCCTGCCTATGCTGTATTTGTCTTGTGCTCAAAAGTCCTCTTATCTTTTTTTTTTTTTTTTTTTTTTTTTTTTGAGACACGGTCTCACTCTGTTGCCCAGGCTGGAAAACAGTGGCGCGATCTCAGCTCACTGCAACCTCCGCCTCCCGGGTTCAAGCAGTTCTCCTGCCTCAGCCTCCCGAGTACCTGGAACTACAGGTGCGAGCCACCACGCCCAGCTAATTTTTTGTATTTTTAGTAGAAACAGGGTTTCACCATGTTAGCCAGGATGGTCTCGGTCACCCCACCTCGTGATCCACTCACCTCAGCCTCCCAAAGTACTGGGATTACAGTCATAAGCCACCGTCTCTGGTCAAGTTCTCTTATCTTAGTCCCCATTCTTACTCTAAAGGCAAGGACTCTAAGCTCTTCATTACAGAAAAAAAAAAAAAAAAAAAAAATCCCTAGAGCTTAGACAGTATCTGGCACACAGTAAATATGTTTAATTAAAATTTATGCCCTGGATACAAATTGCTCCAGGCATCGAGTAGATGCCATCTCCTCACCGCCATTTATCAAAGGATCCTTTTCTTTCTTTGCAAAATATGACCTCCTGTAATTGAGTCACTGTGTCTTGGCATTCCTTGAATTTCTGGACCCAGGATGGAATATACATGGAATAAAGGGGCTTTTTCTACTTTTCTTATTTTGTAATATAATAATTCCTTTACTGTAAAATGTGATAATTGATGTACCATAAGATATAATAATTCACATACCATAAAACTCACCATTTTAAGTGTACAATTCAGTGATTTTTAGTGTATCCACAGAGTTGTGCAACCATCACCACTATCTAATTACAGAATGTTTACAGCACCCTAAAAAGCGAAGGGGCTTTTTGTTAGCTCTAAGTATATGGCAGTCCTTCTGCTGGGAAGTCATTCAAGCAGTTGTCACGATATTGTCCAATCCAAGCCCCACCGGCTGGGGATTTGCTGAGGCTGAAGTCCGGTGGTACAATCTCGGCTCACGGCAACCTCTGCCTCCCAGGCTTGAGTGATCCTCCCACCTCAGCCTCCACAGTTAGCTGGAATGATATGTGTGCACCACTGTGCCTGGCTAACTTTTATATTTTTAATACAGATGGGATTTCACCATGCTATCCAGGCTGATCTCAAACTCCTGAGCTCAAGCGATCCTCCCACCTTGGCCTCCCAAAGAACTGGGATTATAGGTGCGGGCCACCGTACCCGGCCCCCTCTGGCTTCCAAGGGAGCGCGGGCTGGATTCCATCCCCTGGGATCTTTCCGCCTCCAAGTCTCCTCCCACCTTACCCTCTACTTCCCTGCTTGCTTCCACTGTGCTAGCAGACAGCCCTGCCCTCAAAACAGCCTTGAGATGCCTCTAAATCATCAACTGCTGCTCCTCTTTGAACTCTGTCCCTTCACCCTTCATCTGCTGGGACAGCCTTTCTCCTGGTGCAGTTTATTAAGATTTCATCACCTGTGAGGCAGAGTTCACAGCCAGAGGATCTTCCCGTCAGCTTGGGGACCCAGAAAAGCGGCTTTGGCAGAGGGCTGAGTCGCCGACGCATGCACGTTGGAAACCTCTCTGCTTGCCCCTTCTGTCCTGAAATCTCACTAGAGCCTCATCCTGACACAACTCATTCCAAACTCACCCATTGACTGGCTTGTGCCATCATTCCAAATAACCCCTCAGCTCTGCTAGGCGGAGGAACCCACATACTGCACCTGTTAGATGCTGCGCTTGTTAGATTCTGCGTGACTTGCAAAGCCCCAGTCTCTAGTCCTGGTGGAGGAATGTTGCCCTGGTCCCTGGACATGTCTTTGGCCTCCCTGTCACCTCCCTCCCCTTGCCCACAGAGCACCCGATGACACTGCAAAGAAGACGCCCAGGAGTCCACTGAGGATGGTGAGAGTGGGCTTAGTCCCCTGGGGGAATGCAGAAGCCGGAGATGCTGATGGAGCTGGGCGAGCTTCCGGGACATCCTGCCACAGAGAGCGGCTCCCGGCCTCCCTGGCACTCCTGCCTGAGGTGCTGGGGCAGCAGGCACGAGCCACCTGCCTTTGATCCCTGCACACACACAGCTTCGCGTTCAGCAGCGCGTTTGATCCCCAGCAGTGGCTGCGGGGTGACTGCTGCTGTCCTGTGATCTGCCAGCACTGGGGGTGGGACTTGGCTTTCCAGAGGAGCAACCGCATTAGCCAGGGTGACCTCGGTCAGTGCTGCGGGGACTTCAGTTGACATGACTGTGACTGCGCTTTCCAAACGCTTTTCATGTTCCCCGTGCTTCTCATCTTCCATACCCCTCCCCGCCCCCACCACCCCCAGCATAGGGCTGCCTGCTGATGTCAGATGGAAGACTTGAATCAGAATTGACACCTGGTGGAAAAGTAGACCATCCAAAGGTGGCCGTTCATTCATTCATTCAGTCAGGTGGTGGTTATTCAGTGAGCACCTACTATGTGCCAGATACTGTGCTGGGCGTTAAGGAGACAAAACATACAAGACAGCATCCCTGCCCCCAAGACTCTTATAGTCACTTGTGTGCGGGGAGGCAGATAACAGTATCAGCTTGAGAGCTGAAAGGCACAAACAACCCAAATGTTCAACAACAGGTGAATGGTTAAACAAGATGTGGTCCATCCATGCAATAGAATATTTTTCAGCTATCAAAGAATGAAGTACTCACCAAACATGGTGGCTCATGCTTGTGGTCTCAGTGACAGTACAAGGTGGGAATAAGGCTGCAGCAACCTCCCAGGTGCAGTGGAAGCCCAGAGGGTCCCTAACCTCAACCTGGAGGTTGGGTGGCTTCCAGAAGGAGGGGAATTTCACTAGCATCATGAGGAACCAATGGGTGCAGGAAATGGGAGAGGGTATGCCAAGCAGAGGGAACAGCATGGGCAAAGGCACAGAGGCAGGAGAGCACCGTGCATTTAAGGTCCAGGACACAGTTGGCGGGATCGCATTTGGGAAAGCAGCCGGGGGAGATGAGGGTCAGGCCGAGCAGGTGTGTGTGTGTGTGGCATGTTAAGGCAGTAGAGGCCGTTGATGGTTTTCAGCAGGAGAGGAATAGATCCCCGACTGTGGCGGCATAAAGGAGGCAAAGATGGAGGCAGGGACCAGTCAGGAGATGACTGCAGTGGCCCGGGCAGAAAATGATGGCAGAGCAAATCAGCGCCAGGCGATGGCATCTCAGGGGGTAGCCTGGCTTTGCTGGACCGAGGACAGAGAGGATTGAGAGAGGAGCCCCAAGGACCCACTGCACTTCCCCAGGCTCCTCGGAGGAGATGTTTTTCCACATTCAGAGCACATCCTGCTGCTTCGTGGCTGACTTCTGCAGCCCTACCCCGTGCTTAGAAGTTAGGGGCTGAGGATCTGGAGGCAGACTAGCTGGGTTCAAACCCCAACTCTACTAGCTATTAGCTAAATGGCCGCAAACCAGTTATTTCACCTCTCCCTGTATCTGTTTATCTAGCTTTAAATGGGAATGGGCATAACGAGAGTACCTGGGCATAGGGTTATTGTGAGGATTAAGCAACTGCGTCTGTGCTTAGAATGGTGCGTGGCACACAGTATGTGCTCAATAAATGTTTGCTTTCATTCTTCCTGCTCAGAGCTTTCCTTAAGCTCTGTGGCTTGAGACACATCAGAACGGGACCCAGTTCATATTTGAAGCCATTGGGAGCTGAGATGTAAATCACCCCTGCGTGCTTTCTGGGTGTTTCCTCCTCTGGCAAACAAGCCCACCCACCCCAAGGTGTGCCCTCGCCTGTCGGGGTCCCCATGAAGCCACAAAGCCTGCAGCCTCCACCTGAGGAAATTAAAAACCAGATTGGTTTTTTCAGCATAATCAAAAGTAACACCACAGGGCCTGACCTTTTGTTCAAGAGCAGTTACATAAGTGCCATTTGCTAAAATCCTACCTTGAGCCTCAGCTCTCCTCCCCTGGGCTCCTCAGGATGCAGCCTGGTTTGGAAGTGGCATCCTGGGCCCACTCTCCACGGGTTTTTCTAGGGGCCCTGTTGTAAGTCTAGCTGTCAAGGGTCAGCAAGGGGGCACTCACTTCATGGAAAGCCCAGCAGGGATAGGGATTGCTGACTCTCTTTTACCTTTTTTTTTTTTTTTTTTTTTTTTTTTTTTTAGAGCAGAGTTTTGCTTGTGTTGCCCAGGCTGGAGTACAATGGTGTGATCTTGGCTCATTGCAACCTCCACCTCCCGGGTTCCACCAATTCTCCTGCCTCAGCCTCCCAAGTAGCTGGGATTACAGGAGCCTGCAATGATACCCAGCTAATTTTGTATTTTCATTAGAGATGGAGTTTCCTCCATGTTGGCCAGGCTGATCTCGAACTCCCAACCCCAGGTGCTCTACCCACCTTGGCCTCTCGAAGTGCTAGGATTACAGGCGTGAGCCACTGCGCCCGGCCAGATTGCTGACTCTCGTCTAAGCCTGACAGAGTTAGAACCCAAAAGAGTTGTGGAAATCCCTAAAAATTTCTATGGCATCCAACGTGAAACCTCAGCAACCATCCCTGGTAGAGCCCCTAAGACCGGAGCCATTGACCATCCCCCACAAACTGTCAACAGGCAATAGATCTCTGGATTTGGAGCACTGCAATTCCAAGGCTGTGGCCTTTATCTTCTTGAACCTCAGCTGCCTCCCCCGCTAAATAGGTGTAGCCAGTGATATGCTAATAAGGATTGAACAACTAATTCTCACTGATGGGCCAGGGTGGGAGGCAGTGGGGAGGCTGGTGTGTGGTGTTTGCCAATTTCCTTGATGTAAATACTTAAGCAACTTACTTGATGTCCCTGATGGCAGAGTCAGGGGGAGCTGCAGACAGTCGGCTCTCAGGAGCCAGTGAAGCCGGCACCTGCACACCACGGGGTGTCAGTGCATGCTTCACAGGCTGTATGGGTGTCACGGTTAATACTGAGTGTCAACTTGATTGAAGGAGGCAAAGTATTGTTTCTGCATGTGTCTGTGAGGGTGTTGCCAAAGGAGATGAACATTTGAGTCAGTGGACTGGGGGAGGCAGACCCACCCTCAATTAGGTGGGCTGCATCTAATCAGCTGCCTCTGTGGCTAGAATAAAAGCGGGCAGAGGAACGTGGAAGGACGACACTGGCTGAGTCCTCCGGCCTCCATCTTTCTCCCGTGCTGGAAGCTTCCTGCCCTCGAACGTCAGACTCCAAGTCCTTCAGCTTCCGGACTCTTGGACTTACTCCAGCGCTTTGCCAGGGGCTCTCGGGTCTTGCCACAGACGGAGGCTGCACCGTCGGCTTCCCTCCCTGTGAGGTTTTGGGACTTGGACTGGCTTCCTTGCTCCTCCCTCCTCAGCTGGCACACGGCCTGTCATGGGACCTTGCCTTGTGATCACATAAGTCAGTCCTCCTAAGAGACTCGCCTTCACGTACTCATCTCTCCTGTTAGTTCTGTCCCTTTAGGGAACCCTGACTGATACAGTGGGTCAAATGCGAAGCAGTTCATGAAAGCGTGTGTTACCCTGTACGGTAACCCTGCATGCACTCCATGGAGAGCTCAGCACGGGGTCTTACGGAAGTCTGGAAATGAGCATAAGCCTAGCTACAATCTCTTCTGTATCAGGCACAGAGTAGGGTGCTTGTAGCTATGGATGGTAGCATGGTACTTGCAGGTAGATACTGTGTCCTGTGGAGATGGATTTAAGGGCTTTTATTTTTGATTCATTCAAGATTTGCTCCCCTCCGTGAAATTGTTTATTTTCAGATTCAAGCTTCATGGCATCCTCCAGATGCATGCTCCCCCCCATCCATCAGAACCTCCAAACGTAACCCAAATCTGCCAAACCTCTCTCCCTCCTACTGTCCTGTGGGATGTGGCTCACACGTCCTCTCCATCCTCATCTGCCCCCGCGTGAGCTGCGGCTCATTCCACACCAGCCCCTCTGGCCTCCTGGCTCTTCTTGTGGCATGGCACTCACTGCCTCCCTCAGGGTCTTTGCATATGCTGTTCCCTTGGCTGGGATGCTGTTCCCTCCTTACCCCATCACTCAGGTCTGCACAGAGGTCACCTTTCAGAAAGCCTCGTCCAACCCAGGAAGCCCTCACCAGCACCCATTCGTCATCCCCGGGGCCTGCTGTGTGTTTCTTTCTGTCTTCTATATCGTACATTTGCTTGTGTGTTTCTTTATGGCCTGTCTTCCCCACCGCTTCCACTGGTGATGAAGTCCTCATGGGAGGAATCGATCCCCTGCCTGAGGCAGGCCCCACCTCACCTCGCTTCCCGCTTACACTTGGTCCCTTCAATGGACGTGCTAGGTCAGCCGCTTTCCAGCCTCCGTTCTGGTCCTGGTTCTCCTCTCCCTCGGCGATGTGTAATCCCATGGAGAAGCCTCTGGGTCACCCTCCTGCAAATGATCACCACATGCCTCAATCCAGGGCTGGGCATGGTCCCCTCCGGCACCCCATCCCCTTTCCCAGCCAGAGCTCAGGCCTCCTCCACTCTCCAAACTCAAGGCCCATGTCTTAATGAGGCCACCAGGCATGTCCCCATCCTGCATTCACACCAGCCCGTGACAACCACACCTCCACCTGCCTGCCTTCACATGAACTCCACGGGTACTCAGACCTTGTCCCGCCCAGCTCTGATTCCCAGTCTCTAGAACAGAACCTGGCACATAGTAGGTGTGCACTGCAGACTGGGGAAACTCACGATTCTTCAGACAGCCTGGAATTGCCGGAGAGCTCCAGGATGCATTACAAAAGGGCACAGACATGCTTGGTTCGGCTCAGCTCCAGCTATTGCCATATTTTCATTTTCATATTTTCATAGGTATCACTGTCTTTTCATTTCCAAGCATGGCACCATGGAAGCCTCTCCATTGGGTATTTCCTCAAAGTGCTGCCTTTGATAGAACACCATAGTCCCCACCCGCATCACCTGGATGAGTGGGAAAGGAAGGGAAAGGGCGAATTTCAGAAAGACACAAACTTTCCTGAAAGAAGAAAGAGTGGTGAACAGACAGCACGAGCTGCCTCTTTCTCCACGGCATGAATGTGACAAAGAGAAGGAAGACCCGAGTCCACTCAGTGATGAGGGCGGCTCCCCACGCAGGGAAAATGGTAAAGACAGCGTGATGGACTCGAAGCAGTGGGTTCAGCTATGTTGATGTATCGTTTGGCGGCCACTCAGGTCACACACGTGGAGGTAGAAAGGGTAGAAAGGTAGTGCTGTTCTTTGTTTGTTTGTTTGTTTTATCTGAGATGGAGTTTCGCTCTTCCTACCCGGGCTGGAGTGCAATGGTTTGGTCTCAGCTGACTGTGACCTCTGCCTCCCGGATTCAAGAGATTCTCCTGCCTCAGCCTCCCAAGTAGCTGGGACCACAGGCATGCGCCACCACGCTATGATGGTGGGGCCTCCCCAGAATATGGAACTGTGAGTCCATTAAACCTCTTTCCTTTATAAAGAAGCTTACTCAGAGACCCAATCTGAAAGACAGTAATTACAAAGACAACAGGTGGACAAACCCACAAAAATGGGAAGAAACCAGCGGAAAAAGGATGAAAACTCCCGAAACTGGAACACCTCTCCTCCTAAAAGGGATCACAACTCCTCACCAGCAAGGGAACCAGACTGGATGGAGAAGGAGGGTGATGAAATGACAGAATCAGACTTCAGAAGGTGGGTAGTAAGAAACTACAGTGAGCTAAAAGAACATGTTCTAACTCAACGTAAAGAAAATAAGAACCTTGAAAAAAGACTGGACGAACTGCTAACGAGAATGGACAGCATAGACAGTGTAAAAGTGTTCCTATTTCTCCACATCCTCTCCAGCATCTGTTGTTCCCAGCATAGACAGGATTATAAGTGAATTGATGGAGCTGAAAAACACAACACGAGAACTTCGTGAAGCATGCACAAGCTTCAACAGCCGAATTGACCAAGCAGAAGAAAGGATATCAGAGGTCGAAGATCAACTCAATGAAATAAAAAACCAGCTCTCATTTGTTCATCACAAACAAGGACGGTGCCCATGGTGTGCCAAGGAGCCCTCTTTGGTGGCTGACGCCCATGGTGTGCCAAGGAACCCTCTTTGGTGGCTGACAGGCACTGGTTCAGTTGCTGTTTGTACACTGGGAAGAAGGGACTACTATTTCCCCCACTTTACAGATGAGGAAACTGAGGCACAGAGAGGTTAAGAAAACTGACTCACGCAGCTTGGGAGTGCCAGAGACAAGAGTCAGGCTCACACGTCA